>NC_136070.1:1223449541-1224855166 GCF_964261635.1 Lissotriton helveticus | reverse complement strand
TCATGGACTTTTTTCCTGGGTCTCCCTGCTATTTGAAGCTTGCTGTTAGGAAAATAAAGGCTTCTGACCAGTATCCCCGTGAGTGAGGTCTGTGTTTCCACACGTGAGCTTTGATATACAGAATGGTCCCATCACCATTCATTACCGAACCCGCCAGGAAGAGTGCACGAGCGCCTAGATGGGAAAGTGAGCCTCGCAGCAGCAACTGCATGCGCTTAGCACCGCCAAGCGACGTCCAGGGAAGAGTCTCTAAACGGCAAGCATTCAGCTCGTTGGGAGTGTGGATATACATCCGTCCCCTGCTCTATCACCGCGACGCTGCTTGGCTGGCGAGGGGATCAGAGTCAATTGCTTTTGAACTACAGCGGAGGACTCAATGAATTAAGACGCTATATGCGATAAATCCATAGCAGGACTACTGGTTCCATAAGGCACTGCGGCGACAGTCCAGCCTATCTAGAGGCGTGTCATTTAATTTAAAGGAAGTGGTATCCTGGTATCCTGCCTCCCTCCTGTAATCAGTTTGTCGTCCTCTGAAGAAGAAGGCGGGAGCCTTCGAAACGCGTCAGGATGCATAAGACGAAACAGGACATTCATGGACTTTTTTCCTGGGTCTCCCTGCTATTTGAAGCTTGCTGTTAGGAAAATAAAGGCTTCTGACCAGTATCCCCGTGAGTGAGGTCTGTGTTTCCACACGTGAGCTTTGATATATATATATATATATATATATATATATATATACACACACATACACACACACATGTACACACATACATACACACACACATACATATACATACACACAGACATACACATACATACATATATACACACACAGAGCACTCCTGGATCTATGGAGGGTGCCCCTACTTGTAATGCTGTACCGTGCCAGGGAGCGATGACCGGTCTCCAAACGACTCACGGTATTATCATAAGGGAGTTCCAGGGTTAAAATAATCACAGCACACAACTCAATGGTGCTTGTGCAATCCTGGCCTCCAGACCAGCGCAATCAATATTGTGTGCTAAGAAAAGCCATTGCTCACTACCTGGACCCTGCAGGTACACCTGGGAAATCTAGGGTTTCCCCAGCTCGCTTCAGGGCGGGTATGTGACAGTGCATCATAGGACACTGGTGCTGTCCAAACAAAATTAGATGGCCAGAATGGAGGGGCAGAGGTTTCAGGATTTAAAAGTTGTAATATGAAAGATATACGTCAAAAGCCTGCATGGAAATAAACTATAATTAAGGCATCTGAATACAAACTGGTCCTTTACTGTGAACCTGTTAATGGCCTGGAAGTATTCAGATCTATAGAACGCATTTCTTCACAATTTTTTCCACTGTCTGGGAGTCGGAGTCATGCCTCAGTAAATTTTAGGAGTTTTTACATCTGTATCACTGACGGTGAAAGTTCAATACATTTGAAATCTTAAATGACAAAGGAGAAATAAAAGGGAATAACACAACAACGAGCATTTGCAAAGAGCACGCTCACCCAATGGCATCTTGGAGCTGAATAACAGAGTTATATGGTTACCCAACTCAATGGTACTCATTTTATCGACCTCAGAAGGATGAAAGGCTGAGTGGACCCAGCAGGATTTGAACCTGTGACCATGTGGTTGAACACAGGCCACTGCAGTGAATGCAATAGTCCACTGAGCCACCAGACCCAGCTGGAACATTAGATAGAAATGCAATATACAACCTCTGTAAACGAGATTCACCAGCAATATCAACACCATGTATCCCCAAAGAGCTGCTGAGCCGGTGACCGCAGCGGCCACACACACGACAGCCCAGGTCACCCCTACACAAACCACCACCAGACGCGGGGCGAGCTCCACGCGCCGGTCGCTGAGCCCGAGGCCGCTGCCTGTCCCAATTAGTCAGGATGACTGATTGGATAATCATTCTAATTTTGGCTGCTGGCTGCAAATTGATTGGTGGAGGGTGTTTTATACAGGAGATGGGCAGTGCAGGGACATGATCCGGCACTAACTGGGGACGAACCAGAAGCTGGAACATCTGCAACCTCTAATGAGCTATCACTATAAATTGGCTTCCTAGCCTGGACTCTGCTCTGACCCAAAACGCCCTGTCCTCTGGGACAGGGAGGGGTCTGCATTGCCCCATGGCCAATGTTCTTTTGACCGTCACTGCACAGAGACACTAGAACTGCGGGAGGGCTCAAGTAGCCAAGGGGTAGGTCACTATAATGTTTATGTTATGGTAAGCATATTATTGAAGTATAGTGCTTTACCATCATTTGGTTCTGAAGCGCTTTAGAAATCTGGTGGCCTTTGCAAGCTCTCTGGTTCTTGCGGATAAAAGTTGAAGCAGTAGTTGATACTGTATTTGTTGACTGGCCTGGCAAGTTTCTAGCCACATTTTAACCCCTTGGCTGCGGCGGTAATTCCGCTGCGGCGCTGGGGGGTAAGGGGGGTTGCGGACGCCCACATGCTCGTCACGGAATCCCGCTGTCATGAGCCACAGGCTCGCTGTGCTCATGACAGTGTGGTTCCATCACGACTCCGCCCGCACAATCGGGGAATCAGTCCGCATGGGCGGAGCAGCGGCAGCATGACGGAACCATGCCATCATGAGCACACTGCACCCGTGGCTCATGATGGCGTGGTTCCGTCATCAGCAGGGAAAGGGTTACGGGCCTCTTTGTCAAGTTTGAAGGGCACTTGCAGAGGTTGCCACCCATTAACCCCTTCCATGCTGGTGACGAACCCCAGCCGTCACGCTCCACGGTGCTCGTGTGCGGATGACGGCTGGGGTTCGTCACGGCCCCACCCTGTTCATTCCGCGGCCGCATGCGGGGGGAATCGCGGCCACATGGAAGGGGTTAAGAAAAGCACTGGATACATGAGGTGAGCAACGTCATAAATTCATAGGGAGGGTAGAGCCAGGTCTTTCTGGGACCTAAAAACCAAAGAATAAGCCAAATGAAGTACACCCTGCCATACCTTTTAAGGATATTGCAAGTCAAAGAGGAGTTTTACGATCATATAAAGACGAGGCTGAAGGCTAAGTTCCTTCATAAGGTCATAGAACTCCTCAGTGATGTGCACTATAATTATAATGTATGACAGGGGGTACTTTATTCCGTATAGTACATGGTCATACCATCACCTTTCCAAGAAACCATCTAAATCCTTTGTGTATTCCTCTTTCACATTCATTACAAACACGGATAAAAGTATATTCTGCACTGTGAACTTAAGCACACAAAAAAAGCAGGTAGTATTTTTTGCATAAGAACCAATTTAATGGAAATTAGGTTAAAAGGTTGAGAGTCAAATTGTATGGAAACATGAAGACTTTTCATATTTCTTGCGATAACCCATGGAGCGGTAAATATTCAACAATCTGCCATAAATATCCCCTTTCTGCTGATCACCTTTTCTTTCCAGAAAAAGGGCATCAAAAGAAGGATAACCGGTTCTCATTTTTTAAGTTTAAACAGCTGCTGTAATAATCCCTCTCAATTTGACTGCTCAACCTGGCAGCAGGCATTTTAACATCACAACTCACCTGTTATAACTTATTAAATTTGAGCAGCTATGTAATTTCTTTATTGCAGGAGACTATAGAAGTCACAAGTCTCCTGAAATAAGAACATTAGAGACATGGTTTTCGACAAGGATAGCAAGCTTCTGTATACTATGTCAAGCTTCTTCTGTTACTGCATCCGTTACCTGTGCTTTTAAGTCCTGCTTCTGGTGCGACAGGCAGAAGGTTCACCAGCTGAGCATCAAAGACATTATGAGGCTACAGAGAATGCACATAAGAGACTGCAGAGCCACACAGTAGAAAATCATGGAGAGGGACAGATGTCAAGTGAGCACAGAGCTAGGGAGGATGCTCAATACATGTAGACAGCACAGCCACACAACTGGTGGCATGGAGAGGGCTAGATAGTGGAAAGCGAGCACAGAGCTAGAACAGAGCTAGAACAATAACTCCTATTAAACTAGCTTCAGACTGGGCTGGCGGTCTTTCTCAGGAAGAATATGCTGGCAGTGCCGCAGACGGCACAGGTAAACATATTTTGAGTGGCCTCACCGCCACCCATTTTATTGTGGTGCGAAAGCCATGTTAGGGGTGGCGGATAGGCAACCAAAGGGGCCTTAAAAGGGCCCCCTGGTGCTCCAGGTCTGTCCCCCCCCCTGTATTTATGAACCCCAGTGCCTGCACGGTGTGGCACGCACCCCATGGTGCATGCTGCACCGTGCAGGAACTTGCAGACTGCCACAGTGACATTGCCGTCTGCATGTAGGGTTCTCCAATGACATAAACAAAGTGGAATCCACTCAGGTGATAGTGATCCCTAAGGTGATGGGGAACACACAGTGTTGTTTAAATGCCCCTCACACACCAACAGGCCCCTTGGTGTCATGCTTCATCATCGGGGCCTTCGCACCCCTCTACGGGATGCGGCGTGCTACGACTCGCGAATACGCAGGAGCACTTGACGTGAACTATGTGTGGGGGTGTGTGTTTTTAACAAGGATGTGAGTGAGGTGAGGTGAAAAAAGTGGGTGGTTAAAAAATACCTGGCACGTGGGAAGAAAAAAAAAAAAAAAAAACTTTATTAAATCCCCGGCTGGTATTATTAAAATTTAAAGTGCAGGGCGTGGTTATAAAAAGATACGTATTAGGGTATCAAACCACTGTATTAAAAGTCAACATGTTTCGGAGGTCAGAGCCCCCTTCTTCAGGACAAGGGTGTATGCACTTACCCTCCCCTTACTCACATGTAAAATGTAAAAGTGAAAAATAAAATTACCACAATGTGTAATGTTCCTCACAATGTTATATGTAAGTGAGTGTAGTTGCGCCCAGTTGGCGTAAGAACCTGTGGAAACAAAATCATATATAAACAGACAGTTTATCACAGTTTTAGAGGAGAAGGATAATGCTTCTCTGAAAAAACATCAGGTGAAACCAAAAAATAATTGGAACCTGGAAGAAGAAAGAAAAAAGACACTACACACATATACACACGCATACCAACACAAATTGCTGCTCAGATGGAATATGAGCAGAACAAAGAGAACAAAAGATCTTACTTAAAGTTCACAACTAGAGGACTTCATGAGCCTTTAACGTATATTGGGGAATCCTTTCCTAATCAGAAACCTAGGAAATCAAAGGTTCAGCAAATCAGTGGAAGAACTCAAGCATCTGAGCGCCACAAGAACAATGTACAACTGCTTCTCAAGATGGTCTCATAACTCACGGTTACAGCAACAACAAATCGCCTGCCATCCCTCAACGCGGCTCCGATGAAGTGAGCAGCAGAGGGATTCGGGCCTTTAAATACGCTTGTCTGGGGGTAATTAGTGAGGGTTAATTGATTAATGCAAAACGGTACAAGCCCAAATACGGAGAGATATCACCCAATACCCGGTAATGCGCTAACGTCCTACACTGATCCTTCGTGCATGCGCACAACAGAGTACAGCCGGCGCATGCGCGATAGACTGATCTAATGCGCATGCGCACATGCAAACGCTTTGTAAAAGACGCGAAGCTAGCGGTATCATATTGAAATGCTTGGAAGTGGATGGCAAGATCTAATGCGCATGCGCACCTGCAAATGCTTCGTGAAGGACGCGAGGCTAGCGGTATATATTGGAATGCTTGGAAATGAATGGAAAATGGCCTATTTAAACCCAAAAAAAACAAAAATAAGGCAGGGATAAGGTGTTATGGCCAGTAGACAAAAAGAGGATTACCCTATTTCAGGGGTGTGCCTACCATTTCCGTAGTTGCTCTCACGGGTGTATTTCCCATATAATAATTCTTAAGAGGAAATTTTTAAGAAAGACTGTGGTGAGAGAGGTTAAGGTCAGCTCCAGAAAGGGTTCAACATCCATCAAAAATCGATGGTACCACGTTGAGCTGATGTGTATAACCCTATTGGTCCACAAACAATTATTAAGTAACCATATGAGTATATTGACCAAAGCTCATTGTAAAGGGTGGGCAGATCGAGTGTTTATCTAAGAAGGTTCCATGGAATGGAATCATTCAGTCCAGTGGTGTCGGTCCCCAACCGAAACACCCACCGTTGTTCTTTTTCCAGCAGACCTGTCTCTGAGGGCAATTGTTCAATAACTGTCCACTGCAGCTCATTCACACAGTGTTGATTTTCAATATAATGGGTTGACATTTTGGTAGTTTGTTTCTTGCACCTGATGTTGCTCTTGTGTTCATTTAACCTGACCCTAACAGGTCTGGTGGTCATGCCCACATATTCCTTTCCACATGGGCAGGTAATTAAGTAAACTACATTTTTGCTGTTGCAGTTAGTAAATGCCCGCTGTTCCCATGTGGTGCCATTGGAAAAGATTAGGTTCTGCGTCTTTTTTGTGAGGTGGCAGTTATTACAGTTTCCACATGGGTAGTGCCCATGTATGCCTTGCAACCTCGTCTGATCCTTGACCGGGGGGGGCGGTCGAGTGTGGACAAGTATGTCCCTCAAGTTCCTACCTCTTCTGTGTGCAAAGAGGGGTTTCTCCAAAGACAAGCCACCACTCGTTAAAGTGCGCCAATGTTTGTGGACCAATTTAGTCACTTGGTTGCTGACCGGGCTGTACGTGGTAACACAAACCGTCCTATTGGCGGCTTCCTCCCTTGGTGGATTGTCCTCCAAAAGGGCATCCCGGTTGTTGTTACGTGCTCTGGTACAGGCTTTTTGGATCACCCTTTCCGGATATTTTCTCTGTCTTAACTTTGCACTCAGATCTTTGGCTTGAGTTTTGTATCTGGCTACATCGGTACAGTTCCGCCGTAGGCGGAGGAACTGCCCATAAGGGAGGTTCTCTCTCAGATGACGAGGGTGAAAACTGTCAAATCTAAGGAGACAGTTCTTAGCCGTTGGTTTAAAATGTGTTTCAGTTTTTAACATGCCTGCTTCGTGGTAGATATTCAAATCTAAGAAAACCATGTTGGTATTGGATGCCTGGTAAGTGAATTTCAAAAAGGCATTCTGATTGTTGAGCCAGTCGATGAAATCCGTTATCATGGTTGCATCCCCCTCCCAGATAACCAGGACATCATCTATATACCTTCGCCAGGAACGAATCCTCGCCCTGTGTGGATTGTCTTGGTGCAGGATTTTGGTCGATTCCAAATGGTGGACATAAAGTCCAGCTAGGCTCGGGGCAAAAGTGCTGCCCATACTGGTCCCATGCTTCTGCCAGAAAAGAGTGCCCTCATATTCGAAAAATTTTTTCGTAAGTGCCAGGGAAATGCACTCCATCACTACATTCCGTGGGGTGTGATATTCCCAAACTGTAGAATGTAGTACCTCCTCAATGATTTGAATGGTCTCATCGTGGGGGAGACTCGTATAGAGGCTCTCCACATCCAGGCTTAGCAACATTTGCGAGGTTGGGTCAAATGGCTGATTGTTCAGCAGTTGTAATACTGCTTTCGTGTCACGTAAATAGGTGTCAGTGGCCTGTACCAGAGGTCTCAAGAAGGCATCAGCAAACTTGGATAAAGGTTCCAGGATAGATGAAATTCCCGAAACAATGGGGCGACCAGGTGGGTTCGTCAGGTCTTTATGCACCTTCGGGATGGTGTAAAAGTACGGAATACGAGGGTTCTTCTGGGTCAGAAATTCTGACTCCTTCTTCGTAATCCAGTCATGTGTGAGTGCCTCTTCCACCATACCACCAATCTGAACTCTTAGAGATTCTGTCGGATCCTCAGTAAGGATCTGGTAGTTCCTGTTGTCGGAAAGAAGCCGTCTGCATTCTTTATCATAGGCTATGGTCGTTTGAATGACCACTGCACCCCCCTTGTCTGCTGGTTTTATAATCAGGTTTTTGTTCATCGCCAGTTCTTTTATGGCCTCATTTTCTGTTCTACTCATATTCTGAAAGACCTTCTGTCTGGTTTCAAGGCCCAATGAGCCTTACAGAATGCCGCCGATGCAGCGTCGCCAAGCCAGCACCCGCTACCGATTATGATCATGAACCGGCAGGTGGTGTGGGAACGGCTTTGGTGGTCCTCCCGCAGGGTGCTGGGCATGGCGGCCTGTGGGAGGACCTCCAAAATCATAATAAGGCCCCAAGTCTCCTCTCACCACATTCTCTCTTTTTGCACTGAAATGTTAATCCCATAATGAAGGTGGAAGCTGCCAGGAAGGAAACTCTAGAAGGGTAGGAGGATCCCTCCTCATGACAAACTATGGAGAACTTAGACTCTGGATCGAAAAACAAGTATTGTATTTGAATGGGAGAAAGCTGGCGAGAAACATTGGGTGTGCTTATCTGTTTTTATGCTATCAGGGAAGCAACCGAATATGCAGTTAACCCCTTTGCTGCTTCTGTCGACCAATGGCCGTCACGAGCACTACCTCCGTAGTGCTACACATGTCTGTTGGCCGACGCAGCCCCACCAACTCAATAAAACCACCGCACCGGAATTAGCGCTACGGTTAATCTCACTCTTGCATGAGCAGGGTGCAGTGTGGCTAGGATCTGAGCCATCACCGAACCGGGGCTCTTAGGCCTTTGGGACCCTTACGGAGTATGAGAGGAGTTGGGATCATGAACATCTCCTTAAAATGTTGGTTTTCTTTGGCATAGCAGGAGTAGGTGAATTCTGGACCTTCTAAAGATTTGTTGTTTTTGCTCCGGTTGTCCATCTTGATAGCTCTCCCACTTGTTTCCCTACACACGACAGGTCTATGCCCAGCAATAGGCAATATTCACTGCCTTTAAAAAGGTGCACAGCTACTGCTCAGGTCATCAACATCAATTCTTTCCCATTTGGCATCATTTTACACACTTGACAGCATCTCTGTCTTGCATTTGTTGCAGCATGGATTACTGGAGCTTTACAAACTCACATTTTTGTACACCTCTCCTCCATACACTGGGTTGTGATGCATATCAAGACAAGACAAAAACATCACTGGTGCCCAATACCCAATGAATCACAACAAATCCAACACTCTTCCACCACTACTCCCTTACAGTGTATTGTCCCATCTGTGAAAAATGCACTTTGCGATCCCACAACATAAGCTCGAAGCGCCTTATAGATGCTACAATACACCTCAGGACGACTGGATCATTTGTAGAAAGGGGAGAGAAGGTAAGTCTCTTATTTATAGTTTTTACAGAGTATGGTAGCTGGGCTCCTCAACGCAATCAAAACAGAATTCAAAATTCTTATGGTTGACTGATCCCTTAATTCACAGCTGCTTCCAACATGGCAATATAAATATTAAATATGAATGAATTTGTTGGCTATTTGCACATAACACAACAAGCAGAACATGGAGAGGGCCAGATGTCAAGTGAGCACAGAGCTAGGGAGGATGTGCAATACATGTAGACAGCACAGCCACACAACTGGTGGCATGGAGAGGGCTAGATGGTGGAAAGTGAGCACAGAGCTAGAGAACAAAAACTCATATTAAACTAGTTTCAGACTGGGCTGGTGGTCTTTCTCAGGAGGAATATGCTGGCAGTGCTGCAGACTGCACAGCCAAACATATTTTGAGTGGCCTCACCGCAATCTATTTTATGGAGGTGCGACAGCCATGTTAGAGGTGGCGGATAGGCAACCAAAGGGGCCCTAACAGGGCCCCCTGGTGCTCCAGGACTGTGTCCCCCCTGTATTTATGTACCCCAGTTCCTGTACGGTGCGGCATGCACCACATGGTGCATTTCCGCACCGTGCAGGAACTTGCAGACGGCAATGTCACTGTGGCAGTCTGCATGTATGGTTCTCCAATGAACCTTAAAGACTGCCACCGTTGCAGCGCCACGGTGCCATGACCTGCTACAGATTACAATCATAATCCGGCAGGCGGTGTGGGAACGGCTTTGGTGGTCCTCCCGCAGGGTGCTGGTGTGGCGGCCTGTGGGAGGACCTCCAAAATCATATTAAGGCCCCAAGTCTCCACTTTCCACATTCTCCCTTTTTACACTGAAATGTTAATCCCATAATGAAGGTGGAAGCTGCCTGGAAGGAAACTCTAGGGTAGGAGGATCCCTCCTCATGACAAACTATGAAGAACTTAGACTCTGGATCGAAAAACAAGTATTGTATTTGAATGGGAGAAAGCTGGCGAGAAACATTGGGTGTGCTTATCTGTTTTTATGCTATCAGGGAAGCAACCGAATATGCAGTTAACCCCTTTGCTGCTTCTGTCGACCAATGGCAGTCACGAGCACTACCTCCGTAGTGCTACACATGTCTGTTGGCCGACGCAGCCCCACCAACTCAATAAAACCACCGCACCGGAATTAGCGCTACGGCTAATCTCACTCTTGCATGAGCAGGGTGCAGTGTGGCTAGGATCTGAGCCATCACCGAACCGGGGCTCTTAGGCCTTTGGGACCCTTACAGAGTATGAGAGGAGTTGGGATCATGAACATCTCCTTAAAATGTTGGTTTTCTTTGGCATAGCAGGAGTAGGTGAATTCTGGACCTTCTAAAGATTTGTTGTTTTTGCTCCGGTTGTCCATCTTGATAGCTCTCCCACTTGTTTCCCTACACACGACAGGTCTATGCCCAGCAATAGGCAATATTCACTGCCTTTAAAAAGGTGCACAGCTACTGCTCAGGTCATCAACATCAATTCTTTCCCATTTGGCATCATTTTACACACTTGACAGCATCTCTGTCTTGCATTTGTTGCAGCATGGATTACTGGAGCTTTTTTTTGTACACCTCACCTCCACACACAAATTTGTGCTGCGTATCAAGACAAGGCAAAAACACATCACTGGTGCCCAATACACATGTGCTTTCCACAATGAATCACAACAAATCCAACACTCTCCCTCCACCTTAAGGGAGCTACTACTCCCTTAAGGGTGCACTGTCCCATCTGTCAAAAAATGCACTTCACCATCCCACAACATAAGCACAAAGCGCCTTATAGATGCTATAATACACCCCAGGACGACTGGATCATTTGTAGAAAGGGGAGAGAAGGTAAGTCTCTTATTTATAGTTTTTACAGAGTATGGGAGCTGGGCTCCTCAACGCAATCAAAACAGAATTAAAAATTCTTATGGTTGACTGATCCCTTAATTCACAGCTGCTTCCAACATGGCAATATAAATATTAAATATGAATGATTTTGTTGACTCTTTGCCCATCTCTTCAAATGTTTCTGACAAGCAATGATCTAAGATCACACTATTGTTGCCACCGTCAAGGCTTAAAGACACCAGAGCAAGCTTAATTGTCTTAAGTCGTCTGTGTTTATCACTTATGAACGGTTTTACACGACAACTGGCCTTTTTCCTAGAAAGCCAACGTCATTCTGATCACAACCGCCTCCTCGGATGGATAAGCGATACAGTTTTCGCACATTCTACCACTAAGATAATCATATAGACCTTCAGTCACTCTTGAGAACTCATCTTCCAGATTATTTTCAGAGGGTTTCAGCCTCACCTTTTCCTTGGACAGAATACTGAGAGACCACTTAGGAGTCGCATTAATCTATCAACCATCATTACATCAATTGTAATAGCTATCAGATTTCAACCACTGAATAGCAAGAGAGCCCCATTCTACTTTTACTTTGCTAAAAAAGCCACATGTCTACAAATCCTCTCATTTGGCCTTCCATATAATTGCGCCTTACCCATCGAAAAAGTCAAACCCTTGAGGCTGTACAAACTGTATATTTAGCCGGGATTCATCCTCACCTTTTCATTCAGGCACCAGGTTGACAAGATCACCTAAAGCTTTAGGAACCCGTTCATAGTCTCCACCAGACTTTAAATTCCGCTGATGGCTAAGACCCTGTGAATTAGAAATTATCACCCTTTGTAACCCGAACAGAGTATTGAAATATTCCTGTCGGACCATGGACCACTGTCCAGACCTGAAGAACCACCTCTGCCCAGATGAAGGTCTCCTTAGCCTGGTTGGCCCATCACTCTCAGCAGCAATGAGTGACACCACCAAAAAGAGCAATGTAGAAAGGTCAGAATGGGCAATCATTTTCCATTCAACATTCCACGAGCATCTTCTTATACTAGCACCATGCAATTAAGGTTTATCTTGCCACAGTAGGTATTAATCTGCATGTACCAGTCTCTGTGTATCCCATATGCTGCAGTAAATGAGTAAAGTATGATGCACTTTTCGATTGTAGCCTAAAGCGTAAGGGACATATTCGGAGTAAAAAGTTAAACAAATACCCCCCCGTGTCGAGCACAGTTACAGTACCTCTCTGCTGGACTATCTGGCTCGATGAAGCGGATGAGGGGAGGCGAGGACAGAGTTTCGGTGGCAAAGATTCCTCCTTGAAGCTGCAGTCCAAACCCATTCAGAGGGTCTCCCCTCAGGACCACCTCTGTGGTCTCAGTGTGGATGATCTGGCCCCCGGGACCAACGGTACTGGACGCCAGAGAAACTGAAATGAGAAACTGCAATCAGTACGGGAAACTGTTACTGGAGCCTTCCCACTGCTTCACAAAGACCATACACAGATTACATCATGGATTCACTCTTTGCTTTGTTGCAAAACAAATTCTTCTGTCTGGCTAAGTTATCACAAATTCTTCTGTCTGGCTACGTTATCATGAAACTACACTTTTATAGTTAATTCTGGGTGTGTGAGTTCTCTTGTTTGATTTATAAAGATAATCTAATCAATATTTTGTTCACCGGTCTTTGCAATATTGAATCTTGTTAGAGGTCTTGTGTGGACCAAGCCCAAAAGCGAAAAATACTAAACTCCAACTTAACTGGTTTCCTAAACTGGTCACAATTGGCTTGCTTTATAAATTCCCTTCTACTCAATAGATTTCCCCTGGTCTTACCAGTCACAGATGCACAGTCATCAAAGTCTACTGATGACCAGTATCCCACAAATTCCTGTTGATGATTGGTGTATAAAATGCAAATAATTTTGTGCTAAAATACTAATATATTCTACATTTCTATTGGTGCCTATTTTTGCTCTGCTCCATTTCTCATTGCCGGTGTCTGAAACAAGACTAATTAACAGTTCTCTTGCATTCACTAATGCAACACACGTCCTCAGTGTATTCATTCACCAATGTACTATGCGGTCCTCTACCTGTGACTCTGCTAAAATAAATTATAACTCCCCAAGACAATGGCATGGTGAACCATTTCAATGCCCTGGCTTCTTGATAAGCTAGGCAGACATGTCCAAAGTTATGTTTACAGTTCTGGTTGGTTTTGGGTCTCCTAAAGCCACAGAGAAACCGTACTCTGATATTGATTACAACACATGGTTACAGATATCTTCCAAATACCAAATCTCACTATGGAAGTTTAAACATCATAATGCCTGGAAAAGCAGAGGGAGTACTCACTTGGCCAACCTTAGCCCCTCAACCATGTGTTTGCTGAGGGGAACTTGCTAATGGGCTTCAGGAATTAAAAGGGGCTCATATAGTGCAGTATAAATGCAATTCTTGCTTTTTCCTTCAAGATCAGGGCAGCGCCGGGTGTACCCAAGGGAAAAGTCAGGTGCAGTTTCTGCTTTCCAAGACTTCCCTTAAGTGACAGCCATAATCATCAGCTACCAACAAAGGCTGATTCCCCACACTAGGGGTCTGCGAAAGGCCAATATATTGTATTGATCCTCAATGACCCTTCTAATATTCACTTGTAGTGTTTCTTTCTAACAGGGATTGCAGCGGACTTTGAAATTGCGACAATGCAAATAGGGGAGTCAGATGGGCACAAGAGGGACATCGATTTGGTCATACATCAACAGGAAATACCGGTAAAATCAAGAACTCGCGTCAAGTATCCCTTACAGAAACAGACGCTTCGGGCTAATCCTACTTGATATAAGGAACTACGACCCTGCAGCCTGCACAAACATAGTAAATCACTAGCTGAGAGGCGAAGTCATGTACTGTGATGCAGTGCTGGTCATGCTTGGTCAGAACCTAGAGAAGTAAGCAGAGCAATGTATAGGAACATCTTACTTGAGCTCTTATGCTCCTTTCTCCTCTGTCTCCGCCTCATCAAGGTGGCTCGTGGGCTCATAGTATTGTTAGTACGAGGTAGAGTGTTGGAGTTCTGGCTGGGAAATCCCGGGGCATTCATGTTCATTGAGGCAGAGGAGAAGTTGGCAGCAACAAGTGCTGTTGACAAAGAAAAATACAACACAAATCAGCACATGCTTGTAAAATTAGGACTTGAAATACTGAAGTGAATTACACTGCCACTGTCTGGCAACACGTCCTAGTTGGTATGACCCCAGAGACAATGAAAGCAAATTTTGAAGCTTTAGGAAATGTGGCATTTCACAGCCCCTTCCCCATTGCCCAAGGAGCCATTTACAAGCTACTAGAGAAGGTATGTCATTGTAGGTCCAGAAGTGTTGCATAGAACCGCCAGCGATGTATGCTATTAGGTTAGTTGCATACATATTTATTTCAGATGGATAACTTGACAATTTGGCATGGATCCAACATATGTGGATAACTGTGTTCTAGTTCAAATTGCAGCCCCACCTTTTGGTGCCAAACAGTTTTACCACAGAATCAACCACATGGGGTCTTGAAAGTAGCAGAAAGAATACAGAAGAGAACTGCTTTACAGTCACATGGATGATCCGAAAATACCAGGGGGCGGTCGCTCCTTTAGAGTAGAGGAGCGCCACACCCTCTGACACCAGCAGAAAATAAAACTATAATAAAATGTTTTTTAAACCTGTTTCATCATTTTATTTTAATCCCCTGGACCCCCCCCCCCAGGACTCTGAGTATTGGGGGTGGGTCCAGGGGATGACACTGCTGTGGGGGAGTGGTGGGCACTTCCGTCACTATGCATGAGGTGTTTGGCCGGCGTCTCAGGCTGGCCAAACCTATCATGCGCAGCAAAGTTCTCTCCAGCCTCAGCTGCATTGCTGGGGCTGGAGAGAGCAGGAACACGCTCCCAGTCTGCCCAGGAGCGCAAGTTGCATGGAAGAGCAGCTTCAGGACTGGCCGCAGGGCAGGCTGGGAGCCGGTGCCCAGTGCCAGAAGAAGGACGAGGTGTTGCGGGGGGAGATAGTGGTGGCAAGGTAAGTTTATTTTTTTTATTGTTTTGCCCCAAAAACCCTCCCCACCTTCCTCCTTCCCACCTCCCTCATCTGGCCCGGCCCGCCTCCACCACTTTCACAGGGGATGGGCTGCTACGGTAAATACATCACTTGCACTTAGGCTTACAAAAGTCCAGTAACATTATTTAAAATCTTCATTGTCATTAACAAGATTTAAAATGACCTAACTTGAGTGCAATATAGCTCTTCAATCTCTGTATCAATCAAGGATTTATAAAGTGTGGCAAATCACATGTGAGAGTCTCAAGGTGCTGGAGTTGCTAGCTGCTGCATGGTGATCTTGTTTATTCAAACAGCTTCAAAAGTCTTGAGTCCTTTCCTGAATTCCCTAAGCAAAGAGGGGGTCCTGAGGTGCAGGGCAAGGTCATTCCAAGCTTTGGCCACCAGGTGTGAGGAATGTCCTCATCTTTTGCCAAGGAGGATCCAAGGGGTGTCTGCAAGGGAGAGGGAGGCGGATTGTAGGTGTCTAATCGGTTGGAAGGTTATGCGTATGTTTATGTAGGCTGGTCCTTCATTGTGCAGGTCTTCTTATGCGTGGGTCAATATCTTGAACTGGCATCTCTTCTGGATCGGGAGCCAGTGTAGCTTCTTGAGGTGCAGTGTGATGTGGGTCCGTCTGGGAAGGTTGAGGATGAGATCTCGTCGTGGGAGAAGTCTGCCAGGGTGTCATACAGTTCTTTGGAGGGGGTGATGTTTTTGGGGACTCTGGGGTTGGAGAACTCCTTCACAATGGCGAAGAGCTCCTTGATGTGGTTTGGGCTGGCTTCTATTTGGTCTACTAGGGCATTTTGGTTTCTTTCAGGAGGCTTGGTACTTGTTTAGTGCAGTCTGAAAGGTGGTATGGTCTCTTGTCTTTGCTGGTGCACCACTTTCTTTCTAATTCCTGGCAGTTGCGTTTGGTGGATTTTAGCTTTGCGTTGAACCAGACAAGTCTTCCGGCAGGTTCTTTGGGTTTGCCTGGCTTGGCGGGGGAGATTGTGTTGTGTTTTGTGATTCACTGGAAGTTCTTCGCAGCTCTGTCTGGGAGGTGGGAAATTAAATGCGTTTTTCCACTGGTCTTCCACCATCTTTTTTCCAGTTTCTGTTCGTGGAGCTAGAGGGCATGGTGTTGGTAGGTAATGACACTTAAGTAGACGCTGTAGTCGTCGGTCCACGTGAGCCGATAGACGTGGTTGTACTTGCTGTTGCTGGATGTGAACATGTGGTTGTGTGTGTGTCCTGTGATGTGGGTAGGGCCAGTGACAAGTTACTGGAGGCTCATGCTTTCAAGGAGGTCGGTAGTGTTGGTGTTGCAGGAATTGTCAAGGTGGAAGTTAAGATCCCCTAGGAGGATGTAGGGCTCGGAGTTCGATGGCGATCAGGGCTATGAGGTCAGGAATGGCGTTGCAGAAACTGGGGAATGGTCCTGGTGCTCTGGAGATGAGGCTGCCTCAGAATGTGCTTTTTTCCATTTGTGTGAAGTTGGGTGTGAGATGCTCCATTATCAGGGGTTGATTTGTCTGAATAGGTCATGCAGCGGATGGTGTCTTTGTAGATGATGGCATTTTCACCTGTTTGTTGGTTCTGGCCTGGTGTGTTATCTTATAGCCTTCAGTGGTGGTGTTGGCGATGTCTGGCGAAGCAGTGGGGTTCAGCTAGGTCTCTTTGAGGAAGATGACGTCTGGGGTGAGGGATGAAAATCTCTACTTCCCTAGAGTCTCTTGACGTTGTACTCAATCCTTTGATTATCTTGAGGTTTCTATACAATACTCTGAAATAAGAAGCTGGTAATGCTCCTCTACATGGCTTCTAAATTATTCTGTGATCCCGAGGAATGCAGGGCCTAAAATGCTGCACTGGTTCCCTGTCCTAGGACAATCATATTAATCTTTCAGTGATTTTTCTCCAAACAGCTTCGGCTTTCCTGTATTTCCCTAGCTTTGTTTTTACTTAAGTTGTTTGGGCTAACTTCTACACTAGAGTGGTCAAAGGTACTCTATATTAATTTAGATCGTCTGGTGTTCTGGGTGTCCCAAATAGCAGTTTTCACCAGTAAAGCACCACAATGGTCATGCTAGGCTCATAAGTGCTGCTGTGCAATCAGTTGCTGACCTGGACCCACCTGGAAGATGAACAATCCAGGGAAGCCACTGACCTAAAGCAAGAGTTGATGGCCCTACAAATTGAACAAAAAAATAAGGCTCCCACTCATGTACATGGACACTTACTAGACCCTATATTTAGCAGTTGGAAGGGTGTGAGTGTGAATCAGCCCATGCCGGTTCCCTGGTCAGATCACTCCTTAGTCCCTTTCATAATCCGCTGTCCGAGCACTAATATTCACAGGGGGGAAAAAAACAGCTATCCGAAACGTAAATGGAAGCAATTCTCTCAAGACACCTTTAGTCACCGACTAGCGTTAGGAGGTCCACCAGGAGGGGACAATTGCGAAAGTGCAAACAGCAACCTGGACAAGCGCATTTTAGATGCACTCGATGAGTCAGCCCCGATGTGTCCATCAAAGACAAATACCCGAGATAAAAAGTCTGCCCCGTGGTTCACGCCTGAATTACAGAAAGCCAAATCAGAATGCAAAAAATTAGAGCGCAGATGGCGGGTCGATTTTTGCCCTCAAATTAAGAATACGTAAAAGGAGGCACAGAGAAAATACAAAATCACACTTCGAAGTACTAAGGCTGCGCACTATAAAACCCGTATTGAGGAGGCAGATAACTCCTCGCGAGAACTATTTAAAATTTTTAAAGAAATCTCTGTAGTAGCTGATAGTAACATTTCAGGAAAGGATTCAGTCGAGGAATGCAATAGAATAGCGACTTATTTCGCTGGTAAAGTCCAAGATATCTACGCCACCTTCTCGGGCAATATAAGCAGCGGACGAGACTTTGAGGAAAAGATAGAAGCAAGCAGGGTAGAGAACTGTCTCAGAACTTTTGTGGTACCCCCTACAGAGATACTCTCCAATATCTGTCAGAGCATTAAATCAGGCTCCCCTAGTGATCCCGCACCGCCTCGGGTGTTGGGGGAAAGTATAATGGTTCTGGAACCCTACATCAGGCATGTACTTCAACTCTCTTTTGCCTCCGGTACTCTCCCTGCTAACTGGAAGAAAGCAATAGTTTTGCCTATCAAAAAGAAACCAAATGTTGGTCTGGAAGTACTTGAAAATTTGAGACCCATCTCACTACTACCCTACTTGGCCAAAGTGGCCGAGAAAGTGGCCAATATACAACTTATGGCCCACTTGGAAAAAAATAACCTCCTTCACCCCTCTCAGTCAGGCTTCCGACCGGGCTTCTCGACTGAGACGGCCCTACTGAGAGCAACTGAGACCGTGCGGCAAAAGGTGGACTCCGGACATACTATGGCACTGATAATGCTTGACCTCAGTGCAGCGTTTGACACTGTAGCTCACATCATCCTGCTACAGTGTCTAAACAAAGCAGGACTCACTGAGGCAGCATTAAGCTGGCTTAAAGCGTTCCTTACAGACCGCAGCTTTCAGGTCCAAAGGGGCTCTTTTAAGTCTTCTGCCATAGCACTCGAACAAGGGGTGCCGCAGGGCTCAGCGTTGAGCCCTAGTTTGTTCAATCTTTATATGGCCCCCTTGGCAGAAGTGGTATTAGCATTTGGGGTGGAGTTAGTCTCTTACGCTGACGACACTCAACTGCTGATCTCTCTGTCCCAAGCCCCCGACATAGCAGCATTCAACTTCAAGTCCTGTATGCAGGCCTTAGCTGGATGGATGAATGCTCACTGTCTGAAGCTGAATGGCTCTAAAACTGAGGTGGTGGTGATTGGTGGTAACCACTCCAGCTGGACGGGGGACTGGTGGCCAACGTGCTTGGGCCCTACCCCCAAGCCCAGCAAAGAGGCAAAGAATCTGGGAATTTGGGTTGATCCCAAACTGTCCTATGAGGGCCATGTGAATCGCCTGATGGGAAAATGTTTTGGGATACTAAAAACCCTCAACCGCACATTGGATTTACTCCCTCTGGAGGCTCGACGAACCATGGCCCAAGCCTTAGTGACATCTCGCATGGACTATGGTAATGTGCTGCTCTTAGGTACTACGGAAAAAAACTTAAGACGAATGCAAGTTCTCCAGAACACTGCTGCTCTGCTAGTGTTGAGACTCCCCAAAAGAGCAGCATCCAGGCCTGCGCTGGAGGCTTTACATTGGCTTCCAGTCAGAAAGAGAGTGCTTTATAAAGCACTCCTAATCTGCCACAGGATTGTTTGGCATAAGGCCCCGTCCTACCTCTCTGACTTGGTTCAGATCTATGAACCTACTAGAGCACTACGCTCAGCCGGAGCAGGGCTACTTAAAATTCCCCATGTCAAAAAAGCAAAAATGGGTGGACGCTCTTTCAGACGGCTGGCAGCCAGCAACTGGAATAAACTCCCGGTCAGCTTAAGGCTAGAAGGATCTGAAATGCAGTTCAGGAAACTCCTGAAGACCTATCTGTATAAAAACTAATCCTTCTGGCCAGCCCGCCATCCGCATCTTTCTCTCTCCGTAGCGCGGGGACACGCCGTGAAGGCGTCACCAGGCGCTTTATAAATTCCTTTATTATTATTATTTATTATTTATTAATATTAAGGAGATTGCATTAAAATGTTTCATATGTGACTATAAAACCCATGTGTCCACCTACTTGGTACTAATATAAAGTATGAATTGTGAGAATTACTTAAGTAGAAAAGTTGTGCATCATTTGGAGAGTTACATCTTTCAGTAGTCCTGTGGGTAGGGGAGATGACCTTTGTGATAAACTGACTGATACATTACATTTGATAAATGCATACCATTACAGACACTCACTACATTACCGGTCTGAATAAAGCAAAAAAAAAGTTTCAGCAATAGTTTTACAACCATCATGTATAGGGGTCTTAGAAGAGTACCCGGAGCTTGGCTGGTTACAGCTAATGTACTTTATGTTTATGGACCATAGTTTGTTTCACCTGCTCTAAGGGCATTTTCTGACAATGTACTAGTCTGGCATAATGAGGGAAATTAGGATCTTTTCTGAGTCGTGTGAGGTGTCCCTCAGGTTCTGGACCACGTTTCCACCTCTTGCTGTGTTTACCATAGTGGAGTATTTAGTTGTTCAATTAGTGTGCCGTTACATCGTTGGCTTAATTGTCTGATTTTATTGGCTTAAGATGTTTATAGTGTTATTTTATTGGTTGGTTTAGTATAGTTTACCATTTTTTCATTAGTTGAGTCCTTGTTTGGTAAACGCTACTTTAAGTTTTATTTTCATAGTATAATATAAAGTATGCTTTAATTATATATGTATTATGTTGTGTGTATATATATTTATATATATATTAAGAAATGTTTTTATATGTTTATAGTTCTTTGTTTTTGAATTCATATGTGTTTTACGTGTACAATTATTTTGAGTATTTGTTTAATTTAATGTGATGTGTTTTTATTTTATTATAGTGGTTTATTATAAGTTTTGGGTTATTTAAAATAATGGTTTTAAGTTAAAATTGCATTTTTATGGATTTAATAGTTATGTTAGCGATAATATTGTGATCGATATTGTGTTCATTCATATTTTTGTTATGGATATATGAACAAAGATTTTTCTGTAAACTACATTTGTGTGTTTGACATTAGTGATTTTACTAGTTAAGAGTATGGAGTCTATATTTTTGTTATTGCTATAAAATGTCCGAAATTTGTGTATATCGATATTTGTAGGATCGATACTATGTCAATGATCCATCCCAGTTTGCTCTCTGGCTCCTCACACACCAATCCAGACCATAGAGATACAGGAGGTCACCTCCCGGCCCTTAATCTCCAGCCGCAGGAGATCTGGCCGATAGAGGGTGCAGGAACAATACAAAGTTGCGATCATTATCTTGCGCATCCAGACAGTCTTCCCCAATCCAAAGCAAATTTAATACTGCTTACTGTACTATTCTTTTTATGTAGTACTCCAGTTCTTAAAAATCTATTTGCTAATATATAGATTGTGTGAAAAAAGTAGTGTGGACTGACCTTATTCAGCACCAGAGTACCTTCATGCAACTCTAGATGCCTATGTGAACAGTAATTCAACTTCCTTTTCAACAGGAAGTACTTGTGTGGCCAAGAAATCAAGTCAGAGTTATTCCAACCATGAGTGGAAAGACACACCAGGAATCAAAAACTGCAGCAACAAGTGTGTGAAGAGGCATCTTTCTTGGTGGGGTAAGCAAAGAGCTCTGTGATCTACTATAGGTATTGAGATCAACCTAAATGCTTAGTTGTTGCTTGTGTGGTCAATCCTACAACGCACGTTATTCCAAATCTAACCACATCTGATAACTAGTTCCACTCCTGGCTTATCCCAAAGCAAAACTTCCTAGGACATATTCCTCTAAGAGAACATGATCTATTAAATCACTAAGGGTATCCATTGAGCAGATGACCTAGGAAAAATAGTTAATTAGTAAAACATCTAAATTAGAGTAACCATGCCTTTCTATGATAGCATTAGAAAGGAGTATGCAAAACGAACTGTATAAGAGACTGAGAAGGACAACCTACATTTACAATAGTCTTGACTGGAGGCTGGGTTCCAGGTGGGTGTCTTGCAGTGTCCTGGATGCTGCGTATGGCAATAATTGACACACGGATCCCAGCAGTGATGGTGATCGCTCTTTTGCACCTTGACTGTCCTCGGCAGAGAGAGATTCAGGTTAGTTATGGAATGAACATAGAAGGGATTCACAGTATGACAAGGCAAGTATTCCCTGGAGGGAGATCTAAAGGCTTAGTGAATGTTATTAAACTGAGAGGCTACCTGACAAAATATTTTGATGCAGACCTTTCCCATCTTAATTAAGAGATTGATATGACAGGCTGAATTTTAGTTCAAGAACATACCACACTTTGGATTTGATCAACACCTCTTTGGATGTGATCACCAAAAGATTAACATATTGCAACTCCAACCCCACCAAAAAAAAAAAAAATCTTATTGCTTTACTTCAAGTACTCAGGAATCTTCATAAAACAGATAAGATTAAAAAGGCAGACAAAAATAAAGAATCGAGAACATAGGGCACAAAAAGTTATTTCGAATATATCCACATACAAATATTTTCACTTCTTAAAAATTAATTTCCTGCCTATTGGTGAACAGGGTTGAATTCCTTTTCAATCACCAATCCTATATGTGGGCAAGTACTCACAAGAAGGTGGAATTTGGTGCATGTCAATTACTGTATATGCAGTTTATTTTTGAGCCAATATTACTGTAGTCTACATGCTACCATGCCTTGCACACAAAACTCTGATTAGAAAATACTTGGGGTTGTTTTGGCAACCTGCCATCTATAATTTAATTACATAATTTTTTTAAAGTAATCACTGAAACCCCTATGAAACAATTGAGACACAACACCCAAGTGTGTGGGAAAAATGGAAATTTAATACATTTGTTTTAGGTTTCTATATTTGATACACAACGGATACGTTTTTGCATGTTGATATTACAAATACCCATATTGCTTTTTCAATATTTAACAGAACTACTAAATATTATGACAACTATCTCAAGACTGTTTAACATGAGTGAAGAAAGTTTTTTTTTTAAATAGTGATATTAAAACACTTTGGATAGAATTTGTTTACTTACAAGTGTCATGTATTTATTTTAAAACACTACTTTTTAGAGGGCTTCCTGTGGTTCAAGGAAAACCTCAAGATGTATTGGAATACAGAGGGATCGCTAGGTGAACTACTTAACGAAGAACCAGGTCTTCACTGGTTTACAAAGGACTAGGTAGTTTAGTGATGTCCTCAGGAAGGCTGGAACTGTATTCCATAGTGAGGTTTCTTGAATCTCAAAACAAGACCTCCCATGTTGAATCCGTAAAAACATCAATCCGTAGTTCTTCACTAGAGGTGTCAAGCGGATCAAAGAATAAAATTCAAACAGAGCGGCCAGAAAAGCAGGGCCATTGAAATTGAGAGCTTTAGGAATCACACAAGGCACAATGGTGCATCAAGTAAAGAAGAGAGTATGTAAGATTAGTTGCAGAAGAGCACTGGGACAAGTTTTTGATAATGTCTCTGCAGAGAAGAACTTGCAGTGCCAGCCTCATTTTACAGACAAGTGTTGAAGAAACCGAGACACCAAACAAGTAGCTTCCTTGGGTGTTGTGCAGAGGCAATAAGAGTGTACGAAAAGGTAGTAGAAAAAGTTGGTCAATATTTTCATACTATGATTGTGGAACAAAAGTGCTATAAAAAGGTTTACACATTTCCTGCACAATTGAATAGCCAGACATCACCTGACAATGTGGGGATCTTGATTGGACTAAGCTAGAGGTTAGAAAACCCGTTACACCTACCTGTCCATCCCTCAGCCACCAAATAACAACTTACTCCCACATCCTCCCCTTCTGACACCCAGCATCTGTCTTGCAACTTCTTTAATGCATAAATTGTCAATTAACAAGTACTGCCTTTACATCCACGACTTAATCCAGGTCACTGGCTGAGACCTTATCACCGAAATTTGGCTAGGAGATTACTCAGCACCCATGATTCAAGAGGAAATGTCATATCTACTGAATCTTGCTAAGACTTCATTCCACCAAGACAACAGGTGGTGGAGAAACAGTCATGTTTGAGAACACTATCAACCACTAGCTTTAACGTTTTTATCATTTAATGCAAATGTCTACTCAGACACTGCTCAGGTGCTCCAGTTGTCTTGTGCTCATTACTGGTCATCTACCGGCTGCCAACACGCAACCCAGAGTTTGCTGATGCTTTACCGGACGTCATTGCAGATATCACATTCAGCGACAAGAACCTCAGCATGTTGGGTAATCTGAATCATCTGGTTCAGCAAGCCAATCCAGACCCAATCCACATATGCACTTTTGGATCTACAAGTCCTGACTTTACGCTACCTAGTTTCTGTCAATTGTGCTCACTTTGTCTCTGAGAGATACACAGAATAAACTATGGCGCGGTTTTCAATAAGCATTTATTGAACCAGCATCATTCTAGTGTAAAATGTTTGTGCTGCAACAACCATGAGAAAGAAACAGATGAATACTGTTAAAGCACAAACAAAGTAAATAGATGGTAGAATTCTACCACGGTGATACATGGCAGTAATAATGCATACTCCTATAATGCTAGCCCTAACTAGATATACCTAAATGTACCTAGCATGTATGTAGGTGTATCGCCAATAATCCCCCTAGGATAGAGTCAACCCCATTACCTGAACTGAGATAATGAAGGATCCTGTCTTGGTCTTAAGATTGAAACCCCATGAGGGATGTAAGACCACTGCATGCTGGAGTGTCTGTGTGCAGGAACCTCAACGTTTTGTGTCAGCATGGAAGGTTTTCTCCTCTGACTGCCTCAGCAAAGATATGGTGTTTATATAACCAAAAGGTACCCTCAGGGGTTCAACCTTGCTGTGTCATTTTTTCTGAGGATAACAATAGTCCTGAACCTTATATATAGTTATTATGCAGAGGATGGTAATCCTGCTGTGATTCTGAGAATCCTCATACATAATAGATAAGGCTAGTTTTTGGAGCAAACCACATGACATTTATGCAGCACCTGACTAGGTAAACGTTCAGCACCAAAACCGATATGTAGTATAAGGCAGGAAAAATGTAGGTGAAAGGTTAGGTGACTACCCGAGCCTACATTGGGATACATTATGAATCATAACATTACTCATCATTCCCTCACTCTTTCACAGCACCTGGCATTCATAAGCAATTTTAAGATCTCTGAACCCAGCTGAAGCACCAATGAGAAACCATGGACAACATACAATTACCCCTCTTATGCCCAACTACAGAGTCAACCTACTAACCCAACACAGGCAACAGGATTTCCAGTTCTGCATCCACGGACTGCGACTGTCTCTCGCATCATCTGCTTCACACCCCTGTACCACCCTGACATGACATGTATGGTGCACCCTTCTGGACCTCACATCCAACAACACACAGTAACCCTAGCCTGTGACTCAATGATGGTAATTATGCCATTCTGAAAATGTGTCCATTGTGCATCTCTTCATTACTCTAGGTGCTTAGGCCCAGCTACAGGTTTGCTGCAACATGTTTGGAGCACCACCCTGACCATCTTGCACAACGCCCAAACTTTTAACAAATCACACAAAACAAAACTACGAAGTAGTACAAGCCATCTGCAACAAATGGAATAGCCGCTTACTTTTAACCTGACTTGGGGACTCTTCAGTACAATGCAATACCACATGTGATCGTGCGTCAAAGATCTGAATCCTAGCTGAACCAACCCAGCCCTCCATATTCAGGGAGTTTAATATGAATGCGACGAGACAGAAAAATGGGGCATAATATCCATTATTAAAGAGGCAAGACAGAACCACAAATGTATTAACCCAAATTCACTTACCTTTCTGCATAACTATTAAAGAATCAATAGTGATAGAAAACGGATAGTCGTAAAATGAACCCCAACTCATTTCTGTTAAAAAAACAGACCTTAATATAGCCTTATAGCCCGCCGTAGAGGGCTATACCGGCTATTAAAGGCCCTCTCCAGCGTTAAAGGCCCCGAGCCGAAGGCGAGGGCCTTTAACAAAGGAGAGGGACTTTAATAGCGGTATAGCCCATCTACGAAGGGCTATAAGGCTATTAGAACTTTCTGTCACTAGAGGACAGAATGTGCTAACAAACAAAACAAAGCCTTTTGGGAGCGTGAGGGAATTGGAATCCCCTCAGGTTCCCTGAAGCCTTTGTTCACAGCCAGAGCTGTAAACAAAGAAACATTGGAATGTTGGCGCTCCAGGCTTATACCAGCCATTATAAGCCCGGAGCACTCCATTGTTTTCAATGGAGCTCCCAACATTCTAATATGTATTTAGTTATTTCACCTAAACCACACTCTTCCCACCCAAAAACATGCACAAAATTTCAATAAGTGCCTGCTGTTTAAATAGATTTGCTGTACAGTGTTAGTGTGAATAGTATCTGCAACTGCTGAAAATGCAAGGAAGGGGCAGAGCAGAATAAATGTGGCAAATGTGTTGCGGCTTATATGTCATGTAGGAGTAGCATGTATGAGTCAGCGCACCCAGGGCATCAACATTGCCTGGAAAGACCTACAGGTAAAGGGCAACAATGGCTGAAGGTGGCAAAAGCTTCATATAAGTAGCGGATTAAAAGTGTGGCTCTGCAGTGAGGTCGCGAGGAGGCGGCTGAATGTTCAGTCGAGCGGAGCTTTCTGACAAACAGCGGGCGACCTGATTCTGGAGGGCAGTGCTGGTAATTAGGACTATGCACACAGCAATATTTTTGCTGCGGGAACAACGTTTTATATTTAGCTTGATGCGCAGGATAAATAAGCCACTTTGGACTAGCAGGCTAGAAGAGGAAAATCATAAAGCTGGAAAGAGAATCGGATTAGCACCCTACTGGCAATGAATTGTCAAAGTCAAGCTCAGAAGCAGAGAGGGGGGGGCAGTAGGGAAGACAGGCTGGAAGAAATGGGGGGAGCCTGTTTTATGAGCATCTCTTTTTAAAGTCCCACAGAAATGGATAGTGAGCATAAATGTAAATGTAGTACTTGTATAGCGCACGTATCACCCCAAAAAGGGGGTCTCAAGGCGCTTGTACGCATACCGCTGTGGAACCCTTCCTGGTTTTTCCCTGTGAAGTGACCACTCCTGGGCACCCCCAAGGTGGAGCCAGGCATCCTAGCGCTAGTGGGGCCACTGTGGGGATTAAGCAAGCTATTACCCAGAGTTGCAGAGTGGGACCCATGATTAGAATAGGCACCGAGGCGAGAATTATCAGGCGAGAAAATTGAGCCCAAGACCCGCCGAGGCGGGAATTGAACCCTGGTCCCGGGCCAGACCTCTGCATCAGGGTCTGCAGCTCTAACCATTGAGCCACACTTTCCAGCATAGACTAGAGGGGGGCACTCTAGACTTTTCTGTGCATGTAGGTTCTTAATTTGTGGACCATCAGGCACTGGAAAAAGGAAGTCACAAAATACAAATGCACCAAGGGTGTGCCTGGAGGGAAATGCAACATGGATGAGTCAAACTTTAGTCAACTTAAATTTAGCAAAAACAGAGTCTAGCATGATTCATCAAAAAAAGATGATTTATTCAAACGATACCGCCATAGGTTTATTGGTACGTATAGAGCGCAAAGGCGCAATGGCGTGCATCAATGAGGGTTAGGGTTACTGTTCAGAAGCATGTACAACAAGTTGAGTTTTACATGACTGCCTAATATGATTTACATTCTTCAATTAGATCACACATCCTTATAAACTAGGGGGCAAGGAGATTAGGTTATTAATACAGAACCACAAGATTTCAGTTTAAGTGCTGAAGCCTGGATTATAACCAAGGTCAGAATCTGATGCTAGGAACCAGACCCCCTTAACTAGGGATGCCTAACCCTTCTCCAGTGCCAACACTGATGCTACCAGCACACTCAGAAATGAAGCCTAAAGGAAAAAAATGGAAAAAACACACACAAAAAACAAAGAAGTAAAATAGCCAGACCACCAATCACAGAGCAGAAATGTCAATCATCTAAGTGTAAAATCAAATGTGTTATATTTAACTTTTTTTAAACTGTGTTAAAAAAGCAGTGCAGGTCCACTTTTAGAACATTGGGATCAATGCCAGGAACCACTACTATGAAAATATGCAACTAGTCTATGTAATGAATCCTTTGCTTTGCTGATATCTGGCAGGTGGAACACAACATAGGTGATAAAGTTCATGAAGGCAAAGAAACATGGAACCCATCCCTGGCGTACATACCTGTTTCGGGAGGCTTTAGGGGCAGCCTGCTCTGGTGGGCAGGCAGGATTTCCAGCCTGACGTTTTCAGTAGTGCTGGCCAAGAGTTGTGTGGCCTCCAATAGGGAACAGTGCTCTGTGCTGGTCCCATCAATGGACAATATATGGTCACCGACATGCAAGGCCCCACACCTACAGGAAGCAGGCACATAATAAAGGAGAACAATGGACAGGTACTCAGTGAGAATGTCAGATTCACTTTTGATTAGTTTGACCAGACTGGAGCACAGACGTGAGCTCTAGTTCAAAGTTCATATTTGAGGTTTGGGGAGCGAGCACCGCAGAAGCTTCTTGTTCAAGGTGGCAAACACTTTGAAAAATAACCCTGACCATATCAGATCCCATCTGAATTAAGAGTGAAGTCAACTGTCACCCAAAAAAGACTGAACTGGTTTCTCTGTATGCTCCCAGCCCTCTCACTCTAGGGTATTTATTTATTCAGAGTTTTCTGCTCATAAACATACAAAAGCAATGGTTAAAGGTATGTAATAGTTGGGTGAAAATGTCAGTTAAAACATGCCTAATTAAACTAATTAAACCATTGAAATTCACCAGTTATAGTTATCTAAATGAAGTAGAATTAGAGTCCTGAAGAAACTAACTCATGCCCTCACCAGGCACAGTGTTGTCATAAATGCTGTAATTTCAGAACTCACCTATGATGTTATCAACATAGTCATTGTACATGTCATCAGTTATGTAATATGTGAAGGTATGAGCAGCGTATGGCAAGGGCACAAGTTAAAGTTACTTCAGACCCTGCTCCAAACATCCCGGGGGAGTTCCACACTCCCACCCCCCTCTCCCCCTGTGTGCACTGCCTGTGGCCAGGCTCTGCACAAAACCCTACACAGGCACCCAACATATTCGTCTCGTCGGACTGGAACAAAGTCACAAGTTCAGACTGTGTGTGATGAAGTGCGGGCCAGCTACAGGAATCCAAGTTAGGCCAGCTGAATAAAAATACCTTAATTCCTGTTAATGCTTTTTTTGTTGTTGTATATATTAAAGAGGTTTATTTTGCGATGTCAAAATGGGAGTATAAACACAGTAAACAGGTTGCAATGGCAGGCCTGAGACAAGTTTAAAGGGCTACTTAAGTATGTGGCACAATATGTGTATCAGGCCCACTAGCAGTATTTAATTTATATGCCCAGGGCAAATGTAGTACCACTTTACTAAGGGCTTATATGCAAATTAAATATGTCAATTGGGTATAAGCCAATTTGACCATGTTCAAAGGCGAGAGCACAAGCACTTTACCACTGGTTAGAAGCAGTAAAGTACCCAGAGTCCTAAGAGCCAACAAAAACGGGTTAAGAAAACCGGAGTCTGAAGGCAAAATGTTACTGGATGACCATGCAGAACGGGCCAAATCCAACAGTGTCTTTTTAGTAAGCAATACCTACTGACTTTGTGATAGGGTCATATCACCAAAATATAAAAAGCTGCCTATTAGGTTTATCAAGGGATCAGCAAATCAATACATATAGTGCAGACCTCTCGTCTTTGTCAAATAATCAACATTCAAATTTATATTTTATAAACGTACACATTGCAATGGTTAATGAAAGTGATTGTCAAAATATTTTTCAATAAAACATTTTTTGTTTGTGTTTTAAAAACCCTGAATAGATCTTTGAGTAACAATTCAGGTCTCAAAATGCAACCATAGAACCAATCACAAGAGGTCCCCGAACTACAGCTGAACAGCACCCGTCAGCTAGGAGCGCTTAAATACAATCTGGTAAGCTCTCCTAAGGTCATGGATTCAATGACACAGGAGACTTAACTGTGTGTGTGTTTTTTTTTCTTCATGTTAGCTACACTATCTAAAAGTCTACCACAAAAAATAAAAAATCAACTTGGTGGTGCCCCTTTCAGGGCATCATCAGCATCACAATACTATAAAAGCCCTTGCAGGGCCTTATGGGGCGCACCATACCTGGAGAATACTTGAAGCTGTGAATGGCATGAGCAGCTACTCCGCTCATTTCACAATTACTGCTTTATAGTATTTTGTATTACAGGGAGGTGGATGTGCTGACCTCCACACCAGGAAATTCATAGGACCATAGACTTTATCTCCAGGGGTTGAATACTTATTTTAAAAGGTGAGAGGGCAAGCGGGCTACACCTCCTCAACCCTGCAATAGACCCAGTGGATCCTGATCAACCAGGGTGATTTGTTTCCTGAAGGGGAGGAGTGCCCCTCCACCCCCAACCCAACCCAGGCCCCTAGCCTTCTGCAGACACCAGAGACTCCATACCGCAGGGCTGATTTTTCTTTTAGGGGAGAGGTTGTAGCAGAAAGGAGCGGAGGTGAATAAACTTTTTTGGGAAAGTTTTGTGAAGATTTTTCAAATGGTGCCAATGTTATTAGTAAACCAAAACATGCTTTTCCTATAGAAATGTGTTCTTATCTCTAACTACCCAGTGACTGCCACTTAAGTTATGAACATATATATCTCAAAGGCTTATGAAACCGTGTTTATCTGTCCTTCAAGGAGGGGACAGTGGTGTTAAAGTATTTTGTTTCCATTACCTTGTATTCTGGGCTGAAAATCATAATATGTGGCAAGTCCTTTGGGCTGAGTAATTGGCAACATGTTGCGAGTATATTATCACAAGATAATAGCTCTCAGTTTGTACTCTTATCCAAAATAAAAGAAACTGGTTGTAGGTTGAGATATGGCACTTTCATCTGATTATTAGATATTCCTGGAGTTCCCTTATCCTTAAGCAAGTGAGCCAGGGAGTACTTTTTATTTTCAGTCAACAATTGTCCACCGCGACACCTAGAAGGCCTTCTGCTTCAGCAGCTGCCTTGCGATTAGTGGACTCTAACCATTTAAAATCCTCTCCTGGCACAGAGCAAGCTAACATTTAGCTATAATTTCTTATGCTCCATCTTGCCTTAAAGGCAAAACTTGATTCATTTTTGCAAAACAACCAACAAAAATGTACAGAATTAATGAAGATAGGGAGATTGTACTAGCCTTCTCATTTGATAAACCAAGAGAGCAGAGGACAAGCTCAAGATGTAATGCGGCTACGCCTGTAGCTAGTGTATTGAAATCTGTCCGAGGAGCCTGCTCTTCAAAGCTTTTGAGGTCTGAAGGAGCCTCTAGAACTAGGCCAGGAAAGCTATTCTTGGCATCAAGAGCAACTATTACCAAGTAGGCCTTCAACAGAGGACTCAATATGAATCCACCATACTGGTTTTCAATACAATAGACCCGAAAGTGCCAATAATGCCCTTGAGAATCTTGTTGAACATGGTCGGTCTTTGTTGACTTGAGGGTAAAAACTGCTCCAGATATATCTTTTAGCGCCCTCCAAAGTTAAGCCATTGATTTTCAGCACAAATAGAAGTTCCCGTGGCTCAATCTGTAACACAGGGGTCTTTGGGTATGTTCTCTTTATTTACTTCACAATACTTTTTAATCCTATGGCATCTAATGTTTCTATATGTATTTAAAAAAATGTATAAACTGCTTGGTGTAATAGGTCTATCATGCTTCATTTAAAGTAGAACGTAATACTCTCATCGGTTAGAAATTGAATTAGAGATCAAATTTGTCACAACATGTATTAAAGATCTGAGCGGCAAAACAAAAATCTTGGACATTTGATTGACCTCCTTTCTAAGTACCTGGAAAAAAAAGTACAAAATTAATGAAGTTTCACTGTAATAATAGTAATTAATTTATGAGATCTAACCCATGTAAGAAATATTAATCAACATAGAAACACATGAATAATATCCACTAAGCTAAAGCAATCAATACGAGTTGCATCTGGTTCAGCCAGAAGTCTCTATCGGAAACTGCCAATGTCTGCCCTCTTTTTGATGCAATGGAAGAAACCATTCAAAGCCTCGGTGAACTATTGTGTCAATTCTTCCTGAAGGCTGGCAGAGGTAACTGGCACAACTACATCATTGTGACAGACTGCCTAATCTATTAGCAAACATATACAAATTAAATTTGCACATATCAGATGCCATCCAAGGCGCAAATGTGGCACTACATTTCTTCCCCAACTCAACCTTTGACATTTAAGTTCAGAGAATCTCAGTGAACATGGATCTCAATTCTGCTTAAAGACAAAGTCAACCCAGGCACAGACTGTCAAAGCCAATTTTTATATTGGTGGATGAGGATCCAGGGTCATGCAATTACATTTTGGACCACAATCTCATTGTCCTAGGGGTATTTGCATTCAAGCACTTTATCTGTGTACTTTATCTCTATCTGGTATCATGTTTGTTGCTCCCGTTTGCCATTAGGCCATCCATTTAGCTGTGGTTTGGTGCCCATCATTTAGGATGGCAATAGGAAGTTCGAGTTCAACAGGTTAAGGATAACCTTGCTCATTGCTGCAATAGCTCCTTTGGGAGAAATCCTGGGGCACACTGCCTAGGCAAGGTGACAGGGCTCAGCACGGCTTAAGCAGAATTTTGATTGTACCCAATTTTTCCTGCTCCACTTCCAGCCTTCCATGTCTCAAAGCAATGTTCTACACCACACTCTCAGAAATTATGCAGTGCAGGGGATGGTGACAACATGCTTTCAGTGCCAGGTGCTCCAATGATGGCTGCCTTCACCACAGCTCTTTCAGCACTGCGGCCATACGAGCAACAGAACACGTTGCACCACTTGAGGTGCGCAAAGTATGAACAAAAGATGTTGGAGGCATGCAGGAGTCTCTAGCTTTTCTACTGAAGGCTGCAGGGACTATTCCTTACCCACAACAGCTCGAACTCTTGAACGACTTGCCTCTTAACCCCATTCTCCTGCACATCCACTCATCAGCAATTAGCCAGCTCTACCCTACTAGAGTTGATGAGCCATGCAGGTACTAAAGCCCTTTACAAATACTCTGGTTATTCATTCTAACAAGAGTCATGTGCAAATTAACTGCTGTTCCCAATTTGCCCGACTTTCCGCAAGTGGGAGATGACCTGGATCGCAGGACATTTTTATCAAATGCAATTTTAAGCCCAATTACAGGGAGATGGAGGTATACTCTTAACAGCACATTTGCGTACCATAGTAGTGTTTGTACTGGGACAGTGGTTTGAAATTGTCCAGGGGCTTTTGTATTTATGTAGATGGTGTTTGTACATTGGGAACCTAGCCCAAAAGGCAGCGCCGCACAGAATAGGGTCAAAGGCTAGCACATATTGAATGAGTGATGGTAGAGGTAGCTTATTAAAGGATTGTTACTGCATTTTGATGCACTATTCTTTAAACTGGTGTGTATTCAACTCTTTCCTAAGTTGGAGCTGAGTTAATAGGGACCTTATAGGCATGGGATGTTGCCCTGGGTGCATAGATAGAAAAGAACAGTTGCATTATTATGTTTCCACTTCTTAGCCTTCAGTCTGATGGTGGCCTGCCTGCAGGTGTGCCAAGAGCCACCATTGACAGTGACCTTAGGGTTGCTGGTTTGTGTCTTTCCAGGCCTCCCCATGGTTGAATCCAGAGTAGTCCAGCATCTTCTACCACTATTGAGATTCACCGACTTCTCGAAGATAGCCACCCTGAACCCAGAGAAGTGCAGTGACATAAAATGAATGGAGTAGCTCTGGAGCAGGTCCTCACCTGTCAACCACACTGGCAGGCTTGACCTTATCGATCATGATGACCTGCTTGTTCCGATGCATGCTCGTACTCAGGGAGACGCCAAGCGTGGAGCCTGCCGGTTTTGAGATCTCCACCAACAATGGACCGGATGCATTGGTAACCGTGTCTGAAAAAAAGAACACAATAAGTCATCCACTAATGCAAGAGAAACCAAGATTTCTCCACAGTCTAGGAGGTTACTTCTGTTATGTTGTACCAATGAAGGCAAATGCCCCTTCATTGGTGCACCAAACATGTACTAGTCATGTTGTATTTACACAGTAAGAGAAGGATTCAATAACTGATACTATATAGTTATCATTGGGAAATCTGTGTGCAAGATCATAAAAATGCCTGGTGATCAGTAGAATTCTATTAATTTGAGACCTCCCTTTGTAGAAACCGAGGATCCACTTGGTACATCACAGGCTAGCTTCCACCACCTACATGTCACCAAGGTGGTCCTTCTTGGTGTTGTGGGTGGCCTTAGGTTGATCTTGAACCTGGGAGGGAAAGCTGCACAGATTCTCCTCAACCTCAGTGCTGCATTTGACACAGAATCCCATCCCATTCTTCTAAATTGTGTTAAATACCAGGTAGTCGGGACAGAACCCTGGCCTTTCCAGTCATCTTCTAAAACTCTGGCCTGTGGCGTGCCTCAGGGTTCCTCCCAGAGGACAGACTGCTTTAATATTTACCTTAATCCATTGGTGGTGCAGATGCACAGACTTGGGTTTTAATTCCCAACAAATGCTTTTCACAATCAAATCACCATTTCTTTGAATGGTGATTGTAGGCATGTTCAAGACAATTTCTGGGTCTGCTTCTCAGCCCCGTCATACTCCATGAAGGTCATTTCTCTAACTGAATGTAGAGCGGACGGAGGTGCTCATTCGATGTCACATCCTTCCTTAGGTGACTTAGAATCGCATTTGCCTAAATCCGATAAATATCAGATTTTTGACAGCTAATCAATAGAGTGGCCACATCTTGTTGCTTTTCCATTAGGATGATGCAAAAAATCCCCTTCTTCAGACTTACCTTCTCAAGCTTTCCTCCAATCCATTATTTAGTGATTAACTACACCATCGCTTGGTGCCTTAGCCTTCCTGACCATCCGATGCAGAGGCTTCAAATAATCCAAAATATGTCTGCCAGGTTTCTTGGGTTGCCCACTTGTTCTTCTACTTCGGGTCTCCTAAAAGCCGGGTGGCTAAAAACTACATGTAAATATTTCAGTTGCAACCACAGAGATCCCCAAAGTTGGCCTTTGGTTTAAGACGCGTATCAGACCTGAATGTCCTGGTTGTATGAAAGAGACACATATGGTTAAAGCGCGCGTGTCCCTACCACGCAGCCTCAACAACTAATGAGTCTTAACAATGCATTCCTCCACGCATGCCTTTACAACGCAATTTCGTGGTAAATGAATGACTGGTAAAGGGATGTGTGGTAAAGATCACACCCCAACACCCCACCTTGAGCCCTGAACACTACCCTAACCCACCCGAGCCCTAAACACAACCCGACCCCCCTGAGCCCTAAACACTACCCCAACCCCCTGAGGACTAAACACTACCCCAACCCCCTGAGCCCTAAACACTACCAGATCCCCTAAACACCACCACAACCCCCTTGCCCCCGAGCCCTAACAGCTACCCTGACCACCACAGCTCTAAAAGATCCCCCCGATCCCCCCCTTGAGCCATAAAACTACCTCAACCCTTAAAAACTACCCCCACCCCCAAAAAAACAGCCCCAGACGCACTTATCTCACCGCATCCTCTCCTGATCCCTACTGTTCCTGGGCCTGCCCATTCCAGCATCTCGATCAAGCATATGCCTTAACCAGGCATATGGTACTTTGGGTGCTTAAGGGCGCCAGTTGACACAGAAACAGTTAGCACGCAGAAGGGACGCTGGTGGTCATGACAGATCGAGTGCTAAAGGGGACAGTAAATTGAGCACTAGCTGCCATGGCAAGAGTGGCCACAGAAGACAGGGCACCATTGGACATGACACCCACTTACATGGCAGGCAGGGCACCAGTGGGCATGGCAGACAGGGCACCAGTGGACATGGCAGGCAGGGCACCAGTGGGCATGGTAGGCTGGGCACCAGTGGACAAGGCGGGCATGGCACCAGTGGGCACCACAGACAGGGTACCAGTGGGCATGGCAGGCAGTGGGCATGACAGACAGGGCACCAGTGGACATGGCACCAGTGGACATGGCAGACCGGGCATGGCAGACAGGGCACCAGTGGACACGGCAGACAGGGCACCAGTGGATACGGCAGACAGGGCACCAGTGGACATGGCAGACAGGGCACAAGTGGACATGGAACCAGTGGACATGGCAGACAGGGCACGGCAGACAGGGCACCAGTGGATACGGCAGACAGGGCACCAGAGGACATGGCACCAGTGGACATGGCAGACAGGGCACGGCAGACAGGGCACAGTGGACACAGCAGACAGAGCACCAGTGGACACAGCAGACAGGGCAAGACGAGTGGTTAAACTAGCCAAAGACTGCTATTGGGGTGCAGAGATAGTGAAATTGGAGGCCAAAATGTGGTAATATGGCGAACTTAACAGGAAATGTGCTAAGCGAGCCATTACGACAAGTGTCATAGCCAACAGACGCTGGATGGTACCATTTTAACGTTTCCATCTGACAGATGCATTTTATACTGTGGTGCAGCATTTTACAACATGCGCAACAGTGTCTCTGGTGCATAAAAATTCACCATTCGAATTCCAGCTCGGCGGCGATGGGTAGGTGATGAGACCGGTACGCAGTGACTGAGAGTCAAACCTTAAGGGCCCAGTCCTGCAGTATCGACCCGCTGAGCATTGATGTGGCCTCTAGTCCCTTATTACTAGGTATAGGACAAAGCTACAGAGGTAACTTTTAGCATTGCACAATTGCGGCATTAGGCACATGACATATTGCATGTTGTTTATAGTTTGTAGACCTTACTCTTATCTACTTGAGGTCCTGATGAATCGCGGGTACTTCTCCCATGCGAGAAACATGTTGACCAGTCCGTTGCAAATCTAATCTAGGGCCACTACACCTAACCTGTTGGCACCTAGACTATTGGATTCACGCTTTTAATTGCAGTAGGGGACCCCCTGAATAAAGTAGTTTCCGGTACCCTCTACTCCATTTTAATCACCACCAAGGCTACATTCCTAACTACCCACATACCCGTACTTCACCAAAAGGCAGTTGGATTTAAAAGATCTCCGCCAAAGAGCCCCTCTGAGGTGAGCCCGTCGGGGATTGCACCGCCTCCCCGACGAGGAGCAACGCCGATGATGAAGCATGACACCCATATGGGTGTGTGAGGCAAATATTTCCAACAAAATGGATGCCCAAGGGTGTTACAATTTCACCTTCGGCCACGCCAGTTACACACACTCTCGAATTTAAGGAACAGTTCAGCAACCCATTTTTGTTGACCATTTTAACGTTTCCATCTGACAGATGCATTTTATACTGTGGTGCAGCATTTTACAACATGCGCAACAGTGTCTCTGGTGCATAAAAATTCACCATTCGAATTCCAACCACACCACATTTTCCTGTTAAATAAAAAACGTTGTTCAATTTAAAAAATCGACGTATAAACTTAATCATTCACCCGCGCTCGCAAATTCACAGTTCTCCATAAAATAAAGGCCCTTCTGCAACGATTCCTGATGAATTTGCTCTACAGTTATTTGAGCCACTAATCAAGCATTCTTTGCGAGTCTCGCGAGAGCACACTTCACACCTGTTGTCCTTCAGACTACTAACAGTTTACAGTTCAAATAAAGAGGCCCTCCTCTCCCTGGGGGCGGAAATATATTATTAGCACCAGCAGCGCGTTCCTTAAATACCAGCCGCTTCCAAAGTGCAGCGCTTCTCAATCACCAGCTACAAATACCCCCAGGAAAGGCCCCCGTTGGTACATTCCTGCCAAGTGCTGCGAGCTGGCACCGAACATGTACAATACAGATGATTTTCAAGAGGCAAATATAAATCGCAGGGCTCTTCACTCCCACACGGTCTGTGCAATGAATACCAAATGAGGCCTTCTGCACAGAAGAGAAACGCAAACCATTCATATCAATAATTGAAAATATCTTTAACAAATGATGTTGAAACAGTAAACGGGCATCTGTGTAGATGACACCATTATAGCATTGGAGAGACAAGTAAAGAACTCAACTGGCCTGACAGTGTGGTCTTATGTATTCTTGCCCCACCGCCCCTCCCCTTCCCTTCCCTCCCCTCCCCCCCCCCCCCCCCCCCCCGGGGCCGCCATTGGGGGTAGGCCTGTTCTATAGACATTTCCAGGGGCAGTGCCTTAATTTCTTGCGGGGTTGCTTCTCTGTCGTCACGAAAGACAAAAATTCACTGCCCAATAAGGACCGGGTTTCGATGGCCTGTAACATTTGCTCTAATATTTTGGGGGTCGTGGGTTATGTTAAGGTTTTGTTTGAGCGCACAGCTGCCCCAGCTAAGGGGCGTCCCGGCGCTGACCGTATCATTGTACCGAAGAAGAGAAATTAAGAGAGAGAAACCTTAGATCAAAGGGAAAAGATAGGTTTTAATGGCTTTCCGAAAAGGGAGAACTCATCGATACTACGGATAGATACAGGCAAGGAGTTCCACAGTTTGGCCGCCAACAGTCCAAAGGAACGACCTCCAGCACGACAAAGTCTGAACTTGGGTGTATTTACCAGATGTTGACCCAAGGAGCGCAGATTGCGCTGAGGAGTATACGAAGTCAACAATGGGCGGAGTAGCTCAGGGCTGGTACCTTTCAAAATTTTGAATGCTAGACAAAGTGTCTTAAACTGAATTCTAGCTTGAATCGACAGCCAGTGTAAGGCACTGATAGTGGCTCTAGCAGAACATCTGCGAGGCAGTCCGACAAGAGCTCGGGCTGCCGAGTTCTGAACTCGCTGTAGACGGTAGTGGGTGTGCACTCTAATGCAACATCTCTCATTCAAAAAAACATGCCCTCTTTCTCTGGACAGCACACTGATTTAATTTAACCTTTAGTACAGGAAACAGTCCATTTCACCATAAAAAGATGTTTTTAGGTCTCCACTAGACAACTTTAGCTGTCTGTAGGCAACTCAATTGTTTCCAATACATAACATACTTAGAGTGGGCTTTGGGTCAGCCTCTTGCTCATGACTGGCTGGCCTGGTTGTCTATCTCAGTTGTCTGCTTCTGATTTGATGGCTTATCTCATTATTCTTGTATGTAGAGCCAGGAACATATCGCTCTGTGTTTTGATTGGCTGCTCATTCCCCAACACACTTGAGGGGACTCCATAGAAGTGCATGCGAGTCCTTACTCCCCATTGGTTTCCTTTTTATTTCCCCCGCAACCTACTCCCCACTGCGCTGATCTTCCTAACCCAATCTCCATCCAGCTTCCTATCACACAAGCATTCATCCATTAATTTTGGTCTTTTGAGGGCCTAGAAGGTGCAACGTTAGAGTGCACTTTATTCTATATGTTAGTTTACTCTAACATATTTGAAGGGGAATTCCAAAATTGATGCAACAAGTTATGATTCATGTGTCACGAAGTGCAAGGGCGCATCGGTGGTTTTCTTGGAACAGGTTTTCTTTAACTGTATACCCTTTTCAGGATGACGGGGCATGATTGCCTGCCTCTTGGGGGCTCATTGGCATGCTACTGCTAACAAGCACTGGCAAAGCAATAGCTCTGAATTTAAAAGTCAAGGCCTAAAGGCTTTGCCAACTTATGTTTTTCATTGTCAACAATATAAGTGTGGGCACACCAATGAAATTATAGTGTCCCCATGGAATCAATAGCTTTTGTACATTTTAGCTGACTTTTGTACTAGGGTGAAAAGCGATAAAACCTATGCCTGTAGAAAGTACAGGGTTGTAAACTGCACCACGCTTGCACATTATTCTATTATGAGACATGAGCATGCTTTCAGAGCATGGGTCATCCCAAGACAACAGGGCTTGTGGCATAAGGGTGGGATGGGACGAGAATAATGGAGGACCCAGTTCCAGATAACTAAAGTCTGCTTTAGACTGGGTCACACCCAACAATGTAGATCAAAAGAGCTTTTCAATGTTGAGTGCCACAGAAAAAACAAAATCAGGGCACCATCTCAAAAACCCTGTTCCCGCTACCCCGAACCAGTCCTCGATAATTGCTTTTCCAAGCGTGATCATTGACTGCTTCTTAGGGCATGGATGGGAATGCAAAGCAGCCCTGGCAATTTAGTCGAACCAGCCCCCATGGGTTCGGTGGGGGGGGTGCAAGTGTGAAGCACTGCTGCTTTTGCTACTGTGGGGCGATATTGCAGCACCGCTGCAAAACTGGCCCACAGTCACAAAACCGGCCACCACCACTGCAAAACCATACCCAACGCAAATGCTCGATGCCCACTATGGCCAGTCCAGCCGTACAGCTTCATCTTGATAGACAAGATTTTTTGCGCCTAAAGACTCCAAGAACTGGCTCTCATATGGGTGCCATTTTGAATAGATTACTTCTCATCAGGCACCGGCCAAAAACAGAGCTTATCTCACCTTTCGCTGTCCCAGTTTTTTTTTTTGTTTTTGCCTGCCTCTCCTAGTCATCCTTGTCTTTGCATTTGGTTGTTTCTCCATTTTTGCCAGTGCCTGCTTCCCTCGTTCCTCGTCTCGGTCTGTCTCAGTCTTCGAGAAGTAGCGGCATGCCCTCCCCTCAGCTCCTTGTGTCCCTCACGGGTATGTATCGCGCTTTATAAGTACTTTGATTGATTGAGTCTTGGTCATATGTCTTTCTGTGTCTGTCTATCCCCTTCTGTAATGGTGATGTCTCAGCCTTCCTCTCTTCACCTGTGGCCGCTCCTCCGAGCCTTTGTCTCTTCTCTCCATCCAAGTCTGTGTCTTTCGTTGGATTTGCCAGGGTTTGTCTTTCTGGACCCGCTTCTGTTTTTCTGGGTCTCAGTGTCTCTCGGTATTGGTACCTTGTTGTCACCCAATGTCTTTCTCCCTGGACCTTCGTTTTGATGTTGTCTTTTCGTCGCCCAGTACCAGTGTTGCATGCCTGTCTCTGGCTGCACCTGCGTCAGCTGTCTCCCTGCGCTTGTGTCGTCTGTCTCTGCCCCAGGGTTGTCTGTCTCTCTCTGCATGGGTCTTGATATTGTCTGTCTAGGTCTTTCTGTGCCAGTGTCACGGTTTTGTGCGTCTGTCTCTTTGCCTCTGCCTAGGCATCTCAGAGTCTGCCTCATCTGTCTCGGTCTCTCTCTGCATGGGTCTCAGTATTGTCTACCTTGGAGTCTGTTTAGGCATGTGTGTCTGGGTCACTTTCCCAGTGACATCTGTCTTTCTCTGTGTCATCTATATAGGTCTCCATGCCTCACTGCCATCTGCGTTAGTCTCATCTGTCTCTCCGCCTGTCTCATTGACTTGATGTCAATCTCTCTCTCTCGGTCTCTCCCTCTGCCTGCGCCTTGATGTCATCTGTATCTCTCTCTTGCAGTCCATCAGTACCTCAATAGCATTGGATTGTCTCTTTGTGGCTGTGTTCAGGTGTTTGGCTCTTTAAGCCGATGCCTTAGTTTGATCTATGTAAAAGAGTTTATTTACTAGAAAATTAGGATTCCTTTATGTATGCTAGCTAGGATGACTAGTCTGCTGCACTGAAAACCATTCACTTTTAACGAAGAAAAGTGTGTTTATTTTTTGCTAAGCTTTCCATATGCATTGGTCTTCCTCCATTTCAAAACATCAAAATATATCCCTCAGCCAAGGTCCCTCTGCAATTAAGTTGTATAATATATGTTCCTGCCTAGGAAGGAAGGCAGGCTGCTCTGTTCCAGGGTTTTCAAGGCTGCTCAGCAAAGCTCCCTTTTAGTTACACAAGCTATTATATGCCTGCATTTAACAACATGATTCATATTCTTCATTTTATATCTACTGCTTTAATCAATAGGATGCATTTGGAAGTAGGAGTTTCTGGAGATGCCTTGCTAATTAATAGATCGATTCTAATAATCAATTCAATTTCAATTCAAGAAGCTTTATTTGGTACATACAAGATGACCATAAAAGCACAACACATGTAATAAAAAACAGATAAAACATTATTACAATTAAGAGTTAAAACACGTAATACTTAAAATAACATACTTTTACGTGCCCTAATAGACTGGTTTAAAAAAGTAGCAGTAAAAAAAACAGATATCAACAGTTTCCAGATTAAATAACAGACTCATAGCCTGATACACTGTACATACACTATGTTTAACAAACAGGGGCTTCAAGTCGGCAATCCTAAAATTCATATACAATTTGCAGATCAGTAAAAAGTGCAAGGTGCTTTGTTTGGTGATGCAGTCACACTGGCACGGCCCAGTTGGATGTTTTTTAATACTCGGCTGGGCCACTAAATGGTGTGCTACTCCAAACCTCATTCTTGTTAGCACAAACTTATGGGAAGGTCTTGTCACCAAACTTAAATATTGTGGGAAACCTTCACTAATTTTATATTTACTATAGAACAGAACTGTGTTTCCCAGCCGGATGCGCCATAAAAGTTGCTTTCAGCTCGGCTTTTGGGATCATAGAAGCCCCACCCGGGTCAGTCAGTACATTTAAATTAAATATTTCTAAGAAACAATCAGCGACATATCTTAACCAAGGGATATTACGATATTTATCCAAAGCTAAACAGTCCTCAATAACTGATCTATTAAACAACTTCTCATCCTGGAGCCAAATTGACCGCCAAATCATAAGTGGCCTCAGGGATAAGACATCAGCGAGGTAGTTAATATCCAGTTCCCGGTGTATCAACTCAGTAGGAGCAGAGTTCGGTAAGCATAAAAGCTTTTTTAGGAAGGTATTTTCCTCCACCTGTTGCTTATGGTCATAAGTATGTCCCCATACTCCCGCTCCATACATAGCAATGGTGACACATCTAGCTTGATAGATATGAAGCATGTCCTTAGTGCGTCTAGCCCCGATTTTTGCCGCGAATCTAAAAACACCATGTGCATTTTTAGCAATTTTATTACTAATATTCGTAAATTCATTAGTCCACTTCCTGTCCTTTGAGAAAGTGATGCCAAGGTAACAGAATTTACCTACATCTTGCACCTTATTACCCTCGATAAAAAAGGCCTTAGAGGCTTTATTTCTGTGTCCATAGACCATGGTATGCGTTTTCCCCTTGTTAATGGACAGTTTCCTATCCCTAATGAAGGTAGAAAAACTGTCCATCAGACGCTGTAGTCCAATAGGAGTTCTAGAGAGCAGGACAGCGTCATCAGCATACAATAACACTGGGACAGAAACGCCTTTAATCTTGGTTGCATCTGCATTTACATTCTAATAATCAAAACATTTCTGCTCCACCCCTTCCACATAATGAAAAATGAAATGTGTGCCTTCTGTTTCTGAAACAAAAACCAACCTGCTATTTGGGTTTGAGACATAATTTTTGCTAACAGACCTTTTGCTTCAAGACCTTTACTGAGATTTAATTTTTTGTCAGAAACCTTTGCTTTGAGAATTATTGCTCTGCACTCAGAGCTCTTTGAAAAACAGACCTTGCAGTCTGCTTGCTAATTTTCTTAATTTGCTATTTTTCCTTTCTGTAGCGAAACTATATTTTGATTAAGTCTTCAAGGTTGATAACTTTAAAATTTTGTTGAGACGTTTTATTGAGAGCCTTGGATTAAGCCTACGATAGACTCAGATAGTCCTGTTCCCACTTAACGAGCCTCTTGATTTATGAATTAGAGTGTCAGCATCTACAAGTGTCTGTCTCTTTGCACCAGTGTCTCAGTGCTGTATTTCTGTGTGTAGTAAAATACTTTATTGCATTAATCATTTGATTACAATAAATAGATAATAAGCAAGCATAGAAAATAGAATAAAAAAAAAAAATCACATATTTTCCATGCGTGGTATCCAATAAAAGAAACATACATAGATCGTGCTATCTGTTTTTGCATCTATATACATATCCAATAATAAAATCATCTAGTCGCTTAATGTTTTATAGGCATGTTCTAAAAACGGAACCCTCCTTCTAATTGCACTTTCCCCTGTAAGCCTAAAACAATAACGTATAGCCTCTGTAGTTGTTCTTATTTTGGCACTATTAAACATGGGGTGTAAATAGGACCTCCGTGTAGGCAACAGCCTCAGGCAAATGCATATTAAATGTTCAAGCGTTTCCTTCCCGGTTCTGCAATGCCAACATACCTGTGTATCTTTGAGAGCCTGATTCCAAGTCCCTTCGAACTCCCCTATCGGAATATAGAATTGTCTGAACCTTAGGTATTTCTAGAATTGTGTGTGTGTATTAATGTGCCAGTGTCTTGGTACCACCTGCCTGACTTTGCTGTGCTCTATCTATATTTCTATCTGTACCCGTCTCCCTGTCTGTACCTGTGTTTGTTTCCCATTCTGCACCCTTGCCTCTATTCAGGACAACTCAAAAAAGGATCAAACCAACAACTAACCTCTCTTTCTTATCTCAATTGGCCATCTGAATAACCCAGACACAGGAATATAAATCTTTCATATAATAACCAAGAAACAACACCTTTAGTGACATTCAGCCTGTCTCACACACCTCCATCAGGCATTACCTAACATGTTATTCCAATTAGAGTCAATCATCAAATTTATTTGTGAGCTGGTGTAAAACAAGGTAAACAAAATTGAAGACTGTGGAAATAAAACAGTTTAAACTACAGCAGACAAATGTACTTACACTCCACAAATGAGAATTTTCAAAAACAAAGTACGGCCTAAAATAATATTTTCATATATACCATGTATGTGCATGTGCAAACGTAGATGCTTAAATCACAAAGTAGTTTCCAATGCTGCACGATGACGAGACACTAATTCTGTAAATATAAGCAAATCTGTTGCTGTTTCTTTAAGAGCTGTGAACATAAAAGAGGGCTTACATGGTAACAAGCCCTAGTAATGGTAGGTTTTCAACTGCATAGAGTAGTAAGTCAAGTAAAAGGGGTCCTCCCTACAGAGAAGGGCAAAACATCCATTTTGAACTTAACACAGTTGTCTAGATCCACAAACCGGCGCGCCATTTTCTTTTGACAAGTGGGATAATTTGCTTTATTTAGTCTTCCACATGAGGCAGCTGGTAGTTTTATTTGATGCAGCTCATCAATGGAGATAGGCGAGCCAAAGAAGAGGATCAGAAGTGGTCAGACGTAGAAGTGGGTGAGCAAAGCATACATCAAAGTGGCCTGAACCAAATGTTTGGCTCTGGCTTGGCTATGGTACCACGTTGCCTGTGGAGGACAAAGACCGCTCTGCCAAGCAACACAGGACCAGATCCTCTCTTTCCCCAATGCAAATTTATAAGAGAAAATCTGATAAAATGCAAATTTAAAGTGAAATTTTCTTTATGGTTTCTAGAGAAACTGGACATCAAACGCTCCTTGCGTGACAAAACTTCAAGGCGACACACAAGTGCAGCACGGTTACAGACCGACAAATTCTGTCACAGTGGACGGTTTCCACAGAAATTGAAAATCAAACAGAAAAACACACTTAGATCTTATGGCTTCAAACATCTATATAGTGTCTGTTTGATTTAAGTTGTGTTAAGTATTTTATTGAACTCCTTGTACTAAATCCAATTCATGATATAATTGAATACAAACCATTGACCTTTGACGTTAAGCAGAAGAGAGAAGGACGCAACCATTCAGAGGTGACTAGCACAATGTGAAACTAGTAAACCTGGACTAAGGCAACTACATCCTTCCAGGTTATTATAGACATTGTTTCCAGTCCTGGTCTTGTGTGATAGCCTATTGCATTCTGGGTGTGGCAGCTTTGCTTTCATTAAACTAACTAGATTAACACACTTGAAAAGCAATGATTTGAAGGCAAAAAGGTAAAGATTAGAGACAGTGCACCTAAAGAGCTGAAATTAGGAAGTCAAACTAACTGGGATCAAATTCCAGCTTTTCCACTTGACCAAATTATGTGATCCAAGGCAAATCAAATTACTTCACTATATATCCCTTTCCTGCCTCTGGCTCGGCTCTTTAAAGGGTCCTGCATGCATTAAAGCCCTGAGTCAGGTGATCGCGACAGCTTTCATTGCTGCAAGAGACCTAGCGGTACTCTGTGTCCTGCTCACCATGTACACAGGACTCTTTCCTTGATTTAAAGATCCCTCCCCACAAAACACTTCAGAGGGATGGAGACTGTTCATGGTAAAAGTAACACCCCTTGTCTTTGGAGGAAGGTGGACATGCGGTTAAACACTAGAACGGTAAATAACAAAAATGTTACTGGAGGGAGATGTGAGCGGACGGTATAGATGTCTAAGCTCATTGTAGGAGGTAGAAATGAAATAAGCAGAGTAGCAGATGGCCAAGAATCCTCATTCTCAGTTTTCACGCCATTATTTTCTTCTGCGTGCTACGAGCTTTACAGTAACCCTCAAAAACATGTTCCCGTCTCTTTGAGGTTGCTAGAGGAACCAGGCTAATTCTGTCCTTGCCTTCCTTGTTAACTAGGAAGCATGCTTCAGGTAAGCGCCCCAAGGAGAGATTTACTATGAGCATGAGATCCAAGAGCAATCTATCAATGTCCCTTTAATTTAGGATGAAAATCATTAAGGCTGTGTGGGTGCTTCAGCATCAGAACCAGTTACTACTAAGGTGCTGTAACATCTCACCATCTGTAGTTTAAGCTTAAGTGTGTGCAAGACCCACGTCACCTGAAAGGTATATATGTCAAGTGCTTGGGGTTCCCCTGCAAATCTGATGACTCTAGTAACCTCTGATCTCCACAAAATGAAAATCCAGCCCAGATCAAACAGATCAAGTGGATCAGAGGAGGGCTGTACCCTGGGTGTGCCAAAACAGCTCTCTCAGACATAGCCGTTTACACTGCTCAGACTTGCTGACGAGCACCAAGTATCACTGTCTACAGCATCTGTGATGTAGACATGATGAAGAATAGTTGGAGACTAGAACAGACAAGGAAGAGAAGAGTCAATCATCAAGGAGGGATCGGATGACATCTCGATGGGATGCTGATAACAAAGCCTCAGAAAAATCGAAGCAAAAAGTGGATTCTGGGACCCCCAAGACCATGCATGGGCAGCTGCCAAGATAAAGAAAGAATACTTACAGTGTGAAGAAAAACGATCTCAACATCCTTCCCTTGATCGGAAAGGTGATCTTTATATTCAACACTGGAAGGAAATCCCTAGCTAAATAGAAGAGTTGAACAGGAGAAGTCCATTATGGTATAACGCAAGGGATGACCAAAGACCTAGGACTATGGATTTCCCGTAACGTGTCATATAACCTATTATCTAAGAAACTAACAAGGTTATAGCATTAGATAACACAACCTAGTCCATAATCAGTCTGGGTGAATTTGATCGATTGCACACAAATATGCATTGCTAGAGTATTTTGTTCCTTTCCTTTTGTAGGCATAGTGCCACACTGGACGGCGGAAGCGAAACACGATGTCACCATTTCAGAATATTTAGAATTTGATCTAAAATTTGTAACAATTAATATTTCTGAAATGAAAGGAAAATGCTACTTACCAGTATGCATCTGTTCTTGGCATGTAGAGCTACAGAACCACGCACTTTTGCATTAGATCACCATCTGGTGGTGGGCCCAGATGATTACACTTTGTTGTTGTCTTGGAAGAGTCTTTGTCTGCTATGTGACTCCTCCCTTAGACCGTAGTGCGCATGGGCATTGACTCTATCCTCAGATTGTTTTCGCCATTGGGCAAATGATGGAGTTGTGTGATTACAGATAAGGATGACCATGTAATAAGATAATACTGGAACAGATATAGGCAGCCAGGGAGGCGGGTGGGCGTGTGTGGTTCTGCAGCCCTACATGCCAAGAACAGATGCATACTGGTAAGTAGCATTTTCCGTTCGAGGCATACGGGCTGCAGACCACATACTTTTGTATAGATTGCACATCAGTTTGTCCCTTAGCGGCGGTCACCCACATCTGTTGCAGTAGTTTGAAATAATGTCTTTAGTACAGCCTGGCCCCCTCTTGCTTGTTGTTTTGCCTGCTCATCTACACAGTAGTGTTTTGTAAATGTGTGCGTAGTAGACCATGTAGCTGCTTTACAGATATCATCTAATGGTATGTTTCCTAAGAATGCCATAGATGCTCCTATCTTACGGGTAGAATGAGCCCTAGGAGGAATGGATAAATCGTGTTTCGCTTTTTGGTAGCAAATTTGAATACACTTAACAATCCATCTAGCAATGCCGGATTTTGAAATCGGATTGCCTTTATGTGGAGGTGAAAAGGACACAAACAGTTGTTTAGTTTTACGAAAAGGTTTTGTCCTATCTATGTAGTATAGAATTGCTCTCTTTACATCTAACGTGTGAAGAGCCCTTTCAGCAACGGTTTGTGGTTGTGGGAAAAATACCGGCAACTCAATGGATTGGTTGAGATGGAACGGTGAAATGACTTTCGGCAGAAACTTTGGATTTGTCTTGAGAACCGAATTATTATGATGCAGTTGTATAAATGGTTCTTGAATTGTTAATGCCTGGATATCTCTCACTCTTCTTAGTGATGTGAGTGCTACTAAAAAAGAAACCTTCCATGTAAGAAACTGTATCTCACACTTATACAATGGTTTAAAGGGTGGACCCATAAGTCTTGTAAGAACAATATTTAAATTTCGTACTGGAGAAGGTGGTATTCTTGGAGGAATTATTCGTTTAAGTCCTTCCATGAACGCTTTAATTGCAGGTACCCTAAACAAGGACAAATGTTGTCTGTTTTGTAGATATGCTGCTATAGCAGCAAGATGTAATCTAATTGAAGAGTATGCTAAATTAGATCTTTGTAGATGTAAGAGATAGCATATGATATTTTGTATAGAAACATCTAAGGGGTTAACCTGGTTATGTGTGCAGTAGACAACGAATCGTTTCCATTTTGCTGCATAACATGTTCTAGTGGTAGGACATCTTGCTTCTTTAATGGCATCCATGCAATCAGGGGGTAAATTTAGATATCCAAACTCTAAAACCTCAGGAGCCAAATCGCTAGATTGAGCTGCATTGGGTCTGGATGCATAATCTCTCCATGGTTCTGTGTTAGTAGATGTGGGGAGAGTTTTAGTTTGTGATGTGGTACTACAGAGAGCTGCAGTAGCGTTGTGTACCACGGTTGTCTTGCCCACGTTGGTGCTATTAGAATCAATGTGAGAGAATGTTGCCTTAGTTTCCGTACCACTAATGGAATTAGTGGGAGAGGTGGAAAAGCGTACGCAAATTTGTTTGACCAGTTCATCCATACTGCATTGCCTTTGGATAATGAGTGTGGGTATCTGGCGGCGAAGCGTGGGCATTTGGAGTTGCTTTGTGTGGCAAACAGATCTATCCCAGATTGTCCCCACATTTGAAAAAATGGCTGAAGAACTAGAGTACGCAGCTCCCATTCGTGTATCTGTTGTCTCTGACGACTTAACAGATCTGCCAATTGATTGTGAACTCCTAGTAGATGTTCTGCTAACAGATAAATGTTTTGAGGAATGGCCCATCTCCAAATGCTCTGCGCCAGCCGGGAGAGCTGTAGGGAGTGTGTTCCTCCTTGCTTTTGAATTTAATAGATTGCTGTCATATTGTCCATCAGGACTAGTACAGCTTTGTTTGATAAGTAATGTTGGAACGATTTTAGAGCTTGAAAGATTGTTAGTGACTCCATATAATTTATGTGAAGTACCTTTTGTTTTATTGTCCTCGTACCTTGTACTATGTGACTTTGTAAGTGCGCTCCCCATCCCATGAGAGATGCGTCTGTGGTCAGTATTATTTGTGGAACAGGCTCTATAAACGGCCGGCCCTTTTAAAGGTTTTTGTTGTTCCACCATTGCAGAGAGCGATGCGTCCGGTCGTCTACCACCACCAGATCTGTTATTTTCTGTCGAGCCGGATTCCACTGACCTGCCAAGCATTCTTGTATGGGGTGCATTTGTAGTCTTGCGTATGGGACTATGAAAATGCAAGATGCCATCATTCCTATTAACTGCATAAATACTCTAGCTTGTAGTGAGTGTTGTGCTTGGAATGTTTTGATGAAATTCTGCATAGCTTGCATTCTCAGTAAGTTGGGGTACGCTATTGCCTTGGAGGTATCTATAGTGGCACCTAGGTACTGCTGAGTTAGGGACGGTTGTAGATGAGATTTATTTAGATTCACTGTAAATCCCAACCTGTGCAGCAGGCAGACTGTTTGATGTGTGTGCTGTACGCATTGGTTGTATGACTTGGATTTTATTAGCCAGTCGTCTAGATAGGGGAATACATGAATGTTGTCCCTTCTTAAGTGTGCTGGTACTACTGCTAGACACTTTGTGAATACTCGAGGTGCTTTTGTCACTCCGAAGGGGAGCACCTTGAATTGGTAGTGCTGACCTTCTAGCACAAACCTTGGGTACTTTCTGTGAGACTGATGAATGGGAATGTGGAAGTAGGCATCCTGGAGGTCTAATGTGGCAAGGAAGTCTCCTTTCTCTAGCAACGGTAAAACTTGTTGTAATGTTACCATATGAAAATGGTCTGAGTGTATGTACTGGTTTAGGGGTCTTAGATCTAGAATTGGTATGAGAGACCCGTCCTTTTTGGGTATGAGAAAATAAAGGGAGTAACCTCCTGTGTTTTGATGTTGCTTTGGTACTGGTTCTATTGCATTCTTTTGCAGTAGTGATTCCACCTCTTGCCTTAATAGTAAGAGGTGTTCTTGTGACATAGGACGTTGTCTGGGTGGTATTGTTGGAGGAGTGGAAGTGAGCTCCAGGCAATAACCTGACTGAATTATTTGTTTCACCCACCTGTCTGTGGTGATGGAGTTCCAGACAGGTAGGAACTGTTGTAATCTTCCCCCGACCGGATTGGAATGGTCTGGGGGGATGGAAGGGAAGTCACTGTTTGGGAGTAGAGGCGTTGCAAATGTTGTTGCCTCTGCCTCTGCCCTTATTATTGTTTCCTCTATAACCTCCTCTATAGTATCCCTTACTGGGCGAGGTTTGGTTGGGTTGTTTGTAAGTAGAGGAGGTGTTATCAGTTTGGAAACCCTTTGATGCGCCGCTATACGAGGAGCGACGAAAGGAAGGTCTATGGGCTTGTGTTTGTAAAGCTCCCATTGATTTTGCGGTATCCGTACCTTTCTTCATCTTTTCTAGTGCACATTTGGACCGAAAACATGTGTTGGTCAAATGGCTGGTTTAATATACTGGCTTGTACTTCAGGTTTGAAGCCAGAGATTCTTAGCCAAGCATGCCTACGCAACAATACCCCTGTATTTACTGCTCTGGATGCTGTGTCTGCAGTGTCTAGCGCGCATCTTATGAAGGTATTAGTTATAACCTTTCCTTCTTCTATTAAATCAGCAGCCCTAGCCTTATATTGTTCTGGCAGGTGTTGCATAAGAGACTCTAGCTCATCATAATGAGCTCTGTCAAATCTTGCTAACAGAGCTTGAGTGTTAGCAAAACTCCATATATTGGCAGCTTGTGATAGTGTGCGTTTCCCTGAAGCATCTAAAAGCTTTGATTCTTTGTCAGGGGTTGGAGCATCTCCTGTTTGCGAGTTGGCTCTTTTTCTCGCATTTGACACTACCAGAGAGTCTAATGGCAAGTGCCCCTTAATGTATGCAGGATTAGAGGGAGCCGCTTTATATTTCTTTTCCAGTCTGGGGTTCATTACCCTGGCCCGGACTGGGTCTTTAAATATTTCTGGTGCGTGTTTTACCACTCCATTATTGGTATTGGAAGTGTGGTAGTGGTTTTATGTGACGTTAACAGTGTATCCATAAGAAAATCCTCTTCTATTGGATATGTATGCAGGTCTACACCATGAAAAGTAGCTGCTCTATGGATGAGTTGTGTGAACCCAATGGTGTCATCTGGTGGAGATGGCCTAGACGGGTACGCCTCGTCTTGTGGTAGATCTGGTGCATCTGGTGGATTGTAATCCTCCCATGGGTCACCTGATGATCCAGCCAGATCATCTAGGTCATTAATGTCATCTATTTGCTGATAACACTGTTGTGAGTATGTATCCCCATAATCCTCCTCTTGTGGTATTATACTCTGTGTGCTAGCTGGTGAGTGCACAGGAGAAAATTTTGATAGTATTTATACTTCTGGTGAAGGAATATTTGTAGGGGAAGTCTGAACATGCTTCTTTGAAGGAACAGGAGATGGTTTAGGACAGTCCATTTTCCTCTTTTCAGGCACTGTGTACACCTTTCCAGTGTTTGGATGAATTTTTAGAGTCTTTTGCCTTACATCAGGCTGGAAAAGCTCTTCTATAGGTAAATCCTTTTTCGGCGCCAATTTATGTGGTTTGGAACCTTCAGGCTTAGCTTTCACAGTGTCTATTGCCTTGGAAACAGTTCTTGATTTCGGTTCCGAAGACTTTTCTAGCTTTTTCTTTGGATCCGTGCTTTTTGGATCCCAAGCTTTTAGTGCCGAAGAGTGTTTCGATATGGAAACCGCTTTCGGGTCCGCTTTTTTAGTTGATGGAGTCGTCTTTGCTTCGGTAACTTTTGGAACCTCTTTCGGTGCCGAACTTGGTTTCGGTTCGGTAACTTTCGGCATTGATAGGTGTGTCGGTGCGAACTTCAGTTTAAGCACTTTTTGCTTCTCTGGACCGACAGTCTGACTCGAGCCCGAGCCGACTGGAGGCTTTTTAATACTCTTCGTTGCTGAGCCCGAAGGCGGGGAGTCGGAAGGTTTCAATCGGTGCGCACCCGAAGGCGGGGTTGGAACCAAAGCCTGTCCCGGTATGGGGGGGGGTGAACAGGGTCGATGCTCTTACTCACGACCTGTTGACCAGCTGGAAGAAGATAGTCATCTTCGGATCGATCCTCCTCGCCGGAAGCTGACTCTGCTTCGGAAGCAACGTCTTCTTGTTGTTCTTCGACGACTACCTCGATCGGCGCCTCGTCGATGATGAGGTCTGGTGTCGACGATGATGACTGCTCCATAGCTCTTCGAGCTCGACGATCCCAGATTGTTTTCTTGGACCGGAACAAAGCGCAGGCCTCACAGTCTCGACTCTCGTGCTCTGGAGACAAGCACACGTTGCAAACCTCATGCAGGTCAGTGTGGGGAAACTTGTGTCCACACTGAGGGCACTTCTTGAACGGTGTTCTTTCCATGAGCCAAAGGCCCAGTGGCGCAGTTGGGACCAACTGCCCCGATGAGCGCTGAAATGGAGAAGTGGATCCTCTCTTTGACGCGGGCGACCGGAATCAGTGTCGAAGACGATTTTGATGTTTTAGTAGATTTATGGAATTAAAAGGAGATCGGTAACGGGACCGACCGATGAACACATTTGAGCCCGATGGCAGAAACAAACGATCTGAGGATGGAGTTGATGCCCATGCGCACTACGGTCTAAGGGAGGAGTCAGCTAGCAGACAAAGACACTTCCAAGACAACAACAAACTGTAATCATCCGGGCCCGCCACCAGATGGTGATCTAATGCAAAAGTGTGTGGTCTGCAGCCCATATGCCTCGAACACATGTAGATAGGAACACTGGTCAGCCCTAGGAAACAATTTTATGTAGCACAAATTTTGTGTGCCTCACCCTCTGACCTATGATCTAGAGGGAATTGAACCCCTGAAGCTGAAAACCAAGATAAGTTTGAATCCCAGATTGATTTGGCTACAGTGGATGACTGCCTCATACTCTATGTGGGAGCAGTAAGTTACTGAAAAATTACAGTCCTTGGACTGGATATGCATTTATCAAAGAAATTGTAAAATGCAACCTTATCTACTCACAGCTAGATAAAGGATAATTCCTTTCTGGAGAAAAGCAAGATCAGCTTATATTAAATGAGATGATAAAGATTTATCGCTGCATTCGACTTTCAACACTACTTTTCTCTCCTCTTTCCCGGTTTCATGGAGGGGTCTATTTCTTAGGTTTTTTGGGATGATCTCATTTGTTATTCTAATGTTTTACCACTTTTTTGTCATAGGAACTTTTTAAATGTTTGCTTGTTGCTGTTTTATTTTAGACCCTATGTTGTACTCCAAAGTTCAGGTATTAGATCCATGCTATCAATACTAGGAAAGCTAATCTTTTAATTCAAATGGAAACACGGGTCAAACCACTTTGGGCTTCATTGTGTAGTTTTCTGTTCATTCCTCAGTTTCACCGTGTAGTGCAGGAAGCATTCAAATTGATAATTGCTGAGTGACGACCAGCCCTGCTGAAATCTTCAATTTAGCAAACTTAGGAAAATTACAAAAGGCAGGTTCTAAACTGTAATTGTGATGTAAATTAGCATCTCTGCTTTAACATTACCAGAACAGCTAATTTGCCTTCGCTATGAACAATAGCTTAATTATGTGCTTTTAAAATCAAGTTCAGGAAAATTAATAGCAGGTTTTGCCTAGAACAATAAACCCTTTCCTGCCAAACCATGTAGTTTGTCACTTCATCCAGTTCAATAAATGACTGGGAAAGGACTGGACAAATTGTGCCACCCCTGCTTGAACCAGAAATGAAAGTTGCTACTTTCCAACACACAATTAACACTTTTCTTGCAGCTTCCTTTTTCTTTTAATGAACAAGGATTGTGTGCTGCTGTACTATTAGTCATTGGATCCAGCCAGGCTGTTCATTCTGGGCCTATTTCTCAACATGCAGACTCCTCAGCTTGAAAAGAATCTATATTGACAACAGTGCCCAAGTACAAGTTGTCATGTATACAAATTAATCGCAAAACGAGTGGAAAGGGCTATATTTATCCCTAAGGTGACCTCAAACAAAAGTGTCTCGCCCTTAAGGTTGTTGAGTTCAAAACGTTTTCAATTGAAAACAATTCAAATTATTCTATTGGTATAAAAGTTGATGCACTTTATTCAAAATTAAAGGGATGAGTATTCAAAACTTTTTTGTCAATCAATTACAGCGTGTAGCTTCTTCAGGGCCACCAATTTCATCTCGACTAATAAGTCAATTGTTTGAATTGTTTTTGAGGAACATTATATCATAACAAAACACCTATTATACACATAATAAACTCATTTGGGGTGTCTTGTCCTATGGACAGTGTATCTCAATATAGTTTAATCATTGAATATTATTCACAGACAGTGTTATATCCACAGTTTCAACCTAACTAACTGCTCAACATTCAAACACCTCAGTTTTACTAGTCTATTCAAGGGGGAATAGGCCAGAAGTACTAAGGTTGAGACACTGTATGTAGGGACTAAATACCCCCATTAAATGGCAATCTGTGATTGTCTGTAGCAGATATTGTGATAGGAATTGTTCTATATTTTCTATTATTAACATTCTCCATGGGTAATCCTCTCAGGAGAAGGCTGGTAAATAACACAAACAGAAACTCATTTACGATTTTTTTGTAAAGAATATGGACATTCAGTTTTCTCTGGATCCCCCCTTCAGCCATCTATAGATCTTTCTATTCCATTTTATAAATCTGACACTCTCTGTGTCCCCTCCCACACCCCCATTAGATGACAAGCCACTTAGCCAGTAACAAACCCTCTGCCTCTCCTTGGGACCCTGTCACAGCTCCTCTGTTCAAGGATTATCTTCTGTAACATATCATCTGGGCCCAAACCCTCATTTATTCCTCCCTCTGTAAAAGCTGCATCCCATATAGTCTAAAAAAGAGCTGTGAACTCCATCATTAATAAAACCTATTATGAACCTAGAGGAATGGTCCACTTTTATACTCATTTCTGAATTGCCGTTCCTCAGTAAGCTAAAGGAGAAAGTCATTTACAAACAGCTTTTGAACTTTGTGACCAACTACATTCCTCTCAGATGGGATTTCATGCACACTACAGTACACAACTAATTGTGTCTCAGTTCTTAATGATTTACGACATGCTGCCGATGCCTGCGTTCCTACTGTGTCGACCAATCTGGATTTGACACCTTTTGATACAGTCAATCATGCTGTTCGTTTTGTTCTGTTCTCTTGCATTACCGCACAGGCTTTACTCTGGTTTGCCAACCTTTCCATTTAAGAGGCCCTTCAGGTGTCTCAAGATTCAAAAAGACTCAGTCCTTGTGGGGTGTCCCAAGGCTCCATTTTAAGCTAGCTGCTTATCAAGCTCTATGTTAATCCTTTAGCCCATTTAATTGGGTCATTTGGATTTCCTTTTTTTTTGTACTGTAAGGTGACCCTCTAACGGCAGGATCTTTTTAAAGTTCAGTGCTGGATACGCAAACATCCTCTTACACATAATGGAAGCAAGAAAGAGACTTTATGTTCTCCTTAACTCCTGGATCTACTTTACTTCCCTTTTGGCCCACTTTCATGGGCTCAGTTCATCCTCCGATGACAGCTGTGAGGAACTTGAAAGTAAATATTGATTTCACACTAACTATTAACTACCGGATAAGGTTTCAGTGGTGGTTACATTTTGTCTTTTCCACCGAGGGATTTTGAAGTGTGACTTTACTTTTTCAGACCTGTTCAGAAGATTAAAATCCTAAATGATTTTGTATTCTCATGTCTGGATTATTGTAACTGCATGTATCTGACCTTGCCTTCCTCTTTGATTTATAAATTACCATACTAGCAAGTGGTATGTATTGTAGGAGTCACATTCCTCCAGTTTTAGCAATTTTTTCTCTGGATAGGTCAACTATTCTGCACCATTTTAAATAGTACCTCCCTCTCATGAGTTAAGATCCGTGAGACCTACATCTTGCGATATGGACTACGACCACGCCTGTTCTGCTGCGGCCACATTCAGGTGGATTTAGCTTCCCCTGTATCTACACACAGAATCCATTTTACTACAATTCAGAACACTTTAAAAAACCTGGTTAGTTCCTCAATTTAGCAGAATTCTGCAGCTTTGGAACATTTGTATATGTTACTGAATCTCTAGACCTAGAGCCTTGATACCTTAGTAAGGGTGAAAGTGTGCTTTACAAAAAAATAAATACAGTACAAAATCTATATTTATATGAATACAAATAATTATATGCAAGCAAATAGTGTGTGTTGAATTTTTGTAAACTATGACCATAGCTTACATTAATAAATAATGTTTGCTTCACTTTTACTAAGATGCTCTTTACTGGGGTACATACTTCATCCACAGGGGTGGAATTTGTTTGTACTCTACTGTTTTGAGGAATTTCCATATATTCATAAAAATAGGAGGGCAGGGAACTTTGTTTATATTTTTTAAATTACTCAGGTTTTGCAACCCCAAAGAGTGATTTGGAGCAGGGTTCTCATCATTTTTGTTTGAACTGCCTTCAACCTCTTCCCCTTGCAGCAATATCGGTAGGGAGGCTGGTTTTAAGATGGATGGTCATCAAAGGCCAATGGAAGCAGTGGAGCAGGAATGCAGATAGACCTGCTGCAGAAGTCACTACCATAGGATGTGAGCAATCAACACCAGTAGACCGAATCAACCAATCACTAACCCCTTAATCTACCTGTGTTAATGCAGTGTAGTATTTTTGCCATCAATCAGAGATAAATAAAAAAATAAACTGGGGGGGGGCTTTTCTATTTAATGAATTTTGGGTGAAGGTAAAGATATCAGGCAGAATGAAAAATTGACTGCTTTGCACTGTCAAGGTAAAATAATTGTAATGGATGAGAAACATTAGAAAAATGCATGAGTAAAAGCAAGGATATGGGATAATACAGAAATAAAATCATTGAATACAGAGGAGAAAAAATATGAGAGCAATATAAAGAAATGTGAGGTGTTGTAATAGCATATCAAGATACAAGAAATGGGGCAGGGGTAGTGAGAAATAAAAAGTCGGACAAAAAACTGGGGCCGGGATAAAACTAAGAAAGTGAAGGAGAAATACCAAAATATGAAACTGGAAAGGTATACTAAATTAATGTAAAGGAAGGATATGAATACATCTGGGAAGACAAAAAGTGTGATGTGTCTGAACCAGGAAAATTTTTTTTTTTAGAAAAGTGGCAAGAATAAATGTGGGTTTGCTTAGGCGGGCAATCTTTTAAGATAGGAGGTCAGCTTGGTGTCTACGAGATGCTACTATTGGCACAGACTTCAAGTTACTACAAGTTGTACACTTAAAACTGTTCGGTTTTAACATGGCACAGCCTCTCTGTGTTGAGTAGGTGATGGTAAAATATACTGGAATCTCCACTGAAGCAGAGGTGCCTGAAATAATTTTTTTATTGAATTTTTGTTGTGCGGTATATGTATGTGTGATTGCTTGCCAACAAAGGAGCCAAATTTATGATGCTCCAGATAGAAGTGTTTGTGTAAGGATAGAGGTGCATGAAGTCCATTGATAGCAGGCATGAGATCCCCCAATGCAACTGGGCAGGAGTGAAGCCCCATCTAATCTGTTCAACATCACCCTCAGACTGTTAACTCTATAATGATCACCAGCCCTGTTTTGTCTGAAATTACCTTGTCTGGGATCCCCATGAATGTGGGCTCTTGTTGGCTCCTCATCATGTTGAGTTATTGAGACAGATATGGACCAGGAATGCTCTATGAAACTGCTCCCTGTGTTCGCCCTAAGTTGGCAGGGTATGCCCACAAGTGAGTCCCTTGCTTACGTTGCCGCTGGATCCAAGCTAGCCTGGCTGATGATGGCTGATTAGCCAGAAACCGGTCCCAGATGCTAGTTTCCGGTCCAGGGAGGACATGGCTTGGCAGTTCGGTCTGGACTGTTCCCATGAGGCACAGGGTCAGGACTGATTTGCATATAGCCATGTCTGAACTGGGGTGGCGGAGTGAGCTAAAGAATGATGATGGATTAAACCCAGATCAGTTGACTGGGGGTGAGTGCTTGCAATGTTCAACACTCCGTCCATCATCCCCTTTGGTTCCACCAGAGGCTCGGGTCAGTCTAATGTTAGTCTGCCCAGTGCTTGGGTTGGTAGAGTTTTGCCCAGCTCATAGGAGAGACTTTGTCATGCCAAGAGCTCCATAAGCCCCATCTCTTGCTGTCCACAAGTATTCCCTTCAACGAATAGAGCTGGAGGCCTGCACCATTTATTATGCTCGGCAGCTCACCACATTTTCAGAAAGATTCAAACTACTATAACACAATCAGCCACTTGCACACAGGGCACTCAGGCAACCAATCTCTTTTAGGAATCCTCAATCATACAATACCCAGCTCATGCAGCAGACACACGTCCTATCACTCCATACTTCTCCGGAGGTGGGACATACCTCACCATCTCTGGCGTCTGCAAAGAGACGTCACTATCACACAACACATTTGAAAGCTGGCAGACAAACATCCTCACACATTCTCCTGTAGGCAAGCTGTCCATACAGCTTTAAACCTGTTACATGAATCTTTCAACTGCTCCAGTTTTTCCAAATTACATTATATTTTCACACGTGTTAAAGTACGGCAGGATTATCCATTGCACTATCTGGGGTGTTTCATCTGCTGGGTAATAGCCTTACACACCTTTAATGCATGCATGAAAGACATAATGCACATTACTGAGAAACAATTCATGTGGATATTTTTTTCTTACCCATAAGTGTGACATCATACTCTATCTGGAACAGCCCTTCCTGACAGCACTGCCGGAGGATGTTCAGAGAATCAGAGTGAGTTACGTTGTGAAGAGGGATGCCATCCACGCTTAAGATCCGGTCCCCAACTTTCAGAGTCCCCTCCCTGTAGGAAGAAATGGCAGAGAACAATCTTAACTCTAGGTCTATTCCACTCAATATAACTTCAAGAATAATGATATTCTTAGAATTATTTTTTTAGTGCCAATTATTTGCTATATGCATATTAAGAGACAGTTGAACTGTTGCTGCAGAGCACAGTCAAGCCATTAAAGCACAGAAGCTGACCAGCTACACTCCCACTCTCCCATCCACATTAGTTCACTCCAAAGGCAGTGACATAACATTTCACTGACCAAACAGACCCCCACCAGAACAATGTGAATTTACAGAACTGTGTGCCAATGATGCGCAGACTCTGAAATTGCTTCAACTCCCATTTCCCATTTACATTTTTTCCATTTATCATGTGATTGTCCTTAGAAACACTCAAAACCAGAATAGTATTAGCAAACCCTGGCTAGGAGGCTAGCACTGTTGTATGAGCCAATCCTGGATATCTAAACCGGACAAGTCATTGCCATAATTTTCAAAGAATGATTATAAGGAAATAGCCTTGCCTTCAAGACATTGCTATGAAATATTCTGAATCACTTTTTCGAATGCTCTGATTCTCATTTTTGATGACCTACAGACCATCGCTGAAAACTGAACTTTTTGAGTACCCTTTCAGACAACATATTTTAATATCTAAACTATCTCGACTTTTGTATCTGGATTGGCCAACTTTCTACTCTACAGTCAAGAACTATCACAACAAAGATGGAGGCTGTTAACCTCACTCAGCTTATTATTGGGGCAACACAGACCGCCACGCCTTGGATGCTGTCTACATCCTGAATTGTGTGATCACGGTAAAAGATACTTACAAATCACCAAAAGAGTTCTCCATCTCATCTTTTTCAGTCAAAAGCTCCTGGCAAATAGAAATGCAACAATAAGTGTGTCCTAAGTCAACTAATGTGGAGACGACCTAACATCTATTCACTTAACTCAGCTCTCAGAGGTACTGCCTTCCAACTAAATAACAGAAGTACTCAGCTCTTTAAAGCATTCAATACACATTCATCTCAAGACATCCACGTTCCCAAACTGACCACATAAAATCCCTTAGTGCAACAAAGGGACAAAGGAAATGAGAGCAGAAATCATTTCACTTTAACGCCAATGGAATAAATTCAGGAATTAATGCAAAAAAACTTATCTCCAATGACTTTGTGATCAGCAAATCTTCCATCCACAAGGCAAAAAAGTCTAAAATATCTAATCAGATCTCGAACACCTAATGCCCTTCCAAGGCTTCTCACTAAATTCTGCAATCTGGACTGCACTTTCCTAAGAATGTAAATGTCTCAAGCTTTCTAGAACTCCAAAGCAATGATGCTTAAACAATTACTAGGAACAAGATGTCTGAAATGCAGGCCAGTAAAACAATGATTAAAAGGATTATCAACTGACAAGAACTGGTGCCCTTAGTCACCTTATGGTTTCCACATTCCATGATCTGATATTGTTTAGTGGACCAACAGCATCCCCATCAGACCCCTGCCCATTACCAACCAACAAGTAGCCTACCCTCAATGGTTGCCACAACTCCAGCACTGAATATAATCAAGACTACACCATCATCAGGCACCTTCCCCTCAGACTAGAAGAAATGCTACATTAGACGAGTCATCAATACTACAGAAGCAGCAGACCTACCCAGCTATCGAATATAGGCCAATCTCAAATGGTCTATTCTTAGGAAAATTGATCTACAGATCGGTGTTCATGCAGATCTCCAAATTCCTAGAAGAAAGACTCCTTCTTTCAGATCAACAATCAGAACTTCTTGCCCTTAATAGTAGGGTGGAATGACCTAGCTTCTTAGCCACCCAAAACGGAAACAAATAACGTAAAGAATCTACTAGTAACCACATGCAAAGCTATCTCATTCTCCTTCGTCCCGTTAAGGGGTTAGCAAAGCTACTTGTGTGCAGAAAATATGCGAGTAGCTTCTACCATCCTTGTATGCCATTAAAACACTTTCCACAAAGGCTACCCAGCATTCTTCCACTGTATGGGCGGCTCCTCCGCTAATGTGGAGTAGCGTCGCCCCACCGCTTTTAGCAGTGCAAAGACAGAAAAAGAAAATAACAAAAATGTATTTTATTTTTCGTGCTGAAGCAGGTTAAGGGGCGGGCACAGCTTGGCTGTCAAAGCAGCCAGCAGGGGGAGAAGGAAATATGTGCACTTAAGTGCGTATCACCGTTTGGATGGCCCAACCGTCATGCGCACTTCGCATATTCCCCACCAGGCTGTACTGCAAAGCCTGGAGGGGAACATGCACAGGCTCCCACTGCCTGTCTGAGTACCATACCACGGCGCTCAGACCAATCACAATGCTGCATAGCAGTATTGTGATTGGCTTAGGGCAGTTGCGTAACAAAGAACCATGCAGCACGGGGGCACGAGCTCCAGAGGGCCCCTCAGCACAGTATGCTGGCCTGAGAGCTCCTTAGTGAGCCCGGAAGGGGGCCCCTCCATGTACTTTGAAGAGGGGCCCCCTCGAGTTTCGTGATGCAACTAGCTTATGGGAGCCCGTTTGTACTTTACTGTTCCAGCCGGACCAAGCAGACAACGATGGAGGAGATTAGGCGGCCTTATAAGGTAAGTGCTTTTTATGTTTTTTAACCCCCCCTACACCCCGCCACCCTCGTTTAGTGCCAGCCGCGACTGGTACTTTCAAACAAGAGCATCCTATAAGCGTGCATATTTCTATCACTCCTTTTTGCATCACAACACACCAATGTGTAGCATCAAAAAAGAGCATAACTCTGGTCCTTGTGCGTACCACTGTTCAAACGGACAAAATGATCCCACACTTCCATTCAAGCACTGCCATGTACCATTTCTCAAATGCCCTTTTATTTTGAAGGATCCAGACATCTACTGAGGTTGAGCATGGTCTTTGGGACATTTTATTCAAGAACAAATATCATGCACATTGTAAGTAGCACCACAGTCTATCTGACCAACAGGTATGGTACATACATTAGCCCCTTGGGCCACACAGGGCTCTTCTTCCACAACTTGAAGAGTGAACCTGCGTACTCTTAAAAGCGAATGCACTATTGGGCAAGATCCATTTTCTGTCGGATATTTACAATGAACACCAAGATCATAGAGATTTTTTTAAGAATCAGAAAGGCTATTTCCATCATTAAAGGAAGAGAGAAGTTGGTGCTCAGGTCCAAACAGACTTGTGTAGGACAACTCTTCGACATCCCCTCAGCAGTGACCAACCCAAACAAAATAATGCTTACTTCTAGATGATCACTGGATGGTCATGGTTATAGTTAACCCCTTTGCCGCGGCCACGATTTCACGGAAGTGCGGCACTTCCGCAAAAAAGAGCGGGCCGTGTCGGCTGTTGGCCGATGGCAGCACTAGCGAGGTAGTGCTGCCGGCAGCACGCAAGGGGTTAATGTAGATTTTTGATTTTGTGCATGCTCTGCAGGCATGCAAACTTTCCGCCAGTGCTTTATTTAAGCCTGTGGAAGCCAATGGGGCCTACAGCACTTATTGTTTGGACCGCTCGGTCCCACCCGCACTCACTTTTTGCTATCAGACATTCCCCGATAGAAAGAGAGGGAAAACGCACAAACTGGAAAACAGCAGAAAATGAAGACTGAAAACCTGTCAACAGGTGAGAAAGCTGGAACCTGCAAGAATGAGATAAAGGGGCCGGGAGTGTCTGGCAGGGGATTAAAGAGACCTGAGGTGGATTCAGTACTTCCCCAGCCTTAGTGCTCTGCATGGGGACATTTAATTGCACCGGCTGCTGTCTTTTCATCAGTGCTATGGGCACCGGCACTCATTATGCTACAAATTAAGCACTGCTTTCCACTAAACATGAACTTGCATTACAATTTTTTACACTGATGGACATACTGGCGGCAAATTCAACTATCCATCTCATATTTCCACTGCAAACTAACCTTTGTGGGTGGCTCCACATGCTTTGTGTTCGTAAAATACCAAAAATTGCACTGGCTTTTGGTATCACACCATTCTTGCCTTAAGATTTACTGAAAACATGCAGACTTCTATTCTGCCCAACATGGATACAAATGAATAAAGACCTACTGACTAGCAGAACTGCATCCCAGTTCACTGCATAGGAGTGTTTAGTCATACCCAGACAAGAGAAGCTTTTAGTATCCTCTAGGAACCCCTCTGGAATTTCCAGTGTTTAAATCCAGGAGATATGAGTCTGACAAGTGCTTACATTCCTGCTACTGGGAGGCGGGCATCTTACAGAGATGGGATACTTCGAGGCACTCTGTACCTCCATAGTAGATGTAAATAGATGCAGAGCTCTTAAACCTTAACACAGGTCATGTTAAATTTAAGACTGATGGCAGAGTTTGCTTGCTGACTATTAGACTGGAAATATTTTCTTTAAAAAAATGACCAGTTATGTAAAAAAAAAAACACCAAAAAAAAGCGACGCCGACAGTTTCTACTTAATTTTCCCCCCAAAGTGTATAACTAATTAAGATCCTGCCAAATCGGTTCAGATATGATTTGATAAAAAACTCTGCAGTTAGTCAAGGAACATTTTAATTTTAAATGTAAAACACCGTTAAGGGACACTCATCCATTTAGGAAAGGCAGTGCAAGTTACCTACTCAGATTTTTTATTTTATATTTGATGGATTTCTTTTTGTTTGCAGTGAACACTGCTTGTTTGCTATTTTATAGTATCATACTACTCGGAATCCCTGATGGAAACTGGTCTTAAAGATTGGAAATGAACTGCTAATTTCAATATCACCAACATACTGAATTTGGGGTTCCCAACCTAGATCCAGGTCGTGAGGGAAGAATGCATCCTTCTGGTTCCCGAATTTTCTGTATCAAATCGCTATTGTATTTTTTGCCAGTCCAATTGGTTCGATTGGCGAACTGTTAACTTTGGGTCCAGAACATCTAATGTTATATAATTACATTCTAGGGTAGTTTATAGGCCCATATCATCAGCTGTGAAAAGAATAGCAGGTAGGCAGTCATAGCCACCAGCCCGAGGGGAATTTAAAATCATTAACTATTGTTGCTAAAGGGCCCAACTCCAATAATTCAAGGAGCCTAATTCCAAGATTGTGAAACAAGACTGGTTCAACCATACTCTTTGATATACTGCCTAGTTTTTAATATATCCCGATATTGAACAATCGGGTTGACATCCAGGCAGACGGTGACCTCTTGCCCTACTTACCTTTGATCCATATGCAATTCCCAGTTCTCAGCTAACCTCCAAACCAATTACATCATTCAGCTAATTAAGTTGCAGGAAGATTTAAAGCTTCCATTTTGTATATGTAATCAAGCCGATTAGGGTTTAAAAATCATTTGAAAAATTAAAATAAAAAAATCATTAAATGCACTTGATCCAGACATCACAGAGTTGCTCAACTCCTAAATTCCATAATGGTGGGTCTTTTTTGTACTAAACCTACAGTTACACCACCACTGAAGAAACCATTGGCAAATTCACAAAAACAGCCAAATAACTAGCCTATTTGTAATATATTATTTACCATCAAGTTCCTTGTGTGTTGGCCTTTCACAGGGAAAAATTACCAACAACCTGCATGATCACAGATAAGACTTCACAATTCCTGGTGAAAGGCAACACCTTTGGAACACATCTGAGAATTTCTCCTTTGTTTATTTGACTAAGACCATCTCCCCACTTAATACTCTGAAAGAATCTGTAATCCACAATATGGTGGACTACAAGGCCCAACTCAAAGGAGTAGGATTGACAAAAACAACCTTGAAATTGACCCATTTACTCGGAATTAATTGCCCACTCCTAATTAATATTAGGGAAGCAAATTTCCATCTGTAACAGCTGGCCTTTGTGAATCATGCAATACTGGACATATCATGGATCAAGGTGGCAACACAACATGTGTTCTGATTTCTGCTACATTTTCCTACAATAACCCAGAAACAGAATCAGAAAGAAGGGCCAATCTTGCGTGTTGAAATTGAATGAAAAATATGCTCTTTGAGTAATTTTCTATTTTGATTTTATTGAATATATGCGAGCTGCAGTTTATGCCGAGTGTACTCTAATTACTAGCGAGGCGTTAAACGCCATATTTAGTACTCCAATTACCTGTCGGCTGGACCACCTGGTCTGACGTAGGTAACCACCAATGGTCTGGATTTGTGCCAGTCATCGTGTGCGCCACCTGGAAGACAACCAAAGAGACTGAAACATTTTCAATGGCAGGTGGCTCTACCCACCACCTCCGCCTTCTGTTTCTGGTGGAAGAATACATTTATTACAGTTGAATTGTGGAACACTGCAGTGTTGAGAATTGACCTTTAATCGCCTCAACCTTTTAATCAACATGACTACAATTTACCATTAGTTGACAAGACTGTCAAAGCGAACATTACACATGCAACTTAAGACATCTAATAAATCTGGATGTACCAATAAGACTTCTCTTCTACAAATCTGCAAGCATTTCATGAAACTGAGTGGCAATCTGATTTTGCAGGAGAGTCAACTTAAACGTTACCATTGGTGGATTGTTTACCAGCAAAAGTAGAAGGAAAACACTGGTGACGTTTTTACTCTAAAAATTCGAAAAATGTTGGTGGAAATACATTTGGGTTAAAAAAAATGGTATAATTTTGCAGTTAAGTCAAGTGTGAAAAGATGGAACGTGCCCAATTCTGTCCACAAATTCAGAATTTAGCTAAACCCTAGGTGGAGGATTGTGATAAAGCATATTATAATTTAGACATTTAAACAGGTTTGTGTATAACTTATAAGCAAAGTTTGAGGGACTCGACGAGTATTTGCAAGAGAGTCGGAAATTACAATATCAGCATGCATGTGCGACCGACCTCTCATCACAAAGCCAAAACTGTTCCCTTCTTTGTACAGCGAGATTTCAATGGTCTTTGGAATAATAGCCAGCGTGCTTTCTGGAGCTGCAGGGAGGAAAAAAACATTTATAGATTTAAAAAACAAATCTCTTAAAGAAGTTGTGTGTGCTAAAGCAGAAGAATGTTCAGTTTTGGAAGAAACACAAAAAAACAAAATAAAAGAAGAGGAAAATAAATTTGAAAGCTTTAAGAGATTAGATGCAAGTTAATTCTTCAAATGTTCTCATTAGTATCGCCTGCACTATGAAAAAACTACCAAACATTACACTAGCAAGCCTATCACATAATCTTTATATATTGTTTTAGGAGTACAGAATAAAAAAAATCATGAATGGCAGAACAACACACTGCACCAGTTCGTCATAGTGAGCAATTGAGAAGTAATATTTCTAAATATTTCAAAGCTTAATAGGATCATCGCTTTCAAGCAATAAAATATGTGGTCTTAATGAGCATCACAATTTGTCTTGCAGTGAAGAGTTATTATGGAGATGGGCTGGTGGGACTTTGTCCTAATGGACATGTTTCTGCCTATGTGGAACATCAGATTACATGACCCTCGCAAAGTGAATCAAATAAGCATCATTAGGTGGATTAAGTGCAGTGCCATCTATCACAGCCAGCAGAAAACAATTTGTAGGGACATATTTCAGACCTCCATCTATGACCAAGGCTTGGTAAGCTAGGAAGATGAGCTAGCCGTGTACCGGAACTGTGTGGGGAAGTGGGTGGGGACTGGCCAGACTCCTTGAGTAGAGAGGCCTCTAGCCACTATCAAATTCCTTTCCATTTACAAATGCATTCTTAGGTTTGACTTCCATTGATTTATGGGCCATCTGGGTGAGATACAGAGTTCTCATTACTCTGCACCAAGTTGTTAAGGGCAAAAGCTACATATTAAGTGTACAATAAGGCCACAGGTCATTTTCTCAAGCTATTCATTGGAAATACTATATCTTATTTTTACATTTTTAACCAAAAATTGCAACGTCAAAGTCTTTAATATTTATTCTAAGCTGACCATTTCGTGCATCGGTTCTATTTGAAAAGTCTGGTACCAAAATAAGCATCTGGTGGCAGTGCCTTGTTAGCGCCACCGTGCCCAGCAAAGTCTGAGACCACGTACCTAATCATTGCTCTCCAGCATGTGTACTAACTCTAAGTTTCACTGCAGGCAAGGTCTTGTCTACTTTGAGAAGATCAGAGACAGGTGGCCTTACATCTCATGGGACGGGCCTCTCCGGAGCTCCTGGGACCCTCCACACCTCGTTGCAAAGGGTATCCAGGGAGAACGAGCCTAATAACTCTGCATCACTCTCAGAAGCCACACAGCCTCTTCACTCATATGTATGCCTAAGCTATCTAAATTGTAAAGAGTTTCCTAATTTGCAGAAGGCCATATCAGCAAACACATTATGGCACATACCTTCCCACTGCACAGGTATGAAATATGTTCCAACACAACGCACAGCAGAAAGGGGTTCCAGAAAAGTGAGTGCAAATACTGCTTCTAAATAACTTACTTTACCCAGTCTCTGCCCCACTCTCCATTACGAACCTACTAATACCAGCTTCAACATAAAGTAGGACATCACCAGAGGCAACCTTCCCCCTTTTTTGTTCGGCAAACCAGAGGACCTCTCACCAACCTTGTGTTCAAATAATAAACAACATAGCTCCCTATCCGGTATCAGATCCACTCTCATGGTACACTGACTGAACGAGCCAAAAGAAAGCTTGCGGCAGCTCAAGGCTACGTGGAGGAGAAAGATCTTCCCTGTGATCACAATGATTTTAAAAACCTTCGTACTTGTATCAGACGTCCATTTTACAAGCTAATTCGCCGGCATGTCAAAATTCAACCAGAACACCTATAGGGAATGATTTCACAGTGGAGTCCTAGAAAAACTCACAATGCGAGAAAGTATCAGGGTGATGGATAAAATAATCCTCTTTCCAATGCATCACCTCACCTTGCACCAGACGAAGAACCTTCAATTATCTGAAAAGTACCTGCTCGCTCAGACCTTATATTTACCCAAGCCCCAGGCCCAGCTGAAGAGTCTTTGGGCTATTGAGCTATCCAAAAGTCTTACCAAGTTTACCAATGCTGATGCAGTGTATTACCACACATTCTGCTGATTACCACAAATTCTGGAGAAAATTGATGTCAGTCGGGGTAGCTCACACTGGGATGTTTTTCATCAATTCCGTGTCTTCTGAAATTGATCTCTTCATGCTTTGAGGACAGCAGCATTTCATAATGCCCACAATAAAAATTAAAGACTACTTTCAGATTCATAGATATGACTTTTGCTTCAAATTTAAAACTCAACACAGACACCCACTTTCATATCTGCAACATTTGTGCTGCAAATACTGAACCAGGGCTGTATTTTAGTTGGTAGCAACGTAATGACTCTAAAAACTGAAATCTTTTTCCTTAAAAGGAAGGCAGCACTCATGTTGATGCGTTTAACTCACCTGTTGCACTTTCTCCCCTGTGCTAGAGACGTGAATCGTTCACGATGAAATGATCTCTTCCCTTCCAATGTCACGGCCATGCCCACTGTTTTTATTTTCATAAAAATTTCATGATTGCGGATTATTCATTTTGTTTATAGCCTTTTGCATTACACAGTCACAAATGATTTCCATCTTGAACAAGCAAATTGCCTTTATCTAGGGCCCTAACACTACAGTTACTGGGATAAGTCTCAGTTGCTTCCATCTAATTATATTTACTTGAAATCAAAGCCAATGTGAGCGTTGATGTGTCAGCCACAAGCACCTGGATAACTCCTCATGGTCATACTGTAAGGACATTGTTCAGCATGACCACACCATGGTTCTAATGCAACTACATAGATTCGTACTTGTCTCGGCCCCTTCCCTTCCATCTATCATGAAGGTCCTCTGGTTTGCCGAGCGACTTTCCAAGCTAGAGGATGTGATCCCAGAGCTTCTTTGTACATTAAACTTCCATGATAATGTCTCTGTCCTGTAAAGCAAGCCTTTTACATTGTTGATGCAGAGAAGTTGGTGGTGCATCACCCTTGGTACGGCTTGAAGTATTGTGATATAACCTAGATTTCACCGCCGTTGGCTCCAAATGGTATCCAGCTTTTTCTTGTATGTCAATAAGCCGGTCACATTGAAAATACCTCATGGAAAATGTCATCCAAAATGTATAAGAAAGGATACAATGGATAAGGGGTGACAATGAATCAGAGTTCCATGCAAGCAACTGAGCCGCAATACGGGACTCTTGAAACAAGGGAAGACTGTACAGAGAGTTTAGAGAAAGTCTATCTGCCAAATATCATAATTTGAGCCCAATCTTTATACTGGAGTGATGGCACGTCACACTGATTCCTGCAGATCTGCACTCACCCCACCACACTCTTCCTCTCGCCCAGCCCTCCCTCCAGCGTTCCCTTCCTTTTGCCCAACAGACTCAAGGAACTCTTCCCTGTGACCCAGTCCAGCAGTTACTTGTGTGCCCTTAATCTGCCTGTGTCTACACCTACTTCCCGGAGTGATACCCGGTGTATTCCTTATGTGTCTTTAACAATGGTAGTATTGAGAACTTCCTTTTCCTCCATCCGATCCTACCAGCCGTCACTAGTGTACACTCTTCTTGGTCCATCTCCAGGAATGGACTCTGGTGCTTCAGCTTATTACCCTCCCATAGGTCACATCTGGTGCACTCTCCTATTTCGCCCACAGAAATGGTAGGCTGTACCTTCACCAACTTTATCACCTTTGATGCCAAACCCAATCCATTCCCTTGCCCAACCATTTCTTGAGTGGTTCCTTACGCAGTTCTCCCCCACTCCCCCAATCTGGATCATGGTGGTACTTGGGACTCCTTGGGTGGCGGTGCACCTTGCATCCTGTCTTCCGCTTTACTGCAGAACTTAATGAAGAGTGCAAAGTTGCCACAATGTTTGAACTAACTGAACCTTTCCTGTGCAAACCATGACAATTTAACAGTAGACATTTCTCCGGCACCCTTTTGCTAAACTGGCACTTTTTTCTTTAAGCACAATGGCCCTTTGCGTACATGGGTGCTCGTTGGAGGCAACATTATGTTTCGGATTGATGGCATGCGGGGAGTATAGCCGGCATGTCCAAGAAAAAGCGTGTTCTGTCGTTTTGTATCAACTTCGAGGACTGTTCAAGATTCGAGGCCTCCAGTTGGACGAGAGTCAATTTGTATTTTGCAACAACCAAACATCGGCAATTAACTAGCAAACAATGTTTCTGAAATGGGTATCACAGAAAGCCAAGACTGCTACAGGCAGGGGTTTAAGTGGGCCAGGTCCTGCCGGTACTCAGCACCAGCAGCTCTAAAATGCAGGTTCTGAGACAGGTCCTTATCGGGCTCTCCATTGTTTCCCTCACCTTCTGGGTTAACAAAAAAAAAATCTTAACTCTGCAGCAGTACTGCCCTTCACTGCTTTTGATGGAACTTCAAAGAGACTCCTTATAGTTCCTTCCGTCTCATCATTTCAGAACTTTTTTTAAGGTATTACTATTGTGGCGCTTTACATGAGCACCCGTTACATTACACAAGGACATATTCATTTTTTGAATCACAGGCTATTGAGCCGACGCAGAGTCTCGAACCCGTTTCCCCCAACTCCAAAGTTGGCAGTTCTGCCACAATCTCTCGCACAAGAACTGAGGCATTTATAATATTGTACACAAAAAAGCCATGGTTGTTGCTGATTTATCTCATGGAACTAACCATTGACAAAGCCAATAGTCCCAGCTTGTTGTAGGTTTAATATTACTTGTATTATATATCTTGATGCAATGACAGAAGTAGCAAAATACCAGACGGGCGGCACATTGTGCTATGCACCGAATTTTAGCTGTAGTCTTTTAAGCCACACCCTTAATTATATCGACCACGCCCGTTCGAGAGCCTCCCCCCACCCTAGTCTTTTCATCCCACTTAAATGTTTCTTTTTGGCAGTGAGAGAGACACATGCCAAGAGCGACAATGAAGACAACACAATGGCCGAATTAAATTACAGCAGATTTGGCAGAAAGATAAACCTTTACAAAGAAATTACAAATGGTTGTGACTTAGTGTGAATCTTTTTAGCCGTTTTAGAGAAATTAAGCTTAAAAAACAGAGATATCTAGTGCCGGAGTACTTTTGTGGTTCTAAACAGTAAATGAAGCATACTAATTGGCTGGATCCATGGGACTGAGAGCGGTTCAGTGGAACAGAGGGCTGCGATTGGCTGGCCGTGAAACAAAGAGAAATGTGGACACCATTTTAGGACTTGGGGCCTCCGTTCCCATGCCATGAAAATAAAAACAATTAAATAAACATAAGGGGAAGGGTACCATAACCTAGCCCCTGGCCCATGTGGAGTGATCCCTGAGGGACACTATTCCCCCTTGTGGTCAAAGTAAAAAATTCTAATTTGCATCACTGCTGAATCGCAGTATTCTTGCAGTACTCAGAGGGGAAATTTTCTGCAGTACTGCAAAATTGCAATGAAATTACTGCAAGATTTTTGTGGGAGGAGAAAACCAAAACAAAGTTAGGTGGGTGTCCATGAGTTTTTCTGTGAGCGGGGGTGGTTGGCCAGCAATCGGGTGTTGCCCACCCGAGGGGCTTTAGGGCACAGCATGTAATTGGACGCCCACAGGAGGTTGGTTGCCCCATTCTGCATAGACACAAAGGCTAAAGATAGGTATGGTAACGAAAAATCAATTTACTTAAAAAAAACTATAAAAAAAACTATAAATCCACTGAAAAATCCAAACATTTTGAACTCTGAAAATCCCTGAAATTTACCAGTTATATTTAACTCAACATACTATAGCTCATGCCCTAGCATGCTTATGACCTCACATATTACATCACTCATGGCATGTTCTATCACATCTTTAAGAAAATCATTGATGACATCTGAAATTACATTTAGACAACACTGCCAGTTGCTTCAACTGTGCGTTTCAATCAGGTCACCTGTGCTGGTCATGGTCGCCTTGCTTCTTGCTATTACAGGACAGACTTCTCAGTGGGCTAGGTGCACTCTCTAAATCAGTGAGCAGACAGAGTGCATCCAACCGACTGAGTAAACAAACAAAAGAAACCAAAAAAACAGGGATTGTGGTACAAGGAGTTCTCATCGGAGTCAACCCAGTGGTGAAGTAACTGCAAATTTTTTTGGGGGGCCGTGCACCACGTGTCTACATTGCTCGCGCAGAGTACATAGTTACACACCTGCTTAGGAGCCCATCACCCGAGGGAAAAACTAATTCAGACCTCATCGGTAATGCAAATGAGCAGGCATACGAAGGGCAATCTCAAATACTTGCAAACTGATAATCAGTTTTGGTCACCTGTGAGGAGACTGTGGCCCGCAAATGTCAAGTCTCAACATAGTATAGTATGCCAAAACCTCAAACTTGAGAAGTTTCAGTACATTCTGGATCCATTTGGACAATTTTAATAATCCCACAAATGACACAATGCAAATTGTGCATATTAGTGAGCGGTCACAATAAGGAGAAGTGCACATACTCTGCTGCTCTTGAAAAGCATGGCCATGGGAGGGTAACCAGAGGGGGTCTCCTACCTGTCATTCAAGTCAAGGAAGATGGTGTTTGAGCAGCTGCATTTAGACAAATGGAATGGAGATCCCGACTGACAATAGAGAATCCAACACAAGTTAAACTAGCAGTGGTCTAACATTGAAGGATGAAATTAACACAGGAATGTAACCAAAAAGCATTTGTCTGCAAGAAAAACTGGATAAACCCTAAAGTCGGTGTAAATAATTTCTTTAGACTCATCTTCCACACACATTTCCTAACAAATCCAAAAATAATAGCACAGAGTTATTGAATAATACTTAAATATAACCAATAGGACAAGATAACCGAGGCACCTTAAATACACTTCTATGATAACAAAACACACACAAAAGGAATATCCAGAAGAAATTCACCTGCTGGTGGGAGTTCATACTCCACCTCAAGGACCACCCGCTCCCCAACGTTCTTTAGGAGGCTGATAATCTCATCATGGCGAAGCTTGGTCAGGTTGATGCCATTCACCGACTTAATGTAGTCGCCGATGTTTAATTGGTCACTTCTGAAAAACAAATGTATTAACTTATAAAATGATCCATAAACAAACAATGGGAAGGACTGATGGCTTATGACCACAACCACATATGGTCTACAGACAAACCACTACAGATTACCTAAAAGCACATAGTAGGCAACCGAACCGCCTACTGAATTCTGAATTTACTGAAGCCACATTTACATTGGAAAGAATCACACATATATGTACTTTTTAGTGTCTTTATTTGGAATTTGTTGAGTAGCAGAAAAAAGTCAATATGTGTGCCTTCAAAGTCAATTCAAATTTGTAAAGTAATTATTATTAGCAATTGGCCAAAGTTTTGAAACCCTAAGAGATCACTAGTCATGGTTTTTGCCAGGTCTCAAAAAGTTACTTTGCACAATTGTGGCAATCTGACTGTCCACATGAATTGCTTATACTAGATGTTCCCCTAAACCATGCTCACTTTTCCTCCACCTCTTGGTGAAAACAATCCTCACCTTGCCGCCAGCCCCCCGGGCCTCAGGTTGGAGACTCTTGGCTTGCCATCTTTGTCCGTCCCACCGGAAATGGTTAACCCAAGGGTACTGCCTTCCTTCTTAATCAGCTCCACAATGGTAACGCCACGAAACTCCTCTGCAAACAAAAAACAAACATTAAGAGTATACCTTTAAAAAGTTATTCTCATCACCATGTACCCTCACTTTTAGTTTGGCCTTATACTGGAAGTGAAGACCATTAATCACAGTTAATGCCTTCACTACAATACAGTACCTGGTGCCATGAGACCTTGTCATCATTAGGTCATTCATTTTTCTAGAATACCATCCCTTTAGAATGGTGCCATTTCACAATGAGAGTCTTAGAATAATTGAAAGAGGTTCTACTACTTGGCTATTTGCAAAGCTGATGAGTTTTTCTAAAACTGAGAAAAGACATCGACTGCAGCAAAACCTTTGCCTCTTCTATGAAGGGCTGAGTGGCTTAAGCTTACCCTTTTTTTAGACAACGCTGAGACAGTATGAAAACATATTGTTAGCCATTCAGCCATTTACTCTTTCCTTAAACACAGATGTGTTCTCCAGCAATTCTGGCATTGGGAGTGTGGGGGAAGATGAGACACAGAAGAAGAGTGGTGCCACCTTAACAAATCCCAGTATCTGGATGTCCAGTCCCTTTTGGATGATACATCTAAGGAGAGGATGTAGCCTTATGGCTAGAGTGGTCGACCTCGAAACTGGGGAACCTGGTTTGAGTCTCGCAACGACGTTCAACATCCTGGGATTCTGGGCAAATCACTTCATCTCCCCATGCCTAACAAAAATGAATGTCTCCTCATGTAACAAAACTGGTGCTCATGTAAAGCGCTCTGATACGCGATGTCTCGGGTCTAGTTCGCGCTAAATAAAACTCTAAAAAAAATAACATTAAAAAATTAAATTGACTGAAATTTGAACTACAGTGCCCTAGGCAAATTCTGGGAACATCCTGTTTCTTCTACAAAAAGCTGAAAATGTATCAGACAACCTAGAGGCCAAATAAAAAGTTAGCAGGCCATGTTTCGCATGACCATTGCTCCAGCATAGGTGCCCACACTCAAAGGCCATAGAATCTAACCTCGACTGGAAGAAAGCATCCCAAATGTTATATTATACATGGCATATCCAGAGTCTTGTCCCTTTCCATGGTTTCTAGTTCTTCAATATTCTTTCCTTAGTTGGTGCCTGCCTGACCGGTAAGCACATTGGGAGGGAATGTAGAAGACCATAGCAACTTACTTTTGATTTTAAAGTAAATACTCTGTCTCGCCATCTTACCCTCTTGCCATCTTACTTTCTTTCAGCAGCAGATAAGACCATCGTTTGGGTACTGCTGGCATCATCTACCTACTTTTCTAACGTCATAGTAGGCAGGTAGGTTATGTACCATTACTGCTCTATGCCAGACCGTTCACTGGATGGGCCATGATGAAAGTTGTGTTTGATTGAGGATGTTGTTGATACTAAACAAAGACAGAAGAGGGTCCCTGGAGTATAAAATGTGGAGAAGAATCCAGGGAACAAAACTAGCAAAAGAACCAAACAATAAAAAAGATTGCGTGCAATTCTGTCCATAGATATTCTATCTCACAAAAAGCTCTAAATTTGTACTACAATGTATTTTAAAATTTCAATAACAAAATGGAACAATCGTTACTATATTATGTTTTATTTGTTTTTAATGTTTGATATGTATGTTTCTGTAGTGTATGATTGGGTGTGATTGCTTCTTGAAACATGCTATGTTCTAATGTATTTTTGACTTCTTTTGTTTATGTATGCTCTGAACTTATGTTGAGCTCACAAAAATCATGTATATCTCTCTAAAAAAATCTTTAATTGTAAAGTACAAATACATTTATACTGACGAAAAATAAATTATAAACCAAACTCTGATCTGTCTCTTAAATATTGTAAATTAAGTGTTTTTGTAATGATCTAATTGGAGAAGTTAATGTTTGGTTCTTTTGCGATGTTAATACTAAAGACAGATTCCTTACTATTTACATTATGTCAAGCAACACCGGACCCCTAGTGATCACATTCATTACGGTCAGATTCATTAAGACAAAAAACAGCAGCCAATAATAATGGACAATTACTAGAACTATGAAGCAGCTGTTCATTCCCACAGGAAGTAGCCCATTTCAGAGCGCCCCTCCTTATTTCACTCTATGTTGTACACTAATGCCCTAATATTATGTAGTCAAAAGAATCTTGGACTGGGCGCAGAGGTAAGCAGCGGGTGGTAAGCAGCGGGTGGAAAGAGGAGGGACTGTAAGGAAACATGTATTTCTAGGCTGGCATTATTGCTTTGGTGAACTCTGGGGGAGGAGTTGGTGAACCATAAGTATATTTTTGTGTGATTGGAAAAGGAGAGTTGGAGAGGGTAAACCCATATTTGAGTACTTTCTGCTTCTTGAAACTTAAACTAACCTCAGTTCTGCCAATTCTTCACAGCTACTGCATGCTGCTCATCTTTTTAATTGCCCACTACAACCTTCTATGGCCACTGCTGCGTAACAAGAAAGTTGGTTGCACAAAATAGGCATCCCCATATGTAATTTCCAGGCACACAAGTGACAGATCGACGACAAAAAGTGTAGGTGTACAATATAGTTACCAATAGACTGCACTCATGGGGAACACATTCCATTGGAAATGTTTGAGAACTGAAAAGAAATTTAGCTTTTATTTGAATAAAGTTAATTTTCACCTGTGAAAGTCAAACAATTGAGTTAAAAAAAAGTCAAAAAAAATCTGAGAACCAGACTATCTGCATGTGAGATATAGTTACATACATATTGTATGGGTTTTTATTCTAAATGAAGGGTATTTATTGAAAAGCTTTGTACACATTTCTATTACTGCCTTCGTAGATTAAAGCTTAAAATCCTGCCTCTTGATTGCCTAATATTTCAACAATCCAGAATTAAGAATAAAAAATTTAAAACGGGGCCAATCAGGGTAGTAAATAGAGTTACCGCTAGTGTTGTACGCCTCAACAAGCTATATTTATGGAAACCAGACTAGGGTCTTTTTATTGGTGAAAACTACAAATAATCAATATCCACTTGACACCCACGGCACAGAACGGATTACCTCCTTTCATGATCCGGGCCTTCAATATTAAATGGTCGCCTTGAGAGAGAGCAGACTACTTATTCAAATTTTTCTTTTTTCTTTATATAGAACAGCAGCAGTGCTGGACTATATTCTGGGACAAGCTGAATACATCAAATCAATTGCTGCTTTTAAAATTATTCCAGTCCTAGGCACTGATGATTTACCTGGCTTATGGAACTTGCATTTTTAACATATGCATTACAAAAATCAAAAATTAATAGTGGGGTTTGTGGAGGTGGTTCCTCTAAAGAGAGTAAAACGGACTTCTGAGAATATGGCCAAAAAATGTGTGTAGAGTGTCATTGATGAAGCTAAATCCTTAAACTAGCTTGATTAGTGGTAGGAGCATGCACCTTACTTACAGGATAAATGGCATGGCTGAACTAAGTCAATGGCCCAAAAAGACCCTGTGGTAAAAACAGGATCTCTAAATGAAAGAAAGACTATAAGAAATCTCTTAACCAACTACATAAAGCCAAATTTAGAATTTTTAAAAAGGGACAGTACTCCTCTCCTGCGGACTACTTATTAATAACTCTTCTAGATATAGAAGGATTGTGCTTTACTAAATTCATTTAAGAGCATCTAGAGGAATGGGGGGGCCAACAACAGTGATTTTATTATGTTTTTGTTTTTTAATCAGAGGTTTTCAAAGAGGCTGCATTATAGAGGATAACCTATTGGCGATGTTTATACAACAAACAGTCACTAGAGTGGGTAAACCTTTAGGCACACCATTTTTTGTTTTTAAAACACGGTTTGCTTTTATAGATCAGGGTAAACTATGGAAAAAGCTGTCAAACTGAGTCGTTAGTCTAAGGATTTTGAATGGGATTATTGGTCTGTATTCGAACACGTAGATCAAAATTAAACTGGCTCTATACTCGATTACCACAGAGAGGAGCAATAGAAAAGCCTTTGTAACATACATAAAGCAGACCTGGGAGCGGTCTTTAAGAAAGCAGGTTATTTTCTTCCTAAAGTCTCTGGTCAACCACTAAATATTTGGCAATTTACGGATTACACTGATCTTAGATAATAAGGCAACCGCTCTTCAAAGAAAGTTAGATACATTATGTGAATACTGTAGTAACAAGAATTCACACAAATAAGACAAAAGTTGTAGTCTTTGGTTGAAAGATCTTTAAAAAGGGAAACTGGTATTTAAACAATAGTAAGCTAGAGCATAATAGGGGGTGTAAATACCTAGGTATGTGGCTCAATGAACATGCCAGTATTAAGCTGCACCTGGCACAATGAAAACAGCCTCAACCCAACCTCTTTTTTCCGATTAATCAGTAAACAGTCAGGTCACATCATGCAGGTGATTGGAGTAAACTTATGGCCACACTAACATTTGGACAGATACTTTTCTTTGGGAAACTTGTTGCATCTATAGATAACTTTTTATACTCCGGGACAGCACAGCTTAAGACCAAGTATGCCTAGAATTCAATCTACATTAGAACATTGGAATGTTGGGAGCTCCATTGCAGACAATGGAGTGCTCCCTGCTTCTACGGGCCGGTAAAGGCCCGCAGAGCAACATTCCAATGTTCTACAAATGCTTCTCGAAGCTCGAGGGGATTTTTATCCCCTCGAGCTTCGAGAACCCTTTGTTTAATTTGTTAGAACATTCTGCCCTCTAGTGGCAGAATGTTCTAATAGCCTAATAGCACTTCGTAGCAGGGCTATACCGGCAATTAAAGTCCCGCTGTCTCGTTAAAGTCCTTCGCCTCCGGCTCGGGCCTTTAACGATTCAGCGGGCCTTTAATAGCCGGTATAGCCCGCTACGGGCTATAAAGCTATAATAAAGAATTGGAATCTTGGAAGCACCATTGAAAACAATGGAGTGCCCCGGGATTCTAATGGCTGGTAGTAGCCCGGAGCAACGACATTCCAATGTTTAACAAAGGCCTTACAGAGCCAGAGGGAATTTCAACCCACTTGGGATCCGTGAGGCCTTTGTTTTACAAATTAGAACATTCTGCCCTCTCGGGGTGGAATGTTCTAATAGCCTTTGAGCCCTCTGTAGCGGGCTCTACTGGCCATTAAAGGCCCACTCCCTTGTTAAAAGGCCCTCGTCGAAAGCTGGAGTTAGCCTTTAATGGCCGGTAAAGCCGGCTACGGCTGGTTTTAAGGCTATATAAGCAAACTTAGGATGACTTAAAGCCTCTTGTATAGGTTACTGCTCAAAGCTTAAAGCATCCGAAGATGGAATACTAAAGAATTTACTGTGGCAAGCAATAACTAACCCTGTGACCATGAACCGGTGGGGGATCAGGTCTCGAAAATTCTCTAAACTACCTCAGTTCAAAGCCATATGGAACAGGAGCTTAGAAATATAAAAGATAGCAATAAAACAATCAAAACGTATCGGTTTCTAAAGTACTTTGTGTCAATGAACAGAAGCAGCACATCTGGATGGTGTTAACCACATATGAAAATAATGTGAGGGACACTTATTGGGAACTAACGCTTAGCAAAGAGAGGAGAAGGGTAATTAGATCAAGGTCTGGTTTGCTTTCCCTAACTGGCTTCTGGTAAGGATGCCCAATTGGCAAAATGGTAACTACCTGCAGAATTTCTACAGCTGGCAAGGAGTCATTATTTCATATAATATGCATTTGCAGCGGATTGACAGCATTGAGGTGGAAATTTCAAAGACCGGCCTTTCTTCATTGAAACATTAGGAGATGTACGGAGGCAGTGAAAATGGTGATGACCCACAATTAACTGGTTGTTTTGTCTTTAGAATTGGATTAAGCGGATCTAGTTTTCATACAAATTATTTTTTATTGAAGTACAACAAAGTCAGTGGATGTGATTTTTGAATGATGACTTTATCAAATGTTGTATTGCTTGTATGTTGAAATTACAATGATTTTAATTAATTGTGGCATAAAATTAGTGAATAGCATACGGAATATGTAAGGCTGAATAAAGATTTTCTTATTTTTAGTAAATTTGCACAATACTTTAATGTTTTCACAGACTTGAATTAGGGGGCTGACTAGAAGACATTCCATAGAATAAGCAATAGAAATGATTTGCCATTATAAAATCCAAGGAGGAGGGAACAGCGGGAGGCTTTAATCTTTAGAATGGTACATATACATCACAGAAGTTCTACGGGACAGGGAGTCAATGTACAGTGGCGTAGCAAGGTCAGGTGGTACCTGGTGTGAAAAATTGCTTGTCAGCCACCCTCCACATTGATATTATTAAAGAAAGTAGGAAAAATAAGTTACATACAGTTGCAAATTTATTTTTTTTATTTTAAAAACACATATTTGTGCCATTTTGTCACCCCCCTCAGTGATGACACCCGGTGCGGCCCGCACCCACCGTACCCCCCTTCCTGCGCCGCTGCCAATGTAATGGTTGTCCATCAACATGTTCAAGTGAGCGATCATGAGGTAAGTGCTTGATGGAGCATCCAGAGTATTATGGAGGGGGTGGATGAGGTGAACCCCCTTATTGCTGCATTATAGAGTGGTACAAGTTCCAACAGGAAAGGGTTGGTTGCAGCACAATGGAATGAAAGGAGGATGCAATCCGATCAATTATGCTGTACTTCTTTTATGGGACCACGTGAGTATGAGAGGCTGGCCATAGTTCAGCCTCATAAGGGCATAAATGGCTGACCACAGGTTATGTTTGGGGTTGAATACTGTACACATGCTAAGATATTCTCTGGAAGCCCCTATTGATGTGTTGATTTTTGTACAGGTCGAGGTGCAGTATGCGCTTAAGCGAAGCATTATAGCTAGTGATTTTGCATCGGTGACAAGAATTGGAGTAACTGCTGTGGTCAGTAGGGCATGTGGGATGGAGAGCTGTGTGATGCCATAAAGCAAGAAGTTGGAGAATTCTTTTAATGCTCTGAGTTTAGATAGTTTAGAGAGATCCATGTCGGACTCGGAGAAAGAATCGATTAGATGAGTAATCTCGTGTTCCAAGGATGCTCTGAGAAGCAATTACTATTGGTTGACTGCAAAATCCAGGTTTTTGGTTAGCCCACCAAAGGAAGTTAAATAATGAAAGCGGGGATTTACTATGTTGGTTACTACATGGGACCTCCTTTAGAGGATTAGCTCCACGGGGCTGGTAATTTAGCTAATCCTATTTTTAAAAATTGGAATAAAAGAAAATACAAAATATAAATTCAGACATTGCAGATGTGACGTTTCAGAGTGCTGATGGTGGATATACCCCATTAGAAGTACCAACTAGCCTCCTAAAAGCAGGGAGCTACACTGAATTCCTTAGTCTAAGTTTAGCATATAAATACATCTATTACCGAGGTACAATAATGTCTTTATGGTAGAGTCAGACTTCACATAGGAATTTTGGTTTTCCTGTGACATTTGGCATGTTTGGTAAGTCGGCCACACATTTGGCAGATCAATCAAGGGGGGGTCAAAATGATTCAGAAAACAATGATTTTGGGGTCCCACATACAAAATCTCAATTTGATTTTTCGTCTCTGCTAAATCACAAACTACTGATCAGGTTTACACCGGACACATGAGCACTAGGCAATAAGGGTACAATTTTAAAGGAAATGTCAACTCAAAACTTGAAAATGTGATTGGCAGAAGTCTGCATATAATTTTTAGGTCTCGCCTGGAATTAGCATCCGAAGGATGCGTCCAGGCTGGAGACTTAATGTTGCCTGTCTCGGGGGAATGAGGGACAAAAGGGTGTTACGAGCTTTTCTACCAGATTTGGGTGCGCGAACGCGCACGTTCCGTCCCGCGCCGTGCACATGCGCGCGCATATACACAGACAGACAGACACTCGCTCACACACACACGCATACATACAGACTCCAAGACACATACACACACGCACGCACGCTCACACACATACACAGCCCCCCGCCGCCGCACGCGCGCACACACACACATGCCCCCCGCCCTCGCAGCTCAGCAACAAGGCGAAGCCCCACTCACCGGCTTCCTTCGTGCGGCGGCTCTCCTCTCATCGGCAGCTGTAGGGCCCGGCAGCAGGGCTCTTCCTCCCTCCTTCGGCACCGGGGCGCAGGGTAGGCTCCTGCCTGCTCCGGTACTCAAAACAGCCGAAGGCTCTTCCGTGGGAGGCGGGGTAGGCTCCCGCCCTCCTACTTCCTGTGTCCGGTTGTCGCGCCCGGCCTGCCTGACTTCCTGGTCGCAGGCCGGCGGCGATGTTCAGTTTGCACCGGGCTGCGGCGGTGATGCGGGGGGACACACGAGGGGTAGGCTCCCTCCAGAATTTAATTACTTAAGGCGCCAAGGCGGCCGCAAATTATGGGGCAGTGGCGCTTTTGCTCGCACGTGATGGCCCGGCCACACACTGCTCAGTGCTGTAGGCCATTATAATCAGGCCGCCGCAGCATTCATTCTTCAGTTAGAATTTCCGAGCCAGCAGAGGGAATAAGTGCAGTGGACGGGTTAATGGAAAGCCATGACTGACCGGCGTCACTGTCGGTTTACAGCGCCGGCTGCCAGGACTCCGTGAGGACAGCAGCAGCAGCCTGGACAGAAGTCTGCCGTAGGGGTAGCTCACTCGTGGCATGAGCACCCAGCAGCCCAATTGCAGTGCGAGTCACCGACGTGCCAATCACGCTTCTGGGTGAAAACCATCACTGTAAGTAGACAGTAGTTTCAGCCACTTACCACCCTGTTTGTCGGTGTTAACCACCAGTGTCACACACTTCGCAGATTTGCCTCAGATAGACAGAATGACGCCGGGCGGCATGTTTGTTTTTCATTGCAGCGCCGCCATAGATTACCAGCTGAATTTTATTAGATGCTACTAAAAGATTTTACAGGAAGGTATGGTATGGTATGGTTGGAAAGGGTCAGGGCAACTTCACAAATCACGTCAGGTGTGAGTGGTGTATTTAATCCAGGTACCACACTGCACTTACTAAAAAAATGTTTTTTCGTTTTGTACCATACATTTTCTTAAACCACTGCTCTTTATAAGGTATCACTAAAGGTGCTGCACAGGATATGTGAAAATCACTTATACCTGTCTTGAAAACATAGAAATGTTACTTGTGTGTACTAAAAACTTGGCAGCTATGTGTTGTATATTACCTTCTTCTATTTCTATGCTGTACCATCATACTTACCTGTGTTCTAAATTCCAGAATGTTGTTGGCTCTGTTCCCTCCTAGTGTTCTAGCGAGTGACAGTTTGTGCCTGGCCAGCTTGTGTCGTGGTTGCTTCATGCTGTTCTTCTATAATAAACCAACTGAACATCTACGTGGTATCTAGCTTCATTTACCACAATTTTGGCGACGTCTTGAGCGCTGGCCAGACAGCTTCGACAGAGATTTTCGTTTTCCAGTTGTTGGTGCTGGTGATATTGAAGACATCGTTCCTGTTGACACAGCGGAACACAGCAGAACATCCACGACGAGAAACGAACCTGCTGCGTGTGGACTCCGTCAATCTCCAGGAGGTGCCCCTCAAATCCGGCCAAAGATACTCCTGTGGTGTGCCTGTAAGTACTTTTGAACTTGAGCGCATAGCTAACCCCAGTAACGGCAGTGGATCTGACGTCACCGTCTCTCTGCCATTGGAACTTGTCGCCTAGGAAACACCACATCGACAAGCTCCGTCAAGGATAAAGCGTGCGTTTCAGGACGTGATAGACGGATCCCAAGCCTCGTTTTCGCTAGCGGCGGCCATCTTAGCTCCTTTTGTTTGCCTGCCAAGCCTCACTATCGATAAATAAGGGTGACGGACATTTTAACCAATTCGAACACGATAATTCGTTGCTTAAACCCTTTTTATCATTCCTGCCATAACTCAGCGCAAAGACATCGACTTGCAGAGTCTTACCAGTCTCCATGCAACAGAGGTATGTTTAAAAATTAATCACATGTGTAACCTAATTGTGCCAAACTAATCTTTGTCTTAATTTTTGACTTTAATACACCATCCAAATGGCACAACAGTTCGTAGTTACATTACCTCCTCAGTTCCTACCCGAGCCTGGTGTTCCTGAGATACCATGGGAGGACTGGTACATAATGTTCGATAATTATCTTGAAGCGCTAGACGGACAGGAATTTGCACCTAAAAGGAAAAAGGCTATCCTTTTAAGCAGTCTTGGCAAGGAAGGGCAAAGAATCTTCAGATTCTTACCCATCACATTAGGAGCTAATCCACAAGATATTGATGAATTTAAGGAAGCGGTTGATCGTCTCGAAATCAGATTTGCAAAAGAGGAGAACCTGATAATGAACCGCTACAAATTCTACACACAACGCCAAAAAGATTCAGAGACAATAGATGACTTTGTAGCTAGACTTAGAGAGTTGTCTATTAAGTGCAAGTTCGGCGCTATGAACGATGAACTTATTAGAGACCAACTGGTAGTACAGTGCTCAAGCAGGAAGATACAGGAGAGGTTATGGGCTGCTAAGAACCCGACCTTGAAAGATGCAATTGACTTGGCTAAAGTAATTGAAGAATCCAGCAAATGCATGAAAGTACTAGACTCACATAAGTCTTCTCCTCATCAAGAGGTCTCTGTTGTTTACGACAAAGGTAACATGGCGGAATGTGAACATTGCTGTGGAGACAATGTTGCTGTAGTAAAAAACAGACCCAAACCTCCTGCGAAGAAACAACCAGCAAGTAGATTTTGCAACAGGTGTGGCAGTAATAGCCATTCTTCTGAAGCTAGGTTTTGCTTCGCCGCAAACAAAGAATGTTTGAAGTGCGGAAAGGTTGGACATTTCTCCAAAATGTGCAAGACAAAAGCTAGGCAAAGAGTTGCCATCGTTGATGACTATGCCGATGACTCTGCAACTGAACCTGATAGACTCCTGATTATTGACGATGTTGATGTAATCTGTGATGACCCAAGACAAAACAGACCCAAAGCAATTTTTAAGATCGACTCCCATGAAGTGCTGTTGATGGTTGACACAGGTTCTCGCCATACCATCATACCAAAGTCCACCTTTGACACTTTTTGGGAAAGGGTAGAATTGCATGACAGTGACATCTCACCTAAAGGGTTCAATGGTCAGAAGATTGAGATTCTTGGGTTCTTCGAGACTGAGATAGTGTTTGAGAAAAGGTCTATATTTGGGAAAGTTTATGTTTCAGTTGACGGGCCCCCCATCCTAGGTTGGGTACATCAATATGACCTGTACATAGTAATTAACCCAAGAGCAAAGAATCAAATTATGGTTGTTGATGATGACTCCGTTGAATTTATCCTCTCTGAATTTGGGTCTGTGTTCAAGGAGGAATTAGGAGAGCTTCGGGGATATGCCCACCTTATTAAACTAAAGAAGGGTAGTTTACCTGTGCAGCATCGTGTACGGAGGATTCCCATTTCTATCCGTGAAGAGGTCAGGCTCCTGATTGAAGAGATGCTTCAATCCGGTGTGATTGAGCCTACAGAAGCATCGGAATGGGTTTCGCCCGTCGTGATTTCCAAGAAATCAGACGGGAAATTGAGATTTTGTGTGGACCTCAGGTCCCTGAACAAGTGTGTCGTTGCAGACACATTCCCATTGCCCAACATTGCAGAGATGGTGTCCACTCTTCAGGGAGCCAGATATTTCTCCAAACTTGACCTGAAGAGTGCCTACCATCAGGTTAAACTCCATGAGTCTTCGAAACACCTCACTGCCTTCATCACCCCGGATGGGATCTTCCAATTCACTCGTCTTCCCTTTGGGTTGATATCGGCAGCGAGTGTGTTCCAGAGACTGGTCAGTGAAGTATTCAAGGGGCTAAACAACGTGGTATTCTTTCAAGATGATATCTTGGTTTTTGGAAACACTGTAGCGGACCACAACCGTGTGCTAAGAAATGTTTTGCACAGAATCTGGGACACTGGCCTTACTTTACGTAAGGAGAAGTGCTCGTTTCTCGTCCAGAACATTGAGTACTTGGGACATGAGATTTCAGTCAACGGAGTAAAACCCAAAAAGAATCTTCTTGATGCAATACGCTTGGCCCCTTGCCCATCTGACAAGGACCAGTTACGGTCATTCATGGGTTTAATCGAATACTACTCCAAATTTGTGGAGAGGTTCTCAGAGAAGACCTTACCTCTGAGGGCTTTAATGAAGAAAGGTTGCAAATTTACTTGGGGCCCAGAATTAGAAAAGTGTTTCAAACAGATCAAAGAAGCTATATGCAGTGCGAAGGTGCTGGCACCCTTCGATACCTCAAAGGTTTCAACTCTCTTAGTTGATGCCAGTGCTCACGGCCTAGGCGCTGTTTTGTTGCAGTCTCATAAAGATGGTGACAAGCCTGTTGCATTTGCTTCACGCACTCTTTCCAAATGTGAACAGAATTATTCTGTCATAGAGAAAGAGGCTCTCGCTGCTGCCTGGGGTGTTCACCATTTTCGACCCTATTTATGGGGCATTCGGTTCAACCTCAAAACGGATCACAAACCCCTTATCCGCATCCTTTCCCCTGGCGGGGGGGCTTTTGGTTCTCCAAGGTTGGCGAGGTTGGCTTCTAGACTCCAGGAGTACCACTTTGACATTTCCCACATTTCTGGTTGGAGGAACTTCCAGGCTGATTGTCTGTCCAGGTTGGCTGTTCCTTCTGGTACCGATGCTGGCTTTAGTCTGGAGAGTCTTGATGAGAATGTTGCATGGATTGATGATATTCTTCTAATAACCGAAAGCTCTTTCTCTCGTTCTGAGTGGGTGGATGCCATGTCTCAGGATAATGTCCTACAGGAAGTCATCCAACTGATAAAACTTGGTTCCCGCAGGGAGAGCTGTGTCCATGTTTCGGTTCGGCCCTTCCTAAAGGTCATTGATGACTTGTCTGTATGCAGTGACAATGTTGTGATGCGAGGTGATAAGTTCGTGCCTCCTGTTGATTTGAGACCCAAACTCATTTCTTTAGCACATGAAGGTCACCTTGGCCAAACCCTGACACAACAACGTCTCAAATTAAATTTTTGGTGGCCCGGTATGGACTCTATGGTGTCTTCTTGGGTTGAGGACTGTCATATCTGTAAGGATGGTGAAAAGAGACTAAAAGTCGCGGTAGGGTCCCAGATGGGTGCGTTGCAGTTTCCTGAAATTCCGTGGCATACCATCTGTTTGGATTTCATAGGTCCTATGGCCGAGTTACCTCTTTCACAGAGGTTTGCCGCAGTCATTGTGGATTGCCATTCAAAATGGTTATCTGTAGAGTTCATGAAGGATATTACCACGGAAAATACCATCAAACACCTGAAGTCCCTATTCTTTGTAGAGGGTTTTCCAAGTGTCATTATAACTGACAATGGTACTCAGCTGGTCTCGCATACCATGCAAACTTTCTTAGCCGATTGTGGTATATCTCACCATAGAACTTCCCTCTACAATCCCCAAGCCAATGGCCTTTGTGAGCGCCTTAATAGATTGGTGAAGGGCACCATTCAGATGGCTCTCTCCAGCAGTTCTTCTGTCTCTTCCCTTGTTCGTGAGATGGTGTATGCGTATTGTACCACTCTTCACACCTCTCAGTCCAGGTCCCCTTTTGAAATGATGAGGGGTAGAGTCCCCAATACAAAGCTAATTCCTTCTTGGCTCAAGGACATGATTTGTCAATCAGCCTTAGATAAGCTGCCAAGTGCACCACACCCTGGTCTGCCTACCAAGTATTCTCCTGGTGGAAGGTCTGTGAACCTACCTACTACTAAAGGAATTTCTGCTGGTTGTGGCATACGGGCCCAAGGCGTTCCTAAGCCCTCTGGTGGGAATTCAGTGTGTTCGCCTTCTGGTAAGGATCCTGGCAAGCTTGCTAAAGGTGATCTGGTCAAGATAAAGTCCGGTCGTCTTTCGGGTGGTTTGTCTAAATTCCGTGGTCCCTTTCTTGTCAAGATGGTCTATCCTCAATATGTAGTCCTCTCTAATGGTGAAAAATGGAATTTAAGGAGGGTTGCTCTCTACCAGAAAGCTGGCACTGGTCCTGTGTCTGCGTCACCTTCCTCCCCTGTTCCTACTCGGGATTCTACATCTTCAGGGTTTTTGTTCATCCCTTCTCAGGGTTCATCTCCGGCTGTGTCTGCTCCTCCCGATGTCTTGGTGCGGGGTGATGGGGGTGGGGATGCACCTGATCCTGTCCTCCCTTCTCTCAACCCTGTTCCAGATTCCGACCCTCCCGTGTCTGTCTCCAGACCTCAGAGGTGCCGTAGGCCCCCTGCACACCTTAATGATTTCTGTTGTGATTAAATTATTTTTCTCTTTTAGAGGGGTGACGTGTGTCCATTTCAATGCTTAGTTTCACTGGGGACTTTTAATTGGTTCATTGCTTAAACTACTTTGCTGACATTACTAGCTTTCTTTAGGCCAGCTAGCTCTTTAGTTTGGCTAAGTTTCCTTTCATGACTGTTTTCTAAATGCGTTAAGTTTCCTTTTATTGTGACATATTTTCCTTCATATTCTACGGAAGGAGATGCCACACTATGTTTGGGCCGCGCTGTTGATAGTCGGGTGACACTAGTCAGTGGGGACGGAGATAGTGTCACTCACAGTCATTAAAATGTCACTCATAATTACACTGAAATTATGAATATGTCACACATAGCAATCTGAAACCTTGGCAGCTATGGCGCTAGGCAGGTGAATACAGCGCTCCCAAGCGCTATAAAACTTATCGCTTCAGAGCCCCCACATCCTAAAAATCTCACCACACACTGGAAGGGAGCAGGCTCTGGGGTCATCGGTCTAAAGCACTTTTCTAGTAAAAAGATTATTCTACACAAACTGTCATCCAGAGACCCAGTACCCCTGATACTCTCCTGCAGCACTCTCACCACAGTGAGACTCGTGTGAAACCAATGACGTGTCAGAGGGAGAATGACACCAAAGGATGAAAGGCAGAGGCTGCCCAGCAGAGATGTGAACCTATAATCTGCAGAGAAACACACACACACACACACACACATACATACACACATACATACATACATACACACACACACACACACATACGTACATACAAACACACACAAACAAACGCAAACACATAAACACACGCACACACACATACATATATGCACACGCACGCATGCACACAAAGCCACTGAAAAAAAGGACAAATTAACACTAGGTATCAATTACATTAAACAATGTTCCATGTGTAGCGCTTAACACAAAAACGAATGAATAGCCCCTGACAACTATCCAACACTGCCAGCTCTTTCCTGTATACCCGAGCATATTGTATAATGCTATTAAAACAGAGACTTTTTTGGTCAATCCTGAGCAGCGCATGTGCTGCTCTTCGAAGCACGCTGTATTCAGGTATGGACTTGCTAAATGTGTAGCGCTTAACACAAAAATGAATAAATAGCCCCTGACAACTATCCAACACTGCCAGCTCTTTCCTGTATACCCGAGCATATTGTATAATGCTATTAAAACAGAATTTTTTTTAGTTCGATCCTAAGCAGCGCATGTGCTGCTCTTCCAAGCACGCTGTATTCAGGTATGGACTTGCTAAGATAAGCTTGCAGTTTTGTCCTATCGCTGAAGGTTGGTAGGTTGGGGAAGAAGTGTCTGGGGCGTCCTTTAAACAAGCATTTGCAATGCAATAGGTCTCACTTTTGCGAAAGTTTAAGCTATTAGCATTGAAAATGACAATGCCTTTTATTTATGTTTTAAAAGCAAAAACATAAATAAAAGGCATTGCCATTTACAATGCCAATAGCTCTAACTTTAATAATGCGAGACCTGTTGCATTGCAAATGCTTGTTTATTTGATCAGTGAACCCATTGCTGAGGGTCCCCATAATCAATAGAAATTCACATACAATGCACAGACTTTTAAAACATTTTTTTACAGATAACTAAAAACCACACGCATTAACTTTCAAAAATGCATTTTAAGAACTTTCCTAGTTGACATATAAATAAAATCTAAATACAATTTAATCTGTCTGTTATCCACACCACTGAAACCGTAACCCACCCTTGGTCACCTTCAAAGCATAGAACCTTTCTGTTGAAGTGAAATAACACGTTTGTTTATATAGCTAAGGATAAATCACAACGTATGCACAAGAACGTGAAAGTTAGACAGAAAGCTCAATATTATATATATTTTATTTTTATCAGAGAAAAATCTCAGTATAACAAATAAAGGAACAACTTTATTTTTACATTTCAAATCCCCAAAACACTCTGCAAGTATACGGTGTACGACCACAACACACCTCTGATTCAGTGCCTAGGTGCACCCAGAACATTGATGACATAATCAAATAGTCAACCAACATCCCCACCAGCTATCATTCCTAAAACTTACATTCTAAAACAGATACTTTTGCAAAGCTATTGTAGACAGAAAGGTCCTCACACTGATTTCTGTGTTCTGAACTGGGGTACAAAACCTGACACCATGTGTTAATGTCTACCTCTTAGTAACCAACACAGAGCAACACATGGCACAAGCATCATTAGGACCGCAAACTTCATTAACACAGAACAGACACAGCACAGGCAGCAGTTGTGGTGTGTTTTCATGGCCCCAACAAAAGGCACAGTATGGGCAGCTACAATGCATAAACAGGTGCAGCATAAGCAGAGCCCAGTGTAAGCTCCAATCATATGCTACGGGATGCAGGAAGGTCCCTCACTTCAAGCCATGATGGCCACCATGCCCAGTACTGGGCTCTCATGTGACACCACTTTGCAGTAATTGTAGTCCTGGTTTTCTTCCATTGAATTGAATGCACTAACACCTGATAGCAATGATTTGTAGGTGAAATGTTCAGGACTGGAAACCGTGTCCATAATGGAGTCTGGTGGCAACTCTAGTGTATGCACCACAGGTGGCAGCAGGATGAGTGCCCCTCTTTCACGGACCAGGCTTTACAAGTGTAGTCGCAGTCAAACTGATGAGAGAGCGCAAACTGATTTAATTGTATGAGTACATCACACTTACCTGTAGTAAGCACAAAACATGAAGAGAAATGCCATGAGTGCTAATAGTATCTGAAATTATATTCTAAATGTATAGCTAATATAGAGATTTAAGTAGAAGTGGAACTAATACAGAAATGTGTGACATTATATGATTTTATTAGATGTGATTATTTTTTTGAATCCATGTCGTGAAGCTGCTAAAACATAAGGTGGTATGTGGTTAAGAGCAGAACGTGGTAGGCCTCAGGGCCAGAGCTGGAGCTAAAAGGGAAGGTGTTTCTTTTCACGACACAGATTGTTTTAACGTTTTTGGTCACTGCATTAATGGGCCATGATTTATAGTAATGTTTACTGAATAATAGAATAAGAGTTTTAACATGCTTTAATTAAATGAAGAAGTTGAATGCTATAATCATAATGAGAAATATTGTAGGCCTGAAATGTTTTAGCATTGATTTACACGTACATGTCTGGGCTGAGAAATGTTGCAAGCCTTTTTAAAAGTCTATGAGAGTTGGGTTCTTGGCGGCAGATATCTGTCTGCAACAGGAAAGGGGGGATCCAATTATAAGTGAATGAATAGAGGTCTGTTCAGTGAACGGCCCAGACATGGAGGAGGGTTCTGGAATGTTTAAGGGGTATCAGCGGGCCGGAGAAGAGTCTGAGAAGCAAGGTCAACTCTAACGTCTGAGGCCCAATACAAAGCATCATGGAAAAAGCCTGAAGTTGCACCACGTGAGAGGCGTTTCGCAAGGGGCGTCTCAAATGTTGTTGACTGTTTTGTATTAGGGACAGCACCCCTGGGTGGAGTTAGAACAGAGACCTGAGGACCCTTTAGAGAGCGGATGGGTAGGCAGAGAGGGGTCATGACTGGAGAACTTTAGGTTTTCATCAAGAGACTTAGAGTGGGTGACTTCCCTTGGGGGTCATTCATTGCTGACACCTTTGTTAGGTTGGGATTTGGTTAAGTAGGGATACCATCTAGAACAGGGTAGGGACGCCTAACCTGTGTTTGTTTTCCTCCAATCTAAATGAAGGAGCGATATGCGTCTATGCTGATAGCTTTACTATTTTTAGAACTTGTGTTAGTGATTTCTGTTGCTCGTCTGAGGGCTTTTCGAGAGCACATGTATGTAATTGGACCTGTGTATCTCGTGAATCTCATTCTGAGATGCCTGTATTTGCAGCTCATTATATCTTTACAATAAACTTTTGAAACCTAGAAGTTGTCCGTGATCTTTGAGAGTAGAGTCCTTTCTTGGGTGAACTAACTTGCAGATGGGTGTACTGTTTTCCTCCTAGACAGGCAACAAAGGTTCAGTCGACCAGATCGAGGTTTGGATCAATGGATATAAGGTATCGATCAAAATCTCGCCCTTTCAGTTGGTAGCAGAGGATGGTTGCCTTCTTGAGGACGGTGACCTAGGCCAGGTTAGCTTACCCCAAGGCCCCTAGAAATCGATGATCGGAAGAACAGCCCGCAGAAGAAGATCCGGATGACGTGAGACAGAAAAAGCAGCAGTATCGGTCGAGAGTGAGTATAAAGGGTTATGCGTGTTAGATTGCGGTGTTTTTGTATTGTATCTATGTTGTAATGTTTGGCGGAGTTGAATGTCTGTAGAGTGACTGTGGAACAGGTTGTGAGCGCGCGCAACCGGTGAAAATCTTAAGTTCAAGGAGAGCTTAAGTGGTTCGGGTGTATCGGACACCTAGAGTAATTGTCAACTAGTGTGAAGGGGGTCATGAGGTACCATTGATCACCCGAGAGACCGAGATAGGGGGAACGTAAGAGTGAGTGCGTGAGTAACGGACGCTGGTCGGAAGTTACTGTGTGTGTAAGCAACCTATCAGAGAGACGATAGACATCTCGTCAGTTGTGTTGACAATTACAGATAGACTGTGGACGTACAGTCGAGAGAAGTGACCGCTTGGTCGGAAGTAGTCATTTTTCGGTGTATGAATGGGACGCATGCATAACCGGGAGACGAGTTGAGAAAGGAGGGGTGCTGCTGCGAAGCGGAGAAAAGTGACGTCAGGTGGTGTCGCGCAGTGATTGGCTGACCGGCGAAAGACCGCGCTGTGATAGGCCAGCTAGCGAACACGTCAGACAGGGTCGCGACGTGATTGGCCGACAGGAGAAAGACCGCGCTGTGATAGGCCAAGCTAGCAAAGCCGCGACAGGATTGGTGGATTGTCATCAGGAAGTAAACAGAGTAGCGAGGCTGGATTTTGTGCGCATAATTATGAAGTGTTTTAAATGGTTAAAAGCGCTGTTTAAGAAAGAGAAGGGGGGATCGTATGAAGGGGAAGAAGCCCCGCCGGAGGGTACGCCAGCTCGTTATATGGCAGTAAATGTTGGGTTGCATACGATCCTTTGGATATCAGAGTGGAGTAAGATTACTGAAGGAAATGAGGAACTGACGTTCCCGAAGTACGGGACGTTCAGATTAGAGGTGTTACATCGATTGAAATCAGTCATGACCTCAAAGAGACCCTTGCCTAGACCAACCCAGTTCGAAGCCCTTGATGCCTGGCTTAGGGCAGCGCATGAAAGGAATATGAACAGACGACAAGAAAGGGTGAAACGCTCGGTAAGGGCAGTGCAGGATGCCAGGTGGGATGCGGATGCTAAAAGATGGAGAGTGCATAATTTGGAAATAAATAAACTGTACCCAGTGTTAGAGGCGCCAGTAAATAAAAGTCCCCTAGAAGAAGATGATGAGAGCGAAACAGAGGATAGCTTGATAAACAGATTACTGACAGACAGGCCACCCCCGTATAATAGAGCAGGGGGAGAGGTCGAGAATACTGAAGGAGGAAAGGGGGGCAATGCAGGAGAGCATAGACCGCTTCCCAGTTCAGAGTGGGATCCTGAGCCAAAGAAAGAGTTGCTCCAGCCTAGTCAGGTGCAACAGGTAGTCGGTAGGTTTGTGGTACAAAGAGCGCCGGAAACGGAAAGCGCCACATCCTACCCATTACCAGATGCACTACAGGTACCTGTTACCATAGGTCCTATAATATCGATATATGACCAAGAGAGAGCAAAAGGGGAAGAACGGAAACGGAAAGACAGAGAAAGAGCAGAGCAGGCAAGGAGGAACGATACCACTAATTCCCCAAGTCAGATGCCGATACCCAGAGAGTGGAGCACCCCGATGCACACAGTAGGGGACCCAGGAGGAGATCCTGGGGGCCCCAGATGGCCAATGGATCTGAGGGGATCTGGACGAAAATCCTTTCAAGAGCTGAATGAGTACATGAAGCAGTGGGACGAGGCAGTGAAGGCTCAAAAGTGCATCAATGCTGCAGAAGCAGAAAGGGAAAGTCAGGACAGCCGAACACGGACTCACTGCGGGGCTGGGGAGAGTAGTCCGGAGTGGGACTGTAGAGGGAGTAGGGGAGTCACCCATTGGGCCCGGAATGGAGGTAGAACAGATCTGGAAAACGGGGGCCCCGGGAGTGGAGGGGTGGCGTGCCCAATACTCAGTGAAGGGGAGAGGAGAGCGCAAGAGTACAGGAACAGCTTTAAGTGTCCACACTGTGTGCCTGGCACCAGAGAACAGAATGGGAGTTGTGAGAGGTCGCACCATAGTCCCTGTGATGACAGAAATGAGCGCAGCCCAGGGAATATGGGGAACCAGGAAGGATCGTATCGGATACTGAGCGATACGAGGCAAAGGGAGTGTAGCGACCAGAGGGAAAATAACAGAGAGATGTGCGGTGAGAGGAGAGAAGAAGACGAGAGTGGGCAGAGAGAGAGTAGGGATAACAGGCCCGTGTTCCATCACCTTCCAAGATCGGATGGCCGAGCATGGGACCTGGAGAGATGGGAGCAAGGGAGGCCACCCATTAACTCTCCTGAGCCCAAACGCAGAGCTCGAAGTTGGGATGGTAGGGAGACCAGTGAGCCCCCTTCAAAAGACATATTGCGAGCTGAGATAAAAGCCAAGAGACTTGATGTCTCCAGCTTAAGGTCAGATCTGGATGACATGGTAGATGGTACCCTGCCTTTAGAAAGAATGGAAATGTATGAACAGGATGAAATACTGTATATGGCAAAGGACATCACACGAAAGGCGAGAGCAGTCCATGAGAAGTTAGTCGAATTAGCAGGCAAATATATGGTGGACTTGTCAAGAACCAAAGCATTACAGGGTAACCACAGGCTACATTACTCAGATCGGGACCTAGATGAGAGGAGAACGATTGGGCTGAAAACACACATAAGGGAACTGATTACTGGAATAAGGACATGGAGGGCACTAGATAAGTGGGAAGAGAGGTGGTCCAAGAAAGGGACCGGCAGGAGAAGCATGATTGGTATGACACCAGGACAGCAGGGAATAGAAGCTTACCCTTTGCGGGAAGTGGCAAATGGGAATTATGTACATGTCCCTTGGAGTAGGGGAGATTTAGCTGCTTTTACCACCTCTTTCCCCAAATTACGAGAGAACCCTGTGGAGTGGTACAAGCAAGTCGAGAGGTTTGTAAAAATCTCCAAGGTCCTATGGATAGATCTGAACACGCTGTTTGACATTGTAGTACCAGGAGATCTGTGGACAGCATGCAAGGTTAGCGCTGAGTGGCCCACAACGGAGCCAGAGAGAGATGCCAAGACTAATGGGCCGTCCGAGATTGTGATGGCAAAATTCGAGAGAGTGATGACTTGGCTGAAAGAGAAGGTGCCAATGCAAGACATAGATTGGGTCAGAATAGACCGAACGAGACAGGAACCCAAAGAGACAGTTCATGAATATTACGAGAGATTGCTGAAGGCGTTTAAACAGTATAGCGGCTTGGATGTAATGGATCCAAAAGACATAGGGCAATTCGTGTCCAAGTTCGTCCTGGGACTGAGACCGGATATTAGTTTAATGATTCAGCAACATTCGATTTGTTGGCAATCTAAACCCCTAGATGAAATACTGAGATATGCCAGGTACTGCTGTGATGAGATTGATTCCAAGGCTAAGAAACTAAAAGAAAAGTTGATGGTGGTACAGATGCAAGCAGCAGGCAAAGGGGGACCACAGCAACAGCAGCAAGGGGCAGGTACAGGAGGAAAGAAGCAGTACAGTCAGAACAAGGGTAATGAGGAGAGTTCCACCTTTAGACCCAGAATAGACATAGCTACCTTGAAGAAAACGACTAGGTGCCACCAGTGTAACGAGCTGGGGCATTGGAAACGCGAGTGCCCCTACAATGTAGAGATAGGAGAGCAAGAGATAGAGGAGGAAGAGGTTCAGAGCGCGCCTACAAGAGGGGTAACGCCATACCAAGGAAAGGTGCTCAAAGGGGGGGGGGCTCCTCCCCGAGCCCAGTTCCCGCAACCTCCTCGAGTAGGGAGTATGGGTAAGACCTATAGACAAATGCCCCTGTTTGTGGAAGGTGAAGAGTGCTACTATGTGGACCCATTAACCGGACAGAGAGTGGAAAGAGAAGACTGCACCCTTGGGGCAGCCTTAGAGGTAGATCAGAGGGGACCCTATGTAGAAGCAGAAGTAGCAGGGTGCCCTACGACATTTCTGGTGGACACAGGAGCCACTAGATCCACGATCAGATCAGCTGCAGTTCCAGACCTGCCCATGTCTGGAGAGACCATACAGGTGGTAGGGGTCGCAAACAGGAGAATAACCAGCCAATTGACAGAACCGGTACAGGTGAAAATAGGGAAGTACAGCGATGAGCACCAATTTGTGGTTTGCGATTCAAGCCCTGTGTGTCTGCTAGGAAGAGACCTGTTGTGTAAATTGAATTGTACTATATACTGTACACCCCAGGGAGTGGAGGTATTGACTAATGATGATGATGCAGATTTCAAAGTTGCAAACTCAAGAATATGTGTGGAGCTGTACCCTACTTTGACAGTAGACGAGCTTCCCTGGGATTTGAGAGAGACAGTGGCATCAGAAGTATGGGATTTCACTGGGGAAGAGATTGGATTGGTCAAAGGGGTGGACCCAGTGAAAATTGTAGTGAAACCGCATGCTGAGTTCCCAAGAACACCCCAGTATAAATTGACTCCAGAAACGATTGCAGGCATAAAACCCGTGATCGAGTCCATGATTAAACAGGGAATACTGAAAGAAATCGTGGGTAGTCCATGTAACTCCCCGATTATGGGTCTGCAGAAACCAAATGGGAAATTTCGGATAGTGCAGGACCTTCGAAAGATTAATAACATAGTCGTTTCATGTTGTCCAGTGGTACCGAATCCATCAGTGATACTGTTTCAGATTCCATTCCAAGCAGAATGGTTCACTGTGATCGATCTTTGTCAGGCTTTCTTTTCGATCCCTTTGGACGAAGATAGCCATTTTCTTTTCGCATTTAAGCTGGAAAATCGCGTCCTAACATGGTGTCGTATCCCTCAGGGGTATACAGAGAGTCCATCGATCTTTAACCAGCTTCTGAAGAAAAATCTTGAAAGTCTAGTGCTGCCCCAGAAGTCAGTTCTGGTCCAGTACATAGACGACCTCCTTGTGGCGTCAGAAACAGAAGAAGCTTGCAGGGAAGACTCCATTGCTTTGTTAAATCACCTAGCTGCCAATGGGCATAAGGTGTCCCCGGGAAAATTGCAGTACTGCCTGACAGAAGTGCAGTACTTGGGACACAGAATTGAGAAAGGCAAACGAAAGGTGTCACCAGACAGGATAGAGGCGATCATGAAAATGAACGCGCCTAAGACACAGAGAGAGGTCAGGATGTTCCTAGGGATGGTGGGTTATTGCCGACAGTGGATCGTGAACTTTTCACTGAAAGCAAAGCCCTTGCAAAAACTGACGCACAAAGAGGTGAGTGATCCGGTACCATGGGACAAAGACTGTTTGATGGCATTCTTACAGCTGCGAGAGGACCTGTGTCGTGCTCCGGCATTGGGAATGCCTGATTACAATAAACAATTTTTTCTTTACTGTTGTGAGAGAGAAGGTTGTGCGTTGTCTGTGTTGGTCCAAATCCATGGGAATGCCCGTAGACCAGTTGCTTATTTCTCGGCTACTTTAGACCCAGTAGCCGCAGCGTTGCCCGGATGTCTCAAATCCGTTGCTGCAACGGGTGTCAGCATTGAGAGATGTGAAAATATCGTCATGGGGCACCCGTTAGAGGTGTGTGTGCCACATTCTGTTGAATTGTTAATGACCAGGACCAAAACACAGCATCTGACCAATAGCAGGCTCACGCGCTATGAGCAAGTTATTCTTGCTGCAGAGAATGTGACCCTCAAGAGATGCTCTGTTTTGAACCCTGCTACCTTAATGCCACTTCCAAATGATATTGATGATGATGATGAATATACAGACCATGACTGTCTCGATGTGACTGAACTATGCACCAAACCCAGACCCGACATCGTAGATGAGCCACTGACCGACCCAGACGAAGTTTTCTTTGTCGATGGCTCATGTGTAAGAGACGAAGTTGGGCAATTGAGAGCAGCTTATGCTGTTTGTACAATTGAAGGAGTTGTGGAAGCTGGGTGCCTGGAAGGAGTACACTCCGCTCAGGTAGCCGAGATTATTGCCCTGACACGTGCTTGCTTAGCAGGCAATCAAATTCGAGTCACCATATACACCGACAGCCAGTATGGGTATGGGGTAGTTCATGATTACGGGCAGTTATGGTCTCAAAGAGGGTTCATGACTTCTTCAGGCTCTCCCATTCGCAATGGAGAGTTTGTGCGCCTGTTGTTAGAAGCATTGCAATATCCAGCAAGTATCGCAGTTGTAAAGTGCATCGCACATACCAGAAATGAGGACTTTGTTTCGAAAGGCAATAGATATGCTGATGAAGTTGCGCGGTATTGCGCGATACAAGGTTACTCTTTCACAGAGGTGGATGTGGGTGGAATAAATGTAAGAACTGAATTAGCCATGATACTGGAAACTGTTGATACTTGGGATGAACTGTCAATCATGCAAGAAAATGCTCCTGATTCTGAAAAAGAAACATGGGAAAGGGCAGGATGTGTAATGGGTGAGACTCATTTTTGGGTCTCAGCAGACGGCAGAGCAGTGTTGCCCAATGAGATGGTGAGTCCAATGGCTAGGCTCATACATGGTCCCGTACACTTAGGGAGAGATGCTATGCTGAGAGTGTTTAGACAGACTTGGTACAATCCTAAGTTTAGAATAGCAGCAGAAGCAGTGTGCCAGCGTTGTGTGACCTGCCAGCAGCTGAACGTAGGAAAAAGAACACCAGTTGCACTAAGTCACATAGGCAGGTCTGGAGGTCCATTCAACAGAATGCAGATAGATTTCATTGAAATGCCAAGATGCAACCGCCTCCGCTATGTCCTGGTGGTTGTTTGTGTGTTCTCCAGATGGGTTGAGGCATACCCTACACGTAGGTGCGACACCCTCACAGTGGCTAAGTTACTGCTTAGAGAACTTATCCCTCGTTTCGGGGTGCCGGCCTTTTTGGAATCAGATAGGGGAACACATTTTAACAGCGAGCTTGTGAAGATGATTTGTGTTGCACTAAATATTGATCAAAAGCTGCATTGCAGTTACCGACCAGAAGCTTCAGGAATTGTGGAACAAATCAATGGCACGATCAAGTCCAGAATAGCGAAAGTGTGCTCCTCAACGACCCTGAGTTGGCCTGATGCCCTGCCATTAGTTCTCATGAGCCTTCGTAGTACCCCAGACAGAAGAACAGGGTTGTCACCACATGAGGTGTTAATGGGGAGAGCAATGAGGCTGCCATCTATTCCAGCTACTGCACTGTTAAATATCACAGATGATATGATCCTGGACTATTGTAAGGGGCTGTCTGACGCCATGCGTTCTGTGTCCCTTCAGGTGCAGGCTGCAGAGGTTCCAGCGTGCCAGGGCCCTTGCCATGACCTGTATCCTGGGGACTGGGTCCTGGTGAAGAAACATGTGAGAAGAAGCTGCTTGGATATTCGTTGGCGTGGGCCCTACCAGGTCATCCTGATCACAAGCACAGCTGTAAAGGTGGGAGGCCTGCCCAATTGGATCCACGCGTCACATACGAAAAGGGTTCCAGCACCTCTGGAAACAGCTCCTCTCTCGGATGGACGTCCAGCTGAGGACCAAGAAGCCATAGAGGGGGCTAGTCAAGCTGTAGAGGTGCCCGCGGAAGCAGGGAACGAGTCTGACCAAGCTGAGGACGGTCAGTACAACAGCGAAACTGAAGACGCTACAGAAGGAGAAAGTAGCTGGGAGTACGAGTCTGACCCTGACAGGTCTGAAAGAGAGCGAGAACAGACCAGAAGGAGAAGGAGTAGAAGGGCACGTGGAGAAGCAAATTGGCCACAAAGAAGGAGCTCTAGCCTGAGGTCAACTCCAGAAGCAACCCTTCCTCCGATATCAGAAGACTCAGACCCAGAAGAAGGTGCTCAGGGCGCTGAGGCACCGGACCGAAGAAGGTCAAGAAGAGTGCGTGTGCCTAACAGAAGATACTCCACACCTGAGTGGACATATCTGGCGACAAATGTCTGTGAAACCGGAGACAGGGAGGATCCGAGCGGTGGTGGTGTCCAGTTCTGAGCCCATTATCACCGTGGAAATACGACTGTTGGTACCCGGTGTCGAACAAGAAGGGTCACTAACATTCGTGCTCCCCAGACCTCCCCGCCTCAGCAAGTTAAAACATATGTTTCTTACAGAATTGCAATTCCCCGACTTTGGTACAACGATAACAGCACATGAAGAGCACACTCTTCGCTTGGAAATATTGAACTATGCTATTGAAGCTGCAACCACAAATCTGATAGTTGACTGTTAAATTATTTTGTAAATAAAGCAAGCAGAAAAAGAAGATTACCTAGCGCCCAGGAAGCAGAGAATTTTAGGGAATCCCTTGAGTTGATGGAGAAGGGCTAGGGTTGTCTTTTTGAACTGTTAAAGGACTTTTGCGAAAAAAGCTGTCAGCCTCCAGCTGTGTGGATTCTAAAGAAAAAAAGGATTTAAAAAAAGACTGTAAAGGAACGAGAGGAAAGGAACTTTTTGCAAAGATAAAGAGAGAGCTATAATATCTGACGAAATGGAGGCCGGCACCCCGAACCGCAGAGCTAAATGTATAATAGGTACACTAATAGTAGGAGTGATAATATTAATAGCTTTAGTGGTAACAATTTCTTATGTAAAGGGACATGAAGAAGAGGTAAAGGTAACTGATGTGAGTTCTGTAGTAACGCTTACACCTATTGTTGCTGGTGAGAAAAGGGAAAACACTCAAGAGAAAGCGTTATTGGCTGCAGAAGCCCGCAGGTTACATGTAGACGAGTCCCAAGGAGACTTTAGGTCAAATGCTTATGCTAAACTTTTATATGAATACGTGGATGCCATGGAGGTTAAGGATTGCTACGTCTGCATGCAGTTGCCTGCGTCTGTAGATGAAGGAATTCGCTATCATCACCTCCCTCTGACATATGGCATTACATGTAGCTTATTGCTTAGTATATTTTATGAGAGAGATAGTTTTGAATACTATTTCTCAAATTATGATTCAGTGTTGCCAGAAGTCCCAAATTATAAGCAGATGAACAAATGGGATTACTGGAAGAGTGAAGACAGATTGGCCAAGTTCTTCATTCCTTGGATTACCTTAGATACTTCACATGCCCGTAGAAATAATCTGACATGCAAGGTGTCAGAAGTCGAGAAAAAGTTCATAGGGCAGGTGGATGATCGTTACAGGAGACAAAAGATTTTGAAAAAATCAGGACAAGGGAAATTAGATTGGACCGAGGAAGAGAAGTCACATAAGAGAAAGGGTAGTAGTGGTCCAATAGCTTTAGATAAAGCGCAGAGAGGAAAGCTATGTCTTCACCGAGCCAAAACGTATTATGAAAATGTATACGTGGGTGAAGTTGACTGTGAACATGCTTTTAATTTAGAGTACTACACTAAGGATTTCCTGAAGGGAATGCAAGTGATTCCAAATGTGTATTTTGTGTGTGGAAGAAATGCTTACGTGAGACTACCTGACAACTGGTATGGATCATGTTACTTGGCAATTGTCTTCCCCAAAATATATCATGCACAAGACTTAGTGATCATTGAGGGTCAGACATCATCGAGGGGAAGGAGAGATGTAGGTGATGCCGAAATGGTTGGAGATGTCTTTGGAGCTATGTTCCCTCTTTTGGGAATAATCCTTAATGATGTTAAAATTAGACGACTGGCAACAGTTGTCGACAGGTTGTCTGCCAGCACTGCTCAGTCCTTAATGCTGGTAGAAGGAGAGATGCAATCGATAAGGGCTATGGTTCTTCAAAATCGGCTTGCATTAGATGTCTTATTAGCAAAAGAGGGCGGAGTCTGTAAGGCTTTGAAGGTCCAGGAATGTTGCACTTACATTCCAGACCTTTCGAAGCCCCTTGAGAAGGTTATTAAGAACATAACCAATATACACAAGGAAATCGAAGACTTGAGTAGAGAAAATGTCTGGGAAAAGGTGGGCCACGGAATGAGTACAGTTGGAGGGTGGTTTTCCACCTTAGGCAAAAGCTTTATTTGGTATATCCTAAAGCCTATCATCATAATATTGATCTGTGGGATAATATTGTGGGGATTGGTGAGGGTATTCAAATGGTACAGAGCAAGAAGGTCAGAAAGGGCCCAAAGAGAACAGTTGCAGAGATTGGCTGCCATACAAGATAATCAGTACAGGAGTCTGAGAGCTCTAGAAGCGCAGAGAATGCCAGCAATAACTGCAGTTTAAATGTTAGTGATGACCCCGAGAGGTCATCAAAGGGGGGAACTGAGAGAGCGCAAACTGATTTAATTGTATGAGTACATCACACTTACCTGTAGTAAGCACAAAACATGAAGAGAAATGCCATGAGTGCTAATAGTATCTGAAATTATATTCTAAATGTATAGCTAATATAGAGATTTAAGTAGAAGTGGAACTAATACAGAAATGTGTGACATTATATGATTTTATTAGATGTGATTATTTTTTTGAATCCATGTCGTGAAGCTGCTAAAACATAAGGTGGTATGTGGTTAAGAGCAGAACGTGGTAGGCCTCAGGGCCAGAGCTGGAGCTAAAAGGGAAGGTGTTTCTTTTCACGACACAGATTGTTTTAACGTTTTTGGTCACTGCATTAATGGGCCATGATTTATAGTAATGTTTACTGAATAATAGAATAAGAGTTTTAACATGCTTTAATTAAATGAAGAAGTTGAATGCTATAATCATAATGAGAAATATTGTAGGCCTGAAATGTTTTAGCATTGATTTACACGTACATGTCTGGGCTGAGAAATGTTGCAAGCCTTTTTAAAAGTCTATGAGAGTTGGGTTCTTGGCGGCAGATATCTGTCTGCAACAGGAAAGGGGGGATCCAATTATAAGTGAATGAATAGAGGTCTGTTCAGTGAACGGCCCAGACATGGAGGAGGGTTCTGGAATGTTTAAGGGGTATCAGCGGGCCGGAGAAGAGTCTGAGAAGCAAGGTCAACTCTAACGTCTGAGGCCCAATACAAAGCATCATGGAAAAAGCCTGAAGTTGCACCACGTGAGAGGCGTTTCGCAAGGGGCGTCTCAAATGTTGTTGACTGTTTTGTATTAGGGACAGCACCCCTGGGTGGAGTTAGAACAGAGACCTGAGGACCCTTTAGAGAGCGGATGGGTAGGCAGAGAGGGGTCATGACTGGAGAACTTTAGGTTTTCATCAAGAGACTTAGAGTGGGTGACTTCCCTTGGGGGTCATTCATTGCTGACACCTTTGTTAGGTTGGGATTTGGTTAAGTAGGGATACCATCTAGAACAGGGTAGGGACGCCTAACCTGTGTTTGTTTTCCTCCAATCTAAATGAAGGAGCGATATGCGTCTATGCTGATAGCTTTACTATTTTTAGAACTTGTGTTAGTGATTTCTGTTGCTCGTCTGAGGGCTTTTCGAGAGCACATGTATGTAATTGGACCTGTGTATCTCGTGAATCTCATTCTGAGATGCCTGTATTTGCAGCTCATTATATCTTTACAATAAACTTTTGAAACCTAGAAGTTGTCCGTGATCTTTGAGAGTAGAGTCCTTTCTTGGGTGAACTAACTTGCAGATGGGTGTACTGTTTTCCTCCTAGACAGGCAACAAAGGTTCAGTCGACCAGATCGAGGTTTGGATCAATGGATATAAGGTATCGATCAAAATCTCGCCCTTTCACTGACCACAAACACAATAGGCACGACACAGGTAGTGGCCGAGCATGTGCCGCTCTTTTAGAGCACCTTAAGACATCTGTAGCAGTGCTGCGAGCGTCCCTCACACGTGGAACACCACCCTGCCACCAATGCAAGCTTTACTGAGCACTAATGCAAGCTTCCATGAGAAACAGAGATATATACTGATTTCTGCATAAGGTTACCTGCTGAGGTATCTTATGCATAAGCAAGAAAGCGTATAGATCTGAGCCAGCTCCTCAGCAACCCATGGACCGGCTTGAGAGAATTAAGTGTGGATGTAGGAACACACTTTCAAAGCGGGGGATGAATTCATTTTACCCTATGAGGTAACACTTGGGTACCGGTTGACTGGCTAATCCTCCCCGCCACAACACGCAGGTTTGGGAATTAGACGTTCCCTGGGCATATTCACACCTGTCAAGGGGCAACTTGTGCCGGCTTATGATCGGGTGTCACAATTAGACCCCAAAAACAAACCGGGTTCTGAGAGTCAGTGTCCATCAGAACCGGTTGGCTAACAACCAATCTGATTGGGATGGGAAACTCACCTCTGCATGAAGGTAAAGCATAAAACAACTGGTTTACAAGGTTTGGGAAAACAAAGGGTCTCTCTATTGCAACCCTTAGCTGACTTATACACTCCGAGCTTCACTGTTGCACCCTTACTGCCTTATTACACTCAAATAGAGCCTCAGTATTGCACCCTTACTGCCTTATATACTCCGAGCCTCACCAATGCACCCTTACTGCCTTATACACTCAAAAAGAGCCTCACCGTTGTACCCTTACTGCCTTATACACTCAAATAGAGCCTCACCGTTGTACCCTTACTGCCTTATACACTCAGAGCCTCACCATTGCACCCTTACTGACTTATATACACCGAGCCTCACCATTGCACCGTTACTGACTTATACACTCAAATAGAGCCTCACCATTGCACCCTTACTGCCTTATATACTCCGAGCCTCACCAATGCATCCTTACTGCCTTATACACTCAAATAGAGCCTCACCGTTGTACCCTTACTGCCTTATACACTCAAATAGAGCCTCACCGTTGTACCCTTACTGCCTTATACACTCAAATAGAGCCTCACCGTTGTACCCTTACTGCCTTATACACTCAGAGCCTCACCATTGCACCCTTACTGACTTATATACACCAAGCCTCACCATTGCACCCTTACTGACTTATACACTCAAATAGAGCCTCACCATTGCACCCGCACTGCCTTATATACTCAGAGCCTCACCAATGCACCCTTACTGCCTTATACACTCAAATAGAGCCTCACCGTTGTACCCTTACTGCCTTATACACTCAAATAGAGCCTCACCGTGGTACCCTTACTGCCTTATATACTCAAATAGAGCCTCACCGTTGTACCCTTACTGCCTTATACACTCTGAGCCTCACCATTGCACCCTTACTGCCTTATACACTCAAATAGAGCCTCGCCATTGCACCCTTACTGCGTTATACACTCCGAGCCTCACTCTTGCACCCTTACTGCCGTATACACTTCGAGCCTCACCATTGCACCCTTACTGCCTTATACACTCAAATAGAGCCTCAGCTTTGCACCCTTACTGCCTTATACGCACCAAGCCTCACCATTCCACTCTTACTGCCGTATACACTTCGAGCCTCACCATTTCACGCTTACTGCCGTATACACTCAAATACAGCCTCACCATTGCACCCTTATTGCCTTATACACTCAAATAGAGGCTCGCCATTGCACCCTTCCAGCCTTATACACTCAAATAGAGCCTCGCCATTGCACCCGTACTGCCTTATACACTCCGAGCCTCACCATTGCACCCTTACTGCCTTATATACACTGAGCCTCACCATTGCACCCTTATTGCCTTATACACTCAAATAGAGGCTCGCCATTGCACCCTTCCAGCCTTATACACTCAAATAGAGCCTCGCCATTGCACCCGTACTGCCTTATACACTCCGAGCCTCACCATTGCACCCTTACTGCCTTATACACTTAAATAGAGCATCACTATTGCACCCTTACTTCTTTATACACTCAAATAGAGCCTCACCACTTCACCCTTACTTCCTTATACACTTAAATAGAGCATCACTATTGCACTCTTACTGCCTTATACACTTGAATAGAGCATCACTATTGCACCCTTACTGCCTTATACACTCAAATAGAGCATCACTATTACACCCTTTTACTTATACACAAATAGAGCCGCACCAGGGCACCCTTACTGCCTTTTACACTCAAATAGAGCCTCACCATTGCACCCTTAATTCCTTATACACGCAAATAGAGCCTCACTATTACACCCTTATTGCCTTATACATATACATGCCTTATACACTGCCTTATATTACTGCCTTATATACTCAAACAGTCCTTAATTTGTACCACAATAAGTGCCATGGCTCTCGTTTAAGAGGCCACTGAACCATGCACCAGCCATTGCTCCTGCCAGTGCTGCCAATGACCGTATCAACACAATTACTAGCCATCACACTCCTACTAGCATGACAATTCAGACTATTCCAGGCCCTCGCAGATATGAGAATAGCTTCGGCGGCAGGTATTAGTCATTTTGAATCTATATGGAATTAAACAACTGTTGAGCTAATCTATAAATTAGACAGACAGCACCACCATGTGGCAGACTGCTATATAAATACCGGTGTTGACAATTAAGTGCCGGTGCCGAACACCAGAAAGCACTGGTTAAAATGAAGTACTAAATAATTCGGAGTTTCTAAAGCGCCTGGTTACACTTGCCAGTGTGTCCCCGCGCTATCAAAGGACTGGCCTCACAGAATCTCAATCCTGCACCTTGACTGCCCTTAGGAGTTCAAACTAGGTCTCACTTGTGCATCCTGACTGGCCTTGTACATTCAAATAGCCTTGCACACCTGCACCCTGACTGCCTTACACTCACAAATGGAGTCACCGTCAATCACACCGGCTAGCCTTATAGTCTACAATGGAGTCCCACTTCTGTGATCTGACTGGCCTTATGAATTCAAATCCAGTTTCACTGATTGTTAGATTAAAATGAAGTCCTTGTCCTCCAGTCTGACTGGTCTTCTATACTCAAATGGAGTCTGAGCCATGCACAGTGGCTGGCCCTAAAGCCTGGAATGGAGTCTCACTTCTACAAGCTGACTGGCCTTCTAGACCATGCCTAGTGAAAGGATGAAACTTCATTTAAGTCCATAGACGCTCTTCGGACACAGAAGTGGAGGTCCATTCATTTTCTGAAGAGTTGAGTGTGCTCATTCTAAATGTGTAATTGTGTTAAAATGAAGAACAGACAAAAGTTTTCAATGGGAAGGCTTGTGATGTGGTGGACTATCACTAGAGCCGGTGCTGAGTGGCAATGCATGATCGCTACTGTTGTAAGGCCAAAAATAGGCACGTTCAGTGCTTAATTTGAGCCAGTGGTTGCCAGTACTCTGCACCGGCACATAACTGTCAACACCTGTGCTCGTGACAGTCTGCCACAAGGTCCCTCACCACCCCTTGTTGTAAATATTTTTGTCCACCATAAGCGTGGAAGGGTATACTCAGACATGAGTCCCTTGCTCATTGCACCATCAGGATTCAAGCAAGCCGGGCCGAAGACGGCTGTAATGCCAGAAACCGGTCCCCGGAAGCTTGTTTCCTTCCCAGTGTAAGAATTGGCTTTTGTAGTCTGGTCTGCCCTGTTCCCATGATGCACTGGGCCAGGGACAGACTAATTTGCATACAGCCAGGTTCTGATCTGGGATGGTGCAATGAGCTAAAAAACGGTGTTGGATCTAGCCCTGATCTCTTGACTGGGTGAGAGTATTCTGCTTAATTCAGAGACTCTGTCCCTCACCACCCCTTGTTGTAAATAGTCTGCAACAAGGTGGCGCGGTCTGGCTAATTTAGATACGACGACAACAACAGTTAATCATTAATTTAATATACATTATAAATGACTATTAGCTGCCACCTAAGCATTCTTAAAGCTTTGGGGGCCTGAACTAGTCAGAACTGCACATTTATAGGAGTGTGAAGGTTAGTAGTTGTGCTGTTATCATTAGCAGCATGGAAAGGGCAATGTGTGGTGAAATCTGCTGCAGCCTATTGACAGGAGCCCTGGCACTTAGTTTTTTTTTTTTAAAAGAAAGCACTGTGCACGTCTGTTATTTAACCATGCAGGATTAAGAATAACATGAATGCATGCAATATAGCAAAAATTAATGCATGGAAATTACCCAGCTGCAGCTAAAAGAGTTGGCGCACTCAGAGATGGCATTTGTTAAGATAGCGCCCTGGGCGGAGAGAAATGTGGCCCCCTTGCTGATGGTAGTGAATTAAATGAGGTAGTAGGGGCCCTATTTGTGTTCACTGTACAGTAACTGGATGAGGAGGGACAGGACCCTGAACGCCAACATCCACGGACATCCCCCAGCTCACCTAAATCAACACTATTACGATGATGATGGTTTTGTTAATATGCGTAAACAGGGGTGATACGCTGAAGGAAGGGCAAGGAATGGGGCAATGGGGTGTTAAAAACATTGCCCACAGTATTGTAATGAAGGATTAAAACCACTTTCTTTCAAATCGGACAGAAACAAGCATGCAGAGAGAGACTAGGCTTAAGCAAGACGAGAAGGTTGCTGTGATTGGCATTACTTTAATGCACAGATTTCCACGCGGTTCACATATTAAAAATACAAACAATTCTTATGCAAAAAAACATACAACACATAAAATAAAGGCTAAAAAACATAACATTAATAAACAAACTATATTACTTAAGTAAAATCGATATTCTTGACCACGAGAATCTGTATGTCGATATTTCTGACCCACGATATTTGCAAGTCGATATTTTTCAATCGATACTCTGTCTCTGCACCGTTCCACGCGCCCACATAATATTGAAACCCTGGTCCCAGCTCACCCATGCTAAAGACTGGCCCTGGGTGCCGGGCTGCCATATGATCTGTCCTCACACTACCCAGTCTGCCATCAGCATCACTCTTGCATCAGGACCTGGGATCACTAGCTGAAGTTCCTTTACTACTGACAGGGCCGGACTGGGAACCAAAACCGGCCCTGGCAAAGTGCTCGGCCGCCCCCTCCTCCCCACTCGGGGGGTTGGAGGTGCCGCCGAGCGCTTTGCTAGGGCCGTTTTTCGGCCTATTTTGTTGCAGGGCCGATTAAAACAGCCCTGTAACAAAATCGGCCCCCAGGGGCTCAAAACCGGCCCCCACCCTTGCGGCGCACCGGGGGATTGCCCGGTGCCCGCTATGGCCTGTCCGGGCCTGACTACTGAGCACAGACAGTTTCAATGCGCCGCGACTTCCGCTTGCATTCAACGGACTTCAAAGTGCAGAAGAACTGCTGTTCGCCGCTTCCGTGCTCCTTTTTGGGAACAGGCACTCACTTTTTTCCTCTACAGAGATCAAAAACACACAAAGTGGGAAAAGGAGGGAGAGAATAACGGGAACAATGTCACAAAGGGAGAAAGCAGAAACCTGCAAGAGTGAGAAAAGCGAGAGGGAGTGCCCGGTAGTGGATTAAAGAGGCATGAGGTAGATTGAAGGCTACACAGATTTGGTATTCAGCCCACCAGCATTTAATTGCACGCGCCGTGGGATTCGGAGTACAGCTTGGGGCACCGGCCCTAATTTATTTACAAATTAAGCACTGGCCAAATGACACCATTACAGGCGCCTGAGAGATTACAAAAGCACATGCAGAACTCAGTGAGAGCCATTGTGGTAATTGACGAAGGTTTACCGTATCAGAGAACCGCAGAATACAAACCCCTCACTTCCCACCACTCTCCCAACCACAATTACAGCAGAAAGAAATGTCAGCCCTGGAAGTGGAAACGCATGTTCAGAACAGTTGCCAAATGCCTCTGTGGCGGAAGCCCTTGAAGTCCAGACATGGCTGGGCCGCACACACAGAACCCGGTGACATTGCGAGCGCTACGTGCACCACTGGTAGCTACGCTTCCGATGTCTTGTTGGGTGTGTGGTAAATAAATAATTAATTACCGGTACTATTTTTCTATGCATTAACCAAAACAGATAGCTCAATAAATAAGAGGCAGGATCCGTGGAATCTGAGTCAGAATGGCTTTAATCGGATGGCTCGAGCCTAAAGACCATGAAGTGGCATGCAATGAAATGGAATGGCAGCTGCAACGTCTCATTAACAGTACATAGTATATATAGGAAAACAATACAATTACATTGCATACAGTAGGCGTAACAAGTGACAAAACGTAAGATAAGAACATAGGGGCGTATAAAGAAGGCGTGCACAGGGCGTGCACGTAGACATGTGATGAAAACGTCACAGAAGTGTCATAAATGGGTGGATACATGGAGGGGGCTACCTGGGCAGCTGGAACCTTTAACCTACTGGTGCGTGCAAACGGGCCATGACGTGTAACTAGGGAGAGCTGGGGGCTCGGACTTCTGCACTAGAAGAGGAGACTAAAGTCTGGGATGTCAGGACGACATGTACCTATAGCATATCTGGTATCTGGTGTTTAGAGAACATGTTGATAGAATCTAAAAGTTATCAGGGCAAAGGCTACTTGACACTAAGGCTGGTGCATGCATATATTCTACATGTATTGCGTGTGCTATGAATCTTCTATGGATACTAATTCAGTAACTCTCTTGCATGGAGACAGGAAGACTAGACTATAGCTGAAGATGTTTATGCGGTTCGTTAGCTTAGGAATGTGAAGCCGGGGAGCTGAACTGATAACTAGAGGCATAACATATTCTTGGCAGACAGGCAGGCAGGCCAGGCCGGGCACCGCGCTGCTTGGCAGAAAGTAAGCAAAGGGTCAGGGATGCGGGAGGGGCTGCATCGCTCCTCGGAGTGGTTTCAGGAGACTGGAGCTTGAATCTGGTGTCCGGGCCCTTATGAGGCCTAGAAACAGGGACAACTCGATGAATTAATCGTGCACAATGTAAAACGCTGGCAACATAGGCCTAATACTCGTTGCTTTCACGAGGACTGGAAACTGGCATACTAACGTTGGACACAACTATAATTGCGTCTTTATTCGGTCAAGGGGGAACATATGCATATCGATCATGCACATATAACATATAATGGGGAACACGTAGGGACACATGACAAGGCAAAATATAATTTTCCTCATTCCCTCCTTGTGCCCTACGTTTCCTTCAGGAAACATCAATATTCATGATACCATCTATCTGTTCATAGAGCATCATTTGCTCGTCTCGAATCTTCTTGGAACGGGACTTAGGACTAGGAATACAAGAGGTAGCGCACAAGCCGCAAATCGCAGGGCCACATTGTAAACATAGACAACAACTGAATATGATCATTACTACTATTCCTAGGAATGACAATACTTTCCATCCCCAGGCAGATATTATACTCCGGAGCCAACCAGACCATGTCCAGGTGCCTGGATTCTGGTGTAACTGATGGGCAATTTTATGAAGTCTGGTTATAGCTGAATAAACAGACGGTGCGTTATTAGGAATGAAAATGCAACAACTAGATCCGATGACTCTACAAGCTCCGCCCCTATCGGCCAGTATGACGTCAAGGACGAGACTATTTTGAAGCACGACAAATCTCATAGCAGATTGTTCTTCAGTTAAGTTACCTAGGGCGGAAGTAGTCTCATTCACTACTGCTTCAAGGGTTCTGGCTAGCCTACGTATTAGTTTACTATTTTGGACAGGACCTATGAAGAAAAAGAAACCTTTATTGAAGTCTGTATACTGTTCTAATGCAGTTTCAGTTTGATCGACAATTGGGGACTCAGTCTCCCTTCTATGTCTAATGTGTACTAGATGTGTATTCCTGTGATAATCGGATGGGGCTAGGAAAACTGGTGGCAGTAGGAAGGCAATGTAACATGTTCCATCCCAATCGAGGGAACATATGCGGTCTGACCACATACAAAGTATGAATGACGTGAGGCTTTGAAATTAGACTTCCCACTGTCACTATACTCGACCACAGTAGTACAATCACTATGTCCTAGATGTATTGAACCATTCTTTCTGACACATAATTCACCTTTCACTGGTAGGACTGTAATAGCAGGCAAATCTGGAGTAGTCTCGGACTGAACATTCAAAACCATGAAATTGGAGGAGAAATTACCTAGATCATATACTTCATTTTCTAGATCTAACCCTGTTCTATGGGAAAGTCCTTCCTTGTCTGGGAAACATGTTCTATTCAGAAGTTATTTATCGTCTGAGGATGACGTTATCGTAAACCATGCTCCACACGAACCATTGTGTGAAAATGGATAGGGAAAGAGTGGCAGAACTCCCTTCGGTGTCTGGAAAGGGGGGAGTCGACCACACACCCAACAATTAGTGGCATTGCTAGTCTGGTGTGAATAGTGTAACATTTGGATAAAAGTATTGTTGCGCATGGCAAGTCTGTAGGATAACTCGTGAGGATGTAGTTCACTAAATGTGTGTTCTACTGTATCATTAGAAAACAAATGTACATGTGAATTTATAGGAGGAAAATATACATGTAAAACATAACTTATGCATGTAACCATAAGACTCAGAAATAACATAAACAATAACGTAATTACGCATCGGCTGCGCAAATTTTTACAATAACGTATTTTCTTGGAGTTTCGACTAACTCTCTCACTATGGGGGTCTATCTCATACATGTCAGGAACCTGTCTAACCGCTTCACCCGAGAGGGACTTAAACAATTAAACTGTCTGACTTGCTAGACCTCAGTTTCTGTTTATACTCCTGCTGCGGAGTTTTCTCTAACAGGGGGAGTTTAAAGTCAGTATCTGGGCAGTCCTTGAGAAAGGGGCAGTCCTTGAAAAAAGTCTTTGGACGGAGTCCATGAAAACGTTTAACGTGACTGAAGTGGATCCAGCCTTTGCGGCCCTCCACCTTGATTGCAGTCCTTGTGGTCATCAAAACGAGCTTCGGTTCTTTCCAGCGGGGCTCCAGTGGACTTGAACGATCAAAATTCCGGATCAATACTAAATCGCCTGGAACGACCTTGTGCGGTTTCACTTGGGTGTTGTCTGGAAAGGCAGCAGCGACCTGTGAATGACAAGAGAGTAGTGCAGACATCAAGGAAGCCAGGTAATCTGTCAGCATATTACTGTCAACATCTGTAATTTTACGTGGCATTGGTGTACCCCACATGTTCGGGGGACGACCGAAAACAACCTCGAAAGGTGACAGACCTGAACGGGAGTGAGCAACCATTCTCATATAAAAAAGGGCGACTGGCAGAGCTACCATCCAATCTACGCCTTTTTCTGCGCAAACCTTGGCAATGCGGATTTTCAGAGTCTGATTGTGTCTCTCGACGAGGCCAGCTGCCTCGGGGTGTCGTACACAATGGAACCTCCACTGGTACCCTAACAGAAGAGATACTTGTTTCATGAGTTCGGATGAGAATGGCTGGCCGTTATCTGAATACACGACCCTGGGCAAACCATAGCGAGGAAAAAACTCACGAACCAACTGCCTGGCAGTGGTCGCGGCAGTGTAATCTGGGACTGGATATGCTTCCGTCCATCTGGACAAAGCGCATACTACTACGAGGACATACTTGAAACCTCGGCATCGATCCATCTGAATATAATCCATCTGGAGGACTTCAAAAGGGTGGTCAGGAGGATGGAATCCACCTTGTTCCACCGGAACACCTTTACCTGGATTGAACTGACAACATATCATGCAGGTACGTACTTTCTGTTTGGCTGCTGCTCGTAAATGCTTGTTAAACCAAATATTCTGGATGCTGTCTAACATGGCTTTCTCTCCTAAATGTGCTGGACTATGTGCGGTGTTAATAATGACTTGAACCATAGAGTCGGGGAGAAACCATGTGGCTTTTCCCTTCGTCAACCATCCCTGATCTGTCTGGACCCCTCCTTGTTCAGACCATTTCTTGATTTCATCAGGAGTAGCATGTGACTGTATGTCTAGTATATCTCGTGTAGGGTCCTTAACTGCCATACAAGTAGTCTGTTCTAGAATGTCTGTCTTTGTCGTGTTAACTGGAATGTCTGGAGTCTGAGCTGTAAGCTTGGCTGTTCGATCTGCTAGATCGTTACCTTGAGAAATGGTGTCAGTGGCTTTCGTATGTGCTTTGCACTTCATAATGGCAATGGCTTTCGGTAAATGTATTGCTTCTAACAGAGCTTGAATGAGGGGGCCATGCTGAATCTTGGCTCCATGAGAGGTCATGAAACCTCTTTCTTGCCAGAGTACTCCAAAGTCGTGAACGACTCCGAATGCATAACGTGAATCTGTATATATGTTTACTTTCAGGTTCTTGGCTCGTATGCAGGCTTGGGTCAGAGCAATGAGCTCTGCTGCTTGAGCAGACAGAATGTCAATACGATGTGTTTCTATAACTTCAGTTTCAGTAGTCACTGCATACGCGGCTACTAGTTCTCCTGTACTTGTTCTCATACATGAACCATCCACATTAAAGTGTCAGGTCGGGATCAGGTAATGCAATGTCAGTCAGGTCTTGTCTTGGCTTCGTCATGATGTTGATAACTTCCACGCAGTCATGTGTGGCAGGGTTTGATGTAATCGAAGGTAACAGTGTAGCAGGATTTAAAATGTTGCAGCGTCTGATTTCTATGTGTGGCTGAAACAGTGTCAGTTCATAACCTGTTAAACGTGCAATTGTCAAGTGCTGAGTCTGTGTTCGGTTTAAAAGAACTTCCACGGAGTGTGGAACTTGTACTGTCAGGGAGTGTCCTAACACTATGGAATCACTTTGTCTGATAGCTAGAGCTGTGGCTGCAACTGACTTGAGGCACGCAGGCAGAGCCTGGGCTACTGGATCGAACGTGCTAGAAAAATAAGCACAAGGCTTGTGTTGTCCTGCTTGATCTTGAGTGAGAACAGACAATGCTGTACCATCGCGTTCAGTAACAAAAAGTGTAAAAGGCTTACTGTAGTTTGGTGTCGCTAACACAGGTGCATTACATAAAGCTTTCTTTAACTCGTTAAAAACAAGTGTATGTTCCTGGGTCCAAGGGAGGACAGTCGATGTCGCTGCCTCCTGTGTCGTTAACTGTATCAGTGGTTTAGCTAGGTATGCATACTGAGGAATCCATTGTCTGCAGTAAGAAGTGAGGCCGATAAAAGCTCGCACCTCCTTCTGTGTCTTGGGCTGTGGAAGATGTGCTATTAACTGGATACGGTCTGGTGTCAACTGTCTACCCCTCTTGGACAGTAAGTGTCCAAGGTATACCACTTGCTGGACACAGAATTGTAGTTTCGAAGGGGACACCTTGTGCCCCATCTCGGCCAGAAAATACAGGACTGTAAGTGACGCACGTTCGCAGTCACGTTCTGTACGGTCTGTGATCAATAGATCATAGACATACTGGAGCAGGGCAGTGTCAGTTGGCATGTGAATACTGTCTAGTTGTCTTTTAAGTGCTTGACTGTAAATACTAGGACTTTCTGTGAAACCTTGAGGAGCTCGTGTGAATTTATAGCTTCTTCCATTTAAACAGAATCCGAAAAGGAACTGACTGTCTGGATGAATGGGGACACTAAAGAATGCGTTCTTGAGATCAATAACTGTAAAGAACTCTGCTTCAGAATCAATGACAGTCAATAGGGAAGAGATATCTGGAACTACAGGGTACTGGGGTATGATACATTTATTAAGTTCTCGGAGGTCAATCACTAATCGATAAACTGGAGGTGTATTTGGATCCGTACGTTTAAGAATTGGAATGATAGGAGAATTACATACATTGGAGTCAGTTTCTACAACCACTCCTTGAGCAATGAGCTCGTCAATAATTTTGGATAAGGCTGCTACAGCCTCAGGTGGCAATTTGTACTGTCTGATTCGTGGTAATACAACACCTTGTTTCAGAGTGACACGATAGGGTGTAATGTGCATACAACCTACATCAGTTGGACCTTGCGCCCATAAATGCTGTGGTACATTCAGTAATCTAGGGTCAAAATCACGTAACACATAATGACCTTTAAAATCACGTAAAAACAATCTCACTCCTTCCGGAGAACAACATATTACTGCTCCTAATTCTTTCAATGTTTTAATACCTAGTAAATTTTCGGGACAGGATTTCGTAAGTAACAAGTCTGTAGTTCGGGACAATGGACCAACTTCTAGGGAAACTGGTTTCGATATTTCATTAACAATAGGCTTTCCTGAAAATCCCAGGGAAACGTTTCTTGAGCCTGAGAGTGGAGCCCCTGGAACCTCGTCATGACTGATGGTAGTCCTACTTGCCCCTGTATCAATCAGAAACTTTCTGTCTTTCCCTAATACTTGACTGTGTACATAGGGACCCTCTTGATCTACAGGAATCTCGATGAGAGGCAAGCCAACCTCCCTCTCTAGGCTGTTTCATGAATACTGCTGATATTCTGGATAATCTGACTGTGCGTACTGGTACATCTGTTGTGTAACGTGTTGCGTGGCAGCTATAGGCTGCGGTACTGTAACTGTCTGTTGTGCGTTCTGCGGTGGCTGGGAATTCTGCGAAACTTGTTCTTGTCTAGGAGGACGTGGTCTCTCTTTCGTCTTACCTGTAGCTATGTTGTGTTTCAGAACTGCACATTCGTTTATATAATGACCTGGCTGTTTACAGTAATTGCAGGTCCCTTTAACAGGAGCTGCAGAATGACTGATCTGGTTTGTACCCCTCTTCTGACTATCTGGTTGAACAGACTGTGCAACTAGTACTTTCATTTTCGTGTCTTTCATACGTCTCCTTTCGTGTTCTTGCTCTTCCCTGATTCTATTCTGGTGATATTGTAGCATCTGGAGCATTTGAGATGGGGTATTAGCTTGCCAAGTACTCTCGACTTTCAACACTCTATTTTTGACTTGTGGTAAAGAATTCTCAACTAGTTTAGTAACAAAAAGATGTGGATACGACTCACTACTTGTTTTCAGGCCACTATTAATAATGAAACATTTCTCAAATCTGGAATAAAAATCACTAGTGTCTTCGTCTTGTTTCTGTTTACAGGCTGAGATGGCATCCCAATCTTCCTTTTTCGTGGCTAGTAATCTTGGCAAGACTTGTATTAACAGTTCGGGCAATTCTTTAGCTTTATCCCCAAGACCAGTACCTGGGACTCGTGCATTATCTTCGGTCTCTAACGCGGTCCAATCTATCTTTTTCTCTCCCACCTCCCATTCTTTTTCTTTAAGTTTTTCATATATGCCCGCAGGCAACAGGACCTTTAACATTTTTATGATATCAGGATACGTGTATTCTCCCATACGGAGCATGTCCTTTAATTCTCGGTGGAACCCTGCTGGATCTTTATCGTGACAGGGTATTAACTTTTTCATTTCTAGAAGTTCTATTTTCGTGATAGGGGTGTAAACAAATACTCGTTCGAGATTACCCCCCTCTCCCTTAACTGGATATACTTCTCGTAACGGATCTGTCTATGTAGAATGGGGGTGAAACTGGAACAAAATGCGGAGTCAGGAACGTTCTGTATTTGTGGCGCTGTTCTAGAATGACACTAATTAAATCGGTACCTAGACCTTTCCATCTGTTTAGGAGTAACTCGTTCAATACAGTGTATAAGGGACCTGGATCAGAATGCTGACTCTCATACAGTGTAATGAGGTGCTGAATCATGTACATACCCACCAGTCGCTGCTCGGCTGGGGGCAGTTTCAGAAACATTTGAGCCACTACTTCGTCTGGAAACGTGGCAGAGTCACTAACCCATCGGACTGCTGATCGGGCTAGTTCTTGTTCATGCATGGTACTAAGTTCATGGTAACCTATTCGTAGTTTCAGAACTTTATCTGTAGCCTGGAATATTTGTTCAAGAGAACACTGTTCAGGTACGGGAGGAGGAAAAGCTTTCTTGTAGTCTGGACGTGTGTGTCTATCGGACGGTCTCGCTCTACCTACATACGCTATTCTGCTGGGATTCTCGCTGTCTACATCTTCGTTTGAAGAGTCATTCTCTTTCTCTGCTACTATTCTTGCTTTCTCTCTCTCGTGTATACCTATAATTTCTTTCCGGATCTTTCTGTACATGGTTTCTATACTATTTTGGGTCTTGTGTTTTCCGTCTGCTATATTGTTGCTCCATTTTGTCAGGACTTTCATCTCCTCTGGACTTTTATCAGGACGATCCTGTTCTCTTATTAAACAATTTATCAGAAATTGCAAAATCATGCCTTGAATCTCGACTTTCCTGTGTGCCATAGCTTCGTGAATACTTTCTGGATTCTCCCCTGTTCGGATAAAATGATATATTCTGTCTAAATGTTCTTTCATATCTGATATGGTGATCAAGAAGTTTGCAACTCGTCGTAAACGTACGGAGTATAATATCATGTGATCTTTGCCTGGCACTGGATCAGATCTACAATCAGTAAGGAACTGTCTGAGGGCTTCGTACGTAGCCACTTTTGGCGTGCGCTGTAATGCTGCATCTCTCAGCGTCAGGCGCTTTGTTTGAGGCGGGGTGGTAGGAGCACCTCCCCCTGCCCCTCCTGAACTGGAATCGTCAATTAATACTGGATGTGCGGCTGCTGGTAACGTGACTGGTACAGTAGGGATACGTAATGTGGGTTGATCCGGGGGTACTGGCACATGAACAGGATTCCCGGGGCCAACGACTGGAGGCACAGGAATTACATTATTAACAGGGGGCTGGACTTGAACTTGGACTGGCGGGGTAGGATCTGTATTAGCATATTCTGGGACAGTGTCGTCTAAATAGGAAGAAAGAAAAATTTCGGCTGCAGTCGGTTTTTGACGCAGCTTAGTCGGGACCAAGGGTGGCGGTAAATTACGGGATATTTCCGGGGTCGCCTTCGGCAAACCCTCGGCGAGAAGAGGATACATACCTTTAATAAGGGCATTTCTCTGTCTGACTGTTCTGCTCTAACTCGTTCACCTTCTTCTAGTAATTCCCTTTCTTGGGCTTTTTCGGAGGATTCCCTACTTAATTCTGCTTTTCTGAATTCTTTCTCGGTTCTTCTATGGGATTCCTTACGCCATAACTCTATGGCATCTTTCTGGGACTGTCTGGCTTTCTTTTTCCATAATGCTTCTTCTACTCTCATGATGCACTCGGCATCCCATGTACCTGATACAGGCCATCTATATTTCTCTTCGAGATGCTTGGTGTAATCAACCCATAAATCTAGATACAGTATGGCATCTAAGCCATGCTTGTGATACATGAAATGTCCAGGACTGTCCCTGGGAGGGACAGGAACTGATTCTTCGAGTAACCCTTTTCTGGTTTTTATCTGACGTAATTTCGAAAACAGCGGCATATTTGAACCGTACTTGAACTTGAACACAATACACAATGAACACAGTAATGAATAGCAAAACAATCATTCATACCACGACATCAAGAACACATTAATAACAGTTCGAACAGAATACTACCTGATACATTGAAAACACAATACTTGAATTTCTCGAGAACGGACTTACTAGAATTACTGGATGCATTGCTAAAACAGTACAGAACATACCGGTCTCCTAAAGAGACACGTCATACCGTATCCACCTAGGTGAACACGTCGGACCGGATCTGTGTACCCAAACCCGTCGGACCGGGCACAAATTAATGAACACCCGTCTAGATACCCCCAGCAACGGTACTCACCGGGAAGCAAACTGAAGGCCTCGGACTGGACTGGACTGCTACGACGTCTGGTTACTGCTACACACTACGCATGCGCCTCGGGCTTCGGTTACAGGTGGGCCTCCGGATACCTCAGACCTTGCTCTCTCGGCTTGGGCTCTGGTCGGAACGACCCGCCTTCCTCACCGCCTCGTCTGGATGCCGGACCGCAGTCTCCGTCTCCTCCGTGGGCCTGAGGGAGACTTGAAGCAGAAATATCTGCACGTGCACGCTAGAGGTTCCGTCACGGCTGTAGAAGGGTCAGGGGGCCTGCGTTACATCGCCGGCGCGTGGGGAAGGGGCTCGTCCCTGTTCGGGCGCCATTTATGTGGTAAATAAATAATTAATTACCGGTACTATTTTTCTATGCATTAACCAAAACAGATAGCTCAATAAATAAGAGGCAGGATCCGTGGAATCTGAGTCAGAATGGCTTTAATCGGATGGCTCGAGCCTAAAGACCATGAAGTGGCATGCAATGAAATGGAATGGCAGCTGCAACGTCTCATTAACAGTACATAGTATATATAGGAAAACAATACAATTACATTGCATACAGTAGGCGTAACAAGTGACAAAACGTAAGATAAGAACATAGGGGCGTATAAAGAAGGCGTGCACAGGGCGTGCACGTAGACATGTGATGAAAACGTCACAGAAGTGTCATAAATGGGTGGATACATGGAGGGGGCTACCTGGGCAGCTGGAACCTTTAACCTACTGGTGCGTGCAAACGAGCCAGGACGTGTAACTAGGGAGAGCTGGGGGCTCGGACTTCTGCACTAGAAGAGGAGACTAAAGTCTGGGATGTCAGGACGACATGTACCTATGGCATATCTGGTATCTGGTGTTTAGAGAACATGTTGATAGAATCTAAAAGTTATCAGGGCAAAGGCTACTTGACACTAAGGCTGGTGCATGCATATATTCTACATGTATTGCGTGTGCTATGAATCTTCTATGGATACTAATTCAGTATCTCTCTTGCATGGAGACAGGAAGACTAGACTATAGCTGAAGATGTTTATGCGGTTCGTTAGCTTAGGAATGTGAAGCCGGGGAGCTGAACTGATAACTAGAGGCATAACATATTCTTGGCAGACAGGCAGGCAGGCCAGGCCGGGCACCGCGCAGCTTGGCAGAAAGTAAGCAAAGGGTCAGGGATGCGGGAGGGGCTGCATCGCTCCTCGGAGTGGTTTCAGGAGACTGGAGCTTGAATCTGGTGTCCGGGCCCTTATGAGGCCTAGAAACAGGGACAACTCGATGAATTAATCGTGCACAATGTAAAACGCTGGCAACATAGGCCTAATACTCGTTGCTTTCACGAGGACTGGAAACTGGCATACTAACGTTGGACACAACTATAATTGCGTCTTTATTCGGTCAAGGGGGAACATATGCATATCGATCATGCACATATAACATATAATGGGGACCACGTAGGGACACATGACAAGGCAAAATATAATTTCTCAGGTGCATGCCAATCCATATATTTTTCAATAGAAATGACTACAGTTATTATGCACACAGAACTATATATCATCCATTTCAGATATTCCTCCAGTCCAACCAGTGCTTAATTTTTGCAGGTGGTTTCCAGTGCTCCGCACCAGCACTTATGATTGTCTGCCACATGGTGGTGCAGTTTGTTCAATTTAGAGAATAACACAACAACAGTGGTTTATTAATTTACTATAAACTAAAAATGACTTACAACAGCCTCCCAATCCATTTTTATATCTTTGGGGACACAGAATAGTCCAAATTGTCACACCTGTGGGAAAGTGATGATTAGAGGTTGTGTTGGCTCTGTCACTGGCAGTGCTGTCAGGGGCAATGGGTGGTGCACGCTGAAGTGGCTTCTTGACGAGGGCCCTGGCACATATTTTTTCAAATGAAGTACTGGGTCATACACATCACTGAGGGGGTGGCCATCTACTTCACTGGATTGGCTTAATCCGCGCTTCCTATGATGGCAGAGAAAGTCCTCTCAGCTTCCCTAGTTACCAACAAGAAAGCAAGTTGGGCACACCAAAAAGGTCTGGTGAGACATTTAGGAGGAAACCTTTAGGTGGGGTCACCGAGTCTACGCTGCGGGGTAAAGTCTTTGGCAAGTTCCTAGCAGAGTGTAAGTTCTGTGGCCTCCACACACCTAAAGAAACAAAGCACTACCCAGACTCACACATCCAAGTCTGTAGCCTCTAAGGAGTGACCTGCCAGGCATCACCCAATTGAGTGCCTTTCTGCTCATCTTGGGGTGCCAGGTTCTGAATCTTCCCCATCCTCAGCAGCAGAGACCGCAGGGGATTATGTCTCCCATGAAATCTGATCACTGGTGGCTCGAGCAAACCTAGCGCCAACGCACTCAGCCGCTGGTTCCCGGAGTCTGTCTCATCTCCTGGAAAAAACACTTTCTGGCTAAGGCCCTCCCCATCGGTGATGCCTCTGTCAGTCTATCACTGCTGTGGACATCTGCCAAAAAACACAATTCTTGGTCTTCTTCTTGTGACGCATACTTGACCGCTTCCTTCTAAGGACACAACCAGATTCAACCACCTGATGCTTCCTGTTTTATAATGCCCCTCCCTAATGCATACTCAAAGTGGTGCCATCAGTAGGGACTGCATGAGTGTCATCCTTCCAGCACAAGGACTAGCCCCTATGAGTACTCTCTGGATAGAGATTAGGGAGTGCCTGTTCAGGCATCATGGCTTAAAAGTGCTGCTGAATAAATATGTCCCAAAATTCACTTTCTCACCTGAACCTTCCAAAACTGAACAACCAAGGTATGTTTGTCATCGGTGCATCTGAACCTACAAAAGAACAGGATTCTGGGAGGATGCGGCAGATGAGGCCCGATAGAACACGGAATACGGTGTCCGATTGAGGTCATGCTCTCAGACACCCATATTATTGGCAGCCAGGAAGGAGGCAGATGGCCGGTGCCACATGGCACGATGGAAGTAATTGAGGACAGTGGGAGACAGCAGTTTAATCAGCACATGGAAGAAAGACTTCTTTCACCACCACAGGTCCCTGGCCAGTTTCCCATCATAACTAATAAAGTGCTTTAATCATGGAACTGTTTATTGGCAGATTTTTACAAGAGCACTTAAATTCTGAAAATATGTCACAAGTGGGTAAGACATGGATGCCTAGGGCGGGACCCTTGGAATTCTTCATTTAACACTGACCTCGGTTTGGTCACATTACTTGCCCTTCACAAAGTTTACAAGGAGGCAGTGGCTGAGGAAAGCTTGGATTTCAAGGATACACAGGATTCTGGGCTAAGATGGAGATTCGTATTGTAAAACTGCTGCTCGACATGGTCCATATAAGAAGGAAATAAAAAAAAAAACATATATATATATATATATATATATATATATATATATATATATATATATATAAATTTATTTCCAAGGGCTATCCCTTATTAAAAAAAAAAAAATCAAAACAAAAAACAGCCACATTGTAATACGTGTGAGCACTGCACATGCAAGGCTTTGTAATCTCATCCTTTAGGGGTGTCATAACCCTTCCTGTTGGATTTGTTTCAGTTGTACGTTAATGTTGTGTTCACTGCATGGTATGGGCAGATTTCCCATTATTGCCTCGTGGTGAAAGCTGGGCTGGTGATTTAAGGGTCTCTACCATGATTATATGCCCGAGCATCTTGTGAGGGCCTATAACAAGAGAGGGGGGCCTTTAATGACTGGTATTGTTCAAGGTTGAGGGGTTATAATGCTATCAGAATATTCCAACCACTGAGAGCAGATTGATATAAATTTAACTAGGAGAAACAGAAAGAAACATTTGAGTACTGGAGCAGATGGTTCTTTATCAACCATTGGAAATCAGACCGTGGGGCATTACCAAAGAAAACACTACGTTCTGATTGGCTCCTAGCGAGTCCATATATAACCCAATCAGATTCATAGCTAGTACTCAAGATAATCTTGCAGCACATATCCCTACACGTTCATCCCCTACCAATTGTAAGTGTCAATAAAAGGTTTTAAAAATAACTAAAGTACAACTAGCTAACAGAATGCTCCTTCAAGGAGAGACCTGCGGCTTGAGAAGGCTTTCGGTTTCCTGTGCAGAAGTCTGAATATGCTACAACAATTTCGAAATGAATGAGTCTCTGAACATGTTCTTTACATAGGTTGGTGTTGCACAGTGAAAGCCTGCTAAGTCTGTGGAAACGGTTGCCTCGTTCTGATTGATTAACAATGGTACTTAAAAAATATATGTTTTACTGAACTTTCCTCAGGGTTATTTATAAGGTTTACAGAGACTTTGTAGACAAAAATATATTTTTTAATGTGTTTGATCATGTCCTTATATTTTAATGACAATATAAATTATTTGAAGCCAATGCACATTCATGCTGGGAGATGCACCTACCAACAAAAGAAAGTGGGAAAAGCATAAGGAAAAATGAACTATCTGGAGAGCAACTCATCCAGCGGTTTTCACTACTTATGGGAGTACAAAACAATTTTAAAATATAAAATATGTCTGCAAATAGTTGCTCAGAGCTATAAAAAAAAAAAAAAAAATTAAAACTAACTACCCACATTTAAATGGAAATTGTAAAACAGGTTTACCAAAATTATACCCTTTTTAAAACTAAGGAGGTATTCATTAATGGACAGAAATACAGAAAAAGGAATCAGAGCACAGATCATATAAGGATGCCACTCAGACCTGCTCAGAAGAGACATCTTGAGGCAAGACAAGATGCAATTTCCAGCAACACTTGCAATAGAGAAATCATTCAAACTGTTCAATGATCGAGCTGTGAACATTGGAGCACCTCTAGCTGCCAAATCAATCAAGTCTGAACTTCCAGATTCAGTGGAAGAAAAAAGTGGGGCAGTGAATCTGTAGGTGAAGAGAAAGAGCAAAAGCTGTGGATACTGTGAGAACCCAGCTCATTGAGACAGCCGTGATGAAAGACATGGTCTGTTGTGGCCAGAATAACCACTTTGCCAACCTTTGCTGTTCCTCCAAAGAAGGTAAGGCCCCCAGATATCCAACAGAACCAACAACCAAAAAGGAAGTGAAACACATCAAAACAAAACCATAGAGCACCCTACACATGGAGAGAGACAGTGAATCAGAAGTTAAAGAAAACGCGTCCACTTTATATCTGTCTTGAGAAATGATGGCAAACTGAAGAGCCATTCACAATCATGCTGACACCTCAACATACAAGGCTCCAAAGTCAGTCGCCTCAGACACAGACACCACTGTGTGCCTCGTGACCAATGATGACTACATAGCGCTACACCACTAGACCACCCTCATGGATACTGGCACCAACATACACCCAGAGGCTATAACCTTTTGCACACCAATATCGTATGAAGCCTGTTCTATCTCTGTACAATGTTTCCTGAGATCCTCGTGCAGAACCACTTTGATGATCCGCAAGTCTGCTGAAGTCCTGGACCTCCTAGCTTTTGCTTTTCAAGTATATCAGGCCTGATTGATGACATGATGCAGGAGTTTATAGGTGTATTCAATAGCATTGGGTGCCTGAAGAAGAAAAGTGTGAAGCTACACATTGGCCAATCAGTGCAGACAGTGACGCTGCACGATCAATGGATTCCATTCTATGTCAGGGTGGAGGTTTAAAAAAACAACTTGATAATCTGGAAGCTGCTGGAATCAATGAAAAAAAAAAGCTGAAGGGCCCACATCCGGGTCTCACCTATTGTTAAAGCCAAGAAAGCTAACCATCGTGGGGAAGTGAGGATAGATGTAGACATAAGGCTGCACAACAAACCCATCAAAGATAACGACACCTGACTCAGACAGTAGACGGTAGGACAGCAGAAGTCAATGGTGCCACTTGGTTTTCCAAAATCGACCATAGGTATGGATATCACCAGCTAAAACTACATAAAGCATCACTATGCATAACATTTTCTACCCATATTGGGATCAGACACTATTGGCACCTCATATTTGGGATCTGCAGTGCAGCAGATGTATTCTACTGTGCATCGTAGAAGTGCTGGCAGGACTACAAGGTGTACTAAATGTCCATGATGACATCCTTCATGACTCCATTTTAGAAGAACATAATTATCATCCAAGAGCCATACTGACTGTAGTCAAGAAGAGTGATGTGGCCATGTATAGGAGCAAGTGTGAATTCCTCAAACAGAGCTTTGACTTTTTTGGATACTGATTGACAGTCAAGGGATTGCCTCCTGATGTGAAGAAGGTGCCAGATGTCAAAGCAGCTGCTTAACCTCCTAAGAACGACACAAACATGAATTTATTTTTTAGGAATGGTCATGTATTGTGGGCGTTTCATCACTAACCTGGTTAACAAGCAACAGATATCTCTAAAAGCTGAAGACCCTTTGGCAAAAAGCAAACTGCAACACATAAGAAGCCCTATCTACCAGCACCACGATGAAACGGTATGACCCAAACCTACCCACTGAGCGCTCGGTTGATGCCAGTCCGATGGGATTAGATGCAGGTCTGCTACAGCTGCAAAAGTGTTACCAGTGAGCTACGGTAATATATCCCAGCACAGTGTTGACTAAACCTAAACACAAATTCTCTCACAGTGAAAGACGCAATGACTATATTCTGGGAGGGGTCGACACTTCCATGTGTATCTGTATGGCAATCAATTCCAAGTCAGAACTGACCACAAACCAATAACTACCCTGTTTTAGGGAAACCCATTCAACCACTTTCCTGTATCGAGAAATGGATTCTCCACCTCCAAGAGTACTCATTTGAGGTGGAGTATAAGCCTGGTCACGGTAACCCCACATGACCTTTCAAGACACCCACGAAAATGTACAAGCGAAGAAGCCGGTCGAGCAAAAGAAATGGAGCAATATGCCAGGTCAGTCATTGATACGTCAAGGCCTGGCTGAATGAGAAATGGAGAAATCGTTGTAACCTCAATCAAGAAAGACTTTTTGGTACTAGTTTGACAGAAAATGGTCTCTAACGGATTAAAGTTGCTAATGGCTACTACTCCTTATGGAACACCAGTTTGAAGCAGTGCACAAGGCACGAGATGTGCCATGTTTTGCAGACAACATGCAGTCTACTCCTGTGGGGGAGGAGTCTAATCATTTTTGGTCTCCAGCATTCTTGATGTCGATCAACGCTGACATTAGGGGGTAATTTTAAAAAAATTGACTTTGCCAAAAAGGTGCGAGATTCCTACTTGACTCTCAGGTGGAACGTACTGGCATCCTCTCTATCATGATATGTAACTGGGCAACTTGATCATCCAGCTCCAATCATTCCAGAAGAGTGAGAGGATGGCATTGGCTCATATCAGCATGTATTTTGCATATTTACCCGACAGACAGCACTTGCTGATCTCTTTTGAGGATTTCAGAAAATATTCTGAGCTGGAGTTCATGCCCTCCCCTACAGCAGAGGTTGTAATTCTTAAGGTATGAAAAGCATTTCCTCCATGAAGTCTACACCAACAATGAACCACCACTTCAAAGCCAAGATTTCAATCGATATTACAAACCACTGTAGTCAGACATCGGAAGGGAACATCCAGATGGCCTCAAGCCAACGGAGAGGTGGAAGGATTCATGCGTACATTAAATAAAGCGATCCACTTAGAGCTAAAAAATGACAATCTTGCATCATGGGCTTTGTACAGATTCTTGAGAGAACAATAACACACTGCACTTCCTCTCGCGGTGAGAACCTGCACATTTACTACTTGGGTAGCAGCCCCTGTATTCCTTCCCAGGTCACTCCACGTGGACTCCAGCTGTGTTAGATGAGGGCAGTGCCATGGTGAGAAGGAATGCAGCAACCCAGCAAGCAAGCTGCCAACGAAGAGCAAAATGTAAAGGCAAAAATGTGGGAGAAGTTGCTTCGGTCACTGTTAAGAGCTTGTTGTGAACCTCAAGATGAATACGTGTGGAGTGGTAAATCTGTGTATTCAATCACAACAAGAGGAAGGATTAATGAAATAAGTGGCTTCAAATTATTCTGGTGTTAGCGGAATTGGAGCACTTGAACAGCAAAATATAATTTTACCTGCAGATCTGAAAATTCAACCACCCACCCGAGATCTAGGACCCCGAACTACTCTGCCCTGCCTGTGGTTCCAGCCCAAGAGCTTTAAGATGGCAAGAATTGTTTCTATTTCCTTTCATGATCCCATAAACCTCAATGACCGACCAAATACTTTAATAAGAGGTGTACATTTTATTAACTTTCACGAATATGTATTCTTTTTTCATGATCATTTTTTTACGTTTTACCACCGGATTTTTTTGTTTATACATCCCTTTGCCTGGTTTGTTTATAATTTATCTTGTAACCTGGTAGATCCCCAATATTTTCCTTCTACGCACTATTTCCATGCCCTTATCAAAAATTGACCCAGAGAGACAAGGCCAGCCTTCTTCACAGTGGGTAAATACATGGGTGGGAAAGCATGCTGGAGAGAGTTATCCATGCTAAGGCATAAGCCCATCACCTCAGTCGCCAATAGAGGTACCCCCTGTCACTTCCTTAGCTACAGGTGTCCATGAGACGGGGGCCTCACTTGCTCCCATATATTAATTTACGATTGTATGTGTCACGACTTGAGCATCATGCTGAAGTGTCCCAATGCTCTATGATGGAAAAGATTCAGGCCTCTTCGTTGCAAAGCTCTAACCGACGCAGAACGAGTCATTCATCAGTGCAGATGGCGCCCCACAAGCTGAAGACGACTCCCTCCCTGGGGCTAATTCTGCTCCACAGGAGTGTTTTAAAATGAGTCATGGAAAGGTGGGATCGCCCCGCGGATTCAAGGCGTGGACCCCCTGCAGGGTGATAAAATAAGCGAGAGGAAGGGGGTGTAACAGAAGCGAGTGGGTGGAGAAAGACTTGTAGGGGAAAGTGAGATCTAATGGAACAAAAAAAGATTAGTGGCAAATCATCTCAATCTAAACAAGCATTGACAAAGCCAATAGATCTCACCTATGGGGGAGCTATTGGCTATGTCAATTTCTTTGAGCCGTGTTTTAACAGCAGCACGGCTGAAAGCAAGAATAAAAGAGCTGTGACACAACCAGCTCTGACCCCGAGGGACAGTGATCCATTTTCTTATTATGGGATTATTCTCACAAAAAAGTTTCTTACGTCTGAGCTGAAGGTCACAGTGTTAACCCCCCACTAATACAGTGCCAAAAAGGCTTTGCCGGGCAAGCAGTACCATCTGCATCTTCAACCCTCTTGGTACAACCTTTGGGCAATTTGTTTTCTGCAGAACGGGAGGGGGAAGCAATGAAGGGGGAACGGCGTGGGGGGACTGCACAAGCTGCACAGCGCAGGTGGATGTTGAGTTGGAGGGCAAGCAACAATGTGGGAGAGAGGAAGGGGGCAGGGTCGGACTGGCCGTAGTGGGCACCGAGCATTTACCCGGGCGAGCAGGCAGGGGTAGGTTTTAGGCCCCCGGGAGCAGTTTTTGTTACCGGGGGCCGGTTTTTCAGCATAGCTGCAATATCTACCCCAGCAACAAAAGCGATGCAAGGCTTTCGATTACCCCTCCCTCACCCCCGGGGCCGGTCAAGCTCTTTGCCAGAGCTAATTTCGGTTTCCAGACTGGCCCTGGAAGGGGGTACAAGGCAAAGGGAATAAAAGTACATGTGAAAGCAGCAAGCAGTAGGACGACACTGGGCAGAGGAATTAGTACTTGGGCCATGCTCCAGGGTAGGGACACACACGAACAGTGGAAGGGAAGCCCGCACTAGTTGAACAAAGAGAAGCAAATAAATTACTGCTGAAGCAAACCAATGGAAGCAATGACCAGGCTCTACACCCCGAGTAGGTAAACCAAAGTTCTTGCAAGCGAGAAGAGCATATACGGTCTCAGGCGAGATCTGAAGTATAGAGCATGGGGTGGTGTGGGAGGGGGTAGACTGTCAAAGAGGCGAAGGTGCCCGCCAAACATCATAAACGGCATAAAACAACTAACAATGTTACCAGAAGATTTAGGGTAAAGGCAGGAGAGTTTAAGGAAAGGAGTGTGGTTGTGTCCTGCCGGAGGGGAAACAGCCTTTACCACTCAGTATCTTTACTACCATGATCTTTGCCATGCAGTCTTTCCTACATCCATGCAGTCTTTCCTACATAGGTCTGTTTTTTAATAGCATACTTTTCATGCTATTTAAAACAAAAAGTGATTTTAGTGTTTAGGGATGGAAGTGAGGGGTGAAAGGGAGGGAAGGATGATTTTAGGGTTCAGTAGTGGGAAGAGGTAATAGGAGGTGAGGGCGACTTGAGGGTTCAGCGGTTGGTAGAGGTAAATGGAGGCGAGGGTGACTTGAGGGCTCAGTGTTGGGTAGAGGCAAATTAAGGTGACTCAAGTTTCTCAGGAGTGAGGAGAGCTAAAGGGAGGTAAAAGGGGCTTGAGGGCTAGGGGGTGAGCAGATGTAAAGGGAGGTTAGGTGGTGAGGTTACAAGTGTGCGTGGAGGTAACTGGAGGGGAGGATGATCTTATGGATTATGGATGGGTAGAGTTAAAGGTGAAGGTGAAACAAAGCTTTCGAAATCACTGCATGTCCAATGACGAATAAAACAGCCTCTAAATCAGTGGCTCTTAATCTTTTTATTTCTGTGGATCCCCACAAAAATCACTACTGGAAGTCTAGGAGTCTTGCTTAAGCATTTTCTTCAAGGACGTGGACATCTCTATGGATCAAACAGAGTGCTTTCAAGTCGCCACAGCTGTTGACCAGGACCAAGTGCGGATACTTTCCTATTTCTGTAACATCGCTGAAAGTCTAAGTCACAAGCAGATGCTCTTCCAGTAGTCACAGTGAGACACCATTGCCATCGGTAAAGTTTGCAATGGGTGTGGATTCAAAATGGAAGCCACTGTCCAAGATTAAACCTGTTTAATGGACGCTTTGGTTAGAAACATTTGTGGGAGAAGAATGTCCAATGAGGGTTACCAACTGCTGGGAATGCTAAAGGGTCTCCTGCAACAGAGGACTTGGATTGCAGTCTTAGCAGTGTCGAGACATAGGCAATTTAATAGTAGAGAGGACCACCACGTTGGAAGAAAAAGACTGTACAAAGCACTTTGAATTTAAAGTGTTGTTGAACTGGAAGACAGTGCAGTGATTTCAGGGCTGGAGAAAAGTGGGGTTATAATCTTAGCTTTAAATAAAGGTCCTGCATTTGGGCCAGTACTCTCCTTTGAGGACTAAGAGCATAGTACAGTAGTTTTAGAATAACAATAAGGCTCTTGTGAGTTATATCCTATGAATCAGCTGACCTAAAGTGAGTACCCGTCTCAGTCACAAGCTAATACAGGAAGTCCACCCTTCCCCTTCTTCGCTACTTGGTTTTCGATATCTACTCAATGTTGACAAAAGGCCCAGCATACATGAAATAGTGAAGGCTACTGGGAAAGAAGATGGTCTTGTTTGGCTGAGACAAAAATGCATAATTATATACACAATCTAGACATATGTTATGGCCAACTCTGATATCAGTGAGCTTTTTCTGCATCACCCAGATGCCTCGTCAATCTGCCCCTCTTCCCACATCCTTGCAACCCCACAACAGACTAACTACTGCAAATTCAGCACCTACCCAAAAAATTCAATACCATCTTTTCTGCTCCTACAAATGAGGTTATGCTGCATGCTGTTACAATTTACATAGACTTTCTTTCTAAAGGATTTCCTTACAGTGAATGAATGTGCGCCATTTGGTATTATCTTTAAGGCACGACCCCTGCACAGCTCTCCTTCTGACCCCTTCCTGCCGACATTCGGCCACTTAACATTCCTACCCCTCCACCACCCACCCATCCCCCTCCCCCCCCCCGACTCAGTCAATCTCCCTCCCACTCACTATCAATTCCTATCTGTACATTCCTGCACTCCCATCATACCCACCCAGTGTGGAATGCTTCTTTCCTTCCCTGCTTTTTGTTTTGATAATTTATGCATGCGTTTTTATATTGGGCGGACCTTACCCGAAGGTGTCAGAGCGCTTCACAATAGGAACAGAACTGATACAAGAGAACATTACAACAAAATACAAAAGCAAAAGTTACATTACATGAGGCAAAAGTGACAATCGTGAGCAAACAAAATACAAGAGGTAGCAAACGGTGCATTACAGGAGGAAAAAGTGACGTGTGCAGGTTACAAAAGCATACAAAGTACAAGTAAAGGTATAATACTGCAATAAATGGAGGACACTCAAACACAAGAACAAACGTTACATAGGCAATGGTGGCACTTGTGCAAGTGTCGAAAGCAAACAAAAAGTAAGAGGTAGCAAACAGTGTGTTACAAGAGAAAAGTGACATGTGCCTGTTACAAAAGAGTACCAAACACAAGTAAAAGGGTAGTACTGCAATAAATGGCAGTCTCTAAACCACAACAACACACTGGGAAGGCACTTCCATAGTCATGGAGAATAGACATTTTCTATACTAAAAGGTCTTCCGTCAAATAATAGAGAGGGCATGAATTAACTTTGGAAGTGTCTTTGAAGGAGGAGAACTTTGAGGTCAGTTTTGAAGGCCTGGGGGGAGGTGGTGGTCCGAAGCTGAGGCGGAAGTGAGTTCCAGATTCTCACTGCGTTGCCTGAAAAGGATTGGGCCATCGATCTTTCCTTCTTGAAAGTGGGAGGTTCAAGCAGTAGATTTTCCGCATTTCGTGATTGTCTAGAGCCTCCAGAGAGTTTGTTTATTCGCCAGATAGCGAGGAGAGGAGGAGTGAAAGGCTTTGTGGGTGATGTGATACTGGCCAGCGGCGCCCAAGCCACAGACTCCTTTACTGGCACACATGTCCCTTTAGAGCCAGCCCATTGACTGGCATGTCCATCCTAGGATATAAAGAAAATCAGTGACCTCGGACACAGAGTCCCCTTTCCTAATGATGTGAACATTCAAATGAACTGCAAGAGGACATGCGCTCCATAAGCCGTATTACTGATATGGGGGCACTTTCCTTGGTTGCGCCATGGCGCACCTTTCAAAAGATGTGCCAGGTGGAAACAAGTAAAGTGTGCCCTATTAGAATGAATGCACTGCCCCATGTTTCACTGTGTAAGCGGCAACACGTCTGTACTTTTATGTGGGATTAGAGATCCCCCTTGCTGGCGGGTGCAATGAGTGACTGAACGCCTTCAGGGTGATGTCTGGCGGGTGGGAGTCCGTGGGACACCCTTTTTCTCCTCCAGAGGTCTGCCTTTAGGAAGTGAACTTAAAGTGCACCACCTTTGTGTGGCACACTTGCAGTGCGCCTCTTAAAGGCGTGCTCGTCTCTGCACCCCAGTGGCGTAACAAAACTTGAGGCGGCTCCCCTGCAAAGTACATGGTGGGGTCCCCCTATGGACACACTCAGGAGCTCTCAGACCTGGTTACTGTGCTGATGGGGACTCCTGGATCTCGGCCCCCCCCCCGGCTGTGTGGCCCTTTGCTACGCCACTGCTGCACCCATGTCGGTAATACGGTGTGGGCGCAGGAAGGCAAAGTGAGTCCCTCAATTGCAAGTGCCCACGCCCCCATGCAAATGAGGGAACACCCTCAAAAAAGTGCTTGAGCAACATGTGCGCAATCTTTATCTTTATTACAGAAGGGGTTGCACAAGCATCAGCGGCTTCGTCTGTAACACCATTGTGCCCCAGGGGCCCTCAAAACCGGTGCATACGCCATTGTGTCCCACAGGCACAAGGTATAATATAGTCCCATGTCTTCACAAGCAGCACTACATCCCTCCAACGTCACAAGCTTGCATCATGAAAGGCAGCTGGTTTCCAACATTCATCCTCCACAATTGAAGGCGTTTCTGGGCCTCGATATATAGTATTTTGATCTTTAGGCAATTGGCTAAACCACTCCCAATTGCACGTGCCCTTACCCAAAATAAGGGGAAATTGTTTTACATTTAAATGTGCATTATTGCCAATACTTTGAGTCAGCTGTAACGTGTGGTCGGGTGGCAGGCACGGATATGAAAAGTGAAAAACTGGCTTTTGCAATTAAACTGCCAGATTTAATAGTATGCAAGACGGGTGTAATAATGCTTTGCAAAGTAAGGCAAATCTGCTTAATATTTCAATATGAAATTTAAGCTGTGCTAGCAGTTGCATTTAAAAAGGTAACTTGAACTAGGGAGCTATTTTATAAGAGTGGTTTTGCCAGCCATTAGCTTTCAGGAGTGCACTGCTTGCTAGAACTTCTGTTTTTGCATCTGCATTTGAAATTAATAGAAACGTAATTGCATTTATATATAGTTAGGGAGATGTGAAAGCATTTTCCTCTCTCTTGAGATAGTAAGCGAAATAAAATAAAAAAAACATACAAGATTATGTTATATATAAAACTAATCTGACTTTTATATAGCTATTACATTTCTGCTTTTGTGTTTACCAGTCATTTCTTGTTGTTTAATCCCTTACTGTGGCCACGCCACCTACGTCTCACATGTAACTGATAAGGTAACCAACTGGCATGGGTGCAAATTCAGGACGCAGGTGTAAAAATTCAGGACAAAGGGTCAAAATTCAGGACAAAAATTCAGGTCAAAAACTCAGGACAAAACATTAGTTTTACAGACATATGATAGGAAGTTGCACAATTGTAAATAAGTAAGTAAATAGACAACCAAAATAAGTTCAAGTCAAAATAAGTTTATATTAGTTTGAGACAATCGTGCACGTCAGTTTTTCAGTATGCGCACAGCTTTGCAAATCGACATCAGGCCCTTTCTGCAATCACGATTTGTGCTAATGTAACAATCAACATTAAATAGTATTTTTTTATTCATATGTTTAAATCTTACTTTTAAATGTACAGTGAAAACGCTGTTTCAGGCCCATGACATTAAGAAGCACTTCGCTGAAAATCCATTGCATTCATGTTTACCCAGAACTCTTTTACCTTGCACATTATATTTATTAAGGGATAATATTTTCAGGGACATCAGAAACTGAACTGAATGCTATTTTAAAAGTGGTTATCACTTCTACCGTTCACAAATTTCCAGCTTGACAATGTGGTAAATGACATATAGATGGAGGCCTTGCACAAATGATTGCTCTGCCCCCGAAAGTTTTTTTATTTTATTTTCTCCAGCACAGCTCAAAGATAAAAGCCGAGTGCCTTGCCCTAGTCTGATACAGAAGGCACACCACATGCGGTCACTACAATGGGGCCCATAGTCATTCTATATGTGATAATCAGCTGCAGTCTCAGAATGACAATGGGCCGGTCCACAGTCTTTGCGATGTCTGGGAGGGTATGCTGTAGACAACCTCAGTCTACAAATTAAAAGATAAGTGCAAGAGGCCCTGAGTGGAAACTTTTAAACTCATGCGGCCTCTCGCAGGGGAACGGCATACCTTCCTGAAATTCCCAAAATTACGGTCGCCTTACGGACATCATACTAAAATAACGGACGGTCCGTGAAATTTACGGATGGTTGTTCAACCTAACTGAGGACATTCACATCAGTTTATCCTCAAAGGGATTTGACTATTTCACACTGTTCTGTTAAAAAAATCCTGGAGACAATGTCCTTTCTGGTACATCTGCCTGTCTGAGGGGATCCATGACATTGCTTCTGTAAAGAAGAGGGCCTTAAAGACACAGAGGATCCACTCACCACCTGAGGTGATAAAGGTGCCCAAGAGGGCTGGGACTGGCCGATCATCATCTGTGGTGGACAGAATGGGCCCACCTTGGGAAGACATTGGACAAAAGGAGAAACATTTTAGTGAAGTTTAGCTCAACTATTGAGGATTATTGTAGCACACACAAATCTGGGATATGTTTTGCCAAAAAGAGCCTGGCGGACTCGGAACCATGCTAGTGTTGTAGCACGAAGGGGGAGATACCCCCAGAATTTGGTTTGCTTAAGGAGGACTTCCAAACATCTTTAGAAATTGCTGCTCGGAGGTTTTTTTATTCAGAGAGAAAACGAACAGAAGAACTAAGAAAATCTACTGGAACAAATCTCATCTACAAAGAGAAGTACTGCGGAGAGGTGTGCCCTGCTTTACTTTCAATTTTGGAACTGGAAAAGCTTCTCTTGGGAGTTGGGAAGCTCTTTTTGCTGAACCACAAGGGGTAAAGGGTCTAAAGTCGAACTTTGCCAGATAGAGCATTTCTTCCAGAGGCTGAAAATATGTGGAAGATCATAATAAACAAAGACAGCTACATTTGCCTGGATTGTTTTTTGATACTTTTATAAGTCCTGACCTCCATCATCCATTTGAATCATTTTGGTGCAATTTTAATAATTATGTTTTTTGGCTAAGTCATATTAAGAGTTTTAGACTATTTCTTAATTGTACAGTTGTTTTGGTACAGACGTTTATGTATCACATGCAATTTTCTCCTAGGAAGATATGTAATGCAATATAAAGTCAAATGAACAGCCAGGCTAGCAATGAAAGCCAAGTGTGCGGACCACTAGTTTTAACTTCTCTTAAGGAGGATCGAACACACTTCATGGTCATTATCCCACCTTTTCCATCCCAACCAGCACCATGGCCATTGCTAATGTTCTGCACTCTCTCAAATATGGATCACCTACATTGACTTTAACAGGATTACCCTTCACATGAAGGCACCCTCTTTGGAGACTGAAAATGTTGAGTGGTATATGTAAATATGTTCATGTTCTCCACCCAATCAGCCTTTCCATCTGCCAACCTGGACTCCAAATATTCATTTTACTTTATTTATGCATCACAGTTTAGGTGTTGTGGCCTATAATTATTCAACAGTATGGGATGTCCTATGTGAAAAGAGCTATACATTGAGCCTTTGAAAAAGAATCGCCATTCCACCCAAGGAATGCAGAAGTAATAATCCTCAGTGTGCACACTTTATTTTCAAGAATCTAGAATTTAATTTCAAATATGTTGCTAACCCCCCCGGAGAATTCACGTGTGAGGAGCAGGCCACAATCTGAGGTGGAAAACTAGGCAAAGTGGTGTTGGGTGGTAAAGTACATTAAACAAGAGAGTACATACCTGGGCATTATTCAAGAAGTGCTTATAGAAAAACGAAGTAGTATGCAAGACACATGTCTCCATTTACCTGGTATACTTTGCCTTCTGGACACCAGGGCGGTGTCGAGTCCCCCACAATCTTTGCCTCCCTTCGAGTATGGCCCATCATCTGTAAGGGTACAAAAAGGGCACTCTTAAAAAATAAACAAAAACAAAGATCAAACCTAAGTAAGAGAAACAAGTTCATGATTATGCAGCAATTCACAGTGACTGGGATGAAAGCCAGGACAGAGGTGACAATATCGTTCTAAATTCAACCAGAGACACCATTTCACAATCACCAGGCCGCTTCCAAGGAGGCGAAAAGTAAAATTCATTTTTACAAGCTATTTTAAAAACAAATCCTACACAACACTATGTAAGATGTAAAGTCTTAAACTGCAATCAAGTTACCAATGTTCAAGTTACCAATGTTGGCTGTCGGACGTAGTCTTTTCACTCTCATACAGTGGCGGCTCACCAAGGGTGTGCTGCGGGGCGATGGGGCGGGGCTGAGGAGGGGCAGGGTGGGGGGCAGTAAACTCCGGCTTACGGACGAAGAGAGTTAATTAAATAAATATATAAATAAAATAATTTACAGTGTGTGCGCTGCATCGTCAACTCAGCGTTGCAGCGCTCACAATGTAAATTGTTTTAATTATATATTTATTTACTTAACTCACTTCGGCCGTAAGCCGGAGTTTACTACCCCCCACCCTGCCCCTCCTCTGCCCCTCCTCCGCCCCACCGCACACCCTCGGCAAGCCGCCACTGCTCTCATACACAAGGTTGTCTCAGTGAGGATATAATCTGTGACGTCACCAGTGATGGCACTGAGTATTCCTCTGTGACGCCATGGGCAAGGTCAATGAGGAGTGCATTGGGGAGGAAAGGTTGCTTAGCTTGTCATAGTGGAGTTTCCTTTTTTTTTTATCGCTCAGCTGCAATTCACCTGAAATAAACCTTCCGGGATGTCAATTTACTAAAATGCTCGGGGTTGCGGAAGTGACATCACATGCCCTTTGACCTTAATGATATCACAATTAGTGACACCATAGGAGCTTTGACCAACAGTTTTCATTGGAGTTTATGTCACATGATGACATCGTAATAAGTTACACAACTGAAGAACCATAAGAAATGCATAATTATTACAACACAGACGTCTGTTTTAGTTACCACCTATATTAGCGTGCTAACATGATCTTTTGAATGTTCTGAAGCATAAAAATATCCCTAAATTGAAGCACACAAGTGAAGCAAGTGAGCCAGACCTAAAAGGGTTCGAGCTCCTTTCCAGCAATTGTTTTTAAAAATGGGGCTATATATAATATTTTTAAGCACAACGTTCACATACATTTGTTAAAAAGCCATAGGCTCTAAAGGGACACTCCCTAAATAGTCAAGTTATTTCAAGGCGAGCCAAGCCAAAGAAAAAGGACACTCCCCGGGCATTTACCTCATCTTTAGGTCGAGCCTGGGCAGCGCATGCGCTGCTCTGCGAGCCATGCTGTATTGGGAGAATGGAATAAAAGCCCCGCCCACTCTCCGCCCATAATTGTCATTGGCTTGTGTCATTGTCTTTCGTAAATGCTGGCTTCGGATTCGTTAATAGGCTCGTTAGTCCCTTCTTAGTACTGCCTTGTCCATTTGTAATCTCCCATGAGGACCGGCCCTTATACTTCTGTTGTTATACAGTATGTCTTTTTTAGTCCATAAACATTTCTTGTACTGCAGGCACTACATACTTTCCTGCAACATTCAGAGCACCGTGCTTGCTTTCACTTTCCGAGCTGCAGAGACAATGGCGGCCGCTTCTTTGAATAGGTCTATGAGCTATTGGCACTGTAAATGACCATGCCTTTTAGTTATGAGTAAATTAGCAAAACTGATCAACAAAAGGCATTTTCATTTACAATGCCATTAGCTTAAACTCTCGCAAATACAAGACCTATTGCATTGCAAAAGCTTGTTTGACAATGTGCTCCTGCATGTCACAAAAGACCCCCATTGTCCCAAGGCCAGTTTTTTTTCTTGGGTGGCCTCAAACCCCAAATTTACATGCAATAAAAAGTAGAATTTGGTCATTAATGCCATCCATATATCATGGGTAACTTATGTCAAAAATGACCTCAATATGTCTGGAGCAGCATTTTGTCATGGTTGCCACCTCCCATATGCCACGGCTGTCCTCTCATGACAATTACCTACAATGTACTAGTGCCAGCTTCTTGCCATGGGTTCCACTGTGCCAAGAACTCTAAAGTATGCCAGCTTTAGTCTTTTTCCACAAGAGTGCTAAATGCCAAAAATTACTTACATAATGCCCGTAACAGAATTTTACCAGTATGCCAAAAACTATCTCCAATACGAATTACCTCCAGTATGCCAGTGCCAATATGTTCCCATTATGCCAAGAATTAACTCCAGTCTTCCAGTATTGTCACATGGTAGGGATGGTCAGTGCCAGTATTTTTCCCTTGGTGGTTCCATAAGAGAAGAATGAACTTTACTAAGGTATAATAAACACCAGACCCCCAAGTATGCATGTTCACTTACACACCCACATTCTCACTCAATTCATTTTCACTAATTTACACTTGCTCATTCATTGTCACTCTTAATCGCACTCTCTAATTTTCACCCACTATCACTTATCACTCACTCTGATTCACCCATTCTCACTCATTAACACTCAAATTCATTTACTCTGACTCAATAATACTTTCTCCCTCACATGGATTCTTACAATCTCTAACATCCCTAAACACTTAATGCTCATTCACTCATTTGCAGTAACTCTTACTCACTGACTCATTCACTGACTCACTCATACATTCTCAAATACTTTCTTTCAAATAAACACACTCACATACATTTAAATGCATCTTTTTTTATATTATATGTCAGGAAAGGTCCCTTTCCAGCTAACTGCAGTCCACTTTTTTAAATAGTGAATAATAGATTATTCACTATTATTGTAATAACATTTTCAGAAAACAAGGAGAGTGAAGCCCCAACTGACACGATAAAGACAAGCTCACCCTGTGTTCCTGGCATTGATTTCCCCCCCTCTGAGGCTAGGGATCACAAAGGTAGCCCAATGGTGTCAAGGGGCAAGTCAGGGGTCGCAGTTGCGACCCTGGTGATACATAAAGAATGTCAATGTGCACCTTCCATGGAACAGCCTTCTATCAGATATGGAGATACCCTTCTGCAGTTATTGTTAGATCCCTTCGTCCTCAGAAAAAAAGCCAATTTGATTTTGCAAATAACAATGGTGTTATTAAGAGACAAAATGTTGGAAAGACTGATCAAGGTGGCTAGATTGCTGAGATGAGTGGTACAGAGTGAGACGAAGTGCATAACTTGACTACCCAGTTTTAATTACTACAGGGAGTTTCAGGCTACACTAAAGCAAAACAAATGCAATTGAAGGCTACAAGATATATGTGTATCAGGACAAGAGATAAACACAGGACAATACCCTTTGCGGTGCAAGCAGCCCTACGCCCTTCTGCCCTGTAAGGTGAAAGGGGCATTCCTACAGCACAGCCTCTCAGAACAAGCACTGACAAAGCCATTAGGTCTCACCTCTGAGAACTATAGGCTTTGGCAAGTTTTTGTCGATATGCTGTACAGCAGCAAAGATGCTTTGCAGTGTGGCTAAAACTAATTTTGAAAAATCACTATGAAAAGCCAGGGGTAAAGTGCCTTTTTTTTTAAATGGACCCACTATACTCTTCAATCCAAATAACAGACTAACATGTCCACCGCTCAAATTAATTTCATATTTCCCCATACTAATTCACCACTAATCCTTTTTGGGTTCTGGAGTAGCGTGCTACTTGCAAAAAAAGCGCTTTGACTCCTTGTATGGGATAGTAAGCGCTATATAAATGCAATTACAAATTTCATAACTATAATAAGCTGATAGTCAATGCCCTCAAAGATCTGGGCTGCAATACAAAGTAGTTACGAGGTCAATACCAAAAATGATTTTCCCAATACAAAGTCAAACTAATTACCAATCGTAATTACTCTCCAACATTTAAATGTCTGTTAACAGTCCATGAGCAGAAAATGTAACAAGAAGAGAAAGACCAAATTTTGAGAGAGAAAAAAATAAATAATGGATTAAGTTTTGATTTGAGATAGTAAGGCAGCTAAAGTATTTAACTGATCCCAAAATGGACACCTATTTACAGGACAAACCAGTGGACAAAGGATGACACTGCAGCAAGTAAAGAAGCGTGACTGACAATGGGGGAGATACTGGAGTTTAGAAAGATTTCGGGCAGTTTCCAGGAGAGTGAAATGTGGTTGTGTTTCATGGGAGGAATAAAGTCCTTTGAGATAACGCCCCATCTGCTACTTACTCCCTTATTGAGTCACCGTACATGCATTCTACCCCAGTGACATCACAGATCTACTCTGTACTCAGACATATGTGGTACCGCGACAAGCTTGCGGTAAGCATTCTTCCCTTAACCCCTTCCCCGCTCATGACGAGCTCAGCTCATCATGAGTTGTGCCGCTCGCACGCTCATGGCGAGCTGAGCTCGTCATGTAACGCGGCTTTTTTAAAAAAAGCCGCGCAGCGCGAAAAAAGCCGCCGCACGCATGCGGTTAAAGACGGACCTCAGGCCAGCATCTGAAATTCAGATGGACAGGAAATGATTGCAATGTCCAAGCGGAGACGGAACATCGATAGCAATTACCAGACCATTATTGGGCCGGAGAATCCCTAGAGCTGCCCTTGAATGCAAAGCTAGTTTTTAAAACTGGTAGAAAAGAACTGACTGGAGGCTATTTGATTCCTTACTAGGTCTATGTGCATGCAATATAGTGGACAGGACCTTGCCTTCGAAGTGCTTGACAATGCTGAAAAGCAAAGCAAAGGCTACTGTACAGATTATATAGAGCTATATTATTTTGTTTAGAAAAAAGTATGTGTTCAGATTGATGCACAAAAATTAAAGTTTTTATACACGCTTACTGGGTGGGCCAGGCACAGCATCCCAGAGTGTATTACCTTCAACACGCCTACGTCACACCGCTCCTCAGGAAGCTTCACTGGCTCCTCATTCACAAGAACAGCCAATTCAAACTTCTCACGCAGACATATAAAGCCCTACACAACACAGGAATAGACTATCTGAACAGTCGAATACACTTTCACCAACCCACCAGACACCTACGTTTTGCCTCAATCTTACCAACACACATTCCCCACATCCCCAAAACCAAAACTGGAGGTCGCTCATTCTCCTACATCAAACCCAGGACATGGAACGACCTCCCTCAACACATCAGAGCCTCCTCCTCACTTCTTGAGTTCCGTAAGAAACCGAAGACCTGACTCTTCATATAAGCACCATGGGGACCACAAATCTACACATCTGCCCAAGCGCCTGGATACCCTCTTGGGTGATTAGTGCACTATACAAATCAACAAAGTAAAAGCAATAATGACTGCTTATCTGGTGCCACTATTTTCGGTCTAATGATGCCTTTTGGAATCACCGAGACTCTTTCTTCCTCAGCCTCTTGCGTATGCCTAGCATTTATCAGAATTATGGTAGTGCAAGCCTAATGGTATATCTTCAACCTCAAGAGCAAGTTTTGCTGCCGCCAAACCGGATGCCTCTATTCCTGCAGCTGATGTATGCGCTGAAAGACAGTGTTGCTAGGCTCATGCGAGAGCTGGAACAGAAACAAAACCAGGCACATGCCCAAAAAAAGTAACCAAACATGGGCTACATATTCCTTTTCCTCACAAATATAACTACACAGAAGAATCAGATATAAGCACCATGTGGAGGTGAACTATCCAATAATGGTGCACATGAGCGACAGGCTGAGTGACGTACACAAAAAGTAAAATTCCATCAGCATGAAATATGCCCCCACCGTGCTTCTGCTAATGTTGCCAGCACAGTCCTTAAGAGCACTAGTAGGTCCTGCTACAGAGGCTACTAAGCTCAGCAGTATGTCAAATAGGAGATGTACTAAAAGAAAGAAGATCCTAGGTAGAGATCCTGATGAATATGGAAGTCAAAATAGAGGTGGGCTTGGAAGACTCATCACCAGCTGAAGCATGAACTAAAACACAGAGTGGTTGGAAAAATAATGTTTACTGGTACATTTGCAACAACAAAGAAATAGGGGGTGACCAGGGGGCTCAACTAGAGATTAAAAGTCCCTCACCAAGTCCAGTGGAACTTTTATTCTCTAGTTAAGCCCCTTGGTCACCCTCTATTTCTAAATGCTCCTTGAAATATGGTCGAACCCACCCTGACCTTTAGGAGTCAGGGTGAGCCCGATGATGAAGCATGACACCACTAGAGTGTGTGAGGGTTATATATAAAAAAGGAATTCTTTCCATCCCCGCACTAGTCATGCAGAGCTAGCATATCCACACGGGGTGACCTACCGCCCCCCCCCCCAATCCGTGTCCTGTGTACTATACAGCACAATCCCTATAACCTTTGGTGGGATACTATATTGTTGCATTGAGTTTACAAGGGAGGACATATCCCCCCACCTTCTTGATATTTGAAGAGACCTCTCAACCCTTCAGGTCCCACATGTTGTTGCTGTGTGAGCCTTGTTTGTTTAATATGGTTCCACCAGGAACCACATCAAGTGAAGGGCAGCTCTTTGGAGGCATCTTCTCAGTGTGGGTTGGTAAAATCAGGGACCATAGATAGAAAGAAAGTCCCAGCAACAACCCAAGGAAGAGCATCACTCTCAGCCCCCCCCGCGGACAACTGGATTGCACGCTGCCTGTAGCAAGTGGAGAAAAAAGTCCCCTCTGGCTCACTATCCGAACTACAAGGAAGGCCAACAGTCTCTCCAACCACAAGGCGGGCCAAACACATCCTATCCCAAAATCATCCCACAGTGTTCCTTGCATCCCCTAAAATGGCTGTTCTGGCATCCTTTACATGTCCTTGTGGACAAACCACACCGGTCCATGTAAATTTGTGAATGGCGCAGCTTAACCTTACTTTATAATTGTGTCACTACCTCGGAACCTCTTTGACTTGTAAATAGGCACTGTTATGATGTACGTACTCAACTGCTGTATGTTCAGTGGTGCCAGGGGTTCCCATCCCTGAAAATGCCCTCTACAAGCATTTTGCCAGACGCTTCATGATGGCAGGGCACAATGTTCTAGTCCTGCTCTTTAACTTATATTAATGCATTCTGGGAGTTGTAGTCAGAGATTGCTTTCATGGACTCATTTGGACCAAATTAAGGGGTAAAATTGACCTGCAAAGCCAAGGAGTGGAAATAACTTAGTAGAATCTGGAAAAATCAATCTTAATGTAGTGAATTGCAGGCGTCCTCGGTGGGGGCGCGCTGCCCTTCTGTTTGCAGTCTATGAACGCCCAATTAGCAGTCCACTCGAATCTGTGATCATTAGATACAGATGGCATGCAGTATTTCACTCTAATGTTTATGAACACGATTAAAATGGCTGCATCGGAATCTGGAAGGGTGCCACTAATAAAAGACGTGATTAAAACGTAGGCCTGGTTGAGGGTCTTCTCTAGAATGTACAACTAATTGACGAATGGTGGCAGGAGCAGTCTACAAAGATGTGTACTCTCTCTGCAAGCAGATGGACCGGCTGTCAAAGCTCTCTCCAACCAATAAGCGCCTTATTTTATTTATTTATTTTACGGAGTTTTATATAGCGCAAACTTGACCTGAAGGTATCTGGTATCAGAGCGCTTTACATGGCACCAGTTGCATTACATGAGGACACATTCATTTTGTTAGGCACGGGGAGATTAAGTCATGTGCCCGGAATCACAGGATGTTGAGCGTCATTGCCAAGACTCAAACTCAGTTCCCCAGTTTCGAGGTTGACCGCCCTAGCTGTTAGGCCAAATCCTCTTGCCTTGAGGACGTCCAGCTCTCAGAGACACTCTACATAAAGCCCCATTCATTTATACATTATTCCAATTTCAAGAAGCTGCACTTCTTTTCTGAAGTAAACAATGTATTTATTTAAAGGCCCACCTGATACTATATCTGGTCAAGTGTACCATCATTAACCAAATACTGAGATACAAGCTTCAAGAGAAAAATAGAAGGGAAAGACATACACAAAAGAGAGAGAGCATTTTTAGCTCTGGCCAAGAGACCGCTTTAGCCTTATGTTTTCCCCAAAAAATCATGACAAAAATTAATACACATATAAACAGACTGGCTTTTGTTCAACTCTCTTCATCTATTGGCTTGGTCAAGTGCCATTCACATTTTACTTCCACCCACTATAATACAGAGCTTGGGGGTGATGGGTCAGCCTGTTTGAGCTATTGCCTCTTTCACTGTGAGTGACAGTATTTTGTTCTTTCATGTGTGCCTCTCTGCCTCGAAAGTAGTCCACATCAGTAGCATTGATTTTGTTTTCTCCTATTAGTTCATAGTTTGTATATATTTTTACAATACCATTTTAATTTACTTACATTTTGTTACACACATGCGCAGTCCACCTTATGATGGCAATATTTTTACGTAATTACTTTTTGCATCCATTACATATGCTTGCAACAACAAAAAATACAAAATTGCAGGTTTGTGCAGGCTACGGCTATTGGCTTTGCTAATGCTTGTTTAGCTATTGAGATGTGGCCGCATGCATGCTGTTCATTAAATTCTTTTTTGACTACTAGTCCCCATTTCTAAAGTTCTATCAAAGAACATTGCAGCAGAGAGTGAACATGCTATCCTGCTGAAAGAAGTATCCGCCACATGATGGGAATTATGGGCACCATCCTAGTTTGTGGGATAGTCTAAGTATCACTGCTTGAGTGGGAGTCTCACACCTTGCTCAGGATCTCACTACAAATGTGCCCAGACACCTCCATGTCACCAGCTCACAGCTTTTCCGGTCCTGAGCTTTCATTTTACAATTCACGGTCTTCCAATTAGTTAAATGGAAATTAAACAAGACTACATTTCCCAGAATGCAGATTTGTGAAATGGAACAAATCCCAGGACATGTGGCGCCATAAGCCAACACTAGCTCTAGTAGAGGAGTTCTGGCTGCCCCATTGACGTAAATGTTTTCTTGCACCTGGGAACCATTGTGTGCCTGTAATATTGACTCAAAAACAATGGTGGGCTCATGGGCCACGTGAACTCTGCTAAAGAAAGTGTGCTCATTCTGGTAGTTTCAGTACTGTTCCAATGGGTCGTACTTTCACGTAAAAGAACTCCAGTACTGATCCATCAGCACCAGTGTTGTCCTGCCTGATAACCAGACCTACCCCTAGGCAAGCAGCTAGAGCGAATGTGTTTCTCTCCCACGTCACAAGGGAACATGACCACCACTGCATGTATAGCCTAGCCGGCTAGTGCTCTGTAGTGCCTGCAATGGAACAATCACAGCGCTTTACAAAACAAATGGAAGTTGTTATTATGCACTAATCCTGGCATTCGTAATCTGTGCATCATTCTAGTGAGGCCACACTAGCCTTTTCTTGAAAAGCCTTGCACATTTTAGAAAATAAATAAATAAAAGCAAAGGCCATCCTGCACCTCTTGCATTGGCGGCTAGCCCTTTGGGTTTGTCAAAGCCTGTTTTTCCCTTGCTTTTTTGGTAAAACCTTATATTTGGGGAAGCTGCCGTGCCTATGAAACTCAAAATAGATCAAAAATTTGGCTATAGCAAAAAAAAAAGTTGGTCTCAAAGAAGCACATTTTGCCATAGTATTCCTTGGCAATAAATGTGTTCTTTGTAAAAAAGAGCAGAATTCTGTCACTCACAATAAAGTTAGCCAATGGCAGAAGTAGGCTGACCCACTGCACCATGCTGGAATGGGCAGAAGAAAAAAGTGCAGAACAGAACAACAGACTAATGACTGAAAAGGGCTGGTTGAAAGCCCCTGTAAGTGAGTAGGTTACACCAAATGTTATTAAATTTCAAAGGTCTTGGCTAATGCCAGACCTAAAATATACATACCACCCTTGCACAATATATTGTAAAGCACCCTACCTACCCCATGACACAAAGTGCTCAGACTATAAATTTAAAAAAAATAAAGGAATCATAAATGTTAAAAACAATGGCCAAATGCAATGGTAAAATATAAGGTAAGTAAAGCAACAATCATTGGCCCAATCATTAGGTCAGCAAATGGATGCTAAAGGCCAGACCGATTGGCTGTGGCAGTGCTGGTTTGTAATACCATTCAATAAATCTACTGTCCTATGTACTGAAAGGAAATCCTGACCTAAAGAACAACATTTGGGACTGAAATGGTAATTGCTGCTGCCAGTTAAATGTAAAATGTTCTGTAGATACCGGGAAGGTGTGGAAAGGGTCCTCACACATGCCCATAAACAAGCATTGGCAAAGGCAAAAGGTCTGGCGTAAGTGCACCCAACACATGCACTCACACATTCTGTTTACGTGGGTGCGTGCACAAAAGCAATGTTTGGACTCGGGAGCTGCGTTTTTACTTTGATATGCACCAATATCTGTCAAACTGCTCCCGTGCTCTGCTAGTTCAGTGGAATACAGCCAGCCTTCTCGCCCCCCCCAGGCTGGCCCCCGACTTGCACCCTTGTCCTATTGCTCCTGCGGGGTCGGTTGCCTTGGAGACGAGCTGCTCAGTAGAGGATGCAGAGAATATTGCTCGCGGCAAGTGAAAGAGATTAAATGCGAATAAGAAAAAAAAAGCTTCTCCCTGCTCCCAGACCGGAAATGGTGGCACAGCGTGGGCTCCGTCCTCCATCACGGTTGCTAGGCCGCCTGTGCGCCGAGAGACTTGTGGGCACATAAACAACTCGCCTGCTAGGATCAACAGAGCTGGGGCGAGGCTGGGCCCGAGCGCCCAGCGCTAAATTACACGCGCTGCATAAACACCATTTGTTTCCGAGGCGCTGGTGATGTCAAAGAGACATAAACAGCTCCCAGAAGCGGCTGCCGCACATTCCTCGAGCCCTGGCAGCCGCCGCGCCCCCTCGGGCATCCCATTGAAGCGGCGATGGGTGTGAGGCCGTCGTCGCTTTCTAATGCCAGCATTCAACCAAAAGTTTGTGATGGAGATGCTTCAAGTGTTCAGAAGGGCCACTTTTAGGAGCTCGACGTTCATGTTTTGTTCAGGGCATACTATACAACTAGACACCTCATTAGATATGGGATAAAGTACTTTTTTTTTTTACCATATAAGAGTATTGCAAGTCACTGAGGACTTCAGTGACATTTTAAAGGAATGGGAGTGAAAGCAAAGGTCAAGGAACTCTGTGAGAACTTGCAGTATCCTCTATGCATGAGGCAGGGGGTACTTTGTTCCTTATAATAGATGGTCACTCCCATTCACGTCTGTTACGACAAGTCATTTAGATTATTGTTATTTCTTCCTAAGAAAGATACTCTCTGCATGCGAATGCTCGAATTAATACAATAGTATAGTATGAAAATAAAATATGCAGTTTCTACTCTGTTGCCGATGCATATATGTTCAACATAAATCACGTAAAAACAAGGTTTCGGATAAGTGTGATAACCTGCAGATCAATTCCTGCTTTCTTGTAAATCCAGCAGTGCAAAAATGAACCTGCCACCATAAATGCCCCCTCACTGGCTAGTTGAAATGCATACATGAAAGAAAAAGTTCAGATGAAACAAATAAAATACAACATGAAAACTTCTCCAGTTTCTTTTGCTTAGGAAACCATTATAATTAAGTGACGGTCTGTTGGCAGAAGGAATTATGTCACAACTCAACTGCAAGACTTTAAGTGTGGTAGGGCCTCCTGGGTCTGAGACACCACTCAAAGTAACAAGCATTTGCAATGCAATAGGTCTCGCATTTACGAGAGATTAAGCTATTAGCATTGTAAATGACAATGCCTTTTATTTATGTTTTAAAAACCAACACATAAATAACAGCCATTGCCATTTACAATGCCAATAGCTCAAACTTTCACAACTGCGGGACCTATTGCATTGCAAATGCTTGTTAACTTTGTTAACTAAGCATGTACACGTATATGCCATGAACTATTTGCAAATTCTTCCTTAAGGTTCACAGTGATCTTGAGAGGATCGACGCTCGCTCCGAATTCACGGTTTCATGAAAAGTTGTCCAATATTTTCTGAGCAGCAGAGACAGAATAGCTGTCCCCGCGGGACAGAATATCGTGCTGGCGGGGGAGTGGAGGGGGGCGGGGGAGCGCGCAGAGGTAGTTCGTGAGGTCGAAGGCCTCGCTACCACCGAAGACTCAAGAGGCTCGAGGGCGTCATTCGCAAGGGCCTGCTTGTCATGGACGGGCTCATTACTGTAATTCATACACTCCCTGCTCACGTCAGTGACAGCCACCCACACTCTGACCGTCAGACATAAAAGTAGCGCCAATGGAGCTGCGGCGCATGCAGCCGCACCGGAGCGCGCCACTAGCCCCACTGGTAAGCCGCAGACGCGCGGGAATTTGTGTGTTAATGCTGCGGCTCGAGGAGGGCTGTCTGCGTCGTGATGTTTTTTACCTGTACGGCACACGGCTTGTGTGTCTCTGGTGTGCAGTGCCCGCCTGCTCCAGGACAGGAGTCTGTTTGCGCATATTAAGAGGAAAGCTTGTTCTGTAGTGTCCGGCGCGGTTCCCCGCACAGGCTCACGCACCCCAGTAGCCAGCAAGGGAGTGTGCCCGGATGTGGCGGCGGGGATAGGGGAGACGCTGCTGTGGAATGCCAAACGTTCCCGAACAGACTAGACATAACCAGAGAGACAGGAGATTGGGAACGCGTGCGCGCGGCCGGCTCCGATCGCTTTCCTGAGCGTGCGCGTGCCAGTCTCCTGGGAAGCAGACCCAGCAACTATAGTATCGCGCCTGCGCGATGCGCATATGGCTTCGCCATATGCATCGCAGGCGCGAGACCTAAAAAGCAGATGTTGAAACTAGTTTCTAATGGTCTTACATTATGTCCTTATCTTTACAGGTAAAACACATTGATCGATTTCTGAACTATGGCTGTACAAACCGTTAAACAATCTAGGTCAGGGATGTTTAAAATAATTTATTTTTCCAAGAGAATTAGCTTTTTTCCCCCAGGAGGATTTTTTTCTGTCATTTCTTTTCACACAGCATATTTCTCTTTAATAGCAGGCACTGTGAAGTCAGTCTCCTGTAGGTGTCTGTGTGAGTCTGTACGTGGACAGATGTTTTAATAGTGTTGTTTTATTTGTACATTTTACTGATATTAAAGTGCATTGAATTCCTGTCAATCTTCCAGTATTTTACTCCATGGCCCCTTATAGTTTTCTGTAAATCCTTATAGTTTCAGTGAACGTTTAGACAATTGCCATGAATTTCACAAAAATCCGTGGAGCTTTTTTCTGCCATAACTGTACGAGCTACTAGAGTGACAAGAGAGAAGTTTCTTGTTGTGTTCAAGAGCTCTTTCGTTGAGGCTATAGGCACTGCGAGTGTCTCCTAGTGCCGGTCGGTGGGCATAAAGGTATTCCGAATACATGCCCATCCATTCCTTGGACTCTACAGATCACAAACAGGCACATGCATCAAAGCAAAAACCGGTCGCAAAAGGGCAGATTCTCAGAATATGTCCCTTTGCGACCGGTATTTTTGGCATTTGGGATGCATCATCCCAAATGCAAAAATCGCAATTTAAGTAATCTCTAAATTGCGATTTCATTTAAGGAATCTCAAATTGAGAGTCCTTAAATGCAATGCATTAAAGTAAAAAAAATTGCGAATTCGCTAATAGGGGGAGCAAATTACCATGAAGTTGAACTTCATGGTAATTTGCAAAAACTTTGAAAAATGCACCAAAGTGCATTTTTCAAAGTTCCATTTTACACACACACATGCCCTTAGGGCATGTTTGTGTGTGCAAGATGTACTCATATGCAGATTTCAGGGGTGCAACAGGGTGTCCTTTGACACCCTGGCACCCTTGAGATTGCTTACTCAATTTGCGATTCTCTAATTGAGAATCGCAAATTGAGAATGTCTTCCCATTCATTCCCATGGGCCTCTAGGCCCATAGGAATGAATGGGGAGGTATTCCTGAATTGCGACACGAATGTTTAGAAATCGCAATTTTTAAGCAATTTCTACATGCATAGCCTTTTGCTATGCCTTATTAGCGAATCCTTATTTGTCGCTAATAAGGAATCGCAAATGGCATTTTTGATGCATGTACCAGTATGTGCACTGGCCACAAATACCACTTGCAATTTTGTTTCTAGACAAAAGTGTATGAAGGTGGTACACAGCTGTCAAAATACAGTGCAAACGTAAATGAAAATGCAGTGCCTGCAGGTGAGTGGGTAAACAGCCTGTGTGTGGAGATGGTAAAGTGAAGAAAGTGCAAGTAAGAATCGAGCTCAACCCAAAAAAGTTGTGGACTTCTCTTAACGTTCCGTACCATGCCCTTAGCGGTGCAGCTTTACTCTGTGCAAAACTGCATCGAAAGGACAGATTCTCTCGGCTCTCTACAAGTGATGAAAGCTGAATCACAGCCTGGTCATATCTACAACCTGGAGACCTAGGCAGGAATAGTTTAAGTATTCGAATAACTTCTCCTAACCTGAATGACTTAAATACAGTGGCGGTTCCTCCGCTAAAGCGAAGGAACGTCGCCCCACTGCTCACTGAGTGAGAAATTAAAAATGGAAAAATAAAATGATAACTTAACGTTCTTATCATTTTATTTCAACATACCTGCTCAGTTGTATTGGGGGCGGGGCAGAGCTGTTTAGAGGCTGCTGGAGGAGTGGTAGGCACTTAATGCGCATGACATTTAAGCCAGCCGTCTCGGGCCGGCCAAAATGTCATGCGCACTTTGCATCTTCTCCACCCAAGCTGCAATACAGCCAGGGTGGAGAACTTGCCCAGGCTCCCATTCCCGGTCTGAGAGCCGAACCGCACAAATGACACACTAAGAGGATTGGTTCTAATTGAGGATCCCAGTTTTCGGTTTTGACCGATTTGTACCGATCAATACAGACAGCCATCCAATTTTTTGCCTGTAGGTTTTTTGAGTGATTCGTGACTGCCAGACCAATAGCTGTGAAGATTGATGGTAAGGGAGTTAAAAAACAAAACAAAAATAAGGAGAAAGTTTGCCACTAAATTAAAACCGTTGTAAATGTGAGCCATGGATATTAAATATACATGGCTTCAGTAATATTTCATGTCTGTATTCGAACATTGAAACCGTTCTAGCATTCAAGTATGATGTGTACATTTAGTGTTAACTGAACGGGAAAATACTCACTTCAGCTTCATATTATAACAAAAACCAACATAAATATGAATCACAATAAGTAAAATTAGCAAAAAGTCAAATGCAAAAAAAATACCTTAAAACCTGGGTCCCCAGCTATACTTTTGCTAACTCGCTTTCTCTTTTAATTCATTAGTGCTACGAGCAGTCTGTGGAATTCACTCACGCGAGAAAGTGCTGTAAAACAATGTAATTAAATAAAATACATCTTCATACCTGGTGCCTCCACTTGTTGCAATCTCCAGCCTGGAAAGCTAATACTAACCACACATTGTCTGCCGACAACCCATAAACCACAGACATTACTGAATTAGATACCTATAGTAACTGAATGGGAATCGGCCAGGGAGTCCCCCTCTCTACCTTGAGGGACATTTTTTGGCTGCATTGCCCCCTATTAAGTTCAGAGCTTGAAAGCCACAGTCAGGGGAAAAGACTGTGATAAAATTGAGTCGCGTGGATTGCAAGATTTCCGTTGTGTTCACACCTCGAATTATATTTCTTATTTAGGTACATGTGTTACTTTACTTCCACCCCCCTCAGTGACGTGCTGTTTCCTTCTTATTCTAAATCTGTTTCAACAAAGCCTCATGCTAATTTGCCAATAGGTGATAATGGTGCAGCTCTTTTTACAAACTTTAAAAACCAGACTACTTCATCCTAGAGGTCCATAAAATCTACATCCAGGTCAGATTTTCAGGAAACTAAGATCGATGTGCATATAATGAATGTAAATGCAAATTATTTACATAGGGGTCATCTTGAAAATCTGCCATCAATCTACTCCAGCCGGACCCATGAAGTACAACCGTGCATTAGACCCGCGCCCTAACACCCTAAAGAGAGGGTCTGCCCCTGACCACATATTAAGGTATGCAAAATCAAGCCGATCATTTCACAGCATAAATATAGCAGTTATTGAGATGATCATGTAAAAGTAGTCGGCACACTATCCGCTATCCTTCTTCAGGGTTAGCAAGCCCCTCCTTCCATCCAAGAGCCTTCTTAGCGGGCGGGGAGGGCGGGTGCCGCCGATTTTGCCCGTCCAATGATGACCACAGGTAAGAGTGGATGGTGGGTACCGCCGCCCCCAAAACTCGTGCCTCCTTGGGCGGATCACCCCCCGTCCCTCCCTTGCGAAGCCACGCTAGTGGTAAAGGGTCTTACTTTCATAGGACGATGGGATCAATGCATTTTTTGGGCCTTTATAAAGGTCTCCTGCTTATGGTGCAAAGGGTTTTTGGTTCACACCACAATCTGTTGTTGGTGCTGAAATGTTTGACAGGTTTACATCTATCCTCAACACCCTTCATTGATTGCAGCTGAAGCTCCATCTCTAATTCAGACTCAGCTGCCTTCCATGGAAGACGCTATTCTGAGACAACTCATTGGAAAGAGTGCTTGCTCATGGTTATTGTATATCCACCAGTTTGAGATTCTAGAAGTTTAAGGGGTCATTGGGTTTTGAGAAGTGTTGTTACATCATTCACCCAAACAGACGTAATCAAACAAAGCAACAGTCTAGAGAGCGCCTATTGTTGGTGATTGTTAGAGATGCATGGCTGGGCAAATATAACTCCCTTTCACTTTTCACTGAGTGACCCTATTACATAAAAAAAACGTAGCGGCTGGGTCTGGGCTGAGTGGTGCGGGGGAAGAAGGAGGGACGAATGACCAAAAGAAAAAACAAATTAAAAAAAACTTGCCTGCTGCATCGCCGCTCTTCTGCTCCTCACCAGGACACGCTCCCAAAATCCCCTGTGGCCAATCCTGATGCTGCGCGAATGCTGCATGAGAGCAGCGTCAGGATTGGCAGAGTGCCCTTGATTTGCTCTCCTAGAGAGAGTGGGAGCCCGTGCTTGCTGTCTCCAAACCAGCAACCCAGCCTGGGTTGGAGATCGCTTCAGTGAGCATTTTGGGTTAACTATCCTGAGACGACCGGCCAAACCCACATGCGCACTGACAACAGTGCTCACCACTCCCCCTTCGAGACTGCCCCGGTGAAGGCTGGCCCCCAAGACTTGCCCCTAAGAGAAAAAGAAAATTATACTACACCTGGTACATTATTTTATTTTTCAACTTTTGCAGATGTTGGCGGAGGGGACGGTGAAGGGGGGGGGGGGCGACGCTCCTCCGCCATAGCGGACGAGCCGCTGCTGAAAAAAACATCACTTCCTACAAGTTGGTTCAGTTGTAGCCCTCATCAGCTTTGCCGCTCTGGTTCTGAAATTTCCATATCCAAAGCCTAATTTTAGTAATGAGTTGAAAAATTTGAATTTCAAACATGCCTGTGATGTGCAATTATTTAGTAGTTTCATTCATCCTTTTGTTTTGGGATTAGTTTCACATCTGATTTTGGCTTAGCTCGAAATCGTGGTTGGGTTTCGTTACTTAGATTAAAAAAATGTCTGCTATACCATGTATGTCCTGCACTGACCAACAAAGCTTGCTGGCATGGTTCACACTATCACATACCCCAAATAAAAATACCTAATTAACAAATATACCCTTTTGAAGCATTTAGGAAACGTAATCACGATTGAAAAGAGATGCACAGTCTGAGGACTTCAAAAGCAGTATTTTCAACAAACCTTGAATTAAAAATAAATAAAAAGTTATTTATTTGGTCTCCTCTCCACTACTTTGGCCCAGAACCTACAGCTAATGAACTGCAGGCGCTAATGAAACACCTGCCAGCGAGAGCCGACAAGCAGCGCAATGGGACTCTTTCTTCGATAGATGTGTCAGGGCGCCCCTCCTATGAGTAGGAAAGAGATGCATTCTGGGTGAACCCTTCACAAAGACTGCCTACTCTCCTTGGTGCAGGAGAAAAATGGCCACATTTTAGAATCTCACTTCTAAGGCAACAAAAGAACAAAAGTCGTATGGCAGTTGCGGCAGGAGGCGTAGCTGCCACTTTGACTTGTCCATTGGTACCCCTGGCAGCAGGGCCGGCTTTAGCGCTGGTGGCGCCCTGTGCAACAATGTCTGTTGGCGACCCCCCCCCAACCACCTCTGTACGGATTCCGTTACACCCCCCTTTAACCGTGCCCCTCAAGTCTCCAGAACCAATGTCTCTCGGATTAATTTCGTTTTATAGCACCACTCATAACAGTGTAAGGTGTCAGAGCACTTTACATCACACACACATTGTACAGAGACAACCATATGTGGTAAATCATTGTATAGGAAATGTTACATCAGACAGGACTACAAGGTGTAGTGTAGGAGTAACATGTCATCAATACTGGTAGGCAATATAGTTTAACCCCTTCCATGCGGCCGCGATTCTGCACCTGTTCGGCAGAATCGCAAGTGGGCGGGCCCCCAGCCGTCATCAGCACGCGAGCGCCGTAGTGCATGACGGCTGGGGGCCGTCATCACTTCCTACAAGTTGGTTCAGTTGTAGCCCTCATCAGCTTTGCCGCTCTGGTTCTGAAATTTCCATATCCAAAGCCTAATTTTAGTAATGAGTTGAAAAATTTGAATTTCAAACATGCCTGTGATGTGCAATTATTTAGTAGTTTCATTCATCCTTTTGTTTTGGGATTAGTTTCACATCTGATTTTGGCTTAGCTCGAAATCGTGGTTGGGTTTCGTTACTTAGATTAAAAAAATGTCTGCTATACCATGTATGTCCTGCACTGACCAACAAAGCTTGCTGGCATGGTTCACACTATCACATACCCCAAATAAAAATACCTAATTAACAAATATACCCTTTTGAAGCATTTAGGAAACGTAATCACGATTGAAAAGAGATGCACAGTCTGAGGACTTCAAAAGCAGTATTTTCAACAAACCTTGAATTAAAAATAAATAAAAAGTTATTTATTTGGTCTCCTCTCCACTACTTTGGCCCAGAACCTACAGCTAATGAACTGCAGGCGCTAATGAAACACCTGCCAGCGAGAGCCGACAAGCAGCGCAATGGGACTCTTTCTTCGATAGATGTGTCAGGGCGCCCCTCCTATGAGTAGGAAAGAGATGCATTCTGGGTGAACCCTTCACAAAGACTGCCTACTCTCCTTGGTGCAGGAGAAAAATGGCCACATTTTAGAATCTCACTTCTAAGGCAACAAAAGAACAAAAGTCGTATGGCAGTTGCGGCAGGAGGCGTAGCTGCCACTTTGACTTGTCCATTGGTACCCCTGGCAGCAGGGCCGGCTTTAGCGCTGGTGGCGCCCTGTGCAACAATGTCTGTTGGCGACCCCCCCCAACCACCTCTGTACGGATTCCGTTACACCCCCCTTTAACCGTGCCCCTCAAGTCTCCAGAACCAATGTCTCTCGGATTAATTTCGTTTTATAGCACCACTCATAACAGTGTAAGGTGTCAGAGCACTTTACATCACACACACATTGTACAGAGACAACCATATGTGGTAAATCATTGTATAGGAAATGTTACATCAGACAGGACTACAAGGTGTAGTGTAGGAGTAACATGTCATCAATACTGGTAGGCAATATAGTTTAACCCCTTCCATGCGGCCGCGATTCTGCACCTGTTCGGCAGAATCGCAAGTGGGCGGGCCCCCAGCCGTCATCAGCACGCGAGCGCCGTAGTGCATGACGGCTGGGGGCCGTCATCAGCATGCAAGGGGTTAAGAGGCCTTATTCTGGAAAAGCACCCATTCAGAATTTAAAATGTAACACCATTGTTAGGGGTTCTCTTTAATAATAAGAATGGTTTCCCACCCAAATGAACTCGTTTGGCAAGATTAGGATAATGAAAGACTGGGCAAAAAAACTCCTAGCTCTAACATATACCTTGCAGTTTGCACACAGCTCTTTGAGGACAGTTAATAGCTCAATGTTCTATATTACGATTTTGACTTACAAACGATAAGTAACAAAAGGAACTCTCTTATAGAAGCAGTAACCCACAGACCTATTTAATAATAATAATAATAATCCACATTTGTAAAGCGCACAATCACCCGTAAGGGTCTCTAGGCGCTGGGGGCCGTCGGGAAGATTAAGCGAGCTATTGCCCAGAGTCACATGGTGCTGGGCTGACCTGGCGCCGGAGCCGGGGATCGAACCGTGGTACCCAGATTCCAGCGTCAGTCGCCCTGGCCGCGCCTCTCCCCTACATTACATTTACATTACATGCACTTTGCTATCTGCAAGATACACGTTCTTATCAGCAGACATTTTAACCCTCTGTGCCATCTTTGGCTGAGTCAAAATTTCCACTAGACAAACCTCCGGTCTCTTTCCAGGAAGAAGGTAATTGAAGCCTACAAAACTTGCTGGAGGCCAGAAACACATCAGCAGGTTGATGCTTTTAAAATTATAATGTTACTTGTGAAAATGACACTCCCACCCCAAGTCAGCGCCCACTGCCTATGGCCATAGTGTTCATTGGTACGCCAGGGGCTGTATTAACCATGGTGCCCCGGGGGAAACGAGGCGTGTGCACCACCAGAGCCCTATAGTATTACAGAAGGGGTAGCAGACACTTGTGTGGCCCTTTCTGTCATACTGATAACACTGACACACATGTAGCATCAGTGCTATCTTGAGAGGGCATTCGTTATTTTGCATGGGAGCGTGGCTCCATTGCAAATGAGGAAATCCCTTTGTCTCTGCGCCCTATACATGCTCACAGCAAAGCAGAGTTTTTTTTTAGCACTTTCACGATCTAAAGTGCATTCATTTAATCAGATAGTTCTCGGAGTGGGCTCGTTATTTCAGACAGCACAGCTCAGAAAGAGGCAAACCTTGCGGACTCTTCTGAGCTGTGTGAAAATCAAACTCTAACTTGGAGTAATATCTGGTTTAATGAATGCACTGCAGCAGTGCAAGCACATAAAACAGGTCCTTTCTCGATCATGCGCAGAGGTTCAGAATATGGCCCCAGGGCTTTAAAAGCCCTGTTTAATTCGTTTAGTTCACACATCTTGCCCTGTTTCTAGCACATCTCACAAGAAAATGCACATTAATGATAGGGACAAGCACTAGCAATGCCAATGGGTCTGGATTATGAATGCAGGGTCAACTAAAAGCTAAAAAGCAACATACCTTAATGACTGGCCTTTTTCCCCATGTGTGATATTGCCATAGAAAAAACACCAGAAATGATATAGGGCCAGATGTAGGTAAATCATTTCCCGATTCATAAATACCGAATTTTACCGATTCGGTATTTATGAATCGGTAAATAAGATGTAGGTAAAAAAAAAAATCGGTATTTTTTACTGAATCGGTAAGATTCGGTATTTACCGATTCTGTAAATACCGAATCTGTATTTGCTATTGAATCCTATGGGCCTTGAAGCCCATAGGATTCAATAGCAAATACCGAATCGGTATTTACAGAATCGGTAAAAATACCGAATTGCAAAGGGGGACAGGGTGTCACTTTGACACCCTGTTGCACCCCTGTAACTGGCTTGTGCGCCATGTGGCACACATGCCACATGGCACAGGTGTACATGCACAGATGTGCATGTACACAGGAATTCAGTATTTACCATGCAATTGTATTACATGGTAAATACTGAATCCTGAAAGGCCTGAAGCACTGTTCAAAGTGCTACCTACATCTGAAAATACAGAATCGGTAATTTTACTGATTGGTAAATTTACTGAATCGGTAAAATTTACAGAATCGGTAAATTTAACGATTCTGTAATTTTACCGATTCGGTAAAATTACCGATTCTGTATGTGTTTTTGAGCCCCTACATCTCCATAGCCCAATACCGGTCGGAAACGGCTGATAATCGGTATTTTTGGCCGTTTCCGACCGGTATTGGGCTACCTACATCTGGCCCCTAGTTATCTAAAACACTTTCATAGCATTACAGTGGCATGTGTTTGCCTCTGAAAGTTCAAGCTCAGTCAGCTGGGTAATTAAACAACATGTTCACAACTGCGTGGAGGTAAGCACTTTTTAGGGCTCGGACTCCTTCCCAGTGAAACTGGGAGGAGTTTGAGAACTAATGTTAAAGGAGAAAAAAAAGAAGAAGTATCTCCTAGGGCCTTGGAGAGAGAAATTCCAGACATTCCTTAGCGTTTTCTGTCATCTGGTCAGTGATTCGTCTTCCTTGTGTTTTCGTTTTAATAGGCTTGAAGTGATAGGGTAAATGTAGTTTAGTTCCGCCATTTTGGGCATATTTCGTGCGTGCTCGCGCTAAGAAGTACATAAATTATAATTAGGAGCTGTCAGCGTGCCTCCGTTAGTGAATCCAGATGGCCGGGCGCGTTCACAATTCTGCAGCTCTCAGCGCGCAGCTTCCTGAGAGGACCGTGATAACATGCCCATGGTAAACTAGAGCTACATTTCCCAAGTTTGTCGTGGACTGCGAGAGGTAACTACGTCGAAACAAAAGGAGCCGAGCACCCTTGGCGCCCAGGCGTAGGCGCATGCCTCCTTAAGGCGCTAGCTGGCTCAGGATACGGAGCAACCAAAACACACGGCGCTTCGGAAAGAATCCCGCGCAGCCCATTAAACGCTGCCGCCAGATAGCAAGGGCCGGTAATGAGGACTTTCGAACAGAAATCTAGTTTCCTGGCATGCGCTCAGACCGCAAGGGACGGGCCTGCACACTTTTCTGTTCCAGTTTCTTTCCGACATTTTCGCCAAATTGTCCATGCGAAATAAGCAGTATTTCCGAAAGGTGTTTTTGTTTATTTAACTGAAGAATTGGAAACTTCAGGACCAATTTATTTATAATTGCACAATCCATCACACAAATCAATATGATTCGTATACTCACACTTCTTAAGACATTTTTATTTCTCTGAAAGGGATTCCTGAGATGCACACTCGTAGAACTCTGCAGCGCGTTACAGAGCGGGTTTCTCCCTCCACATACTGTCTTGTAATTTAGTTTCGCATTGTACCTCGCTACATTCCTGCAGGTACGTACCCTCGGTTGAAGCTGTGCACTGAACATCTGATCTGAACAGAGCTTCTCCGACCTCCAGGACGTTTCTTGCAGCTTCGTGTAGACGGAGCCCAATATCCATCAGACACAACTACATTTTCCGGGTCTGTCTCACGAGAAAAGCAGGGCCATCAATTTGCAGTGATCTGGCTTGTGTCAGCCGCGGGGAAGCAGTTTTATTTGCAGGGCCGTGCGGTCCTGTGGGCGCAGTCTGCAGGAGGCCCCACATAGGCAGCGGTTGTCTGAAGCCCCCACTGCAGGTTATAGAGTGACCTCGGGGCCTCCCCAGGACACATCTGCAAACACAGTATCCCTCCCAGAACCAGCAAGGTAAAGCGCAATATCACAGCGCCTAGCGCTCCGAAGGAATGAATGACGCAGTTAACAGCGAGGCCGTGTATACGAGCACGAAGGGCGACAAGGCCGTGAGTAACGTCCAGACTGCTGTACGTGGAGAATAAGTGTTTTTAAAGAGAGAGCCGCCATAACAAAACGAATGCGACATGACATGGCCGCAATGCAAAATATACGGATATATGTTCAAACGGAGACTGCGTTTCAGCATTTGTAGTGAGTTAAAGGGTGCAGAATTAACAGCAATTATGGCGCAGTTCAAGGACTGCGCCTCGTGAGGAGAGGTAGCCCAGTTTCTACTATTCTCGCATTGTACATTTGGAGATCTCACAAAGCCGTGTGACCTGGGGCAGGCTGATGTGTGGCCCCGCGACCACGTAAAAACTAAAGGCTTGGTTTAGAGTTTAGCCAATGATCTGCCTAGTTATAACTGCATTAGAATATCAGAGACTGTAATAAGGCAGGCAGGTTGCAAACAGAACACATAACCCCCCTGTAATATAAACGACCTAAATATAATCCAGCGACTGAAGCCGCACTAGTAAACATTAAATACATTTTTGCAAACAGCGTGCCCCTTATGTAAAGCGTGTAATAGAAGCACCCGTCATGCACAGCGCTGCAGCTACGTATGCACACTCTTTGAACTCTCAAAAGTAACTGACATACAACGAAATTCAATTCAAATACTTCTGTAACGAAATCCTGTATGAGCTGGCATCGCACCTTCTTCATCAAACAATGGAAAGGTGCATGCATGTTTACAGAAATAGAGTGGCAGTCTCATCGAACGTGGACCTATAGAGTATGGTGCTAAAATACAGTCAACGTTTGTAGACATCCGTGCAACTGACCACTGGTAAGAATGCATTATGAATACATCCGATGTTGCACGGATGTCTACAAACGTTGATATATATATATATATATATATATATATATATATATATATATATGTATATACATATATACACACACATTATGTAAATAATATATATATGCATGTCCACACAGCTGCATACCCACATACACAGTGCTTTTATTTAACAAAATGCAGTGGTATAAGCCTATAGGTCCTAGGGATCCGTAAATATGAACAAGACATCCCAGTCCCTGTGAAACATAGGTTTCATCATCATGATCGACAGCCGCTGCCATCTCTCTACTGTCCATTGGTTAATCAACATTCTATCCAGAGGTAAACACAATCTGTACATCCCAATTACAACCCGCGCCCACTCTCTGCTGCACCTACTGGAGAATAGCTTTAGCTATGTCTCCTTTCTATGGACTCAATGTGTGTTTTTTTACCAGTGCACATGATAGTTTCCAAAATTCTACATTTTTAAATGAGAAATTTAGTAACGCTTTGATTTTACGACGAACTCGTGCTTTATGAACGTGTCTTCATATTCACAGGGACGGGTGTGGTGCCACGTAGAACGTGAGCTATGCAGACATAAGTGCAGTGCCACCAACCTTGCAATGTTTAAGACACACGTGCTTGCAGCGCCACAAGGCTTCAAATGTGCAGACTTTACAAATGCATACAGTCGCAGGGCCGCCATACACTTCCAATTTTACAGACCCGCGTGCAGTACCACCACCACTAGCACTACCACTACCGGTACCACCACCAGTACTACCACTACCATTATTACCACCAGCAGTACTACCACTACCAGTACCACCACCAGTACCACCACTACCAGTACCACCACTACCAGTACTACCACCACCAGTACTACCACCACCAGTACTACCATTACCAGTACCACCACCTCCAGTACTACCAGTAACACCACCACCAGTACTACCACTACCAATACCACCACCACCACCACTACCAGTACTACCACTACCAGAACTACCAGTACCACTACCACCACCACCAGTACCACCATCACCAGTACTACCACCACCAGTACTACCAGTACCACCACCACCACCAGTACTACCACCACCAGTACCACCACCACCACCAGTACTACCAGTACTACAGGCACCAGTACTACCACTACCACCACCACCAGTACTACCAGTACCACGACCACCAGTACTACCACTACCAGTACTACCACTACCAGTACTACCACCACCAGTACTACCATTACCAGTACCACCACCTCCAGTACTACCAGTAACACCACCACCAGTACTACCACTACCAATACCACCACCACCACCACCACCACTACCAGTACTACCACTACCAGTACTACCAGTACCACTACCACCACCACCAGTACCACCATCACCAGTACTACCACCACCAGTACTACCAGTACCACCACCACCACCACCAGTACTACTACCACCAGTACCACCACCACCACCAGTACTACCAGTACTACAGGCACCAGTACTACCACTACCACCACCACCAGTACTACCAGTACCACGACCACCAGTACTACCACTACCAGTACTACCACTACCAATACCACTACCACCACCAGTACTACCACCACCAGTACCACCACCACCAGTACCACCACCACCAGTACTACCACTACCAGTACTACGGCCAGCAGTACCACCACCACCAATGCTACTGCTCACCACCAGCCATCAGTGCACAATTTCTACAGGCAGTCACGGCCATCAGTACATGCATCGATTGTTACACATCCACAATTAAGTATTGTAGCAATCTCAGTATGGTACACTTTAGTTTTAAACATATTCATGTAAAAACACAGCATGCCACCATTGCTACAATTATAATCTAACACACATAATTCCACTACACACCACATTAACACACTCCATAACACTTAGCAAAAATACATTACCATTTACAATGCCATTAGCTCAAACTCAAATAAATCCGAGCCCGATTGCATTTCTAATGCTTGTTTTTAGAAGGTAACAACTTCTGCCCAATGAAAATATGTATTTCTGGCTCCCAACATGTGGGCAGAGCCAAACGCCTGCCTAGTGCTGCTTACCATTGGGCTGGCAACTGCTGCGATGTCAAGCCAGACCAAAACAAACATTGGAAAAGCCAATAGCTCTGTCTTTGGCCACCAGCCTTCATGCAATTCTTGCCTTATGATATATTGTTTGAGATATGTCATACCTTCGATTTAAGTAAAAAAATGGAAAGAAAAAAGAATCAAGAATGAAAGAAAACAAAGAAAGAAAAAGAAAAAGAATTATATAAAAACCTAGAGAATTAAAGGAAAGAAAAAACTTAAAGAAAGATAGAACAAAGGAAGAACACAGGACAGAAAGAAATAAGCAAAGAAAGAAAGAAAAAAAGTAAAATGAGGACAACTCAGTACAAAGAGTATCAAATGGACACCAACCTCAATGCTGTGAAATGGGAAACATCCTTTACAATGCAACTTTTACCACGCAGTGCCTTTACGATGCAACTTTTACAACGCAAACCATTACAACGCATTGCGCTGGGGGGCGCTCTAGGATAGGGAATAAGTTTAATTTACTATCCAACACCTTCCCTAGTGTCCACGGGGACTGGAGTTGGAATAGTAAATTAAACTATTCACTATCCAGCACCCCAAAGCGCCATGCGTTGTAAAGGTTTTTGTTGTAAAAACCGCGTTGTAAAGGCATGCGTGGTAAAAGCATGCGTTGTAATGTCATACATCCCTGTGAAATAGTAGCAGTCTGAAAAGGAATTTCCAGCAACACTGGCCAGTTATGGGATCATAAAAAGATAGATTGTGCATCAGAAGTGTCCAGCTATCACATCATGGTCTAAACCCAAAGGCAACGCTAAAGTAATTATGAACTGAAAACAGAACACTTCCACTGAAGGGAACTAGCTTGCGTGCAGAAGTGCTCCTTCTGAAAGAACAAAATGCAGTCACTGAAAGTGAAGTTAACCAGTGGCTTGCGTAGGCTGACCTACTGCCCCATGCTATATGCTGAACAATAAATGAAAAGAGGTGGCTGAAACCCCCCACCCATTTGTAAGTATATTATACATATTTCAGAAAAATCAAAAAGTCTTGGCTATAATGCCAGACCTAAAAAGGGGTCAAGTGTGTGATGTCACTTATGGAACCATTGACATTGTGTTGAGTTGATGTTCATGGCGAAAAGTTGATTCATTGGTTATAAGGTAATTGTGAATCACAGGGAGATTTGGTACTATCGACATTTTTGTATTGAAGATTTCTTGCAATTATTGTTTACTGTTTGTGTAAGGCAACATCCACCCCAATGGGCATCTTGGCGCTCATGGCTCTGAGGCTTTGGCCCTCTACCTGCCTCTAAAGGACCACTTGCAGTGCCACAATTGCAGATTTGCTGCATCATAAATGTTCGGGTGCAAATGGATAAACTCTTCTAGTGTCATATAGGCCGGGCCACTGGAATTATGCGGGAGTTGAAGACCAAATTATGCAGCACAGTTTACTAGATGTGTCAAGAAAAGGCAAATTATGTGGCTCAATGTTGCTTATTTTGGATACTACCTCATTGTTATTTTTACACATGTTAAACACTATCTGGGCAAAGGTTTCATCTCATTAGTACCAGTCTGAACACCCAAATACAACAATAAGCAACAGAAAGATGACCACTCATCCTTTGCAAAGTGCCTTCTATTGCACAGCAGCCCATGTTGCCGTGCTTTTAGTAACTTTTGATCTATCGGAGGCAAAAACATATTTTTTCTTACAATCTGCTGATTATGGATTGCGACAAATGTGGCAAATCCATAATGAAGCAGAAACCCAGCCATATGCAAATCAGTTGTGACCCTGTTCCTCATGGGAATAGTCCAGATCAAACTGCAAAGCCAGGTTTTCCCTGGAACGGAAATCAGCAATCCCCACATGTCCAGAAGAGAATCAAGTCACCATACATTTATACTGAAAAGTTTCGCAATAATATTTCGCAGGGCGTTAAACACTTTTTGGAGAAGGTGTCACAATCAGATCAGACAGTATGAAGTAAGAAAAACAATGTGACGTAAGGAAAATACCTTCACAGGTGAACCAATGAGTAGTCTTCAGTGAAAAGGCAAACAGCATCATAAATACACATAATTAACTTATTTCCCTCATACGTGTGACTAAATCACAATTTGAGATATCATGATTGAATGAAGCACAACAGCTGCTTCGTTAGGAAGCATTACTAGGTAACCCTAACCAAACGGAAGAGTTTTTAGGTCGAGCTAGAGTGCGCATGCGTAGCATGCATCTAGCTCGACAACTATTGTTGTCAGTCTCCTGGGAATCTGAGACAGGGTTCGGACACCTGTGCCGATTGCACCTCTTGGGCGCGCGCGCCCAGCCTGGCGCCATGCCGATCCCCTGCCTCAGATTCCCCGAGGTCCGCAAACACAGCTACACTCACTCATGAGCACATACACAGCCACACGCACACACACTGCATACACACACACACACCCCCCTTAAACAGACACACGCACAGACACACGCGCGTAACCACCCCCACTTCCCCCCACTCACCGAGTCTCTTGGGCTCCTCTCATCTCGTCCATCACCTCTTATACGCCATCAGCAAGCGGAGAAGCGGCGCATGTTGTTCTGCTCGACCCTGGGTGCTGCGTTGGATGATAGAAGTCACGAACCACAGCCTTCTAGGGCAAGGGAGTAGCAGCAAGCGGTTATATAGTCCACTTTCTGTATCTTACACTCCAAAGTCCGGAAATGGCCGAATATCCCGGAAGCGTTTCTGAACCCTGCAGAGACTACACCTCCCATGATTCCGTTTTTTTTATGTGTGACGTCACCGATGCCCGGGAAATGGAACGGGGTTCAAGATGGAGGCGTTTTGATGATAAGGTGAGGGGTGGTGTAGATAGAGATCGTAGAGTTGAATCATGCACCTTTTGTTCGCGGAACTAAACACTGCGTCTGTATCTTCACACTTCGTTCACCTCGCGGGAAGTGGGCATTTTGTGAATCTAGTTTGACATTCCGTTTGTGTATATCCAATTCTGCTCCACATCGTGATTGTTCAAGGGGCGGTGATTAATCAAGGGGCGGGACTAGCAAACTACACACCAATCGCAGCACAGTCATGGTGAGAATAGCTTCAGCATATGACGCAAGGATCTCTTTCAATCACGTGACATTCACTAATGAAGCTGCTTCGGCCATTTTGGTGACTGGAGAAGGGCGTCTATTTCCCTTAACTCAATAAATAAAGACGCAATCAAATGGTAGCGCAAAACAAGTTATTTGTTAAAACAAAAAGGCACATATCGATGTTGTTCGTCCTCTCTTAAAAAGGCACAGCAGTCGTAGTGCTCGGTGTGAAGATGGTGCAGTCCTGCTCAGCTTACGGTTGCAGGAACAGGTACGACGAGGAGAAGCCCATCTCTTTGAACAAGTAAGAAAACTTTCTTGCTCTCGCACTTTGACCGTGGCACTTTCGTGCGTGTAAAACCGTTACATATAGGGGTAACCATGTTCGGCAGAGTCAAGATATTGCCAGACATAGTTCAGAGTTGAGCAAAGCGTTTATACTGATGCTTCTCGCGCATGCTTAGAAGGGAAAGGGGGCGGGTATAGCATAGAGACGAAGACCTTTATTTAAATATTTGCAAACTCGGCCTAAGAGGTCGGCACTGTCTTTGATTTGTTGTTAAGGGTCGAACCTGCGTGAGCAGCATGCGCTAGCTAAGGGGCCGCCAATGCTTGTTTTTAAACACATTCATTTCTACCCCGTCAGTTTGGCAGTCTTGAGCAGCTGCTCATTTGTCACCGTCTTTTTTTCTCTGAAACCCTGCTCATGCGTATTCAGCGACCATCTTTTTTATTTTTTAAAGTTTCCTGCTGTTGCTGGCTAATTTCCCAGTGCTATGCCAGGTCCCCACAAGCACTTCCCATTGCTCCTTGTTTCCCTTAGACAAGTCAATGCTATCTTTCCTGTGGCATACAGTTACCACCAAAGAAAGCTGCAGTAGTATTCAATGTCGGACGTTCTGAGCATTGATGTTTGGCGTTGCTAACAGCAATACTAGCCATACATCTAATTGCCAATCACCTTTACAAGCATTTTATTAACTTATTTAATACCAGTGTAGCTGCTTTTTAAAATATATATACTTGTCTCTCTATTAATTATGCTTTATTAGTGTACAAAAAAACATAAATTCTCTTATTAGGCCCATTATTTAAAGATGGCACCCCCATTAAATAGTTTTCTTGTAGTCCCTCACCTCTGTCTATGACAGAAGCCGTTGCTCTCATATCCCAGTATGCTCCACTCTTAAAAACCTATTGCGGTGAGCGCAGGCATTGGTGGTTATTAGGGGTACCAGTTGTGATTTAACCGATTCTTTCAGCTTCCTAGCTTTTGTAGGTACAGGGAGAACTTTCATCGCTACATTATATAGGCACAGGGAGAACTTTCACTGAGACTTTTTTGTTTGGTTGAAGGGGCCTACTTCCCCGGGGCTGTGTGCCAAAGTGTTTCAGCCAACGGCCATCTTCCAGATTTGCCCAACCCCCCACCCTCAACCTCCTACCTCAGCTACCTTGGTTAAAAGGAGCAAAATAGTTGTTATTGGCCGCCTGTGAATTCCTAACATTACTGCCTCTTCCCCGCCATCTACCCGAGCCCTCTCTGCAGGAGCAGTGCACAGGTCCATGTTTGTTTCTTTTAGAAGGGTCTGTTGATAAGAGTTAATTGCCAGCTTCATGCTGTATCTCATGGCATAATGCTCCTCACACCACAGATGCTCTGTGCATCTTAAATAAGTTAGGCACTTAACTTCTTGTTATACCTTTCTGCCCTCTGCATCACCACATCATCACTCAGCGCTACCCCAGCTTCACTCAGCACCACCACATTATCACTCAGCACCACCACATTATCACTCAGCACCACCACATTATCACTCAGCACCACCACATTATCACTCAGCACCCCCAGCATCACCCAGCATCACTCAGCACCCCCAGCATCACCCAGCATCACTCAGCACCCCCAGCATCACCCAGCATCACTCAGCACCCCCCAGCATCACTCAGCACCCCCCAGCATCACTCAGCACCCCCCAGCATCACTCAGCACCCCCCAGCATCACTCAGCACCCCCAGCATCACTCAGCACCCCCCAGCATCACTCAGCACCCCCCGCATCACCCAGCATCACTCAGCACCCCCCAGCATCACTCAGCACCCCCCCAGCATCACTCAGCACCCCCCCAGCATCACTCAGCACCCCCCCCAGCATCACTCAGCACCCCCCCAGCATCACTCAGCACCCCCCCAGCATCACTCAGCACCCCCCCAGCATCACTCAGCACCACCACAGCATCACTCAGCACCACCACAGCATCACTCAGCACCACCACAGCATCACTCAGCACCACCACAGCATCACTCAGCACCCCCACAGCACCACTCAGCACCCCCACAGCATCACTCAGCACCCCCACAGCATCACTCAGCACCCCCACAGCATCACTCAGCACCCCCCCAGCATCACTCAGCACCCCGACAGCATCACTCAGCACCCCGACAGCATCACTCAGCACCCCCTCAGCACCACCACAGCATCACTCAGCACCACCACAGCATCACTCAGCACCACCACAGCATCACTCAGCACCACCACAGCATCACTCAGCAGCACCACAGCATCACTCAGCACCACCACAGCATCACTCAGCAGCACCACAGCATCACTCAGCAGCACCACAGCATCACTCAGCAGCACCACAGCATCACTCAGCAGCACCACAGCATCACTCAGCAGCACCACAGCATCACTCAGCAGCACCCCAGCATCACTCAGCAGCACCCCAGCACCACTCAGCAGCACCCCAGCACCACTCAGCACCACCCCAGCACCACTCAGCACCACCCCAGCACCACTCAGCACCACCCCAGCACCACTCAGCACCACCCCAGTACCACTCAGCACCACCCCAGCACCACTCAGCACCACCCCAGCACCACTCCGCTCCACCCCAGCACCACTCCGCTCCACCCCAGCACCACCGCTCCACCCCAGCACCACTCCGCTCCACCCCAGCACCACTCCGCTCCACCCCAGCACCACTCCGCTCCACCCCAGCACCACTCCGCTCCACCCCAGCACCACTCCGCTCCACCCCAGCACCACTCCGCTCCACCCCAGCACCACTCCGCTCCACCCCAGCACCACTCCGCTCCACCCCAGCACCACTCCGCTCCACCCCAGCACCACTCCGCTCCACCCCAGCACCACTCCGCTCCACCCCAGCACCACTCCGCTCCACCCCAGCACCACTCCGCTCCACCCCAGCACCACTCCGCTCCACCCCAGCACCACTGAGCACCACCCCAGTACCACTCAGCACCACTCAGCACCACTCAGCACCACTCAGCATCACCACCACAGCGCCACCCCAGCATCAATCTGCGCAACAATTCACCAACAACTGGTTCAAATATGTTCTCTCAATGTTTCAAGCTTTATTACAAATGTCACAAAAAGATGTTAATATTTCACTTCTGTTCTTGGATTTTCGTCTCAATAAAATACACTGAACATAATCTTCACAAAAGTTATTCACAAAAGTTTAAGCTATTGCCATTATAAATTACAATCACTTTTATTTAAGTATTAATTATTTAAAAAAATTAAAAGCCATTGTAATTTGTAATATCAATACATCTAAGTCACGTAAATACAAAACATGTTGCATTACAAATGCTACAGGTGTCACATTTGCGAAAGTTATAATTATTGGCATTGTAAATGACAAAGCTATTAATTTAGCTATTTTCAAAACCAACACATAAATAAAAAAATTGTCATTTACAAGTCCAATAGCTCAAACTTTCCAAATGCGAGACCTATTGCATTGCAAATGCTTGTTAAACCTGATTTGAACTCTAGCCCAGAGTCAGGTAATCTCATAGCTTTTGGAAGCGAGTTGTATGTTTTTGCTGCCAATACAGAGAATGATCTCCCACCACCTGATCTTACTTTTGACACCTTGGGGTGCAGTCCTTTCCTTGATTTGCCGACTGACGCACCCTAGCAGGCTAATAAAGCACAAGTATTTTCTGTAGGTACCAAGGCCTGTTGTGGAGCAGTGCTCTAAAATAAATTAGCATGGCCTTGAATATGATCCTTTGCCTAATCAGAAGCCAATGCAACTGCTTAAGATGCTCCTCCGTAGATTGCCTCTTAGGGCATTTCAGAACCAAACTAGCAGCAGCATTCTGTACTAGCTAAAGTTCATTCAGCAGTCCATCTGGAAGTCCTAAGTAGAGCACATTGGCATAGTCTAACTTGGAAAGGACCACCGTTTTCAGAGTATGTCTGAAAAATAGATTGAGTCTTTTTAATGATCTAATCCACTTGAAACATGTAGCAGTAATAACTGATTTGAGGTTTGAAGGATAAGTCTTTATCAAATTTAATACCCGGATTTCTCGCTTCAGATTTAGGAATAGGTGGGCTTGCACAGATCCTTAGGCCATAGAATTCGGAGATCAAGGGAGGTGATTCAGTGAACATCCGAATTTCAGGTTTATCTGAATTCAGTTTCAGACAGCTAAGTTTCACCCAGTTGGCCACGGTGGACAAGCAACCTTGAAAATTCTCTTCCACCACATTCTCCATTTGGTAAAATGAGAGCATTAGCTGTGTGTCATCTGCATAGGAGACCAGGCTGAAGCCCCATTGTTCAACGGCCTTCCCCAACGGGCCATGTAGATATTAAACAATGCAGGACTCCGTGCTGAGCCCGGAGGGACACCATATTCAAGATTTCCAAAACAGGAGGAAAAAGAGGAAGGAAAACCGCTTGCTCCCTCTCAGGTGGAAAAGACCTTAACCAGCGGTGAGCTTTCCTGGTTATCCCTGCCTCTTCCAATCACTCTAGTAGGATTTTATGAGATACTCTATCAAAGGTGGCTGAGCGGTCAAGGAGTATGACCACCACCTTTTAACTGTATCTAAGCTGGTTTTAAAAAATAACGTTAACGTCAAAGATCAGCTTCCGTATTATAACCTCATCAAAAGCCTGATTGAATGTAGTGTACGATACCTTCCCTTTCAATAAATTGAGAAAGCGGTTTGTTGACCAACTGCTCTAGCATTTTCCCCAGATTAGGAAGAAGGGAAATGGGTCTATAATTACTCAGGCATTCAAGGTCAGCATTTTTTAGCAAAGGGAGCAATGATGCTTTTTACAAGTTGCAGATACAAAGCCAGAATTCAAGCAGCAGTTGAAACAAGTAATTTCTGTTAATGTAAAAAAAAAAAAGAACACAAGTTTAATAATTTTAGGCAGGACGGGGTGAAGAAGCCAGAGTTTTCCTATAAAATGACTTCTTAAACCTCCAAAAAAGATCTCCTCAAATTCTACCGGTCCAAAGAAATTCAGATGGGGTTGGAGCACATTCCTGTGATGTAGTTCTAATGCACTCTACTGTGTACTGGGGAATAAGAGAAACAAAACCAAGTTCTCCTCATAACTTAAGTGTGCCCCGCTCAATGTCCTCTAGAATGACTGGACGCCTACGGCGGGGTGCAGACGCGTTGTGATCAATATTTCTTGTAACGTTGGGCATTGAAGCCTTTAGAAGAAGTTGTGGTAACTCCGACTCAGATGCTCTGTATAGACTTGTTATCTTTGATGTGAACATTTACGGTTGTTAAGTGTTCAGATACCTTTGGGTCTGGCAAGAGCTATATAAAACTCTCAAATAAATATATTTGGCCTTTGATATGTCACAAGTTGTAAGTGAACATTAGATTAGGTGTAAAAATGCAGAATAAGGCTTACATTAAAAGGTTCTGTTACAGGGTCTCTGTCTACTACCTCATACTCCCCAATAGACGCGGCATGGCCACGAATTTCAGAGCATGCCCACCCAGCCACACAGAGGGGCACGACTCGCTGACATTACGGCTGCTTGACTAAATGAACTCCTCCCACAGCACGGCCGGACCCCCCCCCCCCCCCCCCCTAAAAGACTGCCATGCACCCACTATGGGTCTGCAGGCACTTGTCACATGACTCACTCTTCTCCCTACACCCACATCACTACATGGATCTGACAGCAGAACATGGCCAAAAGGAGTTTTAAATCATTAGAAAAATTGTAGTCTCTATTTTTATCCTGCATGACTCATCTGGAACCTCTGGGACGAATGGACTTTGCATGAAGGTTGCAGCAGTGTAGCACAGCTTGCAATTCGAGCTTTGGTAGGAAGGGCTTTGTCCCTACATTACTGGATGCATCCTTCACCCCAGATTCGCACCTCACTAGTTTTATTTTGCTGGTTAAGCAGAAGTCATCTTTAACTACTGTACTTCATACTCCATGTCTACCTGTCCTATTTCTTGTGCTGGCCATGAGTTGGGGGCCATCTATACCCTTATGTTGTATCCTACTACCTTCCACCTCCACTACCACCACCACACCGTTTGTCACATTTACACTACTTTTTCAAATTTTGACTTTTGTTTGGTGAAACATCAAGGAGAGCCAACATTTTTGTAACACGTATTGGCAAAGCAAATAATTCACACCTTCGGGACCCATTGGTTTTGTCAATGGTTTTTAGCCATGGCGTACAGCATCCTGGATTATGCGCAGAAAAAGAACCCATGGTTGCAGCCATGTCATTTTGTAGGTGCATGCTATGCAAGCACCACGTCTACAAATTAATGCAAGCACTTTTTTATTTTATTTATACAGTTGGATCAGAATTTTTTTTTTTTAAATATGAGCATCACAAAAGTTTTTTTTTTCAAGCATGGGTGGTGGAGAGCAACACAGGGCACGAGTGCTGGGAAACATGGATGGTGAGGGAATGGAAGCCACATGGAGGGTGGGTGTGAGGGGAAAAGCCATGTGGGGTGGGTATGGCAGAAGCACAGGGGCAGGAAAGGAACATGAGAGGAGAAGTACTGAGGGGCAAGCGCAACATGGAGGGTAAGATGCACATGGGTGACAGACCGCATTACAGGCAGGCAGGCAGGCAGGCAGGGGAGAGAAATATGCGAGGGGGCTAGCTGAAGAAAACATGCAGTCTCATGTAGTGCTACACCCAAAAAAAGAAAGTAGTGCTTGAAAAGCAAGCAGTGGAAGGACACAGTAGTGCATCCATGCTCCAGTGGGAGGGAAAACCCCAAGCGAAAAGAAAACTCACATAAGCTAACAAATAAAAGCAAGCAGGATAGTGACAATAAAGCCAACCAATGGTCAGCAATGGGCAGGGTCTAAGACCACTGAAAGCTTACGTTAGGTCTTTTCCTCAGACAGCTAGTGCTGTCAGCAGACCTAATAAAAACTATTCTTACATTTTAGCTGTACCAGGACCAAATGCCATTTTCAATTTGCCAGCCTGCCTATTCCTGTAGAAGTTTCCTGAGTTATTGCATATGCCATTCCACTACACTATGTGTAAACTGAAACTAGTAGAGTGGCAATAAACAAGATGGTGACATCACTCTTCAATGGCTTCAGCGACTCTGTATTTTTCCACAAATAAAAAAAAGTCTAATGTCCACAAACAATTGGAAAGCGAGCAGAAACACTTATTTAACTAGAAACGTAACGAGACCATAACACTAGGCCTGGGTGGTAAATTCCGTTCCGCTCATGGAATTTGTGGAATTTGGGTAATTTCGCAGTCCGCAGAGAATGCGGAATGGCCCAAAATTCCATTATCCGCGGCTGCGCAGAATTTTTTTCTTGTTTGCGCTATCAAAATACGTGTTTGTAAGATATTTCTCCCCAAGCACGCAAACAGTGTTCGAGAACAGGGAAAAAGCATCACGAACACGCGGAACAAGCAATTCCGTGTGTTTGTGGAACTGTTGCGCGCTCGCGGAGATGTTTCACCTTTTCGCTGAGCGTTGCGTAGCGCGACAATGCAAATTCCGCCCACACCTAACAAAACACTCTCCTAGTCACAACCCAATAGTGCATAAGAAAGTGCACTTTTGAGTGGCATGGTTGGCTTTGGGTATAAGTGCCCCTGGGGCAGTTCTTTCAATGTCAAGACATGGCTTCATAAACTCACTACGTGCAAGGGCTATCCTGGGCGGGGAATTACAGCACACTTGTTGCTGGTACTGGGAAAAATTGACCTTACAGTTGCAGCACGGTCATAAGAGTGACAACAATTATTGCAAAGAAGGCTTTGTATATAGTTCCTAAAACTAGGTCGATTGGTTTGTACCATGTGTGCAGACTACCGAGAAAAAGGTGATTTTTTTTTTTTTTTATAAGAGAAGATTGCAAGGCATGTCAGGAGGTTACGCATACATATGGTGATAACGTGTGTGAAGAAAATGCAATGTGTAAGCAAAGCCCCATTAGGTGGCAACACGTGTGAAAACATTTAAGTGCAGTTAGTCTCTTTACAAACAAGCACTTGCAAAGCCAACAGTTCGGGCGTAGGCCACAAGCCTTTTGGCTTCGTCAAATCTTGTTAAGTCTGTGTTTTGTCATGGTTTTACAAAACGTAATTCTTGTGGAAGCTGCAAGAACCCCATTAATCTTAAACAAAAAATAATAAAGAAATAAAACAAAAAATGGTTAAAACTAAAAATATTTTTTGCTCTGAGAAAGCACATGGTTCATAGCACTTAAGGAACTACTTTGTGTGTGGATGTGCTCCTTGAGAAAGGGTTTATTTCTGTCACTTAAAGTGAAGTTAGTCAATAGCTGACGTGGCCTGGCACTAAAGCTCCATGCTGTAATGGGTAGAGCAAATGTGAATGACTATAATGATCCAATGAATGAAAAGGACTGGGGGAAAGCCTCAATAATTAAGTATAATCATATAATTTTAGCCAAAACCTTTTGATTTTACTAAAATCAGATGGAAAAAAGGACATAGTTAGTTTAGAATGAACATTTTAATATTTCAGCTAAAAAAGATTTGAAAGGTTGCCAGTCTTCCTTTGTTAGGGCAGAGTCACAGACTCCAAAGGTAATTGATTTGGCTTTAAAAATTATCTTGAGAAGGAGCACTGTAAGCATTATCGGGCGCTCTCCTCATTTACTTGGAGAAAAAGGGTCCGTTTTGTAGCTCTCGTTTGCAATTTGGCCTTTTTTGCTGCTCTCCCCTACCCACCCCCGATCAGTGGCGGCTGCAAGCTATAGGGACTCGGGGTGCGGGAGGGATGAACATAGAGGGCAGGCAGAAAAGAAAAATACATAAATCACTTACCTGGCTGCACTCCTCGCTCTGGTCCTGATCTTTCCTGCAGCATGTACCCTGCCAACTCCCTTAACCAATCCTGGCGCTGCTCTCATGCTGCGAGAGCAGCGTCAGATTGCATGGAGCAGGCAGGCTGGACGCTCCCTCAGGCCCCATAGGCCTGTGCTTGGTCTCCACCCAACTGTCCAAGACAGCTAGGTGGAGAGCTCCAAAGTGTGCATGTCACTTTGGCCGTTGGCAAGACAGCCTGCCAAAGTGACATGCGCACTTTGGAGTATCGAGCCAGCCACTGCTCCTGTCCTCTGCTACCAATCGGCAGCAGAGGACATGCCCTGCAGGTCTCTGGGCTCGGAGAAGGCTGGTTGCTGCAGTGTTGTGAGGGCACAAGTCGGAAAAATAAAATGGCAAGGAAATCTTTTCATTGCCAGTTTATTTTTCCTGCGAGGCTTGCAGAGGGTAAGGGGGTGACGCTCCCCTGCCCAAGTGAAGAAACCACTGCTGCCCCAGAGGTGACGTTAACATCCTCAGCTCATCACAGATATGTGCTGGGGTTGCTGGCCCTCTATTTTGGTATAACATTTTCTGAACCAACCCATTCTTGAAGGTATGTTGCCAGAACATTGTAGTCAAAATATTGTCTGAGAAAAATATTTGGTTCTACACATTATTTGAATACCCAGAAATGTCATCTCATTGGAGTTATATTTGAATTAATAAGAGAAAGTCTATGCCCAATGGGATGATATTTTAATCATTGATATTTGCAGTGGCGGCTGCTCCTGGGAAGCAGCAGTGGGGCGGGGAGTGTGGGAAAGAGTGGGAGGTGTTTACAAAAAAATTTATATTAACTCACCTGCTGGCCGGCCGCTGCAACTCTACTCCATCGTCTTCCTGGCTTCTGAGCAAGGAGGAAGCACCCGGGCTCCCAAGCTCCCCATAGCCAATCACAATGCAGCTTTGTGATTGGTCTGAGCACCAGGGTTCGGCGCTCAGCCAGGGAATGAGGGCCTGTGCATGTTCTCCACCCAGGCTGTTATGCAGCCTCGGTGGAGAACATGCAAAGTGTGCATGACCGTTTGGCCGGCCCTTGAGGGCCAGCCAAACAGTCATGGCGCACCTTACAGAGTGTCTACCATGCCGCCCCCCTGCTCTGAGAGCAGAGCAGCCCCACCCCGCCCGCCATGCGGCAGGAACAAATCAAATGATAATAAATTCAAGTTATTATTATATTTTCCCTTCTTTGCACTGAGAGCAGTGGGGCGGCGCTCCTCCACCTTAGCGGTGGAGCCGCCACTGGATATTTGGTAAATGATATTTAGGTCCGACAATATTTACAACATCGACATTCTGACATACAAACGTCTTGAAACCTGTCGTGGAGCAGTTCCTTCAGCGCAAGAACGGTTATTAAAACCATAACAAAAGCACATTAATTTGCAACTACAACTGCGGAAAGAACACAGCCAGTAAGGTAGCCTCCTCACTAGTGGTCAGAGGAAAAAAACTCAATCCGCTCTGCAAGCCCTGGTCCACTGTGAAAATAATCCCTCATCACATCAGGGTCAGCCCTAAGGAAGCCATAGTGAAGACGCGTCACAAGAGTTCCAGTGGTAAATGTGCATTTGTAGAGCAAGCGGGTTCCCCTCTAGATCGAGAGGTTTATTTTTCTGACCACAAACAAGGACAGTTGTATGGACCACAATTGTAGGAAATGCATAGTTCTGATATGCCTATAAAAAAGCCCACATGTATATTCAGTGGCTACATGGGCAATCATGTGTTTTGGTCCTATAGTGCCTTCCCTGGGTATGGTGGATGTTTGCACAGAATTTCACATTTGCAATCACTCTTCTAGACCTTGCCCCAACACTCACAGATTACTTGCAAGTTCATATGAACATCAATGCAAAAGCTATGTTGAGGGACATTAAATTGAACAAGCATCAAAAGTCCTGAAACTGACCACAAACACATGTGAAATACACCGAAACATCTAGTTAAGAATCTCAGGAACATTATACTTACAAGGTCTCAAGTCTAACAACAAATTCCACAGCTTAGGCATGGAAGCGATCATGCAACCCACAGGGTCCACCATACACCGCCTCTGGAAGGAAGTGTCACCTGCACCCACATTCAGTTACATAAAAAGAATAAGGGGTGAATACCTCACTCATTCCTGTATCAGCTAAGGGGAAGATAAACAGACCCAATTTTAGAGGGAGAAAACATACATTCTAGGGTGAACTCTCGGAAACCCTTATTATTAGCTTGGAATCAAAACTGGCAGGGTTGCAACAAATTCCTACAAAGGCTGTCTACCTAAATGGTGACCCAACTAGACAACTGTTTCCAATGGGCAGATCACAAGGGACAGGATCATAATACTGTCCCCTGTCTGCCTTGTGGGAGATACACCTTATTCCCAAGTGAATACAGGGTGGCATCATGGGGTGAGATTCTTAAGACAATGTTTTAGGAAGGAAGCCTGTTTTTAAGGCAAAGCAACAAGTATAAAGGATTTTGAGAGAATATGTTTATTTTTTTCCCCTTGATAGCTTTTGAGTGTCAATTTGAGAAGCAGTTGTAAACAGGAAGAACCTGTGAATGAAGGAAGGCCATCAAGATTGTCTATCAGCCAACTCAAATTATTAACTAATGACTCCTTTTAATTTCCACTTAGTAAGAATGTGTTTATGGTAAACAATGGTTGTTGCCTTGGCTGCCATAGCGAAGGACAGAGTGAACCTAGAACGCAGCTATGTGGTAGTTTGGATTAAATGTCCATGCTTATTTTAGGAATTTGCTGAACTACCTTTCTATTTATTGACACAAAGATCATGGGGTCCCAAAAAGAACCCAGTGATTCTCAACTTGTGTCCCCTGTAGGTTCAGAACACAACTTCTAACTTCAGCATTCTGTTTGGAAACAAATTACTCATTGACCAGCTTGGAAAAGAAGTACTCCTTATTGGGGACAGAAATTTTCAAAATGAATTTAATAGAATTTTTGGTTGAAGGAAGATCCCGTCTATAAACTACCAATGGGAAAAAAGGAAGAGTTTAACAACTTTAGGTGAGTTGGAGTTTGAATTTTGCAATTCCTTGGCAGGCCAATGTTGTCTCCTAAGCGAGTCGGGCCCATTGCTCCGCTTCCCGCTGTAGACCAGCGCTGTGAATGATTGTTCACCTGTTATGAGAAAACGCCAAGCCGCCCACATATAAAAGCCAGTCTTACTTAAGCCCGGCCACCCCAGCGAGAGGGTTTAGAGATAGGAGCCTATGGTACACCGGCAGATTAACAAAGAGCGACCATGCAAGATTAATGCATATTAATACAATACTAAGCCATCACCAGGCCTCTGGCTGGCACAAGAACCAAATAAGGCACTTGACGCAGAATTCAAAAGGGGAGGAAATGAAATGCCGCTCAAAAGAGGCGGCAAAACAAGAACCCCCGTAATCTTCAAAAACCCGCTGCTGCTGTCAAGCGTTGGATGGCGAAAGGAAATCAGCTTCATTATGAGACGCAGAGGTAGGCTTGGAAAGCTCCGCTAGGTTGGTTATTACTGTGCGGATCTTATCAAGAGCACAGCGCGCCCCGCGTATCAGCAGCAAACAGAAGGGATGACGCGGGAGCAGGGCGCGCTGCGCGGGTCAGGATGGACAAGGTGTTACTGTATCGCTGTGATCTTGGAGACTCAACCGTTGGGATGTATTGGCCATCGACTGCTGGAGATTGCATTCGTCTAGCATTCTGCGACACAGCCCTGCTTTTTTTTTTAAGTTTAGAAAGCTTTATTGAATAAGATATACAAAGTAAAACATCATTACAAAAACACAACCCTGCTTTAATTACATCTACTTGAATGGTTCCCACTATGCAGAATCCAGTGAGGACATTTTCACCACCACCTTTATCTCAGTGGTTCGTAGACCCCCAAATGAGCACCTGGCGCCCCCTTAAGATCAATTTAATGTGTCTGTGTAGGTGTACTATAGGCTAGTAAGTCTTCATTGCAAAACAAGTGGAATCTTGTGTTGACTTGTTAGACTTTCAAAAGATTTATATGGTCAACCGTGTGCGAAAGAAAGATGGTCTGAAGGGTGCGAGGGTTCCCAAGAGTTGGTTTTGGAGGGTTCTGGATTACACGCAAGGGAGAATGAGCTGGTCTACATGTAAGATGGCCGAGGAGGTTTAGCGAAGGTGTTTGGTGAGATGCTGTATGGTGTGTGAGACTCAAGATCCATTCCCTGGTCAGAAACGGACGCAAAGTGTTGCATTCTCATGAGTATTTTGGGTCCATCTGGAGGACCGAGCACCACATAGATTTTCCAAACTCCCTATTTTAACACCACTGGAAGCTTTGCAGAACTCATTGGCAAACCCTACATTATTTTTTATGCTTCGCCACAAGACCGCTCAGCCATGTCTTCAGCTGCCTCATTTCTAGCTGCGCCCTTGGATGCATTCAGAATGTGAGTTCAGATGCCTCATTTCTAGCTGCCCCCTGGGATGCACGCAGAATGTGATACCAAATGCCTCATTTCTAGCTGCGCCCTTGGATGCACGCAGAATGTGAGTTCAGATGCCTCACTGCTAGCTGCGACCTTGGATGCATGCAGAATGTGATCCCAAGTGTTTCATTTCTAGCTGGCCTCTTGGATGCATGCAGAATGTGAGTTCAGATGCCTCATTTCTAGCTGTGCCCTTGGATGCATGCAGAATGTGATACCAAATGCCTCATTTCTAGCTGCGCCCTTGGATGCATGCAGAATGTGAGTTCAGATGCCTCACTTCTAGCTGCCCCCCACCCCCTTCGATGCACGCAGAGCGGGATATCAGATGCCTCATTTCTAGCTGCCCCCTTGGACGCGTGCTGAATGTGAATTCTGATGCCTCATTTCTAGCTGCGCCCTTGGATGCGTGCAGAACGTGATATCAGATGCCTCATGTCTAGCTGCGCCCTGGGATGCACGCAGAACGTGATCCCAAATGCCTCACTTCTAGCTGCCCCCTGGGATGCACGCAGAATGTGATCCCAGATACCCCATTTCTAGCTGTGCCCTTGGATGCATGCAGAATGTGATACCAAATGCCTCATTTCTAGCTGCGCCCTTGGATGCATGCAGAATGTGAGTTCAGATGCCTCACTTCTAGCTGCCCACCCCCCTTGGATGCACGCAGAACAGGATATAAGATGCCTCATTTCTAGCTGCCCCCTTGGACGCGTGCTGAATGTGAATTCTGATGCCTCATTTCTAACTGCGCCCTTGGATGCGTGCAGAACGTGATATCAGATGCCTCATGTCTAGCTGCGCCCTGGGATGCACGCAGAACGTGATCCCAAATGCCTCATTTCTAGCTGCGCCCTTGGATGCACGCAGAATGTGAGTTCAGATGCCTCACTGCTAGCTGCGACCTTGGATGCATGCAGAATGTGATCCCAAGTGTTTCATTTCTAGCTGGCCTCTTGGATGCATGCAGAATGTGAGTTCAGATGCCTCATTTCTAGCTGTGCCCTTGGATGCATGCAGAATGTGATACCAAATGCCTCATTTCTAGCTGCGCCCTTGGATGCATGCAGAATGTGAGTTCAGATGCCTCACTTCTAGCTGCCCCCCACCCCCTTCGATGCACGCAGAGCGGGATATCAGATGCCTCATTTCTAGCTGCCCCCTTGGACGCGTGCTGAATGTGAATTCTGATGCCTCATTTCTAGCTGCGCCCTTGGATGCGTGCAGAACGTGATATCAGATGCCTCATGTCTAGCTGCGCCCTGGGATGCACGCAGAACGTGATCCCAAATGCCTCACTTCTAGCTGCCCCCTGGGATGCACGCAGAATGTGATCCCAGATACCCCATTTCTAGCTGTGCCCTTGGATGCATGCAGAATGTGATACCAAATGCCTCATTTCTAGCTGCGCCCTTGGATGCATGCAGAATGTGAGTTCAGATGCCTCACTTCTAGCTGCCCACCCCCCTTGGATGCACGCAGAACAGGATATAAGATGCCTCATTTCTAGCTGCCCCCTTGGACGCGTGCTGAATGTGAATTCTGATGCCTCATTTCTAACTGCGCCCTTGGATGCGTGCAGAACGTGATATCAGATGCCTCATGTCTAGCTGCGCCCTGGGATGCACGCAGAACGTGATCCCAAATGCCTCATTTCTAGCTGCGCCCTTGGATGCACGCAGAATGTGAGTTCAGATGCCTCACTGCTAGCTGCGACCTTGGATGCATGCAGAATGTGATCCCAAGTGTTTCATTTCTAGCTGGCCTCTTGGATGCATGCAGAATGTGAGTTCAGATGCCTCATTTCTAGCTGTGCCCTTGGATGCATGCAGAATGTGATACCAAATGCCTCATTTCTAGCTGCGCCCTTGGATGCATGCAGAATGTGAGTTCAGATGCCTCACTTCTAGCTGCCCCCCACCCCCTTCGATGCACGCAGAGCGGGATATCAGATGCCTCATTTCTAGCTGCCCCCTTGGACGCGTGCTGAATGTGAATTCTGATGCCTCATTTCTAGCTGCGCCCTTGGATGCGTGCAGAACGTGATATCAGATGCCTCATGTCTAGCTGCGCCCTGGGATGCACGCAGAACGTGATCCCAAATGCCTCACTTCTAGCTGCCCCCTGGGATGCACGCAGAATGTGATCCCAGATACCCCATTTCTAGCTGTGCCCTTGGATGCATGCAGAATGTGATACCAAATGCCTCATTTCTAGCTGCGCCCTTGGATGCATGCAGAATGTGAGTTCAGATGCCTCACTTCTAGCTGCCCACCCCCCTTGGATGCACGCAGAACAGGATATAAGATGCCTCATTTCTAGCTGCCCCCTTGGACGCGTGCTGAATGTGAATTCTGATGCCTCATTTCTAACTGCGCCCTTGGATGCGTGCAGAACGTGATATCAGATGCCTCATGTCTAGCTGCGCCCTGGGATGCACGCAGAACGTGATCCCAAATGCCTCATTTCTAGCTGCGCCCTTGGATGCACGCAGAATGTGAGTTCAGATGCCTCACTGCTAGCTGCGACCTTGGATGCATGCAGAATGTGATCCCAAGTGTTTCATTTCTAGCTGGCCTCTTGGATGCATGCAGAATGTGAGTTCAGATGCCTCATTTCTAGCTGTGCCCTTGGATGCATGCAGAATGTGATACCAAATGCCTCATTTCTAGCTGCGCCCTTGGATGCATGCAGAATGTGAGTTCAGATGCCTCACTTCTAGCTGCCCCCCACCCCCTTCGATGCACGCAGAGCGGGATATCAGATGCCTCATTTCTAGCTGCCCCCTTGGACGCGTGCTGAATGTGAATTCTGATGCCTCATTTCTAGCTGCGCCCTTGGATGCGTGCAGAACGTGATATCAGATGCCTCATGTCTAGCTGCGCCCTGGGATGCACGCAGAACGTGATCCCAAATGCCTCACTTCTAGCTGCCCCCTGGGATGCACGCAGAATGTGATCCCAGATACCCCATTTCTAGCTGTGCCCTTGGATGCATGCAGAATGTGATACCAAATGCCTCATTTCTAGCTGCGCCCTTGGATGCATGCAGAATGTGAGTTCAGATGCCTCACTTCTAGCTGCCCACCCCCCTTGGATGCACGCAGAACAGGATATAAGATGCCTCATTTCTAGCTGCCCCCTTGGACGCGTGCTGAATGTGAATTCTGATGCCTCATTTCTAACTGCGCCCTTGGATGCGTGCAGAACGTGATATCAGATGCCTCATGTCTAGCTGCGCCCTGGGATGCACGCAGAACGTGATCCCAAATGCCTCACTTCTAGCTGCCCCCTGGGATGCACGCAGAATGTGATCCCAGATACCTCACTTCTAGCTGCGCCCTTGGATGCACGCAGAACGAGATATCTGAGGCCTCACTTCTAGCTGCGCCCTGGGATGCATGCAGAATGTGAGATTTATACAGCGCAAAACTAGAGCCCCTCTTAACAAGTCTTTGAAACTTTAATTTTCTAACAAATGAAAACCTGATAATCACTTCACGCGGGTAGTAATCAAGACAGACTTGAGAAATTTGAGATAAGCCTTATGTGCTTTTGATTGGCCTTATAATTTTGACACTAGTACAGAAAAAAATGTTTTTTTTTAAAACACATCAAAAGGACGCAGGAGAGGAAACCAGTGAGAAATTCAAAAGTGGAGGGTGTAAGACGTTAAAATCTCTGTGTTGACTTCACCCAGCGCCACCTCAGAGCGCCAGATTGCGATGTTCCCATTGGTGGGTCGCGATGTTCCCATTGGTGGGTCACTAGTCTATCATTAATAACTGCCCCTGTGTGGCGCCCCGTGTGTAACCATGGAAACAGAAGGGCCTGCGAGTATTTTGCTGCCTTCCTGGGAACGCGCATCTGAAATTGTATACATACCAAGGTTTTATTTGCAGCACTGTTGTCGCATTAATTATAAGCATTTCATGCACAATAAAACCTACCAACTAGAAATTGCTCCCAATTTTACAATAAACGATTTCTTTTATGATGCTGAACAGATGCATTATTAATTTTTCAACATTTCGGCTCAGTGTGTGGGTTCTCTGGTAGAGAAACAGTGGATTATCCAAATAAATAACAGTATTTCAACTCGAAGCACTTAAAATAAAAAGACCCGACATAAACGGGGTGAATTTTTAGATCGAGTCCAAGGTACACATTTTTTAGATTTAAATATACGTGGGAATAAAATGCTTCTCTGGGAGAAAAACACCTGTCAGTAAAGGAGTATTGCATCGCCCCTTATTTCCCGAGAGGATGTGGCGTTACAGCCAGAGCCGCCGACTTTGCAACTGGGGAACCAGATTCATGTCTCAGCTTCGGCTCAACATCCTGTGATTCAGGGCAAATCACTCAATCTCCTCGTACTTAAAAAACACAAGCATTGGTAAAGCCAAAAGGTAGCCTAGAGAAGCGCTATTGGCTTTGCCAATGTGGTTTAGACACACTGTACACCAGCGAGGCTGATTAGTGTGGCTAAAGGTTCGTGAAGTAGGGTGGAGTGGCACAGAGTTGAGGGGCGTGGAGTGTCGTAGAATGGAGTGGCACACAGTGTAATGTCATAGAATGGGGTGGCACAGAGTAGGGGCAGAGTAGAGTGGATTGGAGTAGAGTGATGTCGAGTGGTACAGAGTGCAGCAGAGTGCAGCGGCGTGGCGTAAAGGGGAGTGGCGTGGCGTAAAGGGGAGTGGCGTGGCGTAAAGGGGAGTGGCGTGGCGTAAAGGGGAGTGGCGTGGCGTAAAGGGGAGTGGCGTGGCGTAAAGGGGAGTGGCGTGGCGTAAAGGGGAGTGGCGTGGCGTAAAGGGGAGTGGCGTGGCTTAAAGGGGAGTGGCGTGGCGTAAAGGGGAGTGGCGTGGCGTAAAGGGGAGTGGCGTGGCGTAAAGGGGAGTGGCGTGGCGTAAAGGGGAGTGGCATGGCGTAAAGGGGAGTGGCATGGCGTAAAGGGGAGTGGCATGGCGTAAAGGGGAGTGGCATGGCGTAAAGGGGAGTGGCATGGCGTAAAGGGGAGTGGCATGGCGTGAAGGGGAGTGGCATAGCATGAAGGGGAGTGGCATGGCATGAAGGGGAGTGGCATGGCATGAAGGGGAGTGGCATAGCATGAAGGGGAGTGGCATGGCATGAAGGGGAGTGGCATGGCATGAAGGGGAGTGGCATAGCATGAAGGGGAGTGGCATAGCATGAAGGGGAGTGGCATGGCATGAAGGGGAGTGGCTTGGAATGGCATAGAGCTAACTGGCATAGAGTAGAGTGGAATTGTGTGGAGTGAACTGGGGTAGAGTGGCAGGGAGTGGGGTGGCATAGAGCAGAATAGAGTGGCCTACAGTGGAGTAGAGTAAACTGGTGTAAAGTAGAGTGGTGTAGAGTGACAGAGTGCATCATCGTAGAGGGGAGTACAGTAAAATATCAGAGTGCAGCAGCGCAGAATGCAACGGCATAGAGTAGAGTGCAATGGCATGGCATTCAGAAGAGTGGAGTGGTGTAGAGTAGAGTGGCATAGAGTGCGGTGGAGTGGTGCAGAGTAGAGAGCCAGTGTAGTGGCGTAGAGTACACTGGCGCAGGGTGACAGCAGTGGTGTACAGTAGTGCAGAGTAGAGTGGTATAGAGTGCAGACGCATAGAGTGGTGCATAGTAGAGTAGTGCAAAGCAGAGTTGAGTGGGGTAGGGTGTAGTGTGGAGTGGTGAGGAGTGTAGTTGCAAAAGGTAGAGTGGTGCAGAGTAGAGTGCATTTGGCATAGAGTACCGTGGCATAGAGTTCAGTGATGTATAGTGTTGCAGAGCAGAGGCATAGAGTGCAGTGATTTTGAATTGAGTGGTATAGAGTTCATTGCTGTACAGTGCAGTGGCATAGAGTGCAGAAGCATAGAGCGCAGAGAGTTAGAGTAGAATAGAATACAGTGGCGTAGAGTGCATTGGTTTTGAGTAGAGTGGTGTAGAGTGCAGTGGCATAGAGTAGTTCAGACTAGAGTGGCGCAGAGTTCTTTGGAGAGGCGTAGAGTGCAGTGGTGTAGAGTAGAGTGGTGCAGGGTGCATTGGCGTGGAGTGGATTGGGGTAGAGTGCAGTGGCGCAGAGTGGAGTTTTATAAAGTAGAGTGCATTGGCAGAGTATGGTGGTGCAGGGTGGACAGTGAAGTGGCAGAGTGCAGGGGTGTAGAGTGGAGCAGTGCAGAGTGGAGCAGTGCAGAGTAGAGCAGTGCAGAGTAGAGTGCAGACACTCAGAGTGGATTGGCGTAGACTGGAGTGGTGCAGAGTAGAGTGGAGTGGTGTAAAGTGGAGTATGCATGGTGCGGTAGCGCACTGCCATTACTGACAACAAATTCTCAAATAAAAGGGCCATTACATTTGCACAGGCATACTGTTTTACTGATAAAACTATACAGTGTACAAACGATAACTCAAGAATAATGGAAGACCCTCCGCCTACACCTTCGCTTCAACACTTCAGGAAGGACCACAAGACCAGGATGTTCAACCAATAGAAACAGGCTGCGGAATTCCGCAGCAGGACCCTCACGGGTGAAGCAGCCGTGCTCTACAAATCCTGATTGATTGGTAATTAACTATAGGTGAATTTTGCGGATCTGCGGTCAGCGAAATCGCAAAAAAATCCACGAATTCGTGGATTTTCCCGCGAACTCGCCGATTTTTTTGCGATTTGCACTGGAGTACTTTATACTGGCTAATCTAGTAAGTGCTACCTCGTTGGGTAAATGTATAGTGCTTTTCCTACACTGCAGATGCGTAAAGGGCCAGATGATTTGTCTCCACTGACCATGTATGCCTGTAAATTTGCCACTGCGCCAAAAGGCGCCGAGGTCCCTTGAGTGAGCTGTCCATCATAGTTAGGAAAGGGAGGGAAGACGTTTGATACTGCTAGTGTGTGGTGCGGGGCCAAACGGGGGGGCTTCTATACGTGTCAACATGCCTCGTGTATAAAGGGTCAGAGCAAGCAGGGCAGCAGGTGAGGAGAAAGCAGCCTTCTGGTCACAGAAACTACACGGGGATTGCGCTCGAGAAACTCATGGATTCAAAGACCTCCCTCAAGTATTACAGCTAATTTTCGACGGCAGATATGGGGTTAAAGCACACTTGCCCAGCCTCGACCGGGCTCACTAATGTTTTGGGCTGATTAAAACGTTGCTGAATTTGAGCTTCAACTCGGGCACCTGCTTTATTTATATCTGTAAGTGCTTCCTGTTGAGGTTTAATTTTTGTGACAAGAGCCTCGTGCCAGAATGAATCCTGCCCTGCATAGTTATCCACAAAGATGCCACCGTTTTGTCATGTGCAATACCTCTACTCAACTGGAGTACTTTCTAATGGCTAATCAGTAAGTGCTACCTCGTTGGGTAAATGTATAGTGATTTTGCTACACTGCAGCTGCGTAAAGGGGCAGAAGATTTGCCTCCAGTGACCGTGTGTGCCTGTGCCCTTGAGTGAGCTGGCCATCAAAAAAAATAAAATCCGCCCGCGAATAAATTTTGCGGCAATTTCGTGAGATTCGCGGATCGCGAAATTGCCGAAAATCCGCACATTTCGCGAGCGGAACGGATTTTTGGCCCATGCTTATTGGTAATATGTGGAAATTTCTTCACCTAGTGTATTGATTTGTTTTGATTCTATTAAAATGTGTTTCCACCACTCTCCAGATTTACTAAAAAATATGCTTCATTTATGCTTTTCTAATCCCGATATTTTGTGAAATATCTGTACAGTTCATTTACAGACATCTTAAATGCTGTTGGTGCTAGAAAAAAGTTGTTCCTTTCACAGCAAGATCACATAAATCCTCTCACTTGGAAGTCAGAGAAAGAAAAGTAAACACCAAGCTCCCTGGAGGACAGAGCGTGACATTTGACCATTGTCTTTGAATGCACATCAAATGTGACATGAGAAGAACAAGATTTAAAGGCTGGTTTACAGGAAGTGAGCACACAAACAATACAGTAAATAGGCTATGCTCTACGGAAGGGACAAATTAAATCAAGCTGAACAGCCAAAATCAAATAAAGCCAGCAAATAGAAAGCAAGCAAATGTGAGTTACAAACCACAAAGCCAATGGTAAGCAATGGACGGAATGCAATCCTAGGGAAGATTTCAAAAGGTTTCAAAGATGTATTTGGCAAACCCAACAGCTCAGTTGTCTGATAGGCTTTGACCGAAAAAAATCAATGTGACCTTCTACAATGTACTGGAGCTCATGTAAAGAGCTCCAATACCTTTGGAAAAAGTTTGTGCTGTATAAAAACAGCAAAAAAGCCTAATTTGAGGAAAAACTAAGTAAGTTATTCTGCAGTCCCTGACCAGAATATTGTTATTGTTATCTGGGTTTTATATAGCGCCAAATCACCAGCAGGTCTCTAGGCTCTCCTAACAAATACAGTAACAACAAATGGATATATAGGCAGAAAGGTACCAGCGTAGCACTGAAAATTGTTTATATCAGTAATGGAGCAGACCCCTGGGGGCCTGCCCTTGCCAGGCCACACTCTTGCCTTGACTACATAACTACCCAGTGACCAGTGTCTGCAGTAACTTTAATTTACCTGAGAATACAGAGTACCCAACAAAAACCTTGTACTTGGATATTAGTGGCCGGGTGTGGGAGGTGGGTTGGGAAAATGTAGGGGGAGGGCGAGCCTTCCAAGGCCTTATATACCTGCTTGTTCCTTGGCAGGTAAGGTCACAGCCTCTAGGGCACGCCTACTCAGCTGTTCATGCTTCCAGTCACGTGCCAGCAGGCCACCCAGTTAGTGGTGTGCATGGCACAAATGGTCAGTTTAGGGCAATCACGTCTTGTCAGAGAAGCAGTGTTTCTTTTTTTTTTAAAGGGGAGGGGAGATGTCATATGATGTCATGAGGAAGGCATTAGGACCCTGCAAAACGAAATCCTCCTACCTTACCTTCAGCACAGAAGATATCATCACTTTTTGTCCAGGGACCAGACAGGAAGTGAGAGGAACTTTCAAGCTACAGCAGCCTAGGTACAGCCAGGTCTTTAAGTGGGCCGGGTCCTGCCGGCGCTCAGCACCAGCAGTTTTTTGGGAAGAGGTGTGGCGCAGCGGCTAGGGCGACTGACTTCGGATCTGGGGGATCACGGTTCGATCCCCGGCACCAGATTAGCCCAGCACCATGTGACTCTGGGCAATAGCTGCCTAATCTTCCCGACGGCCCCCAGCGCCTAGAGACCCTTACGGGTGATTGTGCGCTTTACAAATGTGTATTATTATTATTATTATTATTATTAAAAGCAGGTGCAGAGAGAGGTCCCTATCGAGCTCTCCATTTTCTCCCTCAGGGTGAATCTCCCCCTCAAAAAAAAACGTATCTCCACAATAGTACAGCCCGTCACTGCCTTGATGTAACTTCAAAGAGACTCGTTTTTCAGTTTTATATAGCGCTTTACATGAGTGCCAGTTACATTACACTAGGACATATTAATTTAATCACGTGACATCAGGCCTGAACCTGTTTTTCAACTCGAAGGTCAGCTGCTCTGGCCTTACGCCACAACCTCAGAAAAGCGAGTTGCATTCTCAATATTATATAGAACAAAGTGATTGTAAGTTGCATAAGATAAATAAGCAACAACTACCACTGACAAAACCAATAGTCCTGGCTAGTTGTAGGTGTAATGTTACTTGTTGTGTTATATGTCTGGATGAATGGACAGAGGCAGTAAAATACCAGTCGGGCGGCACACTATGCTAAACAATCAATCAATCAATCAATCACAGCATTTATATAGCGCACTACTCACCCAAAGGGTCTCAAGGCGCTAGGGAGGGGGGGTCCGCTACTGCTCGAACAGCCAGGTCTTGAGTTGCTTCCTGAAGGCGAGGTGGTGCTGGGTCAGACGGAGGTGGGTCGGGAGGGAGTTCCATGTCTTGGCGGCGAGGTAGGAGAAGGACCGTCCTCCTGTGGTGGCTCTTCGGATGCGGGGGACGGCGGCGAGGGCGTGGCCGTTTGATCGAAGCTGGCGTTTGGGAGCGTAGAAGTTGAGGCGGCTGTTGAGGTATCCTGGGCCTTGGTTGTGTAGGGCTTTGTGTGCGTGGGTGAGGAGTCGGAAGGTGATTCTCTTGTTGACCGGGAGCCAGTGCAGGTCTCTCAGGTGTCCGGAGATGTGGCTGCGACGGGGGATGTCCAGGATGAGACGTGCTGAGGCGTTCTGGATCCGCTGAAGTCTCTTCTGGAGCTTGGCGGTGGTTCCGGCGTAGAGGGAGTTGCCGTAGTCCAGACGGCTGGTGACGAGGGCCTGCGTGACCATCTTCCTGGTCTCGGTGGGGATCCACCGGAAGATCTTGCGTAGCATGCGCAGGATGTTGAAACACGACGAGGAGACGGCGTTAACTTGTCTGGTCATGGAGAGGGAGGAGTCCAGGATGAAGCCCAGGTTGCGTGCGTGGTCTGTTGGTTGGGGTGCGCTGCCCAGGGCGGGGGGCCACCAGGAGTCGTCCCAGGCGGAGGGTGAGGATCCCAGGATGAGGACTTCCGTCTTGTCCGAGTTCAGTTTCAGGCGGCTGTTCTTCATCCATTCGGCCACCTCTTTCATCCCTTCGTGTAGGTTGGCGGTGGCGGGGTCGTTGGTGAGGGAGAGGATCAGCTGGGTGTCGTCGGCGTAGGAGATGATGTTGAGGTTGTGCTGGCGTGCGATGTCTGCGAGGGGGCCCATGTAGACGTTGAAGAGGGTTGGACTGAGCGAGGAGCCCTGAGGGACGCCGCAGATGACTTCGGTGGCTTCCGATCTGAACGGAGGGAGGCGGACTCTCTGTGTCCTTCCGGCGAGGAAGGAGGTGATCCACTCCAGTGCCTTCGCCTGGACTCCGACGTTGCTGAGGCGCTGTACTAGGGTACGGTGGCAGACAGTGTCGAAGGCCGCGAAGAGGTCTAGGAGGATGAGGGCCGCTGTTTCTCCGTTGTCGAGCAGGGCACGGATGTCATCGGTGGCTGCGATCAGGGCGGTCTCGGTGCTGTGGTTTGCCCGGAATCCAGACTGCGAGGGGTCGAGGGATCGGTTCGTCTCGAGGAAGGCGGCCAGCTGCTTGTTGACAGTCTTCTCGATGACTTTAGCCGGAAACGGGAGCAGCGAGATGGGGCGGTAGTTCTTGAGGTCGGTGGGGTCGGCTGATGGCTTCTTGAGTAGGGCGCTGAGTTTGGCGTGCTTCCAGCTCTCCGGGAAGGTAGCGGTGTTGAAGGAGGTGTTGATGATGTCCCGCAGGTGGGGTGCGATGACAGCGTCGGCCTTGTTGAAGACGTGGTGAGGGCAGGGGTCGGTTGGAGATCTGGAGTGGATGGAGTTCATCGTGCGGACGGTGTCTTCGGTGTTGATCGGAGTCCAGGCGCGGAGGGTGGTGGTGGGGTGCGGGGGTTCGGTCGTGGCGTGCGTCGGTTGAGTGCTGAAGCTGTTGTGTATGTCCGCGATCTTTAGTTTATGTATTTTAAGCCATGCCCTTAATTTTCAGCGACCACGCCCCCAAGAGACAGCCCCAGTTTTTCATCCCACATAAAGCCCTGGGTACTGTATGAGTGGCGGCACACTCTTCCGGATGTACAGAAGCACTAGCCTGCACCACCATTCATTTGTGAGAGTTGTGATCTCACACCAGGGTTAGTCGTCCGTGCTTAGAAGCGGTGAATTGATAGCACCCGACCATCTGCTGCATTTTATTTTCCTCCCTACCTCTCAAGTTCTTCACCCGTTTCCTCCCCTATGCCTTCTCTTTCCCCCTTGTTCCCTTTGGGCTTTTTTACTTTCACTTCTGGGGGCGTACAACGCTTTACAAAAAAAAAAAAAAAAAAAAAAAGAACATTTAAAAATCTGAAGCATTACAAATAAGGCTCCCGATTTTCCGTTTTTACGGATTTTTACAGATAAATACAGACAGAAAACAATGTGCTTTCTGTCAGCATTTATTTTTAAAAGTGGATACATACAGAAAATTGGGCTTCTATTAAATCACTCTGTGCTGCCTTTCATGAACTATATGCCAACAGCTGAGCAGATAGACAGCACGGCAAACTAAAAAAAAGATGCAATTTCATTAAATAATGCCAAGTGTCAACATACATTTGTGGTATAATGCTAATATTTACCAGTGAATGTTTTGCAATATAATATGTGGCAGCTGAAATAGCCAAAACAGACATACATCAAAGTATGTGTGCGCGTTTATCACTTAAATAAATATGGAAAAGTACAGTTTTACTACTTCTTTAATCCGCAAAACAAAATAAATATTGATAAATGCAGTTAAAGTGGGCAAAAAATAAATATGGATAAATACAGACGGAAATGGTAAAAAAAAATTAACACCATGAAACCGGGAGCCCTATTTACAAAGTACAGTTTCTTTAGCACTTTGCTGTTTTGTAAAGATCCCTCGTACGGTTGCTAGTGTACAGTGATAAAGTCCCTGGCAGAGACGGAGGCATATTAATTGCAAAGACTCGTAATGTTTCATGAGAAGTGTGGATCGCGTGCCAAGGCCACCGAGGTCGGTGGGTTCCGTGGCGCTGCGGCCCCCGGTGCAGGCCGCTAATGGCGGCCATCTGGCCTCGGGAACCCCCATCTCCTGCTGCTGGGGCACCAGCTGGCCGCCGCCGGAGCCAACGGCTCGAGCTGCAGGTTGTGGCCCCTTTCACCGGCCATCTGGGGCCTTTTAGAAGAGAAATGATGACGAACGGTGTAAATATGCCAGATACGACCTGCTGTGCCGTGGTCCCAATTACCTGGCGCTGAACGCAACGCTATCAACGCGGTAGCCAAAGTGCAATTGTTCTGTAGTCCTTAAAAGGACCGGCTCCGAGTGCACCTCCTTGGCGCTAATTTTATGAATAATTACGTTAAAAAAAATGCGTTATTCCTTTAAATCGATAGCGGAGAGTCGCAGGCCATACTGTACTTTCATGGCCTCGGTTTCCATTCGACTGGCACCCAGGTGGGCCACCAGCAACTCTCAGCAGCACACACTCGAGGCCTGCACTAAGGCACCACTAGAAAGACCGACAGTTCACTCTGTTTTATTATAAATCCAGGGCACAAGTGCTAAAAAAATGTGGGGGGACGCGGACGTCACGACAGGAAGTGACGTCACGACAGGTGGCTTGCACCATCAGACTTATTTCCTCCCCTCGCTCACCCCTTAGATGCGATTGCATCAGAGAAGCCAGCGCGTGAGCAGCGTTCTGAATGAGCTCCGATCTCGCCCCAGAGAGGCCAAAGAGTGAATGTGTGGCTCCATTTGCTCCAGTAATCGAGCTCCCGGTAAAATAATTGGGGGGACGACGCCCACCCGCGTGGTACCCCGACTCGAGCCCTGTATAAATCCCACCGACATACCACACGCAGGGACATAGCGATCAACGGTACAGCAGGTACAGTGGCAGCAGGGCCCAGGATTGTGAAAGGGCTCACTGCACTCCAATTGTGGTTACTTTATACTAAGCAATAGGGGCTGCGAGCCTAGTTTCCCTGCTTGATGTACGTCCCGTTGCAAGCTCCCTATGCCGCTAGCCATGTGTTCTGCGTAAGGCGCCACGCAGACACTGCGAGCATCTTTCGAAGCATATGTAAAAGGGGTCGACGAATAAACATGTTTTTGTAATAAAAATACTGTGGCATTATTCAAACAATCTTTCTCTCAGGAAAGTATACCTAAAATAGAAGGAGGATACAGAATTGGTTGTATGCATGGGGGTCAGAACACACCTTCTTCGGAAATTGTATCGATATCATTTTATCACGCAATAGCAAACCAAATTTAGTGATGTTTTGTTAGGCAGAAACAGAACAACGCAAGTTCTCTCAGGGAACCTCATGACGCCAAACTTTAGCATAAGTTTCTTTAGACGTTCACAGGTCACCTTGAAAGCCTTCTAGAGGAGTCTGACAAAAAAAAGCCTTCCTGGCAAATGCAGGTGGACCTAGAATAGGGGGTGCAATGAAGCTTTCAACTGCAGCCCCTTCTCCAGAATCTTGTGCCCGCCTTAGCATGGTTTTCAACTTAAGGTGGTACCCAAAAGACGAAGCGAGTCATTGAAATCACTGATTACCATGGCCACCAGATGCCATTCTGGATCCTTGAACCCATCTTCTAGTCTTCAACCCACCGACCACGCCCGCAACCTCGGCTTCATCCTGGACTCGTCCCTCTCCATGAACAGACAGGTCAACGCGGTGACATCGGCATGCTTCAACACCCTCCGCATGCTCCGCAAAATCTTCCGCTGGATCCCCACCGACACCAGGAAGACCGTCACCCACGCCCTCGTCACCAGCCGCATTGGCTATGGGAACACTCTGTACGCCGGCATCACTACCAAGCTACAGAAGAAACTTCAACGAATCCAGAACGCAGCCGCACGACTCATCCTGAACATCCCCCGCCACCACCACATCTCCGGACACCTGAAGAAACTTCACTGGCTCCCAGTCAGCAAGAGGATCACCTTCAGGCTCCTCACCCACGCACACAAAGCCCTTCACAACCTCGGACCAAAACTCATCAACCACCGCCTCTCCTTCTACTGTCCTCCTCACACCCTGCGCTCGACAGGACAAGCCCTGGCAGCCGTGCCCCGCATCCGCAGGGCCACCGCCGGGGGCAGGTCCTTCTCCTACCTGGCAGCGAAGACCTGGAACTCTCTTCCCAGCCACCTGCGCGCCACACAGGACCACCTCTCCTTCAGAAGGCAGCTCAAGACCTGGCTTTTTGAGCACTGACCCCCCCCGCCCCCCAGCGCCTTGAGACCCCCACGGGTGAGTAGCACGCTTTACAAATGCAAATGATTGATAGTTTGATGAACATGTAGTACTGATTGCACTGCCACCAGGGCTCGAGTTGGGGTAACACGCGGGTGGACGGCCTCCCCCCACTTATTTTACCGGGAGCTCGATAACTGGAGCAAATAGAGCCACACATTCATTCTGTGGCCTCTTTGTGGGGGGGGGGGGGGTCCGGAGCTCATTAACACTGCTCACACGCTGGTTTCTCTGATGCAATCGCATCTAAGAGGTGAGCGAGGGGAGGCAATGAGTCTGATGTTGTAAGCCACCTTTCGTGACGTCACTTCCTGTCGTGACGTCAGCGTCCACCCACTTTTTTTTTAGGGCATGTGCCCTGACTGCCACCACCTTCCTGGTCTCTGAAGAGAGGGGTGTGGGACGCGCAGTCAGTGCTACAAGGCACCCCATAGCACAGACTGAAGAGCCTGGTGGATGTTACATTGTAGTTTGCAGTCAAGTGGCACCAGAAAGCAGGGGTAGCCAGTGTAATGAACCAGTGACTGTGCATGTAGTGTCCATATCTATCCGGTTTCAAAGAAGACACCCTGTAGTGTCATGGTTCTGAAAGGATGCTTCCTGTATCCCAAAGGCTTAGACAGGATTCCCAGTGCTGGCAGATGCACTTTTGAACAAAGTGACAGCCTATCCAGTCCACTTTTTAACCCCTCCCATGCTCGTGACGGAACAGATCCGTCACGAGTCTCGGGTGGGCTGTGCTGGTGATGGAACGGTTCCGTCACGGCCCCGCCGCTGCGCCTACGCAGCGCTGATTTCGCGCCTGCACGGCGCGTTCTATTGAGCGGGCGGGGCTGTGACGGAACCGTTCCGTCACAAGCACAGCTCACCCGCGTGCAGTGACGGAGCGGTTCCGTCACGAGCACGGGACCGCCGCGCCGCCTCCCCGCCCCCTTAGCACTGCGGCAGAATAGCCGCCGCAGCGAAGGGGTTAAATATGGCAAGTGTATCACCGCCTGGCTGATGAAGGTCAACCCTTCGCCTCTCCAGTGGTTCACCCACCAGGGTGCATGGCCCACTTAAAGAGCCTTCTTGCGTCTCTGGTTTGCCAAGCACATGTCAATAGCATCTCACTGGCACCAAGACAAGCATCTCAGTGGTTCCAAGAGCACAACCATAATCTCTCAAAGGCTTCAAGAACAGCTCAACAACATTACAGAATTTTAGAGCATGTATACAACATCTTAATGGCTTTAAATATGTCCAATACATCTCAGCAGGTGTGAAAGAGCATGCTCGTAGCATTACCATGGTTCCGAAAGATCTTGACTAGGTCATTTCGAAGGGTTACAGAGCATGTCCAGGGAATTTCCTTGGCTCGGAGGAAGCGCTTAGGGCTGCAGGCAATTTTATATACCTATTGACTGGCAGCACTCCTCTGGAATTGAGATGTGCCACCCCTTAGGGAGACCATGCAGCGATCCCTCTCCGAGCACCAAACAGGTGCATCTCGATAAAACGCTATAATTAACACTGAAGATATTTTGGGGACAACATAAAAATGGATGAGCAGTTAAACTACATAAAACCAGTACCTCAAGTGCCTCAAAAGATATTAAAAGAAATAAATCAATTGATCAGTACTTGGTCCATGCTCCATTGAAGGGCCAAACACACAAAGAGAAAGTGAAAGTGACATGCACTGACTATTGAGAAGCAAGGAAATGAGAGCAAAGATGAAGCCAACCAACGGTAAGTGATGTACAGGATCTAAGCCTCGCTTGAAGTTTAAGTTAACAAAAGATCTTACACATAGGGCATCGGACAGAGTAGGTAGTTTGCACAGACTGACGTGGATGTAATGGATAAGGAACACAGAGTTGTATCATTATCAGCATAAACAAACGTATACTGATGAACAAACGTCAGTTAGCCATAAGGTTAGGGCAAATATGTTCCTTTTTATACAGTGTGGTTAAAGGCTGAGATAAGATTCCAGCCATTATATTTTACGGTGACAGTTTTTCAAAGTTATTTTGAATTCCTGAAATAGCGGCTAGACCTGATGGAAATAGGAAGTAAGTTCCAGTTGAGGGGCCCTGGAGGTTGAAAGGATGGTACCTGGATGCCATGCCTAGTAGTTTGGCCACACTACTGTCAGCACCCAATACCTCCACCCAGTGTTTCAAGGACCTTTGTACAAAGAAGGAAGGAAATGGGCCCCTGGCTGCTATCTGAATGATAAAATACATCAATAATCAGGGTTCAGTGGGCCCCAGTGCCGCTGCATTAGTGGAGGCTCTGTCCCTGGCGGCGGACTGGCAGGAGGTTGTTCGTAGGGTGCATGAGGTTGGAAGAGATGTCGCTGTAGAAGAGGGTAGAAAGTATAGGGCCACAGTCTTTGATAAGATGAACATGCGATGATTGACAAGCCGTCCAGTGATGCAAGGCTGTTAGGTAATATGAGAGACATGTCTGGATGTGGGGAAAGTTGGCCATGAGAAGATGATTTGAATTGCCATCAGTATATGGGTGGAAAGAGAACCAAATCAGGAACGGTTACAGCGAGCGCTATACAGAGCGAGAACAGGGCAAGGCTCACAACAGTGTTGTGGAAATCATAACGTAGTTCTGTGCCGTGATCGAAGAGTGGAGGTACTCCGTCCCTGAGAGGGCGTACTCAGTCCCCAACAGTACCTGCCCATTTCAATTTGAAAGATAGAGTACCGGCACTTCTCAGTGAGTGTTCTGTTCTTTTAAGAAAAGAGTACCAGCACTTCTTATCAGTATGGGCTAATGAGTGCCTGCACTTTTATTTATTTATGTATAAAGTTTTATATAGCGCAAACTTGATCCCGAAGGATATCAGAGCGCTTTACAATTTGAGGCAAAGGTAACAAATCAGAACATCAGTCTAACGTGGGGAATCTAATGGGCATTGAGACGTTTACTCCTCTCAAAATTGGAATGGTTGTTGTATTAAAAATGGAGTGAGGGCGACAGATAGATAGAGTGAGGGCGACAGATAGATAGAGTGAGGGCGATAGACAGATAGATAGAGTGAGGGCGATAGACAGATAGATAGAGTGAGGGCGATAGACAGATAGATAGAGTGAGGGCGATAGACAGATAGAGTGAGGGCGATAGACAGATAGAGTGAGGGCGATAGACAGATAGAGTGAGGGCGATAGACAGATAGAGTGAGGGCGATAGACAGATAGAGTGAGGGCGATAGACAGATAGATAGAGTGAGGGCGATAGACAGATAGATAGTGAGGGTGATAGACAGACAGACAGATAGAGTGAGGGCAATTGGAGGCCTAAGCCTCTCAAATTTATATTTCCAATTCATTCATTGGTTCTGCGGACATGGAACAGTTTGATTGACAGTCACACTAAGGAAGCAGTCAGAGTTAAGAGGCTTACCAATGGAGGTCAATCTGGTGGATAATGGGGGCAAAGTAACAAAGTGACGAGGACATCAAAGGCTGCTGTGACGTCAAGGCGTCTAGTGCTACATGAATGGAGGTTCTGGAGAGCGGATTTCACATGATTCACCTCACAGCAGCTAATTCCGGCCAGGCCAATTGGAAAAGCGGTGTTTTGGGGAGTTTCTGCAGGCGATTGGGCTCATCCTTGAATTTGTGCAACCTTTGTCAATCCGCGTGCGCAAGGACGATCCAGGTTAATTTGTGTGAACGATAAAACTCTGTCTTGCAAGTAGCATGCATTCCTGCGCAGCAGTGGCATGTGTTTTCCCGCCTTCCTTGCGAGGCCCAATCCATTACGTGCCTGTACTCCCACTCCCCGCGTGCATTAATCATGGAACGCCCGCGCTAGAAGTTTTCTTTCTCACAGTGAGATTACACCCCCCCACCCCCTCAACGGCACCACCCCCCTTCAGACGGGGAGAAATAGCGCGGTGTTGTCACGGAATGCGCGCAGCTCCGGATTAGCGCGAGTGGTTTGAAGATGAAAGTTTTGCAGACGTTAAATCCCCTTTTGTTGAGCTAATCCCTGCTGTTTAGCAAACAGTTGCTTAATATATAATGGGGGCTTTGTAAATCAAACCCCAGGCTGTAATCGAGATGTTACACGGAACGTGTCATGAGATTTCAGCCTAGGGGGACGTACAATTAACTGTTTGTGCGTCGTTTTGCACGTGGCCGTCAAGTGGTGTGTCCTGTGTGGTATAGCACAGCGGCTTCAACAAATGCTGCACTTGCTAGCAATGATTTGACTCCATCGGTTTGCTTTGTTCCTCTAAAGCAGTGCTTAATTTGTAAAAGAATAAATGATGGGGTCTAAAGTTTTACTCGGAAGGTCTGAGGCGGCACCATCCAAGGTCAGGGTACCGAATACCAAGGCTGTGTAGTCTTGATTCCACCTCATGCCTCTTTCATCCACCACCAGAAACTTCTTTGCCCATTGGATGACTCCTTCAGGTTCAATTTCACCTACGCTTTCTTTCTTATCGTGTTTGTTTTTTCATCTTTCTCTTCTCCCTCTTTCCCCCACGTCTGTTCTTCTCTCTCTTTTGTCCTGCGTCAAAGTTTGATGAGGAGAAATAAGTGGTCCCCTTTAAGGAATGCTCCACCAGCCAACACCGGCTCAAATTAAGCACCGGCTATGGTGAGCTCCTTCTGGTTAGGCATCTGAGGGTCATCTCGGACACCCCAGCCTGCACTTCCACTGTCCCGGTCTGCCTTACCGAACCTCTAATACCGGCTCTTTATATGAAGTACCTAACCACTACCTTTGCCACATTGTAGGTGTCGAAAGATTCATTAAACTTTCCCATCACCCATTTCCTGTGTTGTGGCAGTCACTTTGCAAGATCATCATTTGAGATGAGGAGATGGAACAGTTAAAAGCCTTCTTGGGTTTGGTAGAATACTATTCTAAATTTGTTCCATATTTTGCACAGAACCTGTTGGCTGCTGCCGTCGGCCATTGGCCGACGGCAGCACTACCTCGCTGGTGCTGCCGTCGGCCAATGGCCGACGCGACCGCGCACGGTTTTTAAAATGGCCACACTGCCGCAAAAAAGCAGACGCAGCAAACGGGTTAAGAGTTGTTGAAGAAAGGTTGTGCATTTGCATGAAGTGATGAATGTTGACAAACTGGGGAAAGAATTAAAACATAGTAAACATTTTACCTTTGAAACCTTTTTATCCTAATAATGATAGAATTATCGTAACCGATGCGAACAATGAGGGTACCTGTGTTACCTCAGAGGATAGGAGATGGAAGAGAGCAAACCATTGCATTTGCCTCAAGAGCTGCGCATGGATCAGAACTGACGCACTCCACCATAGAAAAAAAGGCGATGGCTTTATGTTGGGGTACTCGGCACTTTAGAACTTACATGTGGGGCAATCCCATAATTTTGCGTACTGATCACAAACCATTGGTGGACTTATTCAGTACGCAAAGTGAGGGAAGGACCACACCTAGGATTGCGAAATGGTAGTACCCGTTACAAAAATATTTTTACCAAATTTAGTATATTCCTGAGGAATCTGCTGTAGGGTGACTTGCCTACACTGCATGCAGTGTCTGCAGGCATGGCACACAGGGATGTGTGCCATGTCGTGTTTCACTTTTGTCTGCACCAAGACACGCAGCCTTCAGCATCAGTTTGCATGAGCTTGGTGAGGGGTTTCTTAGGGTGCCACAATTTGTGCATCAGCTCTTAGGCACCCTCTTTAGTACCTCAGGCCCTAGATATCGGGGGTACCATTTACTAGGACTTCGATGACACTAAAGGTATTTCCGATTGGGGGAAACAACTGTACAGTTTTGGGAAAGTTTTGGCACTGGGGACCTGGTTAGCAGGAACCCAGTTTACTTCCAGTCAAAATCACATCATATAGCAGGCAAAAAGTGGGGGTGACCATGTAAAAAAGGGCACTTTCCTACAGAAATGTAATGTTGTTAAATAGTTATGTTCACATATTGTGAATTCCTATGAGCTTATTTGAAATTTGGTTAATTATAAACGGGTGGGATATATTATTTCAACACATTCCATGGAACGTTGGAGTGAGAATTCCATGGAACGCGAGGTGGAGAAAATGGCAGTTAAGCAGAATGGTGCAGCTGGCGGTCACTAGTTGCACTCTTAAATAATTTCTTCACCATTATCGTGCCTCCTTTCAAATTCTAGTGGTAGTGAAACTACTGTAACAAGGTGCAGCCAATGTACGGTGGTGGTGTCTACCCCCCCCCCCCGACCATCAGACCAACATACTGAGGGGGGGGTGATTGATATGGTGTCCATCTCCCTGATCAGACGCCTTCTTCCCTCACCCTCCTCTCATCTGCTTTTAACTTGGCCAAGCAAGGTGTGTTTTTGATTCTGCACTCTGAGGACACTAAAGTCACAAGCAGTGCATCACAAAACTCCAAAATGAAAGAATAAAACACACCTGTTTGACCTACAACCCAAACCTAGGCCTCAGTGACTGATTACATTAGAAAGAGGTCAGTCTTGTCTGGATACCAGATCCCCACCTAGCCTACAAAACAAGTTCTAGCTCATATTATAACAAGCATTGGAAATGCAATAGGTCTCGCACCATTAGAGTTAGTGCTTTTAGAATTGTTTATGGGTTTTTTTTGTAAATGTTTAGCATTTTTGTTTCCTGTAGCCAATGCTAAAGAATTACAAATAAAACAAGGCAGAAGCGCTTAAGAAAAAGAGGGGCTTGTGGCATCAGCGCCGGCGCTCTACCTTCATCTCACCATGTCTCAACCTCCTGCTCTGCAGGTAAATGTATCAAAGATATGGGAGCAAGAAAGAGGTGCTGGTTTACATACACACCAACTTTGGGACATTGAATTGACAGATAAACTAGAAAGCATGAGACGGGACAGGAAGACTTCTACTTAGACACTTAGAAGCAAACACACACCCACTGGTATTACATATTCAGAGTACGATATAGGACCCATATCCAAGCCAAAAATCAAGAGATTATGAACCAGGCAGAGCCTGTGAAACTCGTTTTGAAGACTATAATAGCAATGCCAGTGAGAATTCCGAGGGCACCCATGAAGTAAATAAACAAGCATCCAGCTGCAGGAATGGGTTACATACAGAGAGCCATCAAGGAACCTGGTGAAACTAACAGGCACATGACTTATTCATTATCTAAGCATCTCTGCGGCCAGTAACAACTCCAAGTGAAAAGCCATTATCCCATCACTGCTAATCCCATCGGCCTTCATGGTCATTTTCTAACGATTATCTTGGGTTTCACTGCATATTTAGCCACTGATCTGAGTCGTAATCTGGATCCCCAAACACTGGACTACCTGGGTCTTGGCTGTCTACAAATTGTCTACAGTATCTATGACCCCCTGCTATGATCTGCACGTGCATCTCACATGCCAGCTAGTTAGCCCTTTAATACTCTAAAAGTGCAGGCAAGGCACACATACGACAGCGTAATCTGTGCAAAGTACATAAGTGATCCAAACGCTGCTTCCCACGCATCAGTTTAGAAATATTAGGAGCATTACGTTTCAAGCATCCTGGAATAAAACTGATCGGCAGACATATTTAACTTCCAAAAGTCAGGGGTGTATTTTCAGGTCAAGTTAGGTTTTGCCATCCGGAGCCTATACATCACGTTATGTACATACAATAACAGCCTCACTACTTGTCTGCCTCGTTTAACTGTTAAGACACCATTTCCTTCAAAAGCCACAGGGCAGTAGCAGAGGTTAGAAAGGAACGCCCCTATAACACTCAATAAATGTTCCCTTTGGAGATTCAAAACAAGGAGAACAATAACACTCAATTGTTGTCCCTTTGGGAGATTCAAAACAAGTAAAAAGGAGGGCGCATAAATAAGAAATACACTGGCTTGAGGATATTTTTATTTGTTCAAACAAGCGAGGTGTGATGTGGAGTGTTGCTGTTGAGTGATCATGGGAGTTTGAGGATAGGCTTGTGGGAAAGAGTCTCAGTGTTCAACTTATTAGCAGCACACGGGTACAACTCATAACGTGTATCTAAAGTCACTAACAATCGGACGCAACAAGTGAAGTAGATTATATACATATGTACACAGTACTATTACTGACTGAATTCGGTGAAGGAAAGGTTTCATGTTTACGAGGATTCCTTCAGGTCCAGCAAGCATGCTTGGCATATGCTCAGGTCACGCTCCCCAAAACTAAGCCACTCTAGGTTCACGCAAGTGTCATTTCTAGGTGCGGAGGAGCGGCTACCAGGGACAGGGTTGCATGCTTTTGGTGACTGTCACCACCAAAGTACTATGAGGCAGACCACAACCGCACGCTGCGACCATGTACCAATACGCCAGAAAAATGACGACACACCGCAAGTTTATGGAAATATGGATGGGGCAGACCTTGCGTGGGATAGACACAAACACGCGATTAGATGCGAGGCACGTTCACTGGAGCACCCCCATCACAGTGAACGGAAGTACATGTACTTAACGTCTTCCCATACCTATGGAGCAGCGTTACAAAAGCAGGTTTGTTTAACCTACGTACTGTTCAGTTTCCAGCGCTTTACCCAAGTGCCACTCACTGACAAGCCCCAACGCCATTATGAAAATACGTTTATACCTGCATAGGATTTTACAACCCTGAATCAAAGGCCGCATAAGAAATAGAGAATAACATGTTATTCAATAAATAAAATACTAACTGCAAATAAATCCAGCTGACTGAACTCTAAGCATCGACAGAGCGCTAATGATGTTTTGAATGGGAGGGTCAGCAACCCAGAGATATCTTAAGGTCGGGGACACTTCTGGAAAATCTCAGCCCAGCTGAATCAAACAAAAGGCGGAATCCGAGGAAACGTCCTGAACAGCAGGCTGCGCAATATCCTGTTCAGTCCTTGCATTCAGCCCGACTCGAAGCTCTTTAACCCCGTCACCCTGAGCTAGGAAGGGGGGCGCAGGAGAAACACTGCACCGACCAGAGTACCAACAACTTATGCTCATGATAGGCGGGCTGGGTTCAGTTCACTGCCTCTGTCCGACCTACACAAGAAAGCATGGCTGACATTCTACACAACGTTTGACTAAGACCACTCGGTGTGGGAGTGTTGGTTGCAAACGGATTACTGGTCCGAAACCTCTCTGGGATGTTCAGTGAGGGGAATGCCCGTTCTGAAGCATGTGGTGCATCTGCAAGTCCTGAGTTCGAATCCTGACGAGGCTGGCTGCCATTCTCCTGAGTCGATTACTATTAAGCTGGTTAACAGTAACATATGATTTACAGCGTATAGAAACAGCAGGACTGGACTGCTGTGTGAGGCGATACATTAAATGAAATTGTAGTTTTACATAACCATTAGTAGACGGACGGAGAGTGGTGTTAGCTAACCCCTGACACTGTCAACGTTTCAGATCCGGCGATGGAATTCAGACCGTGTACTTATGCTAAAGGCTTGTGAAGACCGCTTTTGAACACAAGAACATCGCCAAAAGAAACAAGACGGAGGGAAGAGAGGGGAGGGGGGAGGAGAAATGCGACACGGCGGGAAGGGGCAGGCAGGATGACTCAGGGGAGGGGGCGGAGCGGGGCAGAGCGGCATGTGGGTGTGAAGAAGCCGGGCCTTTGAAGTGAAGCTAAGCTTCACTTCAAAGGTGTCGGAGGAATGCGGGCGGCTGTGCACGCGCTTTTAAGCTCAATGCACATGCGCATTGAGCTTAAAAGTCACGGGCACTGCAAGGAATCGCCACGATTCCTTGCAAGTTAGATAAAGAGTCGATGAGCCCCTATAGTCTCGCTTGCTCGATGCGCATGCGCATCGACAGGCGAGACCTAAAAAGGACAACGACCGTGATAAGTGTGCGCTTTATTCCGTCATACCAGGACTTACACACTAGTATTTAACACATCATTCCTCCACCTTATATATCCCATAAAATAACCACAAATTTAAGAGGACATCACTGACCAATGACATAAGGGGGTGTCAAGGAAGCAAAACAACTTGTTGTAAATGATAATGGGACACTCAGAAATGTGAATATATTGAATGTACATTGTATGCTGCATTTAAAAAGGTTAATAAAAAAAATCTGTTGTGGGATGAGTGACAAATACAGCTTTCCTTAGAGTATCTCTCCCATCTGCCCAGACATTAGCACAGTCATTGGGTTCATCCATGCTCCAAAGCCTAGAAAACATGACCTTTTTGGCCGTGGTGCAGGTTCATACCTGTTGATATCACCCGTGTGGCACAATGGGCACCTAGTCCTGAGCCGGCCCATTTGTGTTTTGGTAACTTCTACAATCAAGTGCATGTTATGTTTCTTGTCGAACGACTTTCAGGAGGACACACATTGATAACAGAGCACCCACAATGGAGCAAGTACAAGTGGGTACACCTTACTAATCAGGAATAGGTAAGGCAGTGTCTGTAGAGGGCCTCACAGCTATAGATTAATTCAAACTGCTTGGGCTCTGTCACTTCCCCTTCTTATTTCCATTACAAAGCCGACAGACAATTGTAATTATTCAACAAGAAATATGTAATTCTGAATCTCCTTCGGGACTTAATCCACACCAGGTCAAAAGAACATCTCTGGTTACTGACACAAAAGACTGAGAGACTTAAAAGAACCACTTTGGTCAACCAGACCCCACTGAAAGAGCCACTCTAGAGAATCTCACCCAACTCTAAAAGACTTCCCATACAGACCTCAGAGATTCAACATTTCTCACCAAGCATCCCCTACGGTGCAGCCTCTCAGCGGCCCGTTAACGCTCTTTGGCACCTCTCAAGGGGGTATAACGTATGATTTAAACACAGCTACAATAAGATGCAGAAGGACACAACAATTGACCCTATAGGGATTCTATTTTGGGCAGCTAAAGAACTTGCAAGAGGTCTCCAACTACGTCCTTCGCACTAGAGGGGATGTACCATCAGGCACATTTTGTTTTTCGCCCCTTTAAAACAGTGTGGGTTATATCTGCGAAAACTTCTCAAACTATAGTTTTTTTAATACCAATGTATACAAAAAAAAATACAATTAGGCATTCTGCTCAGACAGAAAGGATACAATGGCACCTCGCCAGACTTAGTAACTGCTCACTTAAAGTTGTGATCTAGATTTTTTAAGTTTCAGTATACTAGGCACAAAATATTTTCCAGATTCTGATAAATGTACAACAAACTCCCAGGCATGTACTGTAGCTTTTTCTAAAAAGAAAGCTAGCTGGTTACGCCGACAAATAGTGGATATGGTGCTTTTGTGCTTCTAAAGTTTGAACAGTTTACCCAAACATGTTTTCCACTTAAACGTACTTGCATCAATTTGAACTAGTCTTTTTTAAATTTTTTATTTCGACTTATTTTATAAAATTTGTACCGACATGTAGTTCTTTTTTATGGTCGTGGGTTTGAATCCCATCAGCGCTCTTTGTGCCCTTCATTCTTCTGGAGTCAAGAAACGAGTACCCTATATAGCTGACAAGGACAATAGAAGTATTCGGGGGGGGGGGGGGGTTGGCAAAAAGGTTCTACTAGGTAACCACTTACAGGTCATACCCGCCCATTGTCAGTGTGTCAATGGAGGTAGCGGGACAGAGCACAGTGAACAATAGGTTAGTTACCAAGCAAAGACCGATTGATTATGAATATAAGGGTTTGAGAAATCCAACAACAGAGGAGATTTCCACAGAGCTAGTTTGTTTTGTTGTGGGAGAGAGCTCACATGGGATTAGAAATGCCTGCTGTGCTCTACAGTAGGAAAGCCTGGACGGGAATCTGTAACACATTTACATAAAGGAAAACTGGAGACCCCATGGGATGAAACTCTGGGGACCTATGTGCAAGATGGGGTAACATAGTACAGACTACTAGTTCATATGAACAGGGATGTAGCGGCTCAGTGGACTAACACATCCACAGCACTAACTGGTGTTTGGGCTCATGGTCACAAATTCAAATCCCTGCAAGTACACCTTCATCCTTCTGAGGTCGATAAATTGAGTAACAAAAACATCTATTTTTCAGTGCCAAGATGCTCCAAAGGGTGAATGTTCACTCTACAAATACACATTATGATACCCAGGCTGGGAACAGTAGACGAAGTAAAAGTCATATGTTGTCGAAGGATGACCTAGGTGCATTGGGAACACCACCGGCAGCGGATAAGGCTGAGGATGGGCCGAGCACACCAAGTCCTGGAAGCAATAACATTTCCTTGGTTCCCAAGAGAAATACAGCCACCTCAATAATCCAAGTTCCAAGTCAAGGCGCGGCAATGCATGGGAAGAGCAAACTTCAGTATATACACCCGACACTGCAAAGCAATATCCTCTTCCCAGTCCCTTGTGAAGAGCAGGTGGAAATGCAATATTTGGTTTAGGATGAAAAAACACAAGCATGCTGTGAGGAGAAGGCAGCAATAAAGACCTGGGCACTAGAGAAAGGAGTAAGCCAGGGGTTGAGCGGCCGCTCTAGCCCAGGGTGGTAGAAGAACCGCACAGATTGACGGCGATTTCAATTAGCGGACGGGCCCATTGACCCATGAATGGCCAGCTTCAGTGAGCGGGAGGCGAGGAACAAATTGGATTCACTCCGCGACTGCGAAAAAATCAATGGCTGCAAATACTAACTTTGGCGGTAACCGTTCCGTGTCAGCGATTAAAAATACATGCTCTCAATTTAATTGCATGGACATAAAATTTAATTTCACATAAATCTCCAAAGAGTTAATTGCCCGTTATGGCTCATCATACTAGAGGGCTGGTGTGAAATCAGCTAGCTCGGCACAAAACAAGCAGGCGAAGCGTGCTCACGATGGGAGTAGGCAGCCGCGGAGAGAGCAGGCGCTGACGGTACACGAGTCAACAGGATCTCTTAGGAGACCCTTGAGTTACTCAACACTCAGCATCTAGAGGGCTTCCACTCAAGCAGTAGACATCTCTCAAAGACCACCTTCCTGGGGAGATCAGAGGAAAGTGGCCTAGTCAGGAGTGCCAGAGTGGATGGAGTTCTAATTACTGCAAGGCTCATCCATCAGAGGCTCTTACAAGTGACGACCACAGATCACCCAAACACCACTTCAGACTGTCACTATTGCAGAGTTGCACAACAAACCCTTTCCAGCGTCATTTCCACCTTCAAACAATGCCCACATTTTAGAACTTTAGAATAGATAGTTGCTATGCGATCAATACAGGTTAATTAGAATTGAATCCTTTAGAAATCACAGGCGATTAAATTCTCACGGTGATGGAACGCGAGACCATCCGATTTGGGAATGCCAGCACGTCTTCTCGTCCTTCACCTGCAAAAGCTCCTCATTTAAAAACAGTGGAGATTTAAAAATGGTGGGTATCTGAATTCAGAGATAAACAGCAAGTGCTCTGTTAAATTTGATCACCTGGATTTATTGTAGTAATTAATAATTTGTACGCCCATTTTAAGAGTTAACAAATTTTAGATCTTTAGCAACAATTGTATTCAATTAGTGTTGGGAATAGTATAAAATTGGAAATTTGAAGAAAAAAAACCAAATAAGAGTGGTTCCCAACTTTTACAACTTTTGCTTTTTAGCTAGAAGGAAGATTAGAAAAATGCATTTAGTTAACATACCGTGCATTTGTAAAGCGCACGTTCACCCCAAGAGTATTCTGGCACTGAATAAGAGATATTTATTGCTACCCAACTCAATAGAACTCATTTTGTTGACCTCAGAAGGATGAAAGGCTGAGTAGACCCGCAGGGATTTGAACCTGTGACCATGAGGTTGAAACAAAGTCCCCTACAGTGGACGAATTAGTCCACCAAATGACCAGGCTCTGCCATTTGCTCAGTAAAATCTCGACTGACTTTTAAACTGTTGTTTTGGCGGGAGATTAGCAGTCTGTGGAACCATAGTCCTCGTGCTGGCACCCTCCCACCTTTTCTTATTGTGGTGGGGGCGCCATGGCTGCACTGAAACAGAGCATGGTTTAAACTGCTACATGCAAGAAGTTGTACATGAGAGTAAAAACAGTCATAACTTTGGGAATAAATTTAGTGACGCAAATATCAAAGGAAGGTAGAAAAGTTCAGCGTAAAGGACAACATAAAAGTAAGGACTACTTCACTTGATATAGTGGTCTAATCTCTCAGTTTATTAAAGGCAAACCTGCCATTTCGCCCCAAATAATGGAAATGTGTTCCAATCACTGTCACCAAATAGAGCCACCCTTGTCACACGTCAAATGCGAAATTCTCCCTTGCCACAAGTCCCTTGCCAAACTGATCTTGAATCAAGTGTAAGGACTTAAGGCAACACAAACATCGACATCAATTAATATAAAACAATCACCAAAACGAAATATATCGAGAGCACAGAGAGAACCAGCAGATACTGTTTATCGTTGAAAAATACTTTTTATTATTATTTAATGGAGTATAGCAAGTTCATTTCATTATAAAAAAAATCACCTCATTCATACTGACTCATACCTATCCTCATTCACACAATATACAATGTTTGTCGCTGAAACAAAATGACAGACCAGTATTACTTTGATTTCTGGGGAACAGGATGCTGGGAGGGTTGAGGAGAGATCCCAGGACCGTAACTCTACTTTGGTTGAAGGCCCCCTGCAAATCCACATCTAAGTTGAATGGTTGGCAACGGTTGAGAAACACAAGCAGCGATAAGACCTCCCAGCAAAAGGTTGTATTGGCATAAACTCGGAGTGGCTAATCGGAGCCTTTCATTGGCTAAAGACCCACGGCTGCTCTGCCTTCAGCCAGATGAGTTGCCCCAGAGAATGCGGAGGATCAATGCTTAATTTGACCCAGTGGGGTTCACCAACACTTAATTTTGGGGACCCACACTTGTTCTGTTTCATCACACATTGAACAGAGGAAAAGGGTGGGGCAAACACACATATCAGAAAGATGGAGGAATATGACAAAACCTTCAAAGAGGAAGAAAGTAGGAACCAGCAAAAATCTAGATAAAGGGGCAGGGAGTGTTTGGTACTGGATTAAAGAGACATGAGGTGGATTTAGTTTGACCAGCCTTGGTATTTGATACACAGATGTTTAATTGCACCGGCCGCAGGCTTCTGCGCATGTTTTCGGGCACCAGCACTCTTTCTTTTACAAATTAAGCACTGCTCAGAGTTCTCAGAGAGCTGAGCATCAGATCACTGCAACTATTGAGAGACATGAAAAAAATGGATGTCCGGCCATAAGACACTTGCCTTGAGTCTTAAGGAAAACATATGGGCAGCTTAAGCAAAAGAAGATATAGGACAGGAACTGGACTATTAATGGAGACTAGAACAGAAAAAAGATCTTGCCTCGTGAGATTGAAAAAGTAGAGTGCAGGGGGGAGGGGGGCAAGAAAGAATAATTTGAATACTAGTTAGTCAAATAAAAAAAATAGAAAAAAAAGAATAATTTTGACAAAAGACCAACCATGAGATAGTCTGAAGGTTCCTGAAAATGCTAAGCCTTGGCCAAAGCTCTCCTTTGCAGATGAATAAAACTCTAAGATTAATTTCCAAAGGAGTCCATAAAAGAGTAGTCATTTAAGTTGCGACATTCGCCGTATGCGGCAGCAATTATTGCTTCGCCTTAACCGCTCTCATCTGCCAAACATTGCTTGAAGTGAAGAATAAACTTCTCCCCATGAAGCCGCGTCTCCGAAGATGAAGCCTGCCTGAAGGTCGGGCCCATAATTGCACATCCGAGAAAACATTTTCTGATCAAAATTAGGCATATTTATACTCCCAACGTCAAGTAAAAATAGCTCGGGGGAGGCAATGGGTGAGCGTTTAACAGCCTTCATCCTTTGGTGTGCAATTACCAGGCATCATAAATACAAAGTGAGTCTACAACTTGTCATTTCAATGCTGCCGAAGACAAGTGTCCCCGAATAAATTTTTTAAGCATCAATAAAAACAAAGATGGGGTGGAAATGGCATTCAAAATGCTGAATTTGCATGATGTAAACAATGTTTCAGTAAAACTCAGCACACAAAGAGGACAAGGCAAGAAGTCCTGCACCAGTCAAAGTACCTCATTTAGGCTATATTTCTTGTCGTGGGGTTGGTGCAAGAGGCCTGGGACATGACCTCCATATGCCCCAAGAAAGTGACATACAAATCACTTAAACAAATTAGACATAAGTTGGCCCAGCACTCAAATAATTGAAAATACAAGTAATGGATGTAGATAAACATTCCGCACAAAGCGAAAGCAGTCAGTCAAACTCTTCCCATTCAAAGAAAGGCAATTGTTAATTTTGATTGTAGGTACAAAATTTCTTTTATTCTTTATTAGAATGCAAAATTCTTAAAATTCATGATTGCCGACACGTTTCGTCCTGATGCGGACTTCTTCAGGGCTTGTTGTAGTTTAGAAATTCTTGATATGGCGTGTTTTAAAAAAAAGGATTAAATCAGATCAAAATTGCAGAATACGTCAATATAATATGACCCTTTCAGTTCAATGAGTGAGTATTATCTCAAGAAAAGACCAGATTGACATGTGCGGTCCTTCAACAATCTATAGTATGGGAAATGTATCTCCCGTGCTTCTGTGAGGTCATCCGGTTCCAAGAAAAGAATCGGGAATGTTTCAATAACCACGCAACCAGGGACTGACTGGCTCAGGCTGGCTGAACTAGGTCCATGATCTTAATCTTGATGCCTTTTACAATACTTTTAAAATTGTTGTGTAAATCAGGACTGTGAAGTTCGGTTTGTCTCCTATTTCCAAATCTACATTCGACTACTGGTACATTAAAGATCATCCGGGGAATGTCACAATCCATGCAATTAAAAGTTGGAAAAGCCCGAAGAATGGTTGGTCACGCATAGAGGATGCTCGATCTGGTCTCGAGGCTTAATCCTTGGGTGGTCCCAGGTCCTCATTGAATTGCTCAGTCTGATCATGGGAGCATGTTATTCTTCTTGGCCTGGCACATACTTCATGGCTCACTTAATGTTGCCTTCCTACGGTCATGTGTTCTTGCTCTTGTGCTTCATGTGCCCCATTCCCACTTGACTTCTATCTTCTCTCTTTGGGTTTTCATCAGAAGTCTCTTTCAGGTGTGCAAGGCGAGTGGAGTTGGATTTTGCTTGGTCTAGTGCCTAGCCACCACCAATGAGCAAATTCAGAGATGAGGGAGGGTGTTGTGCCACAGGCTCAAAACTGAGATCTGCAGTGTGTGGCAGGGCTTCTAATCCCTCAATGGTACTCTCGGACAGTGATGGAGCCTAGCCTGCCTTTGTGATCTGCTGCACTCTGGTAGGAACATCACAACTTTATCTGTGCCGTGAAGGCTTCCTTCTCAATCCCTCCCTATCCGTCAGTTTTTCTGATCTAACATGCAGATATGAAAACAAAAAAAAAACAGAGTGATTTGCAGGAAAGCACAATAGCACTTCAAAGAGTTCACTACATGCAACTACTGAAGAGTACACAAAAAAAGTAGCTCACTAAAACGTAATACTTTTCTTTTGGAAATTTTCCCTTTTTTACACGGTTACTCCAGATTTTTCGCCTTCAGATGCTTAACTCGTTTTGTAGGTCTCGCCTAGGCAGCGCTTGTGCTGTCTCTGAGCCATGCGGTATTCAGGATATGGGCATTCAACACGCCTAACACTTCTAGTTAGTTAGTTGCCTGCCTCTCAAAACTCATTTACTCTCGTTGGGTAATACTATGCATATGTCCCACCTTTGTTTGCTTGGTTCCCTCCCAGCGGACAGCACCAATTGTTTTTTTTGGTTGGCCATCTCTAGACATCTGGTGCCTCCTCGCTCGCATCCCCTCCCTCCCGTCATTGCTGCCATCCTTCTTGCGCTGCTGACCTGCACAAAACTTCATTGACTTTCAGAGAAATCACAGCACGCCACATTTTAGCTTTAAACATCTAAAGCTAAAGTGCGGTGTGCCACCATTGCTACAAAAGTGATTAAATAAAAAAAAACAGAGGCGGGCGGACGCTGCAGGTCTTTTCCATTTATTTACTTTTATAGCAATGGCAGCACACCACGCCTTAGCGTTAAACATCTAAAGTGCGGTGTGCCACAATTGCTACAATAGAAAATAAACAGAAGAAAAATAAGGCAGCCACAAAATTAGTTTTTCTATTAATTGAATTTTGTAGCAATGGGGGCACACCCCGCTTTTGCTTTAAACATCTAAAGCTAAAGCGCGGCGTGCCGCCACTGCTACAAAAGTAAATACATGAAAAAACAAAGGTAGTCGGACGCTGCATGACTTTTTCATTTGCAAAGCCAATATCTCTGCATTTAATTAAAGCGAGACCTATTGCATTGCAAATGGTTGTTTTTTTAGTTGTCCAAAGGACACTGTGCACTTTACCCCTGCTAACCAGGGTTAAAGTGCATGTGCTCTCCCTTTTAAATAAAATACATTTTGCACACAGATGGTTGGCACCTCTAATTTAGTCCCTAATATACGATATTACAGGAAACCAAGGACTGTAAATTAAATGCTACAAGTGGGCTGCAGCACTCACTGTCCCACCTATTAAAGTAACCGTGTAAAGTAGGTCTCGGATCTGCCATTGCAGCACATGTGTACAGGTTAAAAATGCAATTTACACATGACAAAATGAACCTTTATCCAGGCCTAAACCTTCCTTAATATTTTCTAAAGTAGGCCTTAAAACCTATAGGGCAGGATGAATGATATGCAAACTGTAAGACATATATTTAACATGCATTGGCAATGAACAATCTCCAAAGTAGTTTTCACTGTGGCAAGGCTGCCTCCCACCCTGATTCATTCTATTACATTTTATAAGAACTGAATTCAGTTTGGGGCAGTTCCAGAAATATTTTAAAGATTTCAAAAACTGTAATAGTAATTCAAAATTCAACTCAATGGTAAAGTCAGATTTTATATTACTATTTTGGAAATGACTTTCAGAAAGGAGTCATTTTCCAGCCTAAACCTGAAAGGCTTCACTGCCTGTGTCACCTGACCCCTGATGGCTCCCCTGTATGTGTAGTGCTCCCAGACAGTGGACCTAGGGCTTGGGGTGGGGGCAGCTGCAGGCCTTCTCTTGACCGGATGGCCTGGGGTGTAATCCAAGACTAGGTACACTTCAAAGAAGTCTCCCTGTCACAGAGATGAAACCAACACCTATGCCTTCCCCCAATGTTGCCCAGTCATGCTCCAATCACAGTAGGATCGACATTACAGTGACAGGCCTGCTGGAGGTTTACACACAGTACGGGGTGCACACTTCCTACTGGTTATGTGCTGTTTTTGCTATTCGGCAGGATACCAAAACAGCAATTGTATAGTCACTATCTGGCTGCTGAAAAACCAGGCTGTTTTTCTACCAGACTGCAGTCTCTGAGTTTCTTGGGGATACAAGGACTGCCTCAAACTGAATTTTGATGTTGGATATAGGAGCACGCTAGAATTGCCATAATAAGCTCCCCACATGCACCATCAGCCTTCCAAATCCTTGTTTAGTGTGGCTGAAGACTTCCTATATCTGAAAATACCCAAAGTACATAGGGTTACCCCATTGGTAAGAGTGCCACCAGGGGACATTCTCACCCACTAACTAGTGTCAGTCATAGATGTGAAACCTCCAGTCACCCACGTCAGTACACTCTTTGGACCGGAGAAGTACACAAGAAGGATTGCCCTGTTGTCTGTGAACCGAGAAGAGCCCTAAAGGACTAGACATGATCTTCCTCTTGTTCCCAGGGCAAAGTAGTAGACTCCAAGGGTCATAAGGCCGACCTCCAGCTAAAGCTACAGAGACACCAAGTGGCAAGAGGCCTTTTCCTGCAACTGTCCAGCTGACCAGCGGCAAATGGATCCGGACTGGACTCTGCTGTGGGCTCTACCTGTCCCTCTGCAAGGGTCTAGGATCCTCTTCTGGGGGCTTTAGAAGTGCACTCCACTGGTGGATTGGGACTTAAAGTACTAAAGTTAGAACATAAATTATTTTAAATATATTTTATTGGGTTTTATTTTCAAAGAAAATCGCAACAGGTCTGCGCAACAAGCGCTCAGAGAGGTCTTCATGCATCACAAGTGTAAAAGCATAGTCGCTCAATGATACGGAAATTACCATCAGGCCCATAATATTCATGTTCACATAAATTCTATAGGCTGTATTATTCTTCATCTTTGTGGACCCCTGTTATTAATGGCCCCGCAGAAAAAGCCACTTCATGATCATCCTTGTGTTCCATGCCATAGTAAGCCCTCCATTGCCCCCAGATCTTTCTAAATTTGCGTGGACATCCCCTGCTGTGATATACCACCTATTGTGCCGCCGTATACAGATCCATCCCACTGTGCCATTCCCGCAGGGACGGTGCAGAGCGTAAGTCTTTGACCAGGAAAAACCTAATTAGCATATCTGCACTCCCTTATGGTCAGTATTAAATGGAGTCTAGGTCCTGTTCTACCATGACCATAGACTTCTTGGTGTTATTTTTATTTAAAGCATGAAAAATGCACAACTCTGATTCCTCCTACAGGATTTTGGAGTTATTTTCTTAATTAAAATGTTGCCTTATTTTGTTTTATTCATTTTGGGATTGTTATCGTTTTGCCTTTCGACTTTATTTCTGTTTTAGTTCTGCACAAATACTTTGCATATTGCCTGTACGTTAAGCCTGACTGCTTTGTCTCGACAAAGGGTTAAGCACAGCCGTATTTAGTGAATTTTGTGGTCACACGCACAGGTGTTGTGAGTGTTATCTGAGGAGGCTTCACACCCCTCTCAATCAATACTCCCAATTTATTATATTTTCCTTAAATCACAGCATGTATTGGCATTAACCAATCAGTCTTTTCCACCTGATGCTAGCATATCACCCGCGTGTGATATGCAGGCGTTTTGTATGATATTCATATGCTCTCCATGAGCGAGATACACACATATGTAGAAGTGAATATGAAGAACTCATTAAGAAGAACAATCCAATTTGCCTTTCAGACCACTCTGAAGGTTGCCAGAATCATACCCCTATCCCAAACCCTAAACTAAAACATGCCCTTAACCCTTAAAAGGCCAGTGTCCCAGTCATAACAAAAGAAAACAACCAACCAAACACAAACTTTATTAAGAATCCTACTCAAACCACAGGCCTACACCTTACTCTAATCTCTTTCTCCACACTTTAAAAGAGGGTTAGAGTAATAAACGACTAACTCTTACCACATACCTAACCCTACAGTCAATGACACAAAATTGGCATCAATGTTTAGCAAATATTCATATTTGTTATTACTCGTAATGCGGTATTTGATGGCTTTATGTGATAGTGGGTGGTGAAGTGTCTTGTTGCTTTGTGTAATGTATTTAGACATGAAGTGGTATGGAGTGATTGGGTGTTAGGTAATGTGATATTGCGTGATTTTATGTTGGATGATAGAAATGATGCGTTCAGCGAGGGTATCGTATGGTATGCCATCTTATTTGGAGTTTTATGTGGTATGCAGTGGCATGAGGAATTTACAGGAGGTGGTGAGGAGGATGTATATACAGCAATATACGGTGTGGTAGTGCGCTTCGGTAGGATGTGGTATGGTGTAACCTAGTATGTTGTAGAGGTGGATCAGTAGGTCATGTTTGCATCCTCTAGGTATGGCTAGTGCTTCATGACTTCTTAGCTCTTTTCATGCAGCAGGGAGCCCAGCAGCAGGCACCGTAACTGTACCCTGCTCTCATGTTCAAACAAGTGCTTAATCTCTAAAAAAAAAAAAAAAGTTTCTGGTCCCTCGCCAGGAGGCCACCGCAGTTTGCGCCACACATTGCCACAGTCCTACACAACTACTAACCATTGCACTGCTACTAGTGTGACAATTCAGACTGTTCAAGGCCACCAAAGCTTTAAGTATGGCTTGGGTGGCAGGTATTAGTTGTTTTTAATGTATATTGCATTAGCAAACAAGTGGTTTCTGCTCATCTTCAAATTGCACTAACAGTGCCACCATGTGGCAGCTGTCTTAAGTGCAGGTTTTGGCAATTAAGTGCTGTGCCGAGCACTGGAAACCACCAGCTCAAATTAAACACTGGTTCAACCACCACTAGTATACAGAGTAGGCTTTTAAGTTCCACAAAGCAACTGATGGTGTAGAACATGTTAAGTACTCTAGACCTTTTAGGTCTGCTAAAAAGCAATTACATTTAGAACAGATGCAAAACAGTCTTTAGGCAACACAGGTAATTTCGAAACACCGCCCAGGCTTGCAAGAATAATTAAAATACACCAACACTGCTAGAAGCCCTGACACCCCTTATGTACTCCACTTGCTATGTCACAGGGAGCCCTTTTAGGATTCAGTGACTGAGGGTTCAGCACCAAGCTCCCTTTAGAATGGGTACTTTAACCTAATCAAACACACGACAATCCAGCCTTCTTGAAGATGATGGGTACTTTTGTATTATTAACGGTGGGTACCTGTAAAAGATTCTGAAGTATCCGGTTTAAAGGACAGGAAACTCCAGTGCTCAATAGAAGACAGTTCCACCAAGTGCTATATTTATGCACTGAAAGTGGGTCAGTGGATTCAGGGTCTGCCACACCAGGTCACCGGCTGAAACATTCTCTAGGATTCATCGAGCCTCAAAGAGTGCCAAGAGACTACCGCAAGACTACCCTCACAAACAAACTATGAAAATGACAGCATATGTAGCCAATTGGGTAAAAACATGTATACCACATTTAGAGATTCAGTGAGTGACAGGAAGATTCCATTGTGGCATCAGTTCCATGTACACTGCCCCACCACACAAATTATTAGCCAACCCGCCTATGATCCAAGCCTAAACCTGAGGCCCTCTGTTCGAAGGGCCACTGTGTTTATTTATTATTTTTTGGAGGGGGAAGTGGGGGGGGGGGTGTTATATAGCACAAACTACACCCGAAGGTATCATTGCACTTTTCATGAGCACTAGTTGTGTTACAGACAGACACGTTCATTTTTGTTAGGCACAGGGAGAATAAGGGATTTGCCCAGAATCACAGGATATTGAGCGTCCCTGCCAAGGCTCGAACCCAGTTCCCAAGCTCTGAGGTCAGTTGCCCTAGCTGTTAAGCCACATCCTCTCCCCCATCCTTTATCAGCTGGGTCTCCATTGGGGGCAGGGCTGGACTGGCTGTGGCGGGCAACGGCAGTTTCCCCAGTGGGGGCAAGTTTTGTTACCGGGAGACGGAAATATTCGCCCCCGGTAACAAAATCGGATGAAACGGCGCTAGTAAACAGCTCAGGTAGTTTGCCAGGGCCAGTTACAGTTCCCAGTCTGGCCACGATTGGGGGAGTGAGGTTGCTAGTGAGGGGCAAAATACTGCAGATCTAGTGAATCATTGCCAAAAAATGCCTTATGCAGCTTTAATGGCAAAGCACACATCGCATCTTGGTGCTTTTAATTCAAAGGGTTTGCTAACCAAACTTAACCAGTGCAAACTATCATAGTCCAGGATTGATGGGGCTGCCTGGACAGTACCCGGTTCTGGAACTCTTATTTTCCACGGATCTGTAGTAGTGCCTTCAGAGGCTCATTAGTTTCAAGGTGAAGGCTGTTCCTGTAAATGCTAGAGAAGTCCACTGGGCTGGCTGATATTTCTAAATTTGGTGGGCGGAGTTCCCTCCCATAGGCAGAAGTTAAGTGCTCTGCCCATGATGATGGTACTAACAGTCCGTCAAACTCTAAATCGGCCCCTATGTATCAACAACGTAACACATGGTTCCAACAAAGTGGGTAGAGTGGCTGATAAAGGAATGCTGTGTAAGGATGTCCTTCTTTCCACTTCCCAACTGGCTTCGGTTTTTGGCAAGGGTCTACTTCAGAGTGGACCGTCTTGAGAATTACAAGGTACGCTCAAGAAGTATTGAAAAGAGCGCAGATGTCAGAATGGCAACTGCTGACAGACCGAGAAGGATGCCATCTCCTCATCAAGTAAGTGTGCCTACAAATGATTTGTTAATCCCCATATATTTACATACGTTTCTGCATTCAATGTTGACAAGCTCTCTCCAGTAGCTAATAATTCAATTTCTTAAGATGCAATTAGAATTATTCCCATATGAACAAATCTTCATATGGAAATTTGAATTGCACAAGCCTTCAAGGGTGTATTGGCTTTCCCACTCCTTCTTATTACTAAATTCCAAAAGCCTAAAAATTCCAATGCACTTATACTATGCTGCTAATACTGTTTACAACAAATTGCACTTTATCTTAATATGACGTTGCTGCTATATGCCTGTCCAACCTTTTTAACCCCTCCCATGCTCATGACGGGTTAAAGTACCAATTTTGTTTATGAACTTGTAAATTTTAATTATGATACTGTTGTGGTATATTATGTCTTTGTTGCTGTACACAATTGTAACCTTTTTACCGGAAGTTCCTTTTAACCAAAGCTTTTATGCACTGCGGTTTTAAACAAGAATTGCATTTCTGTTGGTGGTGTTTGAACTATGCTTGTATGGATATTTGTATCCGAATAAAGATTATTGAATTGAATACTAAATCTCCTTATCAAGGCAGTCATTGGAGCTAAACACAATAATCACATCCACTTCCGACACTACTGTCCTACCACCACCAACAGCAAACAACGGCTGCGAGCACATCTGCTGGTACCCAAGTCTTATTTGTTTGGCATCATGAACTAGGTTCAAAGTGTACATATGCCTTTCAAATGCACAATTGTACAATACAACTTACCTCTTCAGCTGAGCATCACAGTGAACCACACAGGCTTCAATTAAAGCAATAACACCAGACGGTAATAGCCACAATGCCCTTGTACAACAGTGACCCACTTAGTCATGCTTGCCACCTGTCAACAGGGTAAATGAGATGATGGACCTTGGTATTAAGCATCAATAAAGTGATGAAAAATGACAAAGGGTAATGTTGTAGCCCAGAAGCTACTGATGCGGTAAGTCACTTTATGAAGCTTCCAGACCACGGTCTTGTGTCCTCAGATGGAACCTGGTCCATAGCATCCTGAGCAGCAGGAGTCTAAGGAGGATGGCACTTTAACACACTTATAGATCACTTTTAATACATCAGGATTAGAGGGAACACAATTTATTTAAATTATTTTGTGTCAGATTAATTTTTGTAGAAACAAATCTTTTAAGAAGATGTCTCGATAACCTATGTCTGGATATACAGGTATACAAAGATGGTGAAGAAAGTGCTTCTCACTTTTTCGCAAAATTAGATGATCGATTTTAACCCCAATTGTTAAAGAATAAGTTAAAACCGAAGTATATTGAAAAGTGCATTGAAACAGGTGTCTTTTAAAAATTACCCTCCTTAACCCAAACATTTCAAAAGAATCTCTTTTAGAAAGAATGACTCTTGCAAACAGTGTTTACCATTTGGACAATTAAGCGCCTGTTGGCAATGCCAGTAGTTCTGGCTTTAAAGGAATGACTGCGCTCCTGCCATCTGGGCTGCTGTCAGAGAAAAACATCATTGATTATCTAGTTATCTAACACACTTTAAAAGCATTCTAATGTCATGTGTGTGCCCCTGAAAGTTCAAGCTTATGCAACTGGATAAAATAAACATGATCACAGCCAAGTGTAGGGCAATCACTTTTTATGGTCTGGCTCCGCCCACACGTTGGGAGTCAGGAGTACATGTTTTGATTAGGCAGAAGTTGTGTGCTTCTACAAAAAAGTGCCTGCCCTCCATTCAGATGTGATCATTTTGTTTCGCAAAGTCTGTCCAATCAAAACATGTACTCCTTGACCCAACATGGGGGCGGAGCCAAAGCCCCTCTTTCGTAATGCTCATAGAATTTTCTAGCGACAGCTGTGCTGTCAAGCCAGACCATAAAAAGCAATCTCATCAGACAATATTGACACTAGCTGCTGTCCAATGAATGGAATGCCAAACAAGTCAACACAATGTCAATCTACTTGGAAGGATCCCTGAAAGGGCTGCCAAGGTGAAGCTCTAAAAACAATAAGGAGGAAAGACTGCTCCCCAAACAAGGCTTTGGGACAAAAACAGGGGCGGGGGGCTATGCATCGTCCCACCCAAAAAACGGATTTTGATTTCCAGAATGTACATTTTTTATTGTCTTAAAATCCTTTCAGCCAGGTATCCTTCCAAACAAATTATGTAGTCATTTGTACACTGGATACAAGATAGGGGAGCCACATAGCCCACAGTCAACGGACGCCTCCAAAGTACAGAGAGGTGTTGGTAACATTTGGAGCTGAAGACACCTCCCTCCTTGCAGTTTGCACCCTCTTGAGACTCCTAAATTACTAGGAGAGTCCAGCACACCTTCAATTACTATACCTTAGCTGTTTTTTTTACAATAGGCCCAGTGCAGCAGTCGAATTTCCTGCAGTTACATTATAAAAGGTTGAGTGGCGTTTCTTCACCTTTCTTTACTTTTCTACTCGCTTGTTTTTGGGTTTGGCCTGCCGAAGGCTGCGCTCTGCGCAGCTCTTCAGCGCAGGTGAAATCCTATGTCGACAATAAGCACTTCGGGAACGTCCCCCGGCTCTCATTGGCTAGCTCCATAAATGGAGGCTAGCCATTGAGTGCCGGATCTGTCCGTCAAGGCCGGACCAGATTTGGGGGCGTTCCCGAGATTTTTTCCCTGGGCGGAGTTACGTTTTTTCCGTTCCCTCCCCTTTCACTGAAAGTGATTTCAGATGCGCTGTCCATTCCCGCCCCCTCTGTGTGCCTTTCCACCCCCCCTCGCTGTCCTGTGCACGTTTCCCGCCGTCCGTGTCCTCTCCCGCCCCCTCCCGCCGTCCGTGTCTTCTCCCGCCCTCCTCCCGCCGTCCGTGTCTTCTCCCGCCCTCCTCCCGCCGTCCGTGTCTTCTCCCGCCCTCCTCCCGCCGTCCGTGTCTTCTCCCGCCCTCCTCCCGCCGTCCGTGTCCTCTCCCGCCCCCTCCCGCCGTCCGTGTCTTCTCCCGCCCTCCTCCCGCCGTCCGTGTCCTCTCCCGTTTACAGGTATGATCGATACGCCTGTGAATTCTTATTTATTAAACAGTTTGCCTTAACGGGCCGTAGCCTCGCCGTATAATAACCTAACTGGAATGACACTGTAATCGCGTTAAAGCGAGATGCGTCATCATGTTGACTAGGCCAGAGGATACACGGTAATCCTTTCGGTTCGATTTCATCGCGCTGCCCCTTTAAGACGAAGCTTCAGTTTGTTTACATGTCATCCTTCTCCGCAGAACTCCCATGCTGGCTTCGTGGACTCCCTATTCATTGGTCAGTAGGGCTCTGCTGCCATTGGTCTTCCCCTTCACAGCTGTTGTCTGGCGCCCGGCAACCAAACTCAACCGCGCGCTTGTGTGAGAACAACAAATACATACACCGACTTTCCTCCGCCCCATTCCCTTCGGAGGATATCTATTGGCTCAAAAAGAGATGGGCGAAGGCCAAGCGGTACGGTGGGCAATTAAAGTAATGTTGCTACCCAACGTTTCGCAGCTATAGGTTAGTCGAGATGTCACTGACAGGCCAGCAGGGTTATGTGCGCATGATATATTAAGTGTAAAGGTGTAGGTGCCAAGGGTATCTTGTTCAAAGAGAAGCTGGTTATTTTTTAACTTTTTTAGCCCAATCCGCTAGATAGGTTTTTAGGTGAGGACAGGGGTGATCATTTAGCCTCCGCCTCCCCGAGACTCTTGTTTTGAGGCTTCTCTTACAGCCCGGCACCCCGAAGACCAGCTGTGAGTGACAGCTTCGGCTGTTCCCACCAATAAGAAGCGGGCTGTATATACTCCAGGGCAATCATTGTTTAGACTTAGAGCATATGTGACGGGGAGTAGAATCACTAGTATTTTTATTTATTTATTACTTTATTTATTTAAAGCATTTTTATTACCCGAAGGTGTCAGAGCACTGTACAATAGAACCAGTTACGTTACATGAGAGAACTGTTACAGAAATGGAACAAAACAAAGGTGTTGCTAAGGGGTTCACCACCCTCGGATAACTTATAATAAAGAGACTCTATCAGAACAATATGTTGAGTATAGTACTTTCTGAAAAACGTGGATGAATTAGCTTACGTTGATCACAAATAAGAACCATACTAATGCCAAACCAGAATAATTGCACAATATAACGAAAAGGTAAGCCAGAACTTACAGGCTGTAGACAGTTGCTCCAGAAGTCTCATTCACTTGCACATTTTGGGCTGCATTGAGTCTGTACTTTCAGTCCTCCCTCGCAGGGGTTAAATTTACGAAGGATGGAAAATGTTTGCGCTTTTAAAGCTTTCTAAATACAGTTTCAAAAGGCTTTATGGTAAATTGGCAAGACATCATGACATTTCTTTTTTAATCAGACTTTACTGTTCTCTATCCTCAGTTAAGCAGGTTCGTGATTTTTGTGGGCAGGGCTTGTTTTGTATTTTCTTTTGGTAGGGCGTGCGCTTGTTTTGGGCTTCTTTTCAAGGGGGAGTGTGCTTGTTTTGGATTTCAGACCTGGCAACACGAGTGGCGAGGTGAGACGCAGTCGTGGTATCTGTGCACAGACTCTGTCCATGGGACGGCTTGCCTGCCCCCTCCACTAGCTGCCCCGGTGTCCCCTTGCAGAGCCTGCGGGGGCTGGACGCCCTGCTGTTGTCGTTGGTGTGGCTGCAGCCTGTGGCCGGTAAGGAACTGCAGCTGTGTCTGCTTTGGGTGGAAGGAGGAGGATTTGGGGGGGGGGGGGGTAGATAATCGAGGCAGTATTGCAGAGTGTATTATTTTAGAGGATATACGGGTTATGGGCTTCTGTACGGGCATGGGAGACTTTGGCGGAGACTATGTGTTTTGGGGTATATGGTACTTGAGTAGTCAGTGTTCGTTCCTTTATGAGGGCGGTATGCGGTGGTTTTCTTTTGGGAAGTATTTTCGGTAGGTTGTGCTCTTGTGCATTGTCTACGTTTTTTCGGGATTTGTGTTGCTTTTTAAGGCTATGAGTTGTTTACTTAGAAGTAGTCTGTGTTTTTGTCCGTTTCCATTGGAGAGAGGGTATGCGCAATGTTTTCTTTGGTATGTTTCTGTTCGGGGTGTATGTTTTAAAAGTGTAGGCTTTTCTTTGAGTGCCGTTTTGTGTGTGTATGTGGGGTACGTGTCTTCGGGCGGGCATGAAGGGTATTGTTACAATGCAACGGTTTCGCCTTTGGAAATGTTAAAGCTATTTGCAATGTAAATGACAATGCCATTTATTTATCTGTTTTCAAAACCAACACATAAATACAAATGTTGTCATTTACAATGCCAATAACTCAAACTTTTCCAAAGGTGAAACCGTTGCATTGTAAATGCTTGTTTCTTAATTGTGGTGCAACACATTTAACGTTCTTCTCATTAGTGCTTAATTTGTAAAAAAAAATGCCAGGGTTTCAACAGGAAGCCACTGCAGCTTGCACCATACATTGCCCCAGCCATATTGAAAATTATAACCAACACAATTACTAACCACCATACTCTTACAAGTGTGACAATTCTGACTAATCCAGGACCCCAAAGCTATAAGAATGGCTTGGGCGGCATGTAAGTCATTATTAATGTATATTGATTTAATAATTAACTTTTCTGGTCATCTCTAAATTAGCCAGGCAGTGCCACCTTGTGGCAGACTGTCACAAGTGCTGGTGTTAATTAAGTGCAGGTGCCGAGCACGGGAAACCTCCACTACAAATTAAGCACTGTATAGGTAAAAAAAAGGACCTGAAAAGAGCATAAAAAAATCCAGACCTTGAATTCTAAAACACCCTGATGTAAATCCATTACTGTGTTACAGGTGTTTTTTTGAACACACTTCATGTATGTTTGAATCTTTCCCAAGAAAATGTACTGCTAGGTCCAGTTCTACTAGAGGTATTTTTGAACGACAATTAGCTTTTGATGATTATACGTTTTGAAAGACGCTGTATGGTTACAGTAACACTGTGCTCCATGCAGAACTGTCTACCGCCCGTGAGATTTCGCAGCTTGTAAGTTAGACTTATATTTCATAACTAATGGGACTTGTAACTTTAGGTATGCATACACTATGACCAAACCCAGGGACTGGGTTAATTCTTCACAGAATGCAAATAGGTTCAACCTACTCTTGGGTGTCTAGTGCTCCAATTAGAACAGATTTCACTACCTTTTCTAATAGGGATGAACTGGTTTCCCAACTCTTAACATTTTAAATCTCCAGTGATGAGATGTATTCTCCTTGCTGAAACCCAAAACATAGGGAACTTACCCCATGCAAGGGTGCACTCAGAACTCAACAGTGTAGAAATCAATGTTATTGTTCACAGTGCTTAAACTTTGCTGGTGTTTGCTAGTGCTCAGCACTGGCACTTGGGCCAGATGTAGGAAAAAGCCAGTTTGTGATTTCCTAATTATAAGTGTTTGGTATTCGCAACTAGGAAATCACAAACAACTATGTACAACAGTGTCTCAGACACTGTTTGCAATTCCCAATGGGTCGCAAATGACCTACGTCATCAATATTCATGAGGCAGATCGCAATTTGTGACCCATTGGGAATGGCTACAATCACAGGGGTGGTGGTATGCTGGGATCAGCAGACCACCATATCTGAGATTGCTTTTCAAATAAAGCAATAATGTTTTTGTAATGCAGCCTGTTTTCATTAAAGAAAAATGGCCTGAATTACAAAAATAGAAATTAAAAATGTCTTGTCATTTTTCAAGAGTAGACAGTGGTCCTTGGGACCACTGCCTGCTCTTAAAAACATGGCTTCAACCACATTCACGAAGGGGAAGGGTCCCTCGTAGACACCTTCCTGTTTGCGAATGGGTTACCACCTAGTCTATGGTCGGTAAATTATGAATATTTTGCGACAGCATTCCAGTCGCAAAACATTCATACATACCAGTGCTATTCGGTATTTGGAAGGGACACCCTAAACACGCCCCTTTCTAATACCAAAGCGCAAAAACAAAATGTGCTTCAGTTAGAAGTTACCGAGACGCATTTTGCCTTTTGTAAATGGCAAAATGCATTTTGCACGATGCGCCACTTGCGACCAGTAAAATTCACTGTACATCTGGCCCTTCATTTCTAAACATCAGTACATATAATAGTGCACCACATAAAGATGATGTGTCCGCTTCTTTTTAATCAGCTTTTTTTTTTTTTTTTTTTTAATCAAACTAAGCACGGGTTGTTCACCTCCTCCCGCTTCTTTGTTCATCTTTCTTTGCTCCCCTGATCTGGTTATTCCACGTCCCCCTGCTGCTGGCACTGCCTTCTCCACTCCACCAGGTCCTTCTTTGTGCCCGCCCCCTTCCCCATTGTATGGTTTTAAGAATTATTTTTTTTTGGAGCACCCAGCTGCTGTAAAAGAAAAATGTCCAACAGACCCAATTTCTAAAGTTGATCAAATGTATGGTTAAGATTGTAAAGTGAAAAAAAAAAAGATTTCTAAGCAGCGAGAAAAAAAACCTTGTACAGGAAGAATTGCAGTAGGACACACAATTTACTAATTTAAGAAGTTAGTAAGTTCTGAATTTTGCACACCTCTGCTAATGCAATGTGAATGTAGCACATGTCTAGAGATAAAAGCAACACAACTAGAAGTTCGGATCCATCGAAGATTCAATTGGAGGAAATATTTGACACGCTCTACATTTTAAATTTTTACAATCTCGGCAACGAAGCTTAACATCCTGTGATTCTGGGCAAATCACTCCCCATGCCTAACAAAAATGAAAGTAAAGAAACCGGTGTTCATGTAAAGCACTCTGATACCCGATATCTCAGGACTATTTCGTGCTATATAAACCTCAAAAAATAAATAAATTAATCCAATACCCAGTATACCTCTAAGAAACAATTAAGGCTGCAATATAGTTAATCCTTATTCAATTTAAGAAATATTTTTAGGCCACATTAGCTGCCTTATTGTGAATAATCCCGAATCATATCCCTGCTGTCCGACCCTCTGTTCAGCGCTCTGCTGCTGCCTATTTAGGTTTACCCTATATATATATGGCCCACTCCAATAATATTAACAATACAGTCTACAGAAGAAAAAAAATACCCCAAAAGCCTGGATAGTAAAGAGGAGCAACATTTAATTTACAATCTGGAGCTTCTACAAAATGTGTTCATGTTCCAATATGGAAGCGTCGGAAGTCAGACTATGAAAAAGTTTACATTTTGTAGAGAACTTTCTAGATTACTAGTTTATTGCAATCCCACTCCAATAACACTGCACTCACTCCCTCTTACAGCTCATGCACACATCCCGCTGGCACCGTGACTTCAAAGAATGAAAGACTCGCTTCTAACAAGCTTCAAACACTCCCAGGAATTCAAACTCTTCCCTGCCAAGGCCATGGGAAATTGAGGGATTTTTAAAAGAAAACATGCCTCAATCAGTCAACAAAGCTCCTACATGCCCTATAAAAACAATGAAACATTACCTTTAATTACTTTTTGCAAAGTAAGTGCCGCACAGTGATGTGCAAGAATTCAGGTCTAAAGAAAACTGAACATTTAAAAGAATGGAAATAGTCTATACTGGTGAAAAAGCAAGAAGACACCACATAGAAGTGTATTTACCTTCGGCCTGACTAACATCAGACATTATTGCCGTCTGTACGGAGTATGACAAAAGTGCGGATCGAGTTGTTTTAATATCATAGGAACTAGAGAATACTCATACACATACATATATATACATACACACACACACATTATATATATATATATATATATATAAGTCTAAGTGAGAGGATATATGTGACAATCTTGCTGCATACTGGGGCTAAGAAAGGGTTTTATTTGCTAGCACACAACATTTAAATTAATTGTGCAAGTATTTGTAAACTGTATAGTTTTATTAATAAGACATACATGTATGTCTGTGCAAATAAATGCAAATTTCAATTGAAAATGCACTATCTGTAATGGCAGCGTGCTACCTCACCACGCACCTCTGCAGCACCCCGCACCTCCACCCCATGCCTCTGCAACACCCCGCACCTCTGTAACACCTTACTCTATGGCAATGCACTTTATGCCACACTACACCACAGCACTCTGTGCCAATGCACTCAACATCACTCCAGTCTAGGCCACACCACTACTCTGCTCTGCTCGGCACAGCTCCACTCTACGCCACACCACTCTGAAACACAGCACTCTATGCTACAACCCGTGGTTAATTTGTAAAAAAAAAAGTGCCAGGGCTCTCATCAGGAGGCAGCTTGAACCAGCCCATTTCTCCTGTTAGTGCTGCCTAAAACAAAACCAACTACGAACAGTGAAAGTGAGGAGAAGATGCGACGTAATGACCAGAGCTGCAGACTTTGGAACTGGGGAACCGGTTAGAATGTCGGCGTCAGCTCAACATTCTGTGATTCTGGCCAAATCACTTAATCTTCTTGTAAATTAATGTGTCCTTAACTGATGCTCATGAAAAGCGCCGGTACCGAGCACTGGAAACTACTGGCTCAAATTAAGTACTGGCCACTGTACTCTATGCCAATCCACTCTGCACCAATGCACTCTACTCTGTACGACGCATGTCTACGCCCCTGCACTTTATGCCAATCCACTGTATGACACTCTTATTTACTCTGCACCACAGCACTCTATGCCACTGTACTCTCTGCTCTGACACAATCTACTCCACTACACTCTGCGCCACTGCACTTTGCATTACTCCACTCTGAACACTGCATTCCACTATATGCCACTGCACTCTGCGCCACACTATGCCACTCTACTCTGTACTACTGCACTCTGCACACCATTCAAATCTATGCCACTCCACTCTGACCCTGCAATGTACGCTGCTGAGTTCTATGCCGCTGCACTCTACCCTGCACCACACCACTCTGCTCTGAAACAATCTACTGTATGCCACTGTACTCTACACCACTGCACTCTATGCCACTCTATGGCACTGCACTCTACCCTGCACTACTCTATTATGCTCTGAAACAATCTACTCTACTCCACTCTTCACCACTGCACTTTGCATTACTCCACTCTATTCCACTCTACACAACTCCACCCTATGCAACTCCACAACACTCCATGCCACTCTTCTGTGCCACTACCTTTTAGCCAGGCCAAACTGTAGCCACGCTTGTGTACAGCATGGCAAAAACAAATGGGCAAAACCAATAGCTCTTGCGTAGCCATGACCTATTGGGTTTGCCAATGCCTGTTTTAAATGTTACCAGGGAGCAATGGCTTCCAATGAGTGGTTTCGAATTGAGCGACAATGCACTGCTAAGGATCTGATGGAAGATCAACATCACCGAAGGAGAACTAGTGAAGCAATGAAAGGCTTGGTGCAGCTGTGCTGTGGGTGAGTGAGTCTGTGCTGTGGTCTCTGACTTTCCATTATTTCATTTGTCTTTTACTTTGGAGTATTTACAACCTATCGTGCAAAAGAGATCGGTTTCTAAAAGGCTGAGGAGAAAGACAAGAGTGTGGGTACAAGGTGGAAGGAAATATCCACAACAAACATGGACAGGAGCGGTACAAGAGGTCTGTGGATCTCTGCAGTGGGTGGCCAACCCAAAAAGTGGACTTCATGGAAAAACTGGAAGGACTAAGAAGCACGTCTGTTTATTCCAGGTGTTGCAGTACAGGAAGAGAAGGCCGGTTATCAGGGGTGTTGCCCCAAGGGGAGAGGGGATGTGTTTGGGGTGTTACACCGCCTAATAAATGTATTCTCAAGTAAATAGTTGGGTACAGGTGCTTTCAGTCTGATATGGTGAGGCGGTTCTTGGATTTCACCTAGGATTTTTACAAACACATACATACTCACTCTCTCCTTCCTGTTTTGAAGTCCTTAAAACCGTTGGTTCTCTGTCTCTTAAATGATGCATTTTACTATTTCACCATGATGTGCCAGCATGATTGTTCGGTAATTTACAGCCCCTCCCCCCCATGGTTGGATTGGGATCAAAAATCGGCACGGGCACACCAAAGAAAAAGTGGCCCACATTTGCATATTGCCTTCCGCAAAACACTGCTTCAGCGAAGTTTTGTGGAAAGAAAGGGGGTGGGGACATGATTTATTAACTTCATGTAGATGCACAGATTAGTTCACACTGCTGAGCCACACATGAATGCAAGTGAGACCACTTCTGCTCAGGCCCCCTTCCCCCGCTCAATAAGCATACATTAATCAGCCGGCTCAGTGCGAGAAAGTGAGTGATACCTCTGCCCATCTGCCTCTAGAAAGGCCACTCAGGCATCCACTGGGCCGCTTGTGGCATCCTAACAGCACAGACAGCACCCAGTCTGCCCGAAAAAGCAGCCCACAGCTACAACTTGGCTACCGGCCCTTCGGCCATTTCCAGAGTACCCGCGATACCAATCTGACCCTGCCCCTCCCCCAACCCTTCGTCCCTGTTGGTTCTCTCAACTTTTCATTCCAGTTACTTAGTCTTATGCTGCTGTTGATGGGGTTGTAGCTCTAGTTTTTCAGTTGGTCTAGTTCTCTGGTATGGATTGCTTTGTAGATAGTACAAAGTACCAGTGACTAGCCCCGACTGTGAAGGTGAGGGCACCATCTTTGTGTTGCCGAATGATGAAGTCGCAGCCGTACAACGAACAATGCACTGCAGCGAGGTTCATGCTGTACACAATCACACCCACACCTCCCTCAATTCACCTGGTGCCAGTAAAAGGAATCTGGATTATTGAGCACAAGGCCATCCCCAATGGAAGAAAGAGTTTAACTGCAGGACAATGGACTCCGCGCATTATATTAGAAATGGGCTCCGAATACGACTGCGGGATGGAGACACAAAGCCCACAATTAGGTTTTCGGAAACAATCAGTAGTTTTGTATCTGCTCCAAGTAGAGATCAGGGATAAGCGACAGAGAGGAACAATTCCTTCCTGCACTGAGTATGATTTGTTTGAAGAGCAAATACAAACTAATTAAATGATATAATTTCCATTCAAGTGCGTCCTAGCAGAATGCTTAATGAAAAAAAGCTCAGCAGTTCGCCAAGCATAGCGCAGTCAATCACTGCTCTCAAAGTTGTACGCACAATCCAACAAAAAAAATACAGATAGCGTGCTGGCCTGCATGAGATCGATACAAATGTACTGGATAGGTAATTAAAATGGAATCTTTTGGAAGAAAACATCTTATTTCAGAGTCGGGTCTCACCTGACAGCCATTCCATCACTTGAGTTGCTTTATCAATAGTTCTGCATGGGTTTTTGCTGGTGGTTGGTTATTGGTCATAAGGAATCATTTTCACAGTCAACGAGCCGCGTCCAGCTAAGTCTGATAAGGTTCTCCTCAATACTCAAGTTTGTCTTTCCATGTTGTGCAGGGCCATTCATGCATTAAGCATCAAAGCACTACTACGCAGCGTCCTCGTGTGGCACCAGTATGGGTGCAGGGGATGTAAATATATCACAGCCACAAGATCAACTGTGACCATCACCAAGGTAAACAGACATTGAGTCGTAAACAATCAATTTCACCTTGACCTTATAGTGCTACTCTTTAGGACAGAGATGATATTTTGTACATCTATATTGATATATATCAATATAGTGACGTAAAACAAGAGCATCTGGTGCTAGGTTGCACTTCTAAGCACCATGTAGGTCCTTGTTTCCAGGCAAGAGAAGCATCAGTATGCCGGGTATTCATTTGAGAATCACTAACAGGTATAAAGGTAGGCATGTGTACCTAGGAAAGTAAGTTTGGAGCTGAAAATTCCTTTGCGTATTACCCTCAATACATTGGCAGGCCCGACAGTATAAATGGGTCCAAATAGGTAGGTGTGATAGTATCCATGTTGGAAGAAGAACGGTTACCCCCTAGTGCTTCAATCCGTGCATTTCTATGCATCCCTTGGGATTCCACTGTTGTCAAGCCCAAGACAGACCGATCTAAAACAAGACTCACACAAGGAAATCCCAATGTTCACATTCATAGGCTGGATTCAAATTCTTCATTATTTAAAGGGCGGTGAAGAACACAAGGTGAGAAGCAACAGACAACTTTGTAACAATTAACCCTTTGAGACTCTTCATTAGGAAACGTACCCAACCCGCCATATTATAAATGATACTTCAAAGTTTTCTTGAGGAAGGGGCACAAGGACGGTAGACTCACGTCCTGTGGGGTGAAAAATGCTCATCACATGTGCTACTTCACCAACTCATACTGATTTCTAATACTAGTAAAGAGTAGGTGATCAGTACCAAGTCGTGCATATATTGAAATATTCAGCTGACCAATGGGTCATGGCAAAACTATAGACAGTAGTATGATGGCTAATGCATAACAAGCATCCGCACTTTGCCAATACTCATTGGCTGCCAGTACTGACCTTACCTACGGTTGCAGGATTGCAGCACACATATGGGCGAAGTCAATGGCAGCCATCTTGGATTGTTAATTTGTGTCCATCCAAAATGGGCATCATATTGCATCCTATTCAGTCTAGCTTTTCACACTTCTTCAAATCTGAGAAGGCGTAGAGATCACAGAAGCCACTACAGGAAGGCAAGGTTCAAACCGAGGTCTCAGTCTTTCTCTGGAGCCGTGATGACTCCATAGCAAGCTCTTATGCTAGAGCTGTGAACAAATATAATCTTTTAAACCTGAAAACATACCCTTTCAGAAGGTATATATCGCCTAGAAATACCACTTGCTCTTGCAGAGGGGTATCTATCAATAGTGCAGAAGGTGCAGTGCCACCTGGGCCCACTGCTCTGCAAATATGGCGTTTTTCCACCAGCCCATGGGATGTAGGGCCCATTTTCTTGCTTGGCTGATGGTCCATGGCATCTTTGCTACACCGAGGGCCTGGCGCACAGCACCTCCATACCCTCACAGGTGCCTACACAGAGGTCCCGCTACACAGCTCCTTTTATACCCTCATGGGCGACTAGCAGCACTCTACAAATCCACATTTTACTTTGTTCTCGGGATGCAATCCCTCAAGTATTACTCTTGATCTCTACTTTTTAACTCTAGTCATCTACATACCACCATAATTGACTAGATTGGGTCAACTGCACTGACCGGTTTGTGTGTCTAGGAACGCAATGCAAAGACGTCTAAATAAGTAAAAAATGGTTAACATGTGCACACACATCATAGTTTCTAAAAAAGTCCGTGCACACTCTCTGCAACATGCTTGCAAAGGACCTGGCATGCAGAGTAAGATAAACGCATGCATCCATGTATAGAAAAGGTATAGAGGTAACTATTGCAGAAGCCCATCTAAAAGGTTTGCACTATATTGATAGCTTCAAAATTCTCTAGTTTCCCCAATAGCCACTTTCTCCATTACATGTACAATGAGGTCGAAGATCATCCATACATTAATGCAGGGTTCTCCAATGTCGGTCCTGGATGGCCGGATCCATGCCAGATTTTTAGATGAATGTAGCCATCTTAAAAATCTGGCATGGATCCGACCCTCCAGGACTGACTCTGGAGAACCCTGCCTGCATTAATGTGTAACAATGTGGCTTCTTCTGGGGTGGAGAAGTGTGGCTCAATGGTTAGAGCGATTCATAAAGGGGGTGGTGATGGACAGAGTATCTGAATTAAGCAGAACACTCCTACCCAGTCAGAAGATCAGGGCTTGATCCATCACCGTTTTTTAGCTCACTGCACCATCCCAGCTCAGAACCTGGCTACATGCAAATTAGTCTGACCCTGGCCCAGTGCATCATGGGAACAGGGCAGACCAAACTACCAAGCCAATTCTTTACTGGAAAGGAAACAAGCTTCCGGGGACCGGTTTCTGGCATTACAGCCGCCTTCGGCCCGGCTTGCTTGAATCCTGATGGTGCAGTGAGCAAGGGACTCACATCTGAGCATACCCTTCCACACTTGTGGTGGCCAAAACGATTCATAAAGGGGGTGGTGATGGACAGAGTATCTGAATTAAGCAGAACACTCCTACCCAGTCAAAAGATCAGGGCTTGATCCATCACCGTTTTTTAGCTCACTGCACCATCCCAGCTCAGAACCTGGCTACATGCAAATTAGTCTGACCCTGGCCCAGTGCATCATGGGAACAGGGCAGACCAAACTAGCAAGCCAATTCTTTACTGGAAAGGAAACAAGCTTCCGGGGACCGGTTTCTGGCATTACAGCCGTCTTCGGCCCGGCTTGCTTGAATCCTGATGGTGCAGTGAGCAAGGGACTCACATCTGAGCATACCCTTCCACACTTGTGGTGGCCAAAACGATTCATAAAGGGGGTGGTGATGGACAGAGTATCTGAATTAAGCAGAACACTCCTACCCAGTCAAAAGGTCAGGGCTTGATACATCACCGTTTTTTAGCTCACTGCACCATCCTTATAGCCAGGTTCTGAACTGGGATGGTGCAGTGAGCTAAAAAACGGTGATGGATCAAGCCCTGATCTCTTGACTGGGTAGGAGTGTTCTGATTAACTCAGATACTCTGTCCATCACCAGCCCCTTTTTGAAATTATTTTGGCCACCATGAGTGTGGAAGGGTATGCTCAGACATGAGTCCCTTGCTCACTGCACCATCAGGATTCAAGCAAGCCGGGCCGAAGACGGCTGTAATGCCAGAAACCGGTCCCCGGAAGCTTGTTTCCTTTCCAGTGAAGAATTGGCTTGGTAGTTTGGTCTGCCCTGTTCCCATGATGCACTGGGCCAGGGACAGACTAATTTGCATATAGCCATGTTCTGAACTGGGATGGTGCAGTGAGCTAAAAAACGGTGATGGATCAAGCCCTGATCTATTGACTGAGTAGGAGTGTTCTGATTAACTCAGATACTCTGTCCATCACCACCCCCTTTTTGAAATTTCAATGGTTAGAGCAGCAGACCCTGATGCAGTAGTCTGGCCAGGACCAGGGTTCAATTCCCGCCTCGGCGGGTCTCGGGCTCAATTTCCTCGGACCTGATAATTCTCGCCTCGGTGCCTATTCTAATCATGAGTCCCACTCTGCACCTCTGGGCAATAGCTTGTTTAATCTCTACAACGGCCCTAACAACGCGGAGGATGCCTGACTTCACCTTGGGGGTGCCCAGGAGTGGGCTCCTCACAGGGAATGGCCAGGAAGAGTTCCTCGGCGGTATTCGTACAAGCGCCGAGATGCCTACGGGTAGTCGTGCGCTATACAAGTGCGTAATCATTTCATGTACACAAACATCCAGCTAGGTGTGCCCCATGAAATGTATATTGTATCCTCTTCGAAAGAGTATGCACGCCGCGATCTCCAATCGCCTTAAGAAGGGCTTGGGGAGTAGCCTACAGCCCAACAGGGTAAGCTCCTGGCCAGGGCTGCTTTACTAATTTAGTCCCTGGTGCAGAGTTAGCTTAAGCTTTGGGTAGGCCAGTGCAACTTTAATGGTCATGAAGAGAGGACAGGCATCAGGCCTCCATTGGTTCCCAGGACAGGTTGTGTAAGTGACGTCACAGTGACAGTGCCGGAAGTGGCACACACTGATATAAAATGCCTTTAGTTTGCTGAAGCAAGCGTCTGATTACATGCATTAGAAGTTCCAGCAGTAACAGCTACAGTTCATCTGTCACATCATGGTATGCAATGTAGTAGGAACCAATACCCAGTCAATTATCCAAGAGCAGAATTGCATGAGGCTGCAATGGGGTTTGTGTTTAAATTAGGCCTGGGTGAAATTTCAATTAGGCTGGAGTATTCAGAGTAATTTGGTAATTCTGTGTTACTCTTTGACGCAGAATTACTAATAACAGTTAATCCTGCTCATGTAATTAACCACAAGAGCACATTTAGTGAGTGTGAGGGGACTCTTGTGCTTACTATTTGTGTTCTGCTGCATTTAGTGCCATTTCTTAGTGCAAAATACATAATCTTCGTCCATTTTGGAAGCGAGGGTGCATTTTGCACCACGTAAATAGTGATAAATGGCAGAAGTAATTTGGGGGAGCGCTTCCATCCTAAGAATACATTTAGCAATGGCAAGCAGCTGCTCACACTCACTATTCATGTTATGTTGTATTTAGCTCGATTTCTTAGCACAAAATGCATACTCCTGCCCATTTTTTGATGCGAAGGGGCATATTTCACTAAGAAATAGCTCCAAACGCAGAATTACACTTCTCGTGTAATTATGAGTAATCGTGCAGAATTCCCAGGTAGGTGAATATGCTATCCTGAGTTAGACAAGTTGTTCCCAGCCTTAGTTAAAATGCAGCCACACGGTTGGAGTAGTGTGGCTCACTGGTTAGAGGCGGCAGGCCTGAGAGCAGAAGTCAGCCTGGGACCAGGGTTCAATTCCCGACGCGGCAGGGTCGTGGACCTTGGTCAGCGGACTCGATAATTCTCGCTTCGGTGCTTACTCTCATCAGGGGTTCCACTCGGCAACTCTGGGCATTAGCTTGCCTAATCTCCACAACGGCCCCACCAATTCCGGGGATGCCTGGCTCCACCTTGGGGACTCCCAGCAGGGACCATCCCACAGGGAAAGCCAGGACGGGTTCCCCAGAGTTATACAGCGCCGGGACGCCCCGTTGCTGGGGCAGCTGTGCGCTTTACAAGTATACTACATTTACATTTACATTTACATTTACTAGCATCTGTCAGTGCTTAATTTGAGCTGGTGGTTTCCAGTGCTTGGCACCAGCACTTACTGGTCAACACCGGCGCTTGTGACAGAATGCCACAAGGTGGCGTGGTCTTGCTAATTTACAGGTGAACACAACAGTTAATTTCTAATTCAATATACATTAGCAATGACAATCACCTTCCGCCCAAGCCATACTTATAGCTTTGGGGGGCCTGGAATAGACCGAATTGTCACACTTGTAGGAGTGTAATGGTATGTAGGTGTCTTATTACTATGATTGGCAGCATGGCAGGGGCAATGTGTGGTGCAAGCTGCAGTGGCCTCCTGACGAGAGCCCTGGCACTTACTTTTTGCACATTAATCACTGATTGAAGTATATTTCATTTTTGCTGTGCATATGTGCACATGGCCCAGGTCTGTATGCTGGATCTAATACTCATCGATCACACCAACAATATAACAAAGGGTCTGTTCTACCAAAGACTTCCATTCAGAAAATGCAGCAGTAGCAGAAGTGATATAACATGCATTTTGACAATGCCATCACAGGTTTGGTCTCTCGTACCACCTTGAATACTTTAACATCTTCTTTTTGCTGCTGAGGGGCTAGGAAAAGAGTAGGAAACACAACCAGCAGGGGGTAAAGGGGCTTGGTGTAGGTGAGAAATTGTATTTTTATTTGGGGTAGAACACTGCCCACTTCAAGGAATAATAACTGAACCTTCCAAGTCACTAAATTAACCTAAGCTCAACCCCTTGGAAACTATGGCAAAGAGCAGCCAAGCTTAACCTAGGGCAATGTGTAACATATGTATGCAGTACCAAGACAATAAAAACAAAATAACAAATTAACCAAATTAGAAAAAAAGTAAAAGTTATTCAACAAAATGACACCTAACATACAAAAATACAAAGGAAACTGAAGCTATGAATAAAAAAAAAAACCCTTATGTAAAATGTGTGCCAAAAAGCATAAAGCACCAATGATAATCAATGTTCACATTAGACCAGGACCGTGGTGTGATTTAAGGTAAAACGTGAGGGAGCAGAGTTTGGATAAACTGAACAGGTTCATTATGGGCAAAGATACACCTACGGATTATAGTGCTCTGAGTTCCAATACACCACAGGAGTACATTTCCAAGGACCAAAGGGGAGGCACTTAGAGACTCACGCAGTGTCAAGGAGAGTCCAACAGCAGGGTCCAGTCAAGGTCCAGTTGCCTCTGGTCAGCTGGATACTTCCAATAAAAGACCTCTTATAGCTTGTGGTCTCCCTGTCGCTACACAGGAGGTCCTCCAAAGGAACCTTGGAGACCACTTCTTTCTGTCGGGTAGAAGAGAGAGCAGGTGCAGTCCTTTAAGCCTGCTCTAAAGTCACAGACAAAAGGTCCATTCCACTTCTGACCTACCGCAGGTCCAGAAAGTATTCTTAAGTGGGTGCCTAGAGGTGCCACATTTATGCCTGGCCCCGCCCTAACCAATGGGGTAAAAGTTCCCAGGCCCTTACCTACCCACTTTTGCAGAAGATTTGGTTTGCTTTACTGCAAATCAGGGCAAAATGCAATATGAAAGAGCATTTTTAGGTTGGAAAAAGTCTTGTGCTACATTAAACTTGGGCTCTATGAGCTCAGGGTGTGAGTGGGGAGTGTACTGTGGTAATCCTGGTGTCCTCCCATATTGAACACAATCATCCAGTTTAAAGCATGCTCTGTACCCGCAACAAACCCAGAGACCGAAGTCTGGTAGGACAAAAGCTGGGGTTTCCTGCCACCACACTGGGGATCCATAAGAGTTGTACTGGCATCCTGTTCGCTTCCTTTCAAGTGCGGCCTAAGTGTTTTAAGTGAACTCAGCAGACCTTTCAAGCAGGACTTTATATTGAGCTGTAAAAAGGAGGCTCACAGACCCCTCCCCCCCCCCCGCCCCCCACTTTGCATTTTTGGTTCTATTCAGAGGAGTTATCCCTGCCTTTTAGAATTCCCAATTGATTTGGATTTTTAATAACTATTAAAATAGGTGTTTGAATATATTTCTAGCTGGTCCCTTTCCGAAGAGACAGTTTTAGTATTTGAAACTGAGCTCTTGACTTATACATAGGACAGCTATGCCTGCCACAGTGAAAAAAATCTTTTAGAGAATTGTCATAGTAGGGATATGGTAACAACCTTTATACACAACCACTTTTAAATACCATGCTCCCTACCTTGAGGCCTACAAGAATTACAAATGGGCGACTTACTAATATTTAAACGGTAGGCTTTTACCCATCAAATGCGTTTATTTTGACGGGTCGCAGATCATGTTTACATTGTAACAGTCAGGCTACAAAGGGTAGGAATGAAGCCATGTTTGCATTGCCACTGTAAGTGATGGTACAACAGGCCCTGCACTCCACTCACTGGTGGCATTTAACTTCCCGGCCCTGGGTACACTTTGTACGACATACTAGGGATGGATCGGCAAGCTAAATATACCAAATAGGAATAAGCCAATTTAACCATTTTCAAAAGGGGAGAACAAGCACTTTGCAACTGGTTAGCAGTGGCGAAGTGCACTTAGTTTTAAAGCCAGCAACCAAAAATAGGGTTCAGACAAAAGAAGCCAAATTGACCATGCATAGAAGGTGGAGTTTGTACAGTTTCTGTGTCAGTCGCAGTTTAGGGAGATGAAATTGCTCCCGGTCACCGGTCCGGTATATCACTTTCATTTCTGGATTTTACTTTTACATACTGTTATCAGATGTGTTGATCCACCTGACTCAATTAAAAAGAAACAACACTGCAACGTGCAGATGCCTGGATGTGTAAAAGTAAATTCAAGGAATGGACACCTGGTGTCCCAGTGACATGGAGCCATCTGGTCACCCTACTCATGGCCCCAGAGATCAGGAGTAGCAATGGCAGTGCTACTTCTCTTCTCTTTATTACACAAAGCGGCAGACTGCACACTGTGTACAGCAGGCCTAGGAGTGACGGTGTGTGGAGTGGACCGAGGAAGCCTGCCTTGCACGGCTGTAGGGATCACTGGTGCAGTAGGTGCAGTGGCACCGAGGCCCTGGGGTGTGAGGGGCCAACTAAACCCTGTGCTTCCATTAGGGCAGGGGCGTTACACAGGCAACCGCGGGGCGGGGGTCCCTCAGCAGAGCACTCTGGCCGGAAAGCTCCTGATTGAGCCCGACGGGGGCCCCTCCACGTGCCTTGCAAGGAGGCCCCCTCGAGTTTCGGGACGCCAGTGCATTAGGGCCCAGTGCACGCTTGCTGTGCCAGTGTTGCTTTGGGCCTGTACCAAAGACCAAGGGAAGGGAATATTGAAGCAGAGGAGACACCTTAGATTGGGCCTCCGAGTCGATGAGGCGAGATGGGGGCCCATGGTATTAACCCCTCCCATGCTCATGACGAGCTGAGCTCGTCATGAGTCACGGTGGCCGTGTGCTCATGACGAGCTGAGCTCGTCATAATGGTCAGAACGCTCGCACGCGGGGCTAATTCTGTGCTGAACGTTCTAAAGAAACGGGTGTGGCTGTGACAAGCTCAGCTCGTCATGAGCACACGGCCACCGTGGCTCATGACTGTGCACCCCCCGCCCCCCGCACAACAGGGGGAATTAGCCCCACAGGCAAGGGGTTAAGGAGGAACAGAGGAGACCACCCGATTCGGAAGTCTGTAGCAATCACGTGCTCAACGTGTCCCGGTGTCTGAAAATTACACCAGGAGACGTTCAACATATTTCTGTGGGGCCCAGCTTCTTGGCAGGAGGGGGGGTGGGGGGGGAACGGCGTCCACCCTGTGAAAGGAGCGGGGGGACGCCGTCCATCCCCGCCTTGAGCCCTGGGCCCACTACAGAAAACTTGCAAAAACATTGCCACCACTGAAGACCTCTGCAGTAAGACTCCAGTTGGTTAGATAAAGAAGACAGAATAAGTCGACGTCCATCAGGCCCTCGATTCTGCACCTGTTGGAGGCCCCCACCCGCCTCCCCTTGGGGCAGGCCTCTCTCTTGCCGCAGAGCATGTGTTTGTTCAGCCTGTGTTTTCAGGGCCTGTGAGGAAGGGGTGTCCAAAAGCAAACAAGCACTGAAGGAATGTCGTGCGGAGACACACGAACGTGCCCTGCACGTACATGTGTGACAAAACACGTGTAGGTCTTGTTTTCACAAGGGCGGTGCTATGCCACTGTGTGTTTTACACACACCAATAGCCTTTAAGCCTGGAGTTCTGATAAGAAAAACGAGGCCACCTGGCTTTCTAATCCCGACACAAACCTGCCCAGTGTGGTCCTCAAATGCGAGATGTGAAAATGTATCCACTCTTATGACGTCAGAATGGTGGACAATGAACGCTGTTGTACCCCGTAGTGATGTCACAACAGGGGTACTTAAGTCTTCGAATTTCTCTGCACATAGAATAGCAGCAAACCTGTTTCCGTCTCGAGCAACGTCACGTCCGGTGCTACCACCAATAGCAGCAGAACGAGCTGCACAAATATCTTGCTCTCAGTCAGGGGCGCAACTAGGTCTTAACTTCGGGGGTGGCTAACATAGCAAATAAGGGGCGTGGCTAAAGTTAACCAAGGGGGCGGAGCTAAATGGCAGACAATCAGGATCAGGTAATGCTCAGGCCAAGCTGAGAAACAGAAGTGGCGATTCTGCATTACAAAACTGTACCTTGGTATTTATCATGCACCGCATGGAGACGCTTTCCACAGAGGCTCAAAGCAAAGACAACACTCTTCCAACCACACATGCATAAGGGGTAACCTGCTACTCGCATGGACAAGTGCTTCAGCATCGCACATAAGGGTAGTAAGTGCTCTACAAATACAATATAATATGCCCTGCATTGTGTGTCTCTCTTGGAACACAATGACTATGTGAGGACTGTGCCTGCCCTCTGCATTAACGTATCTCAACTATTGATGAAAAGTGTCAGAATTGGTAGGACTGATCTGTCCGGTCGAAGGAGAATTCCAAACAGGCTATGGCTGAAGGATGCACTGGTTGACAGTATAGTTTGGGGTCACAAAGATGGAAACACTCATGGCACAGATTTGGTAGAACACTGGTTATGGGAGCACACCCAGGAAGGGAGGAGCAGAGATAGAATAAGAGCCACAGTCCCCTGAGTATTCTCACCTGCGACAGCAGTTGGTGAGTTACCTTCACTCCGCGATGCTCTACCACATGTTTGTGTCACTACAGTTTTATTTTGTTCTGTATGGGGTTGGCTCTGTGGTCCTGAATCTGGAGCTTGCAGCTATTTCACTTCTTTCTATGGGGTTGACAGTGTCTTCCACCTCAGCAAAGTATCCTGCCTTTCTTCTCTTAGGTTCTCTGGCTGGATTCAGGCAGCTGGGAGACTGGCCACACTCTTGTTCTGAATGTTAGCAGTACAATTCTCTGTGCTAATGTAGAGATCTTTTGGTTCACATTTCTTACATTGTATTTGATCATATTTTCTCTAACCTACTCCATACTTTCCCTCTGATAGATGGACCATGTCAACGCATTGATTGGCGCGTCCTTGTGGTGATCTTTTGGGGGTGTCTCCCTTTTCTCTCCGCCTTATCCCTTTTTCCTCCCAAGGGTCAGTGACAGACCTCACCTCAACCACTGTAGATATTCACCATCATAGGAGACAGAGTGAATTTGACAGCAATTATGCAGTCTCGTCCATACTGAATCTCGATCCTAACACCCTGCCCATGATGTCCCAGGTGCCTTGACGCTCATGTACCATTTCTCTTAAAACAACCGTTGACATGTGCCCAAAACAACATGCAACACCTATCTTCAAGCATAGTTCTCCGTCTGGGGCCAATGTTCCCCTCAAAGCAGCTGCTGCCTTGCCTTGTTAAAACAACTGAATACAAATTCAACACACCAAAAGTGCTTAGGTGAAATCCCTGCATTCAGGCAAGGATATCACCTTGGTGGCAGCCTGTCTCAAACAAAACAAGAGTTGTGGAGCAGGGAGGGTTGTTGAAACCTTTCAGAGGCGGGCTGGCAGGGGTTGGTTCTGGGCCTCTCCGAAAGGGTAATTAAAATCACATTATCCGATGCTACACACAGCCTAAATAGAAATTTAACTGGGGAAGAAAGGTTTCCATGCTTTAAATATTTTTATGCGTGTCAGTAAAGTGTCATGCTGTCATGATCATCTTAGCCCGGGCTGCAGAAGACGAGGGGGGGGGGCTGAAGCCTCTTTAGCCCAATGGGTGTTGCGCGCCTGGCAGATATGTACACTCATATGTAGCTGTGTACCTACATTTTGCACTGCCGTCCCCTGGCCATTCCACCAACAGCTTCACTATTCCCATTCAGCAGAAGACATACATTCTTTTTATAGTGCAGCTTTGAGAACACCCACTTTTTCACAACTGCGCGTGAATGTGGATTGTCTACAAACAGCAGAAGTTCTGCAGATAAAAGAGTACGCTTCCTTTATTCCCTTCTTTGAACCTCAGCAATTTACACAACGTTCAAGCAGGTTTCAGGCCTCCTGTTTCTGTGCACGAGTAGCTTTTCCAGTTAAGGTTTTTCTGTAAATTCAGGCACTTATAGAAGTGTTCATCCCGTTGCAAACTTAGGACAACAAGAACCAGAATCCAGAGAAAACGTTAACTGGACATTTCTAGCGCAAGGAATGGGGAAACGTGAGAATACTACATAATTTCCTTATTCACGTAACGCCTATTGCCAGACTTCAGTGGAGACAGCTTTCAGGACATTCACGATTCTGGGTAGTCAATTTTTTTTTCTTTCCACTGTCACGTTAAAACCTTCACACCTCCCAGCAACTAAAGTCTCGCTTCACGCCATCAGGCTGGGTTTACAATGCACCCCAATTTAAACAATCAGCAGAGGTGTGTGGGTGGAGGCGACGACAGGAGGCAGGCGGCAACTAGAGTCAAATTTCGGAGGGGGGGCTGAAAAAGATTGGGGGGGGGCTAATTCTTCAGGAAGGGCTAAAACATAACAAAAGCCTCATTTACATTGAAATGGTCTTTTACAGACCTGTGAAGTACTCGGGTGCGGCTGCAATTAAAACGTCACCAGCCGCGAAGCTGTGAAAGCCCGGGCTGACGCACACGACGGGGGGGGGGCTGAAGCCCGGTGAGCCCAATGGGTGTTGCGCGCCTGCTCTCAGTAGTAACTATTCTAGTAGTGAGAGAAACCTCACTAGCAGCACATTCTAGGATATTACTACAAGCCCATGTTTTGTAGGCAGCATCAAAAGCATCAATGAAAATTGTTTTAGGAAAAAATAAAAAATATGCTAAATTTTAAAACTTGGGCTGGTTAAGCACGATACAATCGAGTGGTAGGAAAAGGACACTGATGGAGCCACCTGCAAGCGGCAGGGGCAATTAATGTGCGCTACAGCATCTATGAGTCTTTGCCATGCCAGTGAAAATAAACGTGGCCTAAAAATGCATGTTATATGGAAAAGGTAACCTAGTAAATGTGTATTTACGAATTTTAGTACAGGGCATCAAATGTCATATTAACCTAGTATGGCCTAACTAGATAGATCACTAGTATAAATAGTCCTTGTAAGACAGACAGACATATGCCTGTTTAATGAGACATTATATGCCACGTTTGCATTTTTTATACAGGAACATGTGCCCACACAAACACATCTTCTATAATATCAACTTGTACCTTATAAACTATTTAAAAAGCTGATGTTATAAAAGAACGAATCATTCTCGATCCCTGTTAAACAGTTTCTTCTATACACAGAAAAACAAGCATTGGTCTATGGCTTGTAAACTTATTGGCTTTTTCCGATGCTTTTGAAGTGATGTTTTTACGCACATAGCATAGGCACGAATAGCGCTATGATGAAACGCACTTGGACGTGTACACGTCATGACGTTGCTGGTGGCCACATTGTTCCACATGTGCATGAACACACGCCTCACCATGCTTGTGAGCCATGGGGTGATGTGTGTAATACTCAGAAGCAACTTGGACCAGTAAATATAACACAAAATGCATTTTACCAGCCGCGGCCGGTAGTGGGAGTACCGGCCCGGCGGTGACGTTACTTTTATGTTTACTTACCTGTTAAACTCCGTAATCTATACATTACTACCCCCCACCCTGCCCCTCCCCCTCTTCACGTCACCGCCCGGCAGGTACTCCCACTGCCGGACGCAGCTGCATTTTACTTCAATTAAAACGTGTTTTTCTTCCATCAGAGCAGTCCCCCCCTCCCCAAGTACTCTCCAACCCAAAAGTTACAAATAAAGCGTTTAATGGAAGGACCTCGAGGTGTGCAGGAATAGCGGTTGAGGGCGAGAAACCGGGAGTAGGCAGGGGTAGCAATGGCTAGCTTTATGCCACGAGGGTTGGGAAAATGACAAAAAAGCTGATGTGGAGGAGGCAACATAGAGCATGTAGGATGATAGGCGGGAATTTCAATGAAGCAGCACATGAGGTCGAGAGCAGGAGGGGAATGGAAGGAGCAATTCGGAGTGGGCTGGCAGTGGCGGAACACAAAATGTGGCCCTCCCCATCACCTGCAGAATGTGATGAGGGGACCCGAGTCTACCATATTGTACAGATACTCATTGGGCTTTGGCTGTACGTGGCTCCTGTTGAAGGATTGGGGGCGCCCTGGAGGGTTGGGGTGCCCCCCTTGCACCGCAGACTATATGGTTTGTACTGCATGTAGATTACATGCAGGAAGGTTTCTAGGTCTGTAGGTTTCACTATACACATTTTCTTGCACCTAAATGTTTTAGAGTGTTTTTCAGAACTTTGTTTAATTCTCAATTATTATGTTTCTTCATTTCGTTTTCTAAAGCTGCTTTACACACCCTTGCATTGTCCTGAGGCGGCCACAAATTATCAGGCCGAAACGTGTCGACTATATAGATTGAGAAACCTGCTGCAAATATTTAACAAGCATTAGAAATGCAATAGATCTCACTTTTTCTAAATGGCACAACAACGAACAAATGGCAATTCATGGGAATGCCCACGAATTATCAGGCCGAAACGTGTCGACTATATAGATTGAGAAACCCGCTGCAAACATTTAACAAGCTTTAGAAATGCAATAGATCTCACTTTTTCTAAATGGCACAACAACGAACAAAAGACAATGCATGGGCATGCCAAAAGCCGATTGAGGAGATACCAGGTCTTGCAGACGGCGCATGCGTGCTGGCTAGGCTCAACCTAAAAAGGGCAATCTGCTTGTGGACCTTTGCTTACAGTCAACCAGATGTTTTACACATAAATTAAATAGAGTGTCTCAGCTTGAGTGGACTATGTCTAGATAACTCATAATGAGAAATTTCTTCATGACATCCTTTTGATGTAACTGTACAACATGAGAGGATGGTGTATTAATCTTTTATAAATGTTTTTGATATTTATATTTAAAGAGGTAAAATAAATTGTATTTAATGTATATGTTCGATTCTCACTCGATATTGTATTATATGATGTGCCCAATAGGAGATATCCATTCAGAAAAGTTCAAGCAATATATGAAAAATTGTTGAAACATATCCAATCACTACTGAAGTGTCATTGTCGATGGAAAGTGGAGACGAATCACTCCCACTAGAGCCTTTTCTTTTTGTTTTGTATTTGAAGAGTCCCGGCTCTACAGGGTTATAGGGGCCCACCCTCTTGTTTCTTGTATGTGTGGCCAATGGTGAGGCAGAAAATATGCAGGGTAGTGGAGCCAATGAATAGTAGGCAGTTGGCGGGCTCCAAGCTCCTTGTAAAAAACAATGTCTCGCAAGTGAGAGCACATGCGCTAGGGCACCACGCTTTCATAGGTAAGACCTAATAGGGCCATGGGGGATTTGTTTGGCAGGAGAGTGGAAATCTAGTGGTTTGGTGTAAAGTATAGTTTAAGAACATGTTTGTGTGTTTATGGCCAAAGGTGTGGTGGATATGTGTTAAATACCATCCTGCCTCCTCAATAATATGCATTCCTAGAACCCCAAAAGCCTATCCCAGTGTCGTTTTTCTCGACCCTAAAGAGGACCTGCTACAGAAAAGTGCCATCAGACGCCCTGTCTGCCTCAGCTCAGGCCTTCCTTTGCATTCTGGGGGCTGTAGTGCAGCCTTTAGAATGAGTAAAGCAAGCCCAAACGCTTCAGAATTGTAGGTAAAAAGGATAAATATGATGGAGAAATACATAAAATATTTGGCAATCAGAAATGTTGGGGTATTTAGCAGACTACACAACAAATTAACATTTTGATCTTAACTGCATACAGGAGCTCCACCTTTTTAGGTCGAGCTTGGGCAGAGAATGCGCTGCTCTGTGAGGCATGCTGTATTCAAGTATGGACTTGAAGCTCCACCCACTCGCCACTCACATTTTTCATTGGCTTGAGTCATTGTCCTTTGGAAACTGTGGCTTTTCAATGGTCAATAGGCTTAGTAGTCCCCTCCTTAGTACCGGCATGTCACATTTTGTAACCTCCCATCAGGACACCCACTGTTACATGTGTTGTTACTCGATAGGCTTTAATTACAGCCTCAGAGCATTATTTGGTTAAATGTTTTTCTCCTGCCTGCTGTTGCAGGCAAGTCACGTTTTCCACCAAAGTTTTTTTTTTCTGATAGCACGGCACACCACGCTGATGCAGTGGTGGGAGTGCCTTTAGTTTGTGGCCCGAATGCAGCCACATGTTTTTTTTTCTCACTTTTTGTTTTTTACAAGCATTCCATAATGTGCTTTCACTTTAATGTCTGCTACGCCACTTTCTTTAGACAGGCTGTGTCTAAAGAAATTTGTGAAGGCGCTAATAAAGTGAAACAGCGGCATGGTGCACTTTTACAAAAAAAAAAAGCATATGTTCGTTAACTTGGCAAAAATTATTTTTTTGTAAAAGCACCCCATACACAGCCCGTTTAAAGAAAGGGGCGAAGCCGACATGAACGTGAAAGTGCAGTATGGGGCGCTTTTCCAAAAATTGCCTTTGCAATCCAATAGGTCTCACATTTGCGAGAGTTTAAGCTATTGGGATTGTCAATTACAATGCCAATAGCTTAAATTCTTGTAAATGCGAGACCTATTGCATTGCAAATGCTGGTTTACTTGCACAGTGTGGTGTGGGAAGGGTGCGGGAAGGGTGCCATGGCCCTGGTGGAAGCGAGGAATAGCCTCCACCCCCTCCACCCCAACCGGGTTGTGTAGTAAAGTACAGTAATTTCAGCACAACAGTCCACCAGTGGGCAGTGATGCCACTGCACCGTCCTAATTTGCATACCGGGCGGCCGGTCTTTTCCTGTGTTGTCTCCACAGCTACGGAATAGACTCCCAGCTCAAGAATCCTGGCTTTAAAATGAAGTTCGAGTGCTGGCTGTCAGGACTCGAAAGACCAGGGGGCATATTACCAAGCAGAGCGATAGGCAATTATCGCCGCTTTAGCGGCCGTTTCGGCCGCTAAGCGGCGATAATTCTATTGCTCTATTAGCAAGCTGTCGCTAACAGCAGTTAGCGGCAGCTTTAGGCGATAGCGAGCGGTTTGGGTCCCGCTTTGCATGTCAGCGATATTTATCGCTAATGTCATGCAAAGTGGGCGTACCCAACCTGTTAGCGACTGCCGTCGCTAACGTCGCTATTGCCTATTAGCAAGGCAGGCGTAGCGATTGAAATATTCCCGCTATCGCCAAAAACTAACGCCTGCTCTGACCAGTTCTTAGCCATGTTATCCAATGGGAGGTGGATAACATGGCTAAGAGCATTTTGTCGGTAATGCGTGAATATCGCTGTATTCTCAGCGATATTCACGCTATCGCCGGAAAATTTATAGCTTTGGACATAAACGTTGCTAATAGCACGTTATCTCAGCGATAATTTCCGGTGATGCTTAGCCTAGTTAGCGATAAATATCGCTAATCGTTGGTAATATGCCCCCAGCAGTGTGATTGTTTCTACACAGCGCCAAGAGGCGCAAAACAGCACACAAGAAAGAGTAAAGACACAACAAACGTAAACGGGGAGGGAAAGAGAAAGGTTTAGTATGGACAATAGATTTTACCAGACACGTTAGAGGAAATGGCGTGCATTATTAAAAAAAACACGTTTCTTTCTGCTACAAAATTGTAAATATGGGTTCACTTACCAAAGTCGGGCGGCACGTCTTTTTTCAGTCCGCACAGCATGGTCCGTGTGTGAGTGCCCGTCAAGGAGACATCCGCCGGCTTCAGCAGCAGCGCACCTGCCGCCGTCTGTATGGGGGGGGGCACCCCCTCTTTATCCAGACGGCTGCAGTCCTCCAGCAGCGCGCGCTCCGGCCCCTAAACTCTGCAGCCAGTTACACCCAAGACCACGCGGTGCACGGCTGAGTGTGCACACCACACATCGAGTGCACCACGGAGTCCGAGAGAGACAACAGCACACTCTCCGTGAAACTCTGCAGCATGTTAAGCCACAACCGCACTGTACACGCGGAGTAAACTTTCCAGTCGATAAGTGACCCCAGCCAACACACCTGGACTCTGCAGTCAGCGCCGGGGGTCCCTAGCCGAGTGTGCACGGTGCCCGCAGACCATGTGCACTGTGCAGTGCAGTTCGAGAGAGTCCAGGGCACACGCAGCGCCCCCAAACTCTGCAGCTGGTCCCCAAAAACTCTGCAGCTGGTCCCCAAACTCTGCAGCTGGTCCCCAAACTCTGCAGCTGGTCCCCAAACTCTGCAGCTGGTCCCCAAACTCTGCAGCTGGTTTCCACAGCGGAGTGCACAGAGAACTCCGTGCAGTCAGAGACCAGAGCACACTGGATGCAGTGTGCAGTGCAGAGCGCTGATCCCAGAACCCACTCTGTGTGAAATGAGGGCGACAGCGCGACAGTCCAGTCCGAGAGAGACCGGCCGCCCACTCCCGTACACCGCGCAGCCGGTTGAACCGTGTGCACAGCACTGCCAGACCGTGCACGCAGGAGACTGTATGCGATCAATGGGCTGCGAGACGTCACGGCGCATCCAAAGCTGTGCACGGAGGAGGCGGGGACTCAAGTTTGTATCATGTATGATGCACAGTGACAAGGCACCACGAGCTGTGTGCAGCGGGCAGAGCGCGTAGAAGGCTCATCTATTCCATGCCGGAGACCATCACCGTGCACATGCGTGCACAGTGCACAGAGTCACAACACACCCTTTTCTGTACCAGCCTCAGAGACCACGCAGTGCAGACTCCAGAGGGGGCCAGGGCAGTGTGCTGAGATCACACGGTGAGCGCAGTCGGTGAAATGTGTACAGACCACTCTGCGCAGCTTAGGAAGAGGCAGGTACAATGAACACGGATCACAGCACAGCTCAGCTCAGGAAGAAGCAAGTGCAATGTGCACAGATCACACGGCGCGCCTCCCTGTGGAGCGTGGTCGGTGCGCCGGGATTCACACTCCGGGGTGCATCAAGAAGTCCTGCGCCCCATCTCTCCGGTCGCGCCCAGACAGATGTCCCCCTTTGGGAGGTCCAGTGCGCCGCGCCTCTTTTACGCACTCTTTATTTTCATTCTTAAAATGAGCGGGCTCTGTTTCACCCCCCTCCGCGAGTTCCCCGGATGACCAGCCGGCCGGCTGCACGGCTCCGGATAAAAATAACTGACTGGAGGGAAATGGTGTTGTAGGAGGCGAGAGGGGCTCAGGGGAGAGCCCACACTGCCAAGATACCCGGTTTCCTTGGATCAGGTTCCACACGTGCAGGCAACAGCCGACCCCCGCTTCGTCTCGGGCCCCCCTCTGCCTCCCCAGGGACCAGACTCGCGCATGAACTTCCAGCTCCGACGGGCTGTGGTTCGGGGGCAGCAGAGGGCTTCCAGCCTGCCCCTTCCCGGCCCCGCCTCCGCCACACTCTGGCAGACCTCTGCCCCCACCCATCCATGGTATCTCAGGAACTCTGTCGTCAGCAGCCCCCCAGTGGAGAGGAGCAGACGACCCGGGCTGCGTGGAATGCGAGCATTCCATTCCAGCCTTCCCTGCACAGCCCACCTGCCATGCTTTAATGCCAACTATCTGGATACAAGTGGCAATAACATCTGGTCACTGAACTCTAATCTTAATCAGCTGGTCCCCCCATGCGGCTGCCTGAACCCCATTTAGACTGCATTGCAACTCCAGGGCAGTTAAAGCAATCCGCCCTTCTTTCAATACATGTATTAGCAGTTCTTATAAAGCACACGTATAGGCAAAGGATACAGTTATGCAGGGCTTTAAGTGGCATGAAAAAACTGGGGTGGGGGGTCTCTCAAAGGGGGCGTGGTCAAAGTAATTAAGGGCGTGCCTTAAAAACGCATTAGCTACAAATTTGTGTTGAGCATTGTGTGCAGCCCAACTTGTATTTTGCTGTTTCTGTCATTGCATCCAGATATATGATACAAGTAACATCATACCTACAAGAAGTCAGGACTATTGGCTTTGTCAGTGGTTGTTAGTTGCATAAAGATAAATAAGCAGCAACTATGGCTTGCATATAATATTGTCAAAGCTTCCACTTAAAGCCCTGGTGACACCACAACAATGTTGCTGCTCCCGAGTTTCAAAAAGAGAAGGCAAATCCAGAGAGAAAATGACTGTCTTTAAAGGATTTCCCTTCCCCTACAACACTAACCTGGCATGACATCATGTCGTAACTTCTCCATAAGAGAGAAGCGAGCAGTGACAGCAGGCGCATAGAAGTGCCTGCTGTCACTGCAGTCCAGAAAAAACAGACGCCTGTGCCAGGGCACAAAAGAGAGCCCGATAGAGATCCGTTTCGAGGCCCCCTTTAATAAACTGCCGGTGCTCAGACCCGGTGAGACCCGGGCCACTTAAAGCCCTGCAGTTATGCACCTTTAATTCTGCTGGTTTCAGGGGTCGAAGTGCATTAAAATTATACACAAAATTGCCATGCTGCGTGGAAAGGGGGCGGGGCAAGTGTGTGTGGAGGCGGGATAAAAGGCATAGCTAACAACATATACATTCAGATACATTTTTTGGTCTTTCACCTTCAGGTAACATAAAATAATGCACAGACTAAACAAAAATGATATTCAGTGTAAAATGCACTGTCGCACATAATTAAACCTCTATTACTTAATGCACTGCGTCAGAGAGCCACATAATTGAATCGTGGTTGGTGCAGTGGCGAATAGTGACTTGTGCATATTAGTGCTTTGAGGTCGCAGTCGGTGACAGAAAGCACTGTTAACATGCGAGTCATTATTTGAAACTTGCGTTACACACACACAGTATGAGATAGGCTGCCACAAAATGCCCAGGCTCTACGTAGTGCAATTTATTTTTAATAACAATCTTTTAAAAGCACGCACTTCACAGCTTAGCTGGCAGCTCCCTTACAATACCTCTCAAAAAGAATAAATGTGTGTCATCAGGAAGCTTCAAGTGATTCCATCAATTAAAGCCGATACCACTTCCAAGCACCGTTTTAATTTGCAGATTGATCAGCTGCGTACATATATATTTCTTTCAGGTAGCAGGCACCCTGGCAAGAAGGCTTGTTTAGCTGTTGGCCCCTCCCTCGATTTCCCACCACAGTAGACTCATTGCCTTACACTTCAAATAAAGTATTTCAACTCTCTGAATTTACCATCCTGGGATGGTTGTCTTTTCACAAAAAGTAGAGGAACCGTTTCTCTAAAATTAAAAAAGTATGGCCAAGTCATGCTCAGCAGCGGCTCCTCCGCCATGGGAGTTTGCCCCACCCCGGCAGCAGCCTCAAAACATGAAAAACAAAACTAAAATAAAACATGTTTATTATCGTTTTATTTTTCCACTGAGTGCAGAGCCTTGGGGGCGGGGCCATCGCAATGGCCGTCACAGAGAGGAAGTGGTGGGCACTGCTATCAGTGCGCTTGTTGGTTTTGACTGGCCGTCTTAAGACAGCCAAACCAACATGCGCACTGAACTGTCTCCAACTCGAGCTGCGTTTCCGGGTTAGAGACAGCAGGCATAGGTTCCCACCGTCTCTGGGAGAGCAAATCGGGGGCGCTCAGGCCAATCAGGACGCTACCCTCAGCAGCATGAGAGCAGCATCTGCATTGGCACAGAGGAGTCTGGGAGCCTGTGCCCACACATGAGTCAGAAAGAAGAAGAAGAACGGTGTTGCAGTTTTTGTGTTGTGTTATGTTGCCCCCGCCCGCTACATTAGTTTGAGGCCGACCGCAACTGGTCGTGCAACTCAGATCCCCCCACTTCAACCACTAGCTGGTCTCATAGCATTTTTTCTGTGCAAAGGTTGGGTGCACTCATTTTGTTAATATGCCGCAGCCAATTGCTTCCCATTAACCGCAAAATATGATTAAACTAGATAAAAAATTTTACAACGCTATGTAGCACAAAACAGCATGTGGTGGATTGTCAGCAAAGACTGGCACAAACTCAGCAGTGCACTTGCAGCTAAATTTTAGCACTGGAGCATAGGGGTAACATGAATGTCCAGTATGTGAGAAAGCTCTATTTGGTGCACTAGTGTTTTTTCAGCTATTTATTAAAGCAGAAAACGTGTCCTCCCCAGGGCCAACTTTAGCACTGGTGGTACCTACTGGAACAAACTTTTTTGGGCATCCCCCTCCCCATGACACCTTTTCCCACTGATTCCCTCACTACCACTCCCCAAAAGTGTCCAGCATCTCTCTATAGCCCCGTCTCTCACATGCATGTGATTCACAGTGCTATCCATACCAGTGTAGTGTGTCAGAGCACATTAAACAAAGAATCACATGTATGTAAATCAGTCTTTGTTTATAACTAAATGACTTGACACTTGCAGTTTCTTGGAAAGATAAGGACAGACTACATCTGCGTCAAAAGCAGGCATTGATTTTGCAGAAATGCAGAAAATGGAATCATTTAAAAATGGAGCTGTGGCCTACTTGGATTGGAGTTGGGCCTTATGTGGTAAAGTCTAGAGGGATTGTTACATAACATAAGACAGTGAGGATTACAAGTTGTAGGAATCACATTTCATCCATACTAGTAGGCAGTGTATTTAAGAGTATTTGGTCCAGAGAATCTCAAACTCAGGATTTAAAACGCATTACAGTGGTTGGGGTTGGCTTTACTTTTGAGTATGCATTACTACCCAAAGAAACCCTTTTGAGCAACATTAGGATAATGACAGACATACATTATGCAAAATCAAACAACACACAATTTGCAGGCCACTAGCAATAACCCTAAACAGCTGGGCTGAGGATAACACTTTCGCATATCTGAACAGGCCTATGGTTGGTCCAGGTTTGTGAGTGTGACATGGATCTAAAAATGACACAAGAAAGCAGCGTATAGAAATTAGTAGTTGCTAAGATCGATTCAGCTCAGCTATTCCCCCAATCGCTTAGTTTTTTTCCCCAGAGGGAGCAAGCCAGTACCATTTTGTCCAAGCATCCTGCCACTTTTTGCTTTAGTTCCTTCCACATGTGCTTGCGTTTTCACAATTCGGCTGCATTCATGTAGACATTTCCCCCAGAAGCACTGGAATACTAATTCCATTTCACCCTGGTGACAACCATACGCGTGGGTGTCAAATGTGTCCTTCAGGGAACCTTCTGGTGAAATGAGGTCACATTTTGTCCTACAATCCAAGAAAAGATCTAAAACATAGAAACCATCTGAAATTGGCTTATTAGTTTTGAGGTGGGAAGAGGCGGTACCCATACCAACTGTATAAACCCAGTACCATTCTGGAGTTGATGTCTTCCTGCTATTTATGGTGCAGAACGAGATAAATAGAATTCTTATTCCACAAGGGTCTTCATCAGATGGAATTTTCCATGATCTAGGAATGGTCAGAGGAGGTGGACAATGAGGTGCCAGAATTATCCTGTGTGCTAGCCAATCATTGGAAGAAATTTACCACCCAATCCAAACTATTTGGTCACAGTTCTCCCACCATCTCCTTCTCCAGCACTTGCTTTGTGCATTACTGCACAATTATCCAAGACCCACTATCCTAAGGTGGCAAGAACCAGCTGCCACCAGGAAAGATAGTCTTCAGGTACTTGACCTCTCCCCGCCCTGACAGGGTCAAAACTGATTTTCCTTCCTAACGTGGACCGACTGTCTAGGAGGGTTCTGATGATGAATATGAGAATCCCATCCTTGCCCCACAAAGGTCGTGCTAAAGTGGAAGTTCTATGTCAACTGCTCCTCTCCCCTCTCAGACAGCTAGTCCTACTAAGTGATTTCTAATTAACACCCATTGGCCTTTCCTAGGTTCAGGGAAGATTGTTCTGAGGCAGGTCAGTTAACTTTCCCAGCCACGCTCTAGAGGTGATGAGTTTTAAACCAGTTCTGAAAACCAGTCCTGGCACAGGCAGCCCAAAGTAAATTTTTACAAAGTTTTTTTCTTCTTAAATTATGAAAAATCTAATTTCACTATTTAGTCAGATTTTAAACATTAAGCATAAAATACATTTAGGCCATTTTCTAGCACTTTCCTAAGTGAATATGGAAAATAAAGAAGCATTCCCACCTAGGCCTATTGGGGAAGGTTTAGTAAGGCCCACTGAATTAATTAGCCTTTGGCTTGCATTTCTTTTTAAGGGCCCACTAATCTCAATATACACCGAGCCCTATTTATATATATATTAGCACCCTGACCTGTGAGCTTACCAGGAACAATTCATTTTAGGGGAGACTCAAGAATTTTTAAGCATTTTCTTACCAACAGAACCCAAACTATCACTGTAGGTTCTTATAAATCCTGTACCATGGAAATGGACAAAGGGGTGCCACGGGGCTCTTGTCTTACTCATACGCCTTTTAACATCTATGTCTCCCCCATGCTAACATTATTAAAGCCTTTGGATTCGAAGTAATGTCTTATGCTTATGATACACAGCTCATCTCCTCTGATGGAGATATGGTCAAAGCTAAAGAATGTTTTCCAGCTGGGAGGAAAGTAATCACCGATTGGATGACAGACAATTGCCTCCATTTGATTGCAGGAAAAAAAAAAAAAAAAAAAAAGAGATTATGCTGTTTGGAAAGGCCCAACTGTGCTGGGTCCTCTGACTGGTGGCCTCCTGAATTTGGTGCAGCTAGGAACCTCAAACAAATAGTCAAGAACCAGGGTGTTAATTTGGACCAGCCTCTCTCTAGGAAAGACCAGGTCTTGTCTATTAATGGCACTTGCTTCTACACGATGTGCCTGTAAAGAAGAGTTTTCACATTCCTCCCATTTGCAGGGAGGAAAACTCTAGTACATGTGCTGGTCATTAGCCAATTGGATTAAGGCAATCCCTTATTGGCCTCTACAAATGAGTCATGGTTATCGATTTTGGAACTGGACCTTTTTGCAGGGTTAGCCCCAAACGTATTGCCTTCCTCCTGTATTTTTCTGACTTTTTTGTTGGCTTTAGGACTTGGGCACTTTACCGTACTATCTCCTTTAAACTTGATATGATTGGGCTACACCTGTTTGGCATATTTTATTTACCTGCAAGTCCCTTGTACAGTGGTATCCTATATAGCCAGGGCCTGTAAATTAAATGCTACTGGTGGGCCTGCAGTGCTGCTTGCACCACCCAAAGTAGCAAGCAGCCTTTCAAACCTTCCTCAGGCCTCTGCCACTGCAGGGCCTGTGTGCATTTTACTGCCACAGTGACTTGGCATTTAAAGATACTTGGCAAGTCTGGAACTCCCCGTTTACTACAAATAGGTCACCCCTAACGTAGATTCTACGTAGCCCTGTTGGCAGAATTCTGTGTAGGTAAAAGGTAGAACGTGCCTTCGTTGTGTGGCTTATCCTGGTAGTGACAAACAGCCCAGTTGGTTTCCCAGTGCTGTGAGGCTGCCCACTCATAAGTTTGCATTGGGGATTCCCTGATATGTGCTTTAGTGATAATTTCTGTTCTGAAAGGAGTCATGTTGCCATGTTTGGAATAGTGGTGATAAATTCTGTTTATCGGGGAAGGTGGATTTTCCATTACTATTTTAGAAATGCCACTTTTAGAAAGTAGCGTCTCTTGTGGGGGGAGTGATTCAGTTTTGGACTGAAGAGGCTAGAAGCAGAGATAAATTACAACAGAACAGTGCCTCTCAGACCATGGATCAATGGCCCCATTAAGATCACATAAGTAAGCAGGGTTCATTAATTGAACACAAGTGGTGATAACTTTAGGAGATCTCCACTGATGAAACATCCATTGATCCATGGTCTGAGAGGCACTGTGCTGTCGTAACTTTTAGAAAGAAGGCATTTCTATGTCCTTATGACACTTTGTGCTTTGCAGCCTGACTCCAAACAACATCTGGTTTAGACTGATGGGGGCCGGTTTGTGAATTCACTAGACAGTCACACAAAGGGAGGGCCCTGCATTTCCTGATGGCTCAACACCAGACTGATGGGTCTTCCTGAGGCAGAGTTGTAGGAGGAATTGACACGGACACCTGAATAGGACAGTGCCTGTCCTCTCACAATGCTGTCTCCACCTCCCTGTAGAGTATCTGGAGCCAGGGCTGGAATTGAATGGGGGGTGCTGTGCACTTCTAAAATGCTTTTGAAGTTACCTCCATACCAGGTATTAAGATCGTTACCTATGCGGACGACACCCAGCTGGTGGTCTCGCTTGCCCACAAAAACTGCCATCAACAACAGACTAACCTCACAACCTGCTTAGAGCACGTGAAGGACTGGATGACGGAATCATGCTTGAAGCTCAACGGAGACAAAACGGAGCTATTGATTCTCGGCCCTCCGTCCCCCTCCAATTTGGAGCAGATTTGGCCAGCCAGCTTAGGTGATCCCCCTTCACCCAGAGAAAACATAAAAAGCCTGGGTGTATGGTTGGACAAGTCCCTGACTTTTAATACTCAGGTCACTAAAACATCAGCAATCAGTTTTGGCCTCATCAGGATGCTGAAAAAGATTCTTTCACTGCTACCTTTTGAGGCCAAACAGGTAGTCATCCAAGGCTTAATTCAGTCCCGCATCGATTTTTGCAATGCCCTATATCTGGGGGCACCTGAGTACTGCCTAAACAAATTGCAGCGGTTCCAGAACTGCGCTGCGTGCACACTTCTTGGAATCCCCCGCAGAACCCGAATAGAGTCTGGATTGAGAACTTTGCACTGGCTCCCTGTTAGAGAGAGAATGAAGTTTAAATCCATGTGCATCGCTCACCAGGCCTACTGGAAAGCTGGCCCTATCATTAATCATGCCCTGATCACCCCCTACCATCCAAAAAAAGAACTTCGCTCCTCCCAGGCCTTCTTCGCAACAGTTCCCAGGATTAAGAGATCCAGAGCAGGAGGCCGCTCCTTCTCATACAATGCGCCCAAGTTATGGAACTCACTACCCTTGCACCTCAGATCCAATCCTAATCTGTCTACCTTCCGGAAGCAACTTAAAACCTTCCTTTTTGATTAATCTTATCCTCTGCCGGTTCTACCCCACCGGAAGTCATGCTCTTGATCTCTGGCGCCTGGACGCCTCAGGGCAACTGTAGCGCTTTATAAATCTTTTTTTCATTTAATTTAATTTCATTTCATTTCAATTCATTTCAAAGACATTTTGAGTATAAGAACAGGGGCTCTGACCCCATGATTGTAGACACTGTGTAGGACTTGTAACCAGATGCTGCTGGTTCTACATACTGCAGCAGAGGTTGGCTGTGCTGCCAGAGTACCACCACTTAGACTTTGCTTTGTTATGCTGACCTGCTTGCCTCCTTGGCTGCTGAGAAGGACTGCCTGTTCACATGCAGAGGACCAGCATGCTGGCCTGCCGCCTGCTCTTGGTTCCCAGTGTTCAAGACTGTGGGCTTCCTCCCTACGCCCGTGTGGTCTGGAAGGATTCCATTGGCAGCACCGAACTGGTCGTGGGATGTGGAGTCAGGCCGCTGACAACCGTTCTCTCCAGCGTGTGTTGAGCACTGTGCTCAGATTCGGGGGAGCACTGCATGGGGGATTTGCTATTACCCTGAAAGGAGTGCATGGTGAGCGCTCCTCTTAAGGAAGCACTTTCAAGACGCAGTGTTGAGGCACAAACATCTAATCGGAGAGGTGTGGGCATTGCTCCGAGGAAGACCTTTGCTAGCGCAAGATGAGCGAGACTCAGATGCCCCAGTAGCGCGAATCCAAGCATTAACAATCGCGGGAGAAGTAGGCCGGTTTTGGTTTTGATGTGGACCCCTTCCGCAGGGGACCGCGATGTACAAGGCGCAAGAGACCACTTGGTAGGCAGCCCCAACCCGCCTGTGCCACATGGAGGAGCGACGCCGCTTGGAAGCCGCCGTGCTCTGAAAGCAACATTTCAGTTGGGCGTGTGGCCCTAACCAACAAGGATCTCCCCTGGACTGCCCCTCAAATAGTTGGTAAGGAATCCCTTCACTGACCCAATCTCCAGGGGTGCAACACAGGCCCCCTCAGCCCCCGCGGTGTGGGGGGCCCCAAGTTCCAGGGTGCCACCTCAGAACAGAGTTCTGGCTGCAGAGCTCCTGATTGAGCCCAGAGGGGGACGCTCCACGTGCCTTGCTGGGAGGCCCCCTCGAGTTTCGTAATTCCAGTGACCCTCTCCCGATAGCTGGTGCCTGCAGCATCTGCACTGCACGCTGGCGGGCAGTTGCCTTGTATTCCCTTTGCACGTGGGAGGAGACCCAACACGGTCGCTCTGCTCAATCCTGCCGTGTGTATCACCCCGTGTTGGCGTAACTAGGGGGCACTAGCTCTTTGTTAGAGAGCATTTTGGGAACGTCGACGGAGGCTCCCGTGGTTTAGATCCAGGAGCCATGTGCCATTACCATATTGTCCCTAAAAGGAGGGCAGGTGTTAATGCACTCTAAGTTAGGAATCTGGGAATACCGTATACTACTTAATTTAAGCACAGGAGCTCTGTACCCTGTAGCTCGATGGGTGAGACTATTGGTATTCACATGTATCTGATGATACTTTGGTGAATCATGGTTACTCTGCATCAACATACTGCATTTCCTTGTCGTGATGTAATGATGTATATTCAGATGGTTGCATTTTTCAGGCATGCACTGTAGGGATGATTCATGTTTCATTACATGCTACAAATCATATTCCTAGGAATATGTCATTTTATGCCTTGCATAGTCAGGATAACAAGTAACAATGTGATGGTATGATATGCCCAGCAATGGTGTCTTTCATGAGGTTTTTAGGATGTCTGCAATATAGGAGTCTTTATCTGTTTGCACTAACTGTGCTGTTATGAGAATTTGTAGTGTAGTTCCTATTATCCCAATAGGCTCTGCGCATTGGAATAATACCTTCAATAGTATAGGCCTAGACCAGACGTTAACTAGGTCTACTACTGTCTATATTAGACTTAAAGTTTTGGGTTTGCCAGCTAGCTCAGAGTTCACTAGAAACTTTCTCGAATAGGCAAGGAGGAGTTGAACCTCCCTGGATAGACAAGGGATTTAGTTTCTGACAACCATAGAACATGACAACTTTGCTCTCCCCTAATCAAGAGTGTATCTCTAGAGTCGTGTGAAAACAAAAGACGACTTATTTTACTCAGTCAGCACGTGCATTCTTAGTCTCACCAGATTGTAGAGAAAAGGAAGAGACGGGCGTGTTCCATAAAATATGTTATTTATTGATCAGTCTCTTTTCTCATACAAGATAAATGGATCGATATTATTGCAATACTTATGGTTAAGTAAAGTGCATACAAAAAAAGCAGAAGTATAAAATAATACTGTAAAAACATTGATATGGTTTCTAAGCCATATGAAGGTTTAAAATGAATAAAATGAATACATACACATTTACATTTGACTAATCGTACTCAACTGGTGTTTCTAACTACGCCTACCCCGTGTACCTGACCTAAGCCTAATACGTGGGCGGGAATAGAAAGTTACAGTTTAAGTTAAGTTTGTTTTGCCAAGTGACTGACTAAAGAATTCTCTGCAAGGGGTTATTCAGTTCTGTACCTGGAATCTAGGATGAATGAGGGATGGTATCTCTCGTCTCTGGTCTCGATATTCCAGGCTGCCTGCGAGGGCTACCCGGAAGCGCCGGAGCTGGATTTCTCGGCAGGAGAAAGCAGCGTCTCGTTCTCAGCGCGTCAGGAAGGCGGGGCTGCGCCAGCGGGGTCTGCTCTGCTCTGGGCTTCGGCAAGTCTGGCTGCTCCGATCTCGTCACCACCGCGTGTGTTTGCATAGGGCAATATCGGTAATATTTATACCTTTAAGGTGCCGAGATTGACGTAAGGATGGACATAGATACGTCAATAAGGATGTCATACGACCTGGTCGTTAGCACATTCTTTTGCTGAAGTTCTCGGTGAAATCAAAACAATGGCCGCAGGGTTTTTCCCAGGTTGTCATAGGTTTGATTTGTTTTGAGAACTCCGTATGCCTTATCAGGGGCTGGAGGAATATTGCTTGTCTAATTAGATGGCAAGCGTTATGACCTAATCAGATAACACGTTCCTGTGCCGTAGTGTGGCTTTATCAGATAACGGTTCCTGCATCATGGGGGTTTTCTGCCTCATGGGATGGCTGCTAGTTAACCTGTTAACCAGAATAGGGTCAGGAATAGGGGGATCGATACAGAACCTATAGGAATACATCACACCCACTCCACGCTAACTATGGACATATTTACGAATCTATGCATAGTAAAACATACTGTAGAGTATCGTGTATACCTTACCACCCCAAAATACATAAATGCATTTTGAAATTATCAAATATACGGAAAAAACAGTCACATGTAATATATGCACTCAAGCTGTAGAATAATGCTAAAGTAATCACGCATATCTATACATTATCACTAATTTGTATATGAGAATTTACACATGAAATGGCTCTTAATACAGAAAAAAGTTTCGAGACCATTCCATCACAGAATAAAATAATTATGAACATACCAGCGGGCAGCTAATGTCTATAAAGTATCTAAAAATAGAAATCTTAGTTCTCTAAGAATAGTTCTTACTTTAAGCAGGAAATAAGTGTCCCGAAAAATTCGTAAAAATATTTTGGGGCTGCTAAAAAAATTGCTGTCCGTGAACTGGAGGGAAAATTGTTCATGGTATTTTGCTATTCTAGTTGAAGGCCAAATTCAGGGAACGCCGTGTGCGAGCTTGCTCAAAAGTCTATTTCTGCTCTGGTGAGAACATCATATCATTTAGACTCTCGAAAAAGTTGTCAACAGCTTCCTGGGAGAGTTCCACTAACTCGGAAAAAGATGTAACCATGCATTCGTGCGCATGATTGTCTCCATTGACGTTTTGATTAGTATTGCTGACAGAAGGTCGTACCTGATCAATGCTGCTTTCATCTTGAACTTCACTACCCCTTAATCGTAGTGGTGAAGCTTCCACGAATGCCGTCATCAGGATTGGTAGCCGTTGAGGGCAGCACAAAGTATGAGCCTTTATTGGACTCAACAATGTTTCTGCATCCATTGGCGCATCTGATTGTAGAGTCAGACAGGTGTCTAACACGCATTCTTCTCCGCATAGCAAGCACCTTAATACAGGTAAAACACATCGATGCCACATTGGTCGAAATGAAAGAAACCAAGTCATGTTCAGGTCTCTAAGCCGGGATAGTCCCAGGATTTTTGATATCCGGTCCCGGTATCCAATGGCTAGGATTGTTTCTTCCCTTGTCGCAGGTGTTTTGTCTGTGACATGGTTTGCCATAACGAAATATAAGGACTAAGAATAGGATTCCTGCAATTAGTCCCAAAATGAGGGGAAGTCCGCCAAAAATCGAATCGACGAAATCTGGAAAAATACCCAGTATGGCTTTGAATGGTGTTAATGCCATCGAAAATACTGTCTTAAATACTTTTGAGACTCCACTGGTATCAGAAATATTTAAGATTTCATTCAGGATTTCTGCGAAATGTATGGGGGAATTAGTTGATAATAAGGAGTGAATCTCTGCAGTCGTCCTTGCGACTAGGAGATCATACGTTTCTTTTGATGACGTGAGTCTGGTCGGCGTCTGAAGAAGCACTGTTTTCATTCTGCTTAAAGTATCTATTCGAATAGAAGTAATTTTCAAGTTGGGCCATGCCCTTGCCTCCCTGTCTGGAAGGGAGCTGGGGAACAATAAGCGTCCACAGCACTTGACCTTCGCAGTCGTAGTTACGAGATAAGGAGTCCCGGGCATAAGACTACAGCATCTGCGATCTACAATTAGAATGTAACTCCCATTATAGAGTCTTTGAAAGAATGGTTCTATCTCTGTTGCAGGTGTGCCTAGCTGGTGACATGAAAGGTTGTTTGAGTTCCCTTCACAGGCTCCATGCAAACTAATTCCATTACACAGAAGTGTACCGCTCAGTGACATTGCACAATTATTGCCACTAAGAAACACTTTCTGGCCTTTATTACTGACACATGCATGTGAATAGGGCAAGTTCCATGTTGTTTTAATGTACCCCTTTCCCAATTTTTCGTACATGCCAGCCTGTATATATTTTTGGCAGTATTGAAACCTGAAGGTTGATATTGGAATATTAATTATCCCATGTATTATCCATTCACTGACAGGTCGTTCTGACATTGTCACTGGTAATCTCTCGAGTTTCTCAATGCTCAGGATTGTATAATCAGCACCCTTCTGGGCCATACTGATTTGTTTATCAGTAAGGTTAAAGATATTGAATAGTGACGTTGTGTTGATTAAACGCCAAGGCACATAGCCTGAACGCAGGTTTTGTAACGTCCAGCCAAGCTGTACAATAGAACGCAATTGAGACTGACCGTGTTGTAATAACAGTAAGTCTTGCGATAATATGTCGATTGCTGAAGACACAATGCTGTCCAGAGAAAAAATTCTGGAGGACAGAGTCATTAACCCATTGTCCACTACAGAAAGTGATTTTTCCAAATTAATACGGTCAATTTCCCGTATTCTTTCTGCTGTCTCAATTTGAGTCACCTTCCAGGCCTCGTTGTATGCTGCATATACAGAGGCTGCTATGAAACGTTTCTGACGCTGTTTGCGCGGTCCCATAATGAAATCACGCAAGTCAGCACCATCAGTAAGTAAAGTTAGGTGTTGCTTAATTTCTGCCAGTGTGGAAGTCTGTAGCCATTGAAGGCATAATTTGCCCACACTGTAGGTGGTTATTATTCCTGGGTGTTGTCTTTGGGAATATCTAGGGTCTGGCCTGGTCATTTTGAACCCCTGTGTTTTGTTCAGGAATCTGTTTTGACAGTTATTAGTATCTGTGGGCCAGACCAACCACTGTTTCCAATCAGGATGTGTTCTGTTTTGGTTTAATACATAATTTACGTCTATCTCTTCATCTGTGGAGCTATTGCTGTTCATTGTTGGTTTTGGAATAGACGGTTTATTTAAGTCTTTTATTTTGGCTAAGCCAAGACAGGTGGTTTGTTGAACAGTGTCATTTAAAAATATAATTTGTTCTGGGATCATGCAGGCTCTAAATAAGGATTCTATACCCTGTTCTTGCCATTCTTTTGTACCCCAAACACTTTTTACTTCAACATTTTTGTCCCAATAATCAAAACCAAAAGTATTCATCTGTTCAAAGAATGAGTCTGAATATATCAATTTCGTGTTTGTTATCATGGTCTTTGTCCCTGTCTTATTTGACAATTTGAAATAAAATGTTTCAGCATTACTTGTGTTGAAACCTGAAAAGTATGAATATTTGTCATAAACGGTTCTTGAGCTTCCTTTTGGAGGGGTTGCACAATGTTCCCATTGATTATAATTTAAAACATTTCTAGGTTGTGCAGATCTATGTAGAAAATGGTTACCATAGTGGTTATAACAGTACATACTATCATAATTTGTCGAACCCTGCAAATAATCATGTTTGGTAAATTTAGCAGACATTACTAAGTCAGACATCATATTATTTATACTTTCAAAGTCCCAATCATCAGCAAATGAGCTTGGTTTTACAATGTCACTCAATGAGATCTTAATTTGGTGTGGATATTTCAGGATTTCAACCGGACCATAAATTTCGTAGTCAGTTTTGTCCCATGCTACCCCACCCGGTATAGGATTGGCTGTGAAGTTGACTGAAGAAAGTTCTCTTTTCTCGACGTGTGAAGATGTGTGTGGTTTGAGGATCAAGTTGATTTTCTGACTTGCTGTGTCCATTTTAGCATATTTTCCCTCAATGAAGCGTCCCAAAGTTAGTACCATGATGAGCCAAAGTATGATGATAAATGCACCAAAACCCACCCAAAATTCAATCCATGGAGAAATTAGATATGTTTCTTTCAGTTGTTTCAAAAGTACTTTAACTTTAAAGGTTTTTGTTGATGGCTGTGTATTTGATTCAGTGAAGCCTTCAGAGGAATCATCGAAGTTTATGAAGTAGCCGGATGCAGTTCTGTCTATTGTTCCAATTGTTTCAGGATTACTGTTTCTTGCATAGTCGTTTGTTACTTCATTATAGATTGGTGTGTCTCTGCTAAATGTTTTTATTTGGGTTTTCAGAGGTCTAAGTTCCATTGCATTGTTGCATAGTTCTTGTTGTAGTTCTGTAGGCGTTTCGAATGTGATTAGCCTCTTAGATTGAACCTCTGTGTTAGTAGCAAATCTTGGTGTTCTACTACTTCTCGGGAGTCCACTTGGCCTACTATTTGTTATCGGCCACATGTTGTGGTTTTACCAGGTCGATGGATACAACTCGGTTCTCCTTTTTACCAGCAAGCGGCGGTAGTACAACTGATCTTGTCCCGTTGACAGACAAGACAGGAACTGCTTTTCTGTAAGAAGGCCCAAATTCCTTCTTTACCGCGATCTTTTCTCTGACTAGATCCCCGATTTTTGGAATCCAGACAGGTCTTGCTGGGACAGGTGGTGGTTCTTCAGTGGTTGTTGGCTGCTGTTTCAACTTTATGTTGCTCAGGTCTTTTCTTGTTTCGTTTAAGTCCTGCAAAACAGCCAAACGATCTTTGATATCAAAGCTTTTTTCCTTCACCACTGAAGTCTGACTGTCGAGATCTAAGACTAACATCCTAGTTCCAAATAATAATTCGTACGGACTGAATCCCTTCAGAGAATTTCTTGGCAAGTTATTTAGACTACGTTGGACACTTATTAGATGTTTGACCCACCCAGTTCCCGAACCTAATATCCTTTCTGTTATAGATAGCTTTATGCCTTGGTTTTTTCTTTACACCATCCCGTATCCCTCAGGAAGGAAGTGAGAAGTGTCCCGCTGTGCTATGCTCATTTGGCCATGTTTCCCCTCAGGCTGGAGGGCTAGAGTGAAAACAATGGTCAAACGTAGCATGCTTCTAGCGTATATGCCATTTAGACTCGCAAATCTTTGTATAACAGTCCAGACGTCAGCCGAGTGCTGGTGATCTACATTATAAATGGAAACTAGCCTGTATATGTTAATCGGACGCTTTGCTTTTTACTGTTGATCTTTTCTGGAGTGAAACGACACGGTATTACACCGTTTTTCTCACCACTGCGATTTCTGTTACAGTTTGGGCAGTTCTTTACAAAAATGGTATGATGCAGGCTCATGCCTGGCCACCAGTACCTTGATTGTAATTCTTCCAGAGAATCTTTTAGTTTGAGGTGTCTGAGACCCTCGCCCATATGTGCGTCTGCTATTAACAAGTTTCTCCTGTCCATGTTTGGAATCACTCTATCCCCCACTCCAGGGATTCGAGCAAAAGGGACGGAGTTTGCATCGATTATGTATGTATAATTGAGTGGATAGTTGATCGGTAGCGCCAAGCAGTTGCCTTTTAATGACGTTTTCACCGCCAGCACTGTTTCACCGTCAATATACTTCACTGTACGCTTTTTTCGAGCTACGGAAGCCGATTTAGTTGCTACCGCTGTGGCTGTCTCAGCTAATGAATTCCCTGCAACGTGAACGCCATCACGCTGATGACTCAGTGAGTGTGTCACGTGAGTCTTTGGTAGTTCTTTTTGTAAAAGAGCTATTTGTTCCCAAAGCAGTTTTTGCTTTATTGTTGCATCTGTGTCATCTTTGTAACCGTTTTGAATCCATGTCTGCAAATCGTTGTTATATGATTTGATGCAGTAATATGAATCGGACACTATAAGTGTCGGGAATTCGCGATCCGCATTATCTAGCGCCATTTTCAATGCTATTATTTCAGTCTGTTGTTCTGAATTAGTTTCTACTGAGTGTGTTTTTGTTAAGAGGTCTTAGTTTACCTCCGCGCCACACTTCTTTTGTAATCTCACATGTGGGGTTGTATGCTTGTTCTCCCCAAACGGAGGGTTGAGCATGTCCGTCTGTATAGATTACACAAGCGTATTGTCGTAAGGGCAGAATGTCGATAGGCAGAGGGAATGTTCTTTCATATTCTAGATTTTTCAATTCCTTTAGTTCTGGATCAAAGTAGTAGTATACTTTGTCCGTTGTAATTGAATTCACCCATTGTATCCATTCCGGATTCAATGTTGTTGTTGGTAAATTACAAGGTGTTGTTAGTGCCTCAAAGGCTGATTCTGCTGTTCTGACTGTGATGTGTCTACCATCCGCTTGATCTTTTTCTCTAGCTATTGCGGTTTGAACTGCATGAACAATGTTTTCTTTAATGCTGAATTTCTTTTCAGCTTCTGTGTACAAGTGTGATTTGAATGCAATTGGTACCTTTTCTCCCTCATTAGAGGTCAGGTATGTGAATCCGCATCTTCCTGGGATGACTCGAATCACAAGATTGCGTGTGTTATCACGTGTTTCTAATTTTGTTTTAATTAACATGTCTGTTTGTAAGGATCTCAAGATTTCTGTGTGTATTTGAGTCCAATTGGTTCTTTTAAAATCTGGTTTTATTAGATCATAAAGGGGTTTGACCCTTTCTGCGTAATTTGCGATGTATGTTCTTCCGAAATTTAGGAAGCCTAGAATTGACTGTAGGTTTTTTAGCGTTCTAGGTGCTTGGAGTACGGCACATTTCTCTAGGAAATTGTCAGCCAGGCTTTTGCCTTCACTTGATAATTCGTATCCTAAGAACAGGACTGTTAGATGGGCAATTCTGGATTTTTTAAAGTTGAATTTGTAACCCTCTGCTGCGAACCCAAGTATTATGGTGTTCACTCTCTTCAAGTGAGTATCCAAGTCATCATCTGTTAAGTATATGTCGTCGACATAAGATAATGCTTCGTCATCATATGTTTGTAGTAAATCTGTTACTCTCGCTGAGAATACCCCTGGGCTATTCTTGTACCCCTGGGCTAACCGACAGAATTGTTTTTGAGTGCCATTTATTGAGAATGCAGACAAATATCTGCTCTCTGGTGCTATGTTTTGACAAAAGAATCCATTAGAGATGTCTAATGTTGTTTTGTATTTTTTGCGCACTATGTTATTCATTAGTGCAGCACTATGCGAGTTTTGCACCATGAGTTAAGGTGTCGGTAATCCAAAACTAGACGATATGAATTGTCTGGTTTGGAGACCGGAAACAAAGGGTTGTTCATTTGTGAGGTGCAAGTTTCAATCACCCCCTGGTATTCTAATTGATCTAGGATTTCTTTTACCTGTTTTTTATCTTCTTGCTTAATTGGGTACTGTCTTTGTGCAGTAGGTTGTGATTTTAACTGGATTTTGTGAGGAGGAGAGTCCTCATCCCATCCTACATGATTTTTATATAAAGCAGGAGCTTGAGCTACTGCCCACTTTCTGGCAAGTGTGTATTTTTTATGAATTGGGATATGATTTGAGAAGGCAGGCATAATTATTTCTTCGCCATGAGGGCACTCCCTGACAAACTCTGGTGGCCAGTCTTTTTCAGCTAGAAGGATGTCATAGCCCTTGGAGAGATTATCCCAAAATAGTCCCCTTATTTTTCTAGTCTTATCCCCTTCTATACGTAAAGTTATTTCATATATTTTGTGAGGTTTGCTAACTCTGGTGTCTGCAGTTTCCACTTGAAGATATTCATTCGTGTCCACTGTCTCCAGATGATTTATAAGGACTTTGCGAGCTATGCTCACTTCTGCTGCGCTGTCTAGCATTGTCTGAGCCCATTCTCCGTTTTTCAGTTGTGTCCTCAGTATTCTCGGCATTGTTAACTACCTTGATACTGGCTACCTTCTTTTTTGGAAATTGTAATTTCTTTTTTAGATGAGCAGGTTCCTTGTCTTTGGACTTGGCGTGCTCTTCTCTTTGTTCTGATCGTTCTCTTCTTTCCGATTTCTGCGAGGAAGTCTGAAAAGATTGAGAGGGACGTGTATCAATGTCTTGATATCTATCAGGCTTCTTTATATTATCCCTATTTCTAAGGTTATATCTTTTCCCAGAGGGGTCACTTTGGGGTGACCTGTGTCTTTGGTTCGGAGATTTTTCTCTCCGCCGAGGAGACCTTCCTCTGGACTGGAATTTCTTTTCTTTAGGATTGGATTGTTTGTTTCCATCCCAGCTCTTTTTCTGTGATGTTGAATTATTATTAAAAAATATTTTTTCAGGACTTTCAATCAATTGTGGTTTTACTGGTATTCCACCTAAACTATCTCTACCTAGTTCCTCATAGGATTTTTCTATAATTCTGGCAATTTCAGCTGGTTGGTCTGCTATATCTGTCTCCTTTAACCTCTGGCGGATCGCCACGTTTGCTGCTTCTCCCTTTATGTTGGCTAATAATATAGCCGAGACCTGCTTGAAGTCTTTTAGTAATTTCATACCAAGAGTTAAAGCGGGTTCTGGACCGTATTCGTCTTGAATTTGTTTTAGCACATCTGGTATTACCGAAATGGATGGAACACCGTGCGTTTTTGTGTAAATGGAAGCAAAGACTGTACCCCAAGTGTCACAGTCCTCCACGTGTGGTGCGATTCCCATTGGAAGACAGATAGTCAGAATCCTGTGTTTTTCTAACGGGGTGGTGTCTGGAAACACCGCCTCTATTAGGGTGATTTTTTGTGCTAACCAGAATGGTATTTGTTCCCGTTTAGCTGGTACTTTACCTAGGCAGGATTGTATGTTCTGTGGTGTAATTTTATTTGTGTTCCCCTGGTGAGGGGTCAGCTGTGGAATTTTAATTGCTGGTTGAATTGTTGAAGTCCGCATCACATATTGGACTAATTGTCTATGTAATTTTATTAATTGTTTTAGCTGTGTTAAAAGCTCTGCTTGAGACATCCCATTGATGTCTGGATGTGGTGTGTATCCGGCTAGGACCGGCCACGTTGCTCCTGGTCTACCTAATGGACCGAGCCTGGTGATGTGATTATTATGTTTTAGGGCGCCATTAAATAAGAGCAGATGCTCTTGAAATTTAAGTGGTACTTCCACCTCCTCGAAAGGAGTGTACTCATTAGGAGGGTTCTCTGTTTTGTAATAGTGGAAGTACTTTGTTACAGCATTTGCTGCTGGAAAGTGTATCCATGAATAATATACCTCTGTCTGCCGATATTCGTGTGCCTCAATCACGAATATGACTGTGCCACCTCTAGGTGTCAGTCCATTTTCTATAAGTTTTAAAGTTATAGATTTCCTCTTGATGACCGGGATGAGTATTATATCCGGGTCTGTGTCTTGCAGTGCATTATCAGCAGCTGAGAGTTCAGTTGCTATCCTAACTGTCTCTCTTTCGTCATCACTGTCTCCCATTTTACCGACAGGAACATTATTTAGTTTGTTTGCAGATCAGGTTTCTTATGGAAACAAAGATTAGATGCACAATATTTTGGAACAGTGTATCCTTCAACGTTGACTAAACCAAGAACCATACATAGGAGTTTCCTCCTGCGAGGTCTGGCGGATATTACCTTTTACCCACTCCAGACGTCTTTGGAGTATTATGGGAAAAGGGGTCTGAGTGAAAAAGCACGACTGAGTTACTCTAAATGTCTTACGTTAGTTTTATCGCCCTTCCAAACGCGTTGGGCGCCATGTAGTGTAGTTCCTATTATCCCAATAGGCTCTGCGCATTGGAATAATACCTTCAATAGTATAGGCCTAGACCAGACGTTAACTAGGTCTACTACTGTCGATATTAGACTTAAAGTTTTGGGTTTGTCAGCTAGCTCAGAGTTCACTAGAAACTTTCTCGAATAGGCAAGGAGGAGTTGAACCTCCCTGGATAGACAAGAAGGGATTTAGTTTCTGACAACCATAGAACATGACAACTTTGCTCTCCCCTAATCAAGAGTATCTCTAGAGTCGTGTGAAAACAAAAGACGACTTATTTTACTCAGTCAGTACGTGCATTCTTAGTCTCACCAGATTGTAGAGAAAAGGAAGAGACGGGCGTGTTCAATAAAAGATGTTATTTATTGATCAGTCTCTTTTCTCATACAAGAGAAATGGATCGATATTATTGCAATACTTATGGTTAAGTAAAGTGCATACAATAAAAGCAGAAGTATAAAATAATACTGTAAAAACATTGATATGGTTTCTAAGCCATATGAAGGTTTAAAATGAATAAAATGAATACATACACATTTACATTTGACTAATCGTACTCAACTGGTGTTTCTAACTACGCCTACCCCGTGTACCTGACCTAAGCCTAATACGTGGGCGGGAATAGAAAGTTACAGTTTAAGTTAAGTTTGTTTTGCCAAGTGACTGACTAAAGAATTCTCTGCAAGGGGTTATTCAGTTCTGTACCTGGAATCTAGGATGAATGAGGGATGGTATCTCTCGTCTCTGGTCTCGATATTCCAGGCTGCCTGCGAGGGCTACCCGGAAGCGCCGGAGCTGGATTTCTCGGCAGGAGAAAGCAGCGTCTCGTTCTCAGCGCGTCAGGAAGGCGGGGCTGCGCCAGCGGGGTCTGCTCTGCTCTGGGCTTCGGCAAGTCTGGCTGCTCCGATCTCGTCACCACCGCGTGTGTTTGCATAGGGCAATATCGGTAATATTTATACCTTTAAGGTGCCGAGATTGACGTAAGGATGGACATAGATACGTCAATAAGGATGTCATACGACCTGGTCGTTAGCACATTCTTTTGCTGAAGTTCTCGGTGAAATCAAAACAATGGCCGCAGGGTTTTTCCCAGGTTGTCATAGGTTTGATTTGTTTTGAGAACTCCGTATGCCTTATCAGGGGCTGGAGGAATATTGCTTGTCTAATTAGATGGCAAGCGTTATGACCTAATCAGATAACACGTTCCTGTGCCGTAGTGTGGCTTTATCAGATAACGGTTCCTGCATCATGGGGGTTTTCTGCCTCATGGGATGGCTGCTAGTTAACTTGTTAACCAGAATAGGGTCAGGAATAGGGGGATCGATACAGAACCTATAGGAATACATCACAAATTGCCTAGTTGGCAAAGTGATTATTGGTTTATTTTGTTTTGATCTACGTTTATATATGCATTACAGATGTGTATTTTTATATACTACAGTGTGGAGTCTCTTTTGTGGTGAATTTATTGTGCTGGGGGGTGTGAGTTTGTGTGTTTTGAGCAAATGCTTTACACATGGACTTTAGGATAAGCCTGACTGCTCCGGCCATACTACCCTAGGGGGTGAGTAGGGGTTATCTTCGGTGTGCATCTGCCTTACCCTGACTAGAGTGGTGGGTTCTGCCAGGCTGAGGTGCATACCCTAGCCAACCAGAAACCCCATTTATAACAATCGAAACTTCAAGTTGTGCAGAACACCACTGCCCGTCTCATTTACAATCTTCCATCCGGGGCTTCGTCCTCCCCCCTCCTATGTTCAGTTCTTTTGGTTACCGGTGTGAAAAATAATCATTTAAAAAATCTGCTCCTAAACACATAATTCCCTGATAGGGAAAGGTCCTAGCTGCCCATCTTCTAAGCTCACCTATAGCCCAGTTAGACTCCTAAAATTCAGTGACAAAGCTTTGCTGACAGAATGATAAGGACCCGCATGGTGGTGGGGGGGGGGGGCAGGTCCTTCTCTTACCTAGCCCCCTCTCTTTTGGAATCGGTTACCTCTTCATGTTCGAATGTGCACTGATCATCCTAAATTTAAAAAAACTACTCAAGAAAGTGCTGTTCTAATTTAGCACTTACTGCTTTTGTCTGTGTTTGAATCTGTGCCGAGATACCCCTCCCGGGATGATTTGTTGAAGATATAAATTATATTAACACATAACATAAAATAATCTCCTCCTCCATGGCAGAGGCATTTTGCCCTAACAGGTTTCACTACAGTGCATTTAGGCTGCAACCTAGGAAGAGCATGGTGGATCTCCTGGCAGAAATATTTTTTGTCACGTATCTGGGTGGTGTAAAAAATATAGACTGTGCCCCTCATACGATATTTGACTTTCCATGCCACAGGACACTATAGGCTCAGTTTACAATGGATGTAGGTAACTTAAATAAGCCACATGGGGAGTTCTAGTATACAGCACGCTTTAGAGATGAATCACAGACACTTTACTACTGTTTAGCAGTGGCAAAGTGCACAGAGTCCCAAAGCCATCAAAACGAGGGTCCAGAAAAAGGCAAACAATCTGGGGTGACCATGCAGTAAACAAAGATTATCTACAGAAACGTTCTGGAATACCCATTTTTGGTTGATTGTTAGCAACATAGATCTGAGTAAAGAGAACTGCTTTTTATATTCTCTATGCGGGATAGCTACTTTAAGAAGTACCACCATTTCCTTCATTATTATGGACTGCTGACTTGTAATGGCGTTAATATTTGAGGTGCAAAATATGGCTACATAAACATAGGTAAGGCATACATTGCTCCCTGTCATAAATTACAGGCACACTCGATTACTAGCCAAGCTCATCCAAACACTCATTCAGGAAGATGGCTGACCGGTATATACAAGGTTTCCTTACAAAGCAGTTGTCCCTAAAGTCTACTCGCTGAGTGGCATGTAGCCATGGAAATAACGGAGTTCTGGGTATGGGACAGTTCGGCTGGGACAAGCAACAACACCTCGCCCATCCATCTGTCTGGGAGGCATCCGGACATCCTCATCAGTTGTCCCCAAAGAAGAAGAAAGACTGAAGCGGGCTCTCGCCTTTGCAATTGGCACCATAGATTTAGACCATGCAAATATGTTGTCCGAAGAGATGATGGTGGCTCAGCTGGTAACGGTGAAGAATAAAGTTGGGTGTCCACTCTAGCAGGTTGAAGAATCTCACTTCACCAAGAGCGGCATGGACAAGCCCCATGCCCTCCAGAACATATGGAGATCCCCGCTGCCCATTTCCAGTACGGACGGGGCCACATCTGAAGCTCTGCCGAGACACTACCACCAGCCGTACTTCTGAAGACCTGCCAACATGTAAAGAAAGAACCCCTCCAAGATCATCACCTGAGTGAGAAGCAGCAATGACCAACCTGAGCTAGTGGGTAAAGAGTCAACCATTGATTTAGGATTCCAGCAAAGGAATCACGGCTTCCCCACTCTCACAAACCGTGTGATCCTCAGCAGATCCCAACGCACTGCATCCTATGCTCCTCATCTGCCAATAATTTACTAGACCACATGGAAAACAAGGCTCTAGCCTGTCCTCAGCACCAGACCTACAATCAGCATTGAAAGCCATACCACCTCATATCACGGTGCAATAAATTGGATTTAACTACATTTTTTTAATTTCGACATTATAAGCAAGGTACTTGACAACATGTTGTTGCATTTACCACAATTCCCCTTCAGCACAGTTTGTGCAGACATTTTGCCTGCATACAACCAGCACCAACAAGGAGACATTGCAAATAATGCAACCATGTGAAATGGTTACATTCAAGCAGGAAGTTCTACACATAAATAAACACCGGCAAACTAGACTTCTGTGTTGCACCATAAACCATCGCCCTATTACTTGGGAGGTATGGAATGAACAAAATGCAATTACATTCTCGAGTATAAAAGGATTAAAATGCAGAGAATGAAATCCTCCCCGCATTCTTTGGCTGTAAATAGTGAAGTGTACATCTGTGTGTAATGACGCAGGGGAGGTATAAAGAAGTAATAAATAATACAACAAGGATTGGCAAAGCCAGTAGTTCTGTTAATGTAAATAATCTAGGGCTACTTCATAAATTAATTATCTCAAAACATTGGAAGGTGAAAACACAATAGTGACACTAATGATTGGAAAAATACAAAAATAATTTATTGATCATCATGACAAATTTGATAAATATAAAAAACATGAATATTGAAAAGGCCCTACAAAGACTAATAATACGACAACATTCTTACCGCATTCATTCAATACATAAACATACTATATACTTAAAATCATATTGAGATATATATATATATATGCATACTGCATACACAAAATCATATAGATATCTCTCTATCTCTCTATCTCTCTATCTCTCTATCTCTCTATCTCTCTATCTCTATCTATCTATCTCTCTATCTATCTCTCTATCTATCTCTCTATCTATCTCTCTATCTATCTCTCTATCTATCTATCTCTCTATCTATCTATCTCTCTATCTATCTATCTATCTATCTCTCTATCTATCTCTCTATCTATCTATCTCTCTATCTATCTATCTCTCTATCTCTCTATCTATCTCTCTATCTATCTATCTCTCTATCTATCTCTATCTCTATCTCTATCTCTATCTCTATCTCTATCTCTATATCTATATCTATATCTATCTATATATATATATATATATATCCTTCTTAACAAGAGACAAATTAATTTGTTATTGATGCAGCAAGACTGTATAATGAGCACATAATTTTTCGGGTGGTTTCCAGAATAACCAGTAGTTCTGGCCTTGGTAAGTTTGCCATGTATTGTTTGCTTTGTGCAAACCTTTTATAGTATGCAAAAATGGCTACACTATAAAATTTAAGGTGTGGCCGAGATGTCCTTGCAACCCAGCCATGGTACTAAAGGTCACTATTTGTTCAGGTGGGGTTGCACACGAGATTAGACATAAGACAGTCGCTCACAGTGCAAGGTGGTCAGTGGGTGATGTGGGGCTGATCCACTGCTCCATGATGTGGTGGGTAGAAGCAAGTGTGGATGACACTTGACCAGACAAATGGACGAAGAGGGTTGATGGATCAAAGCCACTGTATCCATTTTTTAAATAATAATTTTTATTTTTGCAGTAAATGCTAGGCCTGAGAACACAAAGCTGCCTGTAGGCAAGACCTAAAAAAAAGTGGAGCCACAGGAGATGCACTTGGCAGGTCGCCTCCTCTCCCCTTTTACTTCCTCCTGGTGTAAAATCCTTAAGATGTCTTTAATTACATTCTAAGACTCTGTGCTCCCTGTCCCCGCCCCCTGACTCCCATGAGGCCCCCGTGAAGGTGCACAGAATATTGATGGAGCAGTTTTCATAAATGCTGTCCCCACAGAAGGATTACACAAAGCACCGATAATAACTGGTTCGAGCATCTATGAATGCATCGATTCTTTGACGGTGTTTGAAGGGAAGGAACAAAGTGGGTGCATCAAAGACGCGCGCAAACGCGGGCTTGAAAGACAAGCTGGCGCGGAGAGGAGCGACAGCGCTTATTTCCAAAATCTTCTACTTGAATGGAAATGGACTTAATTGGGAACCTCATCTCTGCATAAAAATTCACACCGCCTGTAAGCAGCCAGGCGGCTACCAACGGGTCTAACCCGCTGCTCTCCACATCTCCAGTGCTTAAAATGGGAAAAAATAAGTGCAAGTACTCATTAAAATAGAGGTGTGGCAAGTGGGTGGGGCTAAGGGCGGGGCTAAGGGCAAGATATGATCATACATAATGACTTCTGTACCAGTTGCAGCACATATCAAAACACACGAGTAATGCGTTTATGTCAATAAAACAGATTAACTCATTACACATAATAAAAACCATGATGGGACTTTCACCCGAATGGTCGTTGCACACCCGATTGACAGTCTGTCTAGAGACCCTATTCTGTTAATCACAGCGTGAAACAAGCCTTCCCAAACTCCTGCAGTTTAGGGACATTCAAATGGGCGCTGCTGAAATCTTCACCAGCATCTCTGCAAAAGGCTACTTCACGGCTCGGCTAATTACATGCTCTTTGAAAGCAGAGCGGCATCTGCCCTGGAGGAGAAACCTAACCTGCGCTTGCCGTGCCAGGGATCAGGGTTCCGGCACTCTCCCTGGCTAAAGAGAAGTGCCGATACTGACGGCAAAAAAAATCGGAAGTGCCAGTACTCAGTACCGGTGAGTACCGGCCCATTTAAAGCACTGCACATCTCAGAAAGACAGTGGTAGTGGGTCGGCAACACACTCCACCCAAAAGTAGATTGTGCAGAATCAGCCTTCCCAACTAGTGGCGGCCGCTACATACAAAAAGTGGTGTGGCGGTGGAGGGAGCATGGGGGTGGGGAGTAACGCAAGGGGGGGGGGGGGAGTAGAATCGTATATATATATATTTTTTTTTAAAGGAAGACTAACCTGAAGCTGTCGGCTGCCTCCCGCATCACGCCTTAGTCTTATTCTTGTTCCCAGCAGACACTGGGACAGCATCACATGGTCTCTGTGCAATCTCAGTGCTGCTCTCATTCCATGAGAGCAGCACTAGGATTGGCCCGAGCAGACTGGTATGACACTCCACTCAGAACAGGAAGTCTGTGCTGTTTCTCTCACCCGACTGATCAATACAGCTGGGTTGGAGAAACCAAAGTGCGCATTTGTGTTTGGTTGGCCTTAGACGGCCGGCCAAACACAATAATATGCTCTTATGCACATGTAGAAGTTCACAAACCAGTTCTCCTGCCCCCTCCCTACGCACGCTCGCTCAGCCAGCAGGTAAAAAATAAAACTAAAATAGAATATTGTTTTATTTTTCAGCTGCTGGCTCTGAGCCAGTGGGGCGGCGCTACTACACCATTGCAGAGCAGCCACCCCTGCTCCCAACCAAGTACACAGCAAAAATATTTACTGCTACTGGAAAGCCAGCCATGGAGCAGGCATGAACCGTTGTGGAAAATTTGGTTGACCAATCATCAGTCAATGTTGTTGCCCGAAGCACAGGTTTTCAGTGGGCAGCGTCTGAAAACCTCAGCTTGGGTCACAGGCATACCGAAACTTAAGGGGGTACCCCTGCAAGGCATGGGGAGGGCCCCCCTCCAGACTCAATTCATGAGCTCTCTGGTCTGAGTGCTGTGCTGAGGGGGCCCCATGGATCTTGGGTCCCCCGCACGGCGGGGGCCTGTGTTACGCCACTGGCTTGGGTCCCTATAGAGAACTGCCTCAGAAAGGATTAAAAACAGGGCACAATGGGGCCTGTGAGCCAGACAAACCCATTTCCAGACACCCAATAGGAGGAGTCATCAAGACTGCTAAAAGTTTTTTGGGGTATGCAAGCAAGAGTTGATAGAAGGAGGGTTAATTGTATTAAATATGTCTAAGTCTACTGTCTACACTGAGTAACATTGTTTTGCTTGAGAACACCCACCTCAAAAGCAGCTCACTGCGAGACAGGGCTGGTGTACCAATTTCTGCTTTCATTTAATATTTTTTCTTTACTTTTGCAATTCGTCAATTGTATCTTTTTTTTGCAAACATATGCATATGGGCGTTAGACAGCGACATTTTCCCTTTTTAGTACTTTAACTGTTTTTATGCCCAAATGAATAGGTTTGCACAAAAAAAAAAAAATCAGGGTTGCCTAGCCCAGTCACCTAGGCTTTTCCATTATTTTTTTTTAACTTAGTTGAACAAATTGCTTGTTTAGCAACATTGCTAAGTAGTATTTAATCTCCAGAGTAAATTTGCACTTGTACATATTTCAGTTTGTTCTGGACGAAAACCTTTGAAGTGAGGGCAGCTGCTTGAAGGACTTAGAAATATTTTGCCTCCACTGAATAATATCCGAAAGGAGTAATCAACAATGAACTTTAATCCATATTTTTTTGGTATTCATTTTCAGTCATGAAAACTAAAGTGGAATGAAAACATATACATGCAGATATAGATACATACACACACATATACGCACATATAGATACATACACACACATCTACACACATATATACATACACACACACATATATACAAACACCCACATACATGTATACATACACCCACATACACATATATACATATACACATACACACATACACACATACACACACATATATATATATATATATATATATATATACACACACATACACACACACAAACACACACACACACACACACACACACACACACACACACATATTTGTACTAAAAAAAATTAGGGAGTCCCGCGTGCTCCTGAGAGCTGTTCCCACACTTTAGTGTTTTAAAAAAAACTAGGTGTATGGGTGTAGCAATCTAAAGAACATGGTGGCAGTAGAACTGAAAACTCACCAAGGGACAGCGAAGAGACCACACACATGATAAATGTACACACAGGCAGACACCATCATTTACAGCACAGACAGGCTTGCTGGTTCTCAGGACGTTGAATGAATTCTGCAAAGTGCAAGATGTTCAGCACTAAAATGTGCATGAAACTTTAATTACCCAATTTTCTTGCAAACGTCTCTTTATAGCATTATTTCGAACGTTACCGTTATGCGAGATTAATATTGACGAGGTTTTCAAGGAACATTAAATCTTTTAAAGCGATATAATTTGTGAAATCCATAAATCTTACGAAAAACGCTAGGAGCTTCAGCTGTGAAGCAGACACGACTCAAGAACCCAAAACTAATGCAATCTTCGCCTTTTTTAATTGATTTATGAACTAGTCGTTGAGCAGCTGTGGAATGCATGTCTTAAAGACTCTACCACATCAACTGTGCTCAAACTTTAAAAAGTTTACTCACTAAATACGAGTCCACCACATCTAAACCCCTTCTCCTGCGGGGTTGAGAGTGACCGCAGCATTGGCCAATGCTTGAGCTGGACACACTCGTCCAAGGAACAGCATGCCTTATAGATACCTGTTCATGACGACCCCTCCATTTTTTTTTCTTCAAACTGGCCTTATCCAAGATGCTTTGATTTTACTATATATGCAAAAAAAGTAAGTGGAGAACACTGGGTAGTTCCCAAGTTTAGGTGAAGAGCAGCTACGATACTCTGAATCTTCTCACCTCAAAGGTCTGTGTTTCTATCAAAGTTTTTAAGCATAGGATTAGCACAGTATTACCCATGCCGAGCTAGAGAGGGATAACATATTTTGCCCTTTCTACAGCAAAGTCTTTAAGCATAGGATTAGCTAGTTCCATCCATGCCCAGTTGTAAAAGGACTATGATCTATAAAAAAAAATACTAACTGGGGAGAGGATGTAGCCTTACGGCTAGCGCCGTCGACCTCGAAGCTGGGGAACCGGGTTCGAGTCTCGGCAACCAAGCTTAACATCCTGTGATTCTTGGCAAATCACTTAATCTCCCCATGCCAAACACAATTAATGTGTCCTTGTGTAACAGAACTGGTGCGCATGTAAAGCGCTCAGATACCGGATATCTTCGGGTCCAGTTCGCGCTATTGATAAACCTAAAAGAAAAAAACCCCACACTAACTGGATGATGTAATCAGTGATTTCAACAATGATGTAATCCATGAGGTGATAGAAGAGGTCAGTGAGCGATGCAATATGTGAGGTCCCAAGCAGTGCATGGCGGGAGCGCAAATTATAGTACGCTCTGCTAACTATTAAGGATGAATTTCTGTAGTTTGTTTTTTGAGTTCAAAATGTTAATGTTGTCAATGACATTCACCTAACTATAATGTTACTTTAACCTTTGGTTTTTTCAGTGAATTTCTAAGTGTTATTTGTTGTTGTTTAAAGTGAGCTTTTTACCACACCTCACTATAACGTTACCTTTATTTTTGTGTAGTGCGTAGTCTACACTACAACTGGATAAAATACCATGAGGTAGTGTCTCCAGTGACCTTGTATACATATAATTTTAGCAATGTGATTGTTGCTCCAGAGTCTTCATACAGAAATCAGTGACAACAAGAATCCGCGTATCGAGAAGACGAGACTACAGACAGAGTTGAATCTTCACCAAATAAGGTTACTTCCTCTTAATTATATGAAGTAAGTGCTTCTTTGTTTGGTGGAGATGTCCTCATATTTCTCTGCATCATGAACGTGTCATCAAAATTGGCGGGAAACATGCTCCCGTCACTTCGGTAAGTTGAGCTATCTGCCTTAAAAATGGCAGGAACACCACTGCATACTCCTAACATAGAATAACATGTGTATTTGTAAAGCGCACGTATACCCAGAGGTCTCTTGGCGCTGAACAACAGATGTTCATTGTTACCCAACTCAATGGTACTCATTTTATCGACCTCAGATAGATGAAAGGCTGAGTGAACCCGCCAGGATTTGAACCTGTGACCATGAGGTCAAACACAGGCCCCTGCAATAGATGCATTAGTCCACTGAGCCACCAGACCCGGCAAGGCGGGGCCAAACAGGCAGAACTTGTGGGTGATTTTTGGGCAGTTATATGTTCAGCAGTAATTGCAAGAGAAAATCATGGATTCCAAAGAGAATACACTCATCTTAGACAGTCACTACAGAACAGATTGAGCTTCAATAAATCAATAATGCGTTCACCTCCATCAAGAAATTCAGATCGTTTTACAACATGGAAATGAAGCAAAAACACACTTGCTTTGCCTTGTCCAAGCGCAAGAAGTTAGGATGATTTGTCCTTTTCAGATGTGGTACTTCAACTACGGCACCTGCTATGTTTATATTTGTAAGTGCTTCCCTTTGCCGTTTAATTTCTGTGAAATGAGCATCAGGGCCAGAATGGAACCTCACCTGCGTTTGTATCCAAGAAGAGTTTTATATTTAGTTATATTTAATTATAGTTTTATAAACAGTTTATATTTTAAAGAGGAGGGGCCTATTATGCCTGCATAACGCCCATCTCCCGGTAACTTCCATTATCATAGGTGGGTACATAGCTGGGGTACCCACAAATAACATATTAAAGGCCTCCAGGGGTGCCCCAGGGCCCCTGTCGGCTGCCCACATGGTGCCAGAGCTGACATTGCTGTCACCCGGCCAGAGCAACTATTTATGTTTCTCCCTCTGGGTAGGAGCAATATCTTGTTCTATTTCCATTCATACATTAGTGCAGGCAGGGAAACAGAATACAAGTCTGCTCCCAGCTGGCAGGAGCATTTTTAAACCTCCCACCCGCTGGGAGCAGACTTTGGGTCTGATTTGGTGGAGCGGCGCTGGGCCCGCCCCGCCGCTGCACTGCCAACCCGTGGTCGGGCCACTCGCCAGATTATAACTAGTGTCTGCCGGGCTTTTTTTCCTTTTTAGGTTCCCCTGGCGGTGCCTCCGAAAATGGGCACCAAAATAGGATCATCAAAAATAGTTCTTGCACGGCATGGACTGAAAAGTCCAAGCAGTGCAGGAACTGGGGTTGGTTCCCTAACAACTGCGGCAGGCAAGACGGTCTTACTGCCCTGATCGTAATAGGGTGCTGCTGCTATACCCCCATGAGTCTGGTGGTCCGTGGACTGCCAGACTCCTAATTAGGCCCTTTTTGTTTACTACTATTTTTCAGGAGTTTTAATGATGCTACTGACAGACGGGAGCAAACACAAGTTACCCTGTCAGTGAGGGCAGGGAAACTGCTGTACTCCAGGGATGGGCTACCTGAGATACAGCAAGAGAGCCGGCCCTGGGGGATGGGGTACACAGGGCCATTAAAGGCTCAGGGAGGGGGCAGCAATGACCCCTCCCCTTAAACATACATAGGGACCAGAAAATACATGGGTCCCTGGGGATGAAATCAGCCTGGGGAGGTGGGCAGCGCAGCTCCCTCCCTTAAAGCAATAAAAAAAAAAATCAAAAGCCAGGTCCGGGGGATGGAGTTCCCCAAGGTTTCACGGCCCCCTTCCCTATTACATGTAGGCTGGGGTCCCATGGGACGAAATTAGGCCGGGTGGCCAGCCACTGTGGCCCCTCACACACATTTTTTTTTTCACAGGCTGGGTCCCGGGGTCGAGTCCCCAGGCCCAAAATCTGCCCGGGTTGGGGGCCTCGTGGTCCTCCTTTCCCATTTCAAAGAGGCATAGCCCTGGGGTATGGGGTCCCCAGGGCCAAAATCACCCAGGGAAGAAGGGCCACACAGGCCCACCCTAATAAAATGGGGTGGGGGGGGACAGCTACAGGCAGGTAGTGGCCCTGCTCCCTTTTACCAGCACTCTGCAAATGCACCTCCTGTCACACTTGTTGGGGAATTTAGTCCCCTTGACACCACAGTGTCCTTAGGGCTAACTACCCCTCCTGTTACCCATGTCCCCTTTCTTCACCACACTGCAAACGCGCCTCCTGGTGCACAAATAGCTGAGAGATGAAGTCCCCTTGGCTGCTGAGGGTCATTGGGGACAACTACCCCTCTTGTTACCTCCATTAAGTCCCTTATAGCCAGATTCCTGAGAGCTAGTCCCCCCTCTCCAACGCTCAGTAAATGAGACTACTAGTTGATAATAGATATTCATTTAAAAAACAAACACAAAGGTTACAGGGACGTAATAGTTAGGCTCAGAGTTCACACTACCTGAGCCAACTATAACTTACGCACCCACAATACACTCCTTACGCCCACACATATTACATCACTTATGACCTGGTCAGTAACATCACTAGTAAAGACATGGCTGATGACATCATCCACAGAACTACTCAGACACCCACTCACATCCCCAAACCACCTCTCGTATGACCACTCCTGCTCGGTACTCACATTCACAGACCCATACCAGTACACTCACAGCCACTCACTCACACAGCCACTCACAACCATTCACTTGCCCATGCAGCCACTTGCACAACCAGTCACCCACCTGTACCGCCACTCACATAGCCACACACTCACCCACACAGCTGCTCACACCCGTACTTATTTACCTACAGTCACTCACACACCTACTCAGTCACTCAACAGCCTCTCAAAAGAGTCATCATTCGCCCATGCAAGCACTCACATACCCACATACATATCCATTCACACAGCCATATAAACACTCAAACAGCTACTCACTCACCCATACAGCCACTCACGAACTGCCACTCACTCATACTGCCATTTCAACAACCACTCACTCATACAGCCACTCTCACAATATATGTTAGAAGTAGCATCACTCAGTAGTAGGTGAATACATATCTTTAACACACACTCATAAAAACACTTGCACTCATTTAATGTAATTTGAAATGTCATCAGTGGTGTCACTGATCATGTCATGAGTAATGTAATATGTAAGGGTATAAGCAGTGCATTGCGGGGGCATAAGTTATACTTAGCTCAGGCAACTGCAACTGCTGAATTTCATTTGTTTTGTACAAGTGAGATCTCAGCCCAACTATAATGTCCCTGTAACCTTTGGTTTTTCAAGTGAAGATATATATATATATATATATATATATATATATATATATATATATATATATATATATATATATATATATATCTTCTCCCCTCACATGCTGTCCACAGGAAGAGAGCGAGAGTGGCGCAATTCTTTCTGCTGGTTTTAATTTTTAAAAGTAGCAATTTTAATGCCAGACACGTTTCGAAGCCTTCTTTTTCAAGCAAAAGCTTTGAAACGCGCCGGGCGTTAAAATTGCTGCTTTTAAAAATTAAAACACGCAGAAAGAAGTAAACCGCGGCTGTCTCTCTTTCTTTATGTGGACAGCATGAGAGGAGAAAATTGTGTTGATAATTAAGGGGTTCGCCATTACAAGTGGCAACAGAAACGGTGAACTGTGGAGTGGGTGGATATATATATATAATTATCTCAACACAAATCCCATAAATCTTCTGCAGGCGAATCCTGGCACAGACTCCGATTTCGTAAGTGCAGTTTATTTTATTGTCATCATGCCATGACGCGTTTCGGCCAACCCGTTGGCCTTGATCACATACGTGCTACAGGCTAAAACTTTTCTTTTTATATTCACCATGTGATAGAGTGCTTCGTGATGGTAACTGTACTACTATACAGTTGTATAGGTCGCATTGTTGGAAGACAGACAGACTTATGTATAAATATGAATTGCCACAAAATTAACATTTTTGTACTTGGTGTCAACATCTTGATAGTATGGCATATATAAATCGTCATAAAATTTACAAATCAAGATCGAAATCGTATATATATATATCTGCAAATACTTAATATAAAAACCACTACCAATTGGTGTAAAAAAATGGGGAATGGCAAATAATTCAACAAAAAAATCTAGCAACATTTCAAATATTGACTTATGTATTGATGATTTGTTAACAATTGGGCGATATAAATTGTAAATACCTTCTAATGGTCCCAAAATTGTGCCCTTGGTGGGCTTTGTCATTAACACCTGAAAAATTATTATTTTAGCATCAGTCAAATAGTTAGCTTCTTAGTTTGGAGGACGCGGCCTAACGGGCTATGGCGGTCTATCTCAAATCTGGAGAACGGGTTCGGCAACGATGCTCAACGTCCGGTGATTCTGGGCAAACCAGGTAATCTCCCCGTGCCTAACAAAAATTAAATGTGTCCTTGTGTGATATAACTGGTGCTCATGTACAGCGCACCGATACCTTCGGGTCAAGTTTGTGCTATATAAAAACTCTGGATTTTTTATTTCTAATTAATTTTCATGAAAATCTAGACTCCTCTGCAATCTTTGTATAATTACCAACAATCATGGTATGGCATTTCCATTGTGCAATACCAACTATAATTCATGCACCTCTAATTTTAACAAATATATCTGCTTTTACCATCGTCTCTGAAAAAGTACTTAAAGTGCTAAAAGAGTGCATGTAAAATTACCAAGCAGCATACGTTATATACAGTATAATTATAAATGTACAATTCGGTTAATCTCATAATACACACAAATATTAAGTTACCGTCAGATTACAGTGGCAAACGTAATTATACCCTTGATTACCAAAAATTATGTCGGTCTTCACTGATGTTTAGAACATTAGGGGACTTGGTATCTAAATCTAATTGTCTGAGCAATATTTCTCGATTTCCTTCCCTCGTCAAGATTGATATTGCATCTATGACAAAATATTTCAAACAATTAAGATTATTATTATGATGTGGTTTGAAATGACGAGCAACAGGGTAAGAGAAATATGAGTTTACAATGGCTCTCAAATCCTGGAGAATTCTTATGTGGACCTGTAGTTTGGTTCTTCCAACATACTGTAGTTTACAGGTACATTCTAAGATGTAAATCGCAAACTCCGTTTTTGTAACTTCACTGGTCTTTCATTAAATGCTGTGTAGTACTGTGTCGTATTTACCCCAAATCAACATGCCTTACATGAGTTGCATTTTTAAAAGTCATCTCTTGATGTAAGCCAATTACTGGTTTGTGCTACTTCAGGGCTGCTTTTAACGAAAGCACTACCGAGATGGTGCTCACGGAAATATGATAATACGTTTTTTGGGAAGCATAGGACCTATGGGCGGATGAGTTAAGACTATCCGCCATTGTTTGTTTAGTATGCACCTTTTCTGTTTTTCTTGTTTCTTTTATATACTGATTAATCTAATATTAGTCTCTTCATTCTTTTGGTTGTATTTTTGGTTTTTTAGGTCGAGCTGGTAAACTGCATCCGAAGGATGCAGGTGTCCAGCTGGAGACCTAATGTTGCCTGTCTCGAGGGAAGGAGGACAAGAGGGTGTTACGAGCTTTTTCCCTGGATTTGTGTGCGCGAACGCGCACGTTCCGTCCTGCGCCGCGCCCTTCCCTCCCATACTCCCAGCCAGTCAGCCTAACGCGCATGCATGCACACAGACACACACACGCGCGCACACGCACTTACACTTACACAGACACGCAGGCACCCAGACAGGCAACCCCCTCCCCCCCACAGTCACACACACACACGCATACACACAGACTCCAAGACACATACACACACACACACACACACGCACGCTCACACACAGCCCGCCGCCGCACGCGCGCGCACACACACACACATGCCCCCCCACCCTCGCAGCCCAGCAACAAGACGAAGCCCCACTCACCGGCTTCCTTGGTGCAGCGGCTCTCACCGGCAGCAGGACTCTTCCTCCCTTCTTCGGCACCGGGGCGCAGGGTAGGCTCCTGCCTGCTCCGGTGCTCCAAACAATCGCGGCTCTTCCGTGGGAGGCAGGGTAGGCTCCCGCCCTCCTACTTCCTGTTTCCAGTTGTCCCGCCCGGCCTGCCTGACTTCCTGGTCGCAGGCCCGCGGCGCGACTGCAGCACGCGCTTAAGTTATGTCAACAATCACAGATCCTGCTGTCATGCTTGGCCCCGAGGTTAGTATCAGCCTCATATTTAAGGACGTGTGGAGAAAATGTTGTGAATTATTAATAGAGGTTAAGAAATTTACATATTGGTGCCCGCAGGTTGGTAGTTTAACCTATTGAAGCCTCTCCGGAGGCGCCCCAAAATGTGAGAGTTGGAAGAATCAATTGTTCGTATGCATGGACAGCCGAGACTCAGTTTGAGGATGTTTCTAGATGACTGTGGATTGTATCTTATTAATGCGCTACGATATGCTTGTTTTAGAAGTCCACATGTTCGGCTTTTGAAGTACCTACTTTTTGCTGTCATGTTTGAGCTTGAGTTCTCATCCTGCTACAGAAACGAGAGCTTAGACACTTAAGCAGTGTAAACAGAATGTGGCTATGTTGTATATTATGTATAAACAAATGCAGTTGTAATAACCACTTGGAGGGAATCTCCAAGCTCTGACAACTGTGAGTGATGTTGCAACCCCAAGTTATGTCATTACTTTTATGTAAAATGCTGGGGCACCCCAGAAGGAGTCCCAGTGAAGAGCTAGATTGTCAAAGCTTTAAAAAAGGACAAGACCTCCCAAATTCTTCTCAGCAAAAAGACTGAGGGTTGGCCCAGGCACAGTGAAAGAGCACCCCCTTTCCCACCCTCAGAATAAATCTAAATGTAAGGTTTTTGTGGGAATAGGACATGGTGTGAGAGACCGAATATCTGGTACTAGCCCAGTCTTGTTGCTGGTTGTCCTCAGCTGGTTAGAGCTCCCCTCACACATTTGTGGATGGAGTCACAGAGAGCCTGGGCGGTATCCATCTTGGCAGCAGGTGTGTTCAGGATCTCACACTGATCTCGTATTATTGCGCTCTCTGATACACTGAACATAATTTCACAAAAGTTATTTAGAAAAGTTTAAGCTATTGCCATTATAAATTACAATAACTTGTATTTAAGTATTAGTTATTTAAAAAAATTAAACGCCATTGTTATTTGTAATATCAATACATCTAAGTCATGTAAATACAAAACATATTGCATTACAAATGCTATAGGTATCACATTTGCGAAAGTTATAACTATTGGCATTGTAAATGACAAAGCTATTAATTTAGGTATTAAAAAAAAAAAAAAAAAAAAAACTTTGCCATTTACAATACCAATAGCTCAAACTTTCCTAATGCGAGACCTATTGCATTGCAAATGCTTGTCTTTTCGCTCGTGCTGCCCCTAAATAGGCTAGTCCCCCTAGTTTCTTGATTGGCTCTCTTGATAGCTCGAGTGATGATCCTAGTTGAAGAACCTCAGTCAAGAATCTTTATTCGAGTTCATTCTGACATTAGATTAAATCACTTTCCTGACTACATATCCTATGTAATCTTGGCATTCCACCTTACGGAATACTATAGTTTAAATGTCTAGGATGAAAACTGGAGGCGTGGAGTATTGAATTCCCAGCTGTTATTGTCCTATGCAATTTAAACTCACTTCTATTGTTCCAATAAAGACCTGTACATCAAGAAAACCAATTGTTTGTTTATTGATGTGTGCCGTAAATTCCATGTTTACCCTATTCACATACATTTTTTCCACACATTTTTCAGCACTCTCCACCGACCCTTTCTAAATGATAAACACAGTCTATATAACGAAGCCAACAAACAACATGGACCTCCCAATCTGTAAGATGCTCCACCATTAGTACTTGTTCCTCCCACCAGCTCATGTGCAGACACGCGTAACTGGGAGAGAAGCAAGCACCCATGGCCACGCCCCTCAATTGTTGAAAAATTTCATTATCAAAATGGAAGAAGTTATTTAAGCAGCAGGTGATCATGGCAATAGCATCTCACTATGGTTGTATAATCTTACAGGCCTACTCCCAAGGTAGGGGTCCACTACTCACAATCCATCTTGATGTTTAATACTTGTATACAGAGAGGCAATGGAGAATAAATATATATATCACAATACAGTGGCAGTCGCCACTACGTAGTCACAGTTCAGATGCACTATACATCGAAGAAAAAGTTTTTTTTATTTACCCCTTTGTCCCTGTGTTTAGTTCTCCATGAAATAGTTATGGTCTTGCTTGTCAAATTTCGTAGGGGGTGCCATTTTATCTCCCACTAGACTTTTTGCTTTTCTTACAGGAAGAAACAGAAACAAGCTTAGCAGACCTAAACAATTCTTCAAAAGACAGATCTTTATTTACGAAGTGCACATTCATTTATTTGATGTAAACCTGTTCAGTATTTTTTGAGAGATAGGCATTTAAAAAAAAAAAGTTGGTGGAGGGGGCTTAAAAGAGGTAACACTTTTTTATATCTAAACTGTTTAAAATTGTGATTCAGAAAATTATGAATCTGGCCAATGACATTTTATATATATATATATATATATATATATATATATATATATATATATATATATATATATTTTTTTTTTTTAAATCAATTCACCCACTGTCAAAAAAAAGAAAAAAAAAAAAAAGCACCCACAGCACTTATGTCACCACAGGATAATTACAGGGTAGTTGTTGGGTGTGCTCAGTAGTGTGGAAAATAATGATAAAATAAACAAAAATTCGTGTGTGCCACAATTATTTTTTTTAATAGATTTTTTACTAGAAGACGATTTTTCACAGTTGTCATATTACGCCTTTAAAAAAAGACACACTTTTGCAGAGAAGATTGCAATTTTCATGAGAACCACTATTTTTCCATTGGGTAACAAAAAGGTTAAAAGGAAATAAAAAATAAAAGTTAGGATAGGAACGCCAGCTGTGCACAGCCAAAGGACAGTATACAACCTGCAATAGGATGGGCCAAGCCCTGCAACGAACCGAAGGCCATGCGTCGAGATGGACAGGGTGCAGGGCCTGTCCTTAGGTGGGGCTGGTCGCTCCATGGGGGTTGGCTACAGGACCTGGCATGTTGGTAACCCTTGTTTGGGCTGGACTGTTCCTATTGGAGCAGGGTCAAGAGAAATTTGCATATAGCTGGGTCCAAACTGAGGTGGCATGGTGTGCAAAATAATGATAGATTGGGAGGTGGCCAGAGTAGTTACCAGGGGCTGAGATTAAATCAAGCACTCCATCTATCACGGCTTTGTATACTTACTGTGTCATCATGCCATCAAACATACACGCAGGATGCTTCGCCACACCCAACCTCTAGACGCGGGCTTGTACCACCACCCAGTCAGCCACACAAGCATGTGAAATCCCGAGACATTCTCAATTTCTACAGAGAAGCTGCTCCCTCAGAAATAAAAGAAAAAAAGATGAAAATCGGTGAAGCTTTAGGAGAAGGGTGCACCTGCTCCCTCAGAAATAAAATTTAAAAAAAAGACAAAAAAGGGGCACTTCAGTAAAAGGACGCACCTGCTCTCTTAGAAATAAAATAAAAAAAATTGGGACTTTAGAAGGACGTGCCTATTAAAACTGTCGTCAGCTGCTTGCTTAGGGAAGGGGAACAAATTAAAAACTCTACAGTGAGTTAGTAAGATTATATCAAACAAATCCAATTACTTAAAAAGATGTTTGGAATATTTGTATTCAGCGTTTATGCAGGTCCGCCCCCACCCCAGCAACAGAGGGGTTCGCTCAACAATATTTGAGATTTTTTGGCAGAGCATGAAAGGTTGATGGGCTGCCTGCGATGCTGCCCCGGTCCCGCCGGGTGGGAGGGAGGCGGCGTTATCAAGATGCTCGAGAAATGAAGAACACTTGAAAAGAACCTTCCAAGGCAGCCTGATCATCTCTCCAGCTGCAGAGCTTTAATTGAAAGGGAGTCTGTGGACGGTTCAACATTAAATAGCTTCTCTCCCTTTCACTGCTTTGGGATTCGTTCATTTCTATGCAGAGAGTGGGGAATATATTCTAGTCAAAACCAGCTAATTTCTATCAAAGTATCTGAATCCTCCCAGATGCGCCTGGGGCTGTGGAGAGGAGCAGGCGGAGGGCTGCTGTGCACGCAGACCACTTGGCTATATTAAATGCAAACAACTAAACGTCTATTAAATACACAAACCAGGACAAAAAGGCTTGATTTACAAAAAACATTTCACCTTTTGAGTTTCGTTGACTTACTAAAACATTTTTAGATTTTGGGTATCATTAAGGGTCAACAGCTAAGTAGCACTCTTAACAAAATATAAATTAGGTACCGTGGGCCCTATTTACTAACCAATTTTGTAGTTGCAAATGGACCGATTCGCAAAACTGGGAGATTTGCACACACACAAAATGGCCTTTTGGAACGTACCAAATAAGGGAGGGTGGAGCTTATTGAGCGTCACTACGCAGAATTCCGCAAATTTGAATAAAAAAATGTGTGGAAATCCGCTCCGCCTGTTGTAAATGACACACTGTCTGGGGTCCACCACAGTCTAATGCCTTCTGCCTGGCTGCAGAATGCAGATCCTCGAGATAGACGACGAGTCAACGAGGCTCTCCCACTGCCTCCTGCATCCAGCCTCTGGAGGATTACCTTGGCCTGCCTGGCCTGCAATGGACCTTCTTTTGTGTGTGCATATGTGTTAGTGTAAGCATGCACACTAGCAACTGCGAGCCCCCGCCGCAGCTCTGAGCATGCACCCTGGCACCCAGCCCCTTACTCTATGCCGCGCAACAAGAAAGGAAATGATAAGGTAAGTTATTTTATTTAGAACTTTAAGGCGGTTGTGGTGATGGGTGGTAAACTCCGCTACGAGGCAGCAGGACGTGGAGTTTTTTGGTGAACTCCACGTTCCAAGAGGATCGCAGAGTGGCAAAAACTTTGAAAACTTTGCCGACGGATAGACATTTACCGCACATCCCCAACTCAAATTGAGATTCGGTGACATGTAACTGAACCACAATTTGTGCTTGCGACAACACACTGAGTCACTCTTTGGAAGGGGCAGGTATAGGGTGTCCCCTCCAAATAGCGATTTGTAATGGAATTTATTAGGGTTTTTTCATTCAAAATCCGGCCGCTAATTAGTAATACATTACAGACTACACAAATGATGTGGTAATCCATGTGCAAACTTTGTAAAAGTTGAAAAAATCATTTTTTTAAATTGACAGTGGGCCCAAGTACTACTGCCTGGTCTTAAAGTTTGTAAAGCTTTTCATTTTGCTTTTTCCTTTTTAAATGCATCCCATGTTCCTTCCCAGAAAACTGGTTGTAATTAAAAAAGGATTGCTTTCTTAACAGCAATCCGACATGGTGGTCTGCTGACCCCAGCATGCCACTCTCTTGGTGATGACAGCGAATCATAGGCGGTCGCAGTTTATCAGCCTCATTAATATTCATGAAATAGGTCAACTTCCAAACCACTACAATGCAGTATATTGCAAACCAACATTAGTTCATAGGTCAGTTCGCAGATTACCCGAACTAGTCGCAAACTTTGTCCAGTATTTCTCAACCAGTGTCCAATACATCTGGCTCTATCTTCACAGGAACATCTTCCGACTGCTTGAAACAAGATTAATGCAGATGGTAATGAAGATCACTCTGCGTCCATCTTGATTGTGCCAGGTCTGTACTTTCTGTAATGTTTACAACAGGACTAGTTGCAGGTCTACATCCACGCACGTCATGTGCCACCATTTTGTGACCTTTTCAGAGGATTCAATTGTCACACTATTGGCATGTTTCTCCATGCCACATGCTCGTGTTACTGAATAAGTATGTGACCGGTAATGGTTTAGTTTAAATCATGGACATCAATTTTGGGAATCCTTAGGTAGAAGCTACAACTCTTCTGCCATTTGGTACCCCAGGACTGCCCTCATGATACCTGGTTCACGCCCATGAAAGCAGTATTAGAAAAAGAACGTAAACAGGAATCGAAGCAACCTGCTTGCTTGTTGTAGCGATCATGCCTTGCACTTCAACCAACTGTGCCGCAACAAACATACATTTGTAATCCTATCTGTAGCTTCTCAACAGACTCTGAAATTTCATTAGAAGTAGTCAAGCTTTTGATATCCCTGGAAATCAAAAGGTCGCATGTCGTCACTTCCACTTCCCATGGCATTTTGGCGAAATTACATCCATGGACCAAAGCATACAGTGGAAGCCTGGCCTGACCGCATGAATGTTACATCACCGAGGGAGTTCACAAGCCCTTACGAAGGTGCTATGACCGGTCACTGAAAGAGCTAGATTACCTTGGAACACAGCCAACATTTTGCACCAGAAGCTTTTAGGATATGCCGAAATGTGCAAACCTAGGCAGCATAGTTTGGTGGGCATGAAATGGAGGCAGCTGGGACTTTGTGGAATTCTTAAACATTCCCTAACCCCACCGATCTGACAGACAATGGCTTGGGAATACGCTATTGCCATGGCAAACCCAGAGAGGGTAGATGAGTGTCAGTAAAAAACACAGTACCCCTATGACACCAGCACATATGGAAGATTGAAAAGCAGAAAGTAGCACGATCAGCAAAAAAATCATGTTATTACTCTTCTGCACCTTCAGGAGGAAGTAAAAGTGCTAGGTGAAGAACATGTAGTGCGTGGTCGAGAGCTAGTAGGGAGCTATTACATGAGCAGTGAACAAAAAAGTGGTCCAGTGATAGTGATGGAGCAAGAATTCGCACGTAAAGCGTCTTGCTTGTACTCATGAACCTCGAATAACAATAATAGATTAACTCAACCTGTTTGTCTTACTAATTTCCCCGTTATTCTGACATTTTGGGTGTCCCAGAGACGCTTGCCTATGTGTTTATTAACATTAACAAACGCTTGTTATTAAAATGGCCGCTGCTTAGCGGGGTTTTCTTCTGCGCATGCGTTGGTCACACTCACGTGACGTGACATACTCGCAGTTCTGGTGGGAAATGTTTGCTCATGCGCAATACAGCTGAAATGGCCGCTTTGTTTCTCACATGCTCCATGCTTGCAAAGCTGCTTTCGCGAAGTTGTTTGTTCTGCACTTACCCTAAAGCTATGGTTATTATAAAGTAAGGGGTATAGAGTAGCTATTCATGGTATACAGTGTATTAATTTTTCTGTATTTCAAAATTGTTTTCGCATACTTTTCATGTATCGTATTATTTGGGGCCAGAGGAACTCTCGTGATTCCATATTGAACAGCATTTCTGCACATGACAGTCTTCTGCCGGTGGCATTGAAACTGTGCCAACCCGAAGTCCCAGCCAAGATGTGCCTGGGAAGATGCACCTTCGCCTAGCAGAAGAAGCTGAAATGTTCTCAATGTATCATAATTCATAGATGCGCTATTGTAATGTAGAAACTTAGGTAATGGGAACCCCAAATTCAATAGGCGGTCCCAGAGTATGTAAATTAGGGCTTGTAGGAATGAAATGTGGTTGGTGTGTTGACCTATCCTACTTGAGGACCAATCGAAATTGGGGCTTCTGACACTTGCAACATTTGGGGGGTGGTACACTGACCCGAAAACAGTATAACTAGCCTAGGTTTAGCTAGAGAAATTGCCCGACTTGTCCGAATAGCTGACCTGTCACTGACCCAACGCACTCAATAGGCGATTGATACAGAGAGCGGCGGAGCACTCTGTCCATAATTTCCACAGACCCAGGGGGGTTTGTCCTGAAACCTTAAGTGCTGGCGGAGCACTTTGCTGGGGAGTTCGATAACCCAATCGGGGTTCTGTCGGATAGCTGCAGAGAGGGTGGAGCGCAGGCGTTGCTTCCAAACTGCGGGTGCTGGTCTTACCTTGGTGGTCCTGTCCTGATCTAAATCTGGTTTTCCTGTCCTGGGTTGTCCATTCTGCACCTGCTGGCCTACTGGCGACTGTCCTTCCTTTGGGTTCCTCCTGTCCTTACACTGACCCGTGGCCAGGGTTGGTCTCCACACAGTTTTAGGTAAATATAATTCTGAGTGAACCTGTCCATTTGCATTCTCCATTTTTCCTTTAAATAGAATCGTAATTGCATATTGTTCCTTTTTCTTACCCTCCCGTTGCTGACAAATGTTATTGTCCTACATTGTAGTTGTTATATTAGCATGTTCCTATCTTTCCACATCCTATAAGCACTGTTCTAAGTACTACTCATACAATATATAGATGTTCCTTTTCTTTACCCATCCTTTAGTCGATTCAAGCAATTGCACTGTTTTATTAGTATGGTCTACTCTTACTTTACCTATAGTTCCTCTTCATGGGGAAATAGTTCACTGTGAAATTCTAGTATGTTCCTTATTTTTCCCGTCCTTTAGACAGCATACTGAGTCTAAACCCTGAACCCTATATTAGCATGTTCCCTGTCCTTACCTTCCTTTAGACTTATAAATGGTTGGTCTCACTTATTTCCTTTATGGATACGTGCTCTTTGTAATCTTGGTTAATGATGGTTTACTTATTATAAATCTTATGCTTTCGGAATCTGATGAAGTTTAGATATAGGTTTTTAAAACTTCCCGTGTCTCTGGTTATTATACGAGTGCAACATAGTAAATGCAAATGTATTTGGTGTCTGCCTTTCTTTTGCAGCTAGCTCCCTGATCCATTGTGATCATAGGTACCCGTAACGGTGGATTGGTAAGTCGGGTACAGTAGGAATAAATAGGAAGGAGCAGGGATACTAGTAGTAGAGTGTAAGGTCACCCGATTAATAAATATGGTAAATTGAAATATATGGGCCCGATACGTATATGGTAAAATTGTTGGTTAGGTGACCTGCGCACTCTATCAATAGTTGGGTCCCAGGACAAAGAACAGATCAGTTAGTCTGCAACCATAAACTGAGACCAGGCCCAGTTAGAAGAGCTTTAGTGGGACGGTCGGGAAGAAGAGTGTCCTTGGTGTAGGACTTTCCTCGGTGTCCTAGGTGTAGGACATTCCTAGGGGTCCAAGGTGTAGGACTTTCCTAGGGGTCCAAGGTGTAGGACTTTCCTAGGGGTCCAAGGTGTAGGACTTTCCTAGGGGTCCAAGGTGTAGGACTTTCCTGGGTGTAGGACTTTCCTATAGATGGTGATACCCGCTCAGCATCGACGATGATTAGGGCAAGTATCCTCCTCGGAAGGGTTGAGTGAGATGGTGCAGTTTATGGTCTGTACATCTATCCTGATTCTGGAGAGTATCAGATTTCAAGGGCCCGTGTCAAACAACTAAATCTGTTTTTTTGAGATGGAATGAAAGTTGCAGGTGGGTTAGAAGCCCTGAGTGCAAGATACCCTTGCACAGTATTGCATTTATCACTATCAGGCTTCTACACAGTTGCGAAGTAAGGATCATAATAACTTTGCCATTTTTTCCCTTAAATCAGTTTTGCAAACAGCAAATTCTGCACTATTTCCATAATTGGGTGTAAGAATGCGATTTGCAGTAGAGATGGAACCTTCTTGGTACCATGCTGGGCTGGAAGGGGAAACAACCTTTACAACGCAACTTTTACAACGAACTGCCATTACAACGAAATTTTTACAACGCAAAAACTTTTACAACGCATACCATTACAACGCAGGATATTACAACGCAAGTACCTTTACAACGCATACCATTACAACGTAAGTATTGGTAAGTATATAATTATTTTTAATATATTATAGGTTTGTGTTTTTGGGTATGGGGTATTTTTAGGGTTCAGGGTCAGTTTTGGGTTTTTGGGTAAAGGGGTATTTTTAGGGTTCAGGGTCAGTTTTGGGTTTTTGGGTAAAGGGGTATTTTTAGGGTTCAGGGTCAGTTTTGGGTTTTTGGGTAAAGGGGTATTTTTAGGGTTCAGGGTCAGTTTTCAGTTTTTGGGTAAAGGGGTATTTTTAGGGTTCAGGGTCAGTTTTGGGTAAAGGGGTATTTTTAGGGTTCAGGGTCAGTTTTCAGTTTTTGGGAAAAGGGGTATTTTTAGGGTTCAGGGTCAGTTTTCAGTTTTTGGGTAAAGGGGTATTTTTAGGGTTCAGGGTCAGTTTTCAGTTTTTGGGGTACAGGGTTAATTTGTAAAAATAAATTAAAATTATTTTTAAATTAAATTAAATAAAATTTAATTATATTTTAATAATTTAAATTAATTTATATAAAAAATAATTATATACTTACCAATATTTACGTTGTAATGGTATGCGTTGTAAAGGTACTTGCGTTGTAAAATCATGCGTTGTAATTGTATGCGTTGTAAAAGTTTTAGCGTTGTAAAAAATGCGTTGTAATGGTAGTCGTTGTAAAAGTATGCGTTGTAACGTTATACATCCGGCTGGAAGGTGCAGCCACATAACCTTTTGGCCAGGTCCACACTCTGCTGCTGAAGTTTCAGGATGGGACTTCCGGCAGAAGGGAAGGGAGATGACCTAGTCGAGCAGTATCTATCATGTTTCTCTTCTATCATGTTTCTCTTCTGTCTCTCAGATAACAGGAAGCACACATTTCTTCATCCTGATTTCCCATTAGTTTTGGAAGGAACGTCAGTCTGTATTTGAACTTGTCACCCCTACGGAACTTGCTTACTTCTTCGTGAAGTAAGAAATTACCCAAAGTTTGCCAGTGTAGGCGGTGTAGATATGCACGTTTGCATGTATGTAAATAGTGTTTCTATGGAACAAAACAAGCCAAAAAGCAGCAGAGTGCTGTATAAGGACAAAGACAATAGAGGACACCGAGTTGTGGATGGTTAATGCATTGTGATGTAGTGTTCTTTAAAGAGGCGAGTCATCAACTCTTTCCTACATTGCAGCAACAACGGGGAGGTCCAGGGGATACAGAGATGGTGTTCCAGATCCAGGGTGCATAAATGGAAAATGCATTCATGTCTTTTTTTTATTTTAGACTTCTTAGTCCGCAGTCCGATAGAGTACTGGTTGTGGGCGTGCACAGAATCACCAGATTTGTTGAGCAGGTCTGCAAGATATGTGGGGGGGGCTAGTTCTGATGTCTTTGTAAATGATGCAGCTGGTTTTGAAAATGGTGTGGACCGGCAAGGGTTGTCCATGGAGTTCCAACAGGATGGGGAGGTCATTAAACTTTGCCAAGCTCAAAATATTTTGCGACAGAGCCTCCTATTTGTGAAATAGTCAGCTCTTCAAGCACCTCAAACGAGTCACAAAATGCATGAGACACCTGCATCGTCCATGTCTACTGGAAAATTCATACCCAATTGAACAAAGATTGCTCCATTTCTCATCTGTGCAGCTTCTGTTTCTCTATGGTCGGACTGCCAAAGCCTAACTACTAGTAATACGCCACTCTTGTTTCAACATAGTCACCCTTTTCTGCATGCCCTTTGATATATGCCCAGATTTCGGGATGGACTCTTGGCAGTGGCTAGCTGGATGAATTCCAACTGTCTCCAGCTTAATGCCAAAAAAACGGAGGTCATGATAGTAGGCAAGCGAACGGATCTTTGGGGTGACATGTGGTGGCCCCCTGAGCTAGGTACAACCCCTATTCCAGTCTCTGAGATCAAAAACTTGGGGGTGTGATTAGATCCTGCCGTCAGTTTTTGTGGCCAGACTAAGAAAGTAGCGGCCAACTGTTTCGGCATCCTAAGAGGGTTGAGACCTATTCTGGGTTTCTTTGATGCCTCGATCAGGCAGCTGGTTATACAAGCATCCATACTATCTCGGCTTGATTATGCCAGCTCACTACAAATGGGGGCAAACCATGCGGAAATCGCCCGGATGCAACGTATTCAGAATGCTGCAGCCAGAGCCCTGGTGGGACTACCTAGGTTCTGTTCTGCTGAGAGTACCATCCGCTCTCTACATTGGCTGCCTATGGCTCAGAGGATTCACTTTAAGACCTTGTGCCTCTCTTTTAGGATCCTCAAGATGGCCTCCCCCCAGATTCTTGACAATCTTGTGAGGCCTTATGTGCCCTTGCGACCTCCGAGATCTCTGGGCCAAAACTTGGTTATGGTCCCTCGATTCAGACTATGTAGAGCGGGAGGGCGTTCCTTCCGGGTCTTGGCGGCAAAGCTGTGGAACTCTCTTCCACCTCACATTCGCGCAATTGATGATTTGTTGAAATTTAGGAGGGCTATCAAAACGCATCTGTTCCCTCATAGCTGTTAGGTTCTTGCTTCTCTGCGCCTCCGCCTTGTACTGTTGTGTTGTGTTTGGGTACTCTTCCTGAAGCACCGGGACGCCCCTTGGCTGGGTCAGCTGTGCGCTATAGAAGTGTTATTAACATAACATAACATAACAGTCTGTCTCCAGAATATTCACCAACACCACCCCACCAGAAGTTACCCAATGTGCCGTGTGGTTCTTTCAGCACCATGCTTCTACAACTCACAGCATTACTGGTTGATCAACGAACTCCATGACACCTACAAGGGAGGAGCCTACTTGTCCGCACTCAGCAAGCTACTCCACATTCACTTCACAAGCATCCCAGGGAATTCAGTTAGACTGCATACTATTTAATGAGTTATTGTGCCATTTGTATAGTGCGTCCCTACTCCTTACAAGGCCCAAAGCGCTTTTTGGTAGTGTGAATATATAGCTACTCCAATGGCATCACTTGCATAGTACGTCCCCTGGTGAGGTGGTGAAGCACTCAGATTTGTATTAGTTCTGGGGCAACGTTTGGAGCGGATGCTTACACAGATGTTGTTTGGTCTATTTGAGACATGTTGAGAGAGGTGTGTGAGGTTTAACCCGGTGGTACTGTTCATATCTCAAAAAGACGGTAAGTAAGGTCCAAACTGCACATTGGCGCCTCAGTTGGAATAAAATTAGGCCTGGACAGTGAACTCTGCTTCGTTCACGGAGATTTCTGCATTCGCTGTAGCGGGTCTTTTTCCCACTCATGAACGGTAAGTTGTTGAGCACAATGTGGGCAATCACCTTTTGAATGTATTGCTCTGCTTAAAATGTGTAGCAAAGTATGCCTGAATATCCCTCTGAACCCCAAAGTGGTACCAGTGGTAGATGCATGCTGATCCAGTATTGGCAACATCAAGGCGGCGGCAGCATCCAAGCTCCGGAGGGAAATTTTAGACAGCACCCCCTTCTGGGGCCCGGATTAGCTACTGCAATCATTCCCTGCACGGGTGGCCTAAAGAGTGTTTAAAGCAGCAGTATCCAACCTTCCTGTAATGAGCGCCACTTGAGTTCAATGAACATCATCCCGAGCGGGTACTACTATTGTAATAGTGAGCACATCAGACAAGATTACATTAGCAACTACCCATGCAAGACTACCAGCTGTGATCACTTCAGTGCCACAGACAGATTTGCCATCAATAATGTAAAAAAGGTGTTATCAATTTGGAATGTCTGTACATGAGTAATACATACCCACCAAGGCTGTAATACCGCTGGTACCAAGATAAGAGAAGTCACTAGTTTCATTGATACTGCTTGATTTATCACTCAGCGATCGTCTTTAAATTAATTTTACAAAGTTTATAATTTTTCTCAAAATATCAGTTTAGGAGTTCTGTACTTTAAAATTTTTGTTATATCTATGATAATTCAACCAGGCTAAATCTTCTGCTTGAGTATGCTGGGCTGCACACAGTCGAGCTACTTACAGGTAGCTGGAGAGCTACCAGTATCTCACCATATACACGTTGGAGAAGCGCAGATTAAAGTATGCCATACCATAAATAATGTCCTTATCCCGAACTACCGGGAAGTGTTTTTCTCCTTTGCCCCAAAATACTGAAGCTGGAACTGGTAAGTTAAATGCAGATTAATTATGGATCAAATAAAAAAAGATTCACCACTGCAACTGCTCCCACCTTTTCGGCATCAGTGCCAGTTATGGGCAGTCACCTGTCCAAAAAGTCTCAGCTCGTAGGTACCCCTTATTCATTATAAATCTTTATTCGGTAGATAAAATCACCCAAAAAAGAATACAGATCCAAAACATCATCAAATTCATAATTAGTAAATACAAACCATATAATTACTTCTAAAACTGTGGGCAATAATACAATTAGTCAGGTCTCGTTCGCCTGGCTGCTCGCAAAAAGGATAAAACAGGATAAAACAGTAAAAATCACATACTCAGTGGAAAGCATCTGAAGATACATCAAAGCTGGCCAAACTAGTTTCAGATTCAAGGATTTCAACAAGGGGATTAAAAAAAACGCTTCCTCGGCCAGCTAAAGTAAGAACAAATTGACGCAGCCGCAGGGTGCTCTTACCTCAGACCGTACCCACCCACATGGAGTTGCCAGAGAATGATCCAATTGATTGAACCGAAACCTGGCCAATAAGAACTTATCATGCTGTGAGCAAAACATAACAAGATACGTCTCCATCCCCTGCACAGTGTTTAACAGCATGTGACCTCAAACTGATAGCTTCTGAAGTTCTAAGCAAATACTCTCCAAACAAGAGCGTTTTAAAAACAACCTTTCGACACACCCCAACTCACGCACACAGAGAGATAGGGTCCACAAAAATATCAGACCTACCTATAGAGGAAAAAGCTGCCTTGACATAGGCTATCCACTGTATAATATTTATTCAATACAGGGCCAAACAGTCCACGAGGATCAACCAGCTTATCTTCAATTGTGTCCTGCGCTAAATCTTAATTCAGCACAGGTGTGGGCTTAAGGATATCAGGTCCGAAACCTGTTCAAGCCCAATCTCCACATGCACAGAAAAATCTGGGGTAGACTGAGGAACCTGAACCATCTTGCGTAAAAAGTTATTCTCCACCGTTTGGATCCGATCAAACTTGGCATACCCCCAGACCTCACTGCCTTATTGAAGCTTTGAGATGCACTTGGCCGGATAGATTATTAAGAGATCCCTCTCTACCCCAGGGCCAAGCCTCTGTGTGAAACTAAAAACTGCCCCCATTTATTTTTACAAACTATTAACGTCAAATAAAACACTGAAGGGAAAGCCTTAAATTTGCCCAGGGTTTAGTTGGACAGACATTGGCTTGTCGATTTGTGGCCCACTACCATTACATACGACTTCGAGAAGTTAACCGACAAGTCAGGTTTCTCCATAAAAGACACATACCTGGCCAGCAGTAAATCCAACACATGTGCGGTCCGAGCCATAAGGACAGTGTCATGCCCATATAATAAAATAGGGAGAAATCTATCACCAACCTTAGGGCAATCAGCTGAAACTGATAATAGTACAGACTCAAGCCCGTTCACATACAAGGTGAACGAAAATGGTGCAAGTATGCTCGCCTGCCAAACACCAAAGATCGTCAGAAATGAATAAGTACAGGCTGACCCTTGAGAAAAATCCACCGAGGATGAAGTCTATGAGTGGAGATTAGCTAAAAGGGCCACAATACTAGGATCAACCCCAATATCACTAAGCAAGGCCCAGAGATTCCCTCGGTTCACCCAGTCGAATGCAGACTTCAAGTCCATAAATGCTAAGTGTAAAGATTCAGACTGGGCCACCATGTATTTATTAATGATTAGAAAGAGGTTCAAACATTGGTCTGAGGTCGACCTCCCCGCCCCGCCCTAAACTCATATTGAACATCGCTCAAAATGTTGTTTTCTTCTGCCCCGTCACCCAGCCTAATTAAAACTCCCCCCCAATAGCTTGACCGTTGCATCCAATAAAGACATTGGTCGGTAACATTGTGGGTTCTCTTTGTCCCTTCTTAAAATTGGGAACAATCACGGCAGTGGACTAGGAGGGTAACGTCACCTCCGGTGCAGCCACATTCAGGACCCGTGTTAAAACTGGAGCCCATACCTCTATATTTGCTTTGAACAGATCTGGCAGTATACGGTCAGGGCCAGGAGCCTTATTACTAGACAAGGCAAGAATACCTTGATTAACTTTGTCTAAGGTAAAGACCATTGGGTTACAAACAATCGATGCAACAGGGGTTTTTAACACTCAAACACTCAAAGGAACAGCACTCTATTGCTGTACACACCTTTATTGTAGTGTAGTGTAGTTTATTAGGCTTCAAACACGCCTTTATCATGTTACTTGTGTTTACTGCAAAGGAGTACCATTTCTTTGTATACTTTGGGACATCAAATAAAAATATATGGAGATCGAGGGATTCAAAAAGAAAATCAAAATCATAAAATATGGTTAAAAAAACTGTAGCAAAAATGAGATACTTTGCAATAGTTCTCATTATAAAACCTACCCTAAAGAGATTAAAAGTAGATTAGTGGTTAACACTGGACTAAAATAATTGGAGTTCTTACCAAGCTGGAAAATTGAATACACTTGAATCAAACCCTTAATGTACCTTGGCATATGCTGTGGTGTTCATTAAACTGTTCTTAAAACCAGTCCTGCTCTGTATCAAAGAGTCTCAGCACAAACATAACAGAAAATACAGGATACAAGGTAAAATAGAGACTGATAGATTCTGCAAGCTATGGACAAAGGATCTTCAGGGGCAACAGACATTCCCATGTTTTATCACTTTTTAGTGCCACTCTAAAGTTGCACCACCCCCGTTGCTTAGATCTTCTCTTCTGTTTGGTTTTCCTGACACTTCAACGCAGAGGACACTTTAATATCAGCTACACAATAAACAGCTATCACCTGTAATCTGGATATTTTCCCATGTGTTTATCCCGCCAGAAATACGGATGCATAGCAATTCTTTCCCCTCAACCTACCCCACTCAAAAACACGATTACATCCAGCTCCACCTCATCTTCCTAGATGTGCACTTAAATTGGACCCCTGCTTTACTCAGCAATTCTAAAAAGATTATGTTATTGTCAGAGAATTTAAATAGTTTTCTTCTGAGAAATATATATATATATATATATATATATATATATATATATATATATATATATATATATATATATATATATATATATATATATATATACACATACAATCCAAACTCCTGCCTATCGGACCTGGATTCTGACTTCAACACAGGTACAGACCACAAAAATGCGCTTGTGATGAATGCAAAGGTGGTTTATTGACCCCTTGTCTCCAGCATGACGCGTTTCGGCTACGTCACTGTAGCCTTGTTCACATGACAATAGGAACCAATGGCTGTGATTAAATATTGTGCACAATCAGTGGCTGGGCGTTAACAGCAAATAGACATAGAAAACATATTCTAAAAAACACATTCTGACGAGAATCCATGTAAATATGATGTGGTAATTAAATAATCTCATTAATAGAATTAATTTGGTACATAACACATCTCATAATTACCAATATAGGTATTATTACATTCTAATTTGATGTTACTCATCAGAATAAAATCTCATAGCAGGAATACCATACAGATAAATAAGTTCTACCACATCAACTTAACTAAGAATGTGTATCAAATATAAACTGCATATCTTTTAAAATCGTCTATATACAAAGCTGTACCATTAGACCTGAATAGCCCACGCACACTTGAGAAAAGTGCTAGTGCAAAATAATCTGTGATAAAGTGCAAATTAGCGCATAGTGCAAAATAGCTGTGAACTTGGAAATACATATGAACTTCTCATATCGTCTTACCAAGTATAAAATTGGATCACTATAAACGGGGAAACATTTGAAGAAAACATGCTTGGAAACACTATAATGATGATTCTCATGTTATAATTCTATGGAGAATAACTGTACACAATATGGATATGTGCGATTAGAATACCAAATGGTAGCATTTTTGATCAGAACATATATATATATATATATATATATATATATATATATATATATATATATATATATATATATATATATATATATATATATATATATCATTTCAAACAAGGAGAGCCCAATGTGGAAGAGCCGCACAACAGGTAAGTAAAGCTTCAGTTTCTTTAATGGAGGTTTAGCAGAGTACAGGAAAAACACTCGAGCTGCTCAAATTCGCCTTTCTGTCCGACGCGTTTCATGCTGATGACAGCATTTCATCAGGGACTCAGGATTTGCAGGAAGCTGCCGGCGCTCACTTTTAAACACCTGAAAGAAGTTCAAGTCCGCCCCGATGGACGTCGCCACTCTCGGGGCATTCTGGGACTTGTGGTGTTCATGTATTTCCCAAGTGGGCCGAGTGCCGTGCTTACTTCAAATTTGCATATTGTTACCCAAGTGGGTTGCGGCTAAAGTCTCTTCCTGATACTTGCACAGTCGAAAGGCGAATTTGAGCAGCTCGAGGGTAACAATATGCAAAGCGGTAGCGGTTTTTCCGGTGGACACCTGGTGACCCCAGAAGGCGGGGATGCGATGCAGAGGCAATTCCGCCTCTCTGTGGACCGGATGCCGAGTCATTCGGAGCCTCGTAAAGAACGCAACCTGGGCGTTTAAGGTAGCTGCGGCTTGGGGACTCGAGGGAGCCTGCTTAACTCTATAATTTAAATGGAATGGAGGCACGCTCTTCCTTTGGACTTACCTGCCAGTCACACGTTTGCATGGGATGTCATCCCTAACCTGCAGACCCCTTCGCTGGAACATGGCATTCTGGGACATGCAGTCCGGTCACCTGGTGGCCACTGCACGTTGGGCAGCCCACTCCGGCTGGAGTGGGAGGAATAGGGAGAACAGCCAATCAAGACTGGGCAGGACATTCAAATTAATCCAAGGGGAGGAGGCGTGTTCATTTCTGCAACTGAGGGCATTGAGAAAGGCCTTGCGGCCGAAATGCATTTGCCTGTTGTAAATGAGAATAAAGCTGCTCCTTCGGATTTCCCCATGGTGGCTTCTGTATTCTTTTCCACAAAAGAAGCGTGCTGATATATATATATATATATATATATATATATATACACACATATATACATATATACACACACGCGCGCACACGCGCACACATACATACATACACACACAAGCAAATATATACATGGTGTATCAAAGGGTGCTCCAGAAGACTACATTGGACAACCCAGAATTAGGGTTGGGTAGAAATTGTGGAATTTGACTTATCGGAATTCCGTGGAATTACACAAAAATTCAGCGAGATTCAGCAGAGTTCATCCAATGGGCAGAAATAGGCACGATGTGCTGCTCGCACTGTGATTTGGAGCCGGTAGCGCTTCTGTGCTGGAAAATCAGTGCGAACAGCACCAAGCGGTTCACCAGATGGCGCAACTACTCAAATAGAATTTCTAATTGAGCAACAGCCTTTGTGTGAAAGGACTCCACCTCCTGCGTTAGAAAAATCTCACCCGATTTTTTGCCGTGAGTTTTATATAGCATAAGCTTGACTCATTCAATTTGTTAGCCACAGGAAGTTTAAATATTTTTGCCCAGAATCACAGGATGTTGTGTCTCAGCCGATACTCGAATCCTGGGCCCCAGCTTAGAGGTCGACCGCTCTAGCTGTTAGGCCACATCCTCTCCAAATGTCCTCCTAACAACCGGAAATTATGCTAGGGGATGCCAAATCTCACTCATCAACTTACTGTTCTGGAGACTCGTGCAAGAAAAAAAATTCTGCCACGCTGCTATTGGCGAAGTTTGGCCAGAAAATCCTTCTTACAAGAGTAACATGACATTGCCAAAATTCTGCAGGCGGAGTGGAATATTCTGCCCGCCACTACTCAGAATCAGAGTATGGTGTGAATGGTCCAACTTAAAATTAGTCCTCTAACATATCTGTCAATATTGCAGCCCTAACATGGTTATGAAATGGTCTTAATCAGCACCAAAATCAAAGTAGCACCAATCTCGAGGAAACATCTAGATGTATGGTTTACTCAGCCTTTTGTCACTCTTGGGTTACCCCACCTCATGTCACTTTTACGGGGATTCAGCCAGGAGCAAGAATACTTTTTTATGTTTATTTTAATTTATGATCTTGGAACTCCGAAGAGATCCACATAAATTGAAAGACCAACTACATATAAAAGTTTTGAGCAACATAGTTTCTTTTATAATAGGAAATAATTAAAATATCCTGTGTGCCCTTAACACTAAAACATCAGGTTAAAACCAAAATTACTAATTGCTTCCTACATATAGTTTAATACAAATTTATAAAACACTTAAAGTTACAAATCCTATGACAAAACATTTCATTTGGTGGCTCATAAATAGAATTAATTAGTGCAGACTCTGAGAGGATAGGAGCAAGAATAAGTATGATAAAAACACTTTGATCTATCACCTTCAACAGATCAGCTGTGGTTGACTTGCAATGATCTGGAGCTGCCACCTGGACGATGTATGCTCCAGGCCATCATTTTTTACTTTTTTTTTATTAGAGTTTTATATAGCGCGAAGGGCCAGTTTCGTTACAGATGGACACATTCATCTTTGTTAGGCACGGCAAGATTAAGTGATTTGCCAAGGATCACAGGATGTTGAGCGCCATTGCAGAGACTTGAACCCGGTTGCCCTTTTCAAGGCCAACCGCTCGTACCGTAAGGCTACATCCTCTCCCCTTAATGTCTTATTATTGTCATGTCCCGGTTCCCAGGGTTAAAGGGTTCCTGTTTCAATTTGCATACCTAATTATTAAAATACCCACTTCTCAAGATTTTCCTTATCAACTCCCTTCTCACTTTCTAAGGTCCTTAAAATGAATACTTACTCTGGCCTTCGCCCATCTTGATGGTTGCCTATATATTCTCTTGTTCTTACAAATTGCACTTTATCACTTCCTCGCTTGATCTTTATTCCAGCTGTATAAATTGATTATCATTCAGTTTCAGGCTTCATTTCAATTTCCCATGCTTGCTAGGGAAAATGGAATTATGTGGCAATGGCTAAACAAATTATGTGACGGGGTGACAATTATGCGGGAATGTAACGTCAATTTAAGCAGTAATGGTAGTCAAGTTATGAAACGTGTGAATAAGATAAAATGATGTGGTACATAATACCAAGCCACTGAATTTATGGACTGTGTTGAGTAAATTATACAGCAATAGGAGGCAAATTATGTGGCACATTTTAAAATTCTATTGTCTTGTTATTTAGTTATTTTTACAAATAGTAATACTATCTGGGCAGAGATTTCTCCCAAAAGTACCAGTTTGACAACCAAATACAGAAAAAGCTATTTAAAGATGACCAGTTAACATTGGCAAAGGGCCTTCCACTCAACGTGAAACTACGTTACCACCTTCTTTGTAGCTATTGGTCTTTTTGAGATGGAAACAAAAATTATTTTTGTAAAAATCTGCAGATTATGCAGATGATTGATTAGGTGGCAAATCCATTGTTATGCAAAAAAAGCTGCAACATCACAATTCTAGTGGGCCGGATAATAACCGTCTTCAAATTCCTATTTACCAACCATTAAAGATAATTCAGTGCCAATAATTGACCCTGGCTTGCAGCTGAGGCAACAAAGAGCAGCACTTCCGAAGCCAGTTCTCTATTTGTGTTGCGTGTCCAAATCAATATCCGGCTGCAAGAGGTATTGCTATTATAGATGAAGAGATACATTCAAAACAAAGGTATGCAGCACACTCATTCATTATGTGCTATACATGAATCACTCAAAATTTACATTCAGTTTTAAAAGTCTTTTATTCTTCATTTCATTTTAAAATAAAAAACAGGCCACGAGTTTCATACTTTTTCTATAGCTGGACTTCTTCAGGGCTAGAATTCGGTGTGTGCTACTAAGTAGTGTATTGAAACACCCTGGCATTCTATATCTGTAAGAGGATCATGGGTGTGAGCGTTTCAATACACTATTTTCTTTTCCTTTTCCGCAATACGGATTGATCATGGAAGATAACAGAAAAACATGTGTTGCTATAATTTGGGGTTTCAGACTATCATAGTAGGACTTTCCCCCATAACGCAAACTAGCCTTGTAGAAGTTCTACTATATGGACTTAAAAAGTCAGACGGACTTAGATGTGGCGTAACGGCCAGAGCTGCCGAATTATGAGCTGGGCGACCAGGTTAGAGTCTCGGTGTTGGCTCAACATCCTGTGATTCTGGGCAAATCACGTAATCGCTCCATGCCTACCAAAAATGAATGTGTCCTCGTGCAAAATAACTGGTGCTTGACTAAAGCATGTAAGCCTTTGGGTCGAGTCTGTGCTATATATAACTGCCCAAAAAAAAAATGTTGGAGGGGTTTGACGAATAAGAACCAGAGCCTGACCACCCATTCATCCCACTGGGCATTTTCTCAGTTGTGCTGGGGGTGGTTCATGTTGGGTATAGAGGCAAATGCGGTGTTGGGGTGGGGAGAGATTAAGGCTAAAGATAATGTCTGATATTTAGGTCGAGCCTGTGCCACACAAGCTGTATTCGAGTATGGAGTTGAAGCTCCATCCACTCTGCGCTGATTGGCTTGTGTCATTGTCCTTCATAAATGCTGGCTTCCGATTCATTAATAGGCTTGTTAGTCCCTCCTTGGTCCCGCCTTGTCTTCATTTGTAACCTCTCATGAGGACTGGCCCTTTTACTTCGGTTGTTTCACAGCACGTCTTGTTTAGTCTGTAACCACTATTTTCTTTAATGAGTTTCTCCTACTGCAGGCACGACATGCTTTCTTGAAACAATCAGCGCGCCGTGCACGCTTTCACTTTCCAAGCAGCCCAGGACAATGGCGGCCGCTTCTTTGAAATGCAATAGGTCTTGAATTTACAAGAGTTTTAGCTATTGGCATTGTAAAGGACAATTGCCTTTTATTTATGTGTTAATTAACAAAACAGATAAATAAAAGGCATTGTCAATTACAATGCTAGTAGCTTAAACTCTCGTAAACGCAAGACCTATTGCATTGCAGGTGCTTGTTCTGAAAGTCTACAATTGATCTGTCTACAGCAAAAGGAGAGAGAGAAAGTGATAAAGTAGAGAGGAGAGATGGAAAAGAGACAGAGTAATAGAATGAAAGAGGAGGCGGGTCTACAAATTTTTTGCCAGAGCCGCTTTTGGTTCCCAGTCTGACCCAGATAAGAATATGTGCAGTTTATGCGTCAACAAGCATATTTGGTCTCTGCTTTGCACATTTCTCCTAGAGTAAATATAGGATTTGTGATGTGGCTATAAGAAGTCGGACAGAATGAGCTTCTTCTTGCCTCAAAATTGCTCCATGCCCCTAAAGCTCAATTATTGGAATGTTACCATAGCAACATCACAAAATGCAATTCCGATAGCGCGGGCCAAAGTTACGTTGAAGGGGCCAATTAAATTTGCAATTACATTTTTTTATTTATTATTTCTCTCCACCACTTAGAGGAGAAAAAAATCTCTCAAACCCTTTAACTTGAAAATGTCCTTTGCTGTTGAGCCTGGGAAGTCTGCTAAAGATGAGTGGGCGTGTCATGTGACTGCCCCAGGAGAAGTTCACACATGCCTGGTGTTCATTCATGCAAAGGGACAGCAACACCAGCCTCTGAAGGGAGGCACTGGGATAGATGCAAAGGTCAGCTTGGGGTAGTAGCTCACCATTCCTCTCTCACAGACACGTACCGTTAAACATGAACCATATTTTGAAGCTTTAATGTATAGAGTAGGAATATATATATATATATATATATATATATATATATATATATATATATATATATATATATATATATATATATATATAAACAAGCTTCTCCTTCCCAAAGAAAAAGAGTAAGAGTAGAGACCCGAGGGGATGCAGTTGGAGGCTTTTAATCGTGGTACATGGCGGATGCATTTCTGGCTTAGATGATAGCCTTCCTCAGCGCCCAAAAAGCCTCCACGAGTGATGCTGCACACTGTTGGTAAGTCCCGCCCCTCTTAAACCTGATGTCACAAGTTCGCACCGCCCCCTGTATCCAACTCAGCACACCTGTGTAGCGCCCAGTGTATGCAGGGAAACTACAAGTCCCAGAGTCCCTAGTAATAGGTCCTTGGAGGTGTTGCTGGGGGGATGAAGTGATGGCATCTTCGTTGTGCGTGCGTGCGGGACGCAGGGTGAGCCCACAAAAAACAAAAATCAAAATGTGATGAAATTGTTTGGTTCGGCTGATTAGTCCACAAGAAAGCGCCTCCTCAGCTCCCCTACACCGCCTCAGCTTCAGAGTCCAGGGATGCATGCGGCAGGGAAAACATGACAGTGCACGCTTCCCAACGCGAGGCTTGTATGACCTCGCAACTGCCAAATTTCTTCCCGGGCTCCAAAGCGGGCATTGGACACTCCAAACAACTTTGGCAACACAGGAACTGCAGCAGCTCAAGCCAGCGAAGTCCAAGCCCAGGGTGAGGCGGGGGTACTCTGTAGCGCGTCTCTGGCTGACGCGTGGGTATGTGTAAACAAGCTTCTCCTTCCCAAAGAAAAAGAGTAAGAGTAGAGACCCGAGGGGATGCAGTTGGAGGCTTTTAATCGTGGTACATGGCGGATGCATTTCTGGCTTAGATGATAGCCTTCCTCAGCGCCCAAAAAGCCTCCACGAGTGATGCTGCACACTGTTGGTAAGTCCCGCCCCTCTTAAACCTGATGTCACAAGTTCGCACCGCCCCCTGTATCCAACTCAGCACACCTGTGTAGCGCCCAGTGTATGCAGGGAAACTACAAGTCCCAGAGTCCCTAGTAATAGGTCCTTGGAGGTGTTGCTGGGGGGATGAAGTGATGGCATCTTCGTTGTGCGTGCGTGCGGGACGCAGGGTGAGCCCACAAAAAACAAAAATCAAAATGTGATGAAATTGTTTGGTTCGGCTGATTAGTCCACAAGAAAGCGCCTCCTCAGCTCCCCTACACCGCCTCAGCTTCAGAGTCCAGGGATGCATGCGGCAGGGAAAACATGACAGTGCACGCTTCCCAACGCGAGGCTTGTATGACCTCGCAACTGCCAAATTTCTTCCCGGGCTCCAAAGCGGGCATTGGACACTCCAAACAACTTTGGCAACACAGGAACTGCAGCAGCTCAAGCCAGCGAAGTCCAAGCCCAGGGTGAGGCGGGGGTACTCTGTAGCGCGTCTCTGGCTGACGCGTGGGTATGTGTAAACAAGCTTCTCCTTCCCAAAGAAAAAGAGTAAGAGTAGAGACCCGAGGGGATGCAGTTGGAGGCTTTTAATCGTGGTACATGGCGGATGCATTTCTGGCTTAGATGATAGCCTTCCTCAGCGCCCAAAAAGCCTCCACGAGTGATGCTGCACACTGTTGGTAAGTCCCGCCCCTCTTAAACCTGATGTCACAAGTTCGCACCGCCCCCTGTATCCAACTCAGCACACCTGTGTAGCGCCCAGTGTATGCAGGGAAACTACAAGTCCCAGAGTCCCTAGTAATAGGTCCTTGGAGGTGTTGCTGGGGGGATGAAGTGATGGCATCTTCGTTGTGCGTGCGTGCGGGACGCAGGGTGAGCCCACAAAAAACAAAAATCAAAATGTGATGAAATTGTTTGGTTCGGCTGATTAGTCCACAAGAAAGCGCCTCCTCAGCTCCCCTACACCGCCTCAGCTTCAGAGTCCAGGGATGCATGCGGCAGGGAAAACATGACAGTGCACGCTATATATATCTATCTGTGAGAAATGTTTGTGCTTTCATGGATTTTGTATGTCCGAATAAAGATTTTTGAATTGAATATATATATTTGATTAGAGAAATCGCGTGTCTAGAAGGGACCGGGTGTTCGGGGGGGGGGGGGGAGGGGGGGAGGGGGGAAGAAGGGTTGCCAGGGAAATAGCTGGCATTGGCGAAGTAATTGCAGTGGGACAGAGGCCCAGAACCCTAAGGGGCCCATTGAAGCCAGATAATTGCTGTATTTTACTGGCCTCAACAGCAGTAAAATGGACCATTTTCCTTGCTTGCATCAGACCCCATAGCATCCTCGCTACACGACTCGTTGCAGCTATCCAGAATCCAGGCCTTGGAAACCAATCGTTTTCGATTCGAGCAAATCCGTGACGTAAAACACTAAGCATTCATACTAGACTCCGATTCATCATAGACACATGCCAAGTAGCCTGAACAAAAGAATAAAAAAAAAAAACAACACTACTAAAAGTAACAATTATCGCTTATGAAGAACAACTCTCCTCGGAGGACTTCTGTGCAGATTTGCAAGCACCGAGCATGTAGGTGATTTCTACCACAGAAACTAACAGGTCCCTATGTTTACACGCCCAGCCTCTTACTGGGGCCTTTACACACCTTATGATAAAGGTGTTCCTTCACCTAGGAAAAAAACTCTATCTACTCTGTTCATCCGATATTTATGGGCCCACACAATCGTGCGAGAAAATTTACAGGAAGGCCTCACACACCATCCAGGTGTCATGCTTCATCAGGCTCGCTCGTCCTGGATTTTTGCGGCGTTTGGATGCTAAACAACACGGGCTTACAGATTTTATAACTAGGTGTACTGCTCCTGAACACCTTGGACGGACGATTTAATCTCCCTCCCATTAGACATTTTATGACAGGAAGAACTAACGCTACTTTCCTGATTACGCATTTGACTCTTTACCAATTACTGGAATTAATTTGTGATTACACCGAGAGCCTATGGGAACACTTGTTTCAGCATCTCCTATATAGACTTTTTAACGCTCATTCCAATTGTCTCTGTCCTGATGATGACCACAAGTCCTGACAGCGGTTGAAACGCCGTCGACGCTTATGTGGCTGATGAATTTTAGAGGGCACATAATCACTGTATATGTTGTATCCCTTCTTTTAGAACACAAATTCTGTTTGCCACTCGTTTGGTTTTGTATATATGGTCTGCATTTCCATAAACCAGCAAATATTTATTGAGCGTATTATTTTATAGTACATTTTGTGATACTTTTCCAAATTTAATGATAGCTAGTTTTTTTATTAACATTGTTTTTTTAAAAAGCTTCGTACTCCTCTCCCCCTTTTCTCCCTTTTCCCCTTTTTCTTTCTTTTTTCCTTCTGTAAATCCTTATTATTGAAAGCAAGAAAGATATTGGATCTTTCTAAATTTGTGATTTGTTTTGTGCTTCCTGAACTGTTAGGAATATTCATGCTTCATTATCGGCCATCCCACGTTCGCCAAAGAATCCTCTAATGGTTGCCCATACTAGGGCGGTGGTTCAAGCATTAGCAGGAAACTAAGGAGAAAAAGAAAAGGAAATGGGGTCCATTACTAAAAATCCCGACTGCGTACTTGTTAAATTTTAGAACCCTTAGTCATTGGTGGAGGAGGGATGGTTAAAAAGCAGATGGACAATAATAGTCCTGTGATGCTGCTAATTGTCCGATTATAAACAATCAGGTCTGTTTAGTCAATCGAGTCAACATGTTTCAGCCCACAAAATGGCCCCTCGAGGAGTCTCGGGCTTTCTTCAGGACCAAATTGAATCCTATGTGTCCCTACAGTGCTTTACCAATTACATGTGTGCTAATTTATGTGCATACAATACCCGGTAGGACCTCAGTCCACTCCGGGTTCTTCTGTGCCAAGAGGAAACTATCCTGTATAGCTAAATCATGTGGGGTGGGGGAGGGAGTCCTGTAGTGACACCTTCGTCAAGGGGCTCCCTCGCTGGATCACTATAGTGTATCCCTATCCTCCTCCCGATACCACGGGCAGTAGAAATCTAACACTGCAGGTGCAAAGCTGTCCTTGAGGAGGACTTCATTGCAGCCGGTTAGGACTTACAACAAGGGTAGAATATAAGCAGGGGCACACAACAGACACGCAGGGAGGAAAAAGACATGCATTTGGTCACAGCGGCAGAACAAGTGGGATTCTTGAAAATTGATTCTTAAATTCATTAGCCTGGGGGGGAAACTGAAAACCTAACTGCCCTACAGCATCTCTGACACAGATTAGAGACTTGGCCTGCTTTAGGGTACCACAGTGATCTGAAATGAATCGTTGGTAATGCCTATGCGATGCCAGAGTTCTATCTAACCGAAAAAAATTGTAAATGAACATAATTGTGGCCAGAGAACCTGCATTATTGAGCCTGAAAGGGACACTTTTTTTAACCCTAAAACACTTAAAGGGGTGCTCCAAGTATTCACCTGTACCTTTGATGGAATTTTGTACCCTCTTTGTTCAGGGATTCCCAGAGGCAACCAATTTATGGACTTCTTAGGGCAGACTGTCCTCAACTCCAGCTGCCAATCAACACAGGAGCCTTCACCCATCTGGCTTCAAAGGACAGACTATTCAATCTTATGGTCTTGACATCATGAGCCCCAGTCATCTGAAGGGCCAACATTTAACTGCATCCTAGCGCCTAATAAAAAGTAGGCCTGGTCGAATTTTTAATTACTGACGCTGGAATAGTCTGAGTAATTTTGGTAATTGCGTGCTACTTGTTAGACATGAAATCGCCAAAAATTATGCGATTATGCCAGTTTGTGGAATAATTAGTAATTTGGCACAAAAACGAATGCAGGACACAACAACAAACTCAGTGAGTGACTGCTGCTGCGGCTTATGTTCTGTTGCATTTAGCACTATTTTCTTGCCCGAAAAGGCCTCCTCGGGTTCACTTTGAATGCAAGGGCGCATTTTGAGTGAAGAAAATAGTGCTACTTTCTGGGTAATGCTCTTCACGCAATCTTGCATAATTTTACTGTAATGTTGCATAATTACACTACAGCAAATGAAGTGAGTTATGCCCACCCCTAATAAAAGGGAATCTTTTCGAAATATTTGCCATTTAACAGGGAGTGACCACTGTCTGATTACCTTCTAGATTAAGATACCCCTACAAGCTTCCTCTATTCAGAACACCGCCTCCTTGTCAGTTAAAGCATGGAGTAAAGAGCCAAGACCCTCGCCTCCACTGGCCCACACTGAACAATTTCTTGGCTCATGTTGATTTTTTTCAATTTTTGTAGTTTTTTTATATAGTGCAAACTGTGCAACAAGGACATTGTAGAGTTTTAAATGAGCACCAGATTACATTACACAAGGTCAGATTCCCTTTTTCCCCCTTAGGAAAGGGTGATTAATCAAGGACAAACCTAGTTCCAAGGGGAGCAGCTCTAGCCATTAGGCCACATCTGCTCTCTAAGTTACTGTGACACTCCAGCCAATCCCGAAGGCGGCCTAATTCAATCTTTGGACAAGTTGGGCCCACTTCAAACTGGCAAAAGCCTGGAAGTAAGATCAAGAACTCGTGGTTCTCAGAATAGTTTGCAATGCAGTTAAAGATTCAACATTGGAACACAAATGTGACCATTCCTAATGCCCTCTGGAGTTCAGAACCAGCGTAAGCCTTATAATAAAAACACTCTTCAATGTAAGGCGCCAATTCCTCCAGTCGCAGAACCTTGTGGCAAAATCGTCCCACCTAAAATGTCTGAGGCAACCACAAAGGGGTTTGGTGACACATTGGCTAGCTTAATTTATAAGAGGACCTGAAATCCTCAACCACACCCTTTACCTACTCCTACGCGGTACACTGCAGTGGTTCCACCAGTGTCTACCGAATCTCAATTCATCACCACTGAGGGGGCAAGTTGTGGAACAGCAGACATCCCATGAGTTGGATTCACCAGATGATCTTTGCTCGGTTTTTATCCTTAAAGAAGTTTTGCTGGCCATTTGTTTAATCTCTGATCTCATAAATGTATCACTTTCTTCAGGCAGTGCTCTTGTCATCTGAAATTGTATGTATGTATGTATGTATGTATGTATATGTTTTTTTAGTATATCTTGATTCGCATTTGTAACAAACCATACAGAGTCGGCATGGAGCATTTCGTAGCCATCTATCGAGGAGCAACAACTTATCATAAACATAGGAACAGTGATACGATTTCACTCCAAATAAGTACAACAATCGACTTACACACAGTGGAGTAGTGTGGCTCACTGGTTAGAGGCAGCAGACCCGAGAGCAGAAGTCGGCCCGGGACCAGGGTTCGATTCCCGACGCGGCAGGGTCGTGGACCTTGGTCAGCGGACTCGATAATTCTCACTTCGGTGCTTACTCTAATCAGGGATCACACTCGGCAACTCTGGGCATTAGCTTGCCTAATCTCCACAACGGCCCCACCAATTCCGGGGATGCCTGGCTCCACCTTGGGGACTCCCAGCAGGGACCATCCCACAGGGAAAGCCAGGACGGGTTCCCCAGAGTTATACAGCGCCGGGACGCCCCGTTGCTGGGGCAGCTGTGCGCTTTACAAGTATACTACATTTACATTTACACAGACAACATTGCTACCGTCATGCATGCTACCGCATCGGATTCCAACCCATGAATGTATCAGGAAATCAGGAGTTACAATCCCACTCTTGGAAATAGGAATCTGAATTAAGCAGTGAGAGACATCTACTGTCTGCTCACTCTAGAAGCGATCCTCTCAGCAGACTCGAGGAGGGCCTGGAGCAAACCGCTTAGAACATACCTTGAAACGAGGATGTGCTGGACCCCTGGAACTTCGACTTCTGCTCGGAGACTGTAAATGAAACCATGCCTGCTGTTGCCATTGATTAAAAGTATGACCAGGCGGACAGGGGCGAAGCAGGTGAGTGATCTTGCTCGACCTCTCGGCCCATTTGAAAAGGTTGACCAATTCTCTTAAAAGGTATTTAGAAGTGAGAATCTCAGTTTCAAATGTGTGCAATTCCGTAGGGCTGTGCCCGGGCTTCCATACTCAGCATTCATGTCAGTCATCTTATTCGTTCATTTGGTTTCAAAGTTATCGCCTTCGATTACAACGCTCACTCAATTATCGGATTTGATCAATATGCCTCTCCTCTTTTGTTCTCTTTTTGTCTAGTTGCAGAATGGAAATTCAAAAAGTGGAGGAGTTCAAACTTTCTCAAATTGAACCTCAACAAAACAGAATTAATGATCATTGGTGACCAACCAGACACTTGGTACAACCCTCGATGGCCAGCGGTGCTGGGCACGACACCTCAACCCACTTTCAGAGTTAAATCACTTGTTCACCTTGAGAAAGAGCTCTTTTTCCAACCCCAATCCATGATGTTACATCAGCTTGATCCATCACCATCAGTGTCATGACCAAGGAGCTACCATAACTGTCACAGCCTGACTGGGAGTGCAAACCATCCATTGGACCGGCCCCCGGCAGGGGGTGCTGGTGGAAGCACCACTGCTGCTTTTGTTCCAGGGCGTAGATATTGTAGCGCGCTTGCAAAACTGGCCCCCAGTAACCAAAATGGCCCCCACTGGTCCAAAACTGGTCCCCACCCTTTCGACCCACCAGGAAAACACCTGGTGCCCGCTAAGGCCGGTGCAGCCCTGATTACTGTGCACCACTTTTCATGCTCAAACTGCCTCAGTTTGCATGCTAAATTAATTGGACTACTGCAATATCCTGCATCCTGTTCAGCCAAACACTACCTTACACAAAAAAATAGAACCTAAAATATATTTTAAAAGATACAGAAAAAAAACACATGGCATAAAACATGTGTTGAGACATGCAGAGTGGAACCCACACGCTATGGTAATAAACAACAACACTCTGCGAGTACCCATGGGATAGCAGATATATGTAGATCCACAAACATTTGCCCAGGAGCCACAAAGTATGGTCTGGGGTGTGACCGAGAGCCGCACTGAAGCCAGCAGGTTGTTGGTAGGTTGTCCCGGTGGGTAAGGGATTGTGTAAGGCGAAGCATGTACATCTAGTGGCTGAATTACCCAATGTGAAACCAGAAAACCTGAATTCATTCACGGCTTTTCCCTTGACCAAACTGTGATCCTAGGCATTTTTTTCACTTTGCCTCCTTTTTTTTCTTCATTATGGCCTGTAAGTGGACCTAGAAATACACAAATTCAGAATGTGTGTTGTACAAAACCTTTTCCTGTGTTTGTAATGTTGTCCACATATAGCAGCAACCTAAGCAACCCAGATGATGCACATGACAATTGACTTGCCTCTTAGTTCACTGATGGCATTGTTGTCAGGGTGTGGTGAGGAAGCATGAATGTTTCTAAATTCATGTTTGAAAACGATCACTTTAACAATAACAAAAAAAACTTTCAACACAGTGTTATGGCAAAGCGCTTCTTCATGTTAATAAAATACACTTTTTGAATTTTGCAGAAAATCTTATTTTTGCACATTTGTTGCAAGATGTCTTTAAAAATAAAGATGTTCCTAAAGTTAAGTGGTGTAGGACACAGATACTTTACAACTTCAGTTAATCTGCAAATAAATGCTTTCATGTTTATTTTTATTTTTTCCTGAATATTAGTGCTCAGCAAGTAAAGGTTAATAGGGCCGCACTTTGAGTGTCCCTGTTTTATAAGGTGGGCCTTGTGAATAAAGCAGAAATTAAAAAAGTAGACCTGCTGATAAAGTACCCCACCACTCCCAGTAGTGTTTCCATTAAACATGCAGGGTGGCACAGGTCACCAGAATGCATTAAATACCTTTCCACCTTCTCTTGTACAAGACCGACTATAGCCTTATAGGGGTCCACCCGGCAGATGACGTCAGAGCAGATACCGGAATCCCAGCTGACAATATCAAATAATCTAGAGCGCCCCCTGTTGGTGATTGTTGGAGATACATAACTGGACAAGGACAACTGGAGGAGCCATCATAAGGGACTGGGACACCTTGAAAACAAACTCCAAGGGTGTATTTTCAGAACTGTAACAGATTGAAATATTGTTTTTCTGTGCATTTTCGAAAATTCATCTTGCAGGAAAGTAAAAAAAAAAAACAGAATTGAGAGCGAAGCAGTGAAGCAAAAAGTGTTTAAGCCCTGATGGATGAAAGTGATCTGACGAGGGGGAGTGAAGCGAGCATTTTCAAAAGATCAGGTCTTAATAGCCCTGTGCAGAAGACAATTTAATAACCGGTTGTCACAATATGAAAAGCACTCATTAATTACACAGGCCCAGTCAACCTGTCACTTCACTCCTGAAAATATAGAAATGCTCATAAACCATGCACAATTATTTCTTGGCAGCTTTTAACCATCACCTGATTTTACCCCTAGGATAATTATGGAATAATTTGTGTGAATTTACACTTACAATAGGGTTCCTTGGATATGCTCATGACGTAACAAAATCGGACAGCACTCCAAATTTCACACCACCTCCAGAGTGTTCCTACAACTTGGTGACACCACAAGGTCATATACAGGAGGCGACACATCAGTGGCGGCTCCTCAGTTATGGCGAAGGAGCATCGCCCCACTGCTGAAAAGCAGGAAATGAAAAATTAAATGATAATAAAACGGTTTTATTTTTCACTTACTCCGATGTGGCAGAGTCTATGGAGGGGCGGGGCCATGTTCTGCGTCAACAGCAGTCAGGCCCAGGGAGGAGGAGTGGCAAGTGCACTGTAAGTGCGCATATCAGTTTAGCCGGCTGTCTTAGGATGGCCATACCGACATGCGCACTTACATTTCTCCAGCCCAGCGGTCTTGCACAGCCGGGTGGGAGAAAAGGTGCAGACCCCGTGCCCCTAACTGAGCGGCATTTCAGCCCTCTCAGACCAATTCCGGTGCTTCTCTTATGCATTAGATCAGCATCTGGATTGGGTGGGGAGGGGGGCAGAGGAGCACGAGAATGCTTTTGAAACATACTTGCAAAGCATGATGGACACTGTAGTCCAATCACAGAGGTTACTTTCATCAGGATTTGACAAACTAACATTATTTAAAAATAACCAGATGGTGCAATACTGGTGTAAGAGTACTGTTGAAAGCAAATATCCTGATTTCAAAACCGATAATTATGAAACTAAGATGCCCATGATACAGGGAAATTAAGCATAAATAATGTTTCCCCCCCTCACGATTTACTATTGTGGTATATTTAAATCGGGAACATCTGGTGTTCGGTGCTGCATATGATTAAGATACTGATGGATTGAAACGCATAATGCTACATGATTTTACATACATACATACATACCACGAGGGGAGGTTGCAATGGGGAACATGAAGCGGAGAGGGGAAGCAGCACTCAAATGAGAAGCACAGAAGTGAGAAAGCAATGCGGGGTGAAGTACACAAGGGTGAGCCCAACATGGAGGTGGGTGGGGAGAAACACACTGGCAAGAGAGCCATGGGGAGTGTGGCGGGCATTGGGGTGGAAAATGACACGAGCAAGACAGCTGAACTTTCATGAAGTGCTTAACCAAAAAAAGAAAAAAAGCATTGGCGAAGCCAATAGGTCTCACCTAGGCAAGAGTTATTGGTGCCTTAGACATGTTCTTTAGCCTTGGTGTGCACCCGTGTGGCTGCTGTTTAGCATGGCTAAAAGTTAGTGCCATGGGGTAGAGTGGCATGAGGTAGAATAATGGGGCTGAGTAGGGTAGATAGTAGTGAGGAGGATTGCTGTAGAGTGGGGTAGAATTGGATAGATTGTAGTGGAGTCGAGTGGGATAGATTGGAGTTGTAGATTGGGGTGGGGAATACTGGGGTATATTGGAGTGGATTGAGGTAAATTGGAGTTGGATAGTTTGGAGTGGAGTGAGATAGATTGGACTGGATTGTGGTGGGGTAGATTGGGTTGGAGTAGATTAGGGTAGGGTAGAGGGGTGTTGGGTAGAATGGGTAAGGGTGGAATGGGGTAGATGTGGTTGATTGGAGTGAGATAGATTAGGGTAGACTGGGTTGGGTAGAGTGGGGTAGGGTAGGTTGGAGTGGAGTACACTGGGTCGATTGGAGTGGAATGGAGTAGGGTACATTGGAGTGGATTAAATTGGAGTGGTGTAGATTGCAGTGGGATTGATTAGGGTGGGATTGGGTAGAGCGGAGTGGGGAGATTGGAGTGGAATGGGGTAGAGTGAATGAGGGTAGATTTGAGTGGAGTAGCTCGGGGTAGACAGGAGTAAAGTGGGGTGGGGTAGATTGAGAAAGAGTGTACTGATGTTGATTGGGGTTGTATAGACTGGAGTGGTGGAGATTGGAGTGGAGGAGTTTGAAGAGGGGTAGATTTGGATGGGACAGATTGGAGTGGAGTCAGGTAGACAGGTGTAGAGTTCTGTAGATTGCTGTAGAGTTTAACAGATTGAAATGAGGTAGAATGAGGTGGGGTGCAGTACAGTTGAGTGGGGTATATTGGGATAGAGTGGGGTATATTGGGATAGAGTGGGGTATATTGGGATAGAGTGGAGTATATTGGGGTAGATGGAAGTGGGAGAAGGGTAGAGTGGGGTAGAGTAGAGTGGGGTAGAGTAGAGTGGGGTAGAGTAGAGTGGGGTAGAGTAGAGTGGGGTAGAGTAGAGTGGGGTAGAGTAGAGTGGGGTAGAGTAGAGTGGGGTAGAGTAGAGTGGGGTAGAGTAGAGTGGGGTAGAGTAGAGTGGGGTAGAGTAGAGTGGGGTAGAGTAGAGTGGGGTAGAGTAGAGTGGGGTAGAGTAGAGGGGGGTAGAGCAGAGGGGGGTAGAGCAGAGGGGGGTAGAGCAGAGGGGGGTAGAGCAGAGGGGGGTAGAGCAGAGGGGGGTAGAGCAGAGGGGGGTAGAGCAGAGGGGGGTAGAGCAGAGGGGGGTAGAGCAGAGGGGGGTAGAGCAGAGGGGGGTAGAGCAGAGGGGGGTAGAGCAGAGGGGGGTAGAGCAGAGGGGGGTAGAGCAGAGGGGGGTAGAGCAGAGGGGGGTAGAGCAGAGGGGGGTAGAGCAGAGGGGGGTAGAGCAGAGTGGGGTAGAGCAGAGTGGGGTAGAGCAGAGTGGGGTAGAGCAGAGTGGGGTAGAGCAGAGTGGGGTAGAGCAGAGTGGGGTAGAGCAGAGTGGGGTAGAGCAGAGTGGGGCAGAGCAGAGTGGGGCAGAGCAGAGTGGAGTGGGATAGGTTGGATTGCAGTGTGATAGATTGGGGAGTGGTAGACTGGGGTAAAGCAGAGTGGAATTTACAGGGTTGAAGTGAGGTCATTTGTGGAAGATTAGAGTGTCATAGATTGAGGAAGAGTGGGGTGGGGCAGATTGGTGTGGAACTGGACAAATTGGAGTTGGGTAGTTGGGAGTTGAACAGAGTAGTTTGGAGAGGATTAGGGTTGATTGGGGTGGAGTAGGGTAAACTGGAGAAGACTGGAGTAGATTGGAGTGGTGTAGTACGTTCCTTATTCTGATATATTCTGTAATTTCAGTTCATTTAAGGCGTGTGCTGGAAACATAACATCCTACAGCCTGTCCTCTCACATGGGCACCCAACAATTGACTCATTTTGAAGTCAGAAAAAGAAAACCAAACCTTAAACGCCCTCGGTAGGCAGAACCTGACATTTAACCTCGGTCTTTGAAAGCACATCAAATATAGGACCAATATAAGAAACAGATTTAAAGGCCTGTTTACAGAAAGCTAGTACTCTGAGGAATATAGTAAATAAGAGATGCTTCAACAGAGGGAAAAACTAAAATTGGGCAGCTTAAAGCAAATAAAGTCATCAAATAGAAAGCAACCAACCATGAGTTACAAACCACAAAGTCAGAGGTGAGCAATGGGTGAAATGTAGGCCTGGGTGGAGCTTGCGGAGTTGCTGAAAAAATCTACCAAATCCGGGGAGTTCAGTGAGCGGGAGGAGCATTACTCGGTAACCCCTAATGAAGTCCCCTTGGATGTTAAGAGTAGTTTGGGGCCAAGAACCTGTAATGTTGCCACAATTCAGTCCCCAACAGCGGGTTTGTTGAGATTTCGGAGACAACGCCCCCTATCTCAACCATTTGCAAATGTGCCTCCTGGTGCACTACTGGTTGGGGATTAAGTCCCGCTGGCTGCTGAGGGGCGTGGGGGCCCGAGACCCAATATGGTTGCCAAAAGTAAATCCCACACAGCCGAATTGCTGAGTCTAGGGATGAGCTTGCTGGTACACTCCACTCCGCCCGAGGGTTAGCGGAGTTTTTGCTGAACTCCACATTCCAAATGGAGCGTGGAGTGGCAAACTCTATAGACTCTGCCGGTGGAGAGGAGTTTACCACCCACCCCCAGGGATATGCATCCCCAGGGAAGCTTGCAGAATGCCCATAAAAAATGTAGTCAGCTCTGGTAGGCTTTGACCTAAAAATTGAGAACCTGAAAAGTAAGCAAGGAAAGAATACACTTAAATGGGCTATGCTTCAGGGGAGGGACATAAAACGAAGAGAAAGGAAAGCCCACGAAGACTAATGAATAAACAAGCATTTGCAATGCAATCGGTCTCGCCTTTGGGACCTTATATGTATTTAGCTATGCAGCACATTAGCCTGGGTGCTGAAACATCTGCTGTCTTTAACATGGAGGGAAAGTAAGCACCAAACTGCGTGACACACCAGGTATGGGAGCACATGGAGAGAAATATTGCCGTTCAGCTGGAAATGGTATAGTCCAACGCTCTGTTTTTAATATAAAATCAGGGCCTTCGATGGTCATATCACTGAATATACAAGATTTTAAAAAAATATTATTGTCTACGGGTTGGAAAACCATTTCTATGGACTGGAATCTAGAGAATGCTAAAGTGATTCTGGTATTTTACTGACCTCTGCTGGTCGTTTTCTATCACAAAAGTTAAATAGAGGCAGTTGAACAGAAAAAAAGTCCCTAAGCGGAAGCAGACAAGTCCTAGGGCTGATCTCCAGAGCCCACAAAATATATACACATTTAAGTGTATACTAAAGTGTATAAAAGAGGTCTCGAATACTCGACCTAACAAAATGAAGCAAATTAGAGCGACAATAAAGGCAACCAATGGTAAGCAATAGCCGGACTGTAAGCTATTTTGAAAATAGACAACTTGCACTATCTGATTGGCAAGACCTAAAATAATGGACCTCTCGAACATCAAGAAAATATAACCACTGTTCCTCAGGGCTATGCACTGAACGTAGTATCTTATTTTCAGAACTTAAGCCGCTTAATGCCTTGTTCCTACTGCTGGAAGGAACACAAATCAGCAGAAATCTGGCAAACCTGCTCTGTTCCCTAGAGGACAGTGAAAGTTCATTTATGCACACCGCCTGCTGGAAGACAACTTCATTATCTTTCAGGACTCGAAGATTTGATTACTTTAACAAGATATAATAATAAAAAGGGAGGAAACCCCGAAGCGGGGAGGGGACAACGTCTGGCTGCCCCCGCCATTGATCGGCGACCTTGTCTGCATTAGCGGAGCCCCGGGGAATTGTAATACACCAGCGCGGCACCAAAATTACAAGCAGTTGTCTAAAGGCGTAGAATATTAAAACGCGAAATCAATAACCGAGGAGTGCTTTAAAGACAGAGCCGCAAGAAAAGTGAGAGATTTACTGCTGGAGGGGGGCGCTTTGAACAATCATCGCTCAAAGCATCCCCGAATCTGATGTCATATATTCCTCAGAAAGGCCTTCAAGGAGACCGCATAAATTCAAGGGGGTTTACTTTTACTGCTCCATATTCAATGATGGCCCCTTCGAGCCATCACCCATCATAATCTGACACATCAGGTTCCACCTGTCACCAAAAGGTGAAACTGATGTGCATTATAATTAGGGTTCCCGGTTTTATGGTATTTATTTATTTATTTAACATTTCTATCTGTATTTATCCATATTTATTTTTGGGCCATTTTATCTGTATTTATCCAGATTTATTTTGTGTTTTCCCTTTGAATGAAGTTGAAAAACTGTACATTTCCATATTTATTTTACTGATAGATGCGCACTCATAGTTTGATGCCGGTAGTGTTTTGGCTATTTGAGCTGTCAAATATTACATAATAAAATACATAAACTGGTAAATACTAGCATTATAACATACATGTATGTTATCATATGCCCTTATTTAAAGACAGTTTATCCTGTTTTTAATTTCCCATGCTGTCCATCTGCTCAGCTGCTGGCCTATAATTCATGAAAGACAGCACAGAGAGTCACTTAGAAGAAGCACAATTTTCTGCATTTATCCACATTAAAAAATAAATGCAGACAGAAAACACATTGTTTTCGGTCTTTATTTATATGTAAAAATCCGTAAAAATGGAAAACAGGGAGCCTTAATTGTAATCAAGGCGGTGGATAGGGGTGACAGAGAAGTATAATGACCAGAAGCTACTAACTACCTCTCAACCTTCTTATTGTTACTCTGGTCTTGAGATAACTCGACATTCTTTCCATGTACCGTGTTCACCCATGGCACTTGTTCAATTTCCAAACGTAGCACCTCTGCTCAGGGTTGTATGACAGAAGCACGCATGGCCAAACCTCGCAAGCCTCGAAAATGTAGCCGCAACAAGAAATGAGTCTTAACCACAAATTCCTTTCCCACGCATGCTTTTACAACGAATTTGGTTGTCAAGGCATGATTGCTCAAGGGATATGCGTAGTAAATTGAATGTTCCAGCCCACCTACCGTGTGCCCTAACACCATACACCGCAGCCCTGTAATCCACCCCACACCAGCCCTTAAAACTACCTTGACCCCTGACCTTAAACCCTAACACTCAGTCCCTGCCCCTAAAACTACCCTGACCCCCCGCGTCCAAAAATCCTGCACAAAACCTCAGCCCCCCTGCCCCCTAAATCAGACCCCGACCTGTCCTTAAAACTACCCCTTCCCTTCCCTTCCCCTCGCCCTGAGGCCTAAAACCCTAACCTCTCCCAAAAACTACCTTAACTCCAGCACTCCTGCCCGAGCCCTAAAACTCAGCCCTGGCCGTTAAAACTACCCCTACCCCCTCCCCCTCCTTCCAAAAAAACCAAAACCTACCTTAACCTCCCCTGCCCAGAGCCCTGAAACCGTACCCAAACCCTAAGAACTACCTACCCACTCCAGCCAGTGCCCAGCCCCAATTACCTGTCTACGTCCGATGCCTCCTGTCCTGAGACTTCCTGTTCCTCTCCCCGCCCATCCGGACAGCTAGACCGCTGTCTCCCGCATGCGTGGTTAAGGGAGAAGCGTGTTTCAGGCAAGCGTTCTGCTTGCGCGGCAACAGTACACATGGCTCCGCCCATGTTGTAAAGGCCAACTCCCCTGGTCAGTAACCTATAGATTGACATTACCATCTAAATAAGTAAACATTGAAGCAACAAAACAGCCCCCCAACCCCTAAACCTTTTCCTTCCCAATACTACAATTCCAGCCATACCACCAGACAGTAGTTTAAAAATACTCACGCACATCTTTTAGGTGAAACCAAAACATGGCAGATCCAGTGTCTGGCACTATCAATTGGTGTTCGCCATCTTTGCTGCCTTGTTTTTACTAAACAGGACATAAATGTGTTTCAGCATGGGCACGAGACCCTTACAAACTGCAATGTTTGGGGAAATAATGACCCCCTCTTCCTCCTGCCACATTCACAGGTATTTAGGGGTTTTAGAATAATCCAGGATATGGGGCACATACAAATAACTAGGACACTGGAGTTCTTTAAAATCTTTTATTAGGGAAGTTATTAATAAGCTTTGCTACCTTCGAAAGTCATGTACCCCCTCCTGAGCCATATTAACCCTTTCCTCCACCTCGAATATCTACGATATATTCCTGTAACCAGGCCGCGCCACCAGGAGGAATTCGGAGTCCCACACAAGGGGTGATGTCCAATTGAGACCACCAGCCTGGTCACCGACACACTTACTAACACCGGCCATTGCAGAAGAAGTGTTACAAGTACCATCTCAATGGGCAAGATATCTTTTGTACCGTTAAAGTAGTGCACTGCTTGAGACGTCAACCTTGCCACCGCAGTTGGGCAGAGTAGCCCTATTCAGTGCTTAATTTGTAAAAATATAAGTCCCAGGACCCTTCTCAGGAGACCACTCTAGCCTGTGTCACCAATTGCTCCTTGCAGTTAGTAGTACTAACACAACTACTAACCATCACACAACTACAAGTGTGACAATTTATACTATTCCAGGCCACCAAAGGCTATAAGAATGGTGCGGAATAGTCTGAATTGTAATTTTAATGTATATTGAAATATTAAACACTTATTTTGCTCACTCTAAATTAGACAGCACCACCATGTGGTGGACTGCCATTAGTGCTGGTGTTGAGAATTAAGAGCCAGTACGGAGCATCGGAAACCACTGGCTCAAATTAAGCAATCCATGGTGAAATTGAGCATTAGACTTAAGGAATATTGCACTCCTCCCACCACTAGATGCGAGCGGAGGTATGGTGGGACAGGCTTAAAGTTCGGAGCCAACAAAGCATACTAACACATCACTTTAACAGTGAAACTAAATGCATCAAATCATTGTGAAAGCCTACAATAGCAACCGCAATGTAGAGGGTGGAGAGTGACAAAATAAGTCTCTTGGAGGTACAGCGGGTAGTCTTGGAGCATGGAGATATGTTAAGAGGTGCACGCGTTGAGAATGCAGATAAAAAGATGTGCAAAAAAAATGAAAATCTATTGCAAGAGATAAAAATATCAGGTGCGGTCATTAAAATAGAATAAAGATGTTACACATTAAAATAACTAAAAGCAAGTGAAGCTTGTGTTTTTAAAGGAAGTATCGTCCTTGACAGGGTTACCTGAATTCCCTGAACCAGTGGTGTAGTGAAACCCCTCCGCCGCCCCCGCTTACTCTGCTTAAGCGTGGGTGGTGTTCACAATTATTTAGGAGCCATGTCTGTCTGCACCTCTGCAGACAGAAACTCTAAAAACTCTGTATAAAGGAAACTGAGGTGCAGGATGCAAGTCCAATCAGAGAAAAAGATGCCCAAAAGGTGAAACCATGAGAGAAAGAGGAAAAGAGCTTGCCCCGAGGTAGCCGATTTCTGCTGTATTTTAATAATTAAATGCCAGCTAGGGGGGCATTTCTTTCTTTGCACTAAGGCTCATGGTACACTGGGGGGGGGGGGGGAGGAGAGAAGATCACGGCTTATAAAAAGAAGAAAGGAACTGACAAAAAGGAAGGCCAATACACATAATAAGACGCATGAGAGGATGAAAGGTCTGATGGTAGTTGAAAACATTATTTGCATGGGTGGGTGAAAGAATCCCTGGAATTATGACAGGCTGCAGCACTGAGGGGATGGGCAAATGGAAGTCTGGGTGGATGGGTGAATTGATAAAGGAGGGTGAAATGATGGATGAAAAAGAATGGATGTATGGATGGGAAGATGGATGAATGACTGGAAGTGGAAGGCCAGAAGGATTGATGGAAAGAGTGTAGTGATGACAAAATGGATAGAGGGAATGGTAACTGAAGGATGGACTGGTGAAAGGATGGTTGGGTGGAAACATGAAAAGATGGATAGATGGATGGATGGATGAATGAGTCTGAAAGGATGGAGAAATATATGGAATCAAGATGGGACGAAGGGAGCTCGTTTAGGCTGCGCACGGCTTATTTATTTCGCTCACCGGATGGCGTTCGAGGTAAGGATCAAAGGGGGGGGCGGGGATTTGAATTTTCTTGCTACACCCTTGCCCTGAACAGCGGTTAGAAGTGATTCTCTAAAAATTCCAAATCTGTTTTGGGCCCATGGCTTTCACCAAGTGTGAGACGACCACACGGTTACTGGTGTGACATGGAAAGAAAACGAAAAGTATTATTCACACACTTTCATACATGCCTTTTGGTTTGAAAATCTGAACACTGCCTTACGTACAACCTTTTGGCTAACCCTGTAACAGAAATGCTAATGTATTTGCTTATAAAAAAAATTAATGAAATCAAGAAAATCTGTAAACCTTTGTAAAACTGAAAGGGAAAAAATGGGCACAATGTTTCTAAAAACAAACGAGCGTATAATGAAGGGCACTGGTCCACAAATAGATGAGGCTAATATCAACTCTTGTACAGGCTTGTGTCAGACCTCTTGACCACTGTAGTCAACAGCAAAATAATCAGAAGATGGCGGCTTGTCAGAGTTTTTTGCGCGGTTTGGGAACCAAAACTAAATGCGGGTGTTATGTATGTATGCAATAGTTTCAATGTTCGTTCTCGGGGCCAGCTCGTGATGTGTTTATTATGCTTGTGCGAGTGTACTTATTGTTATTTGAATGTGTTGCTCGTGCGCGTTTCCAAGTCACATAGGGTTTCTATTCTGTTCCTGGACTTGACAGTGTTTAATTTGAGCTGGTGCTAAGCACTGCCACTTAATTGATTTCCGGTGCTCGGCACTGGCACCCAATTGTCAACACCACACTTAGGGCAGTCTGCCACATGGTGGCGCTGCTCAAGTAATTTAGAGATGAGCAGTATAACAGTTGTTTAGGAAAACAATACCCATTAAAAAATTGCTAATACCTGCCTCCCCAGCCATTCCTTTAGCTTTGGGGACCTGGAATAATCGGAATTGTTGCATTTACACGCGAGAGAGATGGATAGTAGTTGTTTTGGCAGCAATAACAAGGGCGATGGATAGGGCAGGCTGCAGTGGCCTCGCGATGGATAGGGCAGGCTGCAGTGGCCTCCTGGATAGAACCCTGGCACTGAATATTTTACAAATTAAGCACGGACTTGGAATCAGGCTGAGCTAGAAGGCAGTGGGAGGTCTTCTACCTTCTTCATAGGTGTTTCAGTTTACGAATAAAATACTTGGAATGACATGAACCCTTGGAGTATTCATCATTACAGCGGGCCGTCTAGATGCTTTTTCAGTTGTTGCTAGGTTCCACGATCACCAGTTTCAAAGTATTTCAGTATGTTAAGTGTTCAAGGAAAATGTACTCATCGGGGGAAGATGTGGCTTAATGGGCAGAGCTGCCAACTTTTAAATTGGGGAACCAGGTTAAACAAGCATTGAAAATGCAATAGGTCTCGCATTAGGAAAGTTTTTTTATTTTTTTATTTATGTGTTGGTTTTGAAAATAGCAAAATTAATACCTTTGTCAGGTGGATGTGGTGGTGGATGTGGTGGTGAATGCGATGGTGGTGGATGCGATGGTGGTGGATGCGATGGTGGTGGATGCGATGGTGGTGGATGGGGTGGTGGATGCGATGTTGGTGGATGTGGTGGTGGATGCGATGTTGGTGGATGTGGCGGTGGATGTGATGGTGGATGTGATGGTGGATGCGGTGGATGTCATGATGGATGTGATGGTGGATGTGATGGTGGATGCGGTGGATGTGATGGTGGATGCGGTGGATGTGGCGGTGGATGTGGCGGTGGATGTCATGGTGGATGTGATGGTGGATGCGGTGGATGTGGTGGTGGTGGATGTGGTGGTGGTGGATGTAGTGGTGGTGGATGCGGTGGTGGATGTAGTGGTGGTGGATGTAGTGGTGGTGGATGTAGTGGTGGTGGATGTAGTGGTGGTGGATGTAGTGGTGGTGGATGTAGTGGTGGTGGATGTAGTGGTGGTGGATGTAGTGGTGGTGGATGTAGTGGTGGTGGATGATGTGGCGGTCGATGTGGCGGTCGATGTGGTGGTGGATGTGGTGGTGGTGGATGTAGTGGTGGTGGATGTAGTGGTGGTGGATGTAGTGGTGGTGGATGTAGTGGTGGTGGATGTAGTGGTGGTGGATGTGGTGGATGTGGATGTGGTGGATGTGGTGGTGGATGCGATGGTGGTGGATGCGATGGTGGTGGATGCGATGGTGGTGGATGTGGTGGTGGATGCGATGGTGGTGGATGTGGTGGTGGATGCGATGGTCGATGTGATGGTGGATGTGATGGTGGATGCGGTGGATGTCATGATGGATGTGATGGTGGATGTGATGGTGGATGCGGTGGATGTGGCGGTGGATGTGGCGGTGGATGTCATGGTGGATGTGATGGTGGATGCGGTGGATGTGGTGGTGGTGGATGTGGTGGTGGTGGATGTAGTGGTGGTGGATGCGGTGGTGGATGTAGTGGTGGTGGATGTAGTGGTGGTGGATGTAGTGGTGGTGGATGTAGTGGTGGTGGATGTAGTGGTGGTGGATGTAGTGGTGGTGGATGTAGTGGTGGTGGATGTAGTGGTGGTGGATGTAGTGGTGGTGGATGTAGTGGTGGTGGATGTAGTGGTGGTGGATGTAGTGGTGGTGGATGCGGTGGTGGATGTAGTGGTGGTGGATGTAGTGGTGGTGGATGTAGTGGTGGTGGATGTAGTGGTGGTGGATGTAGTGGTGGTGGATGTAGTGGTGGTGGATGTAGTGGTGGTGGATGTAGTGGTGGTGGATGTAGTGGTGGTGGATGTAGTGGTGGTGGATGTAGTGGTGGTGGATGTAGTGGTGGTGGATGTAGTGGTGGTGGATGTGGTGGCGGTCGATGTGGCGGTCGATGTGGCGGTCGATGTGGCGGTCGATGTGGCGGTCGATGTGGTGGTGGATGTGGTGGTGGTGGATGTAGTGGTGGTGGATGTAGTGGTGGTGGATGTGGTGGTGGTGGCGGTGGATGTGGCGGTGGATGTGGCAGTGGATGTGACGGTGGATGTAGTGGTGGTGGATGCGGTGGTGGATGTAGTGGTGGTGGATGCGGTGGTGGATGTAGTGGTGGTGGATGTAGTGGTGGTGGATGTGGTGGTGGTGGATGTGGTGGTGGTGGTGGTGGACGTGGCGGTGGATGTGGTGGTGGTGGATGTGGCGGTGGATGTAGTGGCGGTGGATGTAGTGGCGGTGGATGCGATGGTGGTGGATGCGATGGTGGTGGATGCGATGGTGGTGGATGCGATGGTGGTGGATGCGATGGTGGTGGATGCGATGGTGGTGGATGCGATGGTGGTGGATGCGATGGTGGTGGATGCGATGGTGGTGGATGCGATGGTGGTGGATGCGATGGTGGTGGATGCGATGGTGGTGGATGCGATGGTGGTGGATGCGATGGTGGTGGATGCGATGGTGGTGGATGCGATGGCGGTGGATGCGATGGCGGTGGATGCGATGGCGGTGGATGCGATGGCGGTGGATGCGATGGCGGTGGATGCGATGGTGGTGGATGTGGCGGTGGATGTGATGGTGGATGCGGTGGATGTGATGGTGGATGCGGTGGATGTGGCGGTGGATGTCATGGTGGATGTGATGGTGGATGCGGTGGATGTGGTGGTGGTGGATGCGGTGGTGGATGTAGTGGTGGTGGATGTGGTGGTGGATGTAGTGGTGGTGGATGCGGTGGTGGATGTAGTGGTGGATGTAGTGGTGGTGGATGTGGTGGTGGTGGATGTGGTGGTGGTGGATGTGGTGGTGGTGGATGTGGCGGTGGATGTGGTGGTGGTGGATGTGGCGGTGGATGTGGTGGTGGATGTAGTGGTGCTGGATGTGGTGGTGGTGGATGTGGTGGTGGTGGATGTGGTGGTGGATGCGATGGTGGTGGATGCGATGGTGGTGGATGCGATGGTGGTGGATGTGGTGGTGGATGCGATGGTGGTGGATGTGGCGGTGGATGTGATGGTGGATGTGATGGTGGATGCGGTGGATGTGGCGGTGGATGTCATGGTGGATGTGATGGTGGATGCGGTGGATGTGGTGGTGGTGGATGCGGTGGTGGATGTAGTGGTGGTGGATGCGGTGGTGGATGTAGTGGTGGTGGATGCGGTGGTGGATGTAGTGGTGGTGGATGTGGTGGTGGTGGATGTGGCGGTGGATGTGGCGGTGGATGTGGTGGTGGTGGATGTAGTGGTGGTGGATGTAGTGGTGGTGGATGTGGTGGTGGTGGATGTGGTGGTGGATGTGGTGGTGGATGTGGTGGTGGTGGTGGATGTGGTGGTGGTGGTGGATGTGGTGGTGGTGGTGGATGTGGTGGTGGTGGTGGATGTGGTGGTGGATGTGGTGGTGGTGGATGTGGTGGTGGTGGATGTGGTGGTGGTGGATGTGGTGGTGGTGGATGTGGTGGTGGTGGATGTGGTGGTGGTGGATGCGGTGGTGGATGTAGTGGTGGTGGATGTGGTGGTGGTGGATGTGGCGGTGGATGTGGCGGTGGATGTGGATGTAGTGGTGGTGGATGTAGTGGTGGTGGATGTAGTGGTGGTGGATGTGGTGGTGGATGTGGTGGTGGTGGTGGATGTGGTGGTGGTGGTGGATGTGGTGGTGGTGGTGGATGTGGTGGTGGTGGATGTGGTGGTGGTGGATGTGGTGGTGGTGGATGTGGTGGTGGTGGATGTGGTGGTGGTGGATGTGGATGTGGTAGTGGTGGATGCGGTTATAAAGCCTGTGATTGATAGAACTTAGAAACGGCAAAACTATGATAGCAAGCATATGTTTAATTAAGCGCATGTGGACAGTGAATTGCATTGCATGAAATCCTTTCCTTAGTGTGGCATGTCATATTTAGTCCAATCCCTAGTGCAAAATCAACATGAATCACTTTTCGTTCCAAAAACACATGTAGGAGCAAAAATCAAAAATCTAACTTAGGTGAACAGTCTCTAATGCAGCAAAGTAACCAAGTGTGTGGCATTTCTTATAGGTGTAAAATCACTCTGCATAGAGAGAAAATTTAGTTTGATGATGAATGAGTTGTGAAAAATGTGTATTCGTATGACATCCCCAGCACATAGAGGTGCAAAAATTACATTTAGTTGCAAAATCACACTTTGTGAAACATCGATAGAAGTGTGAACACACTGCGATGCGCTAAAATAAAATTAGTGTTATAAAGCAAAGCAAGCAGATATCGTTATTATCAACATCGGATTAAAAAAGAAAAAAAAAAAAAAAAAAAGGAGACACGGCCGACCAGCCGTGAAACTGAAAGCACGGCCGGCCGGCCGGCCGTGAAAAAGCCTTTGATGCAGCAGGGGGTAATTAGGGGAGGAGAATGGCTGGGCTGAGGCAGAGCGCCAAGCCTTTGATGCAGCAGGGGGCGGAGCGGGAAGAGCTGCTGGCGGCACTAAGCTGACCATTTGATGCTGTGCACGCGCATTTTAACTAATTGCGCTTGTGCATTGAGTTAAAAGTGCACATGCACTTCATCAAATCGCCAGTGAATCGCCAGTGTAGGTAAGCTTTGTTTAAGCCCCCATAGTCTCGCTCTGCTCAATGCGCATGCGCATTACAGGCGAGACCTAAAAACCACTTTCGACTCAACAGCCTTTGAACTTAAACTCCACAAGTTCTAGATCTAAAAAAAAAAAAAAACCTGACCTTGTGTAATTTTATCTGGTGCTCACTTAAAGCGCTCCAATGTTTTTGGCCCATTTTTTGAGCCATATAAATAAAACAAGGGAAAAAAAGAAAACAGTGTCTGGCGCCATCTAATGCTGTGGACACATAAGCTCCCTCATCATTAATGAAGACGGCAGGATGACTTGCAATTAAAAATCTATTAATACATGTTGTTGAAGGACAGTGGGGCCAGCAAAGCTGGCCTTAAGATAGAATGCTCCTTCCGTTACACCTCTGTGATGGCCCTGGAAGACGGCCAACCACAAAAGATCTAGCGGGATGTCCAGAAGGCACACCTTAATATGTTCTGGGTCAACTAGTTCATAGTTTCCGGTTTCTACAAATTTCCTCCAGCCAGAGGCGAAACGCTGTCCTCGATCTTTTGGCGCCATCTAGTGGAACAGCCATTTTACCTTCCCCCATCATTAATAAAGAGGGCATGCTTACTTTGATATCTGGTAATATACTTGGCAGCACAACCAGTGGCCATGGAAAAGTGCACACACTGGTTCTTACTGAAGGGCCAAGTAATTGGGAGATGCAACGCTATAGTCTCACCACATACCAGTACACACCGATTATGGAGGCAAGGGCATAAGTAGGGGGTACACGTGGGTGGACGCCGTCCATCCACTATTTTCACAGATTGGCCGCTGTCCACCCTGCCAATAAGTTGGACCCCACTGAAAAATATGCTCATTCGTCTTGGGGACGTTTGCAAATACTGCAGCGCCTGCACTTTTTTTGTCTGCTTTCGATCCACAACAACGTGCAGGCCGGAAGGGGCTTTCTTAGTTGAGACTCCTGCTGGGCCCATAACAAAGTCGAATTTGAGGGGACCTCCTTTTGTTGGAGTCTCCTGGCCGGGAGCGGTCAGGAGCCTCACACCTAGAAGCAAATGCAGCAGAGGGGAAGCAAAGGCTCAAACCTTGTTTGCACTTCACACATACTTGAGAGGCAGCTTTTCACTTTGTTCAGTTCCTGTTTAGGAGATATGCATGCATGGTAAGAATGTCAGATGTGTTGGTCTTTCCCAGTACTTACACAGTAATAAATAGCATTTATATAGTGCTTACTAGCCCTGAGGAGGTGTTGAAATAATTTAAATATCACTACTTTTTCTTGTAAAGCACTATGGGTAGAGGAAGTTTACACTGACAAAAGGCAACATTGTTTTATGAGTAGCTTACAAGTGTGAATCTTCTGCCTAAATCAAGAGGGTTCCCCTGAATACTCAAAATGTACTCATGGTAGACCTGTTAAACATATGTGAGGGCTTACTTCTTGTGATGCCACTTTCTGTGCCGTCAAGCGCCGCAGCGTCATGTGCCGTGGCATCACACGCTGCGACGTCACGCGCCTGGATTACGTTTGCATACTGATTAACTAGGTTAGTCCCCCCCACTTCTTTTTTTAGGACTTGTGCCCTGATGTAGGCATTAAATATCACACAGCGCTGAATGTTAGCAAGGCTCAAGATCAGGCTGAAAGTTTTACAGATATAAACTGGGCACATGACTTACAACTACCTGTGCCTATAGACATTGAGTATGAAGTGCCTGGATACGCTTGACTGGTATGCGGTCTTCTTTCCAGACATCATTTTTAGGTCTCGCGACCTATCGATGCGCGCATGCGCATCGAGCGGAGCGAGAATTCAAGTGGCGAAAATTCTCGTGAAACCACCAGCTTTTTGCTGGCGTTTTCATCAAGTTCACGTGAACCACGTGTTCAAACACGAACGCGCATCAGCCTCCCTCCATTTGCCGCACAGCACATCAAAGGGCTTCGCCCAGCGTGCGCTCTGCGGCTTCTCGGCTTCTCCTCCCCTAATTACGCCGCACACAGCCTTCCTTGCATTTCTCCTCCCCCTCCCCAGCCAGCTTCCCCCAGGCCGTGTTCCCTCATCCCTCGCACCCCCTCATCCTTCAGCTTATCACATTCTTCAAACTAAAAATGCGTCCCCGCTTGTAGCATGCAGGGGCCTAAAGTGATTGCATTAACCAAACTAGTTTTCCTACCCAATTTTTTTTCCCGACAGATAAAGGTAAGTTGCATTTATATTTTCCATTTAAGGTATGTGCGTTGTATTGTGTATGTCTGTACGTAAACATCTACCAAAATCCCCCAGGATCAGAGTTCACTTACTTTTATTTATGCACTTTGACTGCTGCCCAGATCAGTGATGAGTGCTTGGCAAAGAATAAATAGTAATAATAAAATACATTTTCATGCAGATTTTAATAATGCTCAAAACATTTATGTTTTGGGATATCCGACGATCTTATTTCTTAAGATATTTTTATTTACAGTAATAAGAAGTCTTCTAACGAAGCTTGTAGGTGTCTTCACCAAGTCAAACGTTACTTCTGTTTGTACTTTCGATTTCGAATTTATATCAAAGTATATAACTGCCAAGGGTATGCCCAAATTACTGGGAAATTGCCATAATAATGCAGACTAATTGTGAAACATTTCTAGCGCTTAATTACACGGGGATAAGGGCGCCTACTTAGGGCAGACAATGGCCGTGCTGACGTAGCCTATTCCGTCGAACATTTCTCGTCAGAATATTGCACAGCAGGCCACGTCTTGTATCTGCTGAACTTTCCTCATCACTTGGTATAAAATACACACACCCACTCCTCGACGAAAAAAATGCTTGTCGCGGTCTGTTTGGAAGCTAGTTATCCTACTGCTAGGCACCGACTGACTTGTACGTGTACAACGTGTGCTGTAAAATAAACATCTGTCTCCACCTGATGGCTAGCAGTGGTACTGCACACACCAGCCTGAGACAAACATACACGCCAGGCGTTTAGCGCCTTATTTCATTTTCCTCACACTTAAAACAAGCATTGGCATTGCCAATAGGTCTCGCTTGTGGGACCTTATAAGTATTTAGTTTTGCAGCACAATATCCTTGTTGCATAATCGGATATTGTGCTGCAAAACTAAATACTTATAAGGTCCCACAAGCGAGACCTATTGGCAATGCCAATGCTTGTTTCATTAACAGTCAAGGAACAGCTTGAAATAATTCAGTCTCACTGTGTCAAGTCTCACTGTGTCAAACAACTCTATTTCTGAACCCATCAAGTCCTCCGGAAACAGAGGGTATACTTCGTAGATGACAGCCAATCACCATTGGTGTATGGTAAAGGAGTGCTATGCAACAGCCAATAATGAACTACATATCTACTCATCTATGCAAGAACACCCCAGATAGATCACCCGACTCTATGCAAGCACAACCTGGATGGATGACCCGATTCCTTGCAAGCACGATCTGGAGGAGTCACCCGATTCCTTGCAAGCACGACCTGGAGGAGTCACCCGATTCCTTGCAAGCACGACCTGGAGGAGTCACCCGATTCCTTGCAAGCACGACCTGGAGGAGTCACCCGATTCCTTGTAAGCACGACCTGGAGGAGTCACCCGATTCCTTGCAAGCACGACCTGGAGGAGTCAAGCACGACCTGGAGGAGTCACCAGATTCCTTGCAAGCACGACCTGGAGGAGTCACCCGATTCCTTGCAAGCACGACCTGGAGGAGTCACTCTATTCCTTGCAAGCACGACCTGGAGGAGTCACCAGATTCCTTGCAAGCATGACCTGGAGGAGTCCCCCGATTCCTTGCAAGCATGACCTGGAGGAGTCCCCCGATTCCTTGCAAGCACGACCTAGAGGAGTCACCTGATTCCTTGCAAGCACGACCTGGAAGAGTCACCCGATTCCTTGCAAGCACGACCTGGAGGAGTCACCCGATTCCTTGCAAGCACGACTTGGAGGAGTCACCAGATTCCTTTCAAGCACGACCTGGAGGAGTCACCGGATTCCTTGCAAGCACAACCTGGAGGAGTCACCCGAATACACGACCTGGAGGAGTCACCCGAAAACTTGCAAGCACGACCTGGAGGAGTCACTGGATTCCTTGCAAGCACAACCTGGAGGAGTCACCCAAATACTTGCAAGCACAACCTGGAGGAGTCACCCGAATACACGACCTGGAGGGGTCACCCGAAAACTTGCAAGCACGACCTGGAGGAGTCTACCGAATGCTTGCAAGCACGACCTGGAGGAGTCTACCGAATACTTGCAAGCACGACCTGGAGGAGTTACCCGATTTCTTGCAAGCACAACTTGGAGGAGTCACCCAATTTCTTGTAATCCAACTCCATGCAAGCATGACCTGGATGGATAACCAGACTCCATGCACAAACAACTTTAACTGATAACCTGATTCCATTCCATGCAAACACAACCTAGAGGGATCCGATTCTGTGCAGGCACTGCCTTTATGGAGCATCGACTGATTGCATGCAATTCCAGAGCTAAAACGATGCTACAGTTTTATATTAATGTCTTACTGGTCTGCATAAAGAGGCCTTTCAGATTCAGACATATAACACCAATCTTAAAGGCTCAGGCTTGAGAAAGCAAAATAATTTTAAAAAGTACAAAAAGCTTAAGCAATATAGAAAAGGAAATGCCTCCTCACAAGTCCTGAATTAAAGCCCATGTCAGCAAGTGCCCTCTGGAACGAAGGAAATATCAGCAAAATTAAAATGTCAAAAACATGAATTATGACTGTCCACTTTAAAACAGATCTTGAAAGTTATAGTTTCCAAATTTCAACATATTGGTTTCTAAAAATACACCATTTTTTTTTTTATACAAAATACAAGCTTTTTAATCTAAAACTAAATTCCCAAAAAAACAAGAGCTTGACTTTTTCATAAAAACACTTTATCTCACAAATGTTAGCTTTTAATTTTTAGAAAGTATCTTTATGGTCTCCAAACATCTAATCATCATTTTCATTAAGTTTACTCATATATCAATGCCACATCAATTCTGCCCACGATGCCCATGCGTCACAACCACAAGCCAGAATGCTCATGTGCCAACCTTTATGGTGGAAATACCAGGGGGCAGGTTTCCAACATGGAAGGATGCTGCTAGACCAGAGTGACTCTATGAACAGGCGCGCAACACCCATTGGGCTCACGGGGCTTCAGCCTCCTCTCCTCCCCAGGCCCGGACTGGCCGTTGTGGGCACCGGGCAATCCCCCGGTCGGCTACAAGGGTGGGGGCCGGTTTTGGGCCCTGGGGGGCGTTTTGTTGCAGAGCCGGTTTTGCAGCATAGCTGCAAAATCGGCCCTGTAACAAAATCGGCTGAAAAAATCGGCCCTGTAACAAAATCGGCTGAAAAGCGGCCCTGGCAAAGCGCTCGCCCCCCTCCCGCCCGGGGGGCGGGGGGGCCGGCCAAGCACTTTGCCAGGGCCGGTTTTGGTTCCCAGTCCGGCCCTGCTCCTCCCCCCCTCCCGTCGTGTGTGTCAGCTCGGGCTGACAGGTTTGCGTGCTGGCGACCTTAATTGCAGCCGCACCCCAGTATTTAACATGTCTTTAAAAGACCATTTACGTGTAAATGAGGGTTTTGTTGTGTGTTCACCCCTTCTTACAGCCACTCGGTCTATGGTCGGAAGATTTAGCCCCCCCCCCCGAAATATTTCTCAGCCCCCTCCGCCCCGAAATTTGGCTCTAGTTGCCCGCCTGCTCATCAACACATAAACCAGCACCCACATCAGCAAGTGAGAAAGATTTTTAATAAAAAAAGCAAACAAACAGGTAACCTCACCCCTCTCCAGAGTATGGGTACAAGCACGGGTTCACCTAACACAATGACATGTTATTTTATTTTCAGTCATGTAATGAGATGCCAAATTGGTCCCTTTAATGGAAACTTCCTACTACATGAAATGTCCTTTGCAACTTTATTTATTGGTAAAGGTAGTCAAACCATATTGCCTGCTTAGGGGGGGGGGGGGTTATAGGTAATTTTACGGAAGTTACCTGTAACCATCTGTTGTTAACTCACCTGTCCAATAGGCCAATTTAGAGATTATTACTGTTCCTTAAGTGTGACAATTCTAATATTTGGGAACAGCCGTTGTGCATTACAGTCACATCCTTTTAAACCTAGTTTTTAGTTTTTAAAAAAAATACATTATATTCCTTTTATGAATCACAATATAGAAGCCAAATGATGTTAAGGAAAACGTCTTCAGGGGTCATCATCCCTGCACTTTCTTTATAGATCTATTAAAGTGATTCTTAACCTTTCGACTTCTGCGGACCCTATTAAATCACAGATGGAAAACAGGGACCCTCAAACCGGTTCTATGACCTGCAACATAACAATAAGGCACAAAAAACAAAAATGCATACATTATATGAACCCAGAACATCTACCTTCCTCTACAACTGAATATTTCACTATCAAAGGGTGAAAAGGACACTTACTGCAAAAGGCTAGAAGACCAGGCGCTCATTATGACAGAGTACACGCTGCCTACTAGAAAATAATACTCCGTGGTCAAAAGTGCTGGCATGCCACCTTTCAATACAAAAAGTGTAGGTGCTTGGAGTCCAGAAGTGCCTGCCCATGTAAAACAGTTGATGGAAAAACTGTGTAGCTTGGAAGGGCCTTTTAGAAGTCTACTGGTATACACCGGTGTAGATCACAGGGTGCTTAAAATTCTGGCTCTGAGTTTGCAGACAAGTATGATTTTCTAGAAAATCAAACTCTAAAAAGTGTTTCGTCATTAGCCGATTGCTAGTTCAGATTGGAGCATATTTGAATGCCGTAAGTGCCAGAGCTGCCAACTTTGGAGCTGTGGATCCAGGTTTGAGTCTCTGCATCGGTTTATCATCCTAGAGTTACTGGCAAAATTCACTTAATCTTCTTATGTCTAGAAAACATGCCTAGAGAGCCTCATGGGTGATTAGCCTCGCTCTACAAATCCAAGTATTATTACTATGCCAACACTGACAGTCACACATGCTCTGTCCTTAATTAGTTATGAGCTTCGGACTACAAACGCTTTTATAAATGTGATTTTTGATTTTTTAAACATCTCTTTATTGGTTTTAATAGTTTTATCAAACACTTTAGGATGCAATACAGTATGTTTCAAGTAGGTAGTATTGTTACCTGATGAAACTATCATCTTCAGAGGAGGAACTATTTATACAACTATTTAGGACAAAATGCTTAAGATTTACAGGTGATTAGAGGTTATATGGTTCGATAGACCCTCGGAACAGGCACCCCAAGTCCACAGACCACAGTTTAAGAGCTGCAAAGAGTCTGGTCCCGTGAAACCAAAGAAGGCTTGGGTCTGGTTACTACCTGGCCTAGACCACTCTAACTGAATAAACAACAAATATGACCAGGTTAATTAATTCAATATATTGACACCACACCTAGCCAATTATCCTAAGTGGGCAACATTTTCATTCTGATCATTTTTACTTGTTCACATGTATTTTTTTCCAATTCAATATGTGCGAAAACAAGACACTTGTCAAAAACATTATACACCATCAATACAAACACATATTACAGACAATAAAAATGAAAAAAACATTCATATAGACACCATATATAAACAGAAAGGGGGGATGCCTCCAAATATTACATTCATGGGGCACCAGTCCTAATATCTTATACACAAACAAGCGGCCAATCAAGAGTTTCTAAGGGCCTGCTTGTCAACTACACTGGAAGCTGTTTTTATCAGGGTCTAATTGCAGGGGAGACTATTTAAACTGCATTCCTGCAGCACCCATTGTGATTCATGTTCCAGCGTAGGCTAGGTGTGGTGTCAATATATTGAATTAATTAACCTGGTCATAAGAGTCTGGTCCCAGCACTTCGAAGTGGCCAAAGTTACTCAGTAAATCCATTCAACACAAATCGGTGTTTACCTTTTTCAAATAACAAAAACATTGCATGCTTACTGTATAGAACGCATGCATAACAAATGTAATGTGTGCTGATTCAGTGGACTTTTGAAATGTAAAATAGTACTTCATGACGCAGGGGCGAGGCAGGGAGGCGAAGCTCACTACATGTATATAGTACAGAAATGCCAGTGCTTAAATTGAACCAGTGGTTTCCAGTGCTCGGCACCACTGGCGCTTGTGTCAGTCTGCCACAAGAGGATGCTGTCTGGCTATTTTAGAGATAACCACAACAGCTAATTATTAATTCAATATACATTAAAAATGAGTATTACCTGCCACCCAAACCATTTTTACAGCTTTGGGGGCTCAATTAATCCGAATTATCACACTTGTAGGTGTGTGATGGTTAGGGGCTGTGTTGTTACTCTTATTGGCAGCATGGGAGGGGCAATATGTGGTGCAAGCTGCAGTGAACTCCTGACGAGATCTTTGGCATTTTTGTACAGATTTAGCACCGATAGGTCACGCACACATCCGTGCTGCCAAGTCAGGCCTTTTTTTTTTTTTTTTTTAAAAAGGGGCAATTATTTCAGACTGACAGCAAAACGGAAACGTTTAATTGACAACAGGGTGCCGTCCGAACAGTGCACGATTGTCGATAAATTATCTATTGGGCCATATGCATTAAAAGAGCGGACGGAAATATTTAACTTCATGTGTGTAGTTATCCTTATCATCCACCAGAGGGCGATGTTGGGTTTGAAGACTGAAATCCAACACGCAGCAGGATTTGTGTTTGTGCAGCCACTTTCCTCAGTAGGAATTATTGCTTTTTTATGCGGACAAGCACCTGATCACACCGCGATGAGGTCTACCCATAATCTGGTTTTAGATTTAATCACCTGCCTTAACAGGATTCCACTACCCACCTCTTGAACGCCGGAATCTATAAATCCCAAATACGTCGCGAATAAAATAATTGAAAAGTGACGTTTTTATTAAACCCGCGAAGTCTGGTCAAGTCGGTAAATTGCTCTTGAAGGTTCCCAATTGTATCTGACAGACCGAGGCACACTTCAGGCCTCCCAGCAGGGGCGGCTCTAGGCTCATGGTGGCCCTGGGCAGGGAGCGTAGGTAGGGGGCCCAGGAAGAGGGGGTCCGGGCGGGGCGGAGCGCAGAGGCCAGTGAAGGGGGGGGGGGTGGGGGAAGGGAGTCAGGGTGTTTGGAAGTGGAACAGAGCCGGAGGCCGCCAAATCCCTGCCAGAGGCTGCCACGCAAATATGTATCCATCCTCAGAGGATTATTATATTAAGGATATATATTGGCGTGGTGGCCCCTGGGGTTTGGTGGCCCTGTGCAGGTGCACAGGCCTAAGGCCACCCCTGCTCCCAGCCCACCTCTAGTCACGGGCAGCTGCCCGAAGACCCCCTGTCTAGTGTTTCACATTGGCACAAAGGGCTTGTGAAGGCATCTTGAAATCACTTGTGTGTGAAGTAACACAACACTAAGGACAGAAAAAATTCAGAATAATTTGAGCAGAGGCTAAAGAATACAATACCAGGATTAAGCATGGGCATAATTAGGCTGGAGTAAATTTGTGCGACTCGGACGCAAAATTACTGATAATTTTAACATTGGAATTTTGAGAGCTCCAATGAAGACAATGGAGTTGCTCTGGCCTTTTAATGGCTGGTGTAAGTCGGAGCTCCAACATTCCATTGTTTGTCTAGATGTTTCTCCCCTCTTAATTAAGAACATTCTACCCTTAGCGGGTGGAATGCTCCAATAGCCTTATAGCCCTTCTGTCTCAAATTATTCCAGTTGAAGGCCCTCTCCTCTCTTATACGCCCACTGGTATGGCCCTTGGAAGTGAAATAAAATTCAATGAAGACCATTTGTGAAGTGCGATACCTACCCCCTGGCATCCTAGCGCTACAGACATCGCGTGCAGGCGAGCAGTTAAAGACTATTCAGATTTATTGAAGAGCAGAGTTTTTAGAAGCTTACGAAAGGGGAGTAAATTGGGGTCTGCTCGCAGATGGAGGCGCAGGGAGTTCCAAAGTTTGGCCGAGTTAAAGGAAAAGGAGCGGCCACCACCTCTTGCTCTTTTTATCCTGGGTACTGTGGCGAGGAAGGAAGATGCTGATCTAAGCTGTCTATTCGGGTGGTAGGGGGTAATCAGTGATTGATTAATGGCAGAGCCCATCTTCCAGAAGGCTCAGTGGGCAATGCACAGGGCCTTGAATTCAATTCTTTCCCTGACTGGAAGCCATTGGAGGTTCTTTAGTCCGGGTTTAATTGAAAGTCAACTGGAAATCTGAAGGAGTATTCGGGCTGCGTACTTTTGGATGACCTGGAGCTTGCGCAAGGTGGACTGAGGGCCCCCTAAATAGAGAGCATTCACAAAATCTAGGTGTGATAGGATAAAACCCTGGACCATAATCTGTTTTGCCTGGAATGGCAGTAGGGTGAGAATTTTTTGTAGCAGCACGAGTAGACCGTAGCAAGTGACTGCAAGTTTAGCTGCTTGATAGTTAAAGTTAAGGGAGTTACCCAGCCAGATGCCCAGGCTTTTGATAGTGTCCTTTGGCGATGGAGCAGGGCCGAGGCAGATAGGCCACAATGAGTCAATGGTAAGCTTGGGGGTATTACCCAAGAGCATTAGCTCAGTTTTGTCTCCATTCAATTTGACACAGGAGAGTGTCATCCATTTGGCCACCTTTTCCAAGCATCCACTCAGGTTGTTATGGGCGGTGTTTGGCTGGTTAAGGGCCACAACTAGCTGAGTGTCGTCGGCATAAGTGATGATTTTTATCCCGAAAAGACCGACATTCTCAGCTAGGGGGCTCAGATATATGTTAAATAGCGCAGGTCTCAGGGAAGAGCCCTGAGGCACACTGCAGCCCAGAGGCTTGCTGAGGGAGGTGATTTCACCCTCAAAAACCTGGAAAGAGCAGTCTGTCAGGATTTAAACTAGGTGATGGCATTTCCTGAAACTCCTAAGCTGGTAAGCCGGTGTGAAAGGATGCCGTGGTTTACAGTGTCGAATGCGGCACTTAAGTCAAGGAGGATGATTGCTGCAGAGCCTACTTGATCCAAGATCTTCCTGGCCTATTCCGTTAATGCAAGAAGGGCGGTTTCGGTCCCATGCATGGGGCGGAATGCTGTCTGGGAGGGATCGAGCAAGTGGTTGTTCTCCAAGAACTCTACCAGTACTATGTTAACATGTTTCTCAAGGATCTTGCTCAGCCAAGATAACAGGGAGATTGTGCCGAAAATTACTGGGCTTATCTTGGTCTAGGTTAGGTTTTTTCAGGAGGGCCTTAACCATGGCGCGCTTCCAGGGCAGAGGGACAATGACGGTGGATATGGAGGCATTGAGCAGATCAAGTATGGTGGGTAGAATGTTGCCAGTGACTGGCAGCAAGGTGCGTGGTGGTGCACTGTCATAGGGGGAGCCAGATTTCACCTGATGAATAATGGATTCTAATATGGTGGGATTAAGAGAGGGAAGGATTCCAGAGTGGCTGGGGTGATTATTTGGAGAGTTTGGCGAATGTGATGTGGGTCTGGGTGGGGGAGAAGGAGGTGTAAATGGTATGTATTTTTTGGAAAAAGAATTCTGCAAGGTTGTTGCCGCGGGTTTGTGCATCAATGGTGCTCGGGGGCTTCTCTGGGAGCTTGAGGAGGGTTTTCGTGATTCGATATGTTTCCTTAGGCTTGAAGGCAGAGCGTTAATTTTTTCTTCAAAAAAAAGTCAATTGTGCGGCTTTAATTTCATTTTTAAACGTTTTTATCGCCTCTCTGTATGCAATTTCGCTGGAAGGGGAATAATCTAGTCATTTCCTCTCTAATTTTTACAATGACGTTTCCTTTCCCGTAATCTGGAGCGGCACTGCGCTTTGTTTCGGAGCATTTCATGGAGAGCACGGAGTCTAGTGAGTCGTAGATCCATCTATTGCAATCCTCATGGGCTAGAGTGGGATCAGGGTTGTTGGGTGGTCTAGAGGTTTCAAGGGCAGTCAACCAGCCAACTAGGGGAAGTTTGGACCAGTTCGGTTCCCTATGAGTGATTGTGTTAGTGGGAGGGTCGGGGTGCCCCAGGAAAGAGGGATCAAGTAGTGGTCCGACCAAGGAAGGGGAGAGGGAGTTCCCACTATGAGATCTGCACAGTTACTAAAAATGGGATGAAGTAAGTGACCTTTGGTGAGGGTGGGTTTGAGCACTAGTTGTTTAAGTTGTAATGCAGAGAGGCTTGTGGTTATTTCTAAGACAGTGTGATCCGAGGCATCGTCAAAATGGATATTAAGATCCCCTAATAGTGTGAAATTAGATGGTTTGCATGCCATATCAGCTATGATAGGGGGAAGGGTATTAAGAAATTGTCCCAAGGCCCTGGGTGGACGATATACAAGTAACCCGAAGAAGGTACTTGTGGGGGAGAAATCTATGGCAAAATAAAGACTTTCACAGTCTGGTATAAGGTATGGGGAGCTGCGGCACCTATAACAGTCTTTATAGATGACCACTAGACCTCCTCCTCTACCCACTTTACGGTCTTCTTGTTGTATTTGATAACCTTGAGGGAGGAACCGGATAAGATCCGGTTCTGACTCTGCATTGAGCCAGGTCTCGGTCAGGAATAAAGCATCTGGGTTGAGTTCTTCTAAGAGCATGGAAATTTCAGTGGTGTGTTTGGGGAGTAACGTATAATTCAGGAGGTACAGGCTTCGCTGGGATTTTTTGGTGGGTAGGGCAGATTGGAGCTGAAATCCACAGTGTGTGCAGGTGGTGCGTTTATCTGCCAAGTTCCAGGAAAAATGGCAGATAGCGAGGGTTGTTCCTCTCAAATTCAGGAGGGAATTGGGGCTATAGGTCCTATGCTGCATGGAGAAACGAGCAGGGGTTGGCTGCCCGGCTAGGCGCAGACGGGCTTGCCGTTGGCGGCCTTCGCGCCCTATGTAGGTTATGTGCTTACTCCTCCATGCGCAAGTAATAATTTGGGGAGCAAATTCCTACCACAAGGGGACATTTGGCGAGTGCATGCTGCTCCTCGCTATTCATGTTTTGCTGCATTTAATGCTGTTTCTTAGCTCAAAATGCATCTTCGCGTCTATTTTGGATGCAAGGATGCATTTTGCGCTGAGTAAATAGTGGTAAACATCGGAAGCTGGGAAAAATCTTACCTCAGCATATTTAGCGAGGAAAAAAAAAAAAAAAAAGTAGGTCTTCAAAAGTGATCAGTTGAAGGACACAAGTAATGCATCTGTGTTCCAGTGGAGAGACAAATACAAGAAGAGGAAGTAAAGCCCACACAAGCTAACAAATAAAAATCGAGCATATGAGAGTGAGAAAGCCAACCAGTGGTAAGCAATGGCTGGGCGCTCAGTCCTCTGTTACTGACAATTGGTCGTTTTGCCAACAGAGCGCTTGTGCTGTCCGTTAGGCGAGACCTACAAAAATGCACGTTTATCATAAAAAAAAGATTCTTTTATAGAAATCCTAAAACTGAAATCACAGTGCATGAAAGTATTTTCTCTAAGGAATATGAATATAAAAATTTTATTTTTTTGAATAGTCACTTATTATCATGTACACTGCTTGAGTAACACTGCACTGGTGGCTTATGTGGGAACTTTGCCTGAGAGACAGTACACAGATTCCGTTAATTATTTTTTTAAACACCCTCATCCTCAGTCTAGGTGTGCAGGGCAATGGATTTTGTTACATACTCCTCAAATGAAGTGTGCTAAAAACAAATTGGAAACGGAACGAAGGATGACTAGAAGTACAGACTAGATGAAGAGGAGTGCCAGTGACCTCCAGAAACAATGATTAAACAACTTGTAGTACCAGCCCCTTCATTGCGCTTAGCTTCTTTCAGGCAGCGGCGGGAAACCCTTGGGTAGCTGTGCGCCTTATAAATTCAAAATAACAATAACACTTTTCTTCGGAACCAGGTCAGAGACATAACAATTATCTGTCTGCAGACTGCCCTATGCCCCTCTCTAAATGTTGGTACCCTCGTCTTGGGCCCTGCTGTTAATGGCTAAGGACGGCCCCATGGGTCCCAAGGTTATTCCACTTTTTATAGATAACTTATTGGCAATCTGGTTCACACCACCAGCTGCTACTGAAGGATTTTACTTAGAATTGCCTTGGTGTAGTGCTGGAACTAATCATATCAGAGGACTTGATCACCTTTTCTCCTTCCCAGATCTGTGTATTTATCTCTTAATACCCTCTGGATGGGATCTGGAGTTAGTCCTTCTTTTATTCTGAATATTCAAGGCTGCCATCCAGATGTGTGCATGGAAGTGGATGTGAGGACACTGCATGCAACCCCTCATCTCTGCATGTAAACTGCTTCCAAAAAACGATTACAAACGTATGAAAGATTGGTGTGAGGCCAAGTCAATATTTCAATTATACTGGAGTTATCTGATTAATTTTGTGTTACTCTATTAACACGAAATTACAAACCATTATGCAATTACTTCCAGTTGCGTAAGTATGAATAATTTGGCACAAGAAACTTGATGAATGCGAGCTGCTGCTGCTGTTCTCTTACATTTAGCACTATTTTCTTAGCTTAAAAATGCATCCTCGGGTTTATTTTGGGTGCAAAGCACATTTTGCAATAAGAAAGTATCACTACATGCCGGGTTACGCTTCTTACATAATTTTCCTCCAAGTTCATGAAATTACGCGATAGCAAATTATGAGAGTTACGCCCAGCCCCAGTTGGCGCTACATTGAGGACCTCAGGCGGTTAGTTAATGGTGTCACCACACTACAAAAGGATACCAGCTTTTAAAAATTATGGCCTATTTAAGGCCTTGTTGATAGGGATATGGAGTGTCTGAACGGCAAAACAACATGCTACAAATATTTCTTTTTGGTTCAAATTTTTTTATTAGCATTTTCGAGAGGTATATATCAGACAACATTTGGCAAAGCCAATATGTATTCTTAGGCACTCCACATTCTTCCAAAAACACTAGGAAAAAAAACAAATTCTGGAATACCCTCCTCAGATTACCCCTACAATCATCCCTTCTGGTTAAGTCTTTAGGGCTATCGGGGTTTTTTAGGCACAGACTAGGCCAGTGGTATAGTCTTGTCATTCTAATTACAAACCCACATGGCTCATGCGTATCTCATCAGTATGTTCATATATACTCTTCCCCAGATCGACACACGTGCCAACCCAATAAAAAACATAACACCGCCTCCTGTGTGCTAACATCCCCCCTACCATGCCCCCTTTCCACCTTCCTGTTGCTGTTGAAATATCTTCTTAGGTAAATCCATTCCGAACTGTGACCTGGTATCTGAATCAAAACATCACCGTCCACCGGTGCCTCCCTAATGGAACATATCTACACCCCATCACACAAGCCCAGAATCAGGGAGCCCCCACACTCCAATATCTAGGACACGTGACCTCTTTATATTCCTTGGCCAAGACCCCAAGGCATGGCTTCCACATTTTAAGGAAGTGTTCCGACTTACCGACAATTACCATGGTTATTTTCTCCTTTCCAAAAAGTTCCATAATTTATGTAGCCATAACCTATAACTGGGCATTTCTTGCTAGCCCAGTTGGGCTGTAGTACCTGCTTAAATGCCAACTGCAACAGAATAATCAAGTGCCCGTGGGGACTTTGCCAAGTAGATCATTTTATCCGATACTCCCAGAATGATAGTCTGATCAATGTCATGTTGAGATGAGGTCAGTCTCATCTAAGACCTCCCGCAAGTATCTCTACAACTTTGGGCAGTTACAAAATAGACGAAGAAGGGAGCCTGAGTTTCCAGCATCTCTCCAGCAGAACAGCGACTCATTCCACTGACTGCAAATATTTTTAAAGGCGATTCTAGCATATTGTAACCCCTAGGTCAAGGATTTAATCAGCACCTCTTTTTTATTCTAGATCTTAGAGGTTTGTTTTTTCCAACTATAGCCTAGTATGAGAAGTCCTAGCATTCAACATTCTATCAGCAGACATCAGATACAACAAGACACCAGAAGTGGATTACGGCTTCAAAAATAAATGCATAGCTTCTAACTAACCAGACCTCATGATTGTCCCCTTCAGCCAGTCCAGGTTTACAGCCACAATCATGCATTCTTGGACTTGTATGACCTATGTGACTTACAGTACACACCTATCTCCATAGCAATGTTATTGCAGATTACACCGCGGGTAGTTCAGACGACCGGAGGAGCCTTCACATACATCAGATGGGAAAAGAAGACGCCAAGTTTTAAGATCTTAAAAGTAAATGATTATGGTAAGAAGCGGCCTGACAGCCAGAGCTGGAAACTATCAGCTAGATTCATCAAGTTTAATTGCGCTCACAAAGGGCCAGATTCTGAGAATCTGGCCCTTTGCGAGCGCAATTTTTGCATTTGGGATTCATCTTCCCAAATGCAAAATTCGCTAATAAAGAATTCGCATATTTGCGAGGAATTGCATTTAAGGAATCTCTATTTGAGATTCCTTAAATGCAATTCATGAACCATTTTGAAATTGCGAAATTGCAATTTAGGACCGCTATTTACCACGAAGTCAAACCTCGTAGTAAATAGCTAAAACTTAGAAAAATGCATTTAAATGCATTTTTCTAAGTTGCATGTTACACACACACACACACACGTGTGCACAACATCAGTGTAAATTCACATTTCAGGGGTGCTCCAGGGTGTCCTTTGGACACCCCTGCACCCTTGAATCGCATCCTTATTTGCAATTAGCAAATTGCTAATCGCAAATAAGGAATGTGTAGGAATCGCAATTTATTTAGCAATTCCTACATGAATCCCGTTTTGCAAGTCCTTAATAGCGATTCCTTATGAATCGCTATTAAAGACTCGCAAAACGGCCCTTTCATGAATCTAGGTGTATGGAACTGGGGAACCAGGTTAGAGTCCCAGTGCCTGCTCAACTGCCTGTGCTTCTAGGCAACTCACTTAATATCACTGTTCCTAAATAAAAAATAAAAAGTTGCCTAATCTTGATTTTATTTCATGCGTCTTTCAACACCCTACCCCTCCAGAGTTACTCAGTCTGGCAGGCTATTTTTCCCCTTCAAATCACAGGTTTCTCCATTAGTTACTATTTCCATCTTTCTCCCCCCTCCCCTTTTCTCTCTCTTGCTCAGGGTACAAGAAGCCAAGATCCCCAAGGGCGCCAGGGCACCTGGTGTCCTAAGTAAGCTCAGTAAATATCTGTCTGTCAAGGGCGCGAAGTGAACACATTGGGGCATATTCATGAAGGACTTTCGAAATATGTGAAATAGTACTCCTGTGGTACTCTTTTACACTCTTTTGTAAATGTACCCCAAAACATCTTAAATAGGAATCTTCATATACAGTTGAACATATAGAAAGGACTGCGCCCTCTCTTCACTTTTACTACTAAGGAGCTGGACGTCTAAGGCCAGATTCCCAAAGGCATGCAAGAGAAGTATTAGTTAGTACAGTAATAGTGCTATTTCTGTACTCACAAATCCTTTTGATAATTGGCTCCACAGACCACAAACGAGGATGCTGTGCTTTCATCCAGGTCCACCCTTGCCCTAATCTTAGCGGTCACTTTTTTCAGCTTAGAGGGATGAACGAGTGATCGTAAGAGCTGGGAGTCGATGGAGAATATGGAATCAGGGAACAGCAAAACTCAAGAAATTACTATTTGTACAGTGTGTGGGGGAATTTGTGGACCCTTCAGGAGTCTCCCTCCAGGGCAGCTGCTATCTGATCTCATGGACCTACCTCATGATACTGGAATTTCCCAGGATCCAGCAGTCCCAACGGCATGACCAGATAGAACAACAGTCCATGCAGAGTACTCCTTGACCGCTTGCCAGATGTTGTGGCTGGCCAAGAACAATGGGATAGACAGAGGCTAGAACTCATTGTACAGAGTTCATGACCACGGGCAGAGCTAGATTAAAAGGACAGCTTTACTAAAACCACCAGAAATTGGTGTTCCACGAGCATGGAGCATTGCATCGTCTCGGAGGTGTGGAAAAAAGCTGATTCAGATCAAATATAGTCATAATAAAAGAATGTCTACAGCGGAACTGTTAAAAATAGAACAAGTATCAGGTGGGAACACGAGAATTACCAGCTTTTGCAACGAGATAAAAAGCATTATGAATAATTTAATAGATAAAACCTTTCTTGAGTAAGAGGTGAATGCCCATGTGATTGGGAACTCTGTGCTCGAGAGTATGGAAGCAATATCTGGAAGTCAGAACTTTTCTACACTGGATGATTTTTTGAATAACTCATCAAAGAATCTACAGGAGTAAATTTTGAACGAAGATTAGTTTCCTGCAGAGGTGCCCTATTACCTCAGAATCTTGCATTTGAAGGTCCATTCGGCTGAGCAGCCCCAGAATTGTAGTCCAGATTAGTTGAAGACTGCAGACGGAGTTATTGTTCCCAAAGAAATGAATGATGTGATGTAGACCATCAGCCAACTCTTGGGGCCCAACATTGAATCAAAGGCTTTTCTCGACTGTCTCCAAAGGATGCACATGGCTGCATCAGTTTGGGATCGAGTAACCTCCTGTTCTAGGGGACATTTCTCGACCATGTCCCATCCATTGAGCATGTTGAGTCGAAGTCAAGTTCTGAATCCCGGCTTCCTTCAACACACTGTAAACATCTCAGTTGACGTCACTGCAATGACCAGAAACTGGTTAAGATGTAGAAACTCTACTTCCACCACTTTTGCTTCCTTGTCGATACATTGAGACTAAGCTACTGGTAGAAGCCAGTGGGGGGGCGGGGGGGTCGGGCCTATGAGGGGTGCATTTGGGAACTGTGACATCTTCCATCTCACCGGTCATATGGAGCTGAATCTAGGAGACACCCAAAATGTCTGAAGGGGTTTCCTAGTTAATTTCTTTTTAAACACAACTCGTTTTGCTGTGAGCAGTAGTAGGGCTTAGAGATACTTGGTATGACCACTACAGTTTTTCCAGAAGCAAACTTAAAACGGGGAAGGGGCTCCCCAATCTAGGTCTTCCCTCTTACCAGCAGCACCTACTTGAAGAAGAAACATTCCTTACTGAAAATCCTTGGAAGTCAAAGTATTCTGTGAAAGACGATGCGAGTGACTGAGAGAACGATTGTTAAGTTCCAACGAGCCACTTCTGAACTACTAACTCAAAGTTTACAGATATTATTTTGCGCAATTCTGCAGTAAAGGTTTATGACCTTAGAGTGAGTCCCTGGGACAGGGTGGGTGTTTTAGTTTGAGTACATTCCTAAATAGGACAAAGTTCTCCTGGTCTCACAAGAACACAGTCTGTCAATCAGAGTCTATAGAACAGATTAGCAAATGTAGATACTAGAGGGAAACTGCTATGGATGGTATTGCATGGCTTAAAAGCACACAACTCACATTTTTAGAATTGGTTTTGAACCCTGCACCACATGGAAAAAAATATATAAAATCAAGGATATTAGTAGATGCTGCCACCATCAACCCCACGTCAGTACTAGAATTCAACACAATAAAAAAAAAATACCAGACAGACATGATTGTGGTTCCCTTCAAAAAGGGGGGAGTGTCTCTCACCCAGCCCAAATCCAGATGAAAACATAAAAAAACCTTAAGGAATATGCTATGGACCTGATGGATGTCGCAGGCGTCCGGAATAGGGTGGTTTAAAAAAAAAAAAAAAAAAAAAAAAAAAAAAAAAAAAAAAAAAGAAGAAGGATAGCCGTGCGAGATTATGGCCTACTAAGAAACAAGAAGTGGAGATCAAGTTCTGAATGGTTACCGTCCAACCTAAATGTGTCTGTAATCATTCACCTTCCTCCATCTACACGACCAACCATCAATACACTTACGAGACGTGATGGCAGGATTTACCAACATTTGTGTCCATGGAGTACCACCATCCAACATCTCTCTTCACCACTGTACATGAACATTGAACGAGATAATCTCCACCATTCAGAGATTTAAGAAATATATATTAAGGGAAGACGTAAACAACATACACTGTGATGGAATAACCAAAGGTTGAGCTAGCACTTCAATTCACAAAGACATACTGTTGAAGGACCCCTTGGACTTTGATGATAATCATTTGGCACTACTAAGTCTGCTAATCTATATGTGCACCTACTTATAGGATCGAAAGGCCGGATGGCATGCATAGCAGGAAGAGATCTGCCATTTTCTCCTCAGAAATGCAGAACTGCACTATCAAGTGTGATCAACTAAGCCCCTCTCACCGTCACCAATCACAATAAGGCATGCGTGCTCCACCAGGACATCGGGAAGGAAGACATCTCCTGGGTCGGGTAGGAGTTTTCAATAAGGGTTGTAGTCATAATACTTTTATTTGATTTCATTAAAAATCATAAACGGGTATACAAGTGTTGCACTGACCTCACTAACAAGCAGCAGAAGCCTCACGTCCCCACTTTTAATTGCTATTTACGTACGCTCAGATGCGCTTCCTCTCTTCCCACTCACTTGTCTCTGTATTCCAGCCATGGTGACAGCCAAAAAGGCATGGAGAATCTCGTGGGCATGTTCTAGGAAAATTTAGCTCAGAAATCCACCCCCTCCTCCCCCCCGCGCTTCACACCCTCCAGCGTTTGTCACTTCAATTTGCTCCTTCCCAAATAATAGCTGTCTACAAGCTGTCTTGGGCCTTTCAAAAAAGACCAACAGGCCTGCAATCATGGCGGATTAGACGTTCAAGATGTCTGTCAAACGCGGCCAATGTTGACGGACGTTTCCGCTTTAACTGAATGCAGTTTAGCGGCAGCGATTGACAGCCAGAAACGCCGTCTCCAGATTGGCCCTGTGCAGATGTGAGAGGGCAGTTTCCTCTTCAAGAGGGCATGTATTTTTATTTCTGGTGCTTATAAAGGGTGAAATGCTGGAAGTAAAGAAAAAGAGCATCAGATGAATCACATTAATGGGTAAAAAGGCAGCTCTCCCAGTTGGGAGGTGTGGTGCAGCGGCCAGGGAAGCTGACTTCAGAGCACAGGGTTCACGGTTCGATCCCCGGCTCCGGCGGCAGCTCAGCTCAGTACCATGTGACTCTGGGCAATAGCTCACTTAATTTCCACAACTGCCCCCAGCGCCTTGAGACCCCTAAGGGTGAGTAGTTCGCGCTTTACAAATACGAATTTACAAATACGGATTGACAGATACAAAAAAGGCTCTGGTTCCCAGCTCCACTGCCTCGCAAGATGTAATCTCTCTCACTCAAGTGAGTCCTAAAATATAGAAACAGAGTTCTTGCAGAGGCAAGTCTGAGCAGCGATCTACCCCAAACCTGGCTTCTTAGAACCATACCTAATGTTCCCACACACATGGCAACTGAGTGACCAGCAATTTTTTATTAGCCCCCCCCCCGCCCCCTCCCCCTCCCCTGAAATTTGGCTCTAGTTGCGCCTCTGACCAGTCTAAGAGAGGGTGGCCAGATTACAGCCAGCTACCCTACTCCAAGTTCAGAAACAGTGCATTCTAGGAGCAATAGTCTTGAGTCTCTTCATCTAAACCAAATGGACTAATGCACCTGCAGCCAAGTATTGGGTAAAGGAAAGCTTTAGGCTGTGTGTTTTCTGTAGCAGGGATATGGGGCCCATATGGGAACCCTAGGTTATCATCTTCCCAGAGTTGTACTTCCCTACACTGGCAAACATTCTTTAGAGTTACAACAGTAGTTTGCCAATATAAAAAATACTTATTCACATTTTCAGCTTTCGAAATATCACGAGTATTTTATTATGTAAAAGGCATTTGCTTGGAGACCCGGTTTCCAGAATCCTCTTAAACAACAATTTTAATCTCCCTAAAAGTGCTGCTGACCACTTGGTCATTGCACAACAACTTTGTGCCCATGATCATTTATGTTATTTCAGCTGGCTAGGTTTTGTTGTGGTCGCCTCATTATGCTAATGATGGACGCACAACGGCATAGGACCTCCTACGAAAGCACAGCGCAGTGTCAGGGTGTTCCTTTCAGATACTCATAGCATATTTTACTATGGTCACTAAGCATGGTGAGGTTTTTAAACCTGTAACTTCCACAGGGAAAGTGAAATAACAAGTCCCAGCATGCTTCATGCTAATGTCTGAAAAAGGCGGTCTAGCGGATACATCCCCTGAAGGATTTGCTCCTGGCAGCTATCAGCCATTGTATTGACTCAGCAGAGACCAGAGACCCTCCCAGAGTTCACCTCGCCGGACCAACCTGCAAATCGCCATGGCAGCTTTGATGGACGTCTGAAAAGGTGTACGTTTGAATACAGTTGTGGGGTTGGGAGGGGCTGCACTACTGGTGCTTACTGAACTCTCACTGAGGTCAATACCATTGATTTAGGTATTTTTGAGCAGCTTTTGAAGCAAGCAGTGAATGTTCAGCATACACCCTCTATTGGTTTAAACCATTTATGGTGATTAGAAGAACAGGGATGACCAACGACTGGATCCAAGCCCCTCCGGTGGAATCCCGGCCACCCCCAGGGCTACCCAATATTTACATGAAGCCATGAGACTTGCTGGCTGACCAAGGGATAGGGATTCACATCTTAGTGGACAACACTCTGTTAATCCTTCCACCCAGAAGAGATGGCCGCCATGATGCTCACGCTCTGATAAACTTTGAAAAGGATGCCAATGGGCGGCTGCGGGGAAGTTGCCTCGTTCCAACACCGACAGGCCAGAGTTCTCCAGAATCTTATTCTCCATTGAAGAAGTTAAATCGTTCACTCACTAGCTGGGCCCCTAGTGCAAAGATCTCCTCCCCGGGGGAAGCCAAAGTCAGAGAGGTGTTGTTGGATAGCACAAGGACTCTGGAATTGAAGGTCAACCACCTGATACTACATCTGCCCACATCCCCTGCTGTTGGAAGCAAGCAGAGCCACCATAGCTTGGTCCATAATAGGCTCTAGGTTATATTACCATTTTTACGGGCACCGTAATAAACCCTAGGACAACTGATGAAAGATTCAGCTGGAGAGTCCTGTAGGCTACCTCAACCATAATCCAGTCCTCCCCGCTGAGGCATCACTGGCTCCTGATTATAGGGAGGGGACTAGTTTCCTGCTCTAGTAATGACCTATAAAAGTTTACATCATGATGGGGACACCTATTGTAAAATTAGATTTAACTTTGCTAGATATCTATTTCAGAGAGACCCTAGATAATGGAATGCTTTAGGATCTGCAGTGTTAAATATGCCATGCTTGACAGACTTTTTTATTTTACAGACTTTTATATAGCGCGAAATTGACCCGAATATGGTATCGGAGCGCTTTACATAGCATCAGTTGCAATACATGAGGACACATTAATTTTTTATTTTTTTTGTTAGGCACGGGGAGATTAAGTGATTTGCCCAGAATCACAGGATGTTCAGCGTCATTGCAGAGACTCTAACCCAGTTCTACAGATTTGAGGTCGACCGCCCTCGCCGTTAGGCCAACTCCTCTCCCCAAGTAGGTTAGTACTGTAGTTAGGACAGTAGGTGCCCGCCAGTGACGGGGTCAACTGGTGACAGACACACGGTCTTGGTTTAACATATCTTGATTTGTTTGCATTGTTTCCTGACTGTTATATGACATCTTTGGGTTTTAGAACGCTATAAATGTGTGTAGCTATAAGGACACACGCATGAAACACGTAAATAAGTCACCTCCTCGCTGTGCATGGTGTGCCAGTACCAAGTCCTATGTTCAGTTTGCAGAAAACAAACTGCAGCATAACCCTATTGTAAAGCGGTCTGATATCCTTCAGGATCTTGTTTGCGCTATAAAAAACTTTATAAATAAAATAAAATAAATAAATGCATCACGACGCCTCAGCAGTAGAAGGAAGGGTCAGGACTTTCTTCTCTACAGAGTGAGTCGAGCAGCTTCGTGCTCCTTGGGTTTACCACTGGGCCCTGTCATTAGGACATTCTGTGCGCAGTGATGGAATTTCCTATGGCCATTTAGTCGTGCCATTGAACCAACACATATGCTCTAACAACTGTGTAACCTTTGTAACGATGTAACCTGTAACTATGATCTGATGCTCATGTAAAGCGCTCCGATACCTACGGGTCTAGCCAGCGCTATATAAAACCTTTAAAATAAAATAAACATCAAATAGAGATTTAAAACAGAAAATACCAGAATTAGCCAAGTATGCCACTGGAGAGCATCAAATTGCTATCGTGCTGGGTAGCCAAGAAGAGGAAAACTCATCCCTGTTCAGAAAAATCCAGATTTTAATAAAGAAACAAAGAGTTCAGAAACCTCAATATTCAGCCACCAAACACCTTCCCTTAACAATACTCCTTGATAGGGTAGTTTTCGTCCCTGGGTTCTCCATCACTTGTACACTTCGACAACTCTAAGATTACAGGACAGAACAACCCGGCTAAGAGCTAACTCCCCTGTGACTTGGAGTAAAGGTAGACCTGATGTTGTACTCGAGAATCGCTTAATTTGTACCGGTGGTAGCCACTGGCACTCACTTGAAACCAGGGAATTGGACAAACAGAAAGAAAAAGGAGAAGTGAAGAGTAAGAAGAAAATTGTGACAACGTGAGAAACAAACAGGAATAAAAAAAGAATCTACAAGAGAGAGAGAGAGAGAGAGACAGAGCCAAGAAGAGTTGGGTGGTGGAAAGTGGAAGTAAAAGTATGCATCTTGGTACTCATGCAACCGCAACACCTGGTGGGCTACCAAGAAAATCTCTGAGACAATCCTCTATTGATGTATTAAATTAATTGCCGAATAATAAACCAAACATTCCTGTCTTAAAAAATAAACAGCACACCAAATTCTCGCCCCCCCCAAAAAAAATAATAATACATAAAAACAAAAATACTGAGTAATATTTCCATATACAGATGCACTCATTGGAACAGGCGGATACATACAAACTCCTGGCAACCCTATTAAATCTCAGCGTCCTCTTCCAAGCGTGAAGCACGCTATTAACCTAAACAAACACTGCACAATCTACAGCATTTAATAAGATTCGCGTCCCTCTGAGAAGCTACGCATGGCTGTCACGGTGGGCAGCTTGGACCCACGAGGGAGGCACGCGCGGGAAACCATACAGTAACAGAATTATTACCTCGGAGGGTTTTCCACCGGAGGATGGCCTGTAGGAAGTGCATTTTTTTTGTTTTCAGAAGCCCCGCCGAGGGCCGGATGCTGCGGGCGTCAGAGCCGAGCTCGCGAGAGGGCGACCAGCGCTAAACACTCACAAGCCCCGCTCCCATCACACGAGCCTTCCTCTCTGTCTCTGGGCCCTCGCCAGCCCGCGCCTGCTCCAATGAACTGCACCTGTGCTGAACCGCTAATAGCTGGAGGCAAGCCTGGGCTCCGATCCTCCCCCTCCTCCCAAATAAGCCATCACCATGAGTAATTACATCCTCGAGGCTAGCCGGACACCTCCGAGGACAGAAAAATACAATAATTAACTGTTTCCTTTGGAGTCCTTCCCATCCTGTTCGGAAGAGCTTCCACAAGCTCCACGCTGCGTGTTTGGACTGGCTGGGGCCTCCAGATCGATTCAGGACTGGACTTTCGTTTGACAAATCAGTGCATTCTGGGAGTTGTGGTCTGGGACTGGAACAGTTGTGTCCTAGGCACTGGAATAATCTGGTAAACCTAGGAATGAAAGAGGGGACGTTTTTGGAACAGGGATATCCAAGGAGGGTTTGGGGCGACAGGTATGGGACAGATTTCCAGGACACCCACAGAGGATAAATGTGCACACAAAAAATTCTACATTTAAATAGTCAATGGTTGTCCTCAGAATCCGGCATGGATCTCACCTGAGGGACCAACGCTGGACCAGAGCTTAATTTGAAAAATGTTAACCCCTTCGCAGCGGTGGTAACTCCCCTGCTATACTGGGGGGAAGGGGGAGGGGGCACGCACAGCGCCCCGGTGCTCGTGACGAGCTGAGCTTGTCACGCATCACGGTGGCCGTGTGCTCATGATGAACTGAGCTCGTAACGGCCACACCCGTTTCTGTAGAACGCTCGCGCAGCGGGGGAACTAGCCCCGCGTGCGAGCGTTGCGGCCGTTATGACGAGCTCAGCTCGTCATGAGCACACGGCCACCGTGCCCAGCTGAGCTCGTCATGAGCACCCATGTGGTTAAGTGCCAGGGCTCTGACTGCAGATTGCACCACCTATCGGCCTCGTCATCGCTGCCAAAACAACTACTAACCATCTCTCTCGCATGTAAATGCGACAGTTCAGATTGTTCCAGGTCCCCAAAGCTAAAGGAATGGCTGGGGAGGCAGGCATTAGCAATTTTAATGTACATAGTAGTCCTAAACTACCATTGTTCTGCTCATCTCTAAATTAGATGAACAGCGCCACCAAGTGGTGTACTGTTCTAAGTATGGTGTTGACAATTAGGTACCGTGCCGGACACCAATTAAGTGCCTGTGCTAAGCACCGGAAAGCCCCTGCTCAAATTAAGCACTGTGCTGGACACCACTGATGTAACGCTTCTGTAAGATGCTTCAGATAAGGTCCATGTCAGAGCATGACGGCTCCAAGAAGGGCTTTCACTGGACAAACTTTTGTCTTCAGTCAATCTGTTTTATAATGTAACCAGTGGATCTACAAATACAGGAACATAATTATTTGTGAAAGAAAACTTAGGTTGGGGATTCACACATTCACACTGGGGGGAGGGGGTGTAGATGGAGTGGGGTAGATTGGAGTGGATTCACAGTGTCATGCTGACATTGAGCCTCAAGATTACCATACAGGAGGGGTGTCCAGTAGAGGTCCAGGCTGGTTGCTTCCATGACAGGTTTAAAAAGAAAACCATTGACACCAAAAAGAGCTTCATTTAGTTTTATTGTGTGTAGATTTACCTTAGAGTCATAGAATTTGGCTTCCAGAGCCTATGTTACAGAATACATTGATGGCCTTTTCATCAGCATCACCTCGGTCACCCTTCCCTGCTACCTCAAGTGATGGGGTCACTGCGCTGCAGCGACTTTGGAAGAGCACTTAATATCACTGACTGTTCATAGATTACCTGTACAGCACTCATACAAGCCTTCCTGACATGCCAAATACCAACATGAACAGAGTACTGAGAAAAGGTGGAGGTGGAAATCAGAATTATATTACAAAGAGGGCAATTTTATAATTAAGATGATGTACAGTGGGACTGCAAAGGGCACAGAGCATCATGTTCACCTGAGCAATGGATTCTGGTACCTGCAGTCTTGATTCGGCAATCGCCTAATGATCCTATTGTACATCAGCTTGTTTTTAAAATATTGTGTCCTTCCTAAAATTTATTTTTATGGAAAAGTCACTTTTTAAATCTTACATCTTGCTTCTTTATGATAATTATGTGTTATAATTGTAAATGATTTTCTTTTTAATCAATATTATGAATGCTTTTATGATATTCAATGTAAATATCGAATAAAGCTTATTTTGAACTTTGAACTTTGGTACCTGCAGTCTTGAATGAAGCCCCAGAACCGCTTCCTTAGGATGGTGCAGGATCCTGATTCAGGATGAAGTAGCAAGGGACAGATCATTGGATGCATCTTTTGTTGTCAATCATAAAATGAAGAACCACCTCAGATGCTTGAATACATTTGGATGTGGTTCATAAAAGCAGGACTAATTCCAAATCTTATTTAGAAACCGACTGCCTTTTGATATTGACCAAAGCACTTCTACAGATTCTGGCTCGCTTGACGTGAATGTGGGTGGTCTAATGAGGTACATGTAAGTAGGTGGCTGGGTCCTCTGTGCCATAGGTTGGAAAATAGCTGATGTTGAGGAGCACCATGGAAAGAACAAATTATGTTTTGGTTCAACGGGGGAAATGGCCTCATGTCACATGGATGATGTTCAGCCCTTCCTGGTCATACAGCCAAAAGCAAAAAGCATTCTGGGACTCTGGGTTGCTGTACTGTTACTTACCCACACCTGGTACCACTCCACACGCTACAGCACTCCACAAAAAGCGTTGCTACTTACATACCTAGATGGACCATAGGTCAGTGCATAAGGGCCCAACTGAAGATGGGGAGGTGGTCGCATCAAGAGAAGTGGGGATACATATACCGGTTTTAAGGAAAAACAGGACTTCAGCCGCCATTCACCAGGCATGGGAACAATGTTATCTCTGCAGGGGAACGTCCTTTACAACGGAACTTTTACAACGAAGTACCGTTACGACGCAGGTTTAAAAACGAACGTCATTACAACGACTTTCGCTGGAGGGCGCTCTAGGATAGGTAATAGTTTAATTTACTATCCAACACCTTCCCTACTATCCACGGGGACTGGAGTTGGAATAGTAAATTAAACTATTCACTATCCAGCGCCCCCAACGCAAGTCGTTGTAACGACTTGCGTTGTAAAACTTGTGTCGAAACGGAACGCGTTGTAAAAGCACGCGTTGTACCGTCATACATCCTCTCTGCACGTTGGGAAATCTGCATAACTTTACACTTAGCTGTGATAAAGGGTACCGCATGTAGGGAAACCCTCCTTCGGTGGATCCATCTTCAGGCCTCTTCAGCAGGTGTCCCTGTCCCTGAAGCCAGAGAGTAATGGACATTGCTTCTACAGACCCTTACAACACTATGGATTCCCCATCTTTGACAGATGATGTCCTTGCTATGGTACCACTTCCTCTACAGACCTCTCCATTCCTCCAGATGATGGGTTCATAGGTACCTCTCAGTCCACAGTAATGATTACACAGACACTCCTTCTGCCACAGACCATTCTGTCCTTGTTGTTGATGGTCGCATTTCTAATTCACCATCCTTCCGCTGATTATTAAAGTGGCCATCCAGCGAAGGGAGTCACAACAATCTCAAAACCCAATTAGATGTCATAAAACAATATTCTAGAATGCCTATACATGGTGATTGTTAGTGATGCAGGACTGGGTAAAGAGCTGTCTTTGCTCTACACTAGGTAACCCATTTAAAGAGACACCCTTACTATATTGATTCCTCAATTCCTACAGCAGAGGGTATAAAAGATGTCCTATCTCTCACATACCATTCTATTTTTGGCTGATGATTACAATGGCTGAATGCCTTGTGGAGTAGTGTGGCTCACTGGTTAGAGGCGGCAGGCCTGAGAGCAGAAGTCAGCCTGGGACCAGGGTTCAATTCCCGACGCGGCAGGGTCGTGGACCTTGGTCAGCGGACTCGATAATTCTCGCTTCGGTGCTTACTCTAATCAGGGGTTCCACTCGGCAACTCTGGGCATTAGCTTGCCTAATCTCCACAACGGCCCCACCAATTCCGGGGATGCCTGGCTCCACCTTGGGGACTCCCAGCAAGGGACCATCCCACAGGGAAAGCCAGGACGGGTTCCCCAGAGTTATACAGCGCCGGGACGCCCCGTTGCTGGGGCAGCTGTGCGCTTTACAAGTATAATACATTTACATTTACATTTACATTCAAGTAGACAATTCCTTCTTTTGCAGTAATAACTCAATTTTAAACAAGCAATGGCAAAGCCAATTGGTCTCGCCTGTGGGATACATTGGGGTGGAGTAGAGTAGATTGGAGTAGAGTCTAGTAGAACAGAGTGGGGTTGATTGAAGGGGTGTGGAGTGGGGTAGATTGGGTGGACTGGGTTGGATTGGGGTAGATTGAGGTGGAATGGGGTAGATTGGAGTGGAGGGGGTAGATTGGAGTGGAGGGGTAGATTGGAGTGGGGTAGATTGGAGTGGAATGGGGTAGATTGGGGTAGAATACAGCAGACTGGGGTACATTTGAGTGGAGTGTGGTAGATCGGGGTAGAGTGGAGTGCAGTAGATTGGAGTGGGTTAGGTATGATGGGTTAGAGTGACTAGAGTGGGGTGGACTGGAGTGGAGTGGAGTAGATTGTAGTGGGGTATATTGGAGTTGGATAGATTGGGGTAGATTGTAGTGGAGTAGAGTGGGGTAGTTTGAGGTAAGTTGGATTCAGATTCTAGTGGACTGGGTTAGGATCGATTGTAGTGGAGTGGGGTAGATTGGGGTATATTTAAAGTTGAGTGGGGTAGCTTGGAGTGGGGTTCTGTAGATTGGAGTCAGATATTGTGGGTTGTGGTAGATCGGAGGGGGTAGTTTGGGGTGGGGTGTAGTATGGCGAGGTAGATTGGAGTGGGGTGGATTGGGGTAGATTGGGTTACACTGGAGTGTAATGGGTAGATTGGAGTGTAGTGGGGTAGATTGCAATTGAGTAGGTTTGATTGGAATGGAGTGGGGTAGATTGGAGTGGAGTGGGGTAGATTGGATTTGAGTGGGGTAGATTGTTGTAGAGTCACGCCAGCCAAAGCGATCAGTACCTCCATAGAGCTCGCATGTTTCCCCCAAAATCTTTGGCCACTGAAAGGAGCCGAAGTTTCAATGGAAAAGTCCACAGAAAATTGGGAAATTATCAGGGAAATTGAGTGTGATAAACCAGATCTCTATGTTAATTCCTCATTTCTTAGGACTCTCTTCATAAATGTGCCCCCCCGTATGCCCCCGCTCCCTGGTTTCAGTATTCAAATCGGAAATTGGGAATACCAGGGCAAAATCCAGGCCCACATGCTCAGGATGTCTGTACACTGGGCAGTGTAGAATAAAATGTCTACTGGTCGCATCTCTCAAGATGAGCTGTGGCGTATTCCATCCTTTCTGGATTTGATCTTGAAATGTCCTGGCCAGTGTCCATCTCCAGATACTGGTCAGTCAGTCAATATTCTCTGTTACAAAATTGGACTGCTGCATTTCAGAGGTTGCAGCCTTTAAAATTAGTTGTGATTATTGCCCTCAAGACTAAGAGAGGACTTTGTTTACTTTGGATTCACAATCGAAGAATCCAATTAATTTCCATTGTCTTCTATCAACTACCCACATGACACTTGTCTCTTATAGAGTCTTGAAGAATTCACTTGTTGTGACGAAACACGTGTTGGCTGTGCTTCATGACGTCACTTCCTTTATTATGGTGAAGGTATCAGTTTGCACGCAATAAAGGCACTTGTACTAAACAAATTGGACTTCTCACTTATTGGACTACCTAACAATACTTTAAATACATGTACTAGACTGTTTGATTGGACTACATACGGAGTGCTGTGATCTCTCTCTCTCTCTCTCTCTCTCTCTTATATATATATATATATATATATATATATATATATATATATATATATATATATATATATATATATATATATAATCTGTTGTGCAGTGAACTTCGTGCTCACTGCTCTCAGACAACTTTGGTAGTGGGAAGAGCTGCTGACTTCAGGAGCTGGGGCGCCAGGGTTGAGTCTCGGCGTCGGCTCAACATCCTGTGATTATAGGGCAAATCACTTAATTTCCCTGTGCCTATAATAAGTGAAAGTGTCCATAACTGGTGCTCAAGCCCTGGTGTTGATGATTAACTGCCGGTGCTGAGCACTGGAACCCACTGGCTCAAATTAAGCACTGCTGACCCACAAAGTCATTGTGAGTTTTTAAGAGGTGTGATAGAATTACCACTACTACCGTTCTCTTCTATACAATCTCAAGTAAAGTCAAAGTAACTTTATACTACTTCAAAGACCATAAAAGTTTCACAGACATACATTACACTTGAACATTTTCATGTCGTATATGTGCATAGACATGGATGAAATCAGTAAAAACGAACAATAGATAGCTTTCAAACAGTTAGATAGGGGAAATAATCCCCAACACCAAACACCCAATGCGACAGTCTGTATTGTCAACCATAAAATGTCATAAATATGAATAATTATAATTTAAAGGTTACAAAAGCTCCGTCATCTGTTGTGACTCAGCGTTTTCTTATAGACCTAGCAACTTTAATATAATTAGAGACTGCAGTGCAAATAGGTAAAGCAGACAAAGAGTGCAAAAAAAATGAAAACTGTCAATATAAGTACATATACAATCTCTCAAGCTGAAGTATTCCACGCTGACCCTACTCCAGGATAACAGGCTGGTGAAATCCTCTGTCCTGATGTCTGCCCACCAACAGCTTTAGTCCCAGGCAGTGCTTTAAATGGGCTGGTACTGTCCGGTACGGGGTACCAGCACTTTTTTATTTTGACAGCGAGAGCACCGGCACTTCTCAAGAGAAATGCTATACTTTTAATTGGAGAGTACGAGCACATCTCAAAAACAAGCAGGAACTCTGTTACAGAATACCTGCACTTATATTTTTCCATTTCAAGCACTGGTCCCAGGCACTGGTTTCTTCTCCCGGTGAGGTTTCGATGCTTTGATTATGGGTTTCACCTCTTTCCCATCATTTGAGGTTGGATCTGACTTTGAACAACAAGCTGGCGTCAGCTTCAGCCGGACAATTATTTAAATTGTATTTAGATGTATGCTGTCTCCTGCTCTCGGAACCCATCACGCGGACGGCTCCGGAGTCGGAACAGCCTCGGTCTGGGGCGCAGGACGGCAGCTGCGCGCTGAACGCCTCGATGCCTGACACGGCTTCGATGCGCTCGAATACTCTCGGAATGCGCTCTGACGTGCCTTATACATGCGAAGGAAGGAACATTTGCTTCATCTGCTTGACATTGCTCTCTTTAAGTCAATACATCATTTTTTCTTCAAAATATTTATTTTAGCTTTAATAAAAGGCCATACTAATCAAAACGTGCGAGACTGTTGCACACAAACAAATAAACATCCAGTTAATCAACCAATCAATTTAAAGAATACATGTGGCAAGGGTCAGAGGAGAAAGGTGGAAGAAGAATAGAAAACAAATTTAGAAGAAAAATACTAGGGGCCTCATTTATGAAAAGTGACACATCGCTGCGTGAAAACAGCGATGCGTCACTTTTCACTGCGCACTCCTTGCAACACCAATGATGCGTTATATTTACAGTATGACGCACCATGGCGCAAGGAGTTACAGATACGTCAGTATTTCTGACGTATCTGTATGGCACAAAAGTGACGCATTGCTGGAGTGTGTCACAAAAGTGACGCAACTCCAGCAATGTGTCCTTTCACACGGGGCAAGCCCCATGTGAAAGAGCCTGCGTCAGTCTTACACCTGCTGTGAGGCAGGTGTAATAAATTGATGCATTTGTGTCCTAGAAGTGGCACAGTGAAGTTTTATAGATTTCACTGCGTCACTTCTATGACCCTTTCTTGCATCAGAACGCCCACCCTGCATACATTATACCTGGCGCAGGTATAATGTGGCGCAGGGGTTTACAAAGTGACGCATCTACCTAGATGCGTCACTTTGTAAATATGGTGCAACAAGGCACATTATTTACGCTGCTGGTGCGTCACAAAAGTGACGCACCAGCGGCGTAAAAATGACCCACGGCCTCATAAATGAGGCCCTAGGGGATGGCGATAAATTCTGCTCTGCCGGCAGAGGTGGTGGAGTTTTGGCCACTCCGCATTACGCGTGTAATGCAGAGTTCTGATCAAACTCCGCCAACCGTTGTGTGGTGGAGTTTTTTGTGTGTGCGCTCACCAACGGTAAGTTGGCATCCCCAAGCGCTATTTTAAAGTGCTAGGAGGGCGCCTGCCGAGATTTTCCCAGCGTGAGCGGTTGTGACCACCCGTGGTGAGAAAGCTGCTGCTCAAGTAGCCAATCTACTCGAGTGGCAGAAAAATCAACTCGAGAGGCAGTGCCCTCTTGGATGCCACGTGGTGCTGCTCGCGCTGATCTTTCAGCGCGGCACAAGCCCCCGGTGCTGAAAATCAGCGCCAAGTGCCGATTTCCACCCATTCGCGAAAATCTGAAGAATCTCACAGCGTTTTCATGTAACTCTGCGGAATTCCACAGAGTGGAACTCAACGAGTTCTGTCAACCCTTAAAAAAGAACCCAGAAAAAACAAGATAGACAAGCATTGGAAAATCAAAAATCTCTGGCTTTAATATGTAACATGTCAACACAGACATTCTTAAATGTTGTTTGCATGTGTTGCATGTATAAATGCTATGTTTATGACAGATTAAAGTCAGCCGCGTTGGCTTTACCAATGGTGAGGAAAAAAAGCAGAAATGGGTTGCTTTCTGTATAGAACACATACAGGAAATTATCAAATTGACTGTGCCAAACAGAATGATGATGAAAGGTACTTTTCAGGGGGAAAATAATCCCTCACGCATTCCATTGTCAGCACTTCCTAAAGGTGTAATGATACAACAAATAGCCAATAGCAGGGGGCGAGAGAGTGATACTCTTCTGGGTGGAGCCAAGCCCATCCTCAGAGTATTTTAAAGAAAAGGTAACAATAGGTCAAACACAGATAGACTATCAAGCCTACTTAAAAAACACTAGATCGAGTAAAAACTACTATAGGCACATAGTTTTAATTAAGTGATTAGGTGGGAGGTAAGAATGTGTGGTAAAAAAGGAATCAAGGGGGACAGTTTGATAATTGGGAGTAGTAGCCAGGAGGCCTAATTGGAGAATTTTGCTCAGTGAAGGAACTTCAAAGGATAGCTGTGCTTTATCCATGGGCTTGCCTCCTGAAAGTTGCAGTTTATAGTAATGAACGTTTGGGTGAGTGCTTCAATATGGTTCAGCCAAAGAGATCATGCAGTGGTCACAGGGATTTGGCTCCTGACTCCCCAAGCAACATCTGTGGCTGGTTTGTGCAAAACTGACTCATGTGGGATTGATCCAGGGAAGCACTTGAATATTTCCAAATGACATCAATTTAGAAATTATACATTTGTATAATCAGCGTTACCAAGAAAATTAGACATGGATGTGGCTCTTGTGGACATATACTGGACACCCCGTCCGAGGCTGTTGGGAACCCCCTGTCGTGTTTATTACGCCTGTGAAAGCAGAAATATGGGATTACTTGGTGCCACCCTCTGCAGAAACCAGACTTATTGTATCTGCCTCTTGTGATTTTATTAGATGCAATGGCTGCTTGGTGTCACTTTATGTGGTGTAATGAGGTTCAAAGGTTAAATTTGCCATTTGCACTACCCCTAGGCATTAGTACAATGAAACCAGTGTGTGTGGCAGAATGTAAATTTAATATGTACACGAGCGCCATGGCTACATTTACATTACACGCTATTGCAACAGAATGCAGACTTGCCTTCAGTGGGCAGCATGTTACAAAGCAGAAGCATATGGAAGGCACGTCTAGTCCACTGATAGAGTTTAGTTGTGGGGAGCAGCTTTTAATAGTGCAGCAGGTGCAATGGCACCGGGTTCAGGGGTTTTAGTTGTCCAATGCACCTGAATTATGGCTGTATTTTACTGCCCAGCCAATGGACAGTGGCCAATTTACCTTGCTTGAATCAAGAACCTTGGCACCATTGGTATGGCATTGCCCAGCTGCATTAAAAGGCAACTCAGCCACAAAGCAGAACCCAGTTCATGACTGATATACCACCTTTGGAAGCCCCTGGAGTAGAGTTAGTCAATGGTAGTCCATGGGGCTGGATGCATGGCAGCTTTTCAGCATAGCAACATGAAATACATTTGAATTCAAAGAATCTAGACAGAATTCAATCCCAATTTTATTTGTTATTCTGAAAATGTGGTGTGGATTTTACCCTCCTGGGCATATCGGGACCTAGAAACAATATAGTTTGCAGTGCGCACTATTAGAAATGCTTCTGGCCTGTTACCAAATTGGGCTGGGTGTCAGGTCACTGACTAGCAAAACTTGAGCTCAGGGAGTCAAACCCTTGCAGGCAGCCACCAACGTTGTTTCAGAAGACACACAGAAGTTAGCCTAAAAATCTGCAATGTACCCAGTCTTTTTTGGCTGACTTATTAAACGTTTATAAACTAACTGCATACAATTAAAAGGTGTAGCACGGTTACAACGAATTTTTTACAACGCACTACCATTACATCGCAACTTTTACCACGCAAACCATTACAACGCAATGCGCTGGGGGGCGCTCTAGGATAGGGAATGTATTTAATATACTATCCAACACCTTCCCTGCTATCCACGGGGACTGGAGTTGGAATAGTAAATTAAATAATTCACTATCCAGCGACTAAAAGCATTATGCGTTGTAATGGACTGCGTGGTAAAAACCGCGTTGTAAAGGCATGCGTGGTAAAAGCATGCGTTGTAGTGACACCAATCCAATTAAAAACATACATTCCTATAGGCACAATTAAAAGGTCCCAGCCAGAGAGAAATGTGTTTGTAAGGGATGTTTATTCTTTAAAATAATTTCACTCTGAATAGATAGGATGACTTTTACTTCAGTCCAAAAGTGAAATTTATTTGCTGATGGGTTCGTGGGGGTGGAAGAATGTGGACCTATTCGGGATTCATATAATTTGGACTGACACAATTCACACCCCAAGGAGCTTGCATTGTGAAGATAAAATTCACATGACCATCAGAGTTTCGCGGGATCAGCCACAATGGTCCATTGGAAATCCCAATACTTCTCAATGTCCATGCAATGCATAGCACCATCGGTGCTCATGACGAGACCAGCCCGTCATGAGTCACGGTGGACCTGTGCTCATGACGAGCTGGTCTCGTCATAACGGCTCCGCGCTGCCCATGCGCAATTAATTCCCCGCCTGTGCGAGCGAATTAATCAGTGGGCGGGGTCGTGACGAGACTAGCTCATCATGAGCACAGCTCCACCATGACAAATGACGAGCTGGTCTAGTCACGAGCACCGCGGCGCCGTGCTCACCCCCGCCCCCCGCACTGTGGGGGAATTACCCCCGCAGCGAAGGGGTTAATGGAACACAAGTCAGTGGACATTCAAAACTCCTATTTGGCCAATTGATGATCCAAATGCTTCATAGCGATTTTCTTTTTTTGGAGGGGGGGGCAGTCTTATATAACTTCACTCGAAAGTATTAGACAGAGGCTTTACATGAGCACCAGTTTCATTACAGATGGACACATTCATTTTTGTTAGGCAAAGGGAGATTAAGTGATTTGCCCAGAATCGCAGGATGTTGAGCGTCCCTGCCAAGACTCGAACCCGGTACGCCAGCTTCGAGGTCAACCGCTCTAGCCGTTAGGCCACATCTCCCCCCCCCCACATTTGTAAAAACATTCCAGTGTCTCATTTGACCTACCGACATCTTTGGACCCGTGCTTCAAATGGTATTGGATGAAACCAATATAAAATCCCCTATCAGCATATTCGTAGGCATTTGGAGATATCATTGTGCGACCAGACATTCAGGTTTCTCTGTTTATTTCGCATGGGCCTGTTCCTACTGTTTTATTGGCCCAATAGTGTTCAAATATCATTTTATTACTATAAGCAATCTGGAAAATGAATTGTACACAAACTGCGTAAAGCTTCTGCTTGATTGATACCACATTCTGGGATGCTGGAACAATTTTCAGAGTGGAGGTGCTGGCATCAATGTTACATCACTGAAGTCACGGTGATCGTGAAAAATCCAAGTGTCATACAAAAAACATGTGTAGCAAATAAGTCACACCATTCAGCAGGAAACTGGTAAGGGTGTGGCATGTAGCCTGTGGAGCATTTTGGAGCACACTGTTGCAAATTTATTAGTAAGGCCTAGTGTGATAGCGCACAGTCATTTAGACAGCACATTTTCCATTGAAGCAGCCACAAAAATCGTTCTGACCTGCTATTTAGAGCACAAACTTTAATGTTTGGAAATCGGTTTTCAGCAAATATTTACCATTTGTACACCACCAAGTAAAGTGTATTGATTTGTTTTGATCCTATTAAAATCTTTGTTACCATCGCAATTCAGAATAAAAAAAAAAAAAAAAAAAAATATATATATATATATATATATATATGATTCATTCGTGCCTTTAGAACTGCTGATGTTTCCAAACACCTGTACTGTTATTTTACAGGTATTTAAATGTTGTGTGTTAGAAAAAACTGGCATCCTATAGCCTTTCCTTTTACACTCGCTGTACCCCAGCAAGATTGCGTAATAGTTCACTTTACAAACTCCCCTCACTTTGCAGTCAGAGAAAGAAAAGTAAACACCAATCTCCATGATAAAAGAATAAGCAGCAGTTTGACAGGAGCCATAGCCTGGCACTTGACCTCTGTCTCTGAATGCACAGCAGATGTGACAAGATAAAATACAATTTAACCCATTCAGTGCTGCGGATAGCCCCACGTGGCGGTGGGCATGTGCGGAAGAGGGCCGGGGGCTGTCCGAAACCCTCCCACTGATTAAATCGCCCGCACTGCAGCGGAATTCGAGTTGTGGTCAACGAGTTAAAGGCAGCTTTATTGCTCATTCACCTTCTGAACTCCAGCATGCTTAACATGGTCATTACTTAAGGCAAATTATGTCAGAGTTAACAGACTGAAGTGTCATTCTCCAGCTACTAATAGTTATACACACCTACCTATTAAAATGGTCATGGCTTACACGGCAACTGATTTAAGAGGTAGTAGACAAGGTAGCCATTCTTTGAATTTTAATAGGCACACACCGACCTAATAAAATGGTCGCGGCTTACACGGCAAGTGATTTCAGAGGTATCAGACAAGGTAGCCATTCCATGACTTCTAATAGGCACACACCGACCTATTAAAATGGTTGCGGCTTACACGGCAAGTGATTTCGGAGGTAGCAGACAAGGTAGCCATTCTTTGAATTTTAATAGGCACACACTTCACCTATTAAAATGGTAATAGTCACTGCTTACACGGCAACTGATTTCAAAGGTAGTAGCCAAGGTAGCCATTCCATGAATTCTAATAGGCACACACTGACCTCTTAAAATGGTCGCGGCTTACACAGCAAGTGATTTCAGAGGTAGCAGACAAGGTAGCCATTCTATAACTACTAATAGGCACACGCTGTCAGTTTCTTTCCTCGCCAACACATTGCGCATTTGCTGGTATTGCAAGCTGACAGACCGTTCCTCTCTTCAAATACTGCATGGATAAGAAATATGCGAGATCTTCCTTTAAAATACATATTCATTTCTGCAGGAATTGAATTTTTAGCTCGAACTTCACTAGCTGTCATGTTATTCTAGTAGTAGTGATATGTAAATGTTTTACATTTGGAGTTGATCCGTGGATCTGTGATTGCTTTCATGTCCACACTACTTCTAAACGTGAACCAGGAATCTGATATTGAGCTGACGAGGACTCCAACGCGAGCTAGCGAAGAGGTCTCGTGAGTTGGTACTGAGATAAATGGTACTTGAGATAAACCATCAGAACTTTTTTAGCTGGTGTGCAGGAAGATTTCTGAACCTCCTAAATGCAGGAAAAGTATTTAAATTAGTGAGATAGTTGCAGTAGGTTAACATCTGGACTCTATATACATCACGAGAAAGGCGGATTTGCTATATTTGATCAGCACATCATTAAGTGTCTCTTTACCTATACACAAGCAATATCGTATATCTATATATCTTAACTATTGAGTGCAGCCTTGGTGTACAATGCTTATCCACCTTAAGCATTAATCTTAGACAACCTGCCCACTGATGGTGTTACAGAGTGTCACAACAAAATCACACCAGCGCACATCTAGTTCAGTCTCTATAATCCTTGTGCATTTAGCATCAATTTTCCATACACATTTTTGCACAAACACTCCTTTCAATCCAAGGGAGCCTCGTAGTGTAGACAAGTTTAAGATTTTATTTCGTTAAAATCAAGTGCTTCACAGCCGACGCGCGTTTCGCCCCCTGCGGGCTTCCTCAAGGCAAATTTTCAATATGCTCAGCACTGCATTTGTCAACACCGTTATATTCAATGGTCCTTAAAATATTTCTATTCTTGCAAAAATCAGCAAAAGGTCACAGTCGATATCTTTCTAGTTTTGCACCGGAGCCATGATAAGTTCCATCGAAAACGCCAAAATTCTTTCATACACGACCATTTTTCCACATCTGGACTCTGCTAGTAGAGTAGTAGAGTCTGCTGTGGTGCAGTGTCATCAGTACGCTTCATGCTTGGTGCATCCAAGATAAGAAACTCATCCTGGTGGGGTGGTGGCAGGCATCACCTGATCTGGCGAGGAACCTTCCGCTCCATCTCCTCCGCACATAGAAACCCACTGATGAGGCTGATTCCAATGTCCTAGGAAGATTATTGTAATACTCTTTACATGGTACCCCTAGTGAGATATATAACATTTATATAAAGATACAGGAAATAAAGAATGGACAGCTCTCTTATCAAGTCTCCATTGGCCCCCACATGAAGTTCCATGGTGTGGGGGCGGGTTCAAGCCTTCCACAAGATACCTATAGATGTCAAAGTCAAACACACTCACTTTGGAAGTATGTTATAGCGACAAAATGCATTATCGCATGTACATTTTTGAACAAGTCAGATCTGAATAACACATTTGGATGGAAATCATTTTTACGTTATCAGGTTTGGTGTGCAGTCATAATATCGAGTTGTTTATTTCGACTGGACAGAATATCGAGTAAAAAATATAGAATGGACATAATATCGACTAGACATAATATAGACAACAAAAATATCGCATTTAAGGTAAGTTAATAATATTTTTAGTTTTTTGTGTAATATTATTCTGTAGCGGGTTGTGGGTTTATAGGGGAATAGGGTGGGAAGTAATTTAATTATAATTAATTAAATATGTTAATTTATGTATTGATATTTATTTAGAATTAACTGTTAAATAATTATTAATTGGTAATTAATTAAAATATAATTGGTAATTAATTAAAATTGATTAATTGATAAATATTTTATTTTTGGTAATTTATTTTCTGTAGCGGGTTGTGGGTTTATAGGGGAATAGGGTGGGAAGTAATTTAATTATAATTAATTAAATATGTTAATTTATGTATTGATATTTATTTAGAATTAATTGTTAAATAATTATTAATTGGTAATTAATTAAAATATAATTGGTAATTAATTAAAATTGATTAATTGATAAATATTTTAATTTTGGTAATTTATTTTCTGTAGCGGGTGGTGGGTTTATAGGGGAATAGGGTGGGAAGTAATTTAATTATAATTAATTAAATATGTTAATTAATTAATTGTTAATTATTTAGAATTAATTGTTACTTAAATAATAATTGATAATTAATTAAAATATAATTGGTCAATAATTTTAATTGATTACTTGATAAATATATTAATTTCATTAATTTATTTTCTGTAGCGGGTTGTTGGTTTATAGGGGAATAGGGTGGGAAGTAATTTAATTCTGATTAATTAAATATGTCATTTAATTTATTGGTATTTATTTTGAATTAATTGTTAATTAATTATTAATAGGAAATAAATTAAAATATAATTTTTAATTAAAATTAATTGATTAATTTTTAAATTGCAAATTAATTTATTGTTAATAGGTAATTAATTAGTATGAGTAGGCAATTTTTATAATTAAATAATGTTATTTTGTATTTATAAATAAATATTTAATATATTTTATACACTTTTTAAATATTTTAATTATTTGTAATTGGTATTACTATTTATGTTATTTATATCTATTTGTGAAGTATTTACTTTCCCTACTATTGCACTCTCTGAAGTTGGAATAGTAATTTTAACCCCTACGCTATCCAACACTTTCCCTACTGTTGCACCCACTGGAGTGGGTATGCAACGTTTACAACGCAACTTTTACTATGCACTACCATTACAACGAAACTTTTAAAACGCAAAAACTTTTACAACGCATACATTTACAAAGCATGTTTTTACAACGCAGATACCTTTACAACGCATACCATTACAATGTAAGTATTGGTAAGTATATAATTATTTTTAAAATGTTATATGTTTGGGATTTTGGGTAAAGGGGTATTTTTAGGATTCAGGGTCAGTTTTCAGTTTTTGGGTAAAGGGGTATTTTTAGGGTTCAGGGTCAGTTTTCAGTTTCTGGGGTAAAGGGGTATTTTTAGGGTTCAGGGTCAGTTTTCAGTTTTTGGGTAAAGGGGTATTTTTAGGGTTCAGGGTCAGTTTTCAGTTTTTGGGTAAAGGGGTATTTTTAGGGTTCAGGGTCAGTTTTCAGTTTTTGGGGTAAAGGGGTATTTTTAGGGATCAGGGTCAGTTTTCAGTTTTTGGGGTAAAGGGGTATTTTTAGGGTTCAGGGTCAGTTTTCAGTTTTTGGGGTAAAGGGGTATTTTTAGGGTTCAGGGTCAGTTTTCAGTTTTTGGGGTAAACGGGTATTTTTAGGGTTCAGGGTCAGTTTTCGGTTTTTGGGTAAAGGGGTATTTTTAGGGTTCAGGGTCAGTTTTCAGTTTTTGGGTAAAGGGGTATTTTTAGGGTTCAGGGTCAGTTTTTTGGGGTAAAGGGGTATTTTTAGGGTTTAGGGTCAGTTTTCAGTTTTTGGGTAAAGGGGTATTTTTAGGGTTCAGGGTCAGTTTTCAGTTTTTGGGTAAAGGGGTATTTTTAGGGTTCAGGGTCAGTTTTGGGTTTTTGGGGTACAGGGGTACTTTGTAAAAATAAAGTAAAATTACATTTAAATTAAATTTATTTAATAAAATTAAATAAAATTAAATTATATTATAATATTTTTTATTAATTTATATTCAAAAAATTATTATATACTTACCAATACTTATGTTGTAATGGTATGCGTTGTAAAGGTATATGCGTTGTAAAATCTTGCGTTGTAAATGTATGCGTTGTAAAAGTTTTTGCGTTGTAAAAGTTTTGTTGTAATGGTAGGCGTTGTAAAAGTATGCGTTGTAACGTCATACATCCCTGGAGTGGGAATAGTAATTTTAACCCCTACGCTATCCAGCGATTTCCCTACTGTTGCACCCACTGGAGTGGGAATAGTAAATTTTACCTCTACGCTATCCAACACTTTTGCTAATGTTGAACTCACTATAGTTGTAACAATAAATTTTAACCATTTTCTATGCTGCGCTAAAATTTTTATATATGTTTATTTAATAATATGTTTTTATATATATATATATATATATATATATATATATATATATATATATATATATATATATATATATGTATTATTTTTGGTGATATAATTTTTTTAATTATATAAATTATTTATTAAAATTACATTTTTTAATAATTATTTCTAAGTTTATATTAAATATATTTATTACTATATTAGTTTTAACTTAATTTTAAGACATTTAAAAAAATCGATATTTTGACAGTCTATATTTTTGTAAGTCGATATTTTGGAGTCGATATTTTGGTACTTACCTGTTTGAAGATAGGGAGTCGATATTTTTTCAATCGATATTTTTGACTCGATATTTGTGTATCTCGATATTTGTGACATGGATATTATGTCAGTGATCCATCAGGTTTTTAGGTCCATCCTGTCATTTCTTAGCTGTTGCTATTTTGGCTCTTTGCTGACTGTTATTTTTTTGCGGGGTCCCCCTGATGCCTGTCAGTCCTCCCTTCCACACTCACAATCAACCCGCTTGCATGATTTTCCTTCTGGATTGCCCTGCTCCCTCACCTTCCCATTCCCTCTTTTCATCTTCCCCACACCTTCTTCCTTGTTATCTAATTCATTTGAGATTGAACACCTGGCCTGGTTTCTCTGCATCTTTCTTGTTACACTAGGGCTGTAACTCTGCTCGTTGAACTGCCTTTACATTGTTTGTCTACAGGCTCTGCCAGTAGCCAATGGGATGTCACTAACAAACTCTAATGTATTACAGGAATGTATGACGTTACAACGCATACATTTACAACGCATGCCTTTACAACGCAGTTTTTACATCGCAACATTCTTTACAAAGCACTCCATCACATTGCATGACACTACATCGCATTTTTAGAAACTACCTTTACAACGCATTCCAATCAATTGCATTATACCTTTACAACGCATACCATTACAACGCATAACATTACATTGCATTTAAGGTAAGTATTGGATAGTATAGGGGTAAAAATTACTAATCTAACTCCAGGGGGTGCTACAGTAGGGTAAGTGTTGGATAGTGTAGGGGTAAAAATTACTATTCTAACTCCTGGGGGTGTAACAGTAGGGTAAGTTTTGGATAGTGTAGGGGTACTATGCGTAGTAATGGTATGCGTTGTAATGGTATGCGTTTTAATGCCTGCGTTGTAGTGACATGCAATGTAGTGTCATGCGATGTAGTGTCATGCGTTGTAATGCCTGCGTTGTAGTGACATGCGTTGTAAAGGATGTTGCGATGTAATGACTGTGTTGTAAGGTTAGTGCGTTGTAATGGTTGCGTTGTAAAGGATGTTTCCCGTATTACAGCAGAGCAGCTGCCACGTTTTCTTATTACTGCTGACTTCAGATATCACAACTAGTCTCTAATGAGAAAATAAGAGACAGGTTTTTATACACATGAGGCAGGTGTCCATATAGCATAATATAGCGTAACGTAAAGTAACGTAATGTAACAGAGAACGCAAGTGTAGCATAGCATAGAATAACATACAACATAACATAACATATCACGCAGAGTTGCACTGTTCCTGTGATGAGAGATGAGAAGGTCCTGGGTTTAGCCAAGGCTTGATCCTTGATTGAGAGTTGGCATGTTGGTCATTTCAAAGCTATCCTGCTTCTTCGTTAAGAACTACCTCAAGAGAAGATATTTAAATAATCAGTTTTCTCACGGGTATCCATCCCTGGATGGCTTCAGAATCTCTCCTGCTAACTTACTCCAACTGAAGTCCACCATTCAGCATTCCTCCTCAAGCGTGCACACTCACCCGCCTGCTAGGACTTTTGGAGTTCGCTAAAGCCCATTAATAAAACTGGAACCCTCGTAGCATTTACAGCAACTGCAGCTCAGTAACAAATACTACATACACAACGTGACAAATCAGCCTACTTAATACAGTCAAAACACCCATGAACTCACTAGGACTCAGCAGACTGGACTGCTGGAACAGTTTATTGACTGTCCTTCCTCAAAATTCGTCCATTCCACATAACAAACTTTGCAACCTGACGTAGCACAATCTTTTATTTATTTATCTCATTTATAAAGCGCTCTATCACCCAACATGCATCCTGGCGCTGATACATCAGGGACACTCCCACCTCATCATATGGACTCCATACTGGCTGGCTCTTTGCCACAAATAGGAAGATGTACACACTATTGACTCTTGTATTTAAGGAATTGAAGCATACTGCCCCAGACTTCCTCCTTGGACATACATTTCCAATACACTCCTGTGCAGAATCTAAACTTCTAGTTCTTACCCAAGCCGCCCTGTGCCACTATGTTTTTTATTGTACAACTTTTCGAATCGGAATGGTATACTACAAACAAAGTATGATCACAAAAATAAACGAAATAAATACATTTCTTACTCCTAAACTGAGAGATTCCGTTTCAATGCATCCTTTTCTCCTTTTCTGTCGGTCACGATGCTGATGTAGGAGTGCTTGGATGCTCATTCATGCGATTGTTGGTGCTCACCTGTGTAAACTTGTTTGCCCACGGTGTACAGACAGTGTGTCCACTTGTGTAGAGCCTTTTAAAGGCCAGGGGCTCCACCTGTGTGGAGTCTTTTAAAGGAAAGGTGTTCCACCTGTGTGGAGTTTTGTAAAGGATGGGTGTTCCACCTGTGTGGAGTCATGTAAAGGCCACGGGTCCCACCTGTGTGGAGTCTTGTATAGGCTGGGCGTTCCACCTGTGTGGAGTTCTGTAAAGGACGGGTGTTCCACCTGTGTGGAGTCATGTAAAGGCCACGGGTCCCACCTGTGTGGAGTCTTGTATAGGCTGGGTGTTCCACCTGTGTGGAGTCTTGTAAAGACCACAGGTCCCACCTGTGTGGAGTCTTGTGAAGGACAGGTGTTCCACCTGTGTAGAGTTCTGTAAAGGACGGGTGTTCCACCTATATGGAGTTCTGTAAAGGACGGGTGTTTAACCTATATGGAGTTCTGTAAAGGACGGGTGTTCCACCTGTGTGAAGTCTTGTAAAGGCCAGGGTTTCCACCTGTGTGGAGTCATCTAAGGGCCAGGCGTTCCACCAGTGTGGAGTCTTGTAAAGGCCAGGGGTTCCACCTGTATAGAGCCTTATAAAGGCAGGGTGTTCCACCTGTGTGGAGTCTTGTAAAGGCCGGGGGTTCCACCTGTGTGGAGTCTTGTAAAGGCCACAGGTTCCACCTGTGTGGAGTCATCTAAAGGTCAGGCGTTCCACCTGTGTAGAGTATTCTAAAGGGCAGAGGATCCACCTGTGTAGAGTTTTGTAAAGGACGGGTGTTCCACCTGTATAGAGCCTTCTAAAGGTCAGGGGTTTCACCTGTGTGGTGTCATCTAAAGGCCAGGCCACCTGTGTAAAGTTTTCTAAAGGACAGGTGTTCCACCTGTGTGGAGTTTTGTAGAGGCCAGGTGTTCCACTTGTGTGGAGTCGTGCAAAGGCCGGGTGTTCCACCTGTGCAGAGCCTTCTAAAGGCCAAGGGTTCCACCTGTGTGGACTCTTGTAAAGTCCAGCGGTCCCACCTGTGTGCAGTCTTGTAAAGGCGAGGGGTTCCACCTGTGTGGAGTCATCTAAAGGATGGGTGTTCCACCTGTGTAGAGTTTTGTAAAGGACAAGTGTTCCACTTGTGGGAAGTCTTGTAAAAGCTGGGTGTTGCACCTGTGTGGTCTTGTAAAGGCTAGGTGTTCCACCTGTGTGGAGTCTTGTAAATGTCGGGTGTTCAACCCTTGTGGAGTCTTATAAAGTCTGGTGTTCAACCTGGGTAGAGCCTTCTAAGGGCTGTGTGTTCCACCTGTGTGGAGTCTTATAAAGTCTGGGTGTTCCACCTGTATGGAGTCTTATAAAGTCCGGGTGTTCCACCTGTGTAGAGCTTTCTAAAGGCCAGGGGCTCCATCTGTGTGGAGTCTTATAAAGTCCGGGTGTTCCACCTGTGTGGAGTCTTATAAAGTCCGGGTGTTCCACCTGGGTAGAGCCTTCTAAAGGCCAGGGGTTCCACCTGTGTGGAGTTTTATAAAGTCTGTGTGTTCCACCTGTGTGGAGTCTTATAAAGTCTGGGTGTTCCACCTGTATGGAGTCTTATAAAGTCCGGGTGTTCCACCTGTGTAGAGCTTTCTAAAGGCCAGGGGCTCCACCTGTGTGGAGTCTTATGAAGTCCGGGTGTTCCACCTGTGTGGAGTCTTATAAAGTCCGGGTGTTCCACCTGGGTAGAGCCTTCTAAAGGCCAGGGGTTCCACCTGTGTGGAGTTTTATAAAGTCTGTGTGTTCCACCTGTGTAGAGCCTTCTAAAGGCCGGGTGTTCCACCTGTGTAGAGTTTTGTAAAGGACGGGTGTTCCACCTGTGTACAGCCTTCTAAAGGCCTGGTGTTCCACCTGTGTAGAGTTTTGTAAAGGACGGGTGTTCCACCAGTGTACAGCCTTCTAAAGGCCGGGTGTTCCACCTGTGTAGAGTTTTGTAAAGGACGGGTGTTCCACCTGTGTACAGCCTTCTAAAGGCCAGGTGTTCCACCTGTGTAGAGTTTTGTAAAGGACGAGTGTTCCACCAGTGTACAGCCTTCTAAAGGACGGGTGTTCCACCTGTGTAGAGTTTTGTAAAGGATGGGTGTTCCACCAGTGTACAGCCTTCTAAAGGCCTGGTGTTCCACCTGTGTAGAGTTTTGTAAAGGACGAGTGTTCCACCAGTGTACAGCCTTCTAAAGGACGGGTGTTCCACCTGTGTAGAGTTTTGTAAAGGACGGGTGTTCCACCAGTGTACAGCCTTCTAAAGGCCGGGTGTTCCACCTGTGTAGAGTTTTGTAAAGGACGGGTGTTCCACCTGTGTACAGCCTTCTAAAGGCCAGGTGTTCCACCTGTGTAGAGTTTTGTAAAGGACGAGTGTTCCACCAGTGTACAGCCTTCTAAAGGACGGGTGTTCCACCTGTGTAGAGTTTTGTAAAGGACGGGTGTTCCACCAGTGTACAGCCTTCTAAAGGCCTGGTGTTCCACCTGTGTAGAGTTTTGTAAAGGACGAGTGTTCCACCAGTGTACAGCCTTCTAAAGGCCTGGTGTTCCACCTGTGTAGAGTTTTGTAAAGGACGAGTGTTCCACCAGTGTACAGCCTTCTAAAGGACGGGTGTTCCACCTGTGTAGAGTTTTGTAAAGGACGGGTGTTCCACCTGTGTACAGACTTCTAAAGGCCAGGTGTTCCACCTGTGTAGAGCCTTCTAAAAGCCAGGGGTGCCACCTGTGTAGAGTCATGCAAAGGCTGTGTGTTCCACCTATGTGGAGTCTTCTAAAGACCGTGGGTTCCACCCATGTAGAGTCGTGCAAAGGACAGGTGTGCCACCTGTGTGGATTCATGAAAAGGCTGGGTGTTCCACCTGTGTGGAGTCTTGTAAATGCCGGGTGTTCCACCCTTGTGGAGTCATGCAAAGGCTGGGTGTTCCATCTGTGTGCTAACCATCCTGCTCATACAAGTGAACATTCTGATTATTCCATGGCACTCAAAGCTAAATGAATGGCTTGGGTAGCAGGTTTTAAGCATTTTAATGTATGTTAAATTCAACTCTTGGAGTGCACATTTCAAAATTTGACAAACAGCGCTACCATGTGGTGGACTATTATAAGCGCCGGTGTTGACAATTAATTGCCGGTGCTAGCAGGTCCGTGAACCACCGGTTCAAATTAAACACTGGTGTTTCCTGCCTACTTCACGTGACTGCTCTCTAGCTGACTGCTTCTCTTAGGTGGAAATCTAATGGTACTGAAACCAGTAACAAAAAATTGGGGGAGGGGTAAAAGGTCCGGTACAAACTTTACCACCATTTCTACAGTGATAATGCTTTAATCATGTCAAAGTTACACTCAGGGTAACCAAGCTCTCTAAGGTGCTGGTGGGGTACAGCGCAGCATTGTACCAAACTTCTCAAATAAATTATTTGTTCTTTAGACTGTATTGTTGCTTCTACAACCAATTGCAATTTATCTCAGTGTACCTTTCCAACAGAAAAAGCATGTCATCCCATCCATTTTATTTAGCTTTATTGATTGTAGTATCACTCAATAACACTAGATATTGGACCACACACAACCTTTGGGCATCAGGCACCCTGCAGGCTGGATCAAAGGGATACAGGCCAATAGATAGTGTTACTGACCAGCTCCAAGTCAATTCTATCACCAAGCACATGCATGTCCCAGAGGTGCCTTCCCTTTCCTCTCACCCCCTCCTCAAGTCAAGTTTACTTCCAGTGAGACAACTTCAGCTGAGTGCCTGTATCAGTAGTTACTGCCTGCACCCTGGGCAACCTGATTGGTTCACCTGCTCTCAACATCCAAATTAATCTTGATGGTTGTTTCAGATAAACTGAAACTAAAACACAAAACAAACTGCAATGTTGTTTTATAATGATGCACCTTCTGGGATGTTGAGTTTGTGGTGTGAGCTTAAAGGGCCAATGGGGAATGACATTGCAAAAGGTTTTACACCACAATCTGAAGCCATCAAACAAAGAGACATGCTAGAACTATTGCTATTGGTGATTGTTCATGATGTAAGACTGGGTAAGATGACACTTTAATAGAAGCTATAGAAGCTATAGAATCTAAAACCAAATAAGTAATTAATGCACAGGGGATTTACTTATTAAATGGAAAGGGAGCTATGTTTAACATAGAAATTAGGGGCCCGGTAATGCGCATTTAGCCTGCTCTGAACTGCTTGGGTTGGGAGCTGTAGAAGAGCCTTAGAGCCTTGGAGAAGTGAAGGCCTCAGCAGAAAGAGGAGCTCTCAGGATATCCTGCCTGAGAGGGAAGCGTAAATAATTAATCACAGGCAGCTACCGGTGGTACCCAGGCGCGGTGCAGTAATGCACAAGACGCAGCTCAAGCAAGCAGCCTGCAGGTGCAAAACTGCTGACAAGCCCCATTCGATCAGACCCTGCTCCACCGTCCTCCATTCCAACCAGGCACAGCCCTGAACACACCGACCCGAACACCTAACGAGGCCAGTACTTTTCAGGCATGTTCTGAAACCGCTCTGCAGAAGTGCCGGTTATGTTGCGTCAGGTAGGCGTTACATGGATGGAGCATTTTTCCCATGAATTCACCCATGTATTTTGACTCAAACCCAGATTAACAGAGACTTGTAAACCTGCATTTGCAGCAAAATGAGGCTACCTACCTGACCTTGATAGAGGCGGAACAAGGAGAAATATCTTCCTTTCTCCTCTCCACGTCCTCTTTCCAAGTGTTGTGCATTCTGGTCAGCACACATAGAAATAGGTATATGCCTCTAAGGATTGTTTTTGTGCAGGAAGGGATATCCATAACGCAGGCAACATTGCCAAATCGAATGGTTTTAAAGTACTCTTTAAGCATGCTTTTATACATTTGTTTTTGCATTGTTTATTTACAAGTGCTGCAAGTAGCAACGTGGTCGGCATGTCCCTGGCACCAAAACCAGACCCCGACAGTGAAACCACCTCTCAGCCTGCCAGCTCACTGAAACACCTGATAACCAGTGCGGCCCTGACTGAAGGCTGTCTGGTTCACGAGTGACTGACTGCAGTAGGGATAAGAAAGAAAGAGCAACATCTGTTGGGTGTTCATATGTTAATTTTATTTACTGTTCTTGACCTTCAAGTTGGTCCGCACTCACAGTCACCTCCACGGTCACCTGCATAGTAGTTGTGGTTTTAATGTGTTTTTTAAGCACTCAAACCACAATTTGCCATCTCCCAATGTTAGACAGGCTAATGGAATTAGAGAAGAAGGCGGCGGGATGGCTGTACCTTCAACCAATAAGTCCAATAAGTCTCAGAGGTGTGAGCAAAAGTGAGTGTGATCAGGGTAATTCCATACAACAAAGTCTTAAATGTCTCCAATGAGTATAAATCATTTATTGTTAAGATCTGTAGATTCATGGTTCAGTCTTAGGTATCTTTGTAAAAAAAAAATAATATCACTCTCTTAGACCCGTCTGCTTCTGAGAGTCCCCTCACCACTATGATTTCTTTTGTTCCCCCGTAACTCCCAAAATTTGTCGTTTTTCTTTGTCTGCCAGGACTTTTTATGTGCTGTTTCATGGGGCTAGATGTTCCTTGACGCCCTGTTGCTCACAAGGTTTTTGGCACCTATTTACAAGGTGCCTGGCGGAACCTGTGGCATTACAAACTGGGGTTGTCAACCTGTATGAGTGGCCCTAAAATGGTGGACACACTTTTCCCTCATGTGAGTGACTCCCATTGGAGCCTCCCTGAACTCTGGCCTTTTGAGGTTTTGGCGCCCTTTGTTTGACGCACATTCCTGATAGAAATCCCTTTGTTTTCCTCAGATACACAAAATGGCTGCTCTAGTGCCACAGTACGGTGGCTGCTAGTGACCTAGATATACCTCAAAAGTGCCAAGGCATTGTCACAGCCAGAAAAGGTTCTAGAACCTTCTGGCTCGTGCCAGCACCCCAGGGCACTGGCTATAAAAGGCCCAGTCCCTGGCGGCCATTTTAGAAAGAAGAAAAGAAGAAGGAGATTCCAGACTTGACACCAGATTGACACCTGCCCTGTTGACCCCCTGAGGTGGCTGGTAGCGTAGGCAGTAGAGTAGCAAAGGTTGCTGACGTTGTTTCCGACTGGCGTTCCAGTCAGCTGCGTAAGTGGTGACCTTGCGCCTACAGCGCCTGCCCAGCAAGTGCCTCATTGCCCCGAAGACAGTGGCCATACTTGTAGTGCCTCCCCGCCCCCCCTCGGTGGTGATATCGTGACTGATACTGCGTGTCGCGAGGCGAGAGCAAGTTCGCCGCGACCGCGATCTTCAGAAGTGCCCCCTTCGCGACAGGCGCCTCCAGGGGGGAGCTCGGACGTCTCCGAGCCCCACCGCCGTAGAGCGCTTCCTGTGCGGACTGAAGGTGAGGTAGTGCGCCGGGGCGGGGAAAGGCCGGCCTTCATTGGGCGAGACTAGCGTCTCGGCCCCTTCCCCAGTGAGCCGCAAGCTGTAGCTATGGGCGGGATCCACCCCGTATGAGGAAGTCGGAGGGAGGACCGTGGAGCCCCTGAAAACCCTGTCGCTTGCGTGAAAAGTGCTGTGCCCTGACTGAATCGCTTTCCGATTGCAGCCGATGCGAGGTGGGCCCGTTTCTTCAGGTGGGGTGCAGCGTTGTGAAGGAACTGTGAACCGGCATTCATTTGACTGAGCGCGAAGGTTGTGTGACCCCTCCGGCATCCCGTTCGTCAGTCTAAAGACTTTGAACTGGTGCCGCCTGTGTGCTAGCGGTGTCAAAGCCTGTAGGCGCGCATAGACTCCACCGGCAAGCAGAGATCTCATCCCGGTGGCAGCGGAGTGCAAATGCTGTATTCACTGTGTTTCCTTGCCTTCTAGATACACGCGCATTACTCCCTGAGTGAACCCTAAAGAGTCTAAAGCTTATTTTGTGCCTAGGGAAGCCCGTACTCGTTATCCTTGAAACCAACGTGAACTGTAAGAGTTATCTTTCCAAGCTGAAACGTATTGCAAGTGTGATCTTCCTAAAGCATTTAATTGGTGGCAGCGATACCAGAATGAACATGTGGTTATTGAGTTAAATGAACCAGTATTTATTCTGCTATATAAAAGTGATATTTATTTGTGATATTTATTCCTGATATTTATTCTATTTATCTTGCTATTTATTCCTGAAGATCTATTTACAGTATTTATTTCAGCAACTGAATCCCAGAGGTTTGTGACTAAAGAAATGCGAATGTGCTTTCCCAACTGAACCCTATTTACAACAGAGAACTTTTACATAAAGGAATCATATTTTTCTACAGCAGTGGTGTGGTGTCCTTCTTTTTGGTGTGACTGCGCAGGGAGTTATTATTGGGTCAGAGCCGGCTTAACACTACAGCCTTCACTTGCCTTGTCACTTGAGCCAAGCTACCCCCCTTTGTGCTGGGCTTGCCCTTCGCAGGTCCAACATAAAATTGGTGCTCAGCGGGTGGGATTACGAGCTGTGCTTGTTTTGTACCCCATAATAATTCAGTGTGCACCACAGGTACACACCCGGAGTTTTCTCCCAGCGGCCCTCTAATCCAACATTTTGCTTTTTCTAAATTCTTTTCTGGAGGTGGGTGGAGGTGGCCCTCAGAGTTTCCTATCCTTGTAACCTACTTCGGGGTGGTTGTCCACACTTTTCACTGACAAGATGGAATTCAAAATGTCAGAGCTGGAGACCTATACTGTGGCACAGCTCAAGGATTTCTGTCAGGAAAGGGGAGTGTTCGTTAGGCGAGGGGCCAAAAGAGAGGAGCTCCGTACTAGTCTGCGTGCCTGGGTGGAAGCGCACACGGAGGGAACGGTGGAGGAGGAGGAGTCAGATAGAGGTACTGTCATTGAGGGGACTGAAGAATGTCCCCCGGGGGTGGGTGAAATGTCAATCAGCCCCAAGGTAGCCTCACGGGAGGGCAGCAGCGTGTCATCGAGAGGGTTGTCAGAGACCGAGTTAGCCGACAGGAGAGAGGAAAGACAGTTAAGGTGGGAGTTGGCCAAGCTGGAGATGGAAGGGAGGAGGATGGAACACGAGTTCAAGCTACGAGAACTCGACCTCAAGGCCCATAACATCACTCCTGAGGGTGTCGAGTCAAAGGAATTTGCCAGGGAGCCCAGGCCCCATTTACCAAAGGATGTGGTCGCCAGTTATACCGCTGGAGACGACATAGCCAAGTGGCTGGCAGCCTATGAGGTCTCCTTAAGAGCCCATGGGATCCATGAGAAGCATTGGGGTGGTGGAATGTACCGGTACATGCCTCCGACAGGTAGGGATGCCCTATTGGCCCTAGACCGGGAGGAGCAGGTAGATTACCCCGCCATGAAGGTGGCGCTCATCAGGAAGTTTGGGTTGACCCCAGAGAAATACCGGCAAAGGTTTAGGGGCAGCCACAAACTGAGCTCACAGAATTGGGTTGACTTCCTGGATTATGCCAAGAAAGCCCTGGATGGGTGGGTCCAAGGTAGCGAGGTGGAGGACTATCGAGGGTTGTACGACCTAATACTCAAGGAACATCTACTCGAGAAATGTCTTCCCGAGCTGAGGCAACACCTGGTAGACAGCAAACTTACTTGCCCCCGTAAGCTTGCTGAGGAGGCGGACATTTTGGCAAGTAACCGAGTGTCCACGAAGGGGACGGGAGGAGATTCTCAGAAGTCCGGACAGGGCGCTCCCCAGAAGAAAGAGGGGGGAGATAACAAGAAACAGGAGTTCTCCAAAGGCCCCCAAAATAACTTTATGGGGAAAAGTTTATTTTCTAATTCTAAGGCTAACCCGCAGAAGAACCCTAATCCTGGCCAGAGTCAGCAGCCAAGGGTTATCCATTGCTTTGAGTGCGGTGGTGTTGGACATTATAAGGGAGACGTGAAATGCCCAAAGAGACCACCCCCTCTCACTGGAGGAAAGGCCCCGGGAGTCGCTAGTGTAACGCTCGGGGAGGAGATGCCCTTAGTTAAAGGAAGGGAGTGGGTGGGTGTCACCTTAGTGTCCTTGGGTGATCGGGAGATGGTTCCAAAGATCCAGGTGCCCTCAAATACTACCAAGTATGGGCAATGGGTCACCATCAATGGCCATAGAGGGGAAGCTCTGAGAGATACAGGAGCCAGTATGACTATGGTAAGGAGTCATCTGGTGTCCTCAGAGCAGGTGATTCCAGGCGTACTTCATCCAGCCGCAATGGCTGACGGCAGAATGGGCCACTATCCTGTGGCCGAGGTTCCCTTTGAGTGGGGAGGGGTTGCAGGTTCACTTCGAGTTGCCGTAAGCCCCGCCGTGCCAGTCGATTGTCTGCTGGGCAATGACATGGAGCACAATGCTTGGAAGGAGGTGGAATACCGGACTCATTCTGAGATGCTGGGTACACCTGATTGGGCCTGTGTGAGTACCAGGTCTGCGGCTGCTCGGGAGGAGAAGTCGCGTGGGTTGGAGCCTGGAACAATGGCCCACCCAGCTGCTGATGAGGGAGCATCTCGAGGACAGGAAGAGCCTGCCTCGATGTCCGTGCCCCGTGAGACGGATAGGCCACCTGCGGAGGTGGACCCGGAGTCCGCGGAGGAGGACATGGTTCCGTTGGAGGATTTGCCTGTCCCCGCTGAGTGGCGAGTGGAGGGAGGACCATCCAGGGAGGAACTGAGCAAGGGACAGAGGGAATGTCCCACCCTCGAGGGTCTGAGGCAACAGGCTGAAGCCTAGGCAGCAGGTAACGAGTCTGGGAACTATCGTGTTTACTGGGAGGATGGTCTCCTCTACAGTGAGCCCAGTGCGCCAGTGCACGGGTTGTCACAGGCCCTGGTAGTCCCACAGTGTTACCGAGCCTTCCTATTAGAGTTGGCTCACGAGATTCCCTTGGCAGGACACTTGGGTCAGGACAAGACCTTTGCCCGGCTTGTCCCCCACTTTTATTGGCCTCGAATGAGGGTGGCGTCCAACACATACTGTCGGTCGTGCGTGTCATGCCAAGCCAGTGGGAAAACAGGGATGAAGCTGAAGGCTCCCCTGGAACCACTTCCCGTCGTTGGCACCCCCTATGAAAGGGTGGGCATCGACATTGCTGGGCCCCTAGATCCACCGACATCATCCGGTCACAGGTTTATCCTGGTACTGGTGGATCACGCCACAAGGTATCCAGAGGCAGTTCCTCTGAGAACCATTACTGCACCAGTAGTGGCAAAGGCCCTGATGGGGGTCTTTACCCGAGTGGGATTCCCCAAAGAAGTTGTGTCTGACAGGGGGACCAACTTCATGTCAGCATATATGCGGGCAATGTGGAAGGAGTGTGGAGTGACCTACCGGTTCACCACTCCTTATCACCCACAGACCAATGGTCTCGTGGAAAGGTTCAACCAAACCTTGAAGGGTATGATCAGAAGTCTACCCGAAAGCCTGCGGAGGAAATGGGACGTCCTCCTACCCTGTTTGCTCTTTTCCTACAGGGAAGTGCCACAGAAGGGAGTGGGCTTCAGCCCCTTCGAGCTTTTGCACCCTGTACGCGGACCTCTCAGCCTGGTGAGGGACTCCTGGGAAAAGTCTCCCCGGAAATTTCCCCCGGATGTGGTGAGCTACATGCTGGCCTTCCGGAGCCAAATGGCTAAGTTGTGGAAGCAAGCTTCTGACAACTTGGAAGCCAGTCAGGCAGTCATGAAAGCGTGGTATGACCACAATGCTCACCCAGTGGGGTTGGAGCCTGGCCAGAAGGTGTGGGTGATGGAGCCTGGAGAGCTGAGTGCCCTCCAGGACCGTTGGACAGGCCCCTATGAGGTGTTGGAGAAGATGGGCAAGACTACCTATCTGGTGGACGTAAAGACCCCTCGGCATCCGCATCGGGTGTTACATGCCAATCGCCTCAAGCCCCACTACGAGAGGCCCGAAGTCATGCTGGTTATGGTGACTGACGGATCGGAGGAAGAGGACACTGAGCCTCTCCCCGACCTCTTCGCGTCTCAAGAAAAGGATGGGTCAGTGGAGGGAGTGAAACTCTCGCCATCCCTGACTCCTGAGCAGCAGGGGGAATGTCGCCAGGTCTTGGGGTCATTCGCTCCTCTGTTCTCCCTTGTCCCGGGTAAGACCCACCTGTGTACCCATGACGTGGACACAGGGGACAGCCCACCTGTGAAGTCAACGTCTTACCGGCTGTCTGACAAGGTGAAGGCCAGCATCCAAAGCGAAGTAGCTAAGATGCTGGAGCTAGGAGTCATCGAACCTTCAAGTAGCCCTTAGTCTAGCCCGGTGGTTTTGGTTCCCAAAGCTTCCCCACCTGGCGCCACACCAGAATTGCGATTCTGTGTGGACTACCGAGGACTAAATTCGGTAACCAAGACGGATGCTCATCCGATCCCTCGGGCGGATGAACTGATTGACCGGTTGGGAGCTGCCCAATATCTCAGTACCATTGACCTCACTGCAGGGTACTGGCAGATTCCCATGACTGATGGAGCAAAGGAAAGGTCAGCCTTCTCCACGCCTGATGGACACTACCAGTTCTGCGTCATGCCCTTCGGGCTCAAGAACGCTCCTGCCACTTTTCAGCGGCTGGTGAACACGATCCTCACGGGATGGAGTTATTCTCTGCTGCTTACTTGGATGACATAGCTGTCTTCAGTAGCAGTTGGGAGGATCACTTGCAGCACTTGCAAGCCGTTCACCAGGCCCTGGAACGGGCTGGCTTGACGATCAAGGCCAGCAAATGTCAGATTGGACAGGGGTCGGTAGTGTACTTAGGCCACTTGGTGGGCAGGGGAACGGTGCAGCCCCTTCAGGCGAAGATTGAGGCAATCATGGCCTGGAACCCCCCCAAGACCCAGACTGAGGTCCGAGCCTTCCTGGGCCTCACAGGTTACTACAGACGGTTCGTGAAGGGGTATGGCACTATCGTGGCACACCTTACAGAACTCACGGCCAAGAAGCAACCCAGGAGAGTCATCTGGATGGAGGTTTGTCAGCGAGCCTTCGACACTCTGAAACAAGCATTGTGTAAAGCTCCAGTCCTGAAGACTGCAGATTTCACGAAGGAATTCATTGTCCAGACAGATGCATCCGACATTGGCATTGGGGCGGTGCTATCGCAACTCAATGAAGAGGGTCTGGATCAACCCGTGGTCTTTCTGTCACGGAGACTGCTTCCCCTGGAACAGAGGTGGAGTACCATCGAGCGGGAAGCCTTTGCGGTGGTCTGGGCACTGAAGAAGCTGCGACCATACTTGTTTGGTTCACACTTCCTTGTTCAGACAGACCACCGACCCCTTCGTTGGCTCATGCAAATGAAGGGGGAAAACCCCAAACTGTTGAGGTGGTCTATCTCCCTACAGGGAATGGACTTCCGGGTGGAACACGGGCCCGGAGTTGACCACGCCAATGCAGACGGTCTCTCCAGGTATTTCCGCCTTAGTGTTGAGAACTCCCAAGGGGTTGGGTAGCTCTCCCCACTTTCAGCTGGGGGGGACGCGTGTTAGACCCGTCTGCTTCTGAGAGTCCCCTCACCACTATGATTTCTTTTGTTCCCCCGTACCTCCCAAAATTTGTCATTTTTCTTTGTCTGCCAGGACTTTGTATGTGCTGTTTCATGGGGCTAGATGTTCCTTGACGCCCAGTTGCTCACAAGGTTTTTGGCACCTATTTACAAGGTGCCTGGCGGAACCTGTGGCATTACAAACTGGGGTTGTCAACCTGTATGAGTGGCCCTAAAATGGTGGACACCCTTTTCCCTCATGTGAGTGACTCCCATTGGAGCCTCCCTGAACTCTGGCCTTTTGAGGTTTTGGCGCCCTTTGTTTGACGCACATGCCTGATAGGAATCCCTTTGTTTTCCTCAGATACACAAAATGGCTCCTCTAGAGCCACAGTACGGTGGCTGCTAGTGACCTAGATATACCTCAAAAGTGCCAAGGCATTGTCACAGCCAGAGAAGGTTCTAGAACCTTCTGGCTCGTGCCAGGCCCAGTCCCTGGCGGCCATTTTAGAAAGAAGAAAAGAAGAAGGAGATTCCAGACTTGACACCAGATTGACACCTGCCCTGTTGACCCCCTGAGGTGGCTGGTAGCGTAAGCAGTAGAGTAGCAAAGGTTGCTGGCGTTGTTTCCGACTGGCGTTCCAGTCAGCTGCGTGAGTGACCTTGCGCCTACAGCGCCTGCCCAGCAAGTGCCTCATTGCCCCAAAGACTGTGGCCATACTTGTAGTGCCTCCCCGCCCCCCCTCGGTGGTGATATCGTGACTGATACTGCGTGTCGCGAGGCGAGAGCAAGAGCAAGTTCGCCGCAACCGCGATCTTCAGAAGTGCCCCCTTCGCGACTGGCGCCTCCAGGGGGAGCTCGGACGTCTCCGAGCCCCACCGCCGTAGAGCGCTTCCTGTGCGGACTGAAAGTGAGGTGGTGCGCCGTGGAGGGGAAAGGCCGGCCTTCATTGGGCGAGACTAGCGTCTCGGCCCCTTCCCCAGTGAGCCGGAAGCTGTAGCTGTGGGCGGGATCCACCCCGTATGAGGAAGTCGGAAGGAACTGTGAACAAGCATTCATTTGACTGAGCGCGAAGGTTGTGTGACCCCTCCGGCAGCCCGTTCGTCAGTCTAAAGACTTTGAACTGGTGCCGCCTGTGTGCTAGCGGTGTCAAAGCCTGTAGGCGCGCATAGACTCCACCGGCAAGCAGAGATCTCATCCCGGTGGCAGCGGAGTGCAAATGCTGTATTCACTGTGTTTCCTTGCCTTCTAGATACACGCGCATTACTCCCTGAGTGAACCCTAAAGAGTCTAAAGCTTATTTTGTGCCTAGGGAAGCCCGTACTCGTTATCCTTGAAACCAACGTGAACTGTAAGAGTTATCTTTCCAAGCTGAAACGTATTGCAAGTGTAATCTTCCAAAAGCATTTAATTGGTGGCAGCGATACCAGAATGAACATGTGGTTATTGAGTTGAATGAACCAGTACTTATTCTGCTATATAAAAGTGATATTTATTTGTGATATTTATTCCTGATATTTATTCTATTTATCTTGCTATTTATTCCTGAAGATCTATTTACAGTATTTATTTCAGCAACTGAATCCCAGAGGTTTGTGACTAAAGAAATGCGAATGTGCTTTCCCAACTGAACCCTATTTACAACAGAGAACTTTTACATAAAGGAATCATATTTTTCTACAGCAGTGGTGTGGTGTCCTTCTTTTTGGTGTGACTGCGCAGGGAGTTATTATTGGGTCAGAGCCGGCTTAACACTAAAGCCTTCACTTGCCTTGTCACTTGAGCCAAGCTACCCCCCTTTGTGCTGGGCTTGCCCATCGCAGGTCCAACACACTCCCTAACACACTTTGACCATTTCTAAGCAATGTGAATATCAGACACTACTAATACCAAACTAAATGGTACACAATTCACTGACCTCAGAAGGATGGAAGTCTGAGTCTTCCATGCTTAGATTCATGCTCACGCCCTTCAGATCACTGCAAATGGCTTTCGGCACAGAGTAATGCACTTTGCTATGAGCCGTAGTGAAATCTAAGAGAATAGGCTACTACAGCCCAAGTTAGATAGTCAAAGACAGCAGCATTTGGGGTGCAATGTGTCTTACCCCCGTCCCTGGTGCCACTGCACATGCTGCACCTATGACAGCTTTACACTGGAAGTGGAGAGTGAGAGTCATCTTGTCAGCATCTCTACTCAATCTCTTCACCACCGCTTGTCTTGGGCAACCATTTCTCCCTCTTCGACCATGGCGATGAGTTTGAAGATTCACCTCCGCTATGTTTTGTCCAAATTAAGGCCAAGAAATGTGTCACATTGTCAAGATACTCACATATGTTACATTTTCATACAGGAAATTTAAATGGAAGTAGTTTACATGTCAGTGATTATCCTGAAATCTGGCATGGATCCCAAACTCCTGGACACATCTAAGAGATTGTGCCTCAAGGACAAGGACATAAAGTTAATTAAACATCTTACTATTTTCTACACCAGATCAGTCAATTAGGGCTGGACCTCTTCCAGATTTTGAGGATATTGACGTGGACTAAATGGACATCCAAATAAGTTAAGGAGGAAGATATTCAAGGTTAGTAAATTTCCTGAAAGTTTTGAATGAATGTGACCCTTGGGTTCCAACTTTAGATGCTGCTATTCTAGAAAAATTGTCATCTTTAAGGCATCATATGACTTACATAACCAAATGTAATTTTCAACTTTCTCTTCTTCTTGATAACATTTTATAGTGCTATAATTACCAACCTTAGTGCTGTTAAACTAATTGCAAGCTCATACATTTGTTTGAAAAGAGTAGAACAGGGTGAACCGGCTTCAATCCCACCTCACTCGCCTCCATGTGCAACAATATTGAGGTTGAAATGCATAAGTGTCATGCATATATGCATGCCATACATACAATGTGAATAAGTGTATTAAGCTTTTCATGGAGGTCAGCTAATTCAAGAGTGCCTCCATTGTGATTAGGGTATCTGTTTCGCCTTTGGAGGGGATAGCTGTGGAACACTGAGGTGATATTGAGCGGTTATGTTTGTACTAGTTGATTCAATGCCCATTAGATTCCCCACATTAGACTAATGTTCTGATTTGTTACCTTTGCCTCAAATTGTAAAGCACTCTGATATCCTTCGGGATCAAGTTCGCGCTATATAAAACTTTATAAATAAAAATAAAATAAATGTCTAGAATAGACCTTATCCGTTAGTCCCTGCTACCTTTGCATTTGAGGGGCCAATCCTACATCGAACGTTAATTGTGAGATGGTATATCTGCTTCCAAAATGACCATTTGTACCCTGTATTACTGCGTAATTACTGTGCAATTACAAGGTTTTTTGTACTGTAATTCGGAATAGCATGCAAGATGCAATTACTGCGCATCTCTGCATGTTTTCCTCATTACCTGGTTATTTACCGGTCATGAATTACAGCTGCATTTTGCAGGTGGAACTGTGCACAGATTTTACTGCGTCATGTAATCAACACTTTTTAGATATAGATATATACACACATACACACAAAGTTAGATTTAAACCTTTTAAAACACTGCTTCGCAGTAGTCGAAAAAATTTAAAGACACTTGAAATGCGCGGTGTCTATTTTTTCTGGGTCACCTACTAGCACATTTAACAGCTGTGGGGGTGCAGCACAATGGTCCAGGGCAAATAATGCTGGGTCAGGGGCCTCATCTGGCCCTCTCTAGAGACGCCAGTGCTTATTGGACACCTTCCAAAATGCACCTTTTTAAGTATTTGTTTCTTTCTGGTGGTGAGCTTGTGAGCAATACAATCTCAAGGAGAAGTTAAGAGTTGTTGTGTCACAAGCTATATAAGTGAAATCATTCACTAATTCAACCTAGGGCTAGATGTAAAAAAACACATTTAGGGCCAGATGTACGAAGCTTTTTTCAGCTCGCAAATGGCTCGATTCGCAGGCGGGCTGGAGGATTAATACAGGATTGACATGCTAGTGGCCAGGCAGCCCTGAGGAAGTCTTGGGTATGCCCCATTGCGACGAAACACGTGTTGGTTATGAACAAAGAAGAAGCCAATAGATCCAAAAATACAGAACATTAGAACAACAATATTGCTTGATGCACATGCGTTGTTGTAGTCTGATACAAACTTGGCATGTGCTTGTTGCTGGGTTATTTTGTACCATTCAGAGGTAGGTCAGATCGTCACCCACTCTGAATCGGAATTTAGCAAACTAATCTAATAATACATAAATATTTTTGCTAAATTCTTTACTATTCACAGAAATACTAGCCACAAATTGCAACCAGATTTTGTGACTAGTAATTAGTTCACCAGGCTCTATATTTCCAATGTTGCCCAGTGCTTGGAGTCAGGTTGTCTTACACAAAGCCCTAGTGAAAATAGAATATTTATTGTATCCAGAATGGTAAACAACCTTTACAACGCAACTTTTACCACGCAGTGCCTTTACAACGCAACTTTTACAAAGCAAACCATTACAACGCATTGCGCTGGGGGGCGCTCTAGGATAAGGAATAGGTTTAATGTACTATCCAACACCTTCCCTACTATCCATGGGGACTGGAGTTGGAATAGTAAATTAAACAATTCACTATCCAGCGCCTAAAAGCACTATGCGTTGTAATGGTATGCGTTGTAAAAACCACGTTGTAAAAACATGCGATGTAAAAGCATGCGTTGTAATGTCATACATCCATCCAGAATTCCCAATGTGCCTGTGCAGTAATCTTGGGCTTGATGTATCAAAGGGTTTTAACTGTTTCGCCTTTCTGGCGCAATGTGTTGATACATATGGGCCTACATACGGCTGAACGTGGTTTGAGTCATCAAGGTCTGAGCTGTGGGCGCTCAGCTGTGGTCTGCGAACACTATTGAGTTCTATATAAAATTCTCCAACTGCTTGTGCAGATTTTCAAGCTGTTGTGAGCATGGCTAGCCTAGGCCATGCTGGGGGGCATCCGCAGTGACGTTTGCAGGATGTGAACGCGGCAGTGAGTAAAATGGCGCTTGGCCTCCCACAGGCGTGCCTTGGAGACGCCTACCGTGCAGGAGCGCGCGCACGCACATGACACGCTCATGGGGAACGCATCATACAACCATCTACCCCTTAGAACAAATGGAACCAGTGACATTTTCCATAAGAGGAGATAGTTTATACTCCATGGATCACTGAGTGCAAGGGAAGCTGGACTGACAACAGACATGAGCTTCCATTCTATTGGATGGGCTGTTGAGATCACAGCCCTGCAATGCTGCACTTGAGAGGAAGCAAGTGATAATTCCTCTACTGAAAAAAATGCAGGTGTAATTCTTGTTTGGTAAATAACCCAGTAGTGAGCTATAGGTGCAAGTACTCGCAGTAATTCTGTATATTTTGTCAGTGAAGCAATTGGTTTGAAATAGGAAGACATGTATTTATTTGAAGGTATTGAAGAGCGTAGAGTAGACACTCATCCCCAAAGGGATATCACGGCGCTAATAACTACCATTTGATTTCAGCAGATGGTCAGATCTAAAGTTGAAAATCACAGCTGCCTTGATCAGGGAAGAGCCATATCTTCCGTTTTTTCCTGAACACAAGATAGTCCTCGGTACATCAAATGTCCAGGGGGAGGAAGTTCCAGTGGGTGGCCACCAGAAAAGTAAAGGAATGGCTGCCTGCTCTGGCCTTCCTCTTGACCCTTATTACTTTAGCGTAAGTCAACCAGGGATGATCTTAAATTTCTTGATAGTTGATAAAGTACAACCTTATTCCTGAGGAGCAGAGAGCCAGAATCAAGGAAAGACCCATTATACATATAACAGAGTAGTTTGAACTGTGCCCTCTTGCGTATTGGCAGCCAGTGTAGTGATTTTAAACAAGAAGTTGTGGAATCCTGTCTGCCTTTATTGCAAATACATTTTGTAGCTGCATTGCGGATCATTCGATGGTGTGAACAAATAGTCAGCCATGCCCATATACGGTATGTTTCCATTGTCCATGTGACTGACTGTCAGAGCCTTGGCAACCATACAGCGCCAGTCCATTGGGATCCATCAAACAACTTTTTGAGAAGTTTTAGCAGTCCAAAGCAGGTGCCACAGGAAAAAACACTTGGTCTTTCATTGTGAGGGATTGCAATAATGATTCCAAGATGTTTTGCTAATTTGTTTGGTGCTGGTGCAGTGCCAAGCAAAGAGGACCACCAGGAATCATCCCAGACGTGTTCAGCACCTCCAAACAATAGGATTTCAGATTTCTCATAGCTTGACATATAATCCTGGCATATCCACCAAAAGCTCTGTGTGATTAGATGCTAATCATACCTTTCTGTCTGATGGCAAAGGTGATAATAGGCTCAGCATGATTACAATCAAACACTCCCAGTACACGCTTCTGAAACCTACGGTGTCATTCCAGGTGCTAACTGATCTTTTTTCTGGATATAGGGTACCAGTGCCTCCACTGGCCACCACTCCATCCAATTCATTGGTTGCCAATGTGCCTTGGAATGCTTAGCGCTAAATGAGCTAGAGCAAACCCTCTCACTTTATGAGCTACTTTTCTCATTAGGTTTGTAGACTGAATTCAAAATAAGGGCCTGATTTAGAGATTGGACGACAGATTAATGTCCTTCGGGATGACGGAGTACTTTACTCCATCACTTCGATGGACATCCTGCCCATCAAATTTAGAGCAGTCTGCAGGCCACCTGGAGATCCCTCTACATCGGCAGGAATGGCCATTGTGGGGATTTCTGACAATGGAGGAACATTTTGAAAGATATTATTTATGCTATCTTGTAAATATTGTCTTATTTTATGATTGTATGTCTTCCTTGTGAACTTTTATGATTCATCTGGAATCGAATAAATGTTTATGACTGACTGAAAGTACTGTCAGCAATGTCAGCATGCTGTCAAACTTATCAGAAGATTTTTGTTTTTTTTAAAACATAGTACCAAAGTGGAAATTTGTTTTGGAAAATCAAAAACGTAATCAACCCCATGGATTTTTCCTGGTGGTGATGGGCAGGAAAGAAAGGCATTATATTGTCCACCCTAAATGGGGGCCTTCCTCCAAAGGCCCCTACTCTGTTGGGCAGTCGGAGGAAGTATTCCATTGATGGAGCCAACAGGGGCTACATTCGACTGAATATTTGTGGTCCACTCATCTCAAAATGAGGCCGGGGAACAGAGGGTTTGGTGGGCCGGGCCTCTGTCAGGTTTACGATAGAGTATCCTGTGCAAGAAAACTCCAAATAAGCCCTCAAGTATTGAATACATATCACTTGAAGACCCCCAATTGTTGCTACACTAAAAATCATTGTTTCTTCTCCTAGTGGCAGAAAAAATGTCACTGGAGATCTTTATATGACAAAACTTGAATTACACATTTAGTTATAGAGAAACTCTATTGATTTACAAGCCTAACATAAAACCAATAGCTCTGGCTTTAATGTACCAAGGCAAGCAAAGAAAGACATTAACAAATGCTGTTTATGTATGTTTCATAAAAAATGGTGTTTATCACAATACAGCCTGCCATTATCACAAATGTAGCTGAAAGGGATAGTTTCTTGTATAGAATACTCTAGGCAGTGCTTAATTTGCATTAGAAAAAGTGCCAGGGCCTAAATATTTCTCAGAACCGTCTGGTCGGCACTGGTCAATGTCAGGGTTCCTAAATACTAAGGGAGCTTGATTCCATATTTTGCCTGTTTCTTCTACCACCCTACACTTTCTGTTTCTTTACCTTACTCTTCCAGGTTCTTCTTTCTCCCTTTCTCACTTTTTACAATATTTCTCTTCTTCCATCCTTTCTCACTTTTCTGTCTTTCTATTTGTCTATCTATATACTCTGAACTATCTATTCATTTGTCGCTCCATGCCCACCTGTGTATGGCAAAAAATACATACAATTTCTTGTATTTTTTAAAACATATTTTCAATATTATCACTCAAGTGGTAAAAAAAAATCACAAGTTAGGTGTGCATAGAAATTGAGCAGTGCACGTGAAATAGTGACTAACATGATTATTGGTGCGCTCTGTGATACATAATACTGTTGACTGCTTGGCAAAATCATTTAAGATAAAACTTTGTTATTGCAAGATCAGTGTTCTCATTCCACATTCAACGGCAGTCAATAGAGCAAATTGTCAACGTTTTGACCACTTACACCAATTTTATTGGGGTCTTCATCAGGACTATTTCAGGTAGCAACCCTGACACAAAACAGCAACGTAGAAAAGGATTCTGAAACTAAATGAGTTGCCAGACTCCTGAAGGAGACTAACTGTATATGGCTAGAGACAACAGTGGGGGAACTTTTCAAACCTTACGGAGGCCCCCTAGTTTCAGAATACCCATTCAGAGAAATCTTATTCTCACAAACATTAAACATGCCATATATTAAATCATGTTTAAGCCATACTCTTTGCTGCAGCTTGAGCTGGGTCCAGTCTGCTAACTGCAAACTAGACAACTGGAAACTAGGAGGCATCCGCAAGATTTGAAGTGATTGTACATTGAACCTTCTTGAGTAAATGTGACTCTGCGTACTATTTTTTTTTTAGGTGAATGTTTTTGTGCACACTATTCTTCTTTAAACAATGTAGTTGTGCACAGTATTCTTATGGATATTTGATTGTGCTTCGAACACTTAAGTAAATGTGACAGTGCATACAATTCTTTGTAAGGCAATGTGACTGCGCTTAGGATTCTTCTTAACCGCATCGGTGCGGCGCATTTTCCCGCTGTGCGCTAAAGATTGCAGAATTCCGCGGTGAGCGTACAAGAGGTGTACTTCATGACGAGCTGAGCTCGTCATGAGCGTCGAAGGGGCAAAGGATATTTAGACGTGCATCGAATGCTACTTCAGTAAATGTGATTGTGATAGTAACTTTTTGAGACAATGTGATTGTGAATCTTATTGTTCTTGAGACAATGTGCTTGTCCAGGAAGAGAGGATGTGTAGTGTGATGCTGTCTGTGTACACGTCGTCTAGGCAACAACATTATCTTTGGTTCACTGAACACTGTCACCATGAGAAACTAAACTCTTACAATGCAAAGGTGCATATATGTACACTTAGCGCCTCAAAGCCGCTGAACCCAGAGGTGCATGCTGAATCAGCCCAGGCACCTCTTTGCTGAAGGCACATCTGTTTTCTGTTCAAGATGTCATTAATACTGCATGCTCATTATTGTGTCTCTGCAGACAAGGAGTGCAGTGGGGTAATATTGTCGCTGTCACTGCTAGAAGGCAGCTAGCAGTGGCCATTTCATGGGCTGTCAATATGTTGTAAACAATTACAGCCCTAGTCAATATATATTGCAAGGCACCTCTGAACCTTTACATGTAAGTGTATGCATTATTGATATACTGAATAATATGTACCCAGCCACACCGGGGCTGGAGATTATCACAAAGGGATTCTATGTTAACATAAAAAAACAGGTCCAGAGGATTACATTTTATTCACGTTTAAGGGTCCTTTATTCCTTGTAGTGTGTTAAGAGATCTCCATCTGTCTTCTCCTCTCCTCTTTCAATACTCAACACCCCTAAAGTCCTCATTACACATTGTCCCATTTTGTATCATTCTCTTCCTCAATGTCCCACTTCTATTTCCACTTTCCTCTGCAATTCATGAATTAAAAAACTCAACCAGTGCTCAAGAGATATAAACCGCCATGGAAAGGCTGGCGGGGATGCAGCATCCTAAAGTAGCGGACGGTGCCTGCTAGGCACCGCCACCATTCTAGGGATGCGGGCGGATCTGACAGGCAATCGTAACCATTGTCTCTGTCTGACCTGTGGCGGACGGGCTTTCGCCCACCAGAACACCGCCCGCCATCCTTATCTGGCGGGCGGAGAATGGCTTTACGATGGCGGTGAACCCGCCACCGGCAGCCTGCTGGTGGCGGGTTCACTGCTATCGTAATCATGCCCCAAGTTAGCATAAGCCAAGAGAATGCACTTTAAAAGGTCATAGGCCAAATCACAATAGTTTCAAAGGCAATAACATCATATAAGAGTACACATGTACATTCAAATGTAGATTACTATTCTGCACATTGTTAATAATGCATAATTGTATAAATGCACAAAATGTCAACATTTCTTTTACAATTAATAATCATTCATTATTACTTGGGCTATTATTTATTTTAAATTTCCAGAGGAATGAGGACAGTTTGGAGATGCTTCAGGGATCAGCTCCTCACACAGTCAATAGTTTACAGTGGTGGTGGTACACAAGTATTTAAAACATTAACAGAAGATTAAAATAGAGTTACGGGTTGTGCAAATCCCTAAAGACTTTTAAAACACTATTTTAGGCATATATAAAGACCCTTTGCCAGCTATCCCAAAGCACCTGCTTGCTGATGAAAATTGCAAGTATTCTCCCATCAAAAGTATTGCATCCCTCCTGGTAATCCTCCTTTCAAATAAAAGAAGTTCAGATACTGACTGTCTGACAAGTCCTTCTGATTTAAAACACGGGGGTTATGTTTCTCATCCAACAAAGCTGTATTCCTATAACGGGAGGTCAATACTGGCAAGACGGTTAAACTCTTACCGCTGCCATCTGCTGTGATATGTGTGTCATAATGTGGATCCCAGCAAGGCCAACTCTAAATGTTATCCTTCCGAGGTCAGCAAATGAGGTACTATTATACTGAGCATTGGTAACACCTGCAATTAGCAGTGCTTAATTTGGCAGAGGTTGCGTAGGATGGGCTATATGAAGTCAAGGGAGCAGAATCAGCATTAAGAAATGTCTATTAAAAAAAAAAGGAATGTATTGAGTTGAAAAGATGTATTTAAAGGGGCCTAGTATGCAGAGGAGAGCAAGAGTGCTCGATAAACAAAGACAAAGCTCGAACCATACCTATGTGGGAAGAGTAGGCAGAGACATGGGCCACATGAAAGGAATGCAAGACGTCGCAGTCTGGATGACCAACAGCTGCCTGAAGCTCAACGCCGAGAAGACAGAAGTCCTCATCCTCGGTACCACCCCTTCTGCATGGGACAGCACCTGGTGGCCGACTGCCCTCGGAAGCCCACCTAACCCCTCAGACCACGCCAAGAACCTCGGCATCGTACTCGACTCACCACTCACCATGAACCGGAAGGTCAACCCCATCACCTCCAGCTGCTTCAACACCATCCGCATCCTTCGCAAGACCTTCAAGAGGATTCCCCTGAGTCAAAGAAGACAGTCACACATGCACTCATCACCAGCAGACTGGACTATGGAAATGCACTCTACGCCGGCATCAACAAGTCCCTACTCCGCAAACTCCAGAACATGGTTCTCCAAAGTCGGTCCTGGAGGGCCAGATCGCTGCCACATTTTTAAGATAACTACATTTATCTAAATGGGGATTTGCTAAAAATCTGACATGGATCAGGCCCTCCAGGACCGACATTGGAGAACCCTGACCAGAATAATACAGAACACCGCAGCTAGACTCATCCTCGGCATCCCCCGACACAAACTCATCAGTCAACACCTAAGAAGCCTCCACTGGCTCCCCGTGGAGAAAAGAGTCACTTTCAAAATCCTCACTCACGCCCACAAATGCCTACACAACAACGGACCCAAATACCTCAACGACAGAATCAACTTCCACGTACTCAAAAGAAACCTGCGATCTTCCAACCTCGCACTGGCCGAAACCCCGTGCATCCACAGAGCCAGAGCAGGTGGAAGATCCTTCTCTCACATTGCAGCCAAGACCTGGAACGAGCTACAGGCAGACATCAGACGTGCCCTCTCCCTGAACACCTTCAGGAAGAACCTCAAGACCTGACTCATCGGCTAAACAGATCTGCGTCCCCCCCATAGCGCCTTGAGACCCTCATGAGTGAGTAGCACACTTACAATTTCTTGATTGATTGATTGATCGATTGATTGATGTTTATTTATGCATGTACTGGTTATATTTGAGAGTCCTGCATAGCACCGCAGCATCGTCTTGCGGTCACATCAGAGCACTACACACACTTCATGATGATAGGAGTCCATCTAAGGCTTGCTAGAGTTCATCCAGCCCAAAGACCGCAAACTTCCTTCGCTTTCCTCGTCAGAGCAGGTTCTCAGGCCATTCTAAATATCTCTGTTTAAAGAAATTCTCTGAAACTACAAGTGGTTGGATTCTGGCTCCAGGGCGCACGCGAGACTTCATCGCTGGACTCCTAGGGGTCTGCCACCATGTCTGAGACATTATGGGACTGATGTACAAACATTAGGAATACAGATTTTCTATTCTCTCTGCATCACAATTAGGAAATTGGTATTCCTAATGTATGAAACTTTTTTGAGTTTCATTAGCGATTCCTAGTGGGTCACAAATAGACCTATCTCATGTATAGTAATGAGGTAGGTCACAATTTGTGACCCATTAGGAATAGCAGCCATCACAGGGATGTGGCCTGCTGAGGTCAGCAGACCACCATGTCTGTGATTGCTTTTAAATAAAACAATCTTGTTTTTTTTTAATGCAGCATGTTTTTCTTAAAGGAAAATTGGATGCCTTTAAAAAGAAAAACTGAAACGTTTAAATTTAATTTTTTAAGAGAAGGCAGTGGTCCGTGGGACTTCTGCCTGCTCTTAAAAAATATTTTTTCAACATACTCAAAGGGGGCCCTTCTCATTTGTGAATGGATTACCACCTCTTTTAAAATAATGGTAAAGTGTAATTGTTTTGCAACCAGAATTCAATCGCAAAACAGTAATGCTTACCATACCGATTCGGTATCAGGAAGAGGCACCCAAAACACGCCCCTTCCAAATGCTGAATCTCATATGCAAATTATTATTCGCTAAGAAGTTACCGAATCCTGTTTTGCATTTTGTACATCCGAAAAAGCATTTTTCCGGTGGCAAATGGCCCGATTCTGCAATTTGTGCTGTTTGTGTCCAGAAAAATGCTTTATTCATCTGGCCCTATGTTGCCCTGATCTGTAGGTGCAATGCAGTGCTGTAAGGCGATGTGCTTTTCTCTCAGATTGTACCGTTTCCTGATGGGAAGGAGTGCAAGATAAAAAAGTAGGCCAGGAGGAGGGAAAGGTAGGTGGGGGGAGGGGTGTCAAAGAAGCCACACTTTGAATTTCAATCCACATCTGCCAACATTGTTCTCATGGTATTTAGAATTGGAAAAACAGCAGCACATTGTTAAGGAGGATCCGGGCTGCCAGCGCGATTGACGAGCCGGATTTGCCGCGGAATGTTTCTGACAGGCGGCAGTATTCTTTTACATCTGTTTATCCGACAATTACAGCAGCTCAACAGGCATGGGGTGTTTAAGACGTGCAGTGGAACATTCATAAAAATATGATATTCAGTTAGATGGGGGTGCTTGCCCTCTAGGAAACATGCAATTGTGATTAAATAGTATGGCTAGAAAAAAATAGGAAACAACCCCATTGCGTATGTGTGTGGGGGGGTAGTGGGTGAGTGGAAGAGAGGGTGTGTGTGTGCGAGGGAGTGTATGAAAAAACTAAAAGTGCAGTTATATTTGCCTGGGTCTGCTTTATAACCTACCCTGCTAGCAAAGCACACATGGATTTAGAATAGTAAATACACACTTCATTACAGTCAATGGCCGGTCCTCATAATAATAGGTATGTTATGTTTTGTGTCTGTATATAGTATTTGCACAGCAAGAACCTAGTCAAACAGCAGTCGAATGAGAAATGCTTACAAATAGAGTAAACCATTGCAATAGCTCTGGGTAGCATTCCAACCCCTTGTTTTCATCCACTGTGCCACTCAAGGCAGAGGCCTGCCTCATGCAAAGCAGTACTGACCCTGCTCCTCCTGGGAACAGTCCATACAAAAGTGATGGCTATATGCCACCTCCAGAAGGGAACACAGGCAAACTCAGACCAGTTCCAGCCTTGTTAACTGTGGTCAGTGAGAGATAGCTTGGATTCTGTGGCACAGCGAGCAAGGGAGCTAGGCACGGGCATGTCTTTGGCAACTTTGGGCCAGATTTAGAGGTCGGCAGATGGTTTACTTTATCACAATCATGACGGATATTCCTGTCCACCATATTACAATATTCCGTTGGATATAATGCACTCGTAATGCAGCAGATGGGATATCCGTCACATTAGTGACTAAGTAATCCGTCCGCCGAACTCAAAATCAGGCCCTTAGTGTTATGTTTATAATTTATTTTCTTTTTAGGTATTCTTCTTTTCTACATTATATACATTGGCTATTAAATATAAATGTCAAAATATAAAATACACATTTATTCGTGCTATTATTCATTGCAATGTGATAATCAAGTCTGCTTGAATATATTCATGATATTTCATATGAACCAAATCTCCTGTTATAGTAATTGTTTTCATTGATAAACAAGGTTTAATGGAAACTGACAAGTTTGTTACTCGACTGATGCTTTTAAACAAAAAGCATGGTTTCACAGAAAGTAAGTAAGCAAAAGGGTGCCAAGGCCTTTTCTGCTCATAGTTGAATGCTTTCCCATTATGAAATAGAGTTTGGATTCCACAATCTGTCCCTGTGATATCTTACTGCACATGTTGCCTGAAACACATTCCATTTTCATACTGCTCAGTAGATTGTAGGGTGGTTGCACCTCAACTGTTTTTTTTGCCTCAGGCTGGCACATTGACCTAGTTCTTAGTGCCAGATGGTTTAGAAAGCATATTCTCAAGCGGTGTTCCGAAGCAATTATCCAGAAGATGTACCATCAAGGTGTTACATTAAGCACATTAAAGGTGATGGGAGGAATGTTTGAAAATATCTAAACTACTGGCAATCATGCTTTGCAGCATTCCAACTCATCGTTTTTCACTCCATGTACCATTCTTAGACAGAGGCCTGCCTTATGTAATCAGTATTGACTCTTCTCCTAATGGAAAAAGCCCACCCTGGACTGCCAGGTTAGGACAAAGACAGGAAATGATCAGAGTGGAATCTGGGTTCTTAGGGCCCGATTCACAGAATGAACTTAAGACTCAACCCTGGAGAAGTGTGGCTCAATGGTTAGAGCGGCAGACCCTGGTGCAGAGGTCTAGCCCGGGACCAGGGTTCAATTCCCCGCCTCGGAGGGTCATGAGCTCAAAAATTCCACGGACCTGATAATTCTCGCCTCGGTGCCTATTCCAATCATGGAGTCCCACTCTGCAACTCTGGGCAATAGCTTGCTTAATCTCCACCACAGCCCCCGCAACGCTAAGGATGCCTGGCCTCCACCTTGGGGGTGCCCAGGAGTGGACACCTCACAGGGAAAGCCAGGATGGGTTCCACAGCGGTATTCGTACAAGCGCCTTGAGACCCTTGCGGGTGAGTAGTGCGCTATACAAGTATCAATTTACATTTTACATTTAACCCTAAACTTACTACTATTCTGGTATTCACAGAATGCACTTACTACTTTTGGCATTCACAGAATGAACTTACTACTTTTGGTATTCACAGAAGTTAGGATTTTGTCTTAAGTTTGTTTGTCTTAAGACAAACTTAAGACAAAATCCTATCTTCTGTGAATACCAAAAGTAGTAAGTTCATTCTGTGAATACCAAAAGTAGTAAGTGCATTCTGTGAATACCAAAAGTAGTAAGTTCATTCTGTGAATACCAAAAGTAGTAAGTTCATTCTGTGAATACCAAAAGTAGTAAGTACATTCTGTGAATACCAAAAGTAGTAAGTTCATTCTGTGAATACAAAAAGTAGTAAGTGCATTCTTTGAATGCCAAAAGTAGTAAGTACATTCTTTAAATGCCAAAAGTAGTAAGTTCATTCTGTGAATACCAAAAGTAGTAAGTGCATTCTGTGAATACCAAAAGTAGTAAGTTCATTCTGTGAATACCAAAAGTAGTAAGTGCATTCTGTGAATACCAAAAGTAGTAAGTTCATTCTGTGAATACCAAAAGTAGTAAGTTCATTCTGTGAATACCAAAAGTAGTAAGTACATTCTGTGAATACCAAAAGTAGTAAGTGCATTCTGTGAATACCAAAAGTAGTAAGTTCATTCTGTGAATACCAAAAGTAGTAAGTTCATTCTGTGAATACCAAAAGTAGTAAGTACATTCTGTGAATACCAAAAGTAGTAAGTTCATTCTGTGAATACAAAAAGTAGTAAGTGCATTCTTTGAATGCCAAAAGTAGTAAGTACATTCTTTAAATTCCAAAAGTAGTAAGTTCATTCTGTGAATACCAAAAGTAGTAAGTGCATTCTGTGAATACCAAAAGTAGTAAGTTCATTCTGTGAATACCAAAAGTAGTAAGTACATTCTGTGAATACCAAAAGTAGTAAGTTCATTCTGTGAATACAAAAAGTAGTAAGTGCATTCTTTGAATGCCAAAAGTAGTAAGTACATTCTTTAAATGCCAAAAGTAGTAAGTTCATTCTGTGAATACCAAAAGTAGTAAGTACATTCTGTGAATACCAAAAGTAGTAAGTACATTCTGTGAATACCAAAAGTAGTAAGTTCATTCTGTGAATTCAAAAAGTAGTAAGTTTATTCTTTGAATGCCAAAAGTAGTAAGTACATTCTTTAAATGCCAAAAGTAGTAAGTGCATTCTGTGAATACCAAAATAGTAGTAAGTGTAGGATTGAGCCTTAAGTTCATTCTGTGAATCGGGCCCTTAGAGTGGAAGCGGGCTACTACTTTGTCATGATGTGATGTTCTTTAAAGAGATAAATCTTTAGCTGTTTTCTCGGTTGGAGTAGGGTTGTGGCAACCTTGCTGGATGGTGTAATGTTGTTTGAGATCCCAGGTGTATAACTGGTGAATGCTTCTTGCCTTGTTTTTTTTTCTTTTTTGCATTTCTTCATCTACAGTCTAATGGTGCCATGATTGGGGTATCTCATGAGATCCTGGCTTGTATGTCAGAATGTGGTGCACAGAAATATTGTTTGACAAAAATATTGTTTCCTAAATGTTGTGTACAAACACATCACCCATTTTGGTATACTTTTTTATTATTAACTTCAAGGGGAGATATTCTGTAAATGATATGTAGAACGTTATATGTATGCCAGACGATAATCTGACCACAAATTTCTGGTACTACCCTGAGCTTGTGCATTGTGATGTGAACTGTGTCTATAGTAGGAAGAGTGGAAAAGGTGGGATGAGGCTGATGATTTTAAGGATTTTTTTAAATACTCAACACTGATACATGCCAAAACCCCACACACCATCTCAGAGACTGAATACAACAGTGACCAGACCAGCAGCGACTGACTTCTACACCAACAGCAACTAACATTTATATCAACGGAGACTGACCGACACCAAGAGTGGCTGACCTCTACACCAATAGCAAGTGACCTCTGCACCAAACAGACCATTATATTGACATTAATAGACCTGGTCGTACTTACTACCCCTACTCCAGTCCTAGAAATTTCAGCTCAAAAGTGAACTTAAGGGTCACAATCATTGTAGCTGTCACACAATCTAATGGTGCTTGGAAAAGGTGTCCGGTCACAGTACATTGCAAAATTCATGTTTCAAACATGATTATAAGGACTCCTCAGTTTATTTAAAACATTGGATTGGTGAGAGCTCAGTTGAAGACAATGGAGTGGCTCAGGGACTATAATGGCTGGTATAGAATGCTGCTGCAGTAGACCAATTCTTGCCTTTTTGTGTCTTCCTTTATTTTAGGATATTCTAACCTCAGATCGTGGAATATGTAGCCCATCTGCCTCAGGCTGGCAGTACCATTTGTTGTTAAATACCTCCCCTCTTCAGAATAGTCTCTTACCTACAACTTGGGTTGATAATTCAGGTTCAGAGCCTTTAACAACTGTAATAGCCCTTAGCAGGTGGCTAGAATGCTATAAAATAAAATACTTGTAGCAAGTGTAGGTTTTAGATTCTGAAGTGTGACAACAATTTCTGCAATCCAGCTAAAAAAGATCAGCAGTAATAAGGCTGAGGGCCTGTGTACTCCGCTGCAGGCTGTGAAGCCATCACATCACTGGTGATTGTTTTACACAGCACATTGCTGCTAAGTAGCCCTTATACCACGTGTGATATTGTCAACCAGTGCTGATATCTTGCCAACAGCGCTTTTGATGATTCTTGGCTTGTAGTTTCCAGATTCTTAGACATTTGACAAGTGCCAACCATGTCTCTGTGACACCATGTAGATTTCTCCAGGGCTGAGCACAGGGCTGGTTCTAGGATTTGTGGGGCCCCAGGCGAAGGGGAATGTGCGAGGCCCCTCTAATTTACATACGTGACACCTTCGGGGCTCCAGAAGCTGCTTTGTTCAGACCTCTCCTCGGCTTCTGCTCCTCCTCTCTGCCACCTATAAGCACCTCTTTCACAGCTCATATCGGGCTGAAGGTGTGTGAGTAGCTTGGGGGCTGAGAGTTAAAACCGTGCAGACTATAAAGTGCTGACAATGGGCGTACCCGCAGTATCTCTCAATGGGCACCCAGTCAGGAGGCCTAATTGCAGGACAAAATTTGTCTCTTTGCAATTGGCACAAGATGAAGTGCCCCCCCCCCCCCACAGACCTCCTTACACCATGCCTGAGAGGCCCAGGGAGGGGGCCGCCTGTCCTGTAAGTCCAATTGAAAACAGACACCTTTCTTCAATGGGATCGGCTGGGGCATAAGAGGTTTGGTGGTGTATTGCACTGGTGAGGGGCCCCATGCTGCTGAGCTGAGTGCGAGGCCCTGGGCAGCTGTCCACGCCTAGCGCGGTCCTGGCTGAGCATGGCTAACTCTTTTTCAGTGAAGTTTGGTGAAGTCATGAAACTTTAAAGTTTGCCCGTTGCAAAGGTGAACAAAGTTTTGTGACTTTGTCCAAATTCGCCCCAAGCAACGTCGGACCCACCCAACCCCTCACATGTGACCATGCTCTGTGGATGGACGACCCTGCCATGAAGGGCTGGACATTCTGCCGCTGTGAATGATTTGGGGTGGACTCCTTTCCCATGCGTACTGCTTCAGTACTGCAGTACTATCAAGAGGCTAGAACACTGACTCCAGTGGCAGCAGCTATTCCACCTTCTACATCTCAGAACATCTCGCAGGCAGTATGAAGTGTGGGAATCTTTGTTGTGAGGGGGTGGATGTCGGGGTGGACCTGTACAAAAAAGGAATGTAAAGCGGTTTATCCAAAAGTGGAACAAGATCCACAATGATTGGACCTTTACAACAAAGGAATGCGCACCGGTTTATCCAGAAGTGGAATGAGGTCTTCACTGATTGGACCTGTACAACAAAGGAATGTGCACTGGTTTATCCAGAAGTGGAACGAGATCCACACTGATTGGGCCTGTACAACAAAGGGATGTGCACCGGTTTATCCAAAAGTGGAACAAGATCCACAATGATTGGACCTTTACAACAAAGGAATGCGCACCGGTTTATCCAGAAGTGGAATGAGGTCTTCACTGATTGGACCTTTACAACAAACGAATGCGCACCGGTTTATCCAGAAGTGGAATGAGGTCTTCACTGATTTGACATTTACAACAAAGGAATGTGCACCGGTTTATCCAGAAGTGGAACGAGATCCACACTGATTGGACCTGTACAACAAAGGAATGTGCACCGGTTTATCGAGAAGAGGAATAAGATCCATACTGATTGGTCCTTTACAACAAAGGAATGTGCAGTGTTTTATTGTACATATCTTGTTCAATTTCTGGATAAACCGGTGCACATTCCTTTGCTGTACTGGTCAAATCAGTGCATCTCTCGTTCCATTTCTGGATAGACCGGTGAACATTCCTTTGTCATACAGGTCTAATAAGTGTGTATCTTGTTCTATTTCTGAATAAAACTTTGCACATTCCTATGTTGTACAGGTCCTCAGTTCTGAATGTGAATCACCCGATAGATGAATAGAGCATAGCAGGTATCTAGGAGAACATGAGGTTCTGCTATAAGATCTGATTTCAACAGGGAATGATCAATGTTCCTCAAAGAGCGGGCTCTTAAGAAGGGGATTGAAACTTTGCTAGACAGGGACTTTTTTGAAATGGAAATGGAGAACATAGCATAGTTTTTTGGAGCATTGCAGGAAAAGGATCTGCAGAACGTAGATTGTTTTCTGAAATCAGGCGTGGAGAGAGACCATTGGTCTTTGCAGCGGAGTGAGCGAGAGCCCCTAGAAAAGGAGAGTTTCTGGGTGAGGTATTTTGTAGTGTGGTTTTTAGAGATTTACTTCAATGTGTAATCTGTCAGCCCATATGTTTTTGCAAACCAAGCAGCTGCCTAATATAAAAGATGTTCAAAGCAGCAAGTATTTTTCTCACATACTTGTTGAAGCTCCATGTACATTTTTCAAATCTCCCAATCTTTAAAGGTTTTCATCTTCCCCATATTTTTATGAACAATCATGACATTTCCAATAAAGGTCACAAAAGGGAAAATTGTAGAAAAACAATTCTGTACACATTAGCTTTTGTGCATAGAAAAACTTTGCAAGGAGAAAATATGCAGAGAAAGGGATTGGATACCTTTTCCCTCTCGGCTGGGTTTGATCAGAGTGAAACCTTTCTTGTGATGCACAGCAAACTTCAACTCACCACTACCTAAAATGGCTGCACCGCTGCCCTGGATCTGGTCTTACTAATAATTTGGACTAACTTGAGATCATCTATAGAAATAGCACACATCTGGAGCCCAGCCAAACCTTATTGATCCAACATGAATATTGGAAGTGAGTTGTACAGCTGAAGTGAGAGCGCACCATTACTTTAGATACACTTAGTCCATCATCCCCTTGTTTCTACCCTGAACTTTCCGCAGAAAGATAGCATTGTACAAGGCTGGATAGACTTTGGAGAAGGCCGGATCGAATGTTCACAAAACAAAGGAGATCTTTAAAATTGTATCACACTTTATGTTGACAAAACAAAGGAGATCTTTAAAATTGTATCACACTTTATATCACACTTTATGGACCCTGATCCTCAAATCAAATCTAAATTGATTCCTTAGTCTGAGTGTCTTCTTTGCGGAGAAAATTGTTAAAATACGGTTGAATTTATCATCATCCAATTTTGCTGCTCACAATATACCCCATAGTTCCGTCCTCTCTCTAAACACAAGCACCTACAGTTAGTACCACCGGGAAGGGAGGAGTTGAAAGCATGCATTCTGAACTGTAAATTGAGCTCACTGGTTAGACCCATGCGCCCCTACATTTTGAGGCAAATTGTAAACATTATTTGTCCAATCTATCTCAGTCTATTCAGCTCCTCCCTGCAGACAGGCATTGTCCCTGATACAAAGAAAAAGGCTAGCGTTCTCTAGTTCCTCTTGACCTAAAAGTATTAGAATCAATCGTAAGCCAACAACTTTCGGAGTTTGCGGTAACCCACAATCTTCTTCACCCATCCCAATCTGGTTTATGTGCTTGTCATAGCACGGAAACTGCCCTGCAAGAAACTACAGACTCCATTACGTTGACATTGGACCGGGGTCTGAACATCGCCTTAATTCCATTAGTTCTATTGGGGCATTCAACAACGTCTCCCTCGATATATTGCTTCAATGTCTGGAAGTTATCAGATTGGCTTTGAAGTGGGTTAGCTCCTTTTTGACTGCCAGAGATCAGTCAATGTGGATTGAACCCCATTTCTCCAGGGCAAAAACTCAGTGTGGAGTCCCTCAAGGGTCAGCATTAACCCCCACACTGCCTAACATCTATACGTCCCTGCTTGTCCTCCTAGTGGAGTCATATGGTATCAAGGTTATTTCTTATGCTGACGATACCCAGTTTCTTTACTCATATGAGGGAGCTTTCGATTCAGCAAGAGAATCTCTTACCACCTGTATGAGAGCAGTCATCAGCTGCCTGAAAGTAAATAACCTCAAATGCAATCCAGATAAGATAGAAATGCTTCTCTTTGGGCCTAATACGTCTCCCGGCTGGTCCGGTTGGTAGGCAAGAGATGGCCTTCCCCTTCCCCGCCTACTTGAGTGGCAAGAAATGTTGGGGTTGCATTTGATGACCAGTTTTGTATCAAGGGCCAAATTTCTTCAGTAGTAAAACTATGTTTTTGGTTTATGAAGGCTTTGAAAAAAATCTTGTCTCTTCTTCCCTGAGAAACCCAGAAAACTGGAGTTTAGGCATCTATTCAACCTAGATCGGATTACTCTAATGTCTTATATTTGGGTCTTCCAGCTTTCTCGATTCAGCGACTGCAGTTAGTGCAGAATACGGCATACGGCCACCTTTTCAATCTCTCTGGGTGCACTCCAATATCCTCATACTTTAAACAGCTCCACTGGTTACCTGTCAATAAAAGAATCCCTTTCAAAACTTTATTGCTTGCCCACAGCGCCCTGTGCGGAGTAGGGCCAACTATCTGAACAGGAGAATCCAGCTTCAATCCCCTGGCAGCGCCCTCCGCCCGGGAGAGACTCGACTGATAGTAGTCCCATGTTTTAAAAGATCAAGACGTGATGGTTCGTCCATTTTGGTTCGCGTGTCCTCGATCTGGAACCACCTACCTGTGCATCTCAGAAACACGTCAAACAAGACGGCATTTCTCAAACAACTGAAAGCATATCTTTTCAGCCTCTAATGTAAATGTAAATGTCCAGTATTTGTAAAACGCAATCAATTTCCCGAAGGCGTCAAGGCGCTTGGGGCCGTTGGGAAGATTAAGCGAGCTATTGCCCAGAGTCACATGGTGCTGGGCTGATCTGCCACTGGCGATCGAACCGTGAGCCCCCGGGTTCCAGAGTCAGCCGCCATGGATGCTGCACCACACCTCTTCCCTTGTCGCAGCCGGAGCTGTACACACTTTATCATTCATTCATTCATTCAATACATAACATTACAAGGACATAAACCAGGACATAAACCAGGAGACGTGACGTCTTTCAGAACATTGGAATGCGTTGCAAGGTGATGGGGTTCAGGTGCTAGCGGGGCTGTTAATTAAATCTATTTCCTCTCTGGTGATTCACTGAGGTGTACTGCGGTGTTCCCATAATCAAATGTACTTTAATAATAATAACATATCCCACGTCTCGCATAATGAAATCCTTTTATGTTAAATTCGTGTGAGCTTGAAACGAGAACATTGTTTTGCGTTTCAATACCCCACTGCAGTAAATTTCTCGCTGCATTTTCTGGCATTTGCATAAAGAGCGTTTCTCCGCCTTTCTTTGGATAACACAGAAATGATTTTTTAAGAGCCCCCGGGGACAAAGAACAAGGAAAGGAGCTGAGGTACGCACAGAAACTATGGGCCCTATTCACTCCAGCATTTCCGCAGCTAAATCAAATTTTGAAGCATAAGCGCCTCTATTCACGAGGTTTAAGCCTATGTTTGGCATTCATCAGATGTGAATGTACACTCCTAAATAGATTTGCTTGCACATAATACACCAGTATGCTGTGTTATTACACGGGAGCAAAAAGTGCGGGAATGCTTGCCTACGTAAATGCCACTACCAGCCGCGGCCGGTAGTGGGAGTACCGGCCGGGCGGTGACGTGGGGAGGGGGATGGGCAGGGTGGGAGGTAGTAATGTATGGATTACGGACTTTAAAAGGTAAGTAAACATAAAAATAAATACAACGAATTTCGTTTGCACACACTGCATCGCATTTGGTGATGCAGTGTGTGCAACGAAATTCGTTTGATTTATTTTTATGGTTAGATACTACCCAGAGGTAATGAAACTTGTGATGAAGGTGTTGCACTCTAGCAAGGTATGTGCTCTTGACTTACCTATACATAAACAATGTCATATACTCCCAGGATCTGAACATCATCCCATCAACATTAGACCTGGCCCAATGCTTCTGCAACACAAAAAGGAAGTAAATACCTACCTAGCTTCATCTTGATAGTTGCATGGCTTCTCTCATCCATACAATGGGAAGTTCTACTTACTGCAAGTAACATTTTGATCAGGGTTGTCAAGTCTGGGTCCAAGAGAAATGCATCCATTCCAGATTTTCAGGACTACCTCTGTTCAAATATAATGAATATTTGGCACGGATCTAGCCCTCTTTGACCTTTGTTGGATACCTATCTTCTAGGTATGAGTACACGGAGTTGGAAACTTTGTAGGTCATTTCTCCTGTTGGATTTGAGTTTGACCAATGCCTAACAACTGGATTTATGGTCACATCCAGAGGTTGTGCAACCTCAATTAGAGTTATGGCTTTCTCCAAAACAGCATACTAGCTTTCACAAGTTGGCAAATAGAGAAGTTGTCTTCTATGGGCAGTGACAAATTACAAACCATCATCTTTGCTTGCCAGACAGAGTCATGGATCATATAGCAAACATTAGCCAAACAAAAAAGAATATTGATTTCTCCCATACATAAAACGAATTATGATGAGAATGACATCTCCTACCTTCAAGCAGAACAAAGGACACAGCAACACCCAATGCCACTGTTTTCACTCAACCATGCGGGATGCTATCATACCTAAATATTGAGTTTTAAATGCTGTGGTACCAAAATATCATAGCCAGAATATAAGCATTTGAAATATCTGAAATGCCTGAGCATGAAAATGTAGGGTTCACTATGGCAAGGTCAGGCGAATTCTTTGCAACCAAGAACCCCCTATTCCTGCCCTCCAAGCCCGAAAACATACATTTTTTGCTACATCCTGATACCATTTATAGGTCGCAGGATTCGCAGCAGCTCTATGTATGAAAGTGTCTAGTGTTTCTAGAAAGTTTTACACTTCAAACTTTATCCATGAGTAAAATATTTCAAAAGGGTATGAAGCCAGTGCATTTACAATAAAGGTTACCTCACTCCCTGTGTTAGGAAAATCCCTTAGCCAAGAGTGTATGTGTAATTGGTGCATTTAAATGTACCCCTATGGGAGTAGGTTGCTCCATTTCAAAGCATATTTAAAATATGAGACTCTAAAGAGAAATAAAAAAACTTTTATAAGTCAAGCACTTCACAAATCTACAGCAGAGAAGGAGGAGCACCTATCTGGACTGAAGGAGGTGACCAGTATTACAACAGATGTCTCTGCTAATAGTAAATAATTGTAGCTATAAGGAAAACCAGATCTTAGCACGGTGAAATGAGGAGAAATGCTTTATTTCTCCTCGTTTTTGCTGTTTCTATGTGTGCTGCATTCCATAGAAACAGAAAAATGACATGAATGATTGTTTATGTACGGGAAGGTGTTCCGTCCTGCACATAAACAATCATTTCCCCCAACACAGGCACCTTTGCACTAGAGTGCATGGGTGACTGCGTTGGGGCTAGGCAACTTAAGTCACGCCAGCGCTAGGGGTGCACTGTATCTTTGTAAATATGGTGCATCCCTGCGTTTTCAAAATTGCGTTAATGCCACGCTCCGTCATTCTGTTGTTCATATGCCCCCACATCCTTTACCTTCTGCCGGTTGACACATGTATAAGCTTTTATTCCGCCAAAAGCAAAATAAAGGCGAAAATTGTGAAGCTAGATACTGGGCTGGAAACTGTGCACTGGACAAGAAAAGAGTAACTAACCTGCGTTCTGCTCTTTGGTGTGCAGGACATCACCCCACATGGAACTATTTCATTCATCTGAAGTTTGACAGGACAGACCAGGGACAGAAAGGCACATTAAGGCACATTTTGTGTGAAATTTGCTTCTGCAATAAATGTGCTTGCTGCATGTGCACACTTTGCATTGCACACATGCAACACAAGAGTTGCCATCGGGGGTGCAGCAGTCTACCTGGATGTATGACATTACAACGCATGCTTTTACCACGCATGCCTTTACAACGCGGTTTTTACAACGCAAACCTTTACAACGCATAGCGCTTTGGAGTGCTGGATAGTGAATAGTTTAATTTACTATTCCAACTCCAGTCCCCGTGGACACTAGGGAAGGTGTTGGATAGTAAGTTAAACGTATTCCCTATCCTAGAGCGCCCCCCAGCGCAATGCGTTGTAATGGTTTGCGTTGTAAAAGTTGCGTCGTAAAGGCACTGCGTGGTAAAAGTTGCGTTGTAAAGGATGTTTCCCGTCTACCTTGATACAATATTATTCTGTGTGTAGACTCCAACTTGTTAACATTCAACTAATGTGAATAAAAGTGTTTCCCCATGCAGAGAGGTTTTGCCATAGGCAAAGTGGGCTCTGGCCGAGGGCCCCAGCCTTTCAGGGGGCCTCCTTTAAGAGCAAGCTATGTTCTGTAGAGTCTTACATTGATGGCCTTGAGGAAGTCGTAAACAAATTGTTTTACATTTTAAATACCATTTTCCTTTCATTTATTTTGAATGTGGGTGATGTGTGAGAGTTTATTACAGACATTTTGCAGAGAAATATTGTGTTTATGTTTCATGCAACATCCAAAACAAGTTTCCTTTAGCAAAAAACAGGACCTTACTTATGAGAAATGGGAGGGCATCACAGAGATTATTTGCAGTAATATTTGTGAGCTGCTGCGATATTACAATTTTGAAAACATAAGTCACTATCCCTGAATCGTGCATGTAAACAAATGTAAAATTTGCTTGAGTGTGTCTGTGCACTATCAGTGGCCTATCCAAAGAGGTCATTAAAAAGCTGAAATTGGATCTGAAATTCAAAGCTGTTCTGGACAGGGGCCTCCAAAATCCGTTGGGCTCAGGGCCCTCAAAATCCTTAAAATGTCCCTGTTCCCTTGACATCCAGTGGTTTTAATAGCATCCTGGCTGCTGTCTGCATGCCTTGCTAATTGACCCTTGCCCTCTACGCTGCTTACGTCTGCTTATTGCTACAGATTATGAATTGCATTGGGGAGGGTGGATTTTAGGTCAGCAAAATGAGTCTTGTCTCTTGACCTTTAGAACCCACCAGGGACAGGATTGTGTGATATATGGTTGAGGCCTCACAACATTTCACAAGGGGAGAGATAGTGCACAGCACAGCACAACACCCCCAGTTCTCTGGCCCGGCCTCAGCAGGTGGTCCCTTCTGGCCTGAGGGATGCTTTTCTCTCGACCTATGCCTTGTCACGGTTATACATCAGAAAACACTATTGTCAGTGCAATTCATCACTGCCCTCCATTTTGCTTCTACTTTGCAACTCTCCCACCCCCCAGCTTTGCTTTCTCCATAGAAGAATCAGGGCTCCTTAAACCCTTCAACATAGCCTAGATATCTTAAGATGACAATTAGCGCTTTATAAAACACTTACTTAAATAATAAACTAAATAATTACTTTTAGCTTTCCGCGCAGGACTGAGGAGGAAAGGTGACGTCCGTCCGGACTGAAAGGTAGTAGGAGGCGCTGCCCCAGGATACCTCAAATGTATGTGGTCGAGCTCTGACAGAAAAAGGTACGCCCTGTCATCAAGGATGCTTTAGAACCAGAAGCAAATTGTAGTGCTGCGTGAACTTATCTCGTGCATGGAGCACTATGAGGCAGATTTACGTTTCCAGGCGCATCCCTGCAAATCAGCAGGGATGCGCCAGGAAACTTGCGAACCGCAAAACCACCCGTGCGCCACCACTGATGCGCCGCATTTACAATGCGGCGCACTGTGGCTCAAGGATGGGCAGATGCGTGTCTCATCCCCCAGTGGAAATGCGGTGCATTGCTGGAGTCGCGCCGCAAACGTGACGTGGCTCCAGCAAGGCTCTGGGGTGCCCTATGCCTAACATGCTGCCTCAATCCTTACGCCTGCTTCAAGCAGGCGCAGGGTTATGACGCAGCATGGCCGTAAAAGTGACTCAGTGAAAACTTGTAGATTTCACTGCTTCACTTTTACGAGGCGTACCTGCGAGGGAACAGCCACCCTGCGCTGGAACGCCCACATGAAACCTGACGCAGGTTTCATGTGGCGCAGGGGTTTACGTGACGCATCGCCCTAGATGCGTCACGCTACAAATACGGCGCAACATGGCACATGATTTACGCTGCCGCCGCGTCACAGAAGTGACGCAGCGGCGGCGTAAATGCTTTGCAAGGGGGTTGTAAATTTCCCCCCAAGTAATTGTTATATGTGGCGCAGCTTCTAACTTGGCACTTAAGTAAGCGCTTTGAGATTCGCAAAGGTAGGAAAGCGCTACACATACAACAACAGAATACAGTTCCTTCCAAAGTGGCCTGAGCCGAGAGGCGCGGGTTGTCTCTCTCCTCCTTGTTTCCAGGTCACTAATCTCTGTGGGAAGGCGACCAGGGCAGACACCTTCAGATAGACAACTTCCGCTAACCTACCACAGGAATCCTCGCATCTCTCCTTGTTTGCCAGTATTTTAGAATGCCTTTATGGTGGATTACATTTTACAGTAATTAATGCCTTCAATAAAGCCTCGCTTTAGCTCCCCTGGGACCGCCCCCGAGTTCCCAGGGCCTGCCTGTCAGACAGAGCTAGCAGTAAGTGGTTTCAGGGCTTCAAAGTGCTCTACGTTTTATCAAAAGTGAAACGTGAACGAGGCGACGTTTATAAAGTTATTTTCTGCCTCCATGAGAGAGCGCCTCTCTCAGCAGGCATGGAATGGTTAACTATACTCTTGAGAACACTTGTGCGCTCTGTGGAACTGATTACCTCGACTTTCACGAATTGCAACGCACAAGGGAACTTACTGCGCTGCGAGAAAGGGAGAGAGAAGAAATGCGCCATATTTACTAAGACATAGGGCACTTTGGGTCTCTTTCTTTCTGATCTCCCCTTCCACTGGTCCACTTGTTGCATCCTAGTGCCAATGCAGGCACCCTGGCTGCACGACGCATGGGTGCCTGGGCAGTGGCGTAACCAGTGCTTGAAATGCCAAAGTAGAAGTGCAGGTACCAGGCCCGGCTCCAGGAATTTTTAATTGGGTGGGCCAAGGACGCATTTGGGTGGGCCACTGCGGGCTCGATTTGTCGCATATATGTCTAGGCAGGCCTGCTTCAAGGCCCTCCTTTACCTCTTCTTAGTCTTACAAGGCCCAGTAAAACTCACTCTTTTCCAAATCTCTTTTTAATGTTATCACTCACAAAAAGTGTTTTTTCTATGTAATGTTCCTTTGATGGGAAGAGGAGGTTTCTGAGGTGGGAGTATCAGGCAAGTGACACTTCTCTGGCTCCCTCTGTGAGAATCCCTCTTCATTACTACCTCCACCTGACCACGGACTCTTCAACGCACTCCCTTACAAGCTTGATTAGCCACTACTCCTCTCCAGTGCACCTTATCTCAAAGATGACCTTGGGCCCCGCCCCATGTCAGGCACCATCTCCCGGTAAAAACATTAGTAAAATCACCTTCATACTTAAAACATTGAATAGAGCAATAAATATAATTAGCACGCACTTTAAAGTATGTTCCACAGTGGCCCTTATGGCCCGACTGCTAATTAAATAAACAAAAACAGAAAGGCCATGACAGGGCCGGCTTCAGCGCTGATGCAAAAGTCTTTTTTGGCGCTGCACCAAAAACCTCTTTCTCCATAAATACCTTTACTACCACCTTCCAACAGTGTACCTCATCCGTCCATGCCCCCCTATTGACCTCTTCCTCGGATTCCCTCACTGCCACACGCCACAAGTACACTCATCTCCCCATAGCCCCTCCCCTTTATGACCTCCTCCTCGGATTCCCTCACTGCCACCCTCCCCCAGTGCCCCTCGTCTCTCTGTAGCCCATCCCCCTCATGACCTCCTCCTCAGACTCCCTCACTACCACCCTCCACCGGTGCCCCTCATCTCTCCCTACTTTCCTCCACCCCATGACCTCCTCCTCGGATTCCCTCACTGCCACCCTCCCCCAGTGCCCCTCGTCTCTCTGTAGCCCATCCCCCTCATGACCTCCTCCTCAGACTCCCTCACTACCACCCTCCACCAGCGCCCCTCATCTCTCTGTAGCCCATCCCCCTCATGACCTCCTCCTTAGACTTCCTCACTACCACCCTCTACCAGTGCCCCTCATCTCTCCCTAGCTTCCCCCTCCACCCCATGACCTCTTCCTCGGATTCCCTCACTGTCATCCTCCAACAGTGCCCCTCATCGCTCCATAGCCCCTCCCACTACCTCCTCCTCGGATTCCCTCACTGGCACCCTCCACCAGCGCCCCTCATGTTTACGTATCCCCTCTCTCATATGCATTTAATTTGTTGTATAACGCTGCTCATATCAATGTAGTGTGTGTCAGTACTTTACACCACGTACACACTTACAGAGACAATGAATCATTAAAGTATGTAAATCAGTCTACAGGGAATGTCACATAAGCCAATGAGGATTACAAGGTGTAGGAATCATAGGTCATCTATTCTGGTGTAGTATATTTTAAGAGGGTTTGGTCTGGGGAAACACAACCTTAGGATTTAAAGAGTATTCCATGGGGGTCAGCTTTACTGATAAAAATGTATATCTGCCCAAACATACTCATTAGAATAATGAAAAGACTAGGGAAGTTCTAACTATATCACAAAACAAAAAAAGCGAAGTTCTAATTATACCATTCATGTTTGTTTGCAGCTCTTTGGGGTAGTTCGTTGTTCACTGCCTTTTGTTAGGATTGTAACTTCTGAAGTAACACAAGGATCTCTGTGACAAAGGCAGTAACCCACTGAGCTATCCACATAAAATACAGTGCGTCTGCATTTAAAAAATACTAACAGACAAACGATTGCTCTAAAGCAGGATCATTAATCACCAACTTTATCTGGATATTGCCATTTTGTATGGTTTTATTGTTGACCAGCTTCGGCTATGATGAAATGATAAAAACTGTTTAAATGAAGCACATACGAAGTATGCGTCCTGCTGGGCCTGTGCAGATTTTAAAAAGAATTTTTTTTGTAACACATTCTCTTACCTACTCTATTAGTCATATTTTGTGTCACAGCCTTATGTGATAAGCAGCTGCAGGGGTCAGGGGGTGACTAGGAATAAACAGACCACTTTCCACTGCGCTGCATAGAAAAAGAAATATCAACGCAGCAGGACAGTAGGCAAAGGTTACCAAATTAACATGTTAATGGTCTTTTAAAGACCTGTTAAGTACTTTGGTGCGGCTGCAATAATCTTAAACTGTCTGTGTGTGTGTGCGCCCGGGAAGCTGTCTCCCCGGGCTGACACACACGACCTGCGCGTTGCGCGCCTGCCTTCAAGCCCTCACTGCGAGGGCCAAGGCTCCTGTTTGGGTGGGCCAGGCTCATCTTTGGGTGGGCCGGGCCCACGCGGCCCACCCGCTAGAACCGGGCCTGGCAGGTACTCTGAACCAGAGTACCTGCTTGTTTCTGAGAAGTGCCAGTACTCTCCAATTAAATGTATTACGTCACTCTTAAAAATTGCCGGTACTCTCCCTCTCAAAATAGAAAAGTGCCGGCACTCAGTACCGGGCAGTACCGGCCAATTTAAAGCACTGGGCGTAACAAATGCCCCCGCAGTGCAGGGGGCCCCCCTAATTCCATGAGGGCCCCTCAGCTCAGTTCCCTGGACTCAGAGCTCCTGAGTGTGTCCGCAGGGGAGGCCCTCTATATACTTTTTAGGTGGCCCCCCTCAAGTTTTGTTACGCCACTGGGCCTGCATTGTGGTCAGAATGGTTTTTGTCTTCACAGTGATGGGCAACACAGGCCAGGGCACAGAGACAGCCACTCTCACTCTGCTGGGTGTCCTCTTTTAAAGTGGCTCAAGGTGACCAGTGAAGGTGGGTGTAACCGCCCCCTTGTACTATTTGTGATGGGAAGTGTCCACTCTCTTCCTCACAGGCCGGGGGAGGAGGGACTGAAGCTGATCAGAGAGTACCACTGACCGGCAACTAGAAGTTGACTTCGGAGCCTCCCAGTGGGCGTAGGACCCTCCAAGGAGGGGGCACCATATCACTGCATCCTCCTGATGAGGGGTACCAGGGTGCTCCAGGGCCAGAGGGTGTCTTTTGGCCCCTGCCAAATTAAGTGTATCCTCAGCCACATGACACTTGGGGGTGTGGGGACCTTAACATCCAAGAGCTCAGCACCCAATCTGAGAAGGTAACTGCTTAGCTCCCCAGTGGGCCAGATGTAACTGGAACTGGACCAAGAGCACACAGGTGATCTGTCCACATAACTTGTTCCTAGAAATGAGCATGGGCGAAGCCCCTACGCTCTCCTGGTTGGGGTAGGCCATGAATATTGAATGTGAGGAGGACAGTATCAGGATATGCGTCTCTCCGAGGAACTTGCACCTGATCTAGATTTGCCGTAGAGCAATGATGACACGGCAGACCCTCTGCGACTATATGACGTATCACTAAGGGATGGCAAAGGATGCAAAACTTAGATTTTTGTCTTGGAATCCAACATGAACATGCCTCCCCTATCTCTTCTCCCACACAGAAGACCTCTGCAAACCAAGACATGTGTACCATGCGGTGTGCCACACGGTGTACCATGTGGTAACATCATGCAAAGTTCCAGTTTACCAAATATTATAGTATGTTACAACTGTATGAATCAGGTACATACCTGTCAACGTACAAAATATTTTTTATATTTCAAGAGGTGCGGGCCTGGTGCCGTGAGCCAACTAAGAGGCACTCTGCCCCCCCCCCCCCCCCCACCAAGCCCCCCCGACCTCCTCTAAAAAAAACTAAAAACAAAGGGTCACTGAGTCTGTCGCCAATGTCCTGGGGAGGGGGTCACACCTTTTATGGACATTGGCTGCTTACAGCCTCCGAAAATAAGCTGCAAATCCACTGTTTACTGCGTTTTTCAGCTTGTTTTCCTTGCCACCGTGTGATTTCAGCTCCTCACCGGGTGCGTGCATTTTTTAAATTTGTTTTGCATTTATAGAATTCTGAATGATTCACTAGACACACAAGAAGATCTTTTTAATCCAACCATCTCCGAATGCCTCAAAGATAAATAGAGAAAAGCTTCATTTGAGAGTTTGGTGATGTTTTCTATTTTTTTTTAAGTAGCGTCTGTCTCTTTAAGACAAGCAGGCTGATTTTAAAAAAGCTTGTGGATATTCACTTTGCGATTTAATGAATTAGTAGATCAGTTGCACCACAAAATGTAGGGCATGTAGCAAAATGTTTGTGTGCAATTTGCAACATTAGTTGTGAATTGCCGGTAACACACATGGCCACAAGTTTCCAATCCTGGGCAATTCTGCTACAATTCGTTGTAAGGAATAGATCCAAGTGGTTCAATGGACGAGATCCATCACTGCAAGCCCCAGGACACACAAACTTGTCAAATAGAAGGAATGGAAACAATTTGTCCTGATGACATGGAATTAGGTGAAACCTCTACATCTGTGTATCAGAAAAGTAACAAAGTGGCTTCTACAGTCGTCACTCGTCTTGCCCCATCAAGGATGCTTTGAAGCTCGAGTGGCTGGCCCTAATTTACAGCTTAAACTCTGTGTGTGGATTTATTTATTTATTTATAAAGTTTTATATAGCGCGAACAAGATCCCGAGGGATATCAGAGCGCTTTACAATATGATGGAAGGAAAGACATAAATGCAATATCCACATATTGGTTCTTCTACCTCCTTCCTGTTCAGTTTCCTTCTTCCAGACCTACATTTCAAGGTCTTGAAGATCATAACCCCAGTTTTCCCCAGATTAGAATGTATCTCCCCTCCCACTCAGGACCTTCTGCAGAAGACCAAAGTACCAACCAGATCTCTGCCTTTACTGCAGCCCTGACTCCTCCCACCCCAGCCATGCTGAGCCCAGAATACACTGCACTCTCCACCTGGAATAATGCAGGTTCATCAGTCCGGAAAATAGCATTCATTAGTTAGCATGAATAAAGCATACACGCTCATGAGTCATTAATGAGTTATCACAACGAATCATGCGGGAATCCCCTTTGGGCTTACTACAGAGCATTGTACGGGCAACAAACCTTTCCGCCAGTCATCAGAAGGCATTAGAGGCCTTTCCCGGCTTCCGATATGCAAGGACACGTAAGGCATAGTTCATAGAAGTTATTCTTCCAATCCACGCAACGGCATGGCAGCAAAAAAGTCATGTTTACAGCGTGTGCTAATCAACAGAATTAATAAATGGAATTTAGGCGATTACGAAAGACATCTTGGGGAGATTCATAAAGTGTCCCTGGGTACTGCATACCACTTGTTGCTTTTCATTGACTTTGTGGTTTGTAACTCACATTTTCTGGATTTCTATTTGCTGCTTTTGTTTATTTTAGGCTGTGCAGCTTGAGTTCTCCCCTCTCTAAGAGCAAAGTCTTTTCACAATCCCTCTCCTAGTATTGTTCCAGCAGTGCTCCTTTCCATAAACAGGACTGTAAATCTTGTCACATTGGTGTGCATTCAAAGACAGATGTCAAATGCCAAGATCGGTCTACCAAGGGAGATGGTGTTTCTCCAGATTCAGAGTAAGATGATTTATGTAACCATTTTGCTGGCTAGTGGGGGTAGGAAAGGGTCTTTTTCTAGCACACAGCAACATTTAAATGAACTGTGCAAATATTTCATAATATATCAGAATTAGGAAAGCACAAATGAAGCACGTTTGGTTAATTCTGTAGTATGTTAGAAACAAATACTTTAATATGACCAAAACAAATCACTACACTAGGTGATGCCATTTCCATACATTATTGTTTGTTTGCTGTATAGTTTAATAATAAAACTGTATATCTGTGTAAATGTAATGATCTTTTCAAATGAAAATGTGTTGCCTGTAATGGCAGTGCACCACCGCACCATGCAAACTCCACTTTAAACAACTCTATTCAACTCGCACCACTCCATGCCACTACACTCTGCACCACTGCACTCTACTACACTTTGTACCACTACATTCTACGCCACTGAATTCTATGCCACTTCATTTTACGCCTCTCGACTCTACTCTGCACTACTCTACTCTATGCCAATGCACTCTTCACCACTGCACACTACACCACCCCAGTCTTGCCCACTTCACTCTACTCTACACAACTGCACTCTACACAACTCCACTCTACACCACTCTGCAACACTGCACTCTATGCCAATACATTCTACGCCAATGCAGTCTTCTCTGTACCACTCCACTTTATGTCGCTGCACTCGACACCAATACACTGTACACCACTCTAATATACTCCGCAGAAGTGCACTTTACGCCCCTTTACTCTACGTCATCACACTCTACTTTACACCACTGCACTCTAGCTTGCACCACTCCACTCTACGCAACTTCACTCTACTATGAAACAATGTACTCAACACCACTGCACTCTATGCCACTTCATTCTACACAGTCTACTCCACTCTGTGCCACTCCACTCTATGCCACTGCAATATACGCCACTGCATTCTATGTCACTCTACTCAAGACCACTGCGCCCTATACCAATGCAGTCTACACAGCTGCACTATACTCCACCGTACTCTACGCCACTACACTCTATACCATTTTACTCTGTTACTGCACTCTACACCACTGCAGTCTAGTCTGCAGCACTGTAGTCTATGCCACTGCTCTCTATTCCACTCTACTCTGTGCCACTTCAGTCTACACCTATGTACTCTCTGCCACTGAACTCTGCCCCATTCTACTCTTTATCACAGAACTCTATGCCAATGCTGTAATGGGTTTCGACAGGACCAAGCACAAATTGCCATTTTAGTTACACGTTAAAACTTGACATCTTTTTGAACAGTGACTTTGTTCACCTTCTACACTCTCAACCACAGCTTCGGTCGGCTGACCTCGCCCTCGCCACCATTCCACGCATCCACCGAATGACCACCGGCGGCAGATCCTTCTCCCACCTCGCCGCCAAGACATGGAACACCCTACCCAGCCACCTGTGGCAAACACAGGACCTGCTGACCTTCCGGAGACTTCTCAAGACCTGGTTGTTCGAGCAGTAGCAGCTCTCCCCCCCGCCCTCCCCCTCAGCGCCTTGAGACCCTCACGGGTGAGTAGTGTGCTCTACAAATGAAATGATTGATTGATTGATTGCACATACATGGTACAATACTTAGAAATGGTTCTGCAGGCAGCACATTTCTTAGTAGGCACACTATGAAGTTGCTCAGTACACTCTGTCCAAGTATAAGAACAATGAGTACGATACTCTGTTTTTTTTGGTCCGGTTGGAGACAGGTCTGATATGCCAAGACAAACAAACACATCAGTGCTGCACCTCTAACACAGTGCGATTGGAACCATGCTCTTATAATATAAACCACCTCTGACCTAAATGCACCAGAGAGGCACTTTTATGGATTATCCTGGATGCTGTGACTAAGATGCAGTCCTGCTGACTCCAATCTCTAAGCTACAAAGGATGTAGCCCTGCTCTACACCAAAGTGGCTTTCTGATATATCATAAACACGTATGGGGAGTTTGGTTGCCCAAATAGACCTGGCAGAGGGTACTCCCACTATGCTTCTGATAGTGTAGGTAGGAGTATAAGTTTATGCATTATTAGCTACTAATATATTCACACCATATTGTTATAATGGTTGAACTATGTAGTTGAGGTTTATTTTATTTAGTGGCAAGACTATATTGAACAATGTAAAGCTGTGTGTGTATATATATTTATGAATATATATCATAGTTGGTTTTGGACAGTAGAACACCTAACAGGTTTGTTCTGAGGTCATTTTACCCGCTGGTGAACCTAACACATGACCTTAAACACGTCTCCACTAGAACAGTAAACAGTAAACAGTAATATTTTATTTGATCCAGACCTCAACTGAGATCAACAAATACAGAATTAAAATAATTTTAAATACTCATAAAAATGATTAGATAAAAGACTTTTGCTTTTTAGACTCATTACAAGATGGTACAGTAGCAATATTCTACCACCGACTCATACAGCATTAGATAGGATTAGATAAGGTAAAATCTTCAAGTTGTGCTTATGATTTAAAACAGCTTCAAAAAGCTTTTTAAGAACTTAAACAGATTATGGCAAACAAATTAATTAACCGGAGAGTTACACAATGTAATTAAATCTTGGGCAGAGAATGTGTTATACTTTAATTGAATTGGCGTTATATAACGTTGATGAGCCATAACTATGCTCACATTAGGACATATTAATAAAACTGTGGAGCAAATCTTGTTGGCCACCTTTGCATAATTCACATAAACCTTTGGGGTTATTAGTACCATCCTAACTAGCTAAAAAAGTGGCTAAATGGAGTATACCCAAGCATAAGAGTAGAATACGCCTTACTCTATGTATCTTCTTTACCATTCTTGTAATGGTGGTAACAACAATTTGTTTCCTCTTGCTAAGAATTGCAGCTCATGTTTTTTACAAAAGAATAATTGCTTCATAAATGTATGAAAAGCCAATTCGTACATTTCTTGTGTCTCCCTCTGGGCATGCCTAAGCAACAAACGAAAGGGTACATTTGATTTCGCGATTTCCTTGGGTAATTAGAGTGGCCATGTTCTGAGGTTGCAGATAGCATCTGGTACCCTGTTATCGTTAGGGATTCAGATGGGGCACTGAGGGCTAGCTAGGATTTGCACCAACATGTTCCGATGGTGTGTGTGGACTCACCCCTCACATTCTGATGGTTATGTTGTCCAGATACACAGTCCTACTTGATTAGTATGAACCGTATGACACTGCACTCTGCAGCATTCCACTCTATGCCATTGCACTCTATGCTACTCCATCCTACACCAGTATACTCTACTCTGCACCACCCTACGCCACTTTAACCTATGTCTCTCCATGCCACTCTATCTACACTAATGCACTTTAGGCCACTGCACTTTAGGTCACCGTGCTCTATGCTACTTTACACTATGCCACTCTAATCTGCTGTACTCTAGGCCACTGCACTCCACTATGCACTCTACTATGCACCACTCTAATCTACACCACTGCATTCTACGATGCTGAATTGTCAATGAATTAATTCTATGCCACTGCACTGTATGCCAAATGTAAATGTAAATGTATGTAAATGTATAGGCATTTATATAGCGCACTACTTACCCGTAGGGTCCCAAGGCGCTTCGACCGCTGCGAAACCCTTCCTGGCTTCCCTGAGAGATGGTCCCTTAATGGGTATCTCCAGGGTGAGACCAGGCATCCCCGGCGGTCTGGTGGGGCCGTTAGTGAAGATGAGGCAAGCTAATGCCCAGAGTTGCCGAGTGTGATCGCTGATCAGAGTGGGCACCGAGGCGAGAGAATTATCGAGTCCGCTGACCCTGGTCCAGAAACCTGCCGCGCCGGGAATCGAACCCTGGTCCCGGGCCGTCCTCTGCTCTCGGGTCTGCCGCCTCTAACCAGTGAGCCACACTACTTCACTATGCCACTGCTCTCTATGCCACTATATTCTGCAACACTCTACACCAATGCACTTTACACCAATCCACTCTACTTCACTCCCCTGTATGTCACTCTATTCGGCACCACTGCACTCTATGCCATGGCACCCTATGCTACTGCTCGCTACTTTGCACCACTTTACTCAGCGCCACTGCATTTCACTCTACTCCATGCCACGGCACTCAATGTCAAAACACTCTACACCACTGTTCTCTATGACACTCCACTGTGCAACACTGCACGCTACATCATTGAACTTTATGCCCCTCTACTCTGCACCACTGCATTCTATACCAATGCATTCTACACCACTGTACTCTGCATCACTCCACTCTACACCACTGCACTCTGTAGCACTCCACTCAACGTCACTGCAATCTTCCACTGCATACAGCACTATACTTTCCCTTGCACACTCTACTCTTCACCACTCTATGCCTCTCTACTCTGCACCACTCCACTCTGTACCACTGCACGCTACTATGCAACACTCTACACCACTGCATTCTATGACATTGCAATGTATGCCGCTGCACTCTACTCCATTTTACTCTGCAACACTCTATGCCAATGCACTCTACACCAGTCCATTCTACTCTACCCCACTCCACTATAAACCACTCTATGCCACTTCAATACACATCACGCTATGCCACTCCACTCTACGACAGTCTACTCCACTCTTTGCCCTTCCCCTTTATGCCACTGACTTTTAACTGTGCTGAAAAGCAGCCACACTGGTGTTCAACTTGATTAAAAGCCCTTTCAAAGCCACAAGCTCTTGCATAGAGGAGGTCAATCAGCTTTGCCAATGCTTGTTTATATAGCACAAACTCGATTGGAAGGTATTGGAGCACTTTACATGAGTACCACTTACATTACACAAGGACACAGTCATTTTTTGAGGCACAGGGAGATTACGTGATTTGCCCGGAATCACTGGATGTTGAGTCAACCCTGAGACTTGAACATGGTTCTACAGCTCCAAAGTTGGCAGTTCTTATGCCACATCCTCACAAAGGGATTTCAAATTTTCAAGTTTCATCCAGGTACTCCAGATGCTGAAAGTCCAAACCTCCATGTTAAAAATACCAGAGAAAATAAGAAATTACCTCCCGAATCAGGCGCAGTATTTACTTGGTAATTCCTCATTTTCCAATCGAATTACAGACTTCCACTCATAACCTCCAGTACCTCTGCTTTGTCGGAGTTGCTGTTACCTTTAGAGAGCACCTGATGGCCAGTATTGGTAACAGCAGGGGTGCTACCATTGAATTATCTGGGGACACTTAAGAAGGCCCAGAGAAGCTGCTTTACAGTAGGGGTTTGAAGGACGCCCTGCAAAAGCAGCAGAAGTCCTATCAAATGCACTCTTCTGAGCACACCCTAGACAGTGACGACGCTTCACCCACCATTCACTGTGTACATGGTATATCCCATTGTAGATCACTGCCCTGTGCACCATATGTCATGATCATTTCTCACACAGTTGGAAAATCTATCGGCTGCAGTCCTTAATTTGTGCCAGTGCTTTCCAGTGCTCAGCACTGGCACTTAATTACCAGCACCGGGGCTTATGACTGTCTGCCACATGGTAGTGCTGTCTGCCAATTTAGGTACGAGCACAACAACTTCGGTTTATTAGTTCAATATAAATATTCCAATTATTAGTATTTGCCCCCAAAGCCATTTTTATAGCTTTGGGGGCCTGTAATAGTATGAATTGTCACACTTTTAAGAGTGTGATGATTAGTAGGGTGTTGGTGCTGTCATTGGCAGTGCTGCCAGGGGCAACGGATGGTGCAAGCTCTAGTCTCCTCCTGTCGAGAGCCCTGGCACTATGTTTTTTACAAATTAAGCACTGATCAGCTGTCTCAGTGGTTGGAGTTAAATGTCTCACTGACTGTTAGTAATGCAACACTTCCATCCTCACTCATAGTAGCGCAGAGCCATACACCACGCTCACATCCACACTTTATGTTTTCACAAACACCTACAGGCGGATACATAAAGAATGTGAGTTCTGAATCAATCTTATTCATTTACAAGTAGGTGTCATTTACAGAAAAGGACGAGTCTGTGCAGCAACCCATGATTACAGATGAAAAATCGCAAATTGGCAAAATAATGGAAAAATATAAAAACGCTACAACGCTTACAAATAAGTGCTTTGACCGAAGCTTCAAAGGCTCTTCACATCAGTTCATTACAGCCTGACGTCGAGTACATGATCAATAAAGACCACCAGATAGTGCTCTCATTCGCCTCTCGCTGCTGACGTCAGCGGTGACTCCATTTTCTCACACGAACATTCTAGAACTGCCAGACTTCCCAGCCCTGAAGCACCTCAGGTAGGAGAAAGAGAAGCCACCACAGAATGTCAACTAAACAGACGCACAGACAGACACACCCACAGACCAAACGGCTCACACATTCAAACACCTATGTGCATACACATAAGTGTACACACAGTGGCGGCTCCTACTCTAAGGCGGAGGAGCGTCGCACCACTGCTTTAAAGCAGTGTCACTAAAGGAAACAGAAAATGGTAATAACTCTCAGTTATTATAATATTATGTTTTCCTTGCTGCGGCAGCTTTGCGGGCGGGACAGGGTGGGCTGCTCTGCTGACAGAGCAGGGGAAGAGAGGAGTGGTTTGCACTCCGTAAAGTGCGCATAAATATTTGGCCAGCCCTCTGTGGCTGGACAAACATAGAGGTGCACTTTGCACGTTCTCCATGCAGGCTGCATTACAGCCTGCATGGAGAACATGCCCAGGCTCCCATTCTCTGGCTGAGCGCCGATCTACAGTGCTCAGACCAATCACATTGCTGCAGCATTGTGATTGGCTATCGGGAGGCTGGGAGCCGGGTGCATCCTGCTTCATGCCCTAGAAGTGGGGAAGAGGACCTGAGAGGAGGCGGGCGGCAGCGGCAGACAGGTAAGAGTGTTTTTTAAAAATGTATTTCATTCCCTCCCCCTTGCACCCGCGACACGCCCTCCACCACCTTTAAATACCAGCCACTACTGAGTACACACAACCACATGCATGAATATAGAAAATACAAATACATGAATACTCATACACCAAAGTATGGCTGTGTTTACACACACATGGTCTCTCCCTCACTCTCACATATAAATATTCACACAGTGACACACAGATGTATGAGCACACATGCATACACACACAGTCTCACATATACATGTATGAGCATGCAAACACACATTTGAGCATGAAAATGCTCAGGGTCTCACACAGTGCTTAATTTGAGCCAGTGGTTGCCGGTGAGGGCCACCAGTATTCATTTTGTGGGATAGGCACATATTTTTCCTCGTCAGACATTTCCCGAGAGCGAGAAGGAAACAAAAACACTCAAAGTTGAAAGAGGGAAGAAGCAAAATTACGGAAACCCCATCACAAAAGGAGAAAGCAGGAACCTGCAAGAGTGATATAAAGGGGTGTGGAGTGCCTGGCAGTGGATTAAAGTGGCCTGAGGTGGATTGAAGACTGTGCAGCTATGGTACTTGGTGTGCTGACATTTGATTGCGCCGCTGCAGGCTTATGAGCAGTCTTTTGGGCACCGGCACTCATTAATTTACAAATTAAGTTCTTCTCACACACATATATGAGTAGCCACACATATACATATGAGCAAGTACACACACACACACATACATACACGGTCTCGAATAGTCGTGCATACAAGAGTTCACACACTGACCCTCATGCAAACTGTATTTTGTAGTACGTAAACTACTACTACAGTAGTACTACTTAATCAATACAAAATGCAATTCACAAACCTACAGTAAAAGCTCCATCTCTCATATATTTGCCATAATGAGATCCTCGCACACGTATATTTACTACTTACTATTAAATGTGGGAGGGACCGGGGAATGGTTGGAAAATAGGAAATATTTACTACTAAATTGTAGCAGCTCTCTACATCATGAGTTATAGAAATGTCAACAGCTGCTCACTATAAAGTGATTCAACAATGCAGAAGTGAGATTATCTCCTACTGCTGAGAATTTCAAAGTGCATTCCCCCTGACCTGTAGGCAGGTGTCCTGAAAACAGTTCAACTCTTAGCGGCTAAAATGAAACAAGATAGACACTCAACTGAAACACTAACTGCCAGATTCATCAAAGACCCGTTTTGCGAGTCTTTAATAGCGAATTCATAAGGAATCGCTATTAAGGACTTGCAAAACGGGATTCATGTAGGAATTGCAAAAAATATTGCGATTCCTACATCTTCCTTATTTGCGGTTAGCAAATTGCTAATCGCAAATAAGGAATAACTCCCCATGCATTCTAAAGGCCCATAGGAGTGAATGGAGAGTTATTCCTTATTTGCGATGAGCAATTTGCTAATCGCAAATAAGGATGCGATTTCAAGGGTGCCAGGGGTGTCCAAAGGACACCCTGTAGCACCCCCGAAATGTGAATTCACACTGATGTTGTGCACACACATGTCCAAAGGACATGTGTGTGTGTAACATGCAATTTAGAAAAATGCATTAAAATGCATTTTTCTAAGTTTTCGCTATTTACCACGAGAATTGACTTCGTGGTAAATAGCGGTCCTAAATTGCGAATTCGCAATTTTTAAATGTTTCATGAATAGCATTTAAGGAATCTCTAATAGAGATTCCTTAAATGCTAATCCTCGCATATTAGCGAATTCTTTATTAGCGATTTTTGCATTTGGGATGATGAATCCCAAATGCAAAAATTGCACTCGCAAAGGGCCAGATTCTCAGATTCTGGCCCTTTTGCGAGCGCATTTCGTTTGATGAATCTGGCCCCATGTTAGGTGATCATAAGTAAAAACTCTTGCCCTTAAATATGTTTTGGGAATGATTTTCTGATAGAGCCTCGATGCACTAACTTTTAGTAGTAGAGGTTTGCAAGGCTCTGAAGTCAGATGGTGGGCAGATTTGCAGACTTTTTTGGGTCTGTCCAAAAGTGGGAATGTTCTTTGTTCCCAGCCCTTGGAGCCTTCATGCATCTCATTTCCCAGAGGGCAGGACTTCCTGCAGCAAGAAATGGGATGAAGCAGCTGTCAAAAGCCAGACAGTGTGTTTCCCTGCTGCCACTCAGGGCTGAAAGGAACTGTGACACCTGGGGAAATAAAGCTCGGCTGGCTGAGATCCGCTCCATCTTGGTCAGGAGACCAGATTGAAGGAGAGAAGGTAGCTTGAGGCCGAACTATGCCCCGGGTCTGTCCCCCGGGGAAATCATGGGGCAGGTTATTAATGGGGTACACACTGGCCCACTGTATGAGGCCACCTTACACTTAAACACCATCAAGGATAGCCAGGACTGCCCCAAGCCAATGAAGAATTGGGATCAGCCAGGAAGCCAGAGTTGCACCCACGCTCCTGAAGGATCATAGCTCATTTTCGAATTCGTATAAATGGGTCCAACATCAACGAAAGGTTTAACCCTTACCATGCTGCCGTTGGTCATTGGCCGACGGCAGCGCTACCTACCCAGTGCTGCCGTCGGCCAATGGCCGACGGGTCCCCGCCAGTTTTGTGGAAGTGCCGCACTTCCACAAAATCGGCAGCGCATGAAACGGGTTAATATGGCCTATCAGCTTGTTTATTTATTTGATGCTCTTGAGAGCTACCATAGCACCTGGGAATGAGCTTGAAGATTCTGATGCTTTGCTTTTCCTTATGGGACTTATAAAAAAGGGTTTCATTATAGCGAATCCCTTGATTTAGAAGGAGAAAAGGTCCATGATCTTCTTCAAAAGAAAGGTTTTTTAAAATGCTACTGGAGACCATATAACATAGAAAAGAGAGCCATAGATGAATTCTGATCAGCTCTATCACCCACGCAGATGGTGAACATTTTAGAAGGCCACATCTGCACTGCACTGATTAGATGGTTCAGGAGAATGAAACAATTAGAATCGCATGTATCTCTAACACTGTAGTCTGTGCTTTGCCTCTATTTTAAAAGAGTTTCCATCATAAAAGGTTGCACTGAAGTAGACACATGGCCTAGGATTATGAAAATTGTTTTACGTTGGCTTTCAGGAATTACAACTATAAAGTTACGAATATGTCATGAATGCAGTGAGTATAACTGCAGGTTTACATTTGTCGAAACTTGACATTTTCACTCAATAATTCCTTTGGGATAAATCGCAAATGTTTATGGGCAAATCAGTAACAGTGCAGTATATGTTATTTTTTGCCCTTTGTACAGAGTCAATCACCATTGTTATATATTGTAGCGAATTATGCCCGTGTAAGCACCATTGTTAGGCATTGCATCGCATTATGTCTGTGCAAGAACCATTGTTATGCATTGCAGCACATTATGCCAGGTAAGCACCATTGTTAGGCATTGCATCGCATTATGTCTGTGTTAGCACCATTGTTATGCATTGCAGCGCATCATGCCTGTGTAAGCACCATTGTTATGCATTGCAGCACATTATGCCTGTGTAAGTATTGCAGCGCATTATGCCTGTGTAAGCACCATTGTTATGCATTGCAGCTCATTATGAACGTGTAAGCACCATTGTTATGCATTGTAGCGCATTATGCCTGTGTAAGCACCATTGTTATGCATTGCATCGCATTATGAATCTGTAAGCACCATTGTTATGCATTTCAGCGCATTATGAATGTGTAAGCACCATTGTTATGCATTTCAGGGCATTATGAATGTGTAAGCACCATTGTTATGCATTGTAGAGCATTATGCCTGTGTAAGCACCATTGTTATGCATTGCAGCGTATTATGAATGTGTAAGCACAATTGTTATGCATTACAGCGCATTATGCCTGTGTAAGCACCATTGTTATGCATTGCAGCGCATTATGCCTGTATAAGCACCATTGTTATGCATTGCAGCGCATTATGCCTGTGTAAGCACCATTGTTATGCATTGCAGCGCATTATGAATGTGTAAGCACCATTGTTATGCACTGCAGCGCATTATGCCTGTGTAAGCACCATTGTTATGCATTGCAGCGCATAAACCTGTTTACACCATTTTTCAGCGGATCTGCCGAGGCTGTCAGATTACTCCACAGGACACTGAGATCCAGTATTAACTGAGATGCCCTATTAGCATATTCCCTTTGAGTTTCGTAGGATGCAAGGACTGACCTCTGAATGCAGGCTGAATCACTCCAGACTGCCAACGTTTCTCATGGGTACCGAGCAATGTGAAGGTCATTCCTCTAAGAAAATAACAGGTGCAGAACAGAATCCTCCATATCAGCAGGGATTGCATTCTTAATAATTATTGATGTGTTTATACATTTTAAAAAGTGAAAACCTACAAAAAAGTCAAATGGGCACTATTGAGGGGTTACCAAAACAAAAAGAAGCAATTCGCAGGCAAATATTAAAATTATAAATCGCCAGCAAAATTGCATGCTCGCTTTCTTCATGAAATAGCATGGTAGACCTACAAACTATCTCATTTATAGACCGTTTGGAATGTAAGGTGGTTTTTGATTGGATAGTTACCTTCTCACTAAGGGTGCAAAGGTCATTGTGGTAAACAAAGTGACTTTTGCATGCAATTGACCATGCCAACCCCCACCTCCCGCCTCCACCCCCCCCAAAAAAAAACAACATACATTAGAGACAGAGAATAAGTTAAAAATATAAATAACTAGGGGTCTAAATGGGACCAGAAACTACAGGAGGGGGACTAATGCGTTCCACGTTGTGCCGGACACTATTCTGTCACTAGGTTTCCTTATTTTGCCAAAAAAGAAACGCAGTGCTAGGCTGCAAAAACATTTTTTTTATTTAGTTTGCATTTATACCAGAGGTTGACGAGAATAAAAAGTATAGGAACTATTTATAATTTGTAAAGCGCGAACATATCACCCCTTAAGGTTTCAAGGCACCGGGGGCCCTCGGGGAGAATAAGTGAGCTATTGCCCAGAGTCACATGATACTGAGCTGCCGAAGGGAATTGAACTGTGAGCCCAGCGCTCCGGAGTCAGCTGCTCTGGCCGGTGTGCCACACCTCTACCATCCTATGATGAGTTTAGCAAGGGTGGGTTCAGCAACTTTAGTGGGGGGATGCAACAAGGTGTATGGGAATGGTTAGTGTAAAACTGAAAAAGACTAGGAACGTCGTTCCCAATAGATCCCACACACTTCAACCAATCAATTATACAGGGGGACATGGTCCAAGTTCAACTGCCAGCTTTATGCAGCACGTGGCAGGACGCGCAGGCGCGCGCAGGGTATGCGAGCGACAGCATTTACAAAAGCAGGGTGGGTGGAGATGCCTTGGCACTATAGAAGCGCGAAAGCAACATTGCGTATTCATGATAGATTGGAGCACCAAACTAGTTTATATAAACATGCAAGAGTTAAGGGTGTGCAAAGACTATTTTTTTTCTTAAACAGGCACAGTTTTGTGAAGTAACCGAAATTTTCGGTTTTTACCAGCATTTGTCCAAATTGATAAGTTTCCCCGGTTTAAGATTCTGCATTCATTGTGAAAATTGTGACTACATTTTGGGTGGACGGGAGGGGTGATGTGTGTTGTGTGTACCTTGGTCGTGTGTATTTGTACATGATCTTGAAGTCTTGAATCTGATGCGATCTCGGTGGGGGCTGTGTAGGTTGGGGGAATTAAGGAAATATGAACATTATTGTGTTTTCAAGGGGTCAGGCAAGATCCTGCATGTAGAACAGACCTTGTAACTCACGTGAAAAGGTTAAAGGTAGGTTCCATTATTTCATGGCATTATTAGCAGATCTGAGATACAACTGTGCATGTTTGTTCAGCGTCAGGCCTCGAATGATACGGTTTCTACCCATTGTCTACCTGTCACGAAGGTATGCAAAGGACTCCCGCCCCCACTGCTATAAATCAGGCTCTTTTATGGGCACTGAGAAGAACAATAACATCAACAGGGCACTTAGTAATGGGTAAGAAGCTGGGTAAGTACACTGAAGGGTGCTTGAAATCAATGCCAGTGGCTTGGCACATGTCGAAGAATGCCATTTGGCTCAAATATGAATTGAAGCATAAACACAAAGATATTTAAAGCTGATAAGGCCTTTTAAGGCCAACGCAGAATCCGAGCAGAGAGAGGAAGCTTCAGTGTGAATGAAGAGAGGCCTTGATCAGACCAAGAGATGGTCATTCAGAGGATGCACTTTCTTGTGTTATGTTGTTTGTGTCAATTGTTGTACATATTTGTGTTGTCTGTACCAAAAAAGATTAGATTATTATCAGAAACTGTAAAACACAAGTGAAAACAAGTTTATGAAATGAGAAGTGAGATAAATACTCAAACACACTAGATTAATGTGTATTTGTGTTTCTTTAATTCATTTCCATCAGTGGCTGCATGGGGTTCTTTATATATTGTGCATTGTGACATCAATCCCTCCCCATGCGGTAGGCCTTATTGGATCAGAATGTTGCTAGACTTAAGTGCCGCCTTTGATACCGTGAATAGCAACATCCTTCTCTCCCGTTTAAAGCTCCTTGGAGTAACGGGCAACGCCATTCTATGGCTTCAATCCTTCCTGGAAAATCGCACATTCCAGGTGGTAGAGGGTGAAGTCCACTCAAAAACCTGGCCTCTCAACCAAGGCGTGCCTCAGGGCTCCTCCCTGAGCCCAACGCTTTTTAATGTTTACATGCAACCTCTGGCAGAAATCGTCCGTCCATTTGGCTTTGACATTGTGACCTACGCTGACGACACTCAGCTGGTGCTAGCTTTGAATCAGCCAGACCACACTTTTTCGAACTTGAGTAGCTGTCTGATAGCGGTCACAAACTGGATGGCTTCCTCCCATCTCAAATTAAATGGGGATAAAACAGAACTTATGTTTCTGGGAAACTCAGCCCTCCCCAGCCCCATCCTACCTTGGCCACCTTGCATGGGTTCTCCCCCTGAACCAAAAAAGCAAATTAAAAGCTTGGGCATGTGGCTAGATAACACCCTTACTTTTACTCATCAAGCCACCACACTTTCCGCCACCTGCTTCGGACTGATGCGCATGCTGCGGAAAGTCCTGCCTCTCCTCCCCTTCCAGGCTCGCAGGATACTGGTCCAGGCCATTATCCTGTCTCGCCTGGACTACGGGAACGCCCTTTATCTGGGTGCACCGAGTAGCACACTTAAAACACTACAGGTCACCCAGAACGCTGCCGCGCGTCTGCTGCTGGGCCTTTCCCGTAGCCACTCAGGCACCATGGCTCTGAGAAACTTACACTGGCTGCCCATTCAAGCCAGAGTTAAGTTCAAAGCAATGTGCATCATGCATAAGGCCATGAGGAAAAATGCTCCCGCCATGATCTGCGCCTTGGCCACTCCCTACCACCCCCATAGATCTTTGCGGTCAAGCACTGCTTTTCTGGCAACAGCGCGGAAAATTAAACGAGCCAGGTGGGGCGGACGCTCCTTCTCCCTTAATGCTGCCACTACCTGGAACTCCTTACCTCCTGCCCTCCGTAATGAGCCCAATCTGTTAAAATTCCGTAAATCCCTTAAAACTTTTCTTTTTTCCACATAATTCAGTAAGTCTCCCCAGAAGTAAGCAATTTTAGCGCTACGAGGCCTTCGGGTAGATTTGCGCTCTATAAAACCCCTTTTCATTTCATTTCATTCATTTCATTTCATTTCATCAGATCCCTTTGCGTTGACACCCTCTTATAATGGCACTGCTCGGGAATCACCAAACACAAACACATCCAAAACACAACAGGGAACGCTATATGAACTCATTGAGTTTACTGAAAGTTCAATAGATCAAATGTCCATCCTATATGAACTTAAGAGGTTTACTCAGGGTTGATAAGTTCTTGTGTTGTCTTTCAGGTTTCAAACATCAATGGATCACAGGAATACACAGTGCATGTGTCGACAGAGAACGTGGCTCCCAAAACATCCCAGAGACATCAAATAAAAGTTAGGGGTACAAAGAGATGAAGGAAACCAAGATGAGGGTAGAAGAAGAAAAAAAAACTTTAGCGACAAAGTTCCAGAAATGTTTTCATAGAAAAGTGAGCTGACAAAAACATTCATGAACTGGTCTTAGATAAGAAGGACCATGTAACCATCACTATCAACAAGCCCTCAACAATGTCAGGCTCTTTGTAGCAAAGTGTTATCTTAACTGAGTACCAAGCTTTGGCTAGCATTGGTCTGCTGAAGAGAAGAGCAATTCCCAATGGGTAGCAGCTATACTGCAATATTAGAAGACGACCACACTATTGGCTTGTGACTTTGTCAATCATGTTTTGGCTCAGCTCAGTGGATTATTTTTCTCTCACCCAAAAAATTGGCTAGTTGGGGGTATCATTCTGCCTCCACTTGGATGCTTGGATTGAGCTATATGAGGGACTACTTTACAGCTATAGCTCACTCTGTCCACTCACACTGGTTCCTTCATGAGCTTGTTGCTCTAATGTGCTTTCATCGAACGCGTTTACACCTAGACCTGTTAGCTTGCCAATGCTTGTTTCTGTAGCCACCAACACCCCTTCTTGCAGTATAAATAGAAGCCTATGCCTCCATGGGTATTCCAATCCATAAAGTACTGCATATTTAATCTTTGGTCATGACACAATAATCATTTCTCTTCATATGCACCTGTACCTTCCAAGGGAACATATTTGGTTCAAATAAATATTCATGACCAGACCGCTCCAACACTCTAGAATTTGTAATCTTTCACTTTGTGATTTTAGAAGTATGATGAGCCTTGTACTTTATTTTGATCATAGTGTTTGTTTCATTGCTTCATTTCTATTGTTTATTCTATAATTTGTGCAGAAGGTTTGCTGCAGTAAAGGTTTACGCGTGTCTTGTCACAGGGAACAGCCACAGTGAACTTAGCTCACACAAGTATTTTCTCAGCATATCAAGTTCATTTTCACGTATTTAATGATAATTTTGATTATAATTTAACCCAGTCGAGCATTAAAACATTTGCGAGAGCGAAGTCGAAGAAACCGTGTCCCAGCCACCAGGTTTCAATACCTAAAATGGTGGCTGGGTAACGCGGGAAGCCCCTTTTATTATTGGGCTACAGAAACATGGAATTGGGCTGCTTTTGGGCTATACCCATGCAGCCCAAAACGGCAAAATGGCCGCGCCCATGTCTCGCTCCCTCCCCCTCCCAAAACTGCCCGGGGGGCAGACCTCGCGGCTCGGCTGCCCCCAAAAACCCCCTTGTAGAAACATAACTCGAAGTAGCAAAGTCACTCAACTTGACCTACAAAGAGTTACACTCCAACCTCCATTTGATTGGCTCGCCTTTCTTGTGTGTTATTGTGGTGTGCACAGCTATTTTTCAAAGTAACACTTTTTGTACTTTCATAAGTAGTTTCTATTCTTGGTGACTTTGTAAAAACACAATAAAGATATTACATTTTTTTTTTGCAAGTATTCCTTTGAATGTTTACTTACGCCAGAGCTCTTCTAATCCTATTGGTTTTGTTCGGGACTGAGTAAATTAATGCTGAATGGGTTCAGGGGTACTGAATTCAGGTAATTTCAGGTGAGGTATTACCACTATATTGAATTTTAGCCTTAGAACGATGCATAGCATGCAGAATCAGGGTTTTATACCTCTGGTTTTGCGTATTTTCCATCTTTCAAAGGAGGAATGCCCAGGAAAAATTCACAAGGCTTTCCCGGGTAAAATGTGTCCAGGTGAGCGTTGCTGGTGCAATGTTTGCAGCACATATTATCTTATCTTATCTTATCCTATCTTATCTCATCATAATTACCGTGCAAACTCCTGTTTGCACAAGGGTTTGGATTTCCTTGGGACTTACAATGAGCCAATAAATGTATGAGACAGTCTTCATCTTATTCAGGGCCGGACTGGCTACCGGGCGTTTCTGTGTGCTGCCGAGCTGGGGGCTAATTTCTCTGTGGTGGGGACTTATTTTGTTGATGGGGACCTGCGTGTGCTTTGAAATAAAAAAAGCAAAACGAATTTTGTTTTGCACACGCAGGTCCCCATCAACGAAATCAGCCCCCAGCTCGGCAGCGCACACAACTTTCCGGTAGCCAGTCTGGCCCTGATCTTATTCCAAACCAGACTTTTTCATTTCATAAGAGTTTGTGTTATATAAGTTGTAGCAAAAGGCACATTTATCAGGTGCACGCGGCAAAGCAAAAACTTTGCAACATTTTAAAGCGTTTCATAGACTTATGCAAAGGTCGCCAAAAGAAACTTCACAACTTGACAATTTTTCACACCACCTGGTCCAACAGATTCAAAATGCCTCCATCAACAGTTACCAGGTGACACCTAGGAAGAGGTGTGGTGAATCCGCCAGGTCGGCTGACTCCGGAACCTCACGGATCGCCGGCGGCAGATCAGCCCAGCACCATGTGACTCTGGACAATAGCTCGCTTGATCTTCCCAACGGCCCCCAGCGCCTAGAGACCCTTGGGTAATTGTTTGCGCTTTACAAATACTGGACATTTACATTTACACCATATTACCCAACACACACCAATCTGACCCCAGGGCTTTCGTTAACAGCTTCATCCATTCACAGCAGGTCCACCTTAGAAGCCATCCCTGGAAGGGGTGGGGTTAACAGACCACATCCCATTGGTTTTCTAAAAGAAGTCTCCAGGTTGGAACAAGAGGCCTGTTGTAATGTTTCGGGATGCTTGCCAGCATCCTTTTCTGCCCACATCCCTGCCAGCCGCGACCCGAGGAGGGAGTTCCGTGGGGCAGAAAGGTGGGGGTGCTAAACACCGGAATATGGATAATGTGAGGTGAGTAAACAATTTAATAAATAAAAACGAATTTCGCAGCGGGCCCTGCATCTCCAAATGCGATGCAGGGCGCGCAACGAAATTTGTTTTATTTATTAAATTGTTTACTTACCTCACATTATGCACATTCCGGTGTTTAGCACCCCCCACCCTGCCCCACCCCCGCCCTGCCGTTCTGCCCCACGGAACTCCCTCCACGGGACTCGGCTGCACCCGCCCCTTCCACCCAAAATAGATACAGGCAGAGGAGAGTGTCCACCACAAACTCCCTTGTGGGACACCCCATCAAAGACAAATCAAGTGGCCCCAAGGAGCCCTTGGAAACGGTGGATGCTGAACCCTATAGAAGTACTCCGCTGCACTACAGGACATTAAAGGGGCCATCCGGCAAATGATGTCACAATAGGTCTCAAAACCCAGGCTGACATCATCAAGCAAAACAGCTTGATGGAATGCTCATGGTAAACGATGCAGGGTTGGGCTAAAAGACCTGTTTTCACCACCACCTGGATGGCTCATTTAATGCTATGGGAGCTGTACATACACAATCATGTGTAGACCCACTCAACCTCATGCAGGGCTTTAAGTGGGCCGGGTTATGCCAGTGCTCAGCCCTGGCAGTTCTAAAAAGCAGGTGCCGAGACGGGTCCCTTTAGGGCTCTCTATTTTTACCCTCAGGGAAAAAAAAAATCTTAACTCTGCAACAGTGCCACCCTTCACTGACTTTGAGGTAACTTCAAAGATACTCTGTATAGTTCTTTCACAGTCTCATCATGTCAGAACGGAAGCATTTTTAATACTATATACAACGAAGCCATTGTTGTTGCTAATTTAGCTTATGCAACTAACAACCACTGGCAAAGCCAATAGACCTGGCTTGTCATATGTATAATGTTACTCGTTGTATTAGATAGCTAGATGCAGTGATAGAAACAGCAAAATACCAGTCGGGCGGCACACTATGCTGGGCTTAGCTATTTTAAGCCACGCCCTTAATTACATCGGCCACGGCCCTTTGAGAGACCTCCCCCAGTTTTTTTTATCCCACTTAAAGTCCTGACCGCATGCACGCAAACATGTGGGCACACACAGGTGATGTGTGTCCTGCCATGCCCCAAACCACAAGGAAGTACTTGTGACGAGAAAACAAACATAGCCTTTTAGAAACAATATGACAACCACTCAAAGTTTGCTGGCACAAAAGTAAGGTGTGCATGCTAAGGCGAGTCAGTGGGAGAGCTGGGACATTGGGCCATGCTGGGGTCGTCATCTCCCACCCACAGAAGCACACCATTGGTTTCCAGCAGTGCTGCACGAGTGTGCCACCGTTGTGTTCACTAGATGGGCGATGACAACTTTCCTTTGGGGCAATGATTTTCTAACTCGTCCTGCTGTCTAGGGGTGTGTCACAGCGCTGTACCCGAGGTCGCTGTATTTTTGTTCATGCTTAAAGTAAATTTCAGTGCGGCTGATTCATCTATTCATCCTTTCAAGGTCGATAACGCAATACTTTTGAGATAGGGAAAACTAACACCGCTATTTTCAAGGATAAAAAGATCCCTGTGCTTAATAGCAAGAGTATTTACATAGAGTTATGCTTCTTATCGGCAGAAGCGGACCCAGGGGTACGCAACCTGCCTCAATTCTCTCACAATAAAAGCGATCAGCTCTGCGCCCGTCCGCAATCACCTCGCCCCATCCTGTCCTGTCCCGGCGGACTTCGAGCACTCAAAGAGGACACGGAACAGCGGAACAATTGCAGCATCTTCCACAGAGCCGAGAGATACCCCATCTATTGTTCGTGCGAAACGCATCGGAACGAGCTGGCGCTGCGCCAAAGGCACCCCCTCCCCGTACCTTTCATCCGCCGCCGGACCATCCCCAGCCGACACTTGAGGGACACGGAGAACATCCTCCCGGCCCGGGCACGGCTCTGTCCGTCCGCCCGGCGGCTGCGGGCGCTGCGTCGAGCTCTGCCCCTCCACAGCCCAGCCCGCCTCGGTGCAGGGCAGCCGGCGCCCGGTGCCCTGTGCTGGCACACAGGGCGGTGCTCTCTCCCGCCGAACACCTGATCAATATTTATGAACCTGCAGCCTCCGCCCCTCGCTGCCTCGGCTCTTAATTGCCGGGAATAAGGCCGGATATTTGCATGTTAATTGAGGACTGCGCTTGAAGGTACTTAAAAGCCGGAAGGATCCCCGGTGGAGGGGTGGGGAACGTCTTTACTGTCAGGAACGAGGACTTTATGGAGAGAGGCTTAGTGAGAGAGTTAGGGGGGTCAATTGATACCCTGACCTGCCTTTTGGTACCCCTGGCAGTGCCCTTCCTAATCCATGCCTCGGGGGTCCTATAATTCAGGTACGTAGCTACCAATAGTGCAGCAGGTGCAGTAGCACCAGGGTCAATGGGAGCATCCCAATTACTGGTTATGTTCTACTATCAAACATGGGTGGGGGGATTCTTTGCTTGCATTAGGGCCCTGTTACGTCATTGCTGAAATAAGAGGCACCTGTAAAAAACAAATTTATCTCTAGGAGACTAGTTTCTGAAGTTTGCACACACTTCAGCTAGTTCCTCAGCAGCTGACGTGAAGCTACTAAGGGCGGGACAAGGGTCAATTCTGCGATGTCATCAAGGGTCAAACGACGATAAATGCCACTTTAGATGGTCATTGCTTTTCGAGGAATCACTGTCAACAGAGTAATTTAAGTGCTGCCGTCGGCCAACGGTCGTCACGGGCACTACCTCCCCAGTGCTGCGTGCGACCGTTGGACGTCCATTCAGCACTGGATAATGGACAGCGCAGCACTGGGGAGGTATATTTACGAAGCTCCTAAGGTGGTTTACATGACTTCTGCTGACTCTCAGCAAAGCCAGAACTATCTATGGAACCACAATGCTGCCCAAGATCACACAATTTGGTCAAGCGGAAAGGCCGGCATTTAAACACAATGCTCCTGCTTCCAACAGCACCGCACCTGCACAAGCCAATACCTTCCTTCCCTGATGTGGTCATAGTTGACTACAAAGCATGGTGATGTTGCCTTGACATCAAATAGAGACAGGCATTGGCAAAGCAAATAGGTCTGAAGTTGGCTGACAGTCTATGCCTTTGTCAATGCTTGTTTTGTTTTGACATGGTTTTTGCAAAATTGTTGGGGAAGTTGTTGAGCAACCCTCAATCTGGAAAAAAAAAATGGCTAAAAGCAAAAATATTTTGACTACATTTTTAGATATTTTTTTTAAATAGAACACATTTCCACAGTCCCTGACACTGAAGGGAATTCATTTATTTGTGGATGCACTCCATGTGAAAATGGAAAATGCTGTCACTCATAGTGAACACAGCGAATTGCTGATGTAGGCAGAATCATTGCCCTATGCTGTATACTGCAAAGGACAGAAGAAACAAGCATTTGCAATGCAATAGGTCTCGCATTAGGAAAGTTTGAGCTATTGGTATTGTGAATTACATTTTTTTTATTTATGTGTTGGTTGTGAAAATAGCTATAGTAATAGCTAAAGTAATAGCTTTGTCATTTACAATGCCAATAGTTTTAACTTTCACAAATGTGACACCTATAGCATTTGTAATGCAATATGTGTTGTATTTTCACGAAAATCCAAGAACAGAAGTGAAATATTAACATTTTTTTGTGACATTTATAAGACAGACGTTATTGTTGTTCGAGTACTTTACGCTGGTGTTTGGATTCCTGTAAATCCCCAGTGTTGCAGGGTGCTTAAGAATTTTGTGATCACAGTGGTCAAGGTCAGGTACTCACGCTGGTCTATAAGGAAAACATTTACTAGAAACACAAGATATGAAGACAGTCCCAGACTAACACGTTTTCACAAAAACAAACACATAACAGAAATAGGTCAACACTTAATTGTTCTTATTAAAATCGTTTAAGTAAAGTGTTTACGTACACACAACTCACACAGAACTGCCATAGTAATGCCCTAGTTTATCAGGTGGCATTCAATTGAAAGCAGTACATGAAATAGCAAGATGATTTGCAGCCTCTGCTTTTAGAGAAAGACACAAAGAAGATGAGAGAAACAATACTGAACAATACTGCAGCTGTGTAGCCATTCAACATAAAGGGTTAGGGGTGATCTTAAACTGTTAGATAAAACAGAACTATTAGTTCCAATAAAACTTGAACTATTACACTGTTAAAAAATAAACACACTAAAGTACTTCAACAGCAGCAATTTTTCACATTTCAGCATAATGATCTAATACAAATCTAAGCACACGTGCAGGCAGATTTTTCTGGGGATGAAACATTACTGACAGGATTTCTGGAAAAAATGATTGAACATGACACGTTTTTACATTTAAAAAGCGAAAGCACACACTAAATTGTAAAGAAAAAGGACAGTAAAAAGAAAACATTCTTCACCTGATGCCCTCAATCAATCTGGCACAATCTGTTTTCTCCCCATGGCTGCCTATAAATCTAGAGCACGGATGTAAACACGCATACACTAGGCTAAACAATGGCTATAAGCAGCCCCAGCTCACTCTCTCTCATGCACGTCCCGTGCAAGACTGTGGGAAAATCGCACCAATGACATGGAGGAACTCAAGTGAGGTTTTCTGAAAACATCCCAGAGCTAACAAGTATGTAGAAGGGCCTGGAAGCTTTCAAGACAGAGTTTTTAACTAATACTTGGCACGAAGAAAAGATTTATGTGCCATCTTTGGCTAAAATACTCAAATTAATTACCCAAAGGGGCAAAGCACCAAAATTGTAAAGTCCGCGCTATATAAAAATGCATAAATACATGAAGAAATAAATACCGCCTTCGGGTAAAGTCCGCGCTATATAAAAGAGCATAAATATATGAATAAATAAATACCGCCTTCGGGTAAAGTCCGCGCTATATAAATTGCATAAATACATAAATAAATAAATACCGCCTTCGGGTAAAGTCTGCGCTATATAAAAATGCATAATTAAATAAATAAATACATACTGCAAAACATCCTCGTTACTCTGCCGGCCTGCGACCAGGAAGTCAGGCAGGCCGGCGCGACAACAGGAAACAGGAAGTAGGAGGGCGGGAGCCTACCCCGCCTCCCACGGAAGAGCCGCGATTGGAACCGTGTTTGGAGCACCGGAGCAGGCAGGAGCCTACCCTGCGCCCCGGTGCCGAAGGAGGGAAGAAGAGTCCTGCTGCCGGGCCTTGCAGCTGAGGAGAGGAAGCCGGTGAGTGCGTTGCTGAGCTGCGGGGGGAAGCATGTACGCGCGCGCGCGTGCGGGGGCGGGGCGGCCTGTGTATGTGTGTGTGTGCGTGCGTGCGTGTGTGTGTGTGTATGTGTCTTGGAGTGCGTGTGTGTGACTGTGGGGGAGGGGGTGTGTGTGTGTGAGCGAGTGTCTGTCTGCGATGTGTACGGCGCGGGACGCGACGTGCGCGTTCGCGCACACGAATCCAGCTACAAAAGCTCGCACACCCTACGGTCCGTCCTTCCCCCAGAGTGATCGCTACTGGTCTCCAGCTGGATGCATCCTTACGGATGCATTTCCAGCGAGACCCAAAAGTGAATGACACAATACCAGACCAATGGATGAAGAGGGATGGATGAAAACCCAACAGAATAATGTGATTCTGAGTCATTTCCTGCATAATAATGGAATTGCTGCACTTGCCACATATTACGTTTTCTGCATAATGAGCAGATTTTAACCTCTTCCGTGCGTCACACGGCCCCCCAAATTTTTTTTTTATACAAATGGATCAAAAGATACTAAAAAAGCTGCCATACATGTTGCCGTCCACTGGAAGCGCCTTCACCACGCAGTGGTAAAGTCTCTTTACTTTAGCTGCTTGCTGCATTTAAGTGTTAAACTGATACTAGTGAAGAAAAATGTTTGCCCAGACAGCATTAACGTTGTGAAAATGACCAAATAGGGAAGTAATACAGCAGCAAAATGTGCCCCATTAAAGATGCATAACATGTTTTTTCTTTCTGCACTATTTACTTAACCATGCCACATAATTTGTTCCTCCACTGCATCATAATTCTAGTGGCCCTGTCACTAAGTAGACTCCAAGGGACTCCCTCGTCAAATGGCTAGTTTAACCCCTCCTGTGTTCATGACGCACGGCGCTCGTCATGACCGCGCCCGTTTAATGGAACGCTCGCACGCTGGGCTGATTCCCCTGCTGTCCTGAGCGTTCCATTAAACGGGCGCGGTCATGACGAGCTGAGCTCGTCATGAGCACCGGAGCGCCGTGGCTCATGACGAGCTGAGCTCGTCATGAGCACCGGGGCGCTGTGTGCGCCCCCCGCCCCCAGCACAGCGGGGGAAACAGCCCCGCAGTAAAGGGGTTAAGATTTACAGGAAGTTTGAAAACTGGGCCAGATATACAAAACTATTTAATGCCGCAAACTTGCGATTTGCAACTTCAATGGGTCTGGGATCGTATTTTTTTTCTTACAATGTACTAAACCCCTTCTACGATTCCGAAATACCCATCCGAATTGAGAAAGGGGCTTCTGCGACCTATTTCAAAGCTCGTTAAGGAGTGGGCATGAAAGGGGAGTCCCTATCTGCTTGTGATTTGCATTGAGATGTATCAGTGGTTGGTGACAGCAGCTGTAATCACAAACAATTGAAAAGTTATCAGAACCTCAAAGGAGGTGGTAACTCATTCACAAAAAGGTAGCTTTACCACTCGGACGTCATCGCCTTTATGAATTTTGCTGGCTGGCCCTTTTCCCGCCTCTCTCCCGACATCATCCCAAACAAGAAACCTTTATTTTTCAATGCAGCATCTGTACCATTGAAGAAAATGGGCTGCTGTGGTTCGAAATGCAAAAGCAGTGCTGGGGTCCTGCAGTTCCTTGAAGTTCACCATCCCTGCATTGATACCAATTGCAGGGGGTCGCAAACAACAACCTGCCTATTTAATATTCATTAGGGAAGTTATTTGCAATCCCTTATGAAATGGGCATTTTGTGATGCAACCTATATGTGCATAGGCTGCATCAAAAAATTACAGATAGGGCTCAAAAATTGGTGTTCAATTTCCATCCACTATTTATGATCTGTCTGCATGTACCACCTACTTGAAGTTGGGGCTTAATTGGGATTGCTTTACAACTGCATTCCAGTCGCAAAACAATGGTACACCCCCCTGCGACTAACTATTAGGAAGGGATGCCCTTAGCATGCCTCTTCCTAATAGTGACACGCAAACCCTATTTTGCGAGTTGGTAATAGGTTACCTTTACCTTTATTCACTTTTATAAAAAAATATAGGGTGCTTACAAACATATAAACTCTGCACTAATACTTTATAAAAAACATTTACAATGTAAGAGGTCTCACAATTGCGAGATTTTTAGCTATTGGCATTGTAAATGACAATGCCTTTTATAATATTAAAGAGCATTGTCATTTACAATACCAATAGGTCAAACTCATTAAAGTATTTAAAAAAAATTAAACAGAGCACGGTGTCCCTGAAGCAGGTGCCACTCTTAACATTTAAGTAAAACATTTTTTGGAAACTGAGCGCAGTGGCCCTAAAGTGGGTGCCACTCTCAGCATGCAAGTTGATTTAAAAAAAAAGGCTAAAAGAAAGTGCAGTGTCCCTGAAGCGGACACCCCGGTTTTCTTGAAAGAAATAAAAAAAAAATAATGAGTCACTAATGGACTGTGAGTTCTGTCGGGATAGGGGAAGCAACGTTTAAATTTAGAGCGGCATAGCGCTCCTCACGAAAATCGGCCACCATTGTCCTGTGTGGGCACGCTGAAAACACAAAAAGCCGCCACCATTGTCCCCATTCGTCAATAAACAAAATAGAGCTCACCGACTTATAATGCAGACAGTGTAACAAGCCAAGTAAAAGGCCCAAATGCAGACAATGAGGCACCAAGGAGGGACTAACAAGCCTATTTACGAATCAGAACCCAGCATTTAAGAATGACAATGACACAAGCCAATTAAAAATATAGGCAGAGAGTGGGCGGGGCTTCAAAGCCATATTCCACTACTGCATGCCTCGCAGCAGCGCCTGCACTGCCCTGGCTCAACTTACAAAACTGAATATGTAGTAAAAGATTCCATAGCTTTTGAAAACTCGCACACATTCTTCTAGACAATTTAAATATCCGTTTAGAGTTTGCTGAGTACATTTTCTACCAGTCTCAGAGACAAGTCACCTCAATCTTTGTGATCCCCGGTATGGCTGACCTGCACCTTTTGGGCTGAAAAATGGAGGAAATGAAAGAGATATCATACAATGTCATACAATGTGCAGTTAATGGAAACATTCCCTGATTCCAGAATCTTGATCTTAACCTGAGTCTCAAAAGATATTGTTGGAATAAGCATTGCTTTCATTTATTTTATTTTGGATTTTAGTAAAGTGCTACTTTCCAGTTTACTGAGGCCCCATGGCACTTTGGAGAATACACACATAAAGGAGAAAATAGACAAACTAAAGATGGAGGTGGGACATAATCAGATATTCAACAGGCGAGAATCTGAATGTAAATGCAAAGGATTTAGAAAGAACCAAAGTCCTAGAGAGCTTTGACGGTGGGTTTGTGGTTTATCATAGGTGTCTGACCGGGCATAACACCTGGATTTTCAGACACTTAACCCCACAGATGGGATCCTTAGGTTGAAATGCTTGTCTGAATATAACAACAATTAGAGACAAAGCCTTGAGAAAGGGTGAGAGTCCAGAGTAACATGAGATGGTTGTTGCAAGATCATTCAAAGGTGTCTCTATAACCTTAAGATTGTGATTACCAGACACGCAACCGCAACAATGGGATCTAGAAACAATCGCAATGGGATCTACTGGTGCAAACGCTCAGCCGAATATAACCATAAATGGTGACAAAACCTTGAGAAAGTAAAAGTCCCTGGGAGCTTGTGATGGTGCTTGCATGGCCAGGGATAGGCATCAGTCCCAAATTTAAGATAAGAGTAAGGCGAGATCAAGCACTTGCTTGTCAGGGGAGAATGGACCATTTCAGCACTACAAAGTATCACCTGGGACTTTAAAGGGCATGGATAAATTACCATCTCCAAGAACCGGTCTACTGAACTAGGGAACATAGCAGGACATTATTAATGTTGATGCAGGTATGAGTTCATAATTACCTGCTTGCACCATGTACCAATAACTGGTTTCATTGGTTTGTGTGGTGTACGTAGAGGAGGCGTGAATGCATACCAAGAGTGGTTGGACTTGAGCGAGTGCAGCAGGTGCAAGGCAGCCCTGTCGAGACCTCAGTCCTGGCCAGCATCCATCGGCAGATACAGACCTCCAACCTCACGCTGGGCTCACAGAGATGAGTTGGACCCATGCGACACATCAACAAGCTGAGGAGGCAGAGATTCATTTGTGTTGATGGTTGCAGGTGGTGGGCTCCATCATTCGCATTTTGGCTACCAGGACTCATTTTTCATCATCAGAGTTTGTCCCCGATCAAGTGAGAAAAGGTCAGGAAAGGGAGGAATTGGGAAGAGAAAGATAGAAAAGCATTGCTGAGGTTCGAAGGCAGGCATAGAATTACCTGTAAAGGTGAGCTAAAGAGGCGGCCCCTCTGCAATGGCAAAGGAGAATAACCCCACTGCCGGGAGCAGAACCAGCAAACAAAAAATAAAGCGATGCTCTAGCATCGTTTATTTTTCGTTTGCAAGTGTGTGCATGGAGGGGTGGAGAATGAGAGAGGGAGGAGTAGTGCTTGTGCACTCCCAAAGTGCTCATTCGTGTTTGGCTGGCCGTCTCAGGCCGACCAAAACACACATGCGCACTTAGGTTTTTCCAGCCTGGCTGCATTCAGCAGCCGGGCTGGAGAAACCCCACAGACTCCCTGGTCTGAGCAGGGTGTCTTTTCAGACCACTGAGACCAATCCAAGCGCTGCTCTGTAGAACAGGGTTTGGCTAGGGGTCTGCCCCAAAGGCTGCTGGGACCCAGGAAGATGCCAGCAGGAGCAACGCAACGCAGGAGGTGAACGGCGGCGATAGGTACATAAAAAAAATGAGTATTAACCTGTGTCACCCCGCGCTCGCTCTTCTCCCCTCCCTCCTTGCTCCCTCCACCCGCCCACCACCCTTTGTTAGTGGCGGCTGCCACTGCAAGAAGTGTATGGTAGGAGAAGTAAGAGGATTGAGATGGATTTAAAAGTAGGGAGCCTTGGCATTTGGTAACAGGATGTGGCAAAGCATTAACAGGCTTCTAAATCTTTCAGCCCCTAAACGTATGCATTCTTTGTACCAATTAAGCTCTGTTAGGAGCATTGGCCACCTAAACAATCATACAATCTTTATTTTATAAAAGTAAAGTGTATTTTATCTGTGACTTTCACAATCATAAGTGGATAAAAATCTCCAAAGTGGGAGAACTTTGACCATTGCTTAATTTGTAATAAAATAAGTGCCAGGGCTCTCATCAAGAGGCCACTGCAGTTTTCACCACACATTGCCCCCGCAATGCTCCCAGTCATAGTAACAACGCAACTAATAACTAGCACACTTCTACAAGTGTGACAATTCGGACTATTTCAAGTCTCCAAAGCTAAAGGAATGGCTTGGGCAGCAGGTAATAGTAATTTTTAATGGATATTTAATTAATAATTAACTAATTAACTGCTGTGGTCTTCTCTAAATTAGACAGACAGTGCCAACTTGTGGCAGCATGTCTGGCAAGCTCAGGTGCTGACAATTTAGTGCCGGTGCCGAGCACCGGAAACCACCAGCTCAAATTAAGCACTGACTTTGACTGTTCTTCACGATGGTATTGGCCCAAAGTGAGTTATTCGTTCACACAGAATAGCTTCTTGACTCACTAACAATCAGTGGCTGGTTTACACACACTGGTTTAGGCAGGGCTTTAAGGGGGGGAGGGGTCTGGGGGTCTGTGGGGGTCTGAGCCCCCCCCAGTTTTTTGGGGGCCTCGAAAGTGGGCTCTAGGGGGCTCTATTTTCGGGCCTCAAAGGTCAAAGGTAGGGTGACCAGACGTCCCGGTTTTTGTTTGTTGTTACTAGTGTGGGTAACATGTCTTGATAGCGAAATACTGCCAATTTCGTTTTTCACTATTGAAAGGCTATCTTGCCCATAGGATAACATGGGAAATGCTGTGTAACATGTTTACCTGCATATCTTCCCATAACGGCAAGATAGACATATGGAATCTGGTATCCCTGAACTCAAAATTTAATAACACACCCTTTAGTGAAGATGGTTTTTAAATTCTAAGTGGTTTAATGCTGCCTTGGTAATAGGGCGCGGACCCGATCGCAACAACAATGTCACAAAAAGTGACGTTGTGGTGGCGATAGGGCCTTGGTAATATGCCCTCATGTATCATAACTGATACACTATGTCAAAAGTTAAGAGTTGAAATGTATGTTGGCATTCATGCATCAGCACACATATTTGGCTTCAGCTGATAAGCATCAGGCAGTGCATGACATGCAACACATTATGACATCCCTAGTGAAGTCATAGCTTCCATCAGATGAGTAGGTAGACCATGGTGATGAGTAGGTAGACCATGGTGATGCGGGATAAAAGTGCAGAACCTCACACCTTTCCATTATCCAGTGCACTGGTGATGCATCACTTTACATATGCGCAAGGCGCAAACTGATATGTAAAGACTAGGGGTGGGTGGAATTCGTGGAGTGTTCTGTGGAGTTACAGAAAAACTCCATGGGATTCGTGGAATTCCAACGGTGGAAAATCTGCTGCTCGCGCTGCAATTTAGTGCTCGTAGCTCAAGCAGCGCTGACAATCAGAGCAAACAGCACCATACGCAAGAGCATGCGGCCATTCGAGTTGATTTTGCTGCTGCTCGAGTAGTAAATCTACTCGAGAAGCAGTAAATCTACTTGAATGGCAGCACTCTGATCGCGACTGCTCGCGAACGCCTGCAATCGCCCGCATTAGAAAACCACGCTAGGGAACGCCAAATCTAGCTCGCGCTCACCAGCTTGCATATTCTGGAGCCTTGTGGGAGAAAAATTCCGCCAGCCTGCGATTGACGGAATTTAGCCGTAACTCTGCGTAAAAGAGTAACGCAGAGTGGCCAAAATTCCACCAATTCCGCAGGCGGAATTAAACATTCCGCCCACCCCTAGTAAAGACACAAATCTGAGCCATAATGGACCCACGGGCAGTGTATCCTCCCTCACAATACACTTGCATGAATCAGCCCTCAGTAAATTTTCTGATTTATTTTTGCTTCTTCTCCTAAAAACAAAAAGTGCCATTTTTAAAGCCGTAGGTATGTATTACTGTGCTATATGCACCTTTCATTTATTATTCATTGTCTTGATTACAGTCCTTTCTACCACTGTTGTGCTGTACATTTATTTTTTATTTTTTTATACTTTCAGATATGTAAAATAATTGAAAAACAGGAAATCTTAACGTCGCATACAATCCAATCACTGTAGATGATAGTCATACAAAAGCAACTGAGAGCAGCATTTCAATTAAAGAGTGTTCATGTACCATGACAAGAGCTTTTAGGCGAGCCTCGAGGCATACACCTGCACAAATAAATCATAATCAAATTACATGCACACCGTGCCGGAAAACATTCAACCTTGTGTTTCATTAGCGATATTTGTAGAACGCACCGCTCAGCGCCCGAAGCACGTGCCTTGCTGGGTGGCCGCACTTTATGACGTCATCAGAGTGCGCTAGCGCACTTCTAAGGCGACTCCCTGAGTGTGCCCTGCTCCCTGAGTGTGTGGTGCTGGGCAGGCGGGCACCTAGAGTCAAATTTCGGGGGAGGGGAGGGGGGCTGAAAAAGATTTTGGGGGGACGGGGGCTAATTCTTACAGCCATAGGCAGAGTGGCTCTAAGAAGTGGTGAAAGACAACAAAAGTCTCATTAACAAGTACATGGTCTTTTAACCCCTTGCATGCTGATGACGGCCCCCGTCCGTCATGCACCGCGGTGCTCGTGTGCTGATGACGGCTGGGGGCCGTCATGAACCCGCCCACTTGCGATTTTGCCGCACAGGCGCAGAATCGCGGCCGCATGCAAGGGGTTAAAGACCTGTGAAGTACCCAGGTGCAGCTGCAATTAGACAGTTGCCAGCCCGCGAAGCTGTCTCAGCCCGGACTGACACACACAACAGGGGGGGGCTCAAGCCCGGTGAGCCCAATGGGTGTTGCACACCTGGTGCTGGGCACGGCTTTGGGATACTTGGTCAGCGGCCCACACGGTAGGGTAGCACAGGCCAGTCATGCATGTGAAAACATGCCGGACATACTTTAACATGCATGCATACAGTTGCCATACAGACTTTTACTTTATTATTCTGGCAGATTGCAGGAGGGGTCATGCTAAGTGCAGCACATTGCATAGCGCGGTGCTGAGAGTGACATGTAGCTAATTGTCACGTGCAGGGGGGAGTCTAGGGTCAGGCAGAGGTCACGCAAGGCTGACGGATGGGTAGTTGATTTTTTGATGAATGTTGCATTGGATTGGCATTTTCACTGTTTTGGTTGAGATAGAATGCAGGAGGCATGTTCTGCACACTTTTTAGTATGTGCTGAGGCTGCGCCTGAGTCATGAATATTGTAGGAGCTTACAGGACCATTTGATGGCTGGGTCCAGGAAGTTTATGCTCTGGCCGCGTCTACTGGTGATGGAGTGTGAATGGCTGCCATCTGTAAGGACGGTGATGTTGCTTTTCATAGCGTTGGTCTTGTCTAATAGTGAAAGCTGCTAAACAAAATACTGGAAATGGAATCATCTCTTACCGCTTAAAGAAATTATATACAAAGTCCACACCTACTGGACGTAAGAGCTATTGGATCAAATAACCTGCCAGCTGGACTGGGTCAGGAGATGAAAATTAATAAAGAAGGGAATTTTCATCAAGTTGGTTGTTAAAAGTCATAAAAATACCTTTCTCATTGGATGATTAAACCTCTTTAAACAATCAATGACACACTACCCGTTGTGCTTGAGTCCAGAAAGACTATGTAAGAAATTTCCTTAAAAATCTTACTCGAAACCTGATAAATTAAAGTATAGACCCCGGTTTGAAGCAACCTCAAAACCTAGATTATGGCTAAAATATAAATGTCTATAACATTTGAGAATATGAACTGAGGTTCTAGTCACTTACACAACACCCCCTGCCCCCCAAAAAAACATAAAGTCATTATTGCATCCACTTCTGCCTATATGACCCTCTAACAATTTTGGATAATAGCAGGAAAAACTCTCCGCTGTGAACAGGCTGCCACCAATGCAGGGCAGATTCGGTAGATGCTTTCCCCACCCAAATTGGCAAAACTGGGGGGCAGAATCTCCAATGTGTGTGAAGCAGCACTCTTTTAAAGTCTGCCACTCATGCAGACTTGTGGTAATCAATATCCAATCTCCCAATTGCCATCCTGGGCACAACATCTATCTGCAGTGACTCTACCGACAGCTGATGTAAAACAGGTGATGCCAAGAAACTTCACCCTCTTTGGCAGAGGGGAAATTTATCAACCATGCCCAACTTCACAGGTGAAGCTATATATTTAGACACACCCACACTAAGTAAGACAACAACAAACACATGTTTGAGTTTAAATCTTAACCTGCTTGATCATTTATAAGAAGCACAAATGAGTACTGGTGTAATGCACAGTACTAATATTATGCACAGTACAATATTTACAAACTGAAAAATCAAACAAGATAAAAATACAAGTGTCATGAGACCCAAAGAGAGATGCAAAGATGAAACACCATAATTAGGCTTTCCTGTTTTCAGTTTCTATTTTTGGTAATTTCTGGTGGGGTTTTAATCAGTTTTTTCAATACCTTAAAAAACAGTGGTTATCAGTACTTACACATTTTTGCGCCATTAAAAACAACAGAAACAGTGCTTTTCCGGTGTTTATGGAATTCTAATTTAATTTTAATTATTTCTTGCTTACTGCCCTGATAGTACATGTGTATAGATAGCGTATGCACAGGGTATATGAGGTCCAAATAAATTTTTACTGCACCAGAATAGACTACAAAGTCAATAGTATTCTTCATTAACTCCGAAGATTGTAAAGATGCTTTCAGCATACCATCTAACAAGTGGCAAGGATCTCTTACAGGGAAGCACTTCAGCTCAGGTATCGATTTTGACAGACCATAATACAACTGTTTCACATACATAGCTGAATTACTGCAAATACAAACAATATCACTCCAATCTAAATTGAACGTGGTAGGAACTTTTTTCAGCAGCATCCCAAGTGACGATGCGTTCCATTTTTACCAAACGTCTGGTGTCATGTTTTCACTACTATCTCAGATGCTTGGTGAGAACATTCTTTTCACATATACCTTTCATACCTGTCACTGCATCTTGCATTGAATGTCTAAAGCTTGGGCTGTTTGGCAATTCACTTGCAATCAATACTGACTCACTAGAAAAGGGGGCTGATGTATCAAAGGATTTCACCCATTCTCTGTCTGTGGGAAAATGTGATGGTACATATTAGGAAAGATTCTTATGAGACCAGCCATTATATCTATCACTGAAATGAAATGTAGACAAAATATCAAATATGATTTTGATATTTCTCGATTCACTACACTTTATAAAATAAGTAAATAAGACCTAAAACATGCTTCTAAACACTGCATCTTTAGACCAAAGACCACAAAACTGAAAACAAGCAGAAGGAAGAAGAGACAATGTTTTAGGGACATCCCTAAACAACAAAACTCAAGCAGAGTAATGGTAGCCCAGTCTTTCTTGATGCTACCTTGCATAAAAAAGTTACATTGTATTGACCCCTTCAGGAAGAAATAAAAATGTCTCTTTCACTCATCTTTTCCATTCTTTGAATGGCACTTAGTTTGAAGTTGTAAAGGTTTTTTTTTCAGTGCTTATATGTTTACACCGGTGATGGCTATTTTCCTTTCGGTGGGGTTTTATCAGTTATTATAGGTTTAAACCTAAAACCAGATAGCCTAACCATAATATACACATCAAACATGTAGGTTTATAACAGAAAGGAGACACCTACCTATTCATAAAACAGTAAAAAAGCAACACTGGGAGTCCCCAGTAGCCACTGTCAGGGGTTGGCCCAGTCATGGTAGAGTTTTACAATTGAGAAGTTCAATTACAGTCTGTGTTTAAAGGTGGTTAAGAACGGTTGTGGTGTATGTCACCCCACTCTAACACAGGATCTCCACTCCCTGGGTTAACCATTCCAAAGAAAATCCACATTTCAAAAGAACATTACAAAAAGTGGAGGAAGCACTCAGTAAATAGTACCACAGTGTCCCCATTTTTCAGGGCGAGATCAAGTACCTCATACATGAAGTCCAGATTAATTAGTCGAAACTCCAAATGAACAGGTACTCGTGTGTCGACCGCCACTAGATAATGTACATATATGAGGTTATAATTATTAAAAGTCGAAAATGCTTCGTGGTAAGAAATTGCATCATTTGGTATTACTCATGCCAGTGAAAGAATATTTAAAAATAACAATATTCTCAACAATCTAGCAACAATCACGCAGGACATGTGCAGAAAGCCCAGAATCTAAATGAGCCCAAAGAATGCTGATGCAGAAGGCTGTAGAATGCTTGTCTGCAGTTGTCAGGAGTTAGCCACCCATGTCTGACAGCCTTCCTAATGACTTCTCAGAGAAGGTCTCAGGCGGTCCTAAAGGTTAGTTAAAATCAAAGCTCTGAAGAGTGACTTCTACTGTGTGCATCACTTCCAAAGAAGCCTCAGGGCTGCTCATCATTAATTCTATACAATGAAAGCAGCCCAAATTATGGTCATTTCATATTCTGCAAATGCTTTATAATAGAAGGAACTGCTGCTAGTTAGACAATGTCCTCCTAAAACTACCAAGTTAGTCTACATACATTTTGTTGACTATGGGGGGTAATGTATCGCTTGTGCTGCCTTTAGAACTTGGTCAATGTGCTTGGGTGCACATGCATCAAAATAGACAATTGCGATTCTTTAATTGCGATTTTTAAGGAACCGCAATTAGAGAATCACAATTGCCTAAGACTGTAGGAATCGCAAAAAAATGTGTGATTCCTACACATTCTTTAATTGTGACTCGCAAATTGCGACTCGCAATTAAGGAATTGATTCCCATTCATTCCTATGGGCCTACAGGCCCATAGGAATAAATGGGAGTTGCATGCGCAATTTGCGAGTACCCAACAGGTACTCGCAAATTGTGCATACAATTTCAAGGGTGCCAAAAGGACACCCTGTTGCACCCCTGAAATTTCAATGTATCCACATGTTGTGCACACACATGCCCCAAGGGCATGTGTGTGTGTAACATGGGACTTTTGAAAAATGCACTTTAGTGTAATTTTCAAAGAATTCGCAAATTACCATCAACTTGAGATTGACGGTATATTGGGATTACTATTTGCGAAATTGAAAATTTTTACTGGTTCATGCATTGCATTTAAGGAATCGTAATTTGTGATTCCCTAAATGCAATTGTATTTAAGTAATCACAAATTTTGCGATTACTTAACCCCTTCCATGCTGGTGACGAACCCCAGCCGTAACGCTCCACGGTGCTCGTGTGCTGATGACGGCTGGGGTTCGTCACGGCCCCGCCCTGTTCATGCGGTTGCCGCACACTGGGGGAATCGCGGCCGCACGGAAAGGGTTAAATTCCGATTTTTGCATTTGGGATGATGCATCCCAAATGTAAAAATCCCAGTCACAAAGTCGCAGATTCTGTGAATCTGCCAGTTTGCGACCAGTATTTTCCAGGCTGGACATACGGCTTGTGTGCTTTGCTTTTTCTCATTTACAAGGACTGTGACAAACAAAAGTAAGAGCAGAGGAAGAAAGAAACTGGTGAGTAGTCTAGGTAAGTGGTGCAGTAGGCGCATCTGCACGAAGTCATGTGGGTGTGACTACTGGAAATTGCCAGTCAACCAACGCAGTGCCCCGGACCATAGAGATGGCAAAGTGTCCAACAGCACTAACACAAACAGAACGCCTGCCTCGGACACTGTAGCACACTCCGATGGACCCATCACAGCTCACAGTCAGATGGAGTTCTGCCGGTCACATCTTATCTGGAACAGGAGCACACACCCAGTGGTTAGTTTGTAAAAATATAAGTGAGGCGGCTCTCATCAGGAGGCAGCTTGCACCGGCCCTTTTCTCCTGTTAGAGCTGTCTACAACAGAACCAACTACCAACCATGAAAGTGGGGAGAGGGTGTGGCATAATGGCAAGAGCTGCCAACTTCAGAGCTGGGGAACCAGGTTTGAGACTAGGTGCTGGCTCAACATCCTGTGATTCTGGGCAAATCAGTTAATCTCTCTGGGGCTACCATAAATGTCCTTAACTGGTGCTCATGTAAAATGCTGGTGTTGATAATTAAGTGCCTGTGCAGAGCACGGGGAACCCCTGGCTTAAATTAAGCACTGCACATACCACATGCTCATTTATACTTTGCCCACCACAAAATGCCTTTTATCACACATGCATTCATCCCACACATTGTGCACACCCTACTATACCTACTGGGCAGGAAAAACAGTTTTCTTCTGAGGTAATGCAACCATAAGGGCACATCCTGCAGGCCCTTTCATCAACCCAGACACAAAATCAACCATCAGACTCAATATCATGCAGGCAGAAATGGCTCCATCCAACCACCAAGTACCAATGGGTCCCGCCCACTGCCAGCACAACTGGCGGCCCTCCAGGGGCAGAGGCTGCAGCAACTGCTGCACCATTTGAAGGCAGGGTCACTGGCAGGTGCTGGAGAAAGGGAAGCCAGCACATTGTTTTTCCTTTCCTAGGGCCCAGTTCACAGAACTAACTTAAGACAAAATCCTAAACTTACTACCATTTTAGTATTCACAGAAGGCACTTACTCATTTTGGTATTCACAGAAGGCACTTACTCATGTTGGTATTCACAGAAGTTAGGAGTCCTAACTTTAGGACTCCTAAATGCCTTCTGTGAATACCGAAAGTCTTAAAGTTAGGATTTTTCTCAGTTTAGGAGTAGTAAAGTTAGGACTCCTAACTTTAGGACTCCTAAATGCCTTCTGTGAATACCGAAAGTCTTAAAGTTAGGATTCTTCTCAGTTTAGGAGTCCTACAGTTAGGATCCTAACTTCTGTGAATACCAAAATGAGTAAGTGCCTTCTGTGAATACCAAAATGAATAAGTGCCTTCTGTCAATACCAAAATGGTAGTAAGTTTAGGATTTTGTCTTAAGTTAGTTGTGTGAATCGGGACCAGTGTGTCTCTGATGCTCGCATCCATAGTGCTTCTGCAGCTCGCATTGTTCTGGGAAACATGTCACTTGTCAGTTATGTCTCAAATGTTGCAAAGTCATCTAGTCCATTTCATTATCTGATTGTTTCATGAAGTCAAAAGTCAACTCTGTTCACATATTTTGTGAGGGTTCACTCTTTCATTAACATCGCACTTTAAAGTGAGATTTGACAAAATGAATTGTTTTGTCTTTTTTGTAGAGGAAAGTTTAATATGAAACTTCACAACACAACAAAGGTACAACGTGGAAAGTAGCAGAGCACGTTTCAGTAAGAGCGGTGAGAGGAGTTAAAGGACTGTTGTACACTCTCCATAAAACACCTAAAAATACAAGAAACACAACACACTTGGAATTACAAGTCAAACCTCTAATAGAATTTCCAAACAATAATGCACTCATGTAGGATGATGAAACCCACCTACCTAGTGTGATATGGTTGATTGGTGGGCTGCATAACTAGTAATGTAAACAACCAAGAGTCCTACTGTTCACTAGTTGCACTCTCTCCTGGTTATTGGTTCTCTAGTCCAAGTGAGAGTATATCCTTTATATACACATTTATGTTTTCCTTTGTTAAAATGTCAGAACTAAACTAAATTTGTGTGTGGGTAAGCTACACATTTTTTACTGGTGTATCCCTGACCCAGGATTACAGTTCGGGGTTAGAACAACAGACCCTGCTTCTCTGTTCCATCAATGTTTTGGTGCTTGAACATTTCCCACCTGGGCATAGTAACCTTCTTAGTCATTCAGTTACCTCACATCAGATATTGTGGATGAGGTATGCTAATCAAGTGCATTCTATATAACTTTGTTTCTTCATAAGAAGTGGAAACACCTTCATTCGGCAGTGGAAGCACCACTTCTTAATAGAACAGGTACACCATGAGCAGAAAAAGTGCAAGATTCCTTTATTCAGCGAAAGGTTTTGAATGTGTGTGCACACCAGGTGCTGTGCAGTCAAAGGTTCGGTGCTGCACTGGTTGACATTTTTAGGGCCACCAGTGACTGGCACCCAAGCAGAGTTGTACATGAAAGACAATGTGCAGCATGAACCAATCCTGGCCAACGCCGCCCAAGAGACCCTCAAACAAACATATGATCTTTACAACTACCACATAACAACGATTCCCGTCCACCACTTGAACCCAAGCTGAGTTGAACATGACTAACAAGGTGCAGCATGCACCAATCCTGGCCAACAGTACCCAGCAAACCGACCAACAAACTGCTCAGAACAAAAATCCATGGCAGATCCACCACAATCCATCATCATCATGGAACTAGATGCATGTAACATAAAACCAGTAGCATGACATGCCACACAATGTGGCCTCTGGTGCAGTTCACATATGATTGGTTGTGGCAGAACCCCGCAACATGGAAAGGCAGCTGCTTCAAATAAGTGAACACGCTGAGCCGTCTGTAAAGATGGTGGCCATGCATTTAAACATCTGCAAAGTCGATTCTGCCTTACATTTTTCTGAGGCTGATAAAACTTAGTAGTATTGAGTCTGGAAGTTGTAACAGTTGTTATATACATAGTAATGAAATAGCAAAGATCTGTGATAGTAATTGCTGAACAAGCATTGGCAAAACCAATAGGTCTCATCAATGCAAGAGTTATTGGCTTTGCCAATGTGTTTTAGCCATATAGTACACCAGCATGGCTGATGTTCAGCATGGCTACAACTTAGTGGCATAGAGGAGAGTGTCATAGAGTGGAATGGCGAAGAGTGGAGTAGAGTGTTGTAGAGTGGCATATCGTGTTGTGGAGTGGCAGAGAGTGGAGTGGCATACAGTGGAATGACATAGAGTAGAGTGGACTGGTGTAGAGTGCATTGGCACAGAGTACTGCAAAGAATAGTGACATAGAGTACAGTGGCACACAGTGCAGTGGCATAGAATTCAGAAGCGTACAATGTAGTGTCGTAGATTAGAGTGTTGCATCATAGAGTGCAGTGGCGTAGAGTGAGGTAGTTCAGAGTAGAGTACCCTATACTGCAGTGGCGTAGAGTGAGGTAGTTCAGAGTAGAGTACCCTATACTGCAGTGGTGTAGAGTGATGTAAAGTGGTGTAGAGTAGTAGTGTTGAGTGCAGTGGTGTTGAGTTCAGTGGTGCAGTGGCGCAGAGTGAAGTGGCGCAGAGTGCAGTGGCTCAGAGTAGAGTAGAGTGCAGTGGCGTAGAGTGCAGTGACATAGTCTTGCAGAGTATAGTGATGTAAAGTCAGTGGTATAGAATTCAGTGGCGTGCAATGCAGAATCATAGAATGCCGTGGCACAGATTAGAGTGGTGCATTGTAGAGTGCAGTGATGCAGAGTGGAGACGCATAGAGTGCAGTGGCACAGAATGTAGTAGAGCAGGGTAGAGTAGTGGCAGAGTGCAGTTGTGAAGAGTGGTACAGAGTGCAGTGCTGCAGAGTAGAGTACACTGGCATAGAGTGCAGTAGTGTGGAGTAGAGGGTCATAGAGTTCAGTGGTGGAGAGTGCAGTGTTGCAGAGTAGAGTTTTGTATAGTGCAGTGGTGTAGAGTATCATGGAGTGCCTTGGTGTAGAGGGCAGTGGTGTAGAGTGGCACATAGTACAGTGGGGCAGTGGCGCAGAGTGCAGTGGCTCAGAGTAGAGTAGAGTGCTGTGGCATAGAGTGCAGTGACATAGTCTTGCAGAGCATAGTGATGTAAAGTCAGTGGTATAGAATTCAGTGGCGTACAATGCAGCATCATAGAATGCAGTGGCACAGATTAGAGTGGTGACCTAGCTTTAGGACACCCCCGCGCCGCACGGCCACCAGCTGCTGCGTGTGCCATCCGCCTGCCTCGCTGAACCTGCCTGCCGCCGACTGACCACGCCCCCTGCCGCCGAGCGGCGTGGTCTCCTGCGGTCCGGGCATCTGTTATTGTGTTTGCTGCTCTGTTGCCTTTTTAGGCGCTTGTGCCCCGTGTTTCTCCTAATGTGTGCCCCATTGTTTTTACTGTTTACTGTTTTTGCTCATCGCCTGTCCCCCTGTACTTTCTCCCCTCTGCTGCCCCGGTAACCTCCCGCCCCGCTCCCCTCTTCCCGTCTCCGCTGGTTTGCCACGCCCCCTTTTCTTTCTGTGCCCTCCCCGCTCCCGCCTCCCAGCTGCTCCTCCCTCTCTCGCACTTCACCATAAATGGCGACCGTGCGACGCAGGTGAGTGTGACCTAGCTTTAGGACACCCCCGCGCCGCACGGCCACCAGCTGCTGCATGTGCCATCCGCCTGCCTCACTGACCCTGCCTGCCGCCGACTGACCATGCCCCCTGCCGCCGAGCGGCGTGGTCTCCTGCGGTCGGGGCATCTGTTATTGTGTTCGCTGCTCTGTTGCCTTTTTAGGCGCTTGTGCCCCGTGTTTCTCCTACTGTGTGCCCCATTGTTTTTACTGTTTACTGTTTTTGCTCATCGCCTGTCCCCCTGTACTTTCTCCCCTCTACTGCCCCGGTAACCTCCCGCCCCGCTCCCCGCTTCCCGCCTCCGCTGGTTTGCCACGCCCCCTTTTCTTTCTGTGCCCTCCCCGCTCCCGCCTCCCAGCTGCTCCTCCCTCCCTCGCACTTGGCCATAAATGGCGACCGTGCGACGCAGGTGAGTGTGACCTAGCTTTAGGACACCCCCGCGCCGCACGGCCACCAGCTGCTGCGTGTGCCATCCGCCTGCCTCGCTGAACCTGCCTGCCGCCGACTGACCACGCCCCCTGCCGCCGAGCAGCGTGGTCTCCTGCGGTCGGGGCATCTGTTATTGTGCTCGCTGCTCTGTTGCCTTTTTAGGCGCCTGTGCCCCGTGTTTCTCCTACTGTGTGCCCCATTGTTTTTACTGTTTACTGTTTTTGCTCATCGCCTGTCCCCCTGTACTTTCTCCCCTCTGCTGCCCCGGTAACCTCCCGCCCCGCTCCCCGCTTCCCGCCTCCGCTGGTTTGCCACGCCCCCTTTTCTTTCTGTGCCCTCCCCGCCTCCCAGCTGCTCCTCCCTCCCTCGCACTTGGCCATAAATGGCGACCGTGCGACGCAGGTGAGTGTGACCTAGCTTTAGGACACCCCCGCGCCGCACGGCCACCAGCTGCTGCGTGTGCCATCCGCCTGCCTCGCTGACCCTGCCTGCCGCCGACTGACCACGCCTCCTGCCGCCGAGCGGCGTGGTCTCCTGCGGTCGGGGCATCTGTTATTGTGTTCGCTGCTCTGTTGCCTTTTTAGGCGCTTGTGCCCCGTGTTTCTCCTACTGTGTGCCCCATTGTTTTTACTGTTTACTGTTTTTGCTCATCGCCTGTCCCCCTGTACTTTCTCCCCTCTGCTGCCCCGGTAACCTCCTGCCCCGCTCCCCGCTTCCTGCCTCCGCTGGTTTGCCACGCCCCCTTTTCTTTCTGTGCCCTCCCCGCTCCCGCCTCCCAGCTGCTCCTCCCTCCCTCGCACTTGGCCATAAATGGCGACCGTGCGACGCAGGTGAGTGTGACCTAGCTTTAGGACACCCCCGCGCCGCACAGCCACCAGCTGCTCCGTGTGCCATCCGCCTGCCTCGCTGACCCTGCCTGCCGCCGACTGACCACGCCCCCTGCCGCCGAGCGGCGTGGTCTCCTGCGGTCGGGGCATCTGTTATTGTGTTCGCTGCTCTGTTGCCTTTTTAGGCGCTTGTGCCCCGTGTTTCTCCTACTGTGTGCCCCATTGTTTTTACTGTTTACTGTTTTTGCTCATCGCCTGTCCCCCTGTACTTTCTCCCCTCTGCTGCCCCGGTAACCTCCCGCCCCGCTCCCCGCTTCCCGCCTCCGCTGGTTTGCCATGCCCCCTTTTCTTTCTGTGCCCTCCCCGCTCCCGCCTCCCAGCTGCTCCTCCCTCCCTCGCACTTGGCCATAAATGGCGACCGTGCGACGCAGGTGAGTGTGACCTAGCTTTAGGACACCCCCGCGCCGCACGGCCACCAGCTGCTGCGTGTGCCATCCGCCTGCCTCGCTGACCCTGCCTGCCGCCGACTGACCACGCCCCATGCCGCCGAGCGGCGTGGTCTCCTGCGGTCGGGGCATCTGTTATTGTGTTCGCTGCTCTGTTGCCTTTTTAGGCGCTTGTGCCCCGTGTTTCTCCTACTGTGTGCCCCATTGTTTTTACTGTTTACTGTTTTTGCTCATCGCCTGTCCCCCGTACTTTCTCCCCTCTGCTGCCCCGGTAACCTCCCGCCCCGCTCCCCGCTTCCCGCCTCCGCTGGTTTGCCACGCCCCCTTTTCTTTCTGTGCCCTCCCCGCTCCCGCCTCCCAGCTGCTCCTCCCTCCCTCGCACTTCGCCATAAATGGCGACCATGCGAACGCGCAGCGGTCACGCGCAGCGGGAGCGCCGATTGTGCGCCGAAGGCGTGCCAAAGGTAAGCCCGTCTGCGCCCGTTCGCACCTGGACCGCGCCCAGTGCCAGTACCCCTGGCCCTCGCAGACCCCAGCCCACCCGCCGGACGTACGACGCCACCCCGAGACGCACCCACGGACCCTTCAGCTGCCGCTCCTGCGAGTTCACCTGCATCCGAACCTGCACTACACCCGCACCCACCAAGACCAAGACGAGCAACAACAGCAGCCACCTGAAGTGCATCCTGCTCAACACCCGCTCCGTCCACAGACACGCCGTCGAGCTCTGGAACCTGCTCGACACCACTTCACCAGACGTCGCCTTCCTCACGGAAACCTGGATGAATGCCTCTTCAGCGCCCGACATCGCCATCGCCATCCCAGACGGCTACAAGATCATCCGAAGGGACCGCATCAACCAGACCGGAGGAGGCATCGCCATCATCCACAGGAACACCATCCGCATCACGACCAACACCGACAACACCCTGACAACCGCCGAACACCTGCACTTCCAGGTCCACATCAACCCCAAGACCACCCTCAGAGGCACCCTCATCTACAGACCCCCAGGACAACGCACACAATTCAGCGAAAACATCGCCGACTTCATCAGCCCGCACGCCCTCCTCTCCGCTGACTACATCCTCCTCGGGGACCTCAACTTCCACCTGGAGAACAACAACGACCGCAACACCACCACCCTGCTGGACAACCTCGCCAACCTCGGACTCAAGCAGCTGGTGACCACCCCCACCCACTACGCCGGACACACACTCGACCCCGTCTTCTCATCCAGCAAGGACATCGCCTTCAGCCACGCCACCGGACTCCACTGGACGGACCACAGCTGCGTCCACTTCAGCTTCAGAAGGGCCACGACTCACCACCACCAACAACAGGCTGCACGCAGAAGCTTGAACAAGATCACAGCCGACCAACTCGCGACTTTCCTGAGCAAGAACCCACCCACCAGCACAACGAACCCCAGCCAAGCGGCCACCAACCTCACGAAGTGGATCAGCGAATGCGCTGACGACCTCGCCCCCCTGAGGACCCCGCCCAGCAGACCCGGCAGCAAGAAAGCCCCATGGTTCACCGAAGAACTCAAGAGCTCCAAGAAGAACTGCCGAGCCCTCGAGAGAACCTGGCGCAGAGACCCAACACCAGACAACATGACTGCCCTCAAGCTCGCCACCCGAAAACACCACCAACTCATCCGCGCAACCAAGAAAACCGCATTCAAGGAACGACTCGACACCAACGCACACAACAGCAAGGAACTCTTCAACATCGTTAAAGAGCTCTCAAACCCCAACGCCGGAAACAACGACATCACCCCCTCGCAAGACCTCTGCAACTCCCTCGCCTCCTACTTCCACAACAAGATAGCGGACATACACAACAGCTTCAGCACTCAACCGACGCACGCCACGACCGAACCAGCGTCCCCCACCATCACCCTCCGCGCCTGGACCCAGATCAGCACCGAAGACACCATCCGGACGATGAACTCCATCCACTCTGGATCTCCGACCGACCCTTGCCCTCACCACGTCTTCAACAAGGCCGACGCCGCCATCGCACCCCACCTGCGGGACATCATCAACACCTCCTTCGACACCGCTACCTTCGCGGAGAGCTGGAAGCACGCCGAACTCAGCGCTCTACTTAAGAAGCCATCAGCTGACCCCACCGACCTAAAGAACTACCGCCCCATCTCGCTGCTCCCGTTCCCTGCTAAAGTCATCGAGAAGACCGCCAACAAGCAGCTGGCCGCCTTCCTCGAGACGAATGGATCTCTAGACCTCTCGCAGTCTGGCTTCCGGGCCAACCACAGCACCGAGACTTCCCTGATCGCAGCCACCGATGACATCCGAGCCCTGCTCGACAACGGAGAAACAGCGGCCCTCATCCTCCTGGACCTCTCCGCGGCCTTCGACACTGTCTGCCACCGTACCCTAGTACAGCGCCTCAGCAACGTCGGAATCCAGGAGAAGGCACTGGAGTGGATCATCTCCTTCCTCGCCGGAAGGACACAGAGAGTCCGCCTCCCCCCGTTCAGATCTGAGGCCACCGAAGTCATCTGCGGCGTTCCACAAGGCCCCTCGCTCAGCCCAACGCTCTTCAACGTCTACATGATCCCCCTCGCAGCCATCGCACGCCAGCACAACCTCAACATCATCTCCTACGCCGACGACACCCAGCTGATCCTCTCCCTCCCCAACGACCCCGCCACCGCCAGAGCCAACCTCCACGAAGGGATGAAAGAGGTAGCCGAATGGATGAAGAACAGTCGCCTGAAACTGAACACGGACAAGACGGAAGTCCTCATCCTGGGATCCTCACCCTCCACCTGGGACGACTCCTGGTGGCCCCCCGCCCTAGGCAGCGCACCCAAACCAACAGACCACGCACGCAACCTAGGCTTCATTCTGGACTCCTTCCTCTCCATGACCAGACAAGTCAACGCCGTCTCCTCGTCATGCTTCAACATCCTGCGCATGCTACGCAAGACCTTCCGGTGGATCCCCACCGAGACCAGGAAGACGGTCACCCAGGCCCTCGTCACCAGCCGTCTGGACTACGGCAGCTCCCTCTACGCAGGAACCACCGCCAAACTCCAGAAGAGACTTCAGCGGATCCAGAACGCCTCAGCACGACTCATCCTGGACATCCCCCGTCGCAGCCACATCTCCGAACACCTGAGAGACCTGCACTGGCTCCCGGTCAACAAGAGAATCACCTTCCGTCTCCTCACCCACGCTCACAAAGCCCTACACAACCAAGGAACAGGATACCTCAACAGCCGCCTCAACTTCTACGCTCCCAAACGCCAGCTTTGATCGACCGCCCACGCCCTCGCCGCCGTCCCTCGAATCCGAAGAGCCACCACTGGGGGACGGTCCTTCTCCTACCTCGCCGCCAAGACATGGAACTCCCTCCCGACCCACCTCCGCCTGACCCAAGACCACCTCTCCTTCAGGAAGCAGCTCAAGACCTGGCTGTTCGAGCAGTAGCGGACCCCCCTCCCCATGCGCCTTGAGACCCTCCGGGTGAGTAGTGCGCTATATAAATGCTCTGATTGATTGATTGATTGATTGTGCATTGTAGAGTGCAGTGATGCAGAGTGGAGATACATAGAGTGCAGTGGCACAGAATGTAGTAGAGCAGGGTAGAGTAGTGGCAGACTGCAGTTGTGTAGAGTGGTGCAGAGTGCAGTACTGCAGAGTAGAGTACACTGGCATAGAGTGCAGTAGTGTGGAGTAGAGGGACATAGAGTTCAGTGGTGGAGAGTGCAGTGTTGCAGAGTAGAGTTTTGTAGAGTGCAGTGGTGTAGAGTATCATGGAGTGCCTTGGTGTAGAGGGCAGTGGTGTAGATTGGCCCATAGTACAGTGGGGCAGTGGCGTAGATTGCAGTGGCATGGAGTGAATCAAGGTAGTGCATTGGTGTAGAGTGCAGTGGCATAGAGTGCAGTGGTGCAGAGTAGATGAGAGTGGTGTACAGTAGATTGATGTATAGTGCAGAGGTGTAGAGTTGAGTGGTACAGTGGTGTAGAGTGCAGGATTGCAGAGTAGAGTTGTGCAGAGTGTGGAGTAGAGTGGCCTACACTAGGATGGTGTAGAGTTCAGTTGTGTAGAGTAGAGTAGAGTAGAGCACAGTGGCATAGAGTAGAGTGGTGCAGAGTAGAGTGAAGTGGCATAGAGTGAAGTGGCGTAGAGTGCAGTGAAATAGAGTGGAGTGCTGCAGAGTGGAGTAGAGTGCAATGGCACAGAGTGCAGTGGCATGGAGTGGTGCAGAGAAAAATGCAGTGGCATGGAGTGGTGAAGAGCATATTGGAGTGGCGTAGAGTGGAGTATGCATGGTGTGGTAGCAAACAACACATTTTCAATTGAAATGACCATTGGATTTGCACAGACATACTGTTTTACAAATAAAACTATACAGTGTCCAAACAATAATGTGTGGAAATTGCATCACCTTGGGTATTGCTTTGTTTTGACCTTATTAAGGTATTTGTTTACAACTCACTTCAGAATTAACAAATAATGTGCTTCATTTGTGCATTCTAAATTCTGATATATTGAGAAAAACAGCTAATTTAAATTTTGCTTTATGGTAGAAAAAAACCACTTTCCTACCCCTAGTATCTAGCAAGACTGTCAATTAAATCCTCTCACTTTGCAGTCAGAGAAAGAAAAGTAAACACCAAGCTCCCTCTGCAGACAGAGCCTGATATTTGACTTCTGTCTTCAAACGCAAAACAAATGTGACACGATATGAACATGATTTACAGGCCTGTTTCCAGAAAGGAGCAATTGTGGAAGAATACAAGGAGAGGGTAGTGTGAGAAGGCTTTGCCCTTTGGGAGGGACAAAATCACATCCGACAACCTAAAATAAATACAGCCAGCATATAAAAAGCCAGAAAATGTGAGTTACAAACCACAAAGTCAGTGGTAAGAAGCAAGTAGAATGCATTCCCAGGGAAGCTTTCTGAATATCCACAAGCTCCCCTGTCTGGTAGGCTTCGACCTAAAAAAGGAAGATCTTATTATCACGTCCGGTTTATGTACCAAAATGTCTTTGGGGTGATATTTCATTTGTCACACACTTGTGTTGCTTTTCAACAGAACAAAGCAAGGTTTTTGAAGTCAGTAAAAAGGAATCATTATTCATTGTTGAATATAGACAGCCATAATCATTTTTTGCCCCTCAAAACATATTTTCCAGTCTGCTATTTTGGGAGATGCAAGGGCATTATGGGCCACAAGAGGACATAAACGCCTCTTTGAAAACTCGGTTGAGCGCCAAACCAGTGCTGCTTCCATGGTGCTAATGCTGACAGTGCTGAGATGAAGCTATGAGGCTGTATTAGTAAAGACAGATCTGCCAATGGTGGCTGAATGTTGCATACACTGCTGTAAGTGCTCCCGACGTGAGCGAGGATCCATATACCCGCACACTGTTTTCTATCGCTCGTGTAAATAAGAGCGCAAATCTGTTCAATCAATACCTAGTTTTCAAATTCATTTACACTTGACCTCTTGATGACAGGTTTCTATGAAAAACCACTGTAGAAATCACTTGGCATCAAACACCCCCTTTCTTTTTGTTGTATTTTGGTACTATCAAGTCACACTCAGGCTTTGCAATGACACTAATAACAATAATGTTTCAGTAGCGGCCTGTCCTTAAGGGCGGACGTGAACCGCCAACCCACCTTTTTGAAAACAGTGTCTGTCAGGCTGAGCACAAGCCGGCCTGACAGATACTCTTCATGTATGGATCAGGCAAACAGGTGCTGTACATGCACTAAATGTGCAGGCATCTGGCTGGCTGAGAAGAACTTTGCCTGGCTGAATATTTCACATACTGTGGGCATGACCTCCTCACCATAGCATAGTGCTTGGAGGTCCTCACCCTCATAAAGAGGGTGCACATCAGATAGACATGGACCTAGGTGCTGAGGTACGCAGGGCCGAGTGTCCATCAGTGAAGCTCGTCACAGAGTGGGGTGGTGCCAGCAAGTCCCACTGACCCCATTCCACTCTCTGATGAGTAAGGGACTGCCACCTCCTCTCATTGGCTGCTGATCCACACCAAAGTCAGCCAAAAAAGGTAGGTGGCAGAGCCAGTCCTCCAGGAACCACAGGGGCTTCATTCTCACAACCCGAGATCACTGATGTGGCTGGTAAGTAGTGTTTTTCAATGTTTGGTGTGTATGTGTATTTATGAATGTATGTGTATTTGGTGGCATGTGCTGTGAATGGGTGTGTGTTTATGTGCTTGTGAATGGTGGGTGTATGCGAGCACGCTTATGAATGAATTCATGGGTATGAGTTAGTGTGCATGTAGATGGGTTAGTGTGTGTATGTAAGGCCCGCCCTCTTACTCCTCCTTTAATTTACCAGCTGCCACAGGTTGTTAGAAATGGGGTTTCTGGTTGGCTAGGGTATGCACCTAAGCCAGGCAGATCCCACTGCTCTAGTCAGGGTAAGGGAGTTACACACCCAGGATAACCCCTGCTCACTCTCTTGGTAGCTTGGCAGAGCAGTCAGGCTTATCCCAGAGGCAATTTGTAAAGTAAAACGTTTGTGCAAAATACTCACACAGTAGTGACATACTACACACACCACAAAAGAGACTCCACACCAGGTCATATAAAAATATCACCTATATTATTATTTATTTATTTAACAGTTTTATATAGCGCTGGCTAGACCCGGAGGTATCAGAGCGCTTTACTGGTTTGGAAATGGAAACAAGTTACAAAATGGTGATTAGTACAAATATGAGCAAAAGGTGAAGAACAATAAATCCAAATTATAAATAATATAAACACATAGACCACAATCACGTAATTCATAAATCCCTTTGCCAACTAGGCAATTGTCATAACTTCACATTTAGTGCAATAAAGCAAATAGTTATAAGTTGGACATCATAAAAATAACATCACTGTACCTATATGCAGTTTCTGAAAATGTTACTTGTTATTTTGTCACTGCAAGGCATAAAAATGCAGCAGTTAGCTCACACATGAATCACCAAATATCGCTGTCCATGAATCACCAAATATCACTGTACATGAATTACCATGAACGCATAGGGTACAGCTTACCTGAACTCCTACAACACTTTATACAGTAATTTCATATGAACCTTGGGCACCAGAACACCTGTGTGCCCTTTATTAGGATTACGGTAATTTTACCTCCTTCACCCAAATGGCAGGTCCCGGAGTAAAGCAAGCCCCCAGGAGCGATCAGGCCTCCATCCTGGATCCACCTTACAAGAGTGCCCAAGCGCCCCCACCAGGTACCCTCCAATTAGCATGGGGGGCACACTCAATGGAGGAGGGTGTGGGGATTCACTATAATAACATGGACAAGAGGCCAGCCGCCCACAACCATGCAGTGTTGCTGCAAGATGCCCAAGAGCCGCTCCCTCATGCAGACATCCTTCCTGCAGCATGCCCTCGGAGCAATGTTGGTGGCCTCGCTCTCCTCGCTTTTAAGATGCTGGTGAGATACGCAGCTTTTTGGCTCATAGCAGCCAAGCGTGCGCGCCCAGTGTATCGTGGTTGTCTAAGCAATGGGTAGGGGCACCCACGTCACTCTCGGCTCCCCACAGTGCCCAGACCGGGATGTGCTGATACTCCATCACCACATGCCACTTACAGGGCCTTCAAAGACTTGTCCTGTGCCCAAAGGAGAAAGTAAAATAGCAATGATGTTGGCATGCTCTGGTTTCACCCGTCTTAAGGCTGCGGCACCACACATTGCTTTGCACAGAGCTCCCACCATGGACTGGAGGGGAAATCCCCAGGGAAGCAAGCAGCACTCACCGGCTGTAATAAAAACACCAATAAAGCACTTCCCTCACGCTTCATGCAGGCCAAAAGCAGTTCACAAGCTCTGGGCTGGAAACCACAGCGCTCCTGCAGACTTTCTTTTTAAAAAGGTGAAGAACAGTGCAGTCCTTTTCCTGCTCCAGACAGGAGCAGCGACTATCCCAGCAGGCTATCTCATCCCCGCACACATCAGGGGCAGCGCTCCTCAAATAGTCTTCAGCTTTCCTTCCAGGCAGGTTCCTTTTAGATGTAGCAAGGATCTTTTCTTAAAATCTTTTATCACCCTGAGACTTTCAACAGGAGGCAAGCACACACAAGCCCTTGGAGATTCTTCACAAGCAGGATACCACAGCAGGGCAAAAAGAGTCAGTCCTTTTCCTTCACCACAGACAGAAGCTGCAGCTGCAGGCGAACACACCCCTCACACAGAAAAGGCAGAGCTCCTAACACAGCTCTTCGGCTTTTCTTCTTGGAACGGTCCTCTTGTTTCCAGAAGTAATCTAAAGTTTGGGGATTTAGGTCCAATACTTCTACCCCATTTTCTCACTGTTCTCTTTGTGGCAAGGGTCTCTTAGCTCAGTCCAAGCCAGTTCTGTCCTCCCTGGTCCAGGTTGTCCACATGGGGTGGAGACAGCATTGTGCAAAGGAGACACAGCCTATTCAGATGCTAGAAAAATGTCTCCCACCACTCCAAATGCAGACCAGGTCTATTCAGCCTACCAATGAGTAACCCAGGCAAAGCAGGACATACTTCAATCCCCCCGTGTTACTGTCTAGACTCTAGAATGAATGCACATCCCCAGCTCCTGTCACTCCAGAACCAGAGGGTGAATACACAAACAGGCCAAGGCACACAGAATGATAAAGCAAGAAAATGCCAATTTTCTAAAAGTAAAACGAACAAATAACGGACGGAATGCTGAACAATGCAAACATTCAACCCTAGTCAAAAAGATCTGGGTTTAATCAATCGTTCATTTGCTCACCACGCCACCCCAGTTTGGACCCAACCATATACAAATCAATTTTGACCCTGTTCCTTATGGGAACAGTCCAGCCTGAACTGCCAAGCCACGTCCTCCCTGGAATGGAAACAAACATCCTGGGACCGGTTTTGGGGCATCACACCTCATCAACCAGGCTAGGTTAAATTCAGTGGCACAGTGATCACGGGACCCACCTCTGGGCATACCCTTCCCACTTAGGGCGACAGGCCAAAAGTGGCATTTTCAAACACACAATTTAAAAACCACCTTCACTAAAAGGTGTGTTATTAAATTCTGAGTTCAGAGAGCTTAAACTCCATTTCTTCATCTTGTCCCAATTGAAAGTTACGCATTTAAAATATTATTACTGTGCAGCTCCAATGTTAACCTATGGGACAGACAGCCTTTCAGCAGTGAAAATCGAACTACACAGTATTTCACTATCACGACATATATAACACACAAAAGTACATGTCCTACCTTTCACATACACTGCACCCTGCTCATGGGGTACGCAGGCCTACCTGAGGGGTGCCTTACATGTAAGAAATGGGAAGGTTTGGGCCTGGGAAGTGAGTGCACTTACCAGGTCAACATGGCAGTTTAAAACTATGCAAACAGACACTGCAGTGGCAGGTCTGAGTTACATTTACTGGACTACTCAAGTGGGTGGCACAACCAGTGCTGCAAACGTTTGATTGACAGGCCCTGGGACACTCAGTGCACTTTACTAGGGACGTACTAGTAAATCAAATGTGCCAATCATGGATAACCAATCATGATCACAATTTACAGAGAGCATATGCACTTTAGCACTCATCAGCAGTGGTAAAGTGTCCAGAGTCCTATAGCCAACAAAAATAGGGCCAGAAAAATAGAAGACACAACGTTGGTGATACACCTGCAAAAAGGGCAAGGTTTAACATAATAATACTGAGTTGTTTATTATATATTGCTAACTACAAACTTCTACTGTTCCTGATTGCAGTTAATACAAGATTCACACCCACTGTGGGGACTTGAGCCAACACTACATTCACTATTGTTGTAAGTATTGTGCTTTGAACTCTGCATTTAATACTCTACAGAACATATGTTGTAAAAAAAACATTAACAAAGCCAGTATATATAGCCCTAGCAAGTTGATCAGATGGTTAATTTTTTTTTTTATTGTAAGCATGTGGTACAAAAATAAAAAATAAAAACAAAGACATTTTTCTGATGCGTAAACATGATGGCCAAACACTTGCAATAAAAAGTTTATATTAAAACAATAGCCAATGCATATCATTTAAATAAGACAGGACAGATGTCTCCTAGCAGATACGTATGCTTAAAAGTGGGTTAGAAACTTTTTAGTTTTAATGAACATCACAAGAAATGTGATTCACATTGGCGAAAAGAAAATGTGCTATTGACTTTGTATTCCTGTAACCTGAAGACGTAATTTAAACACACCAGGGCACAGCTAATAAAAAGCTAACCAAGTTAAAGGGTAGAAAGTAGAAAAGCAATTGCAAAATAAAGTATTGGCCCACCAGCCCTTGCACTGACGTGCACTCGTTTTGAGGCAGATGAGCAAATGTGACGTTATTCACAGTGCAAGACAGCCATTCCCTAAAGGCTAATCTATTGCCTTGTGCTACGGTGCGTGGAAACAAAAGATGAAAGATGAACATTTAAATGGAAAAAGGCAGCACGTACCACAATCTCCTCTATGTTTTTCTATACATATGTATTTTTTCTTTATGACTTTCTTTTATTATACAGCTACAGCTGCTTAAAAACATGAGTCTTCAGAACTTTCAAGTGCAACAAAGTTGGAAAAAACAACATCAACTTGAATCATTCCTTTAAAATATATACAGTGAGCATTTAATCATCTTTGAAATGCACCTTCTTTGAATAAAGGGCCACTGCCAGCATTGAATTTACATCAAATATGAAAGGAAAACACTTTAGCAGCCCACTGGCTGAATCCACTTTATCATGGAAGTGTGATAGAAGCCCATTAAAGATGGTACCATTAAAGGGGGGCACCAACTTTTTGGCTGGGAGTTCATTCCCAATCACTCTCTGTGATTGCCAGTCTTTGCCCTTCCCCTTACCCCCCAGTTGGAAATAGGAGACTGTAAAGGGACTAATATTGGAACAGAGAGTAAATACTGTGATGTCACGAGGGTCATATGTCACTTTGCTTACCCCTAAATTCATGTGGTTGTTGTTAGCCTTTTTATCCCCAGACCATGGTTGCTTTTTACTGCCATTTTCTCAATACAGATGCCATAAGAGCCTTGCTATGAAAGAGACATTATTCAGGTTCAGCAATAAGATTGCAGTACTCTCAGGGGTCCTATACAAGTAATTGTGTCTGTTTGTATTTCTAATACTGCCTTCGGCAGAAAGCCGCGGAGGCGTGACCAGCATCACTGCCGCAATAATGGAACTGTAAAGGCTGTGATTCGCAGAGCTTTCCCAGTGGCCGTCTTGTCTTATGCAGTCAAGGAACACACACATATTTAGTAGGCATAGAAGAAATCTAAAATTATGGTGGCGTAATGCCAGGAAATTCATGTTACACTTGTGCAAAATTCCTATTATGCCATTACGCAGGGCTTTAAGTGGGGTAAAAAAACTGGGAGGGTCTCTCAAAGGGGCGTGGCCAATGTAATTCAGGGCGTGGCTTAAAAATCTGTGCTTAGCATATAGTGTGCCGCCTGACTGGTATTTTGCTGTTTCTGTCATTGCATCCAGATTTATGATACAACAAGTAACATCCTACCTACAACAAGTCAGGACTTATGGCTTTGTCAGTAGTTGTTAGTTGCATAAGATAAATAAGCAGCAACCATGGCTTGTATATAATATCGAAAAAGCTTCCACTTGAAGCCCTGGTGACACCACGACAATATTGCTGCTCCGGAGTTTCAAAAAGAGAAAGGAAATCCAGAGAGAAAATGACTCTCTTTAGAGGATTTCCCTTCCCCTACAACGCTGACCTAGCATGACGTCATGCCGTAACTTTTCCACTAGGGAGAAGTGAGCAGTGTTTGCATAATGCATTTTCATATTTGTCACAAAAAGATGCTTGTTACAAATGCCTTAACCTGTTGGATTTGTCAATGATTGTTTGAAATGTAATAGAGTTGCATCCTTTTCCTCACATCTGTGGATTTTCATTTTCCCAAACTGAAAAAGATAATTCTGAAAAAGCTCAAACTACATGATAGCCCACTGGCTGACTCCTTCATCGTTCTCTGTCATCGCCACTGCAAACTCCCACCGGGGTACATAATCATAAGACAGGACAAACAGACCCTGAAAGTGGAATTGCTATCATCTTAAAAGAATCCATCCAATGCTCCACACCTCAGAAAGCACCACCAGCAGCATGGAACACTTGACTTTCAAACTCATCGTCACTGGCAACAACACCTTGAGTAGCCCCCTTGTCTACCATCCTCCTGGAACATGAACCAAGTTCGACATCATCTTTGCGGGCTGCATCTCCTCTCCGATCCTTTATCCATCCTTTATCCATCTCAGAGACCTCAACTACCACCTGGAGGATGTCATTGATCCCAACATGACAAACCTCCTTGAGGACGTTTCCAACGTTGGACTCACCCAGCGAATGGAAGGCCCCGTACACGCAACCAGACACTTCCTGGACTCCATGTTCAGCTTCAGCAACATGGCGTAGGTAACAAGGACCCCCTGTTAGACAACTGAATTTGTTATACAGGGAAATAAACAATGTGAGAAAAACCACGGAATTGGATAATATAACCAGGGAGAAAGAATATGAAAAGCACAACAACCAATTAAAAAACACAAGATCGCATTTATTTCTAGGTATACATGTTCATGATAAAAGCATTATAATTCAGAAACATAAAAACCAAATAATTATGTAAACAATTAATCAAGTACAAATAATGTATTTATAACACAATTACACAAAAATTAATAAAACAGTGGCAGACAAATATAGTCATCGACGCGCGTTTCGGCGTTTTATCAAGAACGCCTTCCTCAGGAGCCACATTAAAATCTGAAAAACATATGTAGAATAAATTAAAAACATACAAAGGAGTATCTTACACTCCTATCATAATCATACCAATACATGTGCATATAACTGTGCTTACATATCAATGCCTCCCTACTCATGCGGCTTAACAGTATGTCAACGAGAAAGTATTCCCTTCTCCCAATTTCTCAGGGTCCGCAGAAATTGTTCGAATTTGTCGGACTATGACAAACAAGCAGCAATTATGCGCAAAAGTTCCGTGATCGCGGATACCCTCATAGATTAATAAGGAATTCTTATAAACGTGCTCGATTTTATGATCGAGACGCGTTATTAACCCCTAAAGATAATCAGGCCAATGATCGAATTGTATGTGTCACTACCCATTCGACCATGAACGAACGCATAAGGCAAGTTATCAATGCCAATTGGCACATTTTGAACTGCAACCCGTCTTCCACGTCTGCCTTAACTAAACCACTATTTGCACATAGGAGAAACAGGAATTTGAAAGATAAAATAGTTCATTCTAAGTTCAATTCCAAATTACCCAATGGTAATCAGACCCAAAGATCACTACTAGCGAATTTACCAGTTCGAGGTAAAGTTCCTTGCTCCTCGTGCAAATCCTGTAAGAATATCATGGGCGGTGAGACGTTTACCCACAACGGTTCTACTTTCAAAGCCACTGACTTGTAGAACTGTAAAACCACAAATGTGGTTTACTTTATCAGTTGCCCGTGTGGCATGGGCTACGTTGGTGAGACGTGCAGGTCGATCCAAACACGACTCACAGAACACAGATCAGCCATCAAAACCCAGAAACTGAACGAGCCCTTAGTGAAACATTTTCTCGATTTACAACATAAACCGGAAGATGTACACTGGCGCATCCTGGAAAGGATTAAAACCCCAGATGGTAAAGGAGGATGCGCCATTCGAAAAAAACACGAAGTTTTTTGGATTTTTGTTCTGGACACACATAAAAGGGGATTAAACAACGAAATTCCCTGGGAGAATGCCATTTGTTTCCAATAGAATTATCAATTTTTTGGTAGTCTATAGGTTCATTCTCTATGTTTCATAGTCCCTGGACTAGTTAGAATACTCGTTAAAGGTCAAAATGTACTAAGCAATCCGAGAGTCCATAAGGGCGTTTTTCCTATACCCCTTCCAATACCCCTTCGTATCCCCTGATGAAAATACAATTAACCTTTCCCTTTCCCTCTTTCCTTCCTTTTCCGTATATATATAAAATATCTTGGTATTGACCATTGTATTAGAATTTCTGAGGCGAAATTCTTTTTGATGGGGGACTTTCCCCAGTCTAGATAGGTTATTATTTATGACGCAAAGTATATCTGTGATTCATATGCTGATCCAGTTGCATATGAGTATACTCTTCATTAATATTAATGGGATATCATAACTCCCATGTAAACATCTTTTGAGATTGCTTATTTTACTTTTGGAGTTGTCAATCATCAATTGTCATCAATTTCTTTTGCCTTCTCCCCGCCTTTGTATATAACTATTGCGGTTTACCATTTAAGAATATTGCCTTAGGATTGATTTTGATTCCATAATTCGGGAGCTATACCCCCATGTGGGCATAATATATGCTGCAAAGTCCTGGGTTGGACTTTGATATATGCATCAGGTGTTCCATCCCTCGAGTTTAGAATCTTGGGACACTCTCCCTTTAAGTAGAGGCTCCGACGAACCGACGCGTCAGCACAGGTAACTCTGTTACGCTTATTTAAGAAGGGGCGTAGCAGCTGGCCGGGTAAATCATCTTTTCCAACGGTTGCGGGACGCCAACAGCCATCCTGACCGTGGCTCCCGCAGGTTGATGCTACTGCTCGTCTGCAACTATATTCGGTAAGCGAGCACCCCCCCCCCCCCTGAATGTTTCCTTTGAAAGCGCACCTGCAATTAAACCACTCTGATATTTGTTAGTAATTGCAGGTTTGTTGTATCTTTACCTACAGTATCGAAAACATTGTCAAGGGACGCCAGCGGATATCCTGGACGCGGCTCCCCCGTTTTTATGTTATCATTTACCTTTTTAAATATTCGGTAAGTTTTGCCGCTTCCACTCCCGAAATTGCATTTGCAATTTAAACTATTTTTGTATTCGTTGATAATTACCGTCTGGTTTTTTACTCTTAGTACCGAAGACTGACGGTGGCCTCTTCGTGTAACCTGACATAATTTTCCACTCTGCGCTACACTCGGTAAGATATTGACATCTGTAGCCCTAAATAGTTTTGCAAATATAAATTATCTGTATACAGAAGGGCATTTAGTGTTCCCAATTATTTCCCTTTTAGCATTGAAGCATGACGGATGTTTACGAGCGTATCGAATACATGTAGACAAGGATAAGCACTTGAGCTATTTTTCCATTTAAAAGACTGGGAACGGGTCTTCTTTGTGGTTCCATTATTGGTTGGAATCACGGCCACGTCTACAATCTTGGTAAGAAATATATGTTTAACATACATCGGTGCCTTACATGTATTAGATATCATAGATACCATGTAGATTTGGTCTCTATTGTAAACTACAGCCATTTAATTATTAATTTTTAATTTGGACTTTAGAAATTATATTCTGATACATAGTCAAGCTTCCATTTGGATAAATCATATGTATAAAGGAACCCTCTAGATATGGAGGCATTTGGATAAATCACATGTATATAGGAACTCTTTATATATGAAGGTACTTTTATTGACCAATGTATATGTGTTGCTCAAGTTTAGTGTTAGTTCGATTACAACATTTGACACAACAATTGATACGATACCTGCTTTCATTATATCCAGTGCTAATTTATATGCACAGGATCTGGTACCGTTTTGTATCTACAATAGCTGTGTTCTCACCATTTTAGATAACAAGTTTCGTCGTGTGAGATGTGACTCCACCCAGGCGATAGGAAAACAAAGAGACTATATACCTACCTGGTCTTGATACATATATAAGGAATACATAGTGAACACTCATCTCGTGTTCTCTTCGATAAGGTATTAATCTAATCGAGTGTGCAAGCTCATGTTTTTTCTATCGTTTTTTCTATCTTTTTTTCTATCTTTCTTTGTGAGCAATATGAGTCCATTGTCTTAGGTTTAATTTATGGGGGGGAAAAAATTCCCATGTTGAGATATCCTATCCTGACCTTCTTAGTAAACCATATACCACTGCTCAAATATAAAATAATTAGTCTGTACCTTTTGCAGCTATACTGTTAAGCCGCATGAGTAGGGAGGCATTGATATGTAAGCACAGTTATATGCACATGTATTGGTATGATTATGATAGGAGTGTAAGATACTCCTTTGTATGTTTTTAATTTATTCTACATATGTTTTTCAGATTTTAATGTGGCTCCTGAGGAAGGCGTTCTTGATAAAACGCCGAAACGCGCGTCGATGACTATATTTGTCTGCCACTGTTTTATTAATTTTTGTGTAATTGTGTTATAAATACATTATTTGTACTTGATTAATTGTTTACATAATTATTTGGATTTTATGTTTTTGAATTATAATGCTTTTATCATGAACATGTATACCTAGAAATAAATGCGATCTTGTGTTTTTTAATTGGTTGTTGTGCTTTTCATATTCTTTCTCCCTGGTTATATTATCCAATTCCGTGGTTTTTCTCACACAGCTTCAGCAACATCACAGTAGACAAACACACTCCAATTACCTGGTCTGGCCACACCCTAATCAACTGCGTCATACCCATCAAACACCATCTCAAAAACAACATCACCAAATCTTCATGCCGGGACTGGAACAGATTCTCAGAACTATCCAGGTCTTTCAAATTCTTACAACACCAGGCTCGATGCAACAGCAATCTCCCCTAATCCATCCCCAACATCAACTCTTGGATCTCAGCCTGCACAGGTACCCTGGCTCCTAACAAAGCCAACAAATACACAAGAACCAGATCTCAAGAAAGTTGGTACATGGAAGTGGTCTGGATCCCCAAACGCCACTAAAAGCATCTTGAATGTGCATGGAGCCAGAGTCAAATTTATACCAGCCAGAGCACCTGCAAATCCACCCTCAGACTGCTCCCCCAGTGTAGCCTCCTCTCAGGACCTCTGAATCCAGCTGTCCTTATACTTTAGCAACAAGATCATCAACATCTAGGAAAACGTAGAGCCCACCCTCGCAGCTTTGCAAACCATCTCTATCAACACCCAGAGGACCATCCTGACCACCTGGCTCACCGTCACAACTCAAGAAAACGCAACTACCATGCATGGCATACACTCTGGAGCACCCTCGGACCCCTGCCCTCACCACGTCTTCATCAAAGGACTGGCCAATATCAGACCGACCCTCATCCCGATCCAGAACATATAAATCATAACAGCCACCAACCGTTATCGATGGAAACTTGGCAAAGTACACCCTCTCCTCAAGAAATCCTCGATAAGACTACCCAACCACCAGCCTATTTCCCTGCTACCCTACCTGGCAAAAGTCATAAAAAGATAATAAACAAATGTCTAGCCACCCACCTCACTAAAAACCACCTCCTCAACACCATTTAATCAGAATTCAGACCCAACCACAGTACGGAGACCGCCCTCATCACCATCATGGATGACTTCCAGATGATCATGGACAGTGGTGTCACAGCACAGGATCGTGTTGCATGTTTTTTGACACCATCTCCCAAACCATCCTTATCCAACAGCTGCACAAAGCCAACATCCAAGATCCTATGCTTTGCTGGATTTGCATCTTTCTTACTTGCCGCACCCAGTCGGTCAACCTGTCCCCCTTCACCTTGCTCTTCATCAAACTCATCTGCGGAGTTCCGCAAGGATCCTCGCTCATTGCTGGAGTTGCGTCGCAAGCGCGAAGCAGCTCCAGCAATGCTCTGGGGGGCCCTATTCTTACAATGCTGCGTCAATCCTTACACCTGCTTCAAGCAGGCACAAGGTTTAGAAGCAGCATGGGCCCAAAAGTGACTGAGTGAAATCTTGTAGATTTCACTCAGCCACTTTTAGGAGGCGTTCCTGCGCCAGAACACCCCCCTTGCACAGGAACGCCTCCTTCTGGCACAGGGCTTTACAACGTGACGCATCTCCCAGATGCGTCACATTGTAAATACCCCGCAGCATGGGGCATCTTTTGCGCTGCCGCTGCATCACAAAAGTGATGCAACGGCAGCGTAAAAGGGGCGCAAGGGGCTTGTAAATCTGCCCCTAGGTACATCCCTAATATCAACTCATCAATACATATGCTGGTGCCTACTACTCTTTTTCTATGAACGGTTCTATTGAAAAAACGTATAAAGCACAAGGCTCTAGTGTCAATGTGACAGGCCACACCCTTTGCTACATAGGCGATGCATCTGTTAAATCTTCCTTCAGTTACGCTTGAGTATGAATCCGCTTTTTTTCAACCCCACTTCTACTTGTCTTGACGACACAGAGTATGTCAACATGGTGGCTGATGCGGTTGCAGGTTACTATTTTAACAATGACATTGTACAACCCCCTGTATTAAAAAAAGAGAGGCGATGCAGATCAGATGGCATTAATATCACAAGAAAAACTCAACAGAGTCTGACAAATTCCAGTGTCTTAAGACGTTTCTGCCTGTTTGAATGATAATTCCAAAACTCTCCCAAAACAAAGGCCCATGTGCTTCAGTGCTGTTGTTGTTAATTAACTCATTTCAGTTATTACCTGATTTGACCATGGCGATTACACATACAATTAGAATTTGTTTAATTGAAAACTGGTGGAGTAAAACACAGTGGCGGCTGGCACAGGTAAGAGCGGTGAGGCAGTGGGGCATTGCGGCATTGCGGAGGGGGAGGAAGTCGACAGATGAGGGGGTAGGTAAAAATTAATAAAACCACTTACCTTGCGCTCGCCGCATTGCAGACTCGGCAATGCTGCGAGTACAATGTAAGTGATTTTCTTTCTTTCTTATTTGATTTTACCTACTCCCTTGTCTGTCGACTTCCTCCCCCTCTGCCATGCCTCTCCTCCTCTCACCGCTCTTACATGTGCCGGCCGCCACTGGTAAAACATGCAGGGATTTGGCCCAAATAACAAAGTTACAACCAAAGAAACATTAACAGTGCCAAAATTGAGGTCTACTGTGTGAGCAGCATGTTTGAGGGTGGCTGCGGCATGTGGAACAGGCAATATGAAAGATGTCAATATATTATTGACAGAGAGCAATCTCACCTTTCTTGCATTAACCTTCCATGGTCCATTACTTCTGGAAACTTTGAAAGTAATCTGAATGCCTGAAGAAGTGTTAAGTAGGATGTTTGAGCTCTGCAAGAATCAATGCCTTTGTGCAGTAGTGGTCCGTGGAGGGAGTTCCGCGGGGCGGTGGGGCGGGGGAGAGCAGGGTGGGGGGCAGTAAACTCCGGCACACAGCTGACCGGAGTAATGTAAACAAATAAATAAATAAAACAAATTTAATTGAACGCGCTGAAACGCCTCCCCCGCTCTGCCCTGTGGAGCTCCCTCCATGGGCCGCTACTGCGGACAGGAGTAAATATATGCAGCCGCGGTCGGTAGTGGGAGTTTCTGCAGGGCGGTGACGTGGGGAGGGGGAGGGGCAGGGTGGGGGGTAGTAATGTATGGATTACAGAGTTTAACAGGTAAGTAAACATATAAATAAATAAAACGAATTTCGTTGCGCGTACTGCATCGCATTTGGTGATGCAGTGCACGCAACGAAATTCGTTTTATTTATTTCTAAGTTTACTTACCTGTTAAACTCCGTAATCCATACATTACTACCCCCCCACCCTGCCCCTCCCCTTCCCCACGTCACCGCCCTGCAGGAACTCCTACTACCGACCGTGGCTGAATATATGGCTTTTTTCAGGAAGGGTAATAAAATGATCTGCAAAATGTTTGTGATTCCCTACAAACTTTCAGGTTAGTGGGTGATATCCAGCCCCAGAGTACTCACACACCCACTACTAATAACAGGTTTGAGCACAAATAAATTCCATCACATTCCATATATTTCTATGTGGGTAAATAGCATTTATGAGGACAAAATAACACCATTGCTCATTCAGTGTAAAAGGAAAGGGATTTATGCCTCTAAAACGGCTCTATGTGTGCTGCAAACTTACATTTACATAAACATACTTTAAATACCAATCACATTCTGCATGCTGGAGATTGTGAACATTCCTATATGTTTAGGGAGTTTGTGATCAGCTGCAGGACAGTTTTAAGTAAATTTGTCAATTTGAGATATTTCTTTATATTCCATAGCGCTGAAAAGTGGTCCCATTTCCTTGTGGGATTATTTCAGCCATTCCTGACCTTTTAGCCAAGAGCACTTTGCATTCTGGGAATTGTAGTTTTGCTTTTTCCCCACTACTTCTTCATGCAATAATAGTAATCTTTATTGTACAATTAATTAAAACTCACAATTTAAAACAATCAAACACTAAAATACATAAATCAGCCTTGTCACTCTTAGTACAATGGTGATTAAGATTCGCACTTCCAGATTAGCTTGTTGATGTTGTACTGTAATCACAGAGTCCCAGTTCCACTATCTATACTGTCCTTCCAAATATATAAGGGGCAAATGTATCAAGGGAATTTTTAGTCGCAAACGCTGTGATTCGCAAAAAAGCAGCGTTTGCGACTAAAAATTCGCAAAATGGTATGTATGATGCAGAAATTAAGGAATTGCACATTTTGCGATTCCTTAATTTGCGTAAGTAAGAAACATTTTTGTTTTGCGATTTTACCTTAAGAAATCGCAAATTACCACCAACTTGTAGTTGGTGGTAATTTGCGATTCCTTTTACAAATGCTCTTTTTGACATTTGTAAAGGTGCCATGTGGCGCTCATACATGCCCTTAGGGCAGATATGTGCGCCATATGCGCACACATGTAAATTTCAGGGGTGCAGCAGGGTGTCCTTAAGACACCCTTGGAATTATTCTCAATTTGCGATTAGCAAATTGCGAATCGCAAATTGAGAATAACTTCCCATTCCTTCCTATTGGCCTTCTGGCCCATGGAAATGAATGGGAAAATATTCCTTAATTGCGATTCGCAATTTGCTAATCGCAATTAAGGAATTTTAAGAAATCGCAAAAAAAAATGCGAATTTCTACATACATACCATTTTGCAATTCTCAAATAGCGATTCTCAAAAAATCGCTATTTGAGAATCGCAAATAGGTATTTTGATAAATCTGCCACTAAGTCATGGACAAGGCCTGTTGAGCTTCGGATTGCCTGTTCACTAGGGACCTGCAAGTCCCACCAAGCAAGGTGATATCCACCAAACACCAGGTTCGGCTGATCATTTCGCATAGGACATGTGGCTACGTAGCAGGGATTTTTCAAGCCAAGCAAGAAAAAGGTTCCTCTTTCTTGCTCATTTTGCATTATGAAAGAAGACGAGGTCAGCTTCCTCCCAGATCAAAGCAGAGGCTGCTGGCCACTGACCTGCACACTTATCTCCTGTTTAAGATGTACTTTTGTCTGCATTGATCAACAATGTCTCCCTGGACACAAATCTTTTAAAATGTCCAGATTTTACATCCTTAAACCCCCACCATCAGCACTTTCAACTATTGGCTCGTTCTTGCTAATGGAGAAGTCTGGATGCGAACAGGACAAGGTCATGGAAAACTGCCACAGAGTCAATAGAGAGGCAATAGAGTGTGTCCAATTTCTTATTGATCGCAAGCAGGATACAGGCTCAGTGCTTCAGAAGCAAACATTGCATCCCTTTTCTATCGGGCCCGGTGTGTGGTACATCTTTTTTCCCAGAGTCCCTTGTCCCAACGACTCTACCAGAATAAATACCTTGAAATGTTAAATTTTGAGGCGTGTGTGGCTTATTCTCAAAAACTGAAGCAGCAAATTATATCTGATTATGTTAATGAGAGAGCAAAAGAGACATCCCAAATATGAACAGAGAGCCTACAATTCATGGCAAGGACAGTAACCCGAAATTTTAAACAACATTGAGGCACCCATTTATAACTTCGGAAAAGATGAAGAACCAGCAGAGAACTAGGGTTGGGCGGAATTTGGGCGGAATTTGTCTAGCCGCGCTACGCAAAGCTCCCCGAAACGGTAAAAAATCTCCGTTCCACGAGCACATGTATTTGCTTGTTCCGCCCGTTCGCGATGCTTTTTTCCTGTTCGCAAACGCTGTTTGCATGCTCAGGGGGAAATATCTCGCGAACACGTATTTTGAAGGAGCGAACAAGCAAATAATTCTGTGAAGCCACGGATCGTGGAATTTTTGCCAATTCCGCGTTCTCTGGGGAACGTGAAATTACCCGAATTCTGTAAATTTCACGAGAGGAACGGAATTTCCCACCCAGGCCTACAGAGAACCATGCTATAACTCATGCAATTAAAACATCGACCCAAGAATCTGTGAATAATTCAATACAAATTAAGGACCTAAAAACCTCTCCCTGACTCTAGAAGGGGTAAGAACACATCAGCACCATCACCAATAAAATACCTCTTACTAAAGTTCCATAAAGACTAAAACCTATTGAAGAACTAACTCTTTAAAAAAACTTCCTCTCTTTGGCTCCAGATGAATTAAGAACAAGACAAGAACAGATCTCCCACTGACTTCTGAAAGATTAAGGGCCTGATGTAGATATCTGCGGATGGTTTACTCCACCAGAACGGCAACAGTTATCTTGTCTGCTGAAATCTAAATCCCATTGGTTCTTAAGGGATTTATATTTCGGCAAATGGGATATCTATCCCTGTTGTGATGGAGTAAACTGCCCGCTGATATCTAAATCAGGCCCTAATAATCCAAGAGAGAGACCCTTGGACTCTGCAGAAATATTATGAATTAGCAAGGAACACTGCATGACTTCCAATGAGAAAGAGTTCCAAGATGAAAATGATGCAAAACGGTATACAACGGTAACCACACATTTTTTACAACGCGGTACCGTTACCACGCTACTTTTACCACGCAAGTCGTTACCACGACTTGCTCTGGGGGGCGCTCCAGGATAGTAAATAGATTAATTTACTATCCAACTACTTTCCCTAGAGTCCACGGGGACTGGAGTTGGAATAGTAAATAAAAAAATGTACTATCCAGCGCCCCTCCACGCAAGTCGTTGTAACGACTTGCGTGGTAAAAGTAGCGTTGTAACGGTACGCGTTGTAAAAGTACGCGTGGTACCGTCATATATCCATGCAAAACACCAGCAAAAATAGAGAACGAAAGCAGAACTCCTCCCGGACTCTTGAAGACATGAGCACCCTTGAGAGGACTCCTCTTGTATTCCAGAGCAGAAAAAGCAGGAACCAATCCCTTCCACCTACGTGAGAGTGGACACGGGGTAAAAACCCCTCTGCAAGTCTTAACTAAACTGGGATCCATGCTGCAATCTCTCTTGAACTGCAAAAGAGAATGTGCTTCAGATCAAATTTGACTGAATCCAAGAGAAAAAGAACATGAATAATCATAACAAAGGTTCTCCCAGAACTCATGGACTCTGGACCAGTTTAGAACCTATCACACACTTCAGAGAAGATGATGAACCAGGCCATAGCATGAGTCTAAAAATCACGGAGGATATCCAAGAGCTAGCTAGGTGTAAACGATGAGTATTACTTGCCCCCTCTAAAAATTAAATAATAAGCCACAAGAGTAAGGACCTCATTAAGATGGTGGTCGGACGAGCACCCGACCGCCATCGCTGTGGGAATGGGACTGCCCGTCAAAGAGTTGGCAGTCCCCACTGCCATATTTTGATAAGACCACCATGTAGGCGGTGGAAAACTGCCTTTTTCCACTACATCTTGTGCTGTGTCCCGGAAAAGGGCTGCAGCACAAGTCGCAGTAGAAAAAGGCATTTTTCAAACATCCATGCACTGTGTGCCAGGCACCATGTGGTACCTGCTACAGGGTGCGTGGATGTTTAGGGGGACACCACATGCACACCCCTGGCCACTTAGCAGTGGCCCCCAGGGGACGGGGCCCTGTTTGGAGCCCGCAAAGTCCCTTTCTTGCTGCCTTTCCATGGTGGCGGGACCACCATGAAAAGGCAATCGGAAAGGGACATCATAGTCCCCAGGGTGATGCCTATGCAGGCGTCGCCTCCATTGGAAGGATTAGTGTCCCATTGCCGCTCTGACGGGCTCCTTGAGCCTATTGGAGGCGGCAGGCTCCCCCTGACAAAATCGCTCCGACCACCGGTATTGTAATCCGGTGGTGGGACCGATGCCCTGGTTGTCGGGCAGACCACCACCGACAGCCTGTCGGTGGCGCTCCGCCTGACCTCAGAATGAAGGCCTAAGTCGCAACCACATATAGCACAATAAATGTGAATTGGCCTGTTGGTTTTAGTCTAAGCAACTGCTAGTTTCTTATGGTCTTGGTTCCCTCCCAGATGTATATATCCTTTCATTTCCTCAATCCGATACTGTTCTCTTACTTCATGAAATAATATGCTAATAGTTTTAAGGATAAACTTCGAGGGTCTGTTTTGTTAAGAATTTTCTGTGAGTAGGCATGGCTTATTCGTGATTTCCTTCTGACTCTGCAGGTTTAGGCAGCAGAAAGCTATAAAAGAATATTAAGCTGTGAGGGCTATGAGAAATTAGGTTCAAAAGAGCAGTGGTGGCTATTTCTTCTTATTCTTTACTTTCCTTGCTTCCTTACCCCATTAATTAATTAATTAATACATTTGTGTTGACAATTGTCTCACCACAAATGTGTGTGTATTTCTTTGTAAATGGATATGTTTGGAAAACGATAAGCTAGTTGTGCTCAAGAAAAGAAATCGAAATAGTAATACATCCGCTGCATGCAGATTTCCAACTTTTTTGTGTTTCACACCCATGGTATGTCACTGACTGGAACCAATGTCTAGCCTTAGTCAAGAGGTCACCTCTTTGCTCCCTCCTTTGTGGAAATATAAGTGCTAAGGGGTAGATCCATCAACATGTTCACTATGCAGCGCTTCTTTACAAGTTGGCCATCATTTGTAAATGTGATACCACACATAGTAAAAATGGATTCAGGAGGGTATAACTTTTACCGGGTGTTGTACTACTTCTACAATCCAAGTTTAGCACACTCGATTGGGGGTGTTGCAGCAATACCTCCCATTCTGAGCTGTAAATTCTTGGGTGCCTCTTCTTGGTGCACTTTATCTTAGCTGCTTTCCCTTTGAGGGATACATTTTGTTTAAGAAGGAAATTTAAGATGCAGGTAGTGATTCCTGTTGTCCTCAAGAAAACCTGGAGCATCATTCTGCTCCTCATTTTGGAAAGTCACTCATTCTCAAATAGGACCTTTAAAGGATTAATGCACATTTTGGGTACCAAACACTCTAAAGTAGAAACTGAAGTACTCTAGCAAACACTTTATGGTTTGGTTTCTAACCGAGGAATAGAAGTGGAGAAATTGTCATATGTCTATAGCGACTCTTCACTTTTGACTATTGTAAAGAATGATTGTTCCTTGTAAGGACACTTGGGTATGGTATGAAAGGTGTAAGTCACTGAGGTATGCTAAGGCCACCCCACTGTAAAAATATACAAGACATTCTGCACCAGGATTCAGGAAGAACCAAATATTAGGAATTTCAAGATTAAACATTTGCTTTTGTCACAACCCTTAACAGAACCCACCAGCCAAAGGATAGTATGGTGGAGAAAATGTTGCCACTGGAATCTCCTATGTATTTAGCACTTCTTCCGGGAAACAGAGTATTTTAAGTTACAACCTAAATCTACGTCATGACTGTCTGAATGCAGATATGTTATGCTCTGCAACAACATGTTATGGTTCTCCAAATGAGCTGTGTTAGATTGTTCAAGATGGTGAAAAATGGTTTGTTTAAATTCTGAGACTTCCTTAGATGGAATGACTGACTGTACCTGAAGATTTTTCAATGCCCTGGTGAATTGGCCAGTTTCAGAGAATGGCACAAGAAATGTGTACTAGATTGTGGAATCCAGACCTCCACATCCTGTACCACCCTACTACCCACTAACCAACGAACCACCCACTCTGTTATCCACGTGAACTCCCAGTGCAAAGCCGCAAGATGAGGATCAGACGCAACTGCTCCTACTGCTGGAGCTAGCCATGTCTTCTGTACACAGCGAACCACAAAGTTACTTTTGTGCTATCAACTTATTAAAGAACGACGAAAGCCCCTGAGATCTACAGGGCAAAGGAAAATCAAATAAAGAATAGAATTTTTTCCTTCCAAATTTCTGGAAGTGGAAACACCAGCAGATGGTTTGTTGTTCCTAATTCTGACTCTCCTCACAAGCTAAAATCTTCAGACACAATTTCTGATAAGGTTTTGTCAGAGTCTCTGTGGTGTCCCCAGCGTGAATGGCTGTGAATCTGCTGAGGAATAATTCACTCTGTTTGACGGATCTAGGTTTGTTCTCTCGCTGGCTCCCCTGTCACAAGTCAGCTTCCCGCGAGGCCATAAAAATGTGTCTTTATGACCAGAATTTATCGGCTGCTCCGTTCCCACTGCGTGGCTCAGATAAACGGGATGCTTCGCTATTTGTGTAGAAAGCCAACGAGCCTTTTGGACCACGCAGGGGAGGCGGGGGCGATCCGACTTCACTTATCATGCAACGGGACGTCTCTAAGGAAGCCCTCCCGCGGTTACATTTATTTGAGCCTGGCCGCGGTGCTATAACAACTGGCGACGAGACAAATGCGTGAAATAAATAAAGTGAAAAAATCGAAAGCATCATTATCCTTCGAAGTTCTCCGCCTTGGCCAGCATTTGCCATTGCATCTTTGGCAATAAAGCGATGAAGGAATTAGGAATTGCTCCCGGAGGATCGCACGGGTAAATAGGCTGACTTTTGTTACACTTCCACTCTCCATCACTCCTATAGCTGGTAGGAGCGGTTACTGCGCACCGCCGCCCTGGGGATAGGATAAAACAGGCTGGCGTTCAAGCGCACGCCTGCTCATTCTGTATTCAGAGAATAACAGAATAAGCTTTTCTTCAATGTAGGTCACAGACAGCCCTGTTTACAAGAATACCCCTTCATATTTCCAACTAGCGGTGTACCCCTCCCCTCCAATGATACCTTCATATTAGCATATTGGATTTTTATGCAGAATACTCTTGAATTGACAGCAACCCTTAGTTGCCTCCAACCAGAGGCGCAACTACAGCCACATTTAGTGTGTGTGTGTTTGTGTGTGTGTGGGGGGGTCTAGTAAAAATTTCGTGGGAGGCAAATTCTTCCAGCAATAGGCAGAGTGGAGATACAGGGGCTCTGAGTAGGGGTGAAAAATCAACAACGCTTTGTTAACAAGTAAATGGTCTTAAAGACCTGTGAAGAACTCAGGTGCGGCTGCAAGAAGACGAACGCCAGACCAGCTAGCCTACAGCAGCCCAAAAAATGGCTGTGTGTGTGCATGGGAAGCGGTCTCAGCCTGGGCTGACATACACCACGGGACGAGCAGCTGAAGTCCTTTGAGCCCTATGAGCGTTGCACGCCTGCCTCCAACCAAGCCTTAAATGCAGTGACGATTGCCCATCGGTACATGAAACTTGGTCACAGTTAGGTAGTGCCACGGTATGGCGGTGTGACGGGCCAGGCATAGACTAACAGTCAACATTATATGTGAGGCAACATTTGCTGTAAACATACCGGCTCAATTCATACGTAAAATAAAAAGTGAGAGAAGGAGATCACATACATTGTAGTGTTTGTGGCCAGGGTCGGACTGGCCTATAGGGCAATCAGGCAGTGCCCGATAGGCTGGTCTGACATATCAGTGTGGGGCAGGGGTGGCAGCTCCACTCAGGCGGAGGAGCGTCCGTCACCCAACTGTTTTTCAGCACTGAAAAAAGCAAAAATTAAATGATAACACGCTGTTATGATCATTTTCTTTTTCCATGCTGAGGTAGTTCTGCAGGCCGGGGCGGGCTGGGCTGCTCACAGAGCAGGGGGTGGAGTAGTTGGAGCACTTTCTAAGTGCGCATGATGGTTGACTGGCCGTCGTTAGTCAGACCAATGTTCTGCGCTCAGACCAATCACAACGCTGCTCTACTGCTAAGAACAGCGTTGTGATTGGCTAGGGGAAGTCTGGGAGCCTGTGTGCTTCTGGTCCACACAGGAGCAGAGGACGGAGGAGAGGCGGCAACCACCCAGCAGGTAAGTGATCTTTTTTTTTTTTTTTTTTAAAGACACTCTCCCCGCCCCATTACTATTGGCCGGGAGCAGCCGGTATTGGTGTTTGGCCATTTGTTTGGCAGTTTGTGGGCCTGTTTTATAGTCTGCTGGGTCAGGTGAAACTGTAGATTTCCCTGGTATTTAAACAAATATTGCCTGCAACAAACACAAATCCATATTGTAAATAGAAGGGGACCCCCTGCTATTCCATATGACACATAATGCAGGAAAAACGTAACCAGTGTGCAGAATCTTAGGCTACCATAATATTTCCCAACAACTCAGATTAGAAATGTATGCATAATAGGGAGGAAAAACAGATCTCTACAGCATGCATGGTCATAGGAAATTATTAGAAATTAACATGCAATATTCAATATATCAAACATTAATAGAAAAGCTTTTTAACAGATATAGACGTTTATACATACATTTTACTCTCTAAAGTCTTTAAATACTTCAAATATACACCTTTCACATCAACATTCATTCTGCAGTCAGACACGCTAAGAAACACATTGCATACATGTCATTAAAACGTTTTATCAGTGTAATATTATAGAGAAGATGCTGTATAAATTGAGAGACTACAACCAGCCTTGAAATGTATTAAACCTGTATGGCTCTGATGCATCATGGTGTGGCTTGTATTCAAATAATACATCAACACAAATCCATGCGGTCTTCCATACCTAATAAAACATTTATACATCATGCCTTTACAATATCAAAACTGTTCTGCTTTCCAAATGTGGGCTTCTTTCTTAGCAATCTGGTTTGTTAAGGATGCCTCTTTTCTTTTGGTGCCAAGGCCTATTTTGTGTCGCAGTCCAACTCTGTTTGTGGCTCAGCTTCACAACATTGACAGACAGGTAGACGATATAAGGAAAGCCTTCTCCAAGTTTTTTTCTCATATCAAACTTTGCTGTGCCTGCTCTCTTTCTGAAATACTAGTCCTAAAGCGCATGGACTTGGCCACCATCCTCAAGCAAGTGCAACACTCATTAAACCAAGGCTACATTGACTAACTCAATGAAAAACAAAGCTTTCTTTGAGGAGCTTTTTTCTTCTGAGCTATCAGGGAAAACCAATAGAAAGATGGGAAAGGGAATAAAAACCTCCACCAACCCGATAATGTATGTCTTGCAAACATATGGGGTTGAAATGTGTTTTTCGCCGAATAAGAAGAGCTGACTTCGAAACTTTCATATCCAAACTTGGCAATATAGCCCAAAGCCCCTTAAGGAGCTACACCACAGCCTTGAAGCAGTGCTTAATTTGCTAAAAAAAAATAGGATACAGGGCCCTCGCTAGGAAGCCACTACAGAACACACCTCCCATGGCCCGTGCCAGCGCTGCCAATGATAATAGAAACACAACCACTAACTGTCACACTCCTACAAGTGTGACATTTGAGACTAGTCCAGGACCCAAAGCTATTAGATTGGCTTGGGTGGCTAGTCATTTTGAAAGTATATTGAATCTATATACAACTGTTGTTGTGCTCATCTCCAAATAGGATAAACTGCCCCATCATGTGGCAGACTATCACAGGTGCCGGTGTTGACATTTAAGTGCCAGTGCAGGGCACCGGAAACCACCGGCTCAAATTAGGCACTGGCTTGAATCCACTTAATTTAAGATGACGCTAATCCAACAGCTGTGTGTAGAACCTCTTCTCGCATACTTGTCTCACAACACAGGCCTACGGGCTAAAATAATTTTTATCTACGATCACATTCATTCAGTCAATTCACTGCTATTCATGAGGATGAGATATTTTTGATTTTAGCCCACTCCAACACATTTCTGCCCTTCCATGTGGAGACAGCAGCAAACAAGAAGCCCAATATGGTTATATAAAAGCTTTGTTATACAAAAGTTATCTAAAATATCTACATAGAGTTATGGAGTGCAGAAATTAATGTACTGAGCAAGACCAGTTCTGTAGAAATGCACGGGCTTTAATTTCTGCACTCTGTGCCCATGTTTTGATATCTTTGTGCAATCAATCTCTTTTTAACCATCTGTGGCTCCTTGTGCCACTGCCATTTGAAGGATTAGGGGCTTTATTTCATTACGGGTAAGAGTCTATCTGCCAACGTCCACTGGCAGAAAATGCATAGCTTTGCTTGAGGAGCTGGAAGGACTTGCACACATTGAAATGTACAAGCAACACATTGACAAATAAACCTGTCAGGCCCTCTGCAAACATTCTAGCAATAATGATTTCAGAGAAAATAATGTATCCCATGTTTTGTCCAAGGGGTACTCAACATCAAAACTCTTGCCTCTTAAAGTGATTTGTGGAATTGCACATGACAAAATAAATGTCTTCAGGTTTTACCATAGTGCACTAAAAAAAGCCGCCTATAAAAGTTAGTCCACTTTAACATTTGTGGCTCGAAATAAATAAATAAGACATCCTGCCTTTGTCATAATTTTTCTAAATAAACAGATCAGACCTCTAGCATTAGACATAACTTTTCCCAACTAACCTATGAGACCTGTAGCTGTTATTTGCTTGTCATCATAGCTAACTCAATCTCACTATTTTGAGCATAAAAATTATTCCATGACAACCTTCATATATATAGGAATAACATTACAATTTGTACAAAATGACAGTAGTAAAACACAATAAAATCCCTTCCAATAGAGCCAAATAAGAATTACCACTTTACAAGTCTTCTTTGCCCATGGTTTGTTTGGGTGCATCACCAAATCCAAATTGCTTGCCTACTAAGGCTATCTTTGAGATTCTGTGTAATAATGTTCCTGCCTGCAGGATTATGTACAGTGCTATAACAACCTGCTTTTAACCCCTCATTGCTTTTAACACATGCCTTTCATAATACCGCTTTTGGCCGCCATAAGTGTGGCAGGGTATGCTCAGACGTGAGTCCCTTGCTCACTTTGCCACTGGATTCAAGCAAGCCGGGCTGAAGACGGCTGGAATGCCAGAAACCGGTCCTCGGAAGCTTGTTTCCGGTCCAGGGAAGGCATGGCTTGGCAGTTCGGGCTGGACTGTTCCCATGAGGCACAGGGTCAGACTGATTTGCATATAGCCATGTCTGAACTGGGATGGCAGAGTGGGCTAAAGAACGGTGATGGATTAAACCCAGATCTTTTGACTGGGTGTGTGTGTTTGATTGATTCAGATGCTCCGTCCATCACCACCCCCTTTTGTACCGCTTTCATAATAAATAAGTCAGGCCTACTTGCTTTGTCATAAATTTCCACTATAAACAGATCAGAACTAAGGAATCTGACACAACCTTTCCCAGTGAACTGATAGACCTATAACCTTTAGCATTGGCAAGCCATTATATCCAGCACCGATTTACTGAAGTGAGCATAAACTGGCAGCCATCATGCATACTGCGTACAGTTATAGAATTACAAATATGTACAACTTTGCTGATGGCAAAACTATACAAAACACACTTAGTAAAGCCTTCCACAAATCATTACAGGGAAATATACTCCCAAGTATGTCAGAGTGAGTAACCAACACCAAAACCCTTACTTATCTTGGCAATCTGAGAGAGTCCATGGAAGAAAATACTTGTAACATAGCGGGATAACAATCCACTGTTACAGGCCTGTTGGCGTTGATGAGGTGTGAAGTTGCCCACTTTTTACACTTCACAAACACAACAATGACCACTTCTTGACACAAAATGAACGTGCACTTTGCACCTGAATTGTATTTGTCCTAGTGCCTCTCACACTTGTTATTCTAGATACTGCTGAAGCAAAGACTCTTTACGTGAAGTTTTAGAGTTCAAATTAAAGGTTTTATTAATGTCGCGAGAAGTATAGTTGATGAATAACGTAGCCTCTGTTTTTATTAATAAAGGATGCCTCTAAATGAAAGAATTACTGATAAAATAACTGACATTTATTAATACATTCATATGATTGCTACCACTAAAAGGATTTATAAGTAATAACAAGTATATTGCTGAATAATGAGACATTTGTAAGGTGTGATCCACTTTAAACCCTCCTTTCATTTCATGGCTGAAGCTTTCTATTTTCATTTAATTTCATTATCTTTATTCGGATATAGCTATATCTATTTTATCCATAATTGTGTGCAATTTAGTCTGTGTAACTGCTAGAAATGTTGTTCATGGCTCAAAATGATCCATAAATATGTAAGTCACCAATGTAGTTTAAACTATAAAAGTTCATGAATGTATGCATTAGTGTTATATGTATATACCTATTAATGTAGTTTCCCTATATACCGACTGATATGCAAGTTTCATTGCTTGCTACGTTATCTAGTAGATTAAAGTTTTGAAAGAAATATTAAACACATATATGTTTAAATGTGCACCAGCTTTTAAATGAGCACTATAGATTTCTATGTCTGTGTTGCAAGTTGTACCCCAAAAGGCCTGGATCTTTGTCCTGTGAGAACCCAATGCATTCTTGTATTCCTGTGAGCTTGGTTTCTTTGCAGGCTTTCTCATACTTGCTGGTGTTAAAAATTATACTTTTGTGTAACAATATTAATTAACTTGCCTAGGAGTGACTGGCAAGGGACAAGCACACGCAAACTCTGTGGACCAACAATGGACTGTTGTATTCCATCATGGGTGTGGGATCGAGTTGATGTTTTTATGACCAATATGGGGACAGTCCTTACTGTTGCTGAAAGTGTACCATGTGGAACTGTATGGATCTTAACCCGTTCCATGAGTCGGATGGCCCTCGAGGGTCCGACGTCACAGTGAGCGTGTGCGGAGGACGGCCGGGGGCCATCCGAATCCCTCCCACTGATTAATTCACCCGCACCGCAGCAGAATAAGTGCCGCGGTCAACGGGTTAAAACAAATACAATGGATTACTATTGGTGACGTGGCCGAAGGGGAGTTGCCGATGGATTCTGGCAATTATAATTTATCGTTGCTCTGGTCGAGGGTACCTCAGACTGCAGACGGACCGATGGGATATGCTTTTGGACTTCCTTGCTGAACCTTTAGGCTGAACCCTTTTTCTGCATGTCCAATGCAGAGCCTTCCTTGGACTCCAACCTGAATCTTTTTTGCAAAATCCTTGCCCCTTTGACAGGACATTAAGAGACATTGTCCCTATAGCCCAGGAATCCCTAGGTGTAGTTTAGACTGACACTTTCTGACTCATTGTCGACTCCTGACCAAGGTTCCACCATGTTATTGCTAATACTAATTGTACTCTTTTGTCTTATCCCTATTGTCTTTTGCGGATTTGTACTATGAGCATTGAGAGTGCCCTAATCTGCCATGATGAGATTTAGATTGCTAATGCCTAGAAACACCAAGATAGATTTTGTTCTGAATTCCATATAGCTATGTTGGTGTTTTGTATTGAGGCTACAGAGCTGCTTGTTTGTTTAATCCTTGTGAACTTACATTTCCTTAGGAGGCTAGGCCACCCTCTTGCAAAACTTTATCTTTACAGTTTGATTTTGAGAGTAATCTACTTGAACCTGATCTCAAATTTGTAATAAACATTCCTTAACTAGGCTAACAATTCCTGGTCCTCACTGTGTAGCCAGGATGGTTGCACTGTTGATAAGTTGATTGGACATGAAATGCTAACTCTCTTTCCACTCAGTGCGAATTAAAAAGGTCCATCGAAGGACCAAGTTAGCAAGCAAGTAAATAGAGTTAAATGATCTAGCAAGAGGATACATCCTTGGAGTAAACAAGGCTGGGCCCAGCATTGCAAGATCTAATCCAGTGGATCAGCTTTAACACATGTTTCCCAATCAATAAGCAAGGCCTATTGCCTTTGTCATAACTTTTCATAATAAGCAGATAAGACCTATGAAATCGGAAACATCTTCCCAGCGCAACAATCAGGCCTATAGCTTGCCACTATTCTCAACTAACACCTATTATTTTGAGCACAAGTGTTCCTACATGGCAACCATCAAGCACACAGTAATACAATTCCAAACATATACAAATTTAAAGGCTGGCAAAGCAAATTAGCATATATCTCAAGAGGACCTGACAAGCATTCGCATAGAACACATTTTGTTTATACAATTTTAGTCAGGGGTAGGCAACTCTAAAACACTTGCCTACAAAAGTAATCTGTGAGATTACAATTAACAAAATTCTCTCTTTCATAAAGAGTGATAAAAATCCACCCGCAAATGAATGGATGGTAAGAGAAGCATTTCAAAATAAGTGCATCAGTCCTACTGCCTTTATCATAAGAATCAATATTTATCGAGAATATGTTTGTTCATAATTCCAAGGGGGGAGGAGATACCCTCTTTTAGAAGTTGGACCTGGAGGTTCCAGTAAAAAATAGGATATTATAGGGGGAATCGAGAATACCACCCCGGATGCAACCTGTAATTTACAAATTCTTCTGGAGTTTTAGCCGGACATTAAAAGAACTCCTGATAGGGCCGGCGACTCTGGTCACCAGACGCACCAGGATTCACGTTCGAGTAATAATAAGACCCCAGGTACATAATGCTGCAGTAGAAAAATACCTGTAGAGACATATTTTTTTCTCACATTCCCCAACACAATAAACCTGTATAGAGATACCCTAGCCTCATGAAGGTGGCTTTGTGTATGTGAAAGGGCATGCACTACAATCTGCACTCTCTGGGGGAGACTTAGTGCAGCAGCCCATTACTCAATGAAATGCTCTGGCCATTAGCAACTCTTCTGCAGTGTAGGAACACCTCAAACCAACAGAAAGCATTTTTTTCTGCTGGTAAATTTAGACTGGACTGAAATGGAGATGCCAAGCAACCCTGTGTCATCAGAGGACCTTTGCATGCTGGGACTTGTAGGCACACACTCATAATATAAAAGGTACAATTACTAGGCCTGGGCGGTAATTCCGTTCCGCTCGTGGAATTTGAGCAATTTTGCGTTCCGCGGAGAATGCAAAATTGCCCAAAATTCTGCGTTCCTCGACTTCGTGAACTTTTTTGTTTGTTCGTTTTCTCAAAATGCATGTTCGCAAGATATTTCCCCCCGAGCACTCAAACAGCGATTGCGAACAGGAAAAAAGCATTGCGAACAAGTTTCGCAGAGATTTGCGTAACGCGATTACGCAAATTCTGCTGTGGCTACACAGTCAGGCCTGGATGAGTGTACCCTGATAACGCAGGTCCAATTGTGAACGCAGGGAAGGTTGACTATGGTGGTGTTTTTTCTGTCCCAGTGACGAAGTCCTACTACTGCACGCCACACAACGCCTACCCTGTGGGACGCAGCATTCCTGCCCCCCACAATTATGAGCCCTGATGAGGAATGAACTTAATGCTTCCTACGCCTGAAAAGTGCATTAGAATACAAAAATAAAGTGGTTGTCGTCATTCCTCGACTTACGTCTCATTTTGGATTGAGTTTTTACATTTGCTAGTTCAGACAAAGAAACACATTTCTGAGGAGTTAATGACATAAATCAGAACATGTCGTGTAGACTTTTTTCCAGTAAAATGTAATCAAGCGTACAACAATTAAAAAATAAAACACACCGCTTCCTTCATTATCCTTTTTATTAACTCAGGCAGAAAGCCTGCACTTATATGTGGTCTGCATTTGGCAGAGAGAACTGAGTCATCTGCGAGCATAATTAATACAGAATTTCAAATGAAGTGGCCGAATCTAGAGCAATTACTTATCTTAATGAGGCTGTTCAGCTGAAGTAGCAAGCTCACCACCCAGGTTTATGGCTCGGCCTGTGAATCTTATTTGATTGACAGAAACTTGCATAAGGTTGGGAATATATTAGATTGTCTCTATGTAAACGTTATCCTATGTTGGGTTATCTTGTGTTCATTTGACATTTTTGTCGCACTGTAGGCAGCCAGTGCTTAATTTGAGCTGGTGCTTTCCGGTGCTAAGCACTGCCACTTAATTGGTTTCAGGTGCTCGGTACCAGCACCTAATTGTCAACACCACACTTAGGGCAGTCTGCCACATGGTGGCGCTGCTCATGTAATTTAGAGGGGAGCAGTATAACAGTTGTTTAGGAAAACAATATACATTAAAAAAAATACTAATACCTGCCTCCCCAGCCATTCATTTAGCTTTGGGGACCTGGAATAATCTGAACTGTCGCATTTACATGCGAGAGAGATGGTTAGTAGTTGTTTTAGCAGCAATCACAATGGCGATGGGTGGTGTAAGCTGCAGTGGCCTGCTGGTCAGAGCCCTGGCACTTAATATTGGACAAATTAAGCACTGACTGTAGCATTTAAATGGCGCTTCAGACCCCAACAACATAATGCACAGTTGAAGAGGGTGAGAAGTGTGGAGAGATACTCTGAACAATGGGCGGTGAACAGCAAGGCTTGTATGCATGAGGTACAGTAGAGGACAGACAGACTTGTGCATGTGGGAACCGACCATCTTTTATTAAGAAATTTTCTATATCATAAAATTAAACCACCTTTTGGTGTAGATCACTGGCGTCTATCCAGGTGTATGCTTTAAAGAGGCCGTCCGGAAGCGAAGGAAGATCCAACCACTGGAGACAGCGTAAAGCAACCCAAGTGCATGCAATGTGAGTCCATCCAGAATCACCAGCAGCACTAACCAACGGAGACACTGTAAAGGAACCCAGGTGTACACTACATGGTGTCACCCACACACCACACAATCCGGGTATATGACATGCATAGTCCGCCCAGACTCGACAGAGGCACCAATGCACTGGGAAGAACTGTTAAAGAACCAAGGTGTATGCTAAGTGGAGAACACCAACAAGCAACACAGACACCGGCCCACACTGATGCACTGTTAAGCAAAGAAGGTATATGCAAGTTGTAGGTGCATAATGGTACACAGAGCCGCACAGAAGTGAGCGACCCACCAGCTCCAATTGAGGCACTCCTCAGCACCTAAGCTACATGGAGACCACGCAAAAACTAACTAAGACAAAGCCCTTCACCTTTACTAACATTTGCATGGCCATGTAGGACATTTGGATTATATGTGCCCTTTGAACTTCAGGAGGTACCAACTCTCTGGATGCACTATTGAGGAACCCAAGTGAATGCTCTATGGAGTCCACCCAGAAGCATTGTAGACACCAACCACAGTGGAGGCAGCTAGGCACCCTTTGTGGTTCAAGGGTAAATACCCATGTATCTGGCACAAAAACTTGAATTATCCTGTGGGGTGAGGGCATCTAGAAGCACCTCTACTCTCCTCCTGAAACCGATCATCCTTAGCAAAAAGAGAACTTGTCACCGAGCCTTCTCTGGTGCTGCCCCCAAAATATGGAACTCTCTTCCTCCGAATGTACGCAGACTCGCCTCGATGACGGCTTTCAAACTGGAAGCCAAAAGATTCTTAATGAGCAAATTCTTACCATAAGGGGTGGAGGCACTCATAAGGTGGCTGTCTCTTTGTTTCTAGCTCCATGGCACAACTAACAGTCATGGATCGTATCGTCTGCATAATATTTTACCTTATATGTGTATCATTGTTTACTGTTTAGCATTGTTTTTTTGTCTTTCCACAATTGCTGTGTATATTTCATTTTGTCCCCTCTTCTAACTTATTGTAAAGCGCTCTGATATCCTTCGGGATCTTGTTTGCGCTATATAAAACTTTATAAATAAAAATAAATAAATAAATACTGACTAGAGTTAACCGGGTCTGTAGACATTATATTTGATTATGTGTTGTATTGTTTATAAGTGGATCAGATTGGATAGAGGCCAGAAACACTAGACTAGTTTAGTTTATTGTTTAGTCATTTATCACAACTGGATGGTGGCCAGCTATGTATCGGTGTGAAGCATTATGTGCAAGTGAGTGTGTGATTACGGACAGTGCCAAATCAATCTAGTGATAAAACCAACCCCCTTGGACCAAATGTGTCAAGCACAGGAGGCATGGCTGGACAGTGGGGCCTGGAGTGAAGGGTTTGTCATAAACAGCCAAAAGCAATGTATTCTGAAACTGTGGGATGGCAAAAAAACTGCTAAAGGCAGAAATACCACACGCAGTCATCCTCTTATACCACCGGATCTTCTTATTTTGTTGTGAGTCAGTTAGGTATTCCTATGTGGAGAAGCAAAGTTTAAAAAACAGGAGAGACAATATCTTGGAATGAGCAACAGATCCCCAATTGATCATATCTAGGACACTCTCAGATCCTACCGGGAATTGAAAACACTGAGGCTGAAAGCAAAAATGCATATTTACAAGATGTTGGAAAAGAGCAATGGAGACAGCATTAATCATTTTCAAACAGAATCTGGGAAAGAGACAGAAAATTGATTATCCTCGCATCAGTCTCTTTAACGAAAAGAGGGCTTTCATTTACTAACAATGTGGAAAATCAGCATTTTACGGCAAGGCGGGAGGCTCTCAGTATGCTTATTTAAAGAATAACTACAACAGTCACACAAACATGTATTATCAATTGAAGTACAATATTTCCAATATTGCATGGTACAAGAATATCATGTTCAAAATGTCGACAAACATACTGGGCCTCATTTATGAAAAGTGACGCATCGCTGCGTGAAAACAGCGATGCGTCACTTTTCATTGCGCCCTCCTTGCGACACAAATGATGCATCATACTTACAGTATGACGCATCATTGTGCAAGGAGTTACAGACACGTCAGTATTTTTGACGTATCTGTATGGCGCAAAAGTGACGCATTGCTGGAGTGTGTCACAAAAGTGACGCAACTCCAGCAATGTCTCCTTTCACATGGGGCAAGCCCCATGTGAAAGGGCCTGCATCAGTCTTACGCCTGCTGTGAGGCAGGCGTAAGAAATTGACGCATTTGCGTCCTAGAAGTGGCGCAGTGAAATCTTATAGAGTTCACTGCCTCACTTCTATGACCCTTTCTTGCATCAGAACACCCCCAAGCATACATTATACCTGGCGCAGGTATAATGTAGCGCAGGGGTTTACAAAGTGACGCATCTACCTAGATGCGTCACTTTGTAAATATGGTGCAACAAGGCACATTTTTTACGCTGCTGGTGAGTCACAAAAAGTGACGCACCGGTGGTGTAAAAGTGACGCACGGAATCATAAATGAGGCCCACTGTGTCCTAAATACTGTTTACAAAATGTTCGCCCAGTGGAGCTAAGAATCGGAAATGTGCACGTGGTGCAGTGATAGCTTTATAAATATTGAGAAGTTGATATTTATGTCAGATGATATTTTTGTTATTGAGATTCTGATAACCAACGTTTGAAAGCAGAATCTCTAGACTAATCTTCTGATATGATATTCCTCAAGCAGACCCCAATTAAGAAACCTTTAGAAAGCTTCACAGACAATTGCGTCCTCTCCAACCACTTCCATCAGGCACTTGACCGAGGAAGCTAAAGTTGGGGAGGATACAGGACTGCTAACTTTTTAAAAGGAAATTCGTAGGTGCAGTGACAATGCCTTTTCAGATTACTATTATAGAGTTTAGCATGCTTGGGAAAATGTCAGTTATTTACACAGATAGGAATGGCATTATTACATCTAAAATTATTGAAATTTGCTCACAATATTGTACATAGTCGAAATCAGTCTTCTACAAAAAGTAGCTTGTAAGCTACTGGTAGCTCTCCAGATACCTACAAGTAGCTTTCCTGTGTGCACCCCAACCTACTAAATTAGAAGCTTGTGCTTAGTTGAATTAATATATGTACACCAACACTGAAAAGCCTATATTTGAGATCAAAATGTGTCCATTTTCAGAACTCATGAGCTGATGTTTTGGAGAAAAATAGTTGATTTTCCCAAAATATATTTAAAGCAGTTATTTGAGTGACAAAAATCAAACAGTCTTGGGGAGATTTTTTTAAACTAATATTATTAACTTGGTGCGAGGGGCATTGAAGCTATGGCTGTTATGTATACCCATGTAGAGGCACTCCACATTGACAAAGCATTTTTAAGCTCAAACTAGCAACACATGCCTGATGCACTGGTGTGATCACTGCTGGTAAACTTTGCATATGGTGGCCACTGATGTCATCTAGTCTGATGTGGTAACTATTTCATCTCTAATAATATTACTATCTCGGGAGGATTGTAATAGAAAATAGGAAGTAGCTCTTGTAACAGAAAGGTTGGAGACCCTGGTCTAAATGATAAATCGAGAATTCTGGCATCTGAAATCCATATGAACAACATGATGCACAATTGCATTATCACCTTATCTGATCATAATTTAAGGGAAAGTGATTCATTATCAATTTACCATCCACAACTGAGGGTAGTTTTTCTAGTAGCACAACATCCAATAGGTTCAAAGAATCCAATGCAAAATGGGGAGATCTTTGGCCATATCATGGGTATGAAGCACTACACAGAGGCTGAAGACAATACAATACAATCTATGAATATGTGACTTTGCGTCATTAAATGCCATATAAAAGCAGATAATATTTAAAATTTAGTGATAATGATGCTAACGTGGTAATCAGATATCATTTTCTTTAAATAGGAGGCAAAACATGCATTTTGCAAGAGATCTCAATATTTTGAGAATGTTCTTGGGGACAGGCACATTAGAAAGATCAAGCTGCAAAATGAAACAAAAACACAAATATAAGACATTGAGATGTAATTTCTCTTAAAGGTGCCATGCAGCGTAGAGAAAGAAATGGTTCCCTTTACCCAGCCCTGCATTGCTAACAATCACCAGCACCAGGCAATCACCAGCAACAGGCAATCACCAACAACAGGCAATCACTAACATGTTTGTTTGCTGATGTCAGTTGAGGTTTTCCTATATATTATGACATCATTCAGTGAATGGACACTTTAACCCCTCCCATGCTCGTGACGGAACCGCTCCGTCACGAGCCTCGGGTGGGCTGTGCTGGTGACGGAGCGGTTCTGTCACGGCCCGCTCGGCGCCCCTGCGCGGTGCTGTTCTATTGAGCGGGCGGGGCGGTGAAGGAACCGCTCCGTCACAAGCACAGCCCACCCGAGGCTCATGACGGAGCGGTTCCGTCACGAGCATGTGAGCGCCGCGTGGCCCCCCTCAACCCTAGCGCTGCAGCGGAATTGCCGCTGCAGCGAAGGGGTTAAAAGCATTCTAATTTATAAACAAAACCTAGGAAACAGGACAAATCAAAGCTTGTTATTGAATTGTGATAGTTTTATAACTTCACACAGGCTCATGTTTTGTCTTCGGACATGCCCAGACCAGAACTGGTGCTTCAAAGAGCCCGACATTTGCGGCAGAGGTTCTAGAAATCACAACATTCAGAGTCACACAACTCTGGGCACTTTTTAACACGGCAAAGACCAAGCTATGTAAAACTCTGCTGGGCTTATTTACAAGCCCTTTGCGCCACCGGTGTGTCACTTTGTTTGACGCACCGACGGCGAATGGGCGTACCCATATTTACAAGTCACCCTTGCATGACTTTTCTTGGCCTTGTAAATATGGCCCTCTTTCACACATTGCTCTGTGTGAAAGGGGCGTTCCATGAGTGTTGCTGTGGGTGTTCCCCTGCAACATCCATGGAACTTGACACGTTCCCAGATTTACAACATTTTGTAAAAATGGGAATGTGTCAGAATCCTAAGCCTTCCCAAATTTCTCCTTGTGTTTACTCTTTATGCATGCTGCATTCTGCAGCATGCACAGAAAGAGGAACATACCATTAATTGTTGTTTTTGTGAAGGAAAGTGTCCCTTCCTGCACAAAAACAATCATTCCTGCAGCGAGGGCACCCGTGCAAAATGATGCAAGGAAGCCTGCGATGGCATCTGGCAGCCAATTGTGTGCCAACGCAGGGTAATGCACAGGGATGCATTATAATGTTGTTCATAAGACACATCCCTGTGCTTTGAAAATGACACAGCACGGCGCAGCTAAATGGCTTGCGGTGCCGCGCTGCATCATTTTCTTGTAGATGAGGCCCTGAATTTTTAACATCAACATGTCTTTTTATATTTAAATTTGTTTTTTTCTACATTTACAGTGTTCCTAAAAACTCAACTATTCATACCAGGCATTGAAAATAAGTGAAATCAGTACAAATAACCACCTTTTCTCTATGCGAAATGCATTCCCTACAGATGTGTCTTAAAAGAAATATGTAAATGTGTGCCAAGTTGTAAAGCCTTTCTCTCGTGAATTGTCATAATTCTCATGAATATTATTTTGATTCACATGAGGACCGTTGCTCCTTTTTAAACTTCTTTTGAGAAAAAAAGATTTATAACATCTACCCAGTCTCGAACAAACCAGCTGTGGCTGCGAGGAATTCAAGCATTCCATCCATCTTTTTTTGTATACATTAGTGTGTCGCCCTACATGGGACGGTTAGGCCCAGATGGGGGCCCTATGCACACTATATCACTGGAACCAAACTATACCAGGCTGATGAGCCCTAACTAAGGCAAAACCAGTGTTAGGTTGCTTGTGTTTCTGTTGAGGGAGGACTTGGCCTGGCAATTCGGGCTGGACTGTTACCATTGGAGTAGAGTCAAAACTGATTTGCATAAGGCTAGGTCCAAACTGAGATGGCATGGGGTGCAAAATAACTATGGACTGGGATGCGGCTCAAGTAATTACCAGTGGCTGAGATTATTCAAGCTTTCCATCCATCACTTTTGTGTACTCTTTCAAGACCCGTCCTCCTATTGTTGCACAGTTTGGTGAATTGTTTTCAGCTTTTACCCGTAGACAACTGAGGTATATGGCAACCGTGTATGTAAACTGGGGATGCATTGGAAGCTGTTTGTAAGTACACACAAATGTATTGTTTTAAGGATTTTCACCTCTTTAGCTTTGCATTTTCCTAATCCCTCATATACTCTAACCCTTGAATTCCACCAGCGTAAACTATGTGTAAAACCTAAGTTCAAATTGTATGGACAAGTAGCATACTGAGGCGGTTGTGATACAACCCCGCATGCCTAAATAAATCGGTCTGAACCACGACTTCGTCTTTACCACTCATGCTTTTAACACAAATTTCGTTGTAAAGACATGATTGCTAAAGGAAAATGCACACACCTCAGCCACCCACTCTGTGCCCTAACACCCGATTCCCCAGCCCTGCAATCCACACCGCTCCAGCCCTTAAAACTATCCAGACTCCTTATCCTGAGCCCTAAAACCCAACCCAACCACTACCACGACCCCAGCACCCCCACCCTGACCCTATAACTGACCCTTCACCCGCCCTGACTCCTAAAACCCTGCCAAAAAACTACCCAGACCTCAGCTCTAAAAACGACCCCAAAACCCTTGCACTGAGTCATAAAACCAGCCCTAAAAACTCCTCGTCCTGCCTGCGGTCGAAGCAGGTCTGTTGGGACGGGCAAATGGAGTCACTCTGCCCAGCTTACAGGGTTTTTTTAAATTTAAATCTCAATTCAGTTCACAATACGAAAGCCAAAGAAGCCTCCTCAGTATGGGGGTCCCTTCTCTGTTCTTGACCACCTTTTTTCACCCTTGCTGCTGAGTTCAGCCAACCAGGAATTTCCATGGCGCAATCGTGCACCATGAGCTCATCACAATATCCAATGTGGGCGCCCCTCTGACTCGCCTCTACAACTCTTCCAAAAAGGTTTCCCTTTATATAGAATGCTTGATTCAGGTTAACTTAACTTTCTGTAACTCCTGGTCATATCAAACATCCATTGTTTACTCCTTGTTTGTGAGAGAAATAAAAACATGTTCAAATTCTCATAATCTGGCCCAGGTTTTGCCAGCACAACTTCTTCCAATGACATTTGATGCTAGCCATTTTTAATCCATCATGAGTTTAATTTTCTCCGGGTGAGCAGGGAGCCTTTGTCCTGTTCAGCATTTCCCTTTAGTGACAAAAATAATTGCATGCCATCGGCATAAACATGTTGAATTTACGACCAAGTCATATTGAGTTTCATTCTGTTTGATCCGTTATATCATCTTGTCAATAGAAGGGACTAGCTGAGTCAGTCAGTCTCTGCTGCAAGTACCATTGCTATTTCTTGCAGTCTTTACATGAAGATCTTGTAGCCAGCCCACTTTGTGAAATGTGATGGACAAAGGCTAACATAGTCAGCAGTGATGCTATCTATTGTCTCTTCTCAGAAACAGTTGACTTGCCTTTACTAGGACATTCTCTAGCCTCCTAACAACCATGAACAATTCTGACAGCCACTACATCAATAAAGCCATTGCATTAAAAGGGGCCATTATCAGGATCTGCCCTAGACCCCAGCTTGTCTCCAAGGCCTAAATTATGAAATAAATCAGCCAGGTGTAGGTAAAAGCAGGTCGAGGTCATGGCAATGTTGATGTAATGGTCAGGTGAATCTACTGACAGTGAATGTGGGAGCACAAAGCAGCCTGGCTCACAAAAGGTTACAACTCTCTGGGTATAGAGTCACTTTTAAAGGGACCTTCCAGTGAATGATGTCATAACATTTCTGAAAGCCTAAGCTGACATTATGGAACAAAGCAAAGTTCTCCAATACTTATTGTTGGTGATTGTTTATGATGCAGTTCTAGGCAAAGAGAACTTCTTTTCTACTCTACACTAGATGCCCATTTAAATAATAGTCCATGCCATTACTTTACGCAGGAGCAGACAACAGTTATAAATATTTATGTATTAGTGCGCCGGGTGGGTCGAGAGGGCCCATCAATGGCTTTTTGAGCAGCGGGAGGATCTGTGCCTCTTTAAGGTAGTTTTTGATATTATGTTCGAAAGATGTATCTCAATGTTCTTCTTGTAGTGACATAACTTGAACACGTTCATGATGACAGCCATTGAGTGGTGTTCATCGCATTTAATGATGGCTACTTCCTTGGGATAACCGCGATGATACTCCAGAGGAGCAACTATACTAATTAAGCTTGCCCATGTGTCAATGAGCTGGCCACCAGATGGATGCATCTTTTGAACGTAATAAAATAAGGAAGAAAATGTGATGTCGCTACATCTGGCCCTAGGTTTATCAATTTGGTAGCTAAAGAAATCTTAGGTCCTGATTCACAAAGGGCCTCCGTACTCGTGGGGGAGTCGCCAAACTCGGGGAAGAATCTCTGCAGTTGTCATTGTGGAGATTCTACCCCTAGTGCCAAGACTCGCTCAAGATTGCGAGACCTCCCCCACGCGTGCTGAGACCCTTTGTGAATCAGGCCCTTAGATTATTGCAGACCCTCCTACTGAGAACCCTGGTGCCAGCATAGCTGTGCTGACACAGTTAATTCTTTCAACCATATGAGAAGTTCTTTGATGTAATCCTCTGATTCTCTAATGTAATATATGTGATATTCACTCTTCAATAGATATGAGCTCCACCATCTTAGAGGGCTGGGCCATTTTGTTAACCTCATGGTTTGATCATTTCTGCCATCTGTCAGTAAAAGATCTTTGACACACAGCTCTTCCTATGAGTATGATTCTTTAGTGACCTTAAGTACAGAATTGCAGAGACCTATTAGAAACCCTAACCAGTTTAAAGAATCAATATTGACACTTTCTTTTCTTAAAAAGCGGTGGAAGTTGTCATTTTCAAAACTTTTTGTAAATGCATCCTCTGGTGGAGAGTTTCATTGTCCCTATCTAGAGCTTCTGGATTGCCCTAGGAATAGAACCCATGTCGGCCATCTTGGACTGGTGCCGCAGCTACGGTTGTGCACAGAAACTCTTTAAGCTAAGATCTTCTGTGATATAATCTTCTAAAGTCTGAGTGGGGAACAGAACTTTATGTTCTGCCTCTCTGATGCCTGAGTTGACGCGCTGTCCTCTCCTGCCACCAGCGTCATCTATGTGACTCCCAAGTGCCTGAGCCTCTGAAGACTGGTGGAATAAAAGCAGCCTTTGAAATTCAAAAACTGTGAGATTCTTCCCTGAGGGCCCTTAGTTATGCTCCGCCACAAACTTCTGATTCAACCAATGATACACCCACAGCTGAATATTTTAAAATGCTTTCATATGAGCCAGCGGGATGACAGATATTGTTGCAAATTATTCTAATAATCGACTTGACGCGCAGCACATCACAACAAACCAGTCTTATATATGAACCATAACGCTCAAAACATATCAATGGTCAGTAACGGTCTGATTGTCATCTTTGACAGAATGTGGTGACACATGCAGTGCAAGCAGTGCTTAATTTATAAGGAGTGTTGGGCCAAAACTTTTTGATCAGAATCCCGTGGCTAGCACTATCATAGTCTTGATCCCAGGGCCGGACTGGGAACCAAAACTGGCCCTGGCAAAGGGCTCGCCCCCCTCCCCCCCGGAAGGGTTGGGGGTGTGACCGAGCTCTTTGCAAGGGCCGGTTGTCGGCCGATTATGTTACAGGGCCGATTTTGCAGCTATGCTACAAAATCGGCCCTGTAACAAAAACGGCCCCCACCCTTGCGGCCCACCAGGGTATTGCCCGGTGCCCGCAATGGTCAGTCCGGCCCTGCTTGATCCTACATCAATTCTCTTTAATCCACCACCATACACTCCCTGCCTCTTTTTCTCACTCTTGCAGGTTCTTTTTTTTCATACCTCCTTTCTCTCTTTGACTCTGTTTTCCCATGTGTTTCTTTTTCCTTCTTTCCACGTTTTTGTTTTTCTCTCTCTTGCTTTGTCTCATGGTCTGTTGTGGGAAAATGAGCACTGGTCTCCAAAAATGAGTGTCGGTGCTCCCCCACCATCAACCACCTGCTCAAATTAGCACTGAGCACAAACATATTAAAGGCACCAGGAGAGGACAGATGGGACAATATGTATGAAGTAGTCCTATGTGCAGTACATTGTAAGCAGTCTAGTTGAGGTTGAAGGATATAATCAAACAGCCAGTAGCATTAGGCGAGAGAGAAAGGCTATCCAGGGCTGAGCCGAGAAGTGATTGACAAAGTCTCAAGCCAGTGCCAGAAAGAGGCGGTCGAACAAAACCAGTGGTTGAAAGGAGTGGACCCAAACCTGTGCATATTTATATTTTAAGCATTAGAACAGTTTGACAGTTTTGCTTTCAAAACCCAGATCTAAAAATACTTAGAGATCTCACACACCCCCCATAGACCAGCCATGGGCATCACTTCTAACAGATGCTTACCCTGACCTTTCATATGATACCTGTGAATCCAAGGATAGTGATGTTTGACATAAGAAGTGAGATTAAGAGAGTGGTAGGGACAGAAAAGAAATTGGATGCTAAAGCTATATTTACATTCTGTAGCTTCCACACCAAGCCCTGCTCCATGCCTCTCAGAAGCACAGTGATGGCTGTTCACTGGCTAAGGTTGGACAAGAGGAGAACTTTTTATTTTTTTAAGTTTTATAAAGCGCAAACGTGACCCACTGGGGTATCAGAGCGCTTTACAGTATACAGTATAAAACATAAACGGATGAGGTATTATACAAGCATTTGAAATGTGTCATTACATACAAAAGAGATACATAATATATGGATAACAAACATGATATCACCAGGCTTAAGGGGTGTAATATGTCATTTCTGTTAACCTGTCATTTTTTGAACTATGGATGTGCATTAAAACCATTGGTGCCTGTGGAAAATCTGGAGATTGGTCCTCTGTAAAGGAACTAGGGGCCTGTTGGATGAGTAACACTGGGACACACACAAAGGAGATATCCTGTCCGCCTTATAACAAGTGTGTTATATCCTATGGCACTTGTATTGAGGCAGACAGGCTATCCGTCACGTTGAGACGGAGTAACCAGTCTGCCATAGTCTAAATCTGGCCCTAGGTCTGTATTATCCGTGGCTTAGCACATACATTATCTGTGAGCAGGAATTCATATCCTTGGCTCCAGTAGAGATGCATAATGACCTAGAGTGACATAAAGAGTAGCTTTAGCAAACATGCTCTAAATTCAGTTCTCCTTGACTTTTGTTTGAAAGCAAAAAGGGGTGTGCGAAATTGCATACATTTTTTCTCAAAAAGTTTCAATAAATTCCATGCAAATTTCAGAAAAATACATATTTGCAGTGAAATGCGACTTGATGGTATCAACAGGATGTCATCCGCATACAAAAATCCCTTCCACTCACCAGCATTTGTTGGTGTGCCCCGAACAGTGTTAGACTGTGGTATGATGGGTGACAGCAGTTCTAGAGCCTAAAGAAGAATCAGTGAAGGGTGAGGGAAGCCCTGCATGGTACCTGCTCTCACTGCAAGGGTTTTGGAAACATGCCCACCACACAGGAGTTGTGTTGGGGAAACGAGGCGGGGCAGGGGAGAGGGTCAGGGAGGTGGGGGAATGGGAAATGGCGGAGACAAATAGAAAAAAAAATAATAACTTACCTGCTGCCCTCCAGCATCGTGTTGTGTCCTTCTGCTCCTCTCCTACAGGCAGACAAAGGCTCCAAGCCTGCCCTGCAGCCTATCCTGAAGGTGCTCTCATGCATGAGATTTGTTTCAGGATTGGCCTGAGCACTGATGATTTGCGCTCCAGGACAGACTGGGAGCCTGTGCCTGCACTCTCCAACCCCCACAATGCCGCAGGGGTTGGAGGGAGCTTCACTGTGCATGGGAGTTTGGCCGGCCTCAGACAGCCGGCCAAAGCCACAGGCCAAACCTGCATGTGCAGTGAAGGCAGTGCCCACCATTCCCCCTCCAGCCTGTTACCACCCTGGCCCCACCCCCAAGAGTCGGCAAAAGAAAATTAAAACGATAATAAAACGAAAGCAGGTTTTAAACCCATTTTATTATTCTTTTAATTTTCTCAATTTTAGGTTGAGCCTGGGCAGCGCATGCGCTCCTTTGCGAGGCATGCTGTATTCGAGTATGGAGTTGAAGCTCCGCCCACTCTCCACCCATATTTTTCATTGGCTTGTGTCATTGTCCTTTGTAAATGCTGGCTTCTGATTCTTTAATAGGCTTGTTAGTCCCGGCTTAGTGCCGCCTTGTCTTCATTTGTCCCTCCCATGAAGACTAGCCCTTTTACTTCTGTTGTTACAAAGTATGTCTTTAGTATGTAAACACTATTTTTGTAATGAGTAATCCTACTGCAGGCACGACGTGCTTTCCTGCAACATTCAGCATGTCATGGGCGCTTTCACTTTCCAAGCAGCGCAAGACAATGGCGGACGCTTCTTTCAAATGAAATAGGTCTATTATTTACATGAGTTTGAGCTATTGGCATTGTAAAGGACAATGCATTTTACTTATGTGTTAATTATCAGAACAGATAAATAAAAGGCATTGTCATTTACAATGCAAATAGCTTATACTCTCGCAAATGCGAGACCTATTAAATTGCAAATGCTTGTTGAAAATGCTAGAGTGGGACGACGATCCTCCGCCAGAGCAGAGGAGCCGCCACTGTCTCTACAGTTCACCTAAGCCATCTGACATACATAGCGATGGTAGATTTTAGAAGTGAAGTTCTCGTACAGCCCAGCTCTTTCAAGAGTCAGGCGCAGGCATCTTTTCAATCCACCCAGCTCTTTTTGAGTGAAATGCAGGCAGAGAGACAGAAGAACAAGGCTGGCTGCAAATCTCTCCTTCTCTAAGGTCACAAATTTGCATTTAAGACACCATCTTTTTAATGATCCCCTGTGCGGGTGTACCTTTCCAAAGGGTCTTGTTTGATGGTGTTTATGGACTCCTGGGACTTGAGCACCAGTCCTTTTAGGTTACAGCAAGAGAATGTGTTGCTGCTTAGAAAATGACACCTGTGTTCCTTACATGCCGGCACTTTGTTTCTTCTTTGCAGCGAAATGCCTTATCATTTATTCTGTCAGAAACATGGAGGAGAAAACAGATTCAATGAAGAGTGTAATTGACATTCAAAATCAAGTAAAAGCTGCCAGCCTCTCAAATCACAGCCTTACCTCACCAGTGGTGGCCGGCATGGCTCGCGGGTGGAGGGTGGGCATGGGGGGTGGGGATGTGAGGGGTTGAATATAATAAAAAATTACTTTGCCGTCGGTTCTGGTGTCTCTGCTCCTGCTCTCTTCGTGGAACTTGAGGAACAGGAAGCACAGCAGCCCCCACTGACCAATCACAGCGTTGTGAGCTGCAATGTAGCATTGTGATTGGTTTTGAGCGTCCTGGTTTGACTGGGAATGGGGGCCTGGGCATGTTCTCCACATAGGCTCTAATGCATCCTGCATGGAGAACGGGGAAAGTGCGCATGACTGGATTGGGCGGCCCGAGGTGATTGCACTCTTAGGCATGTGCAAACCACTCCTCCCCTGCCGTACTCTGAAAGCAGAGCAGCCCAGTCCACCCACCCGCCCGCAAAGCAGCCGGAAGCTTAAAATGATAATAACGCAAAGTTATTCTCATTTTAAGTTTCTACTACGCACTGCTTAAAAGCAGTGGGCCGACGCTCCTCCGCCATGGCGGAAGAGCCACCACTGAAATTCACACATGTAAATAAGTCCACTTTTACTTGCTCCTACTTTGGGGCTAAACTTTTCTTGCATTTCTATTTTCTGGCGCATACTTCATCATGTTCAGTAAACAATGAAAACATAACAGGTATTTAGCAACAAGAGCCTAATCGATCACTAGAGATGGCGCTATTGGAAGCATGTCTGTAACCTCAAAACATTCGGTCTCAAATGAGATCATAAAGCACTTGGTTGTGTTGAAAAGGAAGTGGTATTTCAAACCTCTGTTTAGAAGTGGTGCAATTGTGCATCAGCAGCGCCGTGAAGCTATGGACATCAGATAAATCGCTTTTTCATGAGCATTGTGTTTTCGATTGCTTTAGAATATTCTGTCCATCTCCATATACAGCCCTGCCTGGCCTTACAGGCTTCATTCTACTTGGTGTACAACTGGGAAACAGAAGATAAACCAGGCAATGCCGCAATATATAACAAGCACTGGCATAACCAATAGGTCTGAGTTTAATGTGCATAACATACATTAGAAAATTTGTGGGATGCAAACAGGTGGGAGCAAGCAGGAGGGGCAGAGAGCTACCGTTGTAAAGTAGTCCCTAGTGCAGTTCTATGCAAGCACGTGAGTGGCGCTAACAGCATTGGAAGAAAGATGAATACTCCACTAGACTGAGCCAAGACGCGACTGACAGATCTCATGCCAATGGCTGAAAGAGACTGATCAAAGAAAGACGATATTTGAAATGACAGACCCAAACAATCTCTATTTATACTGTTAGCAACAGGTCTGTTTGACAGCTATGTTGTCAAACCCCAAACCTAGTAGCTGATAGCAAAGATGAAAATGGGCCATTGATGGGATGCCTCCGGGTAGCCATGCGCTATATAAATGTTAGTTCAATTCAATTCAATTCAATTGATGGTTAGGGTAGAGTGCCTCAGATTCTGCCACCGAGAAAAGCTTCAAATTTCACACAGCTGGTACCCGATATGTTCCCCATGTACGCGCACTTTGTAGTGAAACTGCATTCTTGTGCATCAGGCTGGTTTATGAGGTCTGACCTGAGACTGCTCATGAGCTCTCACTTGTGAGACCTTTTGTTAGCTTATTTGGGGCTTAGAACCCGCCCATTGCTAACCATTGGTTTGCTTCAGCATCACTCTCATTTCCTTGCTTCTCCTTGCGTGTGCCGGCTTCACATCCTCTTCGTGCGTTTTTCCCTCCAATGGAGGATGGTCCAAGGACTGCTTCCTTTTTTAGCCCAATGTAGATCCACTTCTTGTGTGCTTTTGTGGGTACTCTTTCTTATTTTAGTTGTAGCACTCCAGAAGAGTGCATCCGTTTGTAGGCTGACTCCACCTTCCCCTTCGCATTGTTGTTGCTTTCCCCATTGCTGTTGCAGCATTATTTATTGCGCCACTTTTGTTGCTTGCCTCCATCGCTTCTTGCCCCATTGTCGTTGTTGTCCTGTTGTTGTTGCCACATCATTGCGTGCCCCATCCCACCCTCCTCCCACATGGTTGCTCACATCACATCTGTCCACCTCTTGAATGGCTTGCACAGCCCCCTCCAGCATTATTGCTTTCCCACTCTCTGTCACCCTTCTGTGTTCTTGCTTGCTCCACCCTCTCACTCTTTGTTGCTTTCCCCATCTAGCCCGGTCAGGAAAAACAAGCATTGGTAAAGCCAATAGGTCTCACCTATGCAAGACCTATTGGCTATGACAACGTTTTTTGCCATGTTTTACAAAAGTGCGGCTGCTGTGCAGCATGACTTAAAAACATTGACAGAGCCAAATAGTAGGGCTCTTTGGCTTTGTTAACCCCTTCGCTGCGGGGGATATTCCCCCGCTGTGCTGGGGGGGAGGGGGGCGCGCACAGCGCTCACATGCTCATGACGAGCTGAGCTCGTCATGAGGCACGGCGCTCCTGTGCTCATGACGAGCTCAGCTCGTCACGATCGCACCCGTTCCCGTGGAACGCTCAGCACAGCAGGGGAATTATCCCCGCATGCGAGCGTTCCACGGCTCATGACGAGCTGAGCTCGTCATGAGCAACGGAGCGCCGTGGCTCATGTCGAGCTCAGCTCGTCATGAGCATTCAAGGGGTTAATGTTAGTCATTTTAGAAAGCAATAACACATTCTCATATATGTTAATCGTAATATTTTTGGTACACCTTTCATGGTTATTTGCATTACTCGTGTAACTAAGCATCAAAGCAAACAAAATATTATCAGTATGCAACAGTCTGATTTCAGCCTGTAAAATATCAATTCTCAGCTTTTAACAAGTGAATATAAAAATATTTGTTTGACAAAAACGACATAAGGATTGTTTTATTGGAAAATGAAGGCAGGATTATCTGTTCATTGCTATATATTTACTAAGTTCTCCATGTGCCACATATTATCTGCCACAATTTGGTAAATATGGGATGCAGGTACGAGAAATTGAAATGTTGCTCAGATTGTGGTGGCCAAGACTGGAAGCCGGGATTAGAATGTATGTCGCTTGGTTCCACAGTATACATGAGATGTCCACACTGGTTTCTGAAAGTATAAGTTTGTACACTGGACGATTCTTAGTTTTAGCTTTTTTGTCATTAATTTATAAACCACTGGTTAGCAAAGCCTGCTTCCTCTGCGCACAGATGTGAGGCACTCAATATGGTGAAAACACACAGATCAGACACACAATTAACAATCCAATAGAAAGTCCTGACCTTGGCTCGAATTCGAGGACCCACATGAACCAGAAAGGAGTCCTTAGATTGATTATGCAGATCAGATTTCTTCTATTTGCTCCCTGTACAGACAGCACTAATGTTAATCAAGCAAATGTGATGTTTAACTACTCATTCAATAGCTGCTGAGTATTAGTATCTGACGAGACTGAGACAGTGCTCGGAGAAGGTCGGCCATTTTGTTCTGTGGTTATCAGTCGTGTTGGAACCGTTTCTAGAGTAGGGGTGCTGCCATTCTTGTTACTTATACAGGAACAATGGTCCCTTACAACATAGATAATGCTACATCACTGAAGTCATAGGAAAAATCCAAGCATCACACAAAGAACAAGTGTAGCAAATGAGTCACACCCAATCAGCAGGAGAGTGGTAAGTGTGTGGTGTAGCTGGTGGTGCACTTTGGAGCACACTGTCACAAATATATTACTTAAGCATGGTGTGGAAGAGCACTGTAATTTACAGAAAGCTAATTTTGCATTGAAATTACCACAAAATTCACACTGACGTGCAGTTTTATGATAAAACTATGTAGCGCACAAGTAATGTGTGGAAATCAGGTTTCAGTAAATATTCATCATTTCCACATCACCAATTAAAGTGTCTAGATCTGTTTTGATCCTATTAAAATCTTTCTATCCATCACACTTCAGATGCACAAAAATAATAAATTACCTTTGTGCTTTCCTAAATGCTGATATATATTAATTTACATGTATCTAAAAGTTGTGTTTTTAGAAATAATTGACCTCCTACAGCCTACACTCCTTCTACCCAAGAAAGATTGTCAGATAATTCACTTAACAAAATCCTCTAGCTTTGACTCCCTTAACTTTGGAGTCAGAGAAAGAAAGTTAAACACCAATCTCTCTGTTAAAAGAATAAGCAGCAATGTGTCAGAAGATATAGCCTGACATTTGACCTCTGTCTTTAACCCATTCCGTGCTTGTGACGGAACCACTCCGTCACGAGCCACGGGCGCGCTGTGCTCATGACGGAGTGGTTCCGTCATGCCGCGGCCGCTCTGCCCACGCTGCATTAATTCCGCGCCTGCGCATCTGAATTAATGAGCGGGTGGGCCGAGACGAACCACTCCGTCATGAGCAAAGCGCACCCGTGGCTCGTGACGGAGTGGTTCCGTCATGCCGCGGCCGCTCCGCCCATGCTGCATCAATTCCGTGCCTGCGCGGCTGAATTGATGAGCGGGCGGGGCCGTGACGGAACCACTCCGTCATGAGCACAGCGCACCCGTGGCTCGTGACGGAGTGATTCCGTCACAAGCATAGCGATGCCGCGCGACCCCCCCTCCACCCCCAGTGCCGCAGCGGAATTACCACCAAGGGGTTAAACACACAGCAAATGCAAAAACAAAAACACAAAATGTAGAGGCATCTTTATTGCTCCTACGCCTTCTGAACCCCAGCATGGTTATTCTGGGGTGCTGCAGCATCCCCCGCACCCCTACTTCCATCATATATGGTTGGTATGACTAATCATTTCTCAAAAGGACTGCGTTGTTAGCTCATTGGATGTTTTGTGTAAACTAATTTATGTTTGCGGTATTGGAATGTCAGCATTAAAATCTGCTGGCGATATTTACATTTGTTGAATTGCATTGTTAATTAGAATATAATTTGCATTAATGAACAGTATATCACATGCTGCAATATTCTGTCCAGATAAAACTGGATTATGAATTAATGATCGCAGCTATAATACAGTACATGCTACCTTCGGGAAGCTCCGCGCAAGTTACTACTGACAAATTAACATACTACCAACTGCTTTCAATGATGACGTAGTCAACTACTACTGAAACAAAGCTGGTTAGCTCGTAAGGCCAAGAGTGAATGGCGGCTGGTCTTATAGCCTATACCTTTCCTGCAGGTATTCCCAGTTTGCAAGATAGTCTTTTCTTCATTGCTTCTGAAGTGCATGCCTTGGTTAGGGCCTGACCCTACAGAAGTCTGTAGATGGCATGCCAGCTGCTTTACCTGTTCACAGTAATGACACCACTCTGGACACAGGTAGTTTGCAGTGGAAAAAGAATATCTCATACTGCAACTACGCCATGCAAGCAAAGCGCGTTATACCATGCTTAGGCTGGCATTCATAGTGCCTTGGAAATAGCTTACTATGTGATAATTTGATTACCACACACCTTCCTTTAGGGTAGTATTGCCTTAACCGATTACTGAAACTTGATAATATCTCATACATTAATTGGAAAACCTTAGCAGTTACTACCAGCAAAAGTCTGTACAGATAAGAAGAAAACTACCAATACACATCATTGCTACTGGTTATTTTTCAGGAATAGATAAACCAGGTTAACTCATGGATAACCCCTCCCCCCCATGGTTATAAGGATTTAGTTATTGCATCAGGGTAGTATCAGACGTTTCAGTGTCCAATGATCTTTTTGTCTTCACTAACACAATATTTAGTCCTGGCCTTTCATTTGAAAAGCTAATGCTTTCTGGGTGTTGTAGTTTTGGTTTGCTTCTATTGAACTAATTCAATGAATGCACCTGATTGCAATGGTTAAGAGAAGAAAGCTAAAAGCCCATGTGGCCACTCTATTCCAGGTTTACGGTAACTGTTCAGGATAGAACATTCTGCGTGGCCAGGGCTGAGAAAGGACCTGGGGCACCTCAGTGGAAAGGGGCGTAGCTGCAATTGGTGCAGCATGTGCAGTGGCACCGGGGAACATTATATTGTGCTGTATTTGTCTACCCCAGGACCACTCAGAGGTAATTTTCCTTGCTTGCACCAGGGCCCATGGCATCCTTGCTATGCTACTGATGCACACCAGTGGCCTGCAGAGCCTGGGCCTCTCTCTCTGCATTCAGGGCGCATTCCCTGCCGCTGAGCTTGCCCATTCCATTACAGGTGCTCCGCCCCTTCCTCTGACCTTTGGCCTGATTGGCCCTTCCTTAAACCATGTCCTTTGGCTGAGCCTCAGCTCCTTAGGCAGGGTGAAGGGATGGAATATCGACGCCTCTGCAGCGAGGTTTCCACTAGAGTGCCTTTGAGTTAACTTGAGCCCCAGCTCAATAATCCTCTGGTCTCCAGGCGCTTACTCACCCGCCAAGACACGTGCCCTTCCTCCTTAGCGCGGCTGTTTCCCAACGCTCCGTATTCTCCCCGCGTCTCCCCTCCCCCGTCACTGTGTCTCTCCATGCCTCTCTTTTCTTTTCCTCTCTGTCTACTTTCCTGATTTCTTCCATTCTCTTTCCAGAGACCTGCATTTTCTAGCTGCTCTCTTTTTACCTCTTTGCTCTGTCTCCATATCCCTTTCTTTCTCGTGCACTCAGGTGGAGAAGTGTGGCTCAATGGTTAGAGCGGGAGACCCGGATGCAGAGGTCTGGCCTGGGACCAGGGTTCAATTCCCACCTTGGTGGGTCTTGGGCTCAATTTCCCCGGACCTGATATTCTCGCCTCAGTGCCTAGTCTAATCATGAGTCCCACTCTGCAACTCTGGGCAATAGCTTGCTTAATCTCCACAACGGCCCCACCAGTGCTGGGATGCCTGGCTTCACCTTGGTGGTGCCCAGGAGTGGGCATTTCACAGGGAAAAGCCAGGAGGAAGGGTTCCACAGCAGTATGAGTACAGCGCCAGGACACCTCTGGGTATAAGTACGAATTCATTTCATTTCAGTCTCTCTCTTACTCCTTCTGTCTTTCTCTCTTCACCCTCTCCATTTCTCTCTCACGCCCTTTCTCTGTATCACCCCTTCCCCCTTGAGTCTCTCTTTCACTGCATCTCTCTGTCTCTTTCACTTTCAGACTCACTCACTTGTTTCCCCTTTTTCTCGCTCATTAGACAGGGAGAGTAGCTGCAATACATTTACCAGGAGTGGAATACCTGCACTCTTCAGGAGCAAATAGGTACTTAAAGTTTGAGTACCTGCACTTATATATTCCCATTTAAAAGCTCTATAACTCATTCTTCTCAAGGCCCCACCCATACAGCCCTTCTCTCAGCCCACTGCATCAGATATTCCTGGCTCTATTATCTATGTCTTTACTTTTTGCTGCCAGATCTGATCTTATATTACTTATTCCCCATCTCTTCTGTCTGCCTCACTCCCATTCCTCCTCCCTTCTCCCTCTTTCCTCCTCTCATCTCTCTCTCTCTCTCTCTCTCGCTCTCTCTCTCTATATATATATATATATCCTGATCATTTATTGCCACTCTATTTTTTTCTTTTCTATTTATGTATCACTATTTCCTTATCTTGCTCACTGTCGCACTCTAAGTCTTGTTGCATCTTCCTTTCCCTCTCCCCCCTCTTTCTTGTCTTCATCTCTCCCACTCTATCAGCATTTCTCCCTCACACACTCTCTCACTCACCTCCTTCCCTCACCCTTGACTACTCTTTCTTTCTGCCTCACTCCCTCTCTTCTCACACATTTGGTGTCCCTGCCAATCTCTCAGTCTGTCGCTTCCCGTTATTGTCGCCCTGGTCTTTGGCCCTCTTCAGGGCTCGAGTCGGGCTACCATGCGGGTGGACGGCGTCCCCCCACTTATTTTACCAGGAGCTCGATTACTGGAGCAAATGAAGCCGCACATTCACTCTTTGGCCTCTCTGGGGCGAGATCGGAGCTCTTTCAGAACACGGCTCACGCGCTAGCCTCTCTGATGCAATCGCATCTAAGGGGTGAGCGAGGGGAGGCAATTAGTCTGATGGTGCAAGCCACCTTTCGTCGTCACTTCCTGTTGTGACGTCAGCGTTCCCCCACTTCTTTTTTTAGGACTTGTGCCCTGGCCCTCTTTCTTTCACTGTCTTCTTCACTGTTCATTCTCTTGGGTGCACTCCTGTTCTCTCTCCCTCACACATACAGATAAACCCTCTGACACTCTTCTATTTCTCTCTCTCTATATCCCTCTCTCTGTACCCCCCCTTTATTCCTATATCCCATCTATCTTTCTCCTCTGTTTCCTTCTTTCGCCTTGTCTCATTGGGCCCACATATCTCTCTCTCTCTCGCTCTCTCTCTCTCTCTCTCTCTCTCTCGGGTTGACTCTTCTCTCTCTCTCACAACCACACAAATACACGTATATACCCAAACTCTCTTCTTTCCCTTTCTCTCTTTGGGTCCCCTTCCCTCTCTCTCTTGCTCTTTCACACACACACACTTATTCTGTCTCACCTCTCTTTGGCTTCCTGCTGTCTCGAACACAGAAACTCACACGAACACAGACCATCACGCAAACATGTACCCCCCACACTCTCCCTCCCCCTCTTTGGGCTTCTGTCTCTGTTTCTCTCTTACAGAGCCACACGCACACTGTCTCTTTCTCCCTATCTCTCTCTCACATACACACAAAAACAAACACTCCAGATCACGCTTCTATTTTTTCACACTTAGACGACCCTTCTCTCTCTCTCTTCCTTCTCTCTGCCGCCCCTGCTCTCTCGCGCGTGTGCACGTGCCCTTTCTCTCTCTTTAATCGCCCTCTCGCTCCCGCGTTCTGTTCCCTTCACTCTCGCTCCCTTTCGCTCTATCCCGCTGCATCGGCCCTCTGTCTCATATAAGGTGCTTTCATCTTGCAGGTCTCCTCTAGTTTTCTCCGATTCTCGTCAGCCCCTGGCTCACGCGGGCCTCTCCCTTTTCTCTTCAGGCCCTCGCTGTTTGCACCTTTTTCGAGTCTTCCCTCGCAGTAACTCACCTTCCCCTCCCCCTCCCTGCCTCCACAACGGCTCTTTCTTTCTTCTCCTTGCTTCGCTCCTTCGCGCAAAAAACAGACCACGCAGGTGTTAAAGCGTAAAAGGCCATTTATTAGACCAGGATGCACAACTAACAATAAACAAAACATCAACATTAATAACAGCAACCCCCATATCAACTCTTCTTGCCTCACACCCTTCACCCACTCTGCCTCATGTCTCCAACCACTCCATGCCCATACCGTACCTCATCCATATCCACAAATCACCTAGCATCCTACCCCGATATCCTCTGACATTCCAGTCATGCCTCCAGCTCCCCACATCATTCAAACTCCACCCCCCCCCCAAGGGATGGGTGTGCCCGCTCTTGACCCCCCTATCCCTCCAAAGTACCGCCTACCCGCAGTCCTGGCCTAAACTGGCACGCCAAGCCAACCCCAGACCCCAACCCCATGACTGCAGGGTGGGTGGGTGGCCTTTCGATAATCCCTCCCGATGGTGCTGAGCGCAGGAAGAGGAAGTTGCCCTCCTCCCCTGCACTCTTATACCCTCCCCCTCACTCCACCCTTTCCCCCTAGCTAGCCTGATCTCGCGCGAATGACCCCGGGGGAAGACTAGTCTGCGACTCTGCTTCCCCCGGGCCCCGGCATTATCTGCCTCTGCCCCCTCTCACTTCCCCAGCGCCTCGCACGTTCCTTCTCTTTCACTACAAGCCACGTCTCTCCCTCCCTCTGCCCCGTCGCGTGCTTCCTCCATCCCTACCTTGCTTCTCTCCTCACCTCACCCCTCTCCGGTTCATAGACACGTATAGATGTAGTTTGGGCGCCGCGGGGGCGGGGCGGGCCCAGCGATGCGCAGCGCCAGTCAGCCCTGCTGCCAGATCTGATATTACACGCGCATCATCCGCGGTGTCACGCATAATCCAGTAGCGTCCGCCTGGACTGGGGAAAGTGCTCTGAATGGCGGGAAAACGAGAAAGAACCTGCCAGCTGGTGGCACGTGGGAAACCCGGAAGCCTTGCCCGAAATAAGGGCAGAAGGGGCCCACACGGACGCCATGGGCCGGGCCTGGTAGCAATGGGCATAGCAAAGGAGCTTGTGCTCTAATGCAAGAAAAGCAGAGGGGCAATCCTCGCTTGCCAGTCGAATACCTAAATTTATCCGTATTTGTGATGCCGTGGACCTGCACGTGGCCGACCCCTGGCCCTCTGCGCCTGCTGAATTAGTGACAGCTGTGCATTTAGCGGGTTGCTGTCTTGAAAGAGGGTCTGCTGTACCCCTGCTGGGTGCCTGCCTCTGAGCCAATGATGCCCATGTGTGGCTACCAGTGTCAGGGAATCCTAGGCCAGCTTTGACTGTTTTTATAGGGGGCATTACACGGGTGTCTCTGTTGTAAAGATATCTGCAGAATGTAGAGCAGAGGACACAGAAAAAATAAGTAAAAGAGGGCCTTGAGAACACCTTCTTTAGTTGTAAGTTGGTAGGGTGGGGTGTGCAGAGGCTGCACAGGGGGTGTGTGGGGGATGGAGGTTTTCCTGAACCCATCCTTTACAGAACCGCTTACAAAATGCTACATTCTTGACCCACTTAGAAGTGCCCTCCCAGTGTCTCCTGTTTCTGCCTGCCTTCCACCAGCCCTGAATTTACTGCTGCACACCCCACATCTGCCGGCCCCTACCCCTATGCTGGCAGAGGATAATCAACACCCATCTGCCCTCTGCGCCCACCCTTGCTGACCGGAGTACCACTCTTCAAAGTCTGACCTCGACTTTTGTGATTTCAGAGCTTTGTAAGCTTTTTCCTCTTCTTCGACCTCACTTTTAATTTGGTCGTAGCACTAACTTCTTTTCTACTGAAGTGATGTTAGATAGGGGAATGTAAACTCTCACAGCCACTGCTTGTCACTTGTGTACTTGACACTGTCATTGCATCAATAACTAATCCACCTGTCTGAATACTCATGACAATGACAAAATACTTACAACCACAACAAGATACATTGAATGACACACTTGCTTAGGCACCATTCTAAGACCAAATGTCAATTAAAACTATAAATATTTTGGAAGAGGAAGACTCAAACAGATCATGTGGCATGTTTCATCGACTTCTAGAATGATGCTACCGGTGTGGACTCAACCTCAGTTTGAGGAAGTTCTATAAAAACATCCAGCTGGATAAAGGCGGGACCCAGATAGACTTTAAAAATACCTTCAGGCAAACTTAAGGGAATTCCCATTATTTAGAGGTACCTCAGGTATGGTTAAAAAAATTAGGCGACAGATGATAATGGATATATTGGTCCAGTCATTCTGAATTCACAATCATGTTTCGGCACATAACTGTGCCTAAAAAGTCAAGGGCATTCTTCAGGGCTCAAAGGATCCCTGCTCCTATGATAACTTACTACCTAACTTACATGGGACATGGAGCTTCCTACCTCCACGCTAGTCCTGGAATCACCCGTGGAGAGATTAAAAAGAGAGTCATAATGGTCAAATGTGCATCCTTCTAGATGATAGGTTCATGCAAATGTCATTGCTAATGATGTAAAACAACAATACAACTTGTGGCACACTAGTGACACTGCACTCCAAGCGTAAAAGAACTGCACATGTGATGGTGAAAAGAAACGTGGACACAGATACAAGTCTTACTTCTTACCCTCACTAGATACTGCTAGGACTAGGGTGACCAGACGTCCCGGATTTGCCCGGACAGTCACGGTTTTTCACCTGCTTTCCGGGCAGATTTCGGCAATTTTAGTTTTTGTCCTGGATTTAGAGGGGTTCGACTGAAAACAGTGAGAGGTACTCTTTTGGTGTATTCTAAGGTTGAGCTAGTTAGCAGCTGTTATAAGTAAGCAATTTGATTAATAGGTATGATGTTGGTTGTAGAAATTGACATTTTATTTGTTTTCTTAATGCATCTTTTGTTGTCCTATGTTGATGAGAGCTGTTATTCTGCGCCATTCCGTGGATGAAAAAGTGTACTCCGTCTTCTATTTTTCTGTAATGTCCGGGTTTTTTGTTCTCAAGATCTGGTCACCCTAGTTAGGACCTCTTGTCGGTTCGGAGAGAGCACACTGGGCAGTCACACACCTAACTAAATACTGTCAGGACCTTACGACCAGGTCGGAGGGAGCACCATCTCTGCAGACACACACCTAACTAAATACTGCTTGCTAGGACCTCGCGGTCAGGTCAGAGGGAGCACCCTCTTTGCACCCTAGCCCCCACATTCTCTTCCTCCTTCACCAGCACCCTAGCTCTCACATTCTCATCCTCCTTCACCGGCACCCTATCCCTTTTAATCTCTTCCTCCTTCACCGGCAGCCTAGCCCTCATATTCTCAGCCTCCTTCAGCGGCACCCTAGCCCTTTTAATCTCTTCCTCCTTCACCAGCACCCTAGCCCTTTTATTCTTTTTCTCCTTCACCAGCATCCTAGCTCTCACATTCTCATCCTCCTTCACCGGCATCCTAGCTCTCACATTCTCTTCCTCCTTCACCAGCACCCTATCCCTTTTAATCTCTTCCTCCTTCACCAGCACCCTAGCCCTCATATTCTCAACCTCCTTCACCAGCACCCTAGCCCTCACATTCTCATCCTCCTTCACCGGCACCCTAGCCCTCACATTCTCATCCTCCTTCACCGGCACCCTAGCCCTCACATTCTCTTCCTCCTTCACCGGCACCCTATCTCTTTTAATCTCTTCCTCCTTTACCCTCACCCTAACCCTCACATTCTCTTCCTCCTTCACCGGCACCCTATCCCTTTTAATCTCTTCCTCCTTCACCAGCACCCTAGCCCTTTTATTCTTTTTCTCCTTCACCAGCATCCTAGCTCTCACATTCTCATCCTCCTTCACCGGCACCCTAGCCCTCACATTCTCTTCCTCCTTCACCGGCACCCTAGCCCTCATATTCTCAACCTCCTTCACCGGTACCCTATCCCTTTTATTCTCTTTCTCCTTCACCAGCACCCTAGCCCTTTTGATCTCTTCCTCCTTCACCAGCACCCTAGCCCTCATATTCTCAACCTCCTTCAGCGGCACCCTATCCCTTTTAATCTCTTCCTCCTTCACCGGCACCCTAGTCCTTATATTCTCTTCCTCCTTCACCAGCCCCCTACCCATCATATTCTCTTCCTCCTTCACCTGCACCCTAGCCCTCACATTCACTGCCTCCTTCACTGGCACCCTAGCCCTCATATTCTCAACCTCCTTCATCGGTACCCTATCCCTTTTAATCTCTTGCTCCTTCACCAGCACCCTAGCCCTCATATTCTCAACCTCCTTCATCGGTACCCTATCCCTTTTAATCTCTTGCTCCTTCACCAGCACCCTAGCCCTCATATTCTCAACCTCCTTCACCGGTACCCTATCCCTTATATTTGCATCTGCCTTCACCGGTACACTACTCTTTACTGTCCCACCATTCCTCACCAGTGTCGTAGCACCAGTATTCTGATCCCCAGTTCACTAGTGCCCAGCCCCGATAGTCTCACACCCCTCAGCAGTGCCCGGCCCAAAGTCACTGAACCCTTCACCCTTGTCTCAGCCCTGATAGCAGAGGTCTTTGAACTGTGGCACGGGTCTCAACTCATCTTGTTTGGGGCTGGACGCACCAGGCTCCGTGGAAGAGAGGCATTTATTGGGGTTGATACTTTTACACTTTTAGGGAGTCCAGGCTGCCACTAGGGTATTGGCAAACATGTATCTGATTGCATTTTTAAAAGGGATAACTAAACAAAACTGCAATGTTCAAATAGTTGTATATACTCAGGTCTGTCAAGTTTACAGAAAAATAGTGAGAAAATATATTTGTCATTGGGGGGCCCAGATGTTTTTTTTTTTTTTTACACAGCAGGAGTTGCTGCATTATAAAGTTTGAAGACAATTTCCCTATAGTCTCAAGGCCCCACGACCTCTGCGGAAGTGCCCTAGCCACAATAGCCCATGACTTCTTCACCAATGATTGCCCCTATAACCTCACAACCTCTCCAAAGGTGCCCTAGCCACAATAGCCCATGACTTCTTCACCAATGCTTGCCCCTATAACCTCACAACCTCTCCAGAGGTGCCATAGCCACAATAGCCCATGACTTCTTCACCAATGCTTGCCCCTATAACCTCACTACCTCTCTAGAAGTGTGCCCTAGCCACAATAGCCCATGACTTCTTCACCAATGCTTGCCCCTATAACCTCACTACCTCTCTAGAAGTGTGCCCTAGCCACAATAGCCCATGACTTCTTCACCAATGCTTGCCCCTATAACCTCACAACCTCTCCAGAGGTGCCCTAGCCACAATAGCCCATGACTTCTTCACCAATGCTTGCCCCTATAACCTCACAACCTCTCCAGAGGTGCCCTAGCCACAATAGCCCATGACTTCTTCACCAATGCTTGCCCCTATAACCTCACAACCTCTCCAGAGGTGCCCTAGCCACAATAGCCCATGACTTCTTCACCAATGCTTGCCCCTATAACCTCACTACCTCTCCAGAGGTGCCCTAGCCACAATAGCCCATGACTCCTTCACCAATGCTTGCCCCTATAACCTCACAACCTCTCCAGAGGTGCCCTAGCCACAATAGCCCATGACTTCTTCACCAATGCTTGCCCCTATAACCTCACAACCTCTCCAGAGGTGCCCTAGCCACAATAGCCCATGACTTCTTCACCAATGCTTGCCCCTATAACCTCACTACCTCTCCAGAGGTGCCCTAGCCACAATAGCCCATGACTTCTTCACCAATGCTTGCCCCTATAACCTCACAACCTCTCCAGAGGTGCCCTAGCCACAATAGCCCATGACTTCTTCACCAATGCTTGCCCCTATAACCTCACAACCTCTCCAGAGGTGCCCTAGCCACAATAGCCCATGACTTCTTCACCAATGCTTGCCCCTATAACCTAACAACCTCTCCAGAGGTGCCCTAGCCACAATAGCCCATGACTCCTTCACCAATGCTTGCCCCTATAGCCTCACAACCTCTCCAGAGGTGCCCTAGCCACAATAGCCCATGACGTCTTCACCAATGCTTGCCCCTATAGCCTCACGACCTCTCCAGAGGTGCCCTAGCCACAATAGCCCATGACGTCTTCACCAATGCTTGCCCCTATAGCCTCACGACCTCTCCAGAGGTGCCCTAGCCACAATACCCCATGAGTCCTTCATTCTACTCACCTCCCTCAACAATAGTATTCACTTGCATATTACTCTATGCCGTGTTGTTCTTTCTATATTTAATGGCCATAAACAAAGGTATTTAACATTATGCCAAGTATCCAGGAAAATAAATACGAGCCATGGCCCCTTCTGACACTCAACAATGGAGAGAAACAGCATGTTATACTCTATACCTCTGCAAATATGTTTTATGCCATGGTATTTTGTCATGTGCACTTGTTTTAATAAAATATATTTAACCAAAACCAGGATGCAAAGGGCTAAATTGCTGCAGCATTGTAAAATCACATTGTACAGACCTTGTTACTATTAGGAGATTTGTCTCATTTGTCATATGCAATCTGTGAGGTAGCAGAAATTGTTATTCTCATGTCAATTTTGCTGTACTTCGGTAAAAAAACAGAAAAATGACCTTTGCGCAGCAGTAATAAATGTGCAAAAGTGTGTTTATTAGTACAGTTCCTGTAAATATCATTGGTTTTTGGGTTGCATATATATATATGTGTGTGTGTGGTCTCGTTTTTAGAGTACCAGCCCTGATATATTTATTTGGACAATCAAGGATGCCAACCATCCTTGAGGAGTAAGACTATAGCCAAATCATGGCTGATACTGAAAAATGAGATGGGCACAGCCGCCTGCAAGCCAGAACCTTCCTTTGGAACAAGACTGCAGTGATATCTGAGCTGCCAACCTACACCACCCTCCAGGTATGAGCAGGCGTGGCTTGTGCAGGTAAGAGAGGTGGGGTGGGAGTCCACAGATGACGAAGAGGGACTTGTGATGCAGCGGGCGCAAGGTAAGCGGTTTTCGTTTCTTTATATTTAAGTTTACCTCGTCGTCTGTAGACCCCCCCACCCCACCCCGCCCCACCGCTCTTACCTGCACGGGCCACGTCTGGGTGTGAGTCGGCAGTTCCATCAGTGCCCGTCAGTTTCATCAACACTTAGAGGTGAGACTAGGGCACAGGAAGGGCTGCCAGTGTCGCTGCATACAAATTATTCTGCGGCACAATCAGTGCTGCCAGCCTGGCCATCAAAAAGAAATTAGATTGTGCCACAGGAAGGGCAGCAAATCTGCACCACCCCAAAAGAGTTAGAAGGCAGCACATTTAGTGCTGCCAGACTGTGCAACGCCTAGAAGTGACACTGGGGCACAGGGCAGGTGTAAGACTGTTGCACAATCAGGCATTCACATCTATGCTGTTGCCCAAGAGTGAGACTCCATTGCTATCAGTGGTTCCAGCCAAGCAGTCTTGACTGCCAGCCTGCACTGCACTTTCATGAGACTGGTGTACAAAGATAGTTTTGTTCACAAGTGCTGGGACGCCCCGTTGCTGGGGCAGCCATGCGCTATATAAGTACGACTAACATAACATAACATCTCTAGAATTTAGACTGAGACACATAGAAGGCTGCCAACCCCCACCATCTCCTGGAAGTGAAAGCAGGGCACTGACTGCTGGCCTGCACCATCCCATGAGAGTGCCTAATTTGAGCCTGGGGTTTTCTGTGCTGGGCACCGGCACTTAATTGTCAACACCGGCACTTCGAACAGTCTGCTACACAGGGGCGCTGTTTGTCTAATTTAGTGTTGAGAACAAGAACAGTTGTTTATTAATTCATCCTACATTCAAAATGTCTAATACCTGCCACCCAGGTCATTCTTATAGCTTTGGGGGCATTAACTAGTCTAAATTGTCACACTTGTAGGAGCGTGATGGTTAGTAGTTGTGTTGGTACTGTCATTGGCAGCACTTGCAATGACCATGGGTGGTGATAGCTGCAGTGGCTTGCTAACAAGGGCCCAGGCACTTATTTTGTTTACAAATGACCCACTGATGGGGAAGTATGCAAGAGTCTACAAAGAGACTGATGAAAAAAAGATGTAATCTAGGTTAGAAGTGGGTACATTGAAGTCTTAGGTTTATTGCCTCTTCCTAGCTTAACACTGCTACTCTCCTGTGCACTCCAGACTTTTTAAAAAGCATGCTATGCAATCCAATGCAATGCTGATAAATGGTACATTTGTGTCACCGACCTTGATAACTTGAAGGACACTTCTGCCACACAAAGAACAATGCTCTCTCATCCACCCAAGTGGATACCATAAAATTCAAGCAAGTAAGTCCAATCCTCACTAAAAGAGCTCCCATGTCTCTTCCACCCAAGTATCTAGCATCATGCTTTCACCCTTCCATCCAACCACTAATATGCACTATTTCACTTTTGCATTCTGCCATCTATTACTTTTTTCATCCATCCATCAACTCTGCCATCAATCCATCCATTCACGCGCATCCATTAACTCTGCCATCTATCAGTCTTTGCACCTATCCATCCACTCTTCTATCCATCCATCCAGCATCCATCCACCCATTCTGCCATTCATCCTTCCACTATCCATCCTGCCATCCATGCATTCATCCAACAATCTGTCCCCTCTGCCATCCATCCATCCACTTTGCCATCCATACATCCACTCTGCCATCCTTCTATCTACATAAATGTATGCACTCTACTCTCCATCCACCCATCCACTCTGCCGTCCATCCATCCTGCCATCCAGTCATCATACATTCATCCACCTTGCCATTCACCCATCCCTTCATCCATTTGTCCATCCACTCTGCCATCCAATTCACCCATCTTTTTACCCACTCATCCATCCATCCCTTTATTCTGCCATCCTTTTACCTGTACATCCTCCTAACCATTCACTCACTCAGTCATCCATCCATCACTTTACTCCACCATTCTTTCACCTGTTCATCCATCTATCCATTCACTCATTCTTTAACCCACTCATCCATACATCCTTTCACCCTTCCTTCCATTCAATATTCCTTCCATCGTTCCCTCATCTTTCATTCTACCTTGCACCTGCTTACTCTTCTATGGACACTGTATTCCTTTGTAAAAGTATTTAGCCGCTTTTGTCTGCTGAGATGAAGACAGAAAAGGCCCATAAAGAGCCCCACCCCCGCTGAAGCTGCTTAAAACTGGGGTTCACAACCTCCCTGTGCAGAACCGTTTCCTGCAGTCATGCCTTATCCTACCTCACTCCTAAAGTCTGGAACAACCTGCTCCTGAACATCAGAACCACCTACTCAGCTTTTGAATTCCACTAGAAGCTGAAGACCTGGCTTTTCACCAGGGTTGGATTGGGATTAAAAATCGGCCCGGGCACACTAAAAAAAGTGGCCCATATTGCCTTTTTGCAAAACACTGCTTCGGCGAAATTTTATAAAAAAATGCACAGATTAGTTTACACTGGGGAAACGCACCTGAAAACAAGTGAGGCCACTTTTGCTACGGCCCACTACCCCGCGCAATCTGCATATATTAATGGGCCGTCCCAGTCAGAGGAAGGGAGTCACACCTCTGACCCTTGGTAAAAAGGGAGGTAATGGGCGTCCATCTACCTCCAGAAAAGGCCACTCAGGCACCCACTGGGCAGCTCGCAGCATCGAACAACGCAGAAACTGCCCAAACCCCCAGGCTGCTCAAAAAAGCAGCCCACAGCTGGAACGCAGACACCTGCCCCTCGGGCATTGCCCGAGTGCACGCGTTACCAATCCGACCCTGCTTTTCACCCACCCCGACCCTTGCTCGGCCCATACAGCTCCTGCCTCAGCCCCAGTATACGAGTTGTGCACTTCACTCAAACACATAACACAACATAACATCACACCATCTTTTTTTGGCCATGGAATTCCGCCTCCCCAGTACTAGTGAGTCCATTTTGTTAGAATGTATACGGTCTCCCAAGTTCCACCCAATCCCACAGCGCAGCGCTGCGCGGCCTGCAGGGCCGCAGCCGCCCCGTGACCCCCTCGCTGGTAAAATGGAGACCCCCTTACCGCTCACGCAGAGGCTGAGGCTGCACAGGCTGTCTTCACACGAGTCCTCCTGGCTCTCCAGATCCTCCTCTTCCTCCTGCACCTTCCTCTCCTTGCCGCGCTTCCTGCGCGAGGGCTTCTTGACATTTTTCAAGATCTTGTTAACTTTATTCATTACTTTGGACCCAAGAAAAATGAAGCTGAAAGTCCTTCTTAATGTCCTTCTTTCTCTCTTTCCCTTTCCTTCCTCAACTTATTTTTCCTTTCGCCCTCCCTCTCTTCCTTCCACCTTTCCTTCTCCTCACTTCCTTTCCTTCTTCCCTTTCACTCTCCCTCCTTTACCTCTTCCTTAGCTTCCTTTTCTTTCTTCTTTCACTTTTTTATCTCCCTCCGTCCTTATGGCCTCCTTCCTCCTCCTGCCTCCCTTCTTGTCTTCTTCCACTTCAATACATACCCCTTCCTTCCTATTTTATTTTTTATATTCTCATCATCTCTATACCTATATTTCACTCCTTTCCTAGTTTTCTTTTTACGTCTTCCTTTCCTTTCCTTTCCTTTCCTTTCCTTTCCTTGCCTTTCCTTTCCTTTCCTTTCCTTTCCTTTCCTCTCCTCCCTCCTTCTCCCCTCTCTTATTTCCTCCTTGCCGTATCTTTCTTCGTTTCTTCTTCAACCTCCTACCTGCCCTTTCCCGTCACCTCTCCGTACCTCTCACGCTGCCCCACTTCCCCCTCTCTCTCTCTTGCTTTTCCTTCGGGTTTTCTTCCTCAACCTCAGCTTCCTACCTCACTCCCCGTCCTTCCCCCACTCTCGCACATTATTCCCTGTGGCTGCTCCCCTTCTTCTCTGTGTCTTCCTCCTCTCGCCTCTGCTCCGTGCTTGTTTTCCTTCCCCCAGCGCCGTCTTCAATCCACAGGGCGCGCACCGAGCAGACGCGGGTCGCTGGCTCCCGGGTCACAGCGCGGCACAAAAGCGCACGAGTGCGCACAAAGCATCTTTCCCAGAGAGTTTTTCTGCAGCTAAGCGTAGCCCACAGCTCCCCGGGATTGTGTGGGCTGACACCTTCCCCTCCGATGACTTACGCAAGCTAATAACTCTTCACGGCAGCTCCCTTAAGGTTTTTGCATTTCTGTTTTGCTTGTAGATGCTCTGTCAGAGTCCTCCGTTCCCTTTTCCCCAGGCTAAGCAGTCTGTTGCAGTTCAAAAGCGGCGCAGAGCCTTCAAAGGCGTGCTTTATTTCAAATCACTGCCGCGGCGCTCTGAACGACAAGCGCTCTGCAGAGATGCGGGCGCCTTTCAAACGAGGCATTTGCACCTCGAGTGGTCCGGATGGATGTTTCTCGATTCTCCATGTCACAGGGCGTCACGCTGGAATGTTATTGTGCATTAGCGCGTGGAAGCGCGCAGCTTAGTGTACAGGTCGCGCGAAGGGCCAGGCGCTCTGAATTAAATGAACAAAACCCGGGCTATGTGTTTGCAGAGGAACTTTATAAAGTAATCAAGGAAAAGAAAAAGATGAGACATACCTTTACAGCGAGACTAGGGCACAGAAACGGCATTATTATGTTTCAGAGATGAGTAGAGCGCTGTATTGCTGTTAGCACGGCCTTGCAGCGCTGTCAGAGTTGAGGGTACTCACACCCTGGTCCTGAGGATTCTGCCTCAGTCTGAAGTCTGTTTTCTGATTGTCTGAGTAGCATGATTGGTAGTGTGGGTGGGTGGTGTGAACTAAGTATGGGCGAAATTTGTGAATTTCCGTTCCGTGAATTCGCGCGAAAGTGAATTCGCGGTCCGCAAAATCCGCAAATTTGTGCAAACTTGCGATTTTTTTTATTTTGGCGTGTTCGCGGGGTTTTTTTTTCAGCGCGGCTACCGCGAACTTACCCATGCGGTCGTTTTTGGGCGCGACCATCTTGTTCGCGGGAGAAAACAACTTGGCAAACTCAGAATCAAGGTAAGTCAACGCAACGCGCACGAGATTGTATTTTTGAAGCGCGAACAAGCAAAAAAAATTCACAAACTTGCGAATTGCAGATTGGCAATTTCGCGCGATTCGTGGAACGCAAAATTGCCAAAAATCCACAAATTTCACGAGCGGAACAAATTTTTAGCCCATGCTTAGTGTGAACCCGGAATATCCACACCAGAATATTGATCAGACACAATCGTGAGCATAAAATATTCTAAATAAAATATCGACAGGTAATTATGTCTAGATTTTTTATACCGAACTCTACATATATGACATTTGCTGATATATGTATCTTCAAGGTACGTAGAGTTAGGAATAGGAAATCTATACTTCCTTATATGCCCTTAACTTTCGATATTACGTCACTCGATAGAACATGGTGTTCTTGTACAACGATTTTCTGGGGGGTTGATACATTCTACATCCAGGAGTGTAAAAATGCTTTTTTCATGTATATGTGTTGGTTGTATGTGTGTTGAACTGGTTAGTGTTATTTGTGTGTGTGTGTGTAGTCAGAGGTCTTTAACAGTCTCGGTGTGTCATATGTGGTATTGTTATGTGCGCTGCTCGGATTAACACATCTGTCCAGTGGTTCAGTGATCCCCATTTAAGCAGTTTAAGCATGGGCTGTCAGTCACTGAGCCAGATTGGCTGGTGGAGTGGGGCTCACTAAATCCTTAATTAGTTGCTTAAGGCCTGTTATGGCTGCAGCTCTGCAGACAAAATACCCAGAAAAAACATTATTAAGGAATACCATGACACAGGGGTGTGGGCAGAGGGGCTGACATGTGCAGAAAGAAACTGAGAACAAGAAATGATGACAATAGGGGCAAGACGTAGAGCGACGAATAAAGAAAGTGATCATTAGTGAGAAAATGAAGGAAGAAAAGATAAGGTTGAGAGATAAAAGATGGGTATACAGAAAAAGAAATTAAGAACAGGAGGAGAAAGGAAGGAAGGAAACGTGAAAAGAAATAAGGAAAAAAGTTAAAACATAGGATGGAAGGGCGAAATGGATGGATAGATGGGAGACGACTGATGGAAGAATGAAAGGATGAAGGGTTAATGGATGAAAGGGCGATGAATGGACTGATGAAGAGTGAAAGGATAGATGGATGGATGGACGATCAATGAATGCTAGGATGATGGATGGATGGACAATGGATGGATGGAATTATGGATCAATGGCCGGATGGATTTCTCATAGGCAACGTCTGGTTCCTCACTTCGCATGCTTGGTGTTATTAGAGGTATGGTTCAAAGAGGGGGTATTTAACTTTCAGTCTACTCCCTTGTATGTCTCTGAGGTAACTGAAGATTTCACTTGGTAAGGTTCTTAGAATCCCAATAAAGCAGTGTGCACTTTGGGTGGGAGTTGGTTTAGCATGTCATGTGCTGTGAGTAAGTATAGAAGAGCAAACCAAGGCAAGGTTGAGTAAATTCCAACAGCACCCTTAGACATGAATGCTCATTTCTTCTCAGAAAAGCAAGACTATAACCTCTTTCCCCAATAGCCAAGCAGTTTGATCTCGTACGACATAACATGCATATTTGTAAAGTGCACGTTAACCCCCAAATTGGCATCTTGGCGCTGTATAACAGATGCTTATTGTTAACCAACTCAATGGTACTCATTTTATCAACCTCAGAAAGGATGAAATGTTGTAAAATATATATGAATATCCATATATAAATTCATGTGTATGCATTTCAAAAGATATCATGCTTAGATGTATCACATTAACATGAGGCCTGGAGCTCCAAAGGACTTCCTATCTGACCTTGACTGAACACGCTTCAACAAGCTATTCTGTACCCCCTTAAAGGTCACTTTGCCTGTTCTGACTACATGATATTTCTTAATCTGGTTGTGCAAGCTGCTTACACAGTGCCGAGCCAGCCTTTCTGGTCTGCCCATATCTGGCTGTTTATAATTTGCGTGGTGCAGACATTGCACATCCATGTTAGCCATATTTGGTTTGGTGTCTTATTCTAGTTCCGCTGACATGGCATTTCTAACTGTATATAGCACCTAGAAACCTGTCACTCTGGGAAGAAGTGGTCTGAGAGCCCCTAAGGCAGGAGACCTGACTTCTTCCCTGCTAAGTAGCAATGATGCATGCTTTTGGTACCAATAAATACATTTCACTCTGTTTCTGAGCAAACCTGCTATGTCTGGTGAGTTTCATTCATTTGCTCCTGGGAGGGTGCCAGTATTTCCCCATCATGAAAGGCTGAGTGGAACCTGTGACCATGAGGTCGAACACAGGCCCCTGCAGTGGATGCATTAATCCACTGAGCCACCACACCCTGCTTGGACATCAACGTGCGTCTCTTCCTAGTGAACCATCAGTACTCATCTCTTCGGATGTACACACAGAAGCCATCTTGCAATTGGAGAAACAAAACCTTATTCTATAATTTGGAATAAAGAAGCCAATCTGTGGTCGTTCAGTATTGCTCTGAGTTTGGCGAATTTAATATACTTATTTATTATAGAGACCAATGACAGAAACCGCCAATAAAAGAAACCATGAACATGGATGGATGGATGGATGCAAACATCGTTCTAGACTATTTCACACCAAAATCTATGGTAATCTTGTGGCCACGGTCAGATATCTTCCAAGGCACTTTGTAATCACTCCTAGTTTATAAATTCATATCAGTAGGTTTAACATAGCACCTAACCTTGAAAAATACAAAAGCTTGGAGCCATTAGAAAAGTCACTAGTTACGCACCTGCCATGGAGTAGCAAGTAATTCCATGGGATGATTACACTTAGAAGTGTTTTAACTGGAGAAGGGGGGATTCAGTAGTTTTGTGATAGTGAGCTAGAGTGGTAAATGTTAAAGGATCATTCATCGACATTTTGGTGGAGTAGTCAAAACATTTCACTTCCAGTGTGCATTTTTATTCGGGCTGTATTTGGGAGTCAATGCAATATTTTCAGGATGAGTGATATGTTGTCAGTTCTGGCCATCCCTGCAGCATGATTTTAAATCCTTTGAAGGTGGTCAGATTGTTTTAGGATATACATAAACATGTTAGCCCAGCACGCTCAATATACAAATGTCACAAAGTACGCAATCAGTGATAAAAAAGTTGTTCCAAAGGTGAGTCGATGTTAGCTTTCAGTTCATTCTTTATTTTTCAGTCTTTAAAAGCTTTTGAAACCGCCAACACGTTTCGTCCCATCCAGGGACTTCTTCAGGGCTTCCAATACAAAGTACAAATATTCTGGTTGATAGGCGCTATCCAGATCTGCAGTAGGATGGACTTTGCCGAGGACCCTTTCTGGACCGGAGTTACCTTATCCGGGATATTTTGCTGATTAAAGAGAAATTTACCGGCTAAAACCATATGAAAATTAACCGTTGAGAAAGCGCACTAGCTGAAATCTAAAAAATCTTCCATCCTGAATATATGAGGGATTATCAACCAGAATATTTGTACTTTGTATGGCAAGCCCCGAAGAAGTCCCTGGATGGGACGAAACGCGTTGGCGGTTTCAAAAGCTTTTAAAGACTGAAAAATAAAGAATGAACTGAAAGCTAACATCGATTCGCCTTTGGAACAACTTTTTTATCACTGATTGCGTACTTTGTGACATTTGTATATTGAGCGTGCTGGGCTAACATGTTTATGTATATCTGAGGAATGCTAGGTTCTGGTGAATCAGCTTCTGAATTCAGGAGGTATAGGGAATTGTGCCTCCAGCCCGTGTTTTGTACCTCTTTGTTTCTTCAATACTGATAAGGGACTTTAGGACTTGTGCAGGCATCTATGCTTTGATTCCCAGTTTTGTATATTTTAGAGTTTTTTAGGACATTGACAAAAAGTAAATTACAGCAATGAATTTGAGATCACAGAATGGCGCTCAGAGCAAAGGTGGAATTAAATATTTTGGTAAATTATGTTGGACAGTGCTCCAGGACATTCTTTTGCTTTTCTTATTGGACATTGAGTTTCATTGCACTATCTATTGCTCCAGAACTCTGTAACTGACATTACTGTGTAGGTCTCAGACCTATTATAATGGACATGACTTTCTCAGATCCGCCCTTAATTAATGTAAATACAAGGACCTGGTTTTCTCACATTGGCAGATTGAGAACTTCTTGTTCTCAAATTGGTGGTGTACCTACATTTTTCTTCGGTAAGCTGAGACAAAGCCTTTATCTTCCATATCTGTTTTTCTAATTGTTTCAACCTTGAACATGACATAGTTATATTTTTGGTAGGTTTTACCCTTAAATAATGGAGGATCGAACATGACTTCTGACCTGGTTCACCTCCAAAGTAGAGTTCTCAGTTTCTGATATGGAGCTTGTTTTGATGTTAACCCTATGAGAGTTGGAGTGATGCGCTATGTCCTTATAATTTTTTTACTTCCACATCCCATTATTTATTCCAATTTCTTGTCAATCAGTGGTATTCCTCCAATCACCCGATTAAACCATGACTGCTCTAGTTCCCTTGGGATCGTATGCAAAAGTACACTTGTGTTCAATTTCATTGTGCCTTATTAATTTTCCAGTTCTTATGATTTGAATTGAACACCATTATGTCTACTCCAAATATTTCCCACACCATTCCAGGCCTCTTAATGGGACATACATTTGGTTTTAAAAGTACTTGAGATTTATCTGCACCCTCGCGCCCCTGACACTCCCTTACTCCAATATCTACACCAGACCACCAATATCTTTCTTTGATTTTCTTTTTTAGCATGGCATAATTCCACAATCCTATGTCTAAGTGTTCTTGGGAGCATAACTCTTCCTTCTCTTTTTAGGTTTTCACCACAAACGGAAAGTTTATCTCATACTTCCCAAAAACCCTGGTTCTCTGTACTCAGCAAATTTTTTGTCTGCCATACTCTTCTTACACATTTCTTTGTTTGATCCAACACTTCCTCTTTCTCAAGTGCTTCTTTCTATTCATCCATTTAATGGCATCCAATCCTTCAACACCTGTCCAAGCTACACTCAATTCTACCCAATTGTCTTCTTGCATTTCTCTCAGGGGAAGTGGCATCCTACTCAAACAATCGGCAAATTTAGTGTTCACCCTCAGAATATACTCTATTTGTACTTGTAATCCGTGAGTTTTATAGATTAAAGAGCTACCCTTGTGGTAGCAGACAGTAATCCGGCAGTTAGAATCCGGTAAGAGGTTTGCAATCACACCTGATCAGAATTAGGCCTGTGCAGGTGGAGTTCTGAACAACTCCGCTCCGCAGAGCGGAGCGGGGTTTATTTGTCACTCGCCAATGTCAAGTTAGCAAGCATGAGCAAGGAAAATCAACCTCCCAGCGAGATTTCTCAACGTGGGCGGTCGGATTTTTCAACGAGGGCGGTCACGAATGATCACGACCGGTCGCTTTGAGAAAACTTCTGTTCACATTGAGAAAGCTGCCACTCGAGTAAAAAATGTTCTTGTGCGGCAGAAAAGAAGTAGCGCCTTCTTCTGCTGCGCACGGTGCGGTTCGTGCTGATTTTACAGCGAGGGACAAACACCACTGCTGAAAATCAATGTGAATGACGTGGCCAAATGCACTTCACCACTTGCGGAACTCCGCGTAGCGTGGTGGAGTTTTTCAGTCACTTGAACTCTGTCCGTGCCTAATCAGAATATCAAAACCCCCAGCAAAGCTACTGAAATGTTTGAGACCCCAGACTACAGCTAGGGTTTTTCTTTCTGTTACAGAGTGGCGTTCTTCTGCTGGCGATAATGGTATGGAAGTGAACGCTAGTCAGTTCTTTTCCAGTATAATCCACCTTGGATAGGACTGCCCTAATCCAATTGCAGCTAGCACTAGTAGATATGATGTACTTGTTGTCAAGATCAAAACCTTGCAAAGCCTTTGCAGTACAGATTTCCTTTTTTATCACGTTGAAGTCTGACTGATTTTGAGCAGACTAGGTAAACCTTTCTTTGTTTTTAACATTTATCTCACATGGTATGTTTTCTCAGTTGTGTACAAACTGTGTGTAGAATTCTGCTAGGCCTAGGAAGGAACATAACTCATCCTTTCTAGAGAATGTTCGTGGGTATTGAATTACCTTAAAAAAATACTTTTTTGCTAATTCCTACCTTACATACTTCATGCCTTAGATAATTTAGAGTTTGTACTCCAAATCTACATTTTGAAAATTACGCAGCTCAGCTACGTTTTTCCTAGGCGACAATACCTTCTCATTATAAAGATATCATCTTGGATAAATGTTACCTTCAAAATTTTAAAACAATTTATACATCAATTTTTTAAATACTGCGGCTGATGATGCCATTCTAAATTGCATCCCTATAAACCAGTAAGAGGATTGTTGGACCTAATATTCATCAGGAGGCGTTTCCCTAAACTTTTTGCTTTTTCCGCCTGGTTTTTGCTGATTCTCTTGTGTGGCCTCTGGGGGCACTTTCCCACTGTAAATATAGTATGGAAGTATGAGCTACCTTCCTAACTGTTTTGATAATTGGTGCTGACTTGATGTTCTGAATCCTGGACTGTTTATTTGTTGCAGACCAGTATGTGTGCATGGACAGCTACCATGAGTAAACTCATGAGCAGCCTGCCAGGGAAGGTCACTGTATGTGTACACCCACACCTATGGTGCCTGTGATTGCATGTGCAGCCTGCTATTGAAGCCTTGTGCATGCGCACTGACAAACGCATTGGTTAAACCTCTGTTGGGTGGGTGCACTTTCACCCCTGGTGCTGGGAGTAGGTGTCCAACCTGATATCGCAGGTAGGTGTGCGCACTAGCACACATGTGCCCAGGTAGTGAGGAGTACCTGTGTGTGTTTTCACTACCTGCGAGGCTTGCTCTCCCCATAGGTTAACATGGGAAAGTAGTTGACATTGCTTGGGGCTGCAGTGGTGGATTGCAGTGGTGCAGCCTCATGAAGTTTTCTATCAATGGATTCACCATGCCAAACCCTTTCCAATAGTAAAGTTTTTTTTGGCATAACTCGCTTAGAAATGCCATTTGTAGACTATGGAATATTCTAAGAGTCTTGTGTGCCATGGTACCTGGCTCCAGTGGACAACAGGGGTTGGGGAGCACATTTGTGAATTCCACAGAAACTGTCATAAACCATTAGCATATCACTAGAACGCCAAGACCGCTGCCATTTGAGGGCTGGATGGGATTGATTGGAGAGAGAGGTTTTGACACTTAGCCTCTTGGGACTAGATCATGGCCCCACTAAAGATCAAGATCTGCAGTCCACGACCCCATGGCAGACAGGTCTACACTCTGTGGCTCAAAGGGAAACCTTTGAAAGGCACATGCCAGTATAACTACTGATGCCATCCTTCAGCAAATGGTGAGCTATGCTTGAGGGGATGCGGGACTGGAGAACCCGGACACATTGCCAGAGGACTGTGTTGTGCACATGGAGGATTTCTGCCAGTGATGGGCACCACATGCCTTTTCTGAATAGTGGCTGGCCTGGGCCGAGACCTGCTGAACTCTGGTGCCCTGAAGTGTACTCTCCAAGGACCTGTTGGTGGGCCCCATGTTGTCTCGGAGATCTCGGGGACATCAAAGATCTCCTGCGAGGGAGCTGTGCCCTCTCAAGTGCCCCCTGCGGCTACTGAATCCCATTGAGTAGGGCAGTCTGAGCGTGGAATTAAGACTTGTTGCTGGAGATTGGATTGTCTAGTGTGGAACCCCAGAAATCTTACCTGTATCTAAGGCGTGTGGTTCTAGTACTGCAGAGACCCTGATATTCCTAAACATCTAGTTGGTAGTAAGTGGATTCATCGGTTGCGGGACCCCACATGGCCTGTTTTGTCAATTGTGCTGCATCTTTCACGTGCGACACACTGACTACATGCTCATTGCAAGCGGTGTTCAATTCACAGAGTACGACCCTCGGAGTTTGGGGGTGTACCCATAATAGTGCCTCATTCATATAGTGCTGAACTTGTGCATGTGTGTGTGGGACCAGACTGGTCTGGTGCAACCTGTATCATCATGCACCAAACATTGTGCCTCAGTTCAAAGAAGGTACAGAATTTGCAACTCTTCGTGTTTGAAACCTAAAGTGTCTGGTGCAACCCATACCAACATGTACCAGATGCACTGCCCAGTTTGCCTGGGCACAACCCTGATTAATGTGTAACAGACGGGGGGCCTCCTCCCATCAAGAGGCTCCCCAGTGTTACTCCCCATTGCTCAGTTGTTCCCTTTTGACCCTTATCGCGGTGGAGTAACTGCTGTCCTCTCCCGAAGACATCTTGGTGCCAGGTAGTAGCAAGAGAGATTGATTGGGTTGAAGGAACATTTCTGCGACAGTTCAAAAGCGGATAAAGAGACTTCGTGACTCCATCGTGTTTTGAGACCTGTAGGTGAACTTCCTGAGTCACTGCTAAACTCCCCTTGTTTACTCCTACCTCCAAATTAAAACTTGCTATATATCCCCACCTGCTTCTGAGGACCGAGACTAAGTGTGACTTCGGCAGCATGCACCCCAGTATCCGGGATGCGGGCTGGTTATCTTCCATCCGGGAGTATAGGGCGATTGGAGTGACCTAGAAGGAGGAGGGAGGCTGGGGCCACAAAGTCTGCAGGGTGTGATACATTCACCTGATGGGTACCAGCAGCACCGCATTAGGGTGCTGATTGCGTATGTGTGTAAGAGTGTTATGTTCAGACTGGGCTGATACCTGGTGCAACGTGTAGTGGTGCGGAGTGAGTTTGTGTGAGTGGGAGGGATAATCTGCAGACCGCCTATGATCCACAACACTGGCTGGTGGTGCCTCTGTATATATTGATTTCGGGCCAAATCTAAAATACATTTGACATTGGGTATATCAGCATGGCTCTGGCCCTGGGTGATGCTAAAAAGTGTTCTTGTTTCATGTATGTACATATCTAATATTGTTGTGACCCAGGGGGTGTACCCTATAACTGTGCGGGACTGTATTTTCAGGATTGCTAGGGTGGACCTGGGTTGGACAGCGTGTCACACCGCATAAGGGTGTTCTCTAGCTCTCTGCAGGAGGGGTTAGATTAGGAAATGTCCACAGTGTTCATACTCTTGATATCATAACAATATGAGGGGGCTTAGTACTGCTAGCAATATTTCCAAATGTGTTTTATGCCGAAAGTATATGATGTTCATGTTATAAGATTGAATATGTGTGTTGAATATAAACGTTATTTACATACATCCTGTGTGAAGTCTCTTTTGTGAAGCTCAGTGTATTTATTATGAGTAACTGCTGTGCTTTTGCTTTACATATTGCCTCTGAGGAAAGCCTGACTGCTCAGAGCCAAGCCACCCAAGGGTGAGCAAATGTTATACAGCAAGTGTAATCACCTGCCCTTGACGGCAGAGGTAGGTTCTGCCTGGCTGGGGGCATCCCTTCAGCCAACCACAAAGTGCAGGTTCCATCAAGGACTGTTTTGGTCTAAAATTATAAATGCTCTAAGCTCAATCCAGTTCAACATAGAAAGGGCCCATTTCTGCGACATAAAAGTTTCCCTCTGACCTTCTATTCACAAATTCAAAAGTTACTGTCCTATATGCAACCGTAGGTATGTGAAACTGTTCAGAGAATATCTGGGTGTAATACGTGGGATTGGTGTCAGTACAACGCATGCTTTTACCACGCATGCCTTTACAACGCGGTTTTTACCACGCAGTCCATTACAACGCATAATGCTTTTAGGCGCTGGATAGTGAATTATTTAATTTACTATTCCAACTCCAGTCCCCGTGGATAGCAGGGAAGGTGTTGGATAGTATATTAAATACATTCCCTATCCTAGAGCGCCCCCCAGCGCATTGCGTTGTAATGGTTTGCGTGGTAAAAGTTGCGATGTAATGGTAGTGCGTTGTAAAAAATTCGTTGTAACCGTGCTACACCAATACGTGATTGCCATGAGCACCAACCAATTTTCCTTCCAACACTTTCATATCTACACTGGTATAAGGGGAACCTGAATCTGCTAAAATTAAAATCTGAGCCCCACCAAGTTTGATCTCACCCACAGGATTTTCCTGCAACTGTTTGTGAGCTTCCAAAGATATTGCTTGTCTAATTCTCATTAATAACTAAACCTAGTACACAATCCTTGCTATTCCAGTCTCCTTCTTCAAAAGTATTAGTATGGAACTCAAAATTAGTAAACTCTTTTACTGCCTTTATTCTGTTGCACTGACTAGATTTCCAACATATCTTTGCATAATGACCTTTAATGTCAGATGCAGAACACTGCTGATTAATTGCTGGCCAATGTTTTATTAAACGCTAGATGTCCTTGACTGCCACACCTGTAACATTTCTTAACATTGCCTTTCTCTGTATCATGAGTTACAGATTTTCCCTTCGTAGTACTGTTTCCCGCAAACGCTTTTCCCATAATCACATGAGGTTTTACTTCGGACACCTTTCAAAAGGTTTTACCCTACTCCCTATTTCCTTGGATGCTGCATTTCTGTTCTCTAAATACACTTTGGCACACTTGTTGGAGATCTCTGCCTTCCTTACAACAGCAATTAGTTCTGCTAATTGGGAATCCCCATGCGCCCACAATCTTTCTTGCATATATTCATTGTTAACGGACATTTTAATTGAATGTATGACGCGGTTGTTACACTGCGATACTCTAACAGCCCGATCATTACAACGCAAGTCGTTACAACAACTTGCGTTACAGGCGCCGGACTTAGGAATAGTATGATTTACTATTCCAACTCCAGTGTGTGGAACAGTAGGAAAGGTGTTGGAATAGAAAATCATTCTATAACTTAGTGTAGAGCGGCATCCAGCGTAAGTCGTTGTAACAACTTGCGCTGTAATGACCGCGTTGTTAGGGTATCGCGGTCTAATGACGGCGTTGTAATGGTCGTTCTCAATTTTAATTTGGTATCAATTTAGTTCATCATTCAATGAACCAAAACTACAAGTGATTGCAATTTTTTTCAGTGAAGAAACATATTTGTCGAATGGTTCAGATTTCGTTTGTTTTCTGCTTTAAAAATTAAATCTGTCGGTGGCAATAAAACAGAGGGTGACTAATAGTCATTTGATTTTGTAGAGCGCAATTTATGCCCAGAGGCGTCTTGGCGCTGCCCCTGATAGGTAAATAGGCAACCAGATATATCTAATCATGACTATACAGCCAGGGTTTTAGAGCTTTCCTGAAACCTAATGGAGAAGTAGTTGCTTTCAGCTCCTGAGGGAGAAGGTTCCAAATTTGGGCGGTGCAGATGACAACGCTGCTACCTTCCCAGGAGGACAGTTTACATGAAGGAACTACCAGATTTCTGGCAGAGCTGGAACAAAGAGGCCTTCCAGTCTGATACCACCTGAACCTTGCTTTCAGATAGGCTAGATCTAGACCATGAAGTGCCTCAAAAGCAATACAGAGGCCCTTGAAGATTATGCACTTCTTTATGGGAGGCCAATGGGGTCCACTGATGACTTGTGAGGCTACTGAGTTTTGGAGGATTTTCAATTTGTTCAATGACATTTTAGGAAGGTTTTGATAAATGCTGTTACAATTGTCTACTCTGTATAAGATTAATGCAATAACAGTTGTCTTTAACAAATTGAAAGGGAGTAATTGAGCAATTTTCATGACAATACGCAGGGCATAGAAGAAACGTTAGTCTGTTATCAACCATAACGCCATGGTTTTGACCTTCTTAACCAGTGTCAGAAGGGAGCCCAGCTCATCTGGCCACCATGAGGCGGGCCAGAAGGAGGTATTGCTGACAAATAGATGACATCTGTCTTAGAAGAGTTCAATTTAAAACAATTTTTGTTCTTCCACTGGCTCACTACCCTCATGCAATTTTGAAAGGTATTGTTCACATTTGATACCTTGTTAGAGGATGAAACAACAATCTGGGTGTTGTCAGCATAAGATACTAACAACAGCCTGAAGGACTTGATCAGGGTTGCCAAAGGTGTGGCGTAAAGATCAAACAAAGTTGGGCTCAATGATCAGCCCTGTGGTACCCCGCATGGTAGTGAAAAGGGCCCAGATGTAAAATCTTCAAAGAAGACAGATTGAATACGGTCTGTGAGGAAGGAGCGCAGCAAGGCTAGAGCTACACTTGCAATCCCTAAGCTCTGTAGCAGTCAATCAAAAGTTTATGATCGACTGTGTCAAAAGCTGCGGATAAGTCAAGCAGGATAAGGGCAGCATTACCACCCTTATCCACTGAGGCCCTAATTTCCTCTGTGGCTGCAATTTGTGCCGACTAGGTGCTGTGTCCACCTCAGAAGCCAAACTGTTTGTCCTCAAGTAGATGGTTATTTTCTAGAAATGCAGCCAGTTGAGTGTTCATGCCCTTCTCAACCAGCTTAGCCGGAAGGGGAAGCCTGGAAATGGGCCGATAGCTGTTCGGGTCCTGCATGTTTATGTTGGATTTCTTCAACAGTGGAAGAACAGTGGCTGCCTTCTACTTTTTAAGAAACACTCCTGAACTAAACATGACATTAAAGATCTTAGCCAGGTAAGGTCATTCAAGTCTGCTAGAACATTTTTGAAACTGTCATTTCCTGAGGGTAGTCTCAGTGGTGCTGGAAACATTTTCAGAGCTGCCATCAATGTTAGCTCAATGAACTCATACGGTTTGTGAAAAAAAGTCCAAGCACCACACAAAAAACAAGTATACCAAATAGGTCACTCCAATTCAGCAGGAGAGTGGAAAGGGTGTGGTATGCAGCTGGTGGTGCATTTTGGATCACACTGTAGCAAATATATTACTACAGCATGATGCGGTAGCACATTGACATTTTACAGACTTTTCCATTGAAGTGGCTAATAAATTAACACTGGCATGTTGTTTTATTGATAAAGCGCACAAACAATAATGTATGGAAATCGGGGTTCAGCAAATATTTACCATTTGCTCATCACCAAATAAAGGGGCCCATTAGGATGTTGGGCGGATCACCACTGCCATGTAGGCGGTGGCGATCTGCCCGACATCCGTGACCGCCCGCCACCTATTTTCCCCCACCATATTACAATGGCGGGGGGGACCGCGGCGGACGGAAAGACCGTCCGCCGCTTTTCCGCCCCCAGTCGCCTTGCGGCAGGGGCGGAAAAGATTCATATGGCTGGCGGTGTCTATTAGACACCGCCAGCCATATTATGATGGTCTCATTCAGATGCCTTTCCGTGGCGGCAATGCCGCCACGGAAAGGCATGCGGTCTTTACTTTGGGGGCCCCCATGGTGAAGGCGATGTGGGAGGTTCACATGGGGGGTACCTGTGGTACCCAGCTGCATTTGCATACACAAAGCGGCAGGCACAACGCGGTGCCTGCCGCTTTGTGTATGCAAATGCATTTAAAGCATTTTTAGCATTGTGGCGGGCGGTGCTGAGAGCACCGCCCGCCACAATGTTAAACATGCATGATGCACCCGCCACTGTGGCGGGCGCATCATAATACCCACTACGGGACCCCCGCCCTTATGGCGGGCGGTCCCTTCCCCCAATGGGATGGTGGGCGGACTAAGTCCGCCCGTCATCCTAATGGACCCCTAAGTGTCTTGATTTATTCTGAACCCCTTAAAATCTTTATTTCCATCACTGTCCAGAATTACCAAAAGTTAGCTTCATTTGTGTTTTCCCAGTTGTTATGTTTGGAAATATTTGTACAGTTCATGTACAGGTATTTAAATGTTGTGTGTAGAAAAAAAACTGATATACAACAGCCTTTCCTTTCACACTCCCTGTACCCCAAAAAGATTGTCAGGTAGTTCACTTTGCAAAATGCTCTAACTCTGTAGTCGGAAAAAGAAAAGTAAACACTAATCTATAGGTTGAAATGAGAAGTCTGACATCTGACAATTAACAAAACCAAAATTCAAAGGCATCTTTATTCCTCATTGATCTTCTGAGTTCTAGCATGCTTACTTTGGGGGTGCTGCAATACCTCCCACACCCATACTTCCAGTGCCTATGGGTGGCCTAGTTTAAAAAAAAAATCTATTATAGACCTTTAGACTTTGGGTCCTAATGTATGAAACATTTTTTTCTTTCTTGTGATAAATCTTCATCCCCACTACAATCTATGTAGTTTATGACATACTCTTTCCATTCTTACCACTTTAAAGGATGGTATCCGGGATTAGCTAGAAAAGGCTGAGGAGGGGTTAATAAAAAAGTTTGTGAAGCGCGCATAGTGCAATTAGTTTGAAATAATTAATTACTATATAAATAACCCCAGCCTCCTATAAATAATAGATCTTTCTTGAGTTTCTAAATACAGGTAGGGATTTTCTTTCAGTTATCACTAGCCTGTGAATTATATGCGGAGTTGTTATAAATAATAGTAAGCTTCAATGTTATTTCCAGAATAGTCTTACTGTATAGTGGAATTAAAGGAGCAATTCTTTTTTTTCCCCCGGAGTTTTGAATAGCATGAACTTGAACCAAAGGTATCAGAGCGCTTTCCATGAGCATCAGTTGTGTTACCGATGGAAAAATTAATCTTTTGTTAGGCACAGAGAGATTAAGGGCCATATGTATCATTCCAAATTGTGATTGCAATCGCCAAAATTCACAGAATTTCGACGTTTGTGATCACAATTGGGCTTAGTGGTGTGTGTTAAAGAAAAACTGCCTCGCAAAATAAGGAATCGCAAAATTTGCAATTCCCTAGTTTGCGATTGCATTTAAGGAATCGCAAATTGCGATTTCTTAAATGTAATGTGAGAAGCACAGAAAAAGTGCAATTTGGCCTTAAGGAATCGCAAATTACCACCAACTTCAAATTGGTGGTAATTTGTGATTTTTTTTAAAAATGCACTTTTTTGCATTTTTGAAAATGTCATGTGGCGCACATACATGCCCTTATGGCATGTATGTGTGCCACATGTGCACACATGCACATTTCAGGGGTGCAACAGGGTGTCTTTTTGACACCCTGGCACCCTTGAAATTGCATTCTCAATTTGCGATTCTCTAATTGAGAATCGCAAATTGAGAATGTCTTGCCATTCATTTCTATGGGCCTAGAGGCCCCATAGGAAAGAATTGGGAGGTATTCCTTAATTGCGAATCGCAATTTGCGATTTTAAATTAAGGACTATGTAGAATTCGCAAAATAATTTGCAAATCCTACATACATAGGGTTTTGCGATTCTCAAATAGCGATTCGCAAAAAAATGCTATTTGAGAATCGCAAAATAACATTGTGATACATATGGCCCTAAATGATTTGCCCAGAATCACAGGATGTTGAGCGTCCCTGCCGAGACTCGAATGAGGTTCCCTAGCGTCGAGGGCGACCAGCCTATCCATAAGGCCACACCAGTTCCCCAATTTGATCCGAAGATTAGTCTCAGGTGCACTTTGATCAGTTAAATCAATTGTTCTTGAAGAACACTAGAGCTAAGTAATTAGCTAACAGTTACTCTAATCCTCACACGTGTGCAAAGTTTTTCCCATCACCAAATGTTCAGAGTATAGTATTATTAGTTCTGTTGACTGCTACAGCATTGTACTCTTTTGTTCCCCAATTCGAAATGGACATGCGCAACATTCACTGCACGTGACCCCACAGCGTGATGATGCGGATGATTAGAGACATGGTTGGGCTGAAGGGCTGTGTGGTCGAGGACTGAATAAAGGATTAAATTTACATTTGTGTCTGAGAGCTCATTGACACAACACTTGTGCAGTGATTCCTTTGCATCTTCTCACACACTTCTGAAGTTCGTTCGGGCTAAGTAGGCTATCTCCTTATACACTGGATCATGGGATTTTCATAACTGGCATTTTATTTTAGTCCTCCACATCACTTTATGCACTGCTTTTGTGAAGTTGTTACTTTTTCATTCAAATCAAAGGGTTTACATTTTCAGATGATTGGTGGTCCACAGCTATGTAAATTGATTAGCCAAAAAATTGCACCATGTATCAAGTGACTGGGACATAAGATAAACCATACCCATTGGACTACTGGTCCATCCTAAACTGGAAGAATGGTGATTGTTTAAAGTCCATTATTTGTCTCTGCTCACTTCCAAACCCTCTAGAATCCCCTTCTCTCATGCACCCTTCCCTCTATTCTTATGTTCACCTCTCTTGTAACCACCCCAGCCCCTCAATTTTATATGACACTCGACGACTGTGGAGAAACTGTGGCCCATCCTTCTCGACCACTCTTTAGCATTTGACACAGTCTCCCACAACATTCTCATCAACAGACTCTACAAAATAGGTATACGGCAAGACACTTCCTTCCTTACAGGATGCACACAGAGCATCCAACTGCCTTCCTTCACCTCCACACCCACAGACATCATATGCGGTGTACCATAAGGATCATCTCTCAGCCCCACCCTGTTCAACATCTACATGACCCCCCATGCAGACATCATCTGATCCTACAGACTTGAAATAATCTCTTACGCAGATGACATTCAACTGATCCTCTCACTCACCCAGGACCCACCAATGCCAAAACCAGATTCTGCAACGCCACGACCAATGTTGCCAAATGGATGAGAGACAAATGCCTCCAGGGCTGGACTGGCCATAGCGGGCACCAGGCGTTTCCCCGTAGGGCGGAAGGGTGGGTGCCGGTTTTTGACTGGCGGGGGCTGTTTTTGCTACTGGGGGCCGGTTTAAATCGTCCTCTTGTAACAAAAGCACAGCAGCAGAGTTGTCCCGCTAGCTCACAACCACTGCCAGGCCAGTTAGACATAATTGCCAGGGCTGTTTAGCTATCCCACTCTGGCCCTGACTGCCTTTAGCTCAACTGCGACAAAACTGAAGTACTGATCTTCAGGAAGACACCTCTGCATGGGACCACAGCTAGAGGCCTGAAGAACTCAGACCCACACATACTGACCACACAGGCAGCGTCTAAATCATCTTCTGCAGCCAACTGACCATGAAATAACAAGTTAACTCAGTCACCTCCTCCTGCTTCCACACACTTCACAAGCTCTGAAGAATCTTCAGATGGATCCCAATCAACACCAAATAGACCATCACTCAGTCCCTCGTCACCAGCCGCCTCTACTACGGCAATGCACCTCCATCCAGCTCCTCAAAAGATTCTAGATCATACAGAACGCTACAGCAGACTCATCATGAACCTCCCCAAACAAACCCACATTGCTCCCCACCTGAAAGTCCTCCACTGGCTCCGTATCTAGAAAATAATCCTCATGCACGACTACAACGTCCTCCACGACCTAGGAGGACCTGCCTACCTCAACCATCGGCTGATCTTTCACCAACCAGCTAGACACCTATACTCCTATTCACTCACCTTTGCACACACACCCCACATCTGCCACACCCGCAGTGGCTGCTTCTTCTACATCAAAGCCTAGACCTGGAACAACCTCCCCCTCAAGCTCCGTATGGCCCCCTAACTGGCTGACTTCAGAAAAAGACTAAAGACACAGCGCCCAGATACCCTTAGGGGTGACAGAGTTGCGCAAACAAATGCTGATTGATTGACTGATGAAGTGCACTTATGTTTTATAGGTAGATTCATGGTATTCAATATTAGCCACAGTGGACCTTCACAACATCATAGAAATCTTTTGATTTATTTCTCATATTTCTTTTATTGATGTTTGCAATTATTCACCTGACCTGATGTGCTGATTAGGCCCAAATGAAAACAATGCCATTTCAACGATGCACTCAAAAGGATGCCCAGGAACCAAACACAAATTGGAACACTTCATGACCTCATAATGGGCCAGATGTATCAAATGGTTTTGCCCATTCTGTGTCTATGGGGAAATGTGTTGATACATATGGCCCAATGAGTGCTAAGTACTACATAGGTAATGCAATCAGACCACTCTGGAAGCCTTTAAGGCCTCACAAGGGGTATGGGGAGTGCTACAAAAATGCCAATGCAGCACCATACAATACATCCATACACACGTTCAGGCATATTCAACACACTGCTCAACTGGGAACACAAAATCTCTGTTCCTACCTCTTTTGTGGCCCATAGAAATCTTGTTACATAGCATTACATCTCTGTAGTTTATCATGCATGCAAAGCACAGAGAATTGAGGGCACCAGAGTCCCTATTTAGTAAGAATTCTCACCATCTGCAGAAACTGAGCGATGAGTATATCAAAAGACTCTACCTATGTACTGCTGGCCATAGCAAGGATCACAGGACCAGCTCCTGAGAGAGCCTGTCTCTTTAAAGCTCTGTCAAACAGCCTTTACTAGTTTGCATCACAGAGTAAGATATCAGCTCACAGCCATCCCTACACTCGGCTGTCTAGCCGCCAGCACTCCGGAAACAAGGCAGTGAGCGAGGAAAAGAAACCATGGCTCAGCTAATTAGCAATTATTCCAAAAGCAGCCCCAAGGACAACATATTTAAATGCTGGGAAATAAGAAGAGAAAGGTCTCTGGAGGGAGGCTGAGGAAAAACATTACATAAAGGCAGCACATCAAAATTCATTTCTCACAACATCAGAACATTGAAGAGAGCAGCCTGTGAAGTCAAAAGTGCAGATGAAGGCTCTGATGTGCAATTCCCACTTGCAAACCAGGGAAGTGCAATTTGCACACTGACTGGTTTGTGAATGGGGATGCAATTTCTGATGTGGCGAGCGTACTAATAGATTTCATGGCATATTGTCCGTTTACAGCAGGTCTAAAAATGGCAAACAAGAGTTAATTAGGAAGTTTGTAAATTGCAACTCCCTGTGATTAGCTCTGAATGCAGGAATGGAGGTCTGCAACACACAGCAAGCAGATCACTGTCCTTGCATTTGCGTTTACAATTTTTTTAAGCAGTTGATGATATATGCAATTACATAGTCTTTCACACCCAAATGTAGGCAGTGCCAGATCCAGTCAGACACTTATACACCAATTGATTAGGGTGACCAGAATTTTAAAGCCAAAAACCGGGACATTTGTTAAAAATAGAAGGACTACAATTTTACTTCAAGTGATGAGAGCGCTCCTCAGCAAAAAATTACAGAACAGGCAGTAAGAACATACATACAATGCTATTTTTAAACCCAGTAGCAGGCCTGTTAATTGAATTGCTTTCTTGAAACAACTGCTAACTATCCCTGCTTTGTAAAACATAAAAAACACCTCCCACCGTTTTCAGTCGACCCTCTCTAAAAACGGGGACATGAGCTAAATTTCTTGAAATTTGCTGGGACAGCTGGTTAAAAACAGGGACCGTCCTGGCAAAACGGGGACGCCTGGTCACCCTACAATTGATATAACCAGCAATCACTGCGTTATAGACAGATATATACAGCCACACACCCAGTTAAACAGCTGGTCGCCTACCCATACAGGCACTGACATGCTTCTGTAAAAAAAACATAGAGCCACTCACACATCCTTTGAGGGGGCAACAGAGGCACTTACACATTCACTAACAACCCACAAAACCACTCACAGACCCACACTGGCACTCACACACCCACTCACAGATTCATAGCGTCACTCACACACTCACTCACAGTTCTACACAGGCACTCACACACCCAATCACAGGCTCGCTCAGGCACTCACACACCTACTCACAGGCTCACTCAGGCACTCACACACCCACTCACAGACCTACCCAGACACCCACTCATAGCCATATACAGATCCACACAGACACTCACACAATCACTCACACACCCATACAACCACTGAGACAGCCACTCACACACTCATACAACCACTTACACACACACACCCTCACTCATACTGCCCCTCACTTACCCATATGACCACTTACATACCAAGTCACCAACAGAGCTACCCATTCCCCACTCACACACCCACACAACTGCTCGCACATCCACTCACACAGCCATGCAACTACTCATACACCAACTCACACACCGATAGAACCACTAAGACACATATTTAAAGACCCATATAACATTTACACTCTCTCTCACACACTAACAACTACTCACACACCCAAAGAACAATTCACACACCCAGTCATACACCCATACAGGCAGCCACATACCAAGAAAACCACTTGCACACCCACTCACAGACACACACAGCAACTCACATATCATAGCCACTTGAACCGATACAGCCTCTCAAACACTCATAAACATAGTGATATAGCGACTGACACACCCAGTCACACACTAATACAGACAAAAACAAGCCCAGGCAGACACTGTTACTGACACACCCAGGCAAACACCAATATGGCCAATGATACACTCAGGCACACACTGATACAGTCATTGTCACACCCAGGCAAACACTCATACACCCAATAACACACCCACTCACATGCAGATAGAGCCACTTAGACACCCAAGAAAACACCAATACAGACTGTGACACACCCAGCTACACACCCATACAGCAACTGACAACCTCCAGCCAAAGACAGGTACACTCATTTACACACCCAGGCAAACACCGATACAGCCTCTCAAATACCTGTGCACACTCAGATACAGCCACGGAAACACCCATCCACACACTAATATAGAGTCCGACACACCCTGACACACATTGTTAGACACTGTCCATTCCCTCCCCTTCTTCCCTCCCCCCTCCCCTCCCTTACCCTCCCCCCGCCCCAAACCCCTCCCTTTATCTTACCCATCCACACACTAATATAGAGTCTGACACACCCTGACACACATTGTTAGACACTGACACACCCAGGCACACAGCTAGTGACACACCCAGTCACTCTCTGATACAGAGATTGACACATCCATGCACACACCAACACAGTCACCAACACCCAAGCTCACACCAATGCAGATTCTGAGACACCCAGGGACACACCGATATAGCCAGTGACATACCCAGACACACACTGATCCAGCCACTGACACACCCAGCTACATTCTGATACAGAAACTTACACACCCTGGCACATGCTCATACAGCCAATGACACACCCAGTCATATATTAGTACAGCCACTTAAACATTCAGCCAAACACAGATACAACCTCTCAAAAACCCATACACATACTGATACAGCCAATGGCACACCCAGGCACATACTCATACACCCAATAACACATCCACTCACGCATCGATAGATTCACTTACACACCCAGGCACACACTGATACAGCTACCATACAGAGACTGATATATTCATCCACACACTGATACTGCCACTGATACACCGAGACACATACCGATTCAGCCACTGACACACCAAGTCTCTCCTGGATACCGTCACTTACACAATAAAAACACAGAGTTAGCTCTTTGTTTGACTAGATGGTGGTTCTAACAAGAACCTTTTTTTGTAGAAAGTATTTTTAACAATTTTTTTTTTAACCAAAACCTTTACAGGGTACTAAAAGGGTAAGGTAAGGGAACTGCAAAGAAACAATTGGCCTTCATGTTCAAAAAACATTGAGTGGCAACTGGAAGCAAAAGAAAATAAATAACAGCAATATTTCTTTGCTGTATCCAAGAATGCACCCAGAGAAGACATTTTTACAGCGACAAGCATGTGGAATTTTGCACATTGAATATCCATCTCACTTAATTGTTTGCAGGCAGCTGGTATGGGAACGACTGCAGCTGATGATGGTTTTCCCAAGGGTGCTAAAGATGTGGACTGTCCTGCTGTACCTGCTTTTTCCTGCATCATCCAGTTGTAGGCCCTTTCATGAATTATTTTGAAGCGTTTCCATATGGAACTTGTCCCATATGAATACTTCTTTGCAGTGCCCCTAGATAACTGCTTCCCGCAAATACTGCACTGCACATATTTGGCTGTAACATTCTGTTCTCTTGATGGTATTGGAAAATGCTTCCTGACATCCTTTTGTATTCTTGGAGGTGGTGTATCTTGCTTCTCAACCTCAATAGGTTCTGCATGTTTATCCTGGACAGAAGATGAAGCTTCAGCCATTCTATCAAGTTATTCACGAATGTGAACAAAAAACAGAGCACCACTGGTTCTGAATCCTCTTGCTACAGAGTTCACTGGACAAATATCTGTTTTTGGGAGTGGTTTTACATGTACATGGGCCGGGTACTAATGTACCCAATCAAAAAGCAAGGTTTAGGTGTGTCATCGAGCGAATTCAAAATTATAGTCCACACATTTGTGAATTTGTGAATCTCTTAAAATGAGTAACCCCTGGCCGAGACCTCCGCTCTGCCCACGGAGTGTGCGGAGTTGGCCAGACCCCGCCTCCACCCCCCATTATAACAAGTAATTAAACATTAATAAAAAAGAAATTTAAAACCACTTACTTGTACTGCGGCGTCCCCGGGCTTCCCTCATCCTCTTCTTCACCATCTCGCTAATCCTAGTGAAAACTGCGCATGCACGCCCAGTTTTCACAAGGATTAGCAAGACAGTGAGGAAGAGGAGGAGGGCAGCACAGGTAAGTGGTTTTAAATGTATTTTTAATTAATGTTAAAATACTTGTTATAAAAGGGGGGTTGGAGGCGGGTGGAGTAGTGGAGCGGAGTTTCACAGAGTTTGTTTGAAACTCCGTGGACCTCTGCGTAGCCCCACTATGCACACTATGCCTGGGGTTAAAAATGAGTAACATTCTTGAAAAACAGATATATGGCGAGATAAATATACTTAAAAATATGTTCACCCTGATGTCATTATTAAAAGTAGAGATGTAAATATTTAAAATCATTTTTTTAAATTTCAGTGAATCCGTGAATCATAATTTGCGGATTCATTGCGATCATGAGACCGTAATTAATAACTATAGAGTACTTGTAGTTCCGTCTATGGTTTTGGACCCACGGAGGTACCGCGGTACCCCAAAATAATTTTTCAAAAAAATAAGATGTGTTCAATTACATTTACAAAAGCATTATATATTTTAGATTAAGTACCTTTTAAAATGTATATAAAGTATATTCTCTATACAAAATATCTACAGTTTTAAAAGAATAGTACTAAATTATAAAGCAAAATAAATTGTAGTATACTAAGTACTAAAAATAAACCCTAAACATGTACTTAAAAAAACTAGACATTACAGGCCATAATGCTTTGAAAATAGAATTTAAAACCTTTGAAATTGACTGAAAAAAATAAAGGTTACAGGGACGCTATTCTAAGGCTCAGATTATGCATGCACTAAACCATAGAAATTCAGCAGTTACCTGAGCTAACTGTAACTTATCCCCCGCTATTCACTGCTAATGACCTCACATATTACATCTCTCATGACATGGTCAGTGACATCACTGATGACATCTCAAATGATATCGCTGATGACATCATCCACAGAACCACCCATACATCCACTCACACACCCACACAAACACTCCCAGAGCCACTCACACACCCACTCATTCACACATACAGCCACTCCCTCACCCATACAGTCACTCACTCACCCATACTGCCACTCACACATCCACTCCCTCACCAACACACCCAGTCACTTTCCCATACAACCTCTCAACAGAGCCACCCACATACACATTCACACATCCATACAAGTGATCACACATCTACTCACTCACCCAAACAGCCACTCTACATTCCCTCTCCAATACAGCCACTTCCACACTCAGTTAACCAAACTCCCACTCAAAGAGCCACTCACTCAGCCATACAGCCACTTACACAAAAACCCATACAGCCACTCACACACCCACTCATCCACCCTTACAGCCACTCATGCAGCCACTCATACAACCATACAGCCACACAATACAGATACTCACACAGCCACTCACCCATACAGCTAATCACACACCCACTTATTCACCCATACAACTACTCAAACACTTGCGATAAAAAAAATGCTTTTTGGGCAAGGTGGGATCTTTTCAGCACCTAAGCACCAGGCATAGGGGGTCAAGGGTATTTCTATCCTGCCCTCTTCTCATTTTTTAAACTTTCTTGTTTGGGACTCGGCTGAGTCCAAATCCCAAGATGGCTGACATCACTTCCTGGTTGAAGTGTTGGCAGCCAATCAGATCGCTGTGATAGAACAGGAGGACTCGTGCAGGGTTTGCACCCCGCTCTTTTAGAGATACAAATTTTATTTTTCTTTGATATCTCCAAAACTACTGATTGTATTTACACCAAATAACAAAAAGGTTGCTTTCTTTTGTGTTAAAAATATTTGTTGAATTTATAATAAAGCAATAGACCAAACAAAAAAGAGCACTTCTGAAGTACATTAAACTTGCAATATTACATTTTGATAAAATTGCATCTATACAATGAGAATTGCAGTGTAATAGGAACTAAAATGTAAAAATAAAAAGGGGATGAATCAATACCTACTGGTAATTAGTATTACGTAACGGAGCCATATATTAAAATCTAACAAACTGTACTTAATATATAATATAAAACAATTGATAGTATAATGTTATATAATTATCAATTGGTTTCCAAAAATGAATGGTAAGTGGATGTATTATGAACAACACCCAACATAGTCAAATCAGCTCCCTTTCTGGTAAAAAATATCCATGACCACCATGCATGTACTGATAATAATGAAGTGTCTTTCCAATTGGTAGCAATGTATTTGAGAGCAGCAGATATTAAGAAATTAAAGAGCTTTTTATCTAAATCTGACAGCTTTCTTGAGAGTAATACTGATTTACAAATCAACATATTATATGAAGGTTTATCTGATAAATTAGAATTTTTTATAATAACATCCCAGACCTTATTCTAAAACTTAAATACAATATTACCTTCAAAAAGCATATGTTTAATTGTACCTGGAGTCAAATTACAGTGCCAAAAATTGGGAGGATTTGCTAGTTTTGCCTTAAACATTTATAACGGAGTCCATAAACAATTAAATATTATGAAATAATTCATTTGATATAAGGACACAGGTAACCATCCAGAGACACATTTCATCCAAACTTTCTTCCATAAGTCTTGAGAAAAAAAGAAGATAAAATGAATGTTTGCAGAGTGGTGAAGAAAGGGGGTGTCGCCTCTGAAGACCTCTTACCAATCCCACTTTGTGAGACTTACTGGGGATAACAGGAGGGGTAGTTGGCCCCCAAGGACATCCTTTTGCATTGCTTTGGTTGGCAGTCCCCAGGGACATGTAGGGCTCCACGAGGGGGGCCCGCTCTAATGATAATGAAACCCCGGGGAGTTGGTGGTCCCCTGGGCTGCACGGTCCCCGTATGTAATGTAAAAGACTTGCCCCAGGGAGTTGGGGGTCCCCTGGGCTGTGTGGGGGGCCAGAGCCCTCCCACATATTTCTATTCAATTGAGCCCAGGGGAGGTGCCAGTGCCCTGGGCTGCGGGGGGCTACGTGGTCCCCCACATTTTTCCTAATTAGCCCCAGGAGGTAGCAGTTCCCAGGACAGCGTGGGAGGGCTGGAGCCTAACCCTGGGCGTAGCTTGCGTTATAGCGCTATGCGTAGCTACGCGAAGTGCACTTCGCACTACGTGAGCTAAGCGTAGCTACGCGAACTGCGTAGTGCGGCAGGGAAAATGCTGTTCGTACTGATTGCACTGTGCCGGGTCCTTGCCTGCACTGTGCAATCATTGCAAACGGCATCTTGTACAGTGCAAGCGGTCGTTTTCTGCCGCTCGAGTAGATTTATACTCGAGTGGCAGCTTTCTCAACGCGGACTGGTAGTTTCTCATCACGAGCGGTCGCGAGCATACGCGAACACTCGCAATGAGAAACCTGACCTCCCCACGTTGAGAATCTCACGGGGAGGTTTATTTTCAACGCTCGCGATCGGCAACTTGATGTTGCTGATCGCGAACTAGGAAAAAGTCCCACCAGGATGTTGATTTTGCTCGCTCGCGGTCACCATCTTGACGTTGAGGACTGCGAGCAAGCAAAAAATGCCTGCTATGTGCTTTTGCACTGTGTTACGTGCAATTCATGTTGTGTGTAGTTGTGCAAACTACGCACACTCAGCGAGCGTAGCATAGTACTATGCCTAGGCATACTGGATCCCCCAATGCATTGATATGTAATTTAGCCCCTGGGAGTGGCAGTCCCCAGGGCCATGTAGAGCTCCATGAGGTGGGGCCACGTGGCCCCCTCCAATGTTAATGAAGCCCCGAGGAGGTGGTGGTCCCGGGGATTGGGGGGGCATGTTGCCCCCGTATGTAATGTAAAATACTTGCCCCAGGGAGGTGGCAGTCCATGGGACTGCGGGCGGCACATGGCTCCCCCCACATTTGTCATAATTAGCACTAGGGAGGTGGTGGTCCCAGGGGCTGCAGGGGAGGCCATAAGAGCCTCCCCCGTATTAATTTAATTCATAAGCCTCGGGGAGGTGACGGTCCCTGAGGCTTTGCATAAGCCCAAGAGGGCGGGCCCCATGAGACCCCCCTCCTTCATGCCCCTGGATTTTAGCCCACTCGGGTGCTTTAAAAAATGACACATGGGAGCCTGCACGTCTTTTTTTTTATTTTGGAGCGGATTCGCGGATCCACCCGTGAGCCCACAGCAATTACCCCCCCACCCACCATATCTGTGGAGTTGGGGTATTCCTTCCCTTGCCCCTTTTATTTATTTTTTACGTTTTTCTGGGACTTGGCTTGAAGTTGAGTCCCAAGATGGCAGCAACACTTCCTGGTTGAAGTGCTGGCAGTCAATCAAATTTTGGTTGGATCCGTGAGTCAACTGCAAGGACTCGTGTCACCAGATATCTATGGGCCCCATTAGGATGGCGGGCGGACTTTGCCCGCCCGCCATCCTCACGGTACTTGGGACCGGCCGCCATGAGGGCGGGGGTCCCGTTGGCAGCATTAGGATGCGCCCGCCACAGTGGCGGGCGCATCCTGTATTCCCATCATTGTGGCGGGCGGTGCACTCTGCACCGCCCGCCACAATGCTGAAAATGCATTGCAGCATTTGCATGACGAAAGCGGCAGGCACCGCGCGGTGCCTGCCGCTTTCATTATGCAAATGCAGGGGGGTACCATAGGTACCCCCCTGTGTGCACCCCCCTACTGTGCTGCACTCTGGGGGCCCGCAGGGGGCCCCCAGAGTGAAGTCCGCCTGCCTTTCCGTGGCGGCATTGCCGCCACGGAAAGGCATTGTCTGATGCCTATTCTAATATGGCTGGCGGTGTCTGATAGACACTGCCACCATGTTATCACTTATCCGCCCCGGCCGCCAGGCGACCGGGGCGGAAAACAGGCGGGAGGTGTTTCCGACCGCTGCGGTCCCCTCCGCCATCCTAATCAGGCGGAGGGGAAATCGAGAGTGGTTGTCGGGCGGATTGCCTCCGCCAGGGTGGCGGTGGCCACCACCACCCTGGCGGAGGCAATCCGCCCGACATCCTAATGGAGCCCTATATGTTTTAAACTTTAATTTCTCTGAAACTGCTGAACGGATTTACACTACATCACAAAAAGCATGCTTTATGGACAAAAAATCTAGCTTTTTGCCAAATTTGGTGTAATTCCGTTCAGCAATTTGTAACCACATACATCCGGGGGGGGGGGGGGGGCCATTCACTGAAACCGTTCATAGTTTCTTGACTCCAAGCGACGGAGGCCTTTAGGGGAAGGTAATCCAGTGCCAAGAGTGGTAAAGGAGCTGTTTCCACCCTGATATTGGAGCGAAGGCAGGCATGGGGTTGTATTGATTTGCAATGGCAGTTTGCCTCCACAGCACAAATTGCACAGCACGGATGGGACCAGGCATGAACTTCTCTGACACTGATTTATCTTTCTGACATGTTACAAAAAACTGAAGGTTGGCACCTCTGTATACCTTCTTGTTGAGCCACACATCCACCCCAAAAGCCACAGTACAGGAACAGAATACTTACACAGGTCTGTTCAATGTATGAAGCAGTCTATAAACAAGGGTGTGGCAGATTCTCTGTACTCTACATAGAAACGTTGACCACACATGAGAATAGCACACTAGAAGAAAATATTTCATTCTGTGTTGCATGGTCCTACTCATATTGATTTAAATGGCCTTTTTTTATCTTTTCGCCATAGATTCAATAGCAGAACTTGCTAAGCTTGCTTAGAAGGACCTATCGCTTACAGCCCAGTAAAGTAGGTTCAGGACAAATGTGGCTTTTTTTCAAAGATACTTCAATAGGCCTATTTTTATCATTTGGAGTGAGATTTTTTCTCATTGCACAGGTTTACCACATCTACTCTGGTGTGCAGTGGGGTAACACACAATGTGTGGCCCCCCTGCAGAATATAAAGAGACACCCATGACTCACCTGTATTTCACATATATTAATTGTTCTTGGGTGGAATGGGGTGCCACTGAAGGGTCTCCCCCCATGCCAAAGGGGCTGCATGGCCGTGTATTATGCCCCTTGACGTGTGGCTGTAAAATGAACATTCATTAGTGCTGTATCCCATAATGCTGAACGTTGAACTGATTGGAACTGTTTGTTGAAGAGAGGGTATAAGAGGATAGCATTTCTCACTTCAAGAATTTTGAGAAAAAATGAAACTTTCATGAAATAGCCATATATAAAGGTCTCGCCTAGGCAGCGCATCCTCTGCATGCGCTGTCTCGAAGAGACATGTTGTATCTGGATATGGGTTTAAAAAAATACCCATCTTTTTAATTGGTTCCTCTTACTTTCCTTTAAAAATTATCAATTTTCATTGGTGAATACAGTTAGTAGTCCCTTCTTTTGTTCCACCCACTGGTCCTGCTACACGAATCCTTTCACTATGGGCTATATGTTTTCCTTCAGTTCACTTATTTGTCTTTCGCTCTGTTCTCGCTGCTCACCTCCTGCCCCACGCAGCTTGATTGTATTCTCAACAGCTGCTCTTTGCTCACTCTCTTGGGCTGCAGCTGCCCCTTCCTCCCTACTCCCTCCCTGTTAATGATGACGTGAGGAGAAAGCTAGAAAATGTGTTTTAATAAAATACTGCCTTACTGGAATTCAACCCGTCGCTTAGTGCCCGGCGTGTGCTGCTTTCGTTTTTGGGCTGAGTTAGGTTCTCCAAGAGGAGGAGGTACTAAATAAAGGTCTGTATAGACAGAAGAAGAGGAGTACACCCGTTAACCCAGTCGAGACCCAAATAAAGGTCTGTAGTATTCTGTAATGGCATTTAATATAACAAAATGCTTACTACCCCCGACCAGGAGTCAGTCTGTTATGTGTGATGCTGAGTGAGAGACGCAAGCGTCCGCTTGCTTAAAAAGAGGGGATTCCATAAGATGCTAGTACTATAAAAGTAAAACATTTTGCTCTGGCATCACACTTTTTCACACAAGTTTAAAAACGGCTGAGTTGGATTGGAATAGAGACGCTGAGTTGCCCAATGTCTTCCAGGATGCCTCAGTTAGTCCAGATTTGTTTTCTTGTGTGTTGGCGCACTCTTTGTTTATAAGCAGCCTGCACGCTCCCTCTCCTTCCCGCTTCACGACTGACCGCGCTTCATGCTTTGTAAAGCGGTCGCAGTGTTGATGAAAGAAACACGCTTCCTCCGACTTTCCATTATTGCCCCCATCCATGCCCTTCCTGTTGCTTGTTATACCAGTCAGCTGGAGTGAAAGAAGCTAGCCTGTCGCTTCCTCCAATGGGTAACACAGTATGTGAGACAGTTCCACACTAAGTGGAAGAACATCTACCAAAAAGTTTTCTTTATATCTCCTTTATGTTGGGAGTTTTTTATTACATTGGTGTCTCTTTGCAGGTATGTTCTATGTTCTTGTTTAAGGCGGAGGCATCTGTGGTGAGGAATGGGAGGGAAACAACCTTTACAACGCAACTTTTACCACGCAGTGCCTTTATGACGAAACTTTTACAACGCAAACCATTACAACGCATTGCGCTGGGGGGCGCTCTAGGATAGGGAATAGGTTTAATTTACTGTCCAACACCTTCCCTACTATCCACGGGGACTGGAGTTGGAATAGTAAATTAAACTATTCACTATCCAGCGCCCCAAAGCACTATGCGTTGTAATGGTATGCGTTGTAAAACTCGCATTGTAAAAGCATGCGATGTAAAAGCATGCGTTGTAATGTCATACATCCGGAATGGGAGACTCCTGGCAGCCCTCCTATCCACCCCCTCCCCACACATCCTATTCCCATACCGCCTTTGGAGAGCACGTCTGCCCGGGCTCCATGTACAACTGTCCTCCATGCTTCAGAGCTATAAGCTCCCACAGCAGTGCTTTGAAGGTCGCTCCTCGTGAGAGAACAAGTGAGCTAGGAGGGCAAGAACAGGTTAGAGCGCTTGGGGATGCTGCCCAAGAGCGAGAGTTCCATTTATAGAGATCCAGGAAGGACAGGGTTGAGCATACCAGGGCTTGTGGTGCTGCTATCACAGACCAATCAGGCACATGCATCACGAAATGCTTTCACAAGTACTTAATTGCGATTATTAAGGAATCGCAATTAAGGACTCTCAAAAGCCTATGCATGTAGGAATCTCTATGAAAATATTTGCGAGTCGCAATTAAGGAATGGCTTCCCATTAATTCCTATGGGTCTACAGGCCCATAGGAATGAATGGGAAAGTGCATGCGTGATTTGCGAGTACCAATAGGTACTCGCAAATTGCACATACACTTTCAAGGGTGTCAAAATGACAACCTGTTGCACCCCTGAAATTGTGATGTGCACCAATGTTGTGCACACACATGCCCCAAGGGCATGTGTGTGTGTAATCTGAAACCTTGAAAAATACACTTTAGTGCATTTTTAAAGTTTTAGCAAAATACAGAACAGACCCCCAGATGCATCAAGCATCCATTTTGCGATTCCTTATTAGCGAAAAATAAGGAATCGCTAATAAGGAATAGCAAAATGGTATGCAAGAAGAAATCACTTTAAAAATAGCGATTCCTTAAAATTCCTTAATTGCAAATCGCAAATTGCGAGTCGCAATTAAGGAATACCTCCCCATACATTCCTAATGGGCCTAGAGGCCCATAGGAATGAATGGGAAGAATTTTTAATTTGCGAATCGCAATTAGCGAATCGCAAAATGAGAATGCGATTTCAAGGGTGCAGGGGTGTCCAAAGGACAACCTGTTGCACCCCTGAAATTGATCTGTGCACATATTTTGCGCACACACATGCCCTTAGGGCATGTGTGTGCGCAACATGAAACTTTTAAGATTGCACTTTAGTGCATTTTTGAAAGTTTTTGCAATTTACCATGAAGTTGTACTTCATGGTAATTTGCGAGCCCTATTAGCGAAATCGCTATTTTTTAAACTTTAATGCATTGCATTTAAGGAATCTTAATTTGAGATTCCTTAAATGCAAGTAATCGCAATTTAGCGAATTCTCAATTTGTGATTTTTGCATTTGGGATGATGCATCCCAAATGCAAAAATACCGGTCGCAAAGGGGCAGATTCTGAGAATCTGCCCCTTTACGTGCGGTTTTTAGCTTCATGCATCTGGGCCAGAGTAATTTCCCTGCACTTCGCGGTCCCAAATAGCGAATGTGCTATTTCTTAGTGCTTCTAGCAATGCATATAAGGAATCGTAAATTGCAATTCCTTAAATGCAATCGCAATTTAGGAAATTGTAATAAATTGCGAGTTCCGAAATTGCGAGTGCCAAACACTTTCATGCATCGCAAAAGGCCATTTTCAGATTGCAAACGGTTGATTTTTGTGAATCCCACCATTTGCGCTCGCAAAAACCTTTGATGCATGTGCTCCCAAATCTTCTTTGGCCAGCCATAAAAAGCACTTTTTTGAATGGCATCCGAGTAGCACAACATAGTTATGGACGTGCTGCCTTTACCCATACCTTGTTTCTCCTTCTCCTGGGGTGATGCGTCTCTTGAAGAGCCTTTAAGTTGTTTGTCTTCAGAGCCCGTTATAGCTGCTCCATGCAGCGAGAGCCTGCAGCGAGGCATCTGTGCACGGTGAAGCACCCTCGAAGCCTGCCTGCTTTCCTGATCACTGTAGCTGGCATCTCCCTATAGGCCTACACACAGCTCGGTGATCAAGCCTGCCAATCATGATGACCTGGCTACAATAAGTAAATATTCACAATCAAAAGAAACAACTACTGTAACTGTGAAAAGAAATGATTTTGCTAATGTGAGTGATCAGTGCAATTGAACTAAATGCGTGCCGTGCTCCCCGTTTATTCTACTTTCCTCTCAATACAATCATTTTGCTGTAGTTATTTTCGTAATAGTACATTATGCAAATATATTCTGTAAAATGATTGCTAAGTGTTGGACTTGGCCTTTTCCCCCCAAAATTTTTCGCTTTTGACCCCCTAATTTGAATGTCTCCCCCGTGGGATTAAACCTGTATAGGCCATGAGTGGAGTGAGACACCTTGTGAAAATGTAATTACCTGACATAATGTGAGCACTTGTAAAATCCCCCATTTTAAAACTGCACCCCCATTTTGGAAATGTACCTGACTGAAATGTATTGTTTTTAAAATGGATGCCATGGCCATGGGTTTTGCCACTGGACTGACATAGGTCAGCGGTCTAGATAATATTACCCAGCTACCCCTAGTTTTGGAGGGAAAGCCTGGCACCCAGGGTGCTCACCCCCTCCCCTAGAACCAGTTTAGGCTAGATGTGCCAACATTCTAGAAGGTCCTGGCACTGCCTGGGAGGAGGGTATAAATAGGGTGAAGTGTCACCAGAGAGTCAGTCAGCGCTGGGACAAGGAAGGGAGGGGGACCTGCTGTGAGGTGCTACCGCCACATGGACCTGTGAGCTGGGCCCTGCACCCCTATAAACCCCCCCGCTGCTGTCCCCATGGGCCCCTGACAAGGGAGGACTCTTCATAGGTCCCTGACGCTGTGGGACCTTGGACTACGCCAGCGCTGAGGGAAAAAGGTACCCAGAAGTGGGAGGAATGCTGTGGGCTTGAACCCCCCAGGAGGTGAGGAGTGTGCCCCTGGGGCTGGCTGTGGAACTGTTCGCCCCCCTCCGTGAGAAGCGCTATAATTTGGAAGCGCTGGGCTGTGAGGTGCCTATGGTGAAGGGCTGTGGACAGCTGACAGGCGTAAACTGCCGTATCACCCCATAAGCGCTGGATGTCTAAAGACTGTTGCTGCCCTGACCTGAACTGTCCGCCCCCTTGGGAAGTTGTGGCCCCTGGGGAAGCGCTGGACTATGAGGAGCTGCGTGTGCTGAAAGAGCTGTGCCCCTTTGAGGTCCCAGGGCCCTGGACGCTGTGGCCTTGTAGAAGCGCTGGGCTGCGAGAAGCCTACTGTGAAGCGCTGTGAACTGCCTGGTCCCCTTTGCAGTTCTGCCTGGTCTCAACTGCTGGCTAAGCGCTAGCATTGCCCTAGCGCTAGCCCTCTGAACTGACTTGATTGCCACAAAGCGCTCCTGCTGAGGCTGCTGTCATTGCCCCTTGATTAGCGCTGGGATTCGGGAGAGGATTGCCGCCTGAAGTGCCATTGCTGGAGTTCCCCCAAGCGCTCCTTCTGCCAAGCGCCCCACTCCTCAGACCTGTCGTGCCCCGGAGCGCGCTGTGAGCCGTGAGACTGACGTGCCCTGAGGAGCGCTGTCCTTTTCCTCAGAGCTCTGCGACTGCCTGAGGCTGCTGCCCCTGAGGGCGCTGACTAACCTGTCTACGAAGCGCTGGCTGGGTATTCACCGCCGTGGGCCCGGATCCCTGGAAGGCCGTTCTGCCATCGCCAGCATTGTCGCGGCAGCCCCGATGTCAGGAGGGGGCCGCCAATGTGGAGAGTAGGCGTCACTAGGCCGACGAGGCCGGGAACCACCATCGTGGGACAGGGGCCGACGGCCGCGTCACTAGGCCACGCCCCTGCCGCGCAGTGATTGGCCGCGTGGCTGAGCCCCTCATAAGCCGCGTCCTGATTGTTTCTCGGGCCGTGGGAGCTACAGAAGGCCCGGGAACAGCCGGCGGAACCACCGGAGGGCTCCGAGAGGAGCACGAGCCCTCCCTCCTTCACAAGACGCCACCGCTCTGCCCTGACTGGTCCCGAGGCCGGAGGAGCCTGACGGAGGCCCAGGACCGATCCCCCTAACAGCGCAGGGGCTGAGTAGAGTCTACCGGAGGGCCGGGGCCCTCCTCTGCATTCCAACCTCCGCAAGGGGCCTAGTGAGCCCGAAGAGACAGGTAAACCCCCGAAAAGGGGAAAGTTGTGGTTGGGCCCCATTGGCCTTAACGAACTACCGCAGAGGGAGTTCGCCCCTCCCTGGGGTGGAGAGATTTTTCAGGAAGTGCTGGGCCTAGACCCAGGGATTAACCCTACTTCGTCTAGTAACCTACTCAGCCTAGGCCCTGTGCATGGCTTAACTGTATGAAATGTTTGCTCTTGCTCAGAGAGGTGGTTGCTAGCCCTAATGAGAGGGTTGTTCTTATATAAGGAGAAGTTGCCTGATTCCTACAAGGCCCAGTTATCCCCTGGGTTGCTCCTTTGATGAAATGTTTAAGGGGATATGCTATGTAGAATATTGCGTTACCCCCCTTTACTCCTGCAGTGAAATGATTCTTAAACTGAGCTGCATAGTGGTGACATGTTTAGTGTTATGCCTAAGCTAAGGTGATTGATGCCTATGCCCCCCCCCCCTGGTTTTACTCATGGTGTAGGGGCCGGATGGGGCCCACGAAAAATGTGATACAGGCCTGGTTCATATGTTGTTGATGCCAACGCACTGCTTAATGGTTGTGTTGCAGGTTGCAGGGGGGGCTGAGGATTCATGTTCCTGTCTGGTATTATAGGATGATATTCCCTTACAGGGGTTGGGTTGGTGTTGTCACACATGAGGTGTACTTACGCTAATGTTGCAACTTACAATTTCAGCCAACCCCCCGAGGATGAAAGCCTGAGTTGGCCCCGCCGGATTGGCCCCAGCTCTAATGTTAATTTAACCAACCATTCTTATTTCAGCATGGACTTTGGACTAAACCCTTTTTGTCCCATGTAAATAATCCCCCACTGAAATACTTGGCTCTGGTGCCAGTTGGCGCCATGTTATGATGACACTGTTAATGCATTTTTGCCTTGCAGGTTGGAGATACTAAACTGCTTAATTTTCCAACTCAGATTGGTGTCCTGCCTCTTTTGTGCTGTGCCTGGTGTGTTGACTGAGGGTACTGCGTGAGTGCTTCACATGTCCTCCAAGTTTGGCCTGCCCGCTTGATGCCATGCTACCCCCTTTGAGACTTGGGCAACCCCCAATTCCAACATTTGGTGGCAGAGCGGTGGGATAGGACTTGTGTTTGCGCAGTACCACAGCGGCCACAGGTTACACCACAGGTAGAGCCTTGTGGTGGGGATTATTGCTGTTTGGCTGAATATTTTTTTTATTGCTTCCTCCTGAAGAGTATTCTGAATTGTCCCCTTGTTCCACTGGGAGGGTGTGTCCCGGGTGTACCTCGCCACGATGGGGTTGATTTACCAGGAAGTGGAACTGATGGAGTACACCGAACAGGAGGTGATAGACTTCCTCCTGGAGAGAGGGATACCCCCAGTAGGGAACATTAGGAGGAATTTGTTTCTCTATGAGGCCCTCAAGAGGGGAGAGGCCTTAGAGGTTAATGGGGACTTGTCTGACTACCCCCCCGAAGTGTTGAAGGGTCAGTGGGTTAGAGACCAGAGTGAGGGCTCCCCATCCAGAACCCAGGGAGGTAGTTGCTCCGATGAGGAGGAGGAAGAGTCTAGCAGGGCAGAGACGCCAGTAGCTGTGGAGGACACCGGAGATAGGGAGTCTCGCACTGGGTCCAGTCCCGGGGGCACTGCCCCATCCCTTTCCCTGTCCCCAGAAGAGTGGGTAGATAGGAGGGAGGAAAGGGAGTATCAGCTGTCGCTGGCAAAGCTCAGGCATGCCGAGGGCTTAGCGCAGCTGAGGGTAGAAGAGCAGCGACTAGAGACTGAAAAAGTCCTAGCGCAGGAGAGGATGGCGGAGGCGGAGAGGGCCTTCGCCAGAGAGAGATCAGCTCAGGTGGGTAGGTTGTCCCCTGAGAGTGGTTTTAGGAGTCTGGATTCACCGAAGAGGGTGGGATCCAGTGGTGGCAGCGAGTGTAGGTCCAGTGCAAGGAGTCCCACTCCCGAAGCCCAAGAGACTGTGCCTGATTCCCCGGAAGAGGAGGACGGGTTAGTGTTTAGGGGCAGGGGTAAGCTGTTCCATCAGTCCTGGGGAGAGTTCGAGGAGGAGTGTTGGACTGTACTGGAGGACTGGGTGGTGAGGAGAGCAGTGGAGGATTGGGAAGGGCTGTGCCATGCCGTTATCCGGGAGCACATGCTAAGGAGTTGTGTCCCAAGACTGCGTCACCATCTGTTGCGGTGCGGGTTCTCAGACCCCAGGGAACTTGCACGGGAGGCAGACCTCTGGGTAAGTGCCAGAGCGTCTGGGAAGACATTGGGGAGTGATCCAGAAAGGAGAGGTGCAGGGATCTTCCGACCCAGCGTGGCGGGAGAGGTGAGAAGCCCAGCTAGGTCCCAGGATAGTGGGCGGGTTGTAGGGCCTCACATCCCATCTAAAGGAGGGAGTGAGACGGGGAGGTGTCCCGAGATGCCCCAACTGCAGTCACAGGGACTGGAGAGTTCTTTTAGGGAACCCCAGGTTGGGAGTCTAGGCTGTCCCGGTGTGCCTTCTCGTGGAAAGGATCCCCTTATGTCAGGAGGACCCGGAGCATCATTAATTGGAGCTCCAGTGGTTCGGGGGTTTGACCAGTCACAGGGTTTAGATCCTGGACTGGGGTTCCAGGTTAAGGGGTTGCCTGACCTGGAGGGTGGGGTACCTGTAATTCAGGTCCCTACCAATTTGACTCCTAGGGGTACTACTCCCAGTGGGAGGGTGCGGAACTCTGGGAGGGGGTGCAGAGGGAGGAAGGTCTCTTCTCTGTCACCAGCTCAGCCACAGGGCGCAGATCCTGGGTTGGGTGGCCAGGGACAGGGTTTGCCTGCCCTGGTGGGAGGGACCTCTGTAACCAGGGTCCCCCCGGAAGTGACTCCCAGGGGTACTACTCCAGTTAGGAGGGTGCGGGACTCTGGGAGGGGGTGCAGGGAGAGGGAGGACTCGCCCCTGTCACCGGTTCAGCCTGTGGGTTTCGGCTCCAGGTTGGGGAGAGAGTTGTGTGAGGGTGTCCCCCAGCGTAGGAGATGGAGGAACCCTAGGAGGAGAAGTAGGGGGAGGAGAGCCTCGCCCCTAAGGGCTGGTCAGTCTGAGGGTGTAGACCCCAGATGGGTGGACCAGTGGCAGTTTGGAGAGAGGAGAGTGGTCCAAGGGAATTACAAGCCTGAGGCTAGAGCCTCCCACTCTAGGAAGGAGAAACATCCCACTAGGGAACACCAGTGGGGTGGTTTTGTTGGTGAAGGGAGGGTTGCGAAAGAGAACCATTGGGTTCCAGAGTGGAGGAGAGACTGCAGGTGCTCCTGTAGTTGCAGGCCTGCGTCCACCTTTTTCCGCCCCAAGCAGGGAAGCCCATCAAGGCATTGATATGTCTACCCTGGCTTTTGGCTGGGGGGGAGTCGTGTTGGACTTGGCCTTTTCCCCCCAAAATTTTTCGCTTTTGACCCCCTAATTTGAATGTCTCCCCCGTGGGATTAAACCTGTATAGGCCATGAGTGGAGTGAGACACCTTGTGAAAATGTAATTACCTGACATAATGTGAGCACTTGTAAAATCCCCCATTTTAAAACTGCACCCCCATTTTGGAAATGTACCTGACTGAAATGTATTGTTTTTAAAATGGATGCCATGGCCATGGGTTTTGCCACTGGACTGACATAGGTCAGCGGTCTAGATAATATTACCCAGCTACCCCTAGTTTTGGAGGGAAAGCCTGGCACCCAGGGTGCTCACCCCCTCCCCTAGAACCAGTTTAGGCTAGATGTGCCAACATTCTAGAAGGTCCTGGCACTGCCTGGGAGGAGGGTATAAATAGGGTGAAGTGTCACCAGAGAGTCAGTCAGCGCTGGGACAAGGAAGGGAGGGGGACCTGCTGTGAGGTGCTACCGCCACATGGACCTGTGAGCTGGGCCCTGCACCCCTATAAACCCCCCCGCTGCTGTCCCCATGGGCCCCTGACAAGGGAGGACTCTTCATAGGTCCCTGACGCTGTGGGACCTTGGACTACGCCAGCGCTGAGGGAAAAAGGTACCCAGAAGTGGGAGGAATGCTGTGGGCTTGAACCCCCCAGGAGGTGAGGAGTGTGCCCCTGGGGCTGGCTGTGGAACTGTTCGCCCCCCTCCGTGAGAAGCGCTATAATTTGGAAGCGCTGGGCTGTGAGGTGCCTATGGTGAAGGGCTGTGGACAGCTGACAGGCGTAAACTGCCGTATCACCCCATAAGCGCTGGATGTCTAAAGACTGTTGCTGCCCTGACCTGAACTGTCCGCCCCCTTGGGAAGTTGTGGCCCCTGGGGAAGCGCTGGACTATGAGGAGCTGCGTGTGCTGAAAGAGCTGTGCCCCTTTGAGGTCCCAGGGCCCTGGACGCTGTGGCCTTGTAGAAGCGCTGGGCTGCGAGAAGCCTACTGTGAAGCGCTGTGAACTGCCTGGTCCCCTTTGCAGTTCTGCCTGGTCTCAACTGCTGGCTAAGCGCTAGCATTGCCCTAGCGCTAGCCCTCTGAACTGACTTGATTGCCACAAAGCGCTCCTGCTGAGGCTGCTGTCATTGCCCCTTGATTAGCGCTGGGATTCGGGAGAGGATTGCCGCCTGAAGTGCCATTGCTGGAGTTCCCCCAAGCGCTCCTTCTGCCAAGCGCCCCACTCCTCAGACCTGTCGTGCCCCGGAGCGCGCTGTGAGCCGTGAGACTGACGTGCCCTGAGGAGCGCTGTCCTTTTCCTCAGAGCTCTGCGACTGCCTGAGGCTGCTGCCCCTGAGGGCGCTGACTAACCTGTCTACGAAGCGCTGGCTGGGTATTCACCGCCGTGGGCCCGGATCCCTGGAAGGCCGTTCTGCCATCGCCAGCATTGTCGCGGCAGCCCCGATGTCAGGAGGGGGCCGCCAATGTGGAGAGTAGGCGTCACTAGGCCGACGAGGCCGGGAACCACCATCGTGGGACAGGGGCCGACGGCCGCGTCACTAGGCCACGCCCCTGCCGCGCAGTGATTGGCCGCGTGGCTGAGCCCCTCATAAGCCGCGTCCTGATTGTTTCTCGGGCCGTGGGAGCTACAGAAGGCCCGGGAACAGCCGGCGGAACCACCGGAGGGCTCCGAGAGGAGCACGAGCCCTCCCTCCTTCACAAGACGCCACCGCTCTGCCCTGACTGGTCCCGAGGCCGGAGGAGCCTGACGGAGGCCCAGGACCGATCCCCCTAACAGCGCAGGGGCTGAGTAGAGTCTACCGGAGGGCCGGGGCCCTCCTCTGCATTCCAACCTCCGCAAGGGGCCTAGTGAGCCCGAAGAGACAGGTAAACCCCCGAAAAGGGGAAAGTTGTGGTTGGGCCCCATTGGCCTTAACGAACTACCGCAGAGGGAGTTCGCCCCTCCCTGGGGTGGAGAGATTTTTCAGGAAGTGCTGGGCCTAGACCCAGGGATTAACCCTACTTCGTCTAGTAACCTACTCAGCCTAGGCCCTGTGCATGGCTTAACTGTATGAAATGTTTGCTCTTGCTCAGAGAGGTGGTTGCTAGCCCTAATGAGAGGGTTGTTCTTATATAAGGAGAAGTTGCCTGATTCCTACAAGGCCCAGTTATCCCCTGGGTTGCTCCTTTGATGAAATGTTTAAGGGGATATGCTATGTAGAATATTGCGTTACCCCCCTTTACTCCTGCAGTGAAATGATTCTTAAACTGAGCTGCATAGTGGTGACATGTTTAGTGTTATGCCTAAGCTAAGGTGATTGATGCCTATGCCCCCCCCCCCTGGTTTTACTCATGGTGTAGGGGCCGGATGGGGCCCACGAAAAATGTGATACAGGCCTGGTTCATATGTTGTTGATGCCAACGCACTGCTTAATGGTTGTGTTGCAGGTTGCAGGGGGGGCTGAGGATTCATGTTCCTGTCTGGTATTATAGGATGATATTCCCTTACAGGGGTTGGGTTGGTGTTGTCACACATGAGGTGTACTTACGCTAATGTTGCAACTTACAATTTCAGCCAACCCCCCGAGGATGAAAGCCTGAGTTGGCCCCGCCGGATTGGCCCCAGCTCTAATGTTAATTTAACCAACCATTCTTATTTCAGCATGGACTTTGGACTAAACCCTTTTTGTCCCATGTAAATAATCCCCCACTGAAATACTTGGCTCTGGTGCCAGTTGGCGCCATGTTATGATGACACTGTTAATGCATTTTTGCCTTGCAGGTTGGAGATACTAAACTGCTTAATTTTCCAACTCAGATTGGTGTCCTGCCTCTTTTGTGCTGTGCCTGGTGTGTTGACTGAGGGTACTGCGTGAGTGCTTCACATGTCCTCCAAGTTTGGCCTGCCCGCTTGATGCCATGCTACCCCCTTTGAGACTTGGGCAACCCCCAATTCCAACACTAAGGAAACGAAGTAGAAAGAAAGGTGAGCACCGACAGCTGTAGCGCACAAGTATTACAAAGATCTCTGGCAAAATTAGCCCGACTTTTTAGTCCTCAATTATTGTGAGGTCCAGATATGCCAACTTGGGAACCAGATTCGAGTCTCGGCGTGGCCTCAACATCCTGTGATTCTTGGCAAATCTTTTAATCTCGCTATGCGCAAAAAACGAAGTGTCCTTGAGTAATGTAACTGGTGCTTATCTAAAGAGCTCCAATACCTTCGGGTCAAATTTGTGCTATATTAAACTGTAAAAACTAATTAAACAAATTGCCAATACTTATGTTTAAGTTTAAGAGAGGTTTGTATTCTGGATTATGTGGAGAGAGAATTCCGTTCAAGATATCTGTGCCCTGATTCCATGAAAATGTATTTATTTATTTATTTGTTTTATGTTATTTGTAGAGCGCAACACTCATCCAAAGGGATATCAAGGCGCTAACAACCAAAAGAATCTAACAGTGTGTGAGTTTGGGAATCTTGCCCACACTCCACAAGTCTTGTCTGAAGTTTTATTAAAATAAATATGTTTTACTGAGTGTGGTGTATCCACTCTTTGGGAAATGAGCATCTCTGATAGAGCTTCCAACTCTGTCACTGTACAAGGCACTAGCAAAGGAGCTCTCCAGAGTGTACTATGCCATAATTGCGGGCTGCTCCTGATGCACACGTACACACCATCTCACTCAGTAGACATATTTCTGTTTCATTTGGCAGGGATCAGTGTGCAATGTTTTGTAGTGCAGACAATTTTTCAGAGGAAGGAATATGTATGATGATGTGCAGCCTTGCGGTCAGAAATGCAGCTTCATATTTGCACTGCCCACAGCGAGCACGAGTGACCTGTGTATCCTGTCAGATAGCATCACCAATGAATCATACCATCCCTGTAGATCCTCAAGCCACATAAATAATACCATGGTAACTGGATGGAGAGATTTGGGGCCAGATGTAGGTAGCCAAATACCGGTCGGTAACGGCCGATTACGGCCGTTACCGACCGGTATTTGGCTTTTGAGATGTAGGTGGGTCTGAATTTACAGAATCGGTATATTTACCGATTCGGTAAATTTACCACTTCGGTATTTTACCGAATCGGTAAATATACCGATTCTGTAAATCCATATGTAGCTGACACTCCTAAGAGTGCCACAGGCCCTTAAGAGTCGGTATTTTACCACACAATCCTATTGTGTGGTAAAATACCGAATTCAGGTGTGCATGCAAATCTGTGCATGCACACCTGTGCAATGTGACACACAGACATGCCCTTAGGGCATATATGTTTGCCACATGTCACACAAGCCTGTACTTGGGGTTCTAGAGGGTGTCAAAGTGACACCCCCTGCACACTTGCAGAATTCGGTATTTACCGATTCTGTAAATACCGAATCGGTATTTCCCATTGAAGCCCATAGGAATCAATGGGAAATACCTATTCGGTATTTACAGAATCGGTAAATACCGACTCTTACAGAATCGGTAATTTGAAAATTAAAATTACCTACATCTGCCTCCTTCCTATTTACCGACTCTTAAATACCGATTCGGTATCAGTCGGTATTTAAGAGTCGATAAATCGGAATTACCTACATCTGGCCCTTGAAGAGTAGATTGTTACTAGTGGTTTTCTTTAGAGGTGGCAGGGGCATGGGCTGGCACGTGCTGTTGTACTGCAGTACACCAACATTTACTCTACTTTCTTTTTTATTTTTTTCAGAGTTTTATGTATCGCAAACTTGACCCGAAGGTATCAGAGCGCTTTACATGAGCACCAGTTGCATTACACAAGGACACATTCATTTTGTTATGCACGGGGAGATTACATTATTTGCCCAGAATCACAGGATGTTGAGCGTCATTGCCGAGACTCAAACCTGGATCCCCAGATTTGAGATTGGCTGCTCCACTTTATTTTGTTACCAATCTCTTTTTTATGCAATGGCATATCTTTCAATGCTAATGTTTAAGTGGACCTGTGTAGGCGTATGTACTTAATTTGAAATCCTTAAATCAGCATTGCTATAACAGTACAGCTGTTAACGTTCCGAAAATATTAATTTCCAAACATTTACCAGAATTTGCATTTTCTAATATTTGAGTAAGGCTAAGTTGCAGTAGTATGTGATAATGTGCTGCATGGCTAAATACTTATAAGTTCCCAAAGGCGCGACCGATTGCACTGCAAATGATTGTTTGAGCTCCTTTGGAGACACCACAGTTTTATCTGAAAACCTCTTTTTCTTACTTTCTGTTCCCTCCCCTTGCTTTACTAGTGCCTTATTTTAATCAATCACACAAGAACTGACGGCCTATCGTGAGGGAAATCGAGGGCTCTGCAGGCCCAGGTATCTCAATGTTTTAGGGCGAAGGCCCTCGCCCACCTAGTAAATGGCATGCTTCATCCTCGGCTCCTCCTTGCACTGATCATGATAATCTGAGTGAAAGCTGCTACCATCTGAATTATTGGGGTATTCATGGGGGTGACCTTTTTCAAGGGTATGAGATTACACCACTATCTAAATGGTTATGTGTGAGCGTGTAGTGCAGGGGGAATAATGTACATATTAAAACTTTCTCAAGGGTGGACTTATTAAATATTATTGAGTTCACCAGTGATTGGGTTAGTAAATGAAGTGGGGGATAGCTCCACTCACTAGCAGAGGTCAACATGTTTCTACAATATAAACCCTCCAATGAGGTGTCAGTGGCCTTCATCAGTACACGTAGCTCTCGCTACTTTATCTTATGAAAGATTGACATTTATAATTACAACCTTCATCTGAAGCAAACATCTAGAGATGGCAGGCGTAGTCCTCTGTGGATATAGATTAATGGTCATAAATTAGACTAAAGTTGCAGATATCTCGAAGCTGGAGAAATGGATAATGCATGCCTTGAAGAAGGGAGACACCGGTGACCGGGAAGGGGACATCGAGAGATCCATGATCCACCCCTCCACCTTGGAGATCGCAAGTGTAATGCGAATTTCTCAAAATGACACTAATTACGCAAACGTAATTTAAATTTCAGTCAGGCGTACATATACCGTGGACTACTGAGCTAATGGTAAACCCCTTTCGTTGCGAATGGATTGACAAGAATACGTTTTTTTATTTTGATTTGAGGGAGTTGGAACCATAAGAGGTACAAGTGGGAAATGTTTCAAATAGAACAATTATTTTCTGCTTAAGATTCAGGGAAGATTTCATTATGATTCATGGAGTAAAAGAACGAGCCACTGTGCTTCACTCACCCACGCCAGGAGCAGGAAATTTTACATAAAATAAAATAAGCATAATTAGTCATTTCGCCTGCATGAGATAGAACTGAGTGACTCTGGCAAGCATGAGCAGACTGAGCCACCGATATCCACATGAACTATATTTATAGTGATATAATTAAGAGAAAAGTCTGCACTGGATGATATTAATGGGAGCTCCAATTAAATTATCATTCACTTCGTTTATGACATTATAAACAGAGTTATTCATTTCATGATTGTGTGTGCTTTCCGGCCAAACGAGCTTCCCTAGAATGGAGGGCTCTTCTTGCTGGAAAGTAAGGCCATTCCCTAGAAACAAGCATTGGCCAAGTCAACAATTCTGAGTTTGGTGTGCTACCACATGGAGAATCTTCATTAGCACCTTTAAGCCAGACAAATCCAAGAAACAAAAAGCATACACTTTCAAGTCTCTCTTGCCCTCTTTGCAGTCCTTTTTCTGCATACGTGTGAAATGGTGGTAGAGCGCTAAGGGTATCTTAATTTTCACCTTTTTTCACTTAAATGACACAAAAAGAAAATAAGGACTACTCGAACGGCTTCCTTGTCAACTATCTTCATTTCAAATGCAGGAAGAAAAAACACAAGACAGTGATGAGAATCCGACACAAGTTTTCATTTACGTGCACTGATGTCAAGCCATCGAGAGGGAGCAGTGACAGAAGGGGGAATAAGAGGTTGGTGGAAGAAGAACAGTAGGGAGATGGGGTGGCCTAATGAAGAGTGACAAACAGGGGATGAAAAAGGGGTGATCTTTACTTTTATTTTTGACATATTGGGATGCCCGACCCCAAGATTACGCTGAAATTTTGCGTGATTGGGACAGCCATCTTGGGGTCAGGCATCATAATAGTCAAAAAGAAAAGCCAACTGGGCAGTCCTGAAAGGGTCAGGCTCTAACTTGAGCAGGGAGACAAGCAAAAATAAAGCATACTGCTGTAAAAAATATGATTTAAAAAGGTGTTTTAGCTATAGAATCCAAGTAAGCTATAAAGAATGCTTTGTTTCAAACAGTGTGATGGACTAAGTATTATTTTTTAAGATATAAAATTGTCTTTCAAACTTTAAAATGCAAGCTCTCAATTAGAGGTGGAAAGATACACCTAAACAGCTAACAGTATTATGTGACAGAGGAATATTCCACTGGGCTGAGCCGAGACCTGATTGGCAAGACAATGAATGAATGAGGCTAGTTGAAAAATAAATGAATTTTTCAAGGAGGCAGACCCAATGCTCACTGTAATTCTATTAGAAACTATAGTCCTGTTTAACAGGTACACTATCAAAACCCAGCCCTAAGAAACAAAGGGGCATATTATCAAGCACTGCGTTAAAATTAGCGCCAGTTTAGCGGCAGAAAACTGCTGCTAAATCGCCGATGATGGGCTTGATAATATGCCGTAGAGAATTCCAATAGAAGCCCATGTTGACACCAGAACATGGGCTACTATGGGAATTCTCAAGGGCATATTATCAAGCCCATTATCGCCGTTTTAGCTGCAGTTTTCTGCCGCTAAAACTGAGATAATTTTAACGCAGTGCTTGATAATATGCCCCAACTATTTAATTTGATTTATGTTTCATATCTTAATAACACGCTGCATGCAGTCATATCATTTGATTAGATGTTGTACATTAGGAATTAGTTAACGCATTGTCATCTATGAGCACGTTAAAAAAAATCACAAGACAAAGCCCTAAAAAGTGTCATGTTTCAAATTAAACTTTTCGATTCCACTGAAAGGCTTGACGCAGGGATCTTCTTCACAATAGGAAGACCAAGAATGAAAACAAAAGAGTGGTTCTTTACAAAGCTGAACATGCAATGACTAAGCTGAATTCTGGGAATATGCTAATTTATGCAGCCAGTAACAATTGCCTAACTTCCAGGCAGACTTATCCTGCTTGGCGGCGGTGAACAAATTAAATAAGAACTTGGGGCCATATGTAGGTAGCCCAATTGCGATCGCAAATGCATAAATTCGCAGAATTTCAGCGTAGCACACAAAAACCCACACGCAAAATAAGGAATCGCAAAACTTGTGATTCCTTATTTTGCGAATGCATTTAAGGAATCCCAAATTGTGATTCCTTAAATGCAATGTAGGTAGCACCCAAGTTGTGCGATTTTGGCTTAAGGAATCGCAAATTACCACCAACTTCAGGTAGGTGGTAATTTGCGACCTCTTTGAAAAATGCACTTTTTTGCGCATGTATGTGCGCCACATGTGCACACATGTTTATTTCAGGGGTGCAAAAGGGTGTCCTATTAACACCCTTGCAACCTTGAAATTGCATTTTCAATTTGTGATTCTCTAATTGAGAATCACAAATTATGAATGTCTTCCCATTCATTCCTATGGGCCTTCTAGCCCATAGGAATGAATGGGAAGGTATTCCTTATTTGCGAATCTCAATTTGCGATTCGCAAATAAGGAATGGGTGGGATTCGCCAAATATTTTGCTAATCCTACCTACATTGTGTTTTGCGATTCTCTAATTGCGATTCCCTAAAAATCGCAAATTGAGAATCGCAAAACACGTATTACCTACATATGGCCCTTGATAACCAGTTGGGGACCATCATTTCTGATAGCACCTGTCTTACAATAAACACAAAAAGATTCCCCTCACGGCTACTGGCTAAAGGTCCTAGTTCAAGCAGAGGGAAAGAAGGCATGGATTTAAGAAGATGTCAATGGAAAAGTTAAAGTTTATAGGTTTATATAGCGCTGCTTATCACCTGTGAGGGTATCCAGGTGCTATCCATGCACATGGGGAGATTAGGTGATTTTCCCAGAATCACGGGATGTTGAGTCTATGAGGAGACTCAAACCCGGATCCGCAGCTTCTGAATCGGCAGCTCCGGTCACTGCACCACATCTTGTACATCATCAGATAAGAATACTTCAAAAGATCCAAAGCTGAAAGCCATACTTTAAACCATATGTATTCTAGAGGTGTTTTTGACACCCTGACTCATAGTTTTGGCGTCTTGGGGCATTTTGTACACTTATAATTGTTAAAAAGGGGCTCAGCTAAAGTAATATGGGGGACAGTATCCTAACTTGAAGTGGAAATCTCAGTTAAGGAGTCAGGGTATGCTATTTTCTTTTTAACACTGGTTTAGAGATTAAAGAGGACCCCGTATATTTTGGATGTAAGGTTCCCTGGTGATGCATGTGCAGTTTTTTGCCCAGTTAAAACAGAGCCTTTCTCAATAATTGCCTTATCGACAATGTTATCTGCACTGAAAGTGAATTCATTATTAGCTGACAAGACAGTGCAAGGCTCAGAAAATTGAATAGGATCATTCTATATCCATTCTCCATTTGATCAATTGAACTACTACATTTTGGAACATCTACTGACTTGATCCACCTTTCAGATATTCTCAGGTAGACTTACCTTCATCCATCTTTGGCAATGTTCTTACCCAAAGAACTCTCAACAATTACTGACATTTTGATATTCTCTGTACAGTATGGCTCATGCCTCAAAAAAATCACTGCAAGGATCTGAAGATACTTGGCTACTGCATTGTCATGTACAGAGAGGTGCAAAAAGCAACCGGAAAAATCAGAAAAGATGCTAAACCAAGCAGTTAGATTGTACATCCGCCTCAAAAGACACAACATAATAAAACACCTGCAAATTAATTACTCTAGTAGCTCAGATGTTCACAGAATGATAGAGTAAATTATCCACACAACGTGCTGGGCAAGGGACTGTGCTATTTTCAAACTCTAACCTCATGAACAACAACGCCGCCATCATCTGCCAAACTAAGGGGCCCATTAGGATGTAGGGAGGATCGCCAGTGCCCACATGGCGGTGGCGATCCGCCCTACATCCTAGCCCGCTCGCCACCCATTTCCCCCATGCCATATTAGTTTGGCTGGGGGACCGCAGCGGACAGGAAGACCGTCTGCCGCTTTTCCGTCCGGTCGACTTAAAGGGTTTCATATGGTGGCGGTGTCTGCTAGACACCGCCATGCATATCAGGATGCAGGCGGGAGGGAGCAGTGTTGCCGCCACGGAAAGGCATGTGGTATTCGAGGTTGGGCGCCCGCCCGCTGCAATGTTAAAAATGCAGGATTGGCCCAGCATTGTGGCGGGCGCATCCTAATGTCTCTCACGGAACCCCCGCACATATGGCGGGCGGTCCCTTTTACCATCAGGATGGCAGGCGGAAAAAGTCCCCCCGCCATCCTAATGATGCCCTAAGTTTGGGTTTAAGACATCTTTAAAAAGACCATAAAATCTGTACAATATACCAATTGCTTGACCAAGAGTAAACCTCAAAATTTAGGACTGTGACCATAAACATGCAGATTGAAAACATCATTATGCATACATTGTTTTCCTTGTGCTATTTTCATACTGTTTCATACACGCAGCTGGCTTTTTCATCATGCCAGAGTGATTTTGCTACCATATAATATACGGTTTCCTTTAAGCGCCTCGAAATTCTCACAAGTTAGGCAGGCGAGTTTCTATTTTCACTCATTTTTCTCCCAACCCTGGTGTGATTTGCTGGTGCAGGGATGACTACCTTTGTGGGATGTTAAAGTAGTTGTAAACAGGCCTCATTGCTTGTATCAACCACATTGACGAGGTATATCAATTAAAATCCTCTTCTGGTGGCCCATATATGTAGTCCTTCCTCAGCCAGTTATGCTGATTGTCTCATTTCAGCCTCACTTGCCTGTTCTGTACTAATTTCCCCATTGCATTTGAATGTTACTGAAATGCAATTAACAGTAAAATCCTCCATTGCTGCTTATCAACAGAAACTTGCACTCGGTTACTAGCCTTTCTCCTATAGATGCACAAGTTTGACCTTAACCTCTGAAGGTGAATATCTTCGAAAATATGCAAGTTACTTTTGTGCTCTCAATCCAGCACAAACAATCCTCCTACAGGACCTTTTAGAGGACCTGAAAATTCTCAGAATTATACACATGCAACCTATTAGGTGACTTCCAGTTGGACCTCCTCTTTATCACAGAAATATGGATAGGATGCTTTAAAAATTACACATGAAAACCGACTTTCATCACCTCATTCCTCCTCTTCTACTGACGGATGTATGACGTTACAACGCACGCTTTTACCATGCATGCTGTTACAACTTAGTTTTTACAACGCATACCATTACAACGCATAGCGCTTTGGGGTGCTGGATAGTGAATAGTTTAATTTACTATTCCAACTCCAGTCCCCGTGGACACTAGGGAAGGTGTTGGATAGTACATTAAATCTATTCCCTATCCTAGAGCGCCCCCCAGCGCAATGCGTTGTAATGGTTTTCATTGTAAAACCTGCGTTGTAATAGCACTGCGTGGTAAAAGTTGCGTTGTAAAGGATGTTTCCCTCAACTGACTAACCACACATAAAGAAACATTTGTGGATGCCCTACTGGAATCCTTATGGGACATCACTATCAACGATCCTAATTATATCTTCCATGGATGTAATTTAGGTGGTCACCAGGGGTCGCAGCTGCGACCCTTGTCCTGCCCCGTCCAACCCCTGACAATGCCTTTGAGACCCCTAGCCTTAGACGTGGCAAAATCAGTGCCAGGAAAACAGGGGCAACTCATCCTTACAAACGTTTTTTAGGGCTCCACTTGCTTTGTTTTCTCTCAATTTTTTATTACCCCAATAGTGAACAATGTTATATTATTCACTATTGGTGTAATAAAAATAATATACAATTTGGTGGAATATGACCCACCCCGGCATCTGAGGTAAGCAAAAAATGCTTTTAAATGTAAGTTATATGCATGCCTGCGGATGAGAGTGGGTTTATGTGGGAGACAGTGTGTGTATGTGTGCTATATAACACTTATGGAGTAGCTACATCTCAATCATAGATCAAAAAGATTATCCCTTCAAAAGGATAATAATAACAATATCTTCATAGTTGGGTTTGAAAATGCCGGATAAAGAACCAAATTTGAATACTAAACTCAAATCAGATTTCCTGAAACAACCCTTTTTTTGTAAAGTTTGTGGTTCGCGAACAATTGGGGCCGTTTGAGAATGATTGTGATCTGATTGGCTCGCATCTATTGCAAACTTTTCCATGGTTTCCATTGTATGATCTAATAAGCCAACTTGCTAGGCTGCAGAGGATTGAAAGTGGTGGCAGTGACCCTTTTTAAGGTATCAAAGCAAGCTCTTATCACAACTAGGCACTTTCAACTTTTTGTAAATTGGCCTGCCAAGCTCATGCCACTGTGTCGTTCCCCGCCCATGCGGGACATGAAGTTTGTTTTGGTGCAAATTTCTGTCTGTAGAGAGGATGCATGTATGAAATACCTGAACACCACAGATGTGGCCTGCGCAACGAAAAAACTGACAACACAAGATACTGCGCAACACAAAGGAATCTGAAAATGGGAAAAATGACGGCCATACTAACAGGGAAGGAAATATCTACCGCATGAATCCATGACCTTGCCGGTCTCTAATAACTTTCCCAAATCTTCATGTTTTACCAAAGAGTAACCCCGGAGACTTTTAGGAGACTGTGCAAAATGTGTATCTTACAAGGGTGTACCACACGAGTAGCCTTGGGTACCTCTCTCAGTAGCCACTGAAAGGTGTTACTAATGCTCAAATGAATTAGTTGCTGCTGAAAACAATATCTACAATATTAAGTTGTTTTGGTACGGTTAAGCGCTGGCTGGACCCCGGTCAATAGACTGGTTTATTTTCATCCCGTCACGGCCCATGGGACCAAACACAACAATAGCAGCCCACACACTCTCTTTTTTTAGGTGGACTTACTACTTGCCTGATAGGCCAGTCCAACACTGAATGCAATGCGTCTTTTCCGCTACATCAAACCACCCTGCAGCAGGAGGCATGTACAACACAAGCATCCAATGGACTCTTCCAGACTGGCTTCAAAAGGAGAGGCATTCCTAGCTAGGAGTGACACGGTACTGTAATAAACGGTGCGCTCCTGTAATTTCAGGGATCACTTACAATTGTGGAAACAAAACCAGATTTCACAAAGAGAGAAAATGGATGACACATTTCGGTAAAAAAACATGGAAGTTCAGAAGGGCCAAGATTTCCATCTAATGGAAGCATCTGGTTGCTTTCTATTCTATCCCTTTACGTTCTGTGACAATACACTATAGCCCGGCGCATTTCGTCCAGGCTCCCGCGGTTCTGTGCTTTGTGCACGCGGGCAGCCATCACAATAGGCGCGCGCGGCGCTCCCGGGCCACCCCCGGAAGTCTTCGCGGAGCAGTCTGTGCTCAGAATAATCGGTGCTGCACGCTCCAGCGTTGGAGCGCGCGGGAGCGTCGCGTGCGCACTCTGAACCCTTCCTGGCAGGAGAGGGGCTGTTAATCTGCCAGCGAGAGGCCCATAATGAAGCATAATAGAGTACTTATTGCAATTATGGAAAGCGAGCATTTCAGCAGACGCGGCTATAGGGAGCTGCCTCGACTGCATCTGGAAAGAACACGTGCAGAGAGAGCACTGAGCAGCGGTGGTGCAGGCGGAGAACCCTCTTCTGGGTACGAGCACGTGCCTTACGCAAACTGCGTTGCCTCTTACGCCTCCATTGGCACAGATAGCGTGAGCGTGAGATAGCGGGAGCATGCGTCTCTTCTTACGCTAATTGCTCAAACGATTTTGGACTGAGCAGCAGGAGTGGGGCGAGCCTACAAATTATCAGGGAGAGCCAAGCCAAGTATTTTATCGGATCCTTAGAGCCCGTGCACGAACCGAGCCCTGAAAATATTTTCTTTGTATATGATGATACAACAAACATCATGTAAAATGCGACAACGTTTCTTCACAAAAATGTGTTGACATGTGGAAACTTCGACATTAATATATCATGTTAAAGAGAGTCCCATATTTTAAATGCACAGGGATATTGCCATAGATGCCAAGGTTTTATATTGTTATGAGTGATATTTTCATATTTTCAATATAATTATGGGTGACATTTGAACGACTACGAGTGACTCTTTTTACTGAGCAAAATCAAGCAATGAAGAGAGGGCTGCGGTCGTAGGGCTGCTGGTGACAGGGGGTCCGACGCGGACCCCAAAGGCAACTTCCCGGACGTTTTGTGAGCCGGACACTTCGTCTCGCACTGGCTGTCCGACGCGTGCATCGTACTGGCTCAGTCGTAAATCACATCCATTGCACACCACGGTTAGCTTACGGCCGAGACGTAGGGAGCGTTTCAGGCCCGGAAACGACTCGGTCTGTGAATTTCACGAAGCTCGCATCGTACTTGCTCGCTCGTACAGCTGTACGAGTCGGGCAGAAAACACGCGTACGGCTCGTAGTTTTTCCAGGCTGATCGCGTTCAGTGTCCTTCCGACCCGGATCGGAATCGGCCCCTTAGAAAGTTGTTTCCAAGTTCTTCAAGGAATGCCCTGTTCAACTTGAGGCCGCTCAGCACAAATTAGTTAATATACAAAATAAACGTCTTGCTCTATTTTCCATCCACATGCTCCAATAATTTGAGTGTTTTTAATGCACTCCAACTTCAGTTTAGCTAGCAGTCATGTACCACAGGTATACATCCGGGTATGAGCCGCCTTCACAAACACTGGCACTACCTTCGAGAGACACCTCTTGTAAGCGTTAATTTAATTTCCTATTATCATCCAAGTGAATTACGGTTGAGCTGTTGGCGCGCCAGAGTGAAGTCAAGTGAAAACTGACAGGGGCAGACAGGAGCACGCCCCCCTAGCATTTTGGGCAAGGCAGCCCAGGCCCTGTGAAGCACACACTTACTTGGTTACATCCTGCGCGGTTGGCAGCCACGAGTTAGTAAGCAATTATGTGGGAGATGATAGATCATGTGTAGTGGCATTAGTAAGCAGTGTTAAGTGAGCATTTAGGCCAGCACAGAGAAATCATGTTACATCAGCCGGTCTGTGAAAGGTGCTGTGCCGTGCATGTTGTGTGTGCATGTCACTGATGGCCGCTATGTGCCAGTGTGTGTGTGACTCATGTGTGTGTGTGGAACTTGGGCAAGCTGAGAACAGATTTGCAGCTCGATTACGGACAGCAACTCTTATCGTACGCCCCTCACTGACTCCACAACTTAGCACACACTTATTTGAAATTAATGCAGTGGCGGCCAGCTGGAGGGCAGCTACATATATGTGATGCTGGGTGCCTGGCTTCCCTCTCTTTTATAGTGACCGCCTGCCCGAATCAGGCTTGCTCAGGCCTGCTCAACTTTACAGTCAGGGGTCCCAGTGCTCTGGGGCCACAAATGAACAACTCTGGCCACCCCAGGAAGTCAGGGTGTTCTAATAACATCCCCGCTGCCCGGGCCATGGTGGGACTAGCTGGGTTGGTCGCTTGCAAATCAGTGGGATTCATTACTGTGCCGGCAGCAGAGAGCGGAGCTCATTAACAGCAGGGGCCAATTTCTGAATTCACCTGCTGCCCGCTTGCGTCACGGGTGACAGCCTCGACCCATCAGTCAGTGGCAGCAGGCTGCCTGGCGTCAGCGTGGCCGGACAAAGTAAAGTACTTACTTGAACTTCACAGTACTTCAGACTGTTGTGTCTCTGTCTGCGTCCTGGACGTCCAGCGGTCACGGCGGTGAGTCGCACGGGGACCCGCAGCCGCCCAGCACAAACTGCATGAAGTGTCTGTCTTGGACCCAGGCCAGACTGACAGGCACTCGACTCCCTGGGGCCCAGCCACTGCGCAGCTTGCGCCCGCGATCATGCCACCAGCTGCCTCTCATGAATGCGGTGGCTGCAGCCATCAAGTGAGTGAGTCACTGCCTGGTCGATCAATGCTGGTGGCCAGCTAGGCCTCCCGCCGGGTATTTTGTCGGGCAGACAGCAGCGCACCCGGACTCTACTCTCTCAGTTGGATGTATGACGTTACGACGCATACTTTTACAACGCCTACCTTTACAACGCAATTTTTACAACGCAGGATCCATTACAACGAATGTCTTTACAACGCATGTTTTTACAAAAAAAAACATAAGTGCCAGGGCCCTCGTCAGGAAGCCACTGCAGCTAGCACCACCTATTGCCGATGCCACTGCCAATGTAACTACTAATCATCGCACTCCTACAAGTGTGACAATTCACCCTATTCCAAGTCAACAAAGCTGTAAGAATGGCTTAGGTGGCAGGAATTAGTCATTAGGAGTAATAAACAACTGTTGTTGTGCTAATCTCTAAATTTAACAAACAGCTCCACCATGTGCCAAACTATCATAAGTGCCAGTGTTCACAACTTAGTGCCAGTGCCAAGAACCAGAAATCACCTGCCTAAATTAAGCACTGGTAACAAGCATAAAGCAAAATACCAAAAATTACGCAAATTACACCGGCTTAATGTAAATTTCACCCAGGCCTAGTACAGACTAGTTCAGTGTGCTCTATTGTGATGTATGTGCTGGCTCCAGTGCGGTTGCAAACTAGTGCCTGCCCTAGGGGCAGGGCATTAGTGAAAGACAGATTGGGTGTTGGAAACCTCAAGTCCACCTTTCACTGTGCAGTTGGCAACTAGCCTGCTTTTCAAATTGGGACAGAGGTCCCTCTACAGGTGGGTGCAGTGAGTGACTACATACACTTGCAGGTTTTTTTGGGGGTAGTCCATGGAACCCCATTTCCTCTTTTCAAGGGTTGCCCTTAGAAAGCCCATTGAACAAAATGGGGCACAGTCAGTGCATTCCCCAAATGCTCCTTTGCCCCCGGGCCCGCATCTGTAATATGGTGCAGGAACAGTGGCAAAGTGAATTTTGCCTGTAACAGTTACAAACCTGGAGCCAGAAAGAAGTCCGTTCATCTACCTGCAGTTTGAAATGCATAAAACTTTTTTAGCAGATTCTTCTCCATTTCTCATTTCTTGCTGTCCTCGAAACAGCCTCCCAGGCCTGCCTGAGAACCTGGTTACAGATAACAAATAGAAATTTGCTATCTTTGCATCGGATGGTACTTTTTCTACTATATCTAAAATGGGAGCCTGAGCTCAAAGGATATTTTTTAATGCTGCACTGCCCTGTGGGGGTCTACCCACCCCCCTGTGATCATGAAAATGGAAATAAATGTTGCAGTGCCCTGTGGTGCCTATCCTCCCCCTCTGAACAGAACACAAAATAACTAGAGGGGGTGGAGGTGAATGCTTCCTTGTAAAGTTATAACGACTCCCTTTTGTATTATATGTATATGTACAAATACCATAAAAAAATATCTTAAAAAAAGATTTTTAAATTAATGTTGCATGGATTTGGATGTGAACCATGTGAAACTCTATGCAATGAACCAATCCAATCCCACCGTTAGATTTCAGGTAGATCAGTACTTTCTCCAAATTTAGTCTGAACTTTCTAAACTCCACAATGGTGCATTTATGGACTGCACAATCTGCCACAGTGAGAACGTCACTTCCTGTGGCAAATTTACAATCTGCTGAGTGTAAAAACCTACAAGGCAGCTAATCAGTCCATCTTTGTTGCGTCCAATCGCACAGTAGCAGTCGCTAGTAGGGGCTTAGCGCCTTTAAAGAATGGGTGAACAAGGGGAAGATATCACAGTCACACCCAGATCGAAACTTGATGGTGATGATTAAGCAATTTATGTGCTTTGGCTTTAATTTCAAGTGTTAGACTCAAGCACAATTATTGCAAAGATAATTAAAATGTTGAGAAACTGTTACTTGGATATTATTTTGTCTGACAACTAGTTTATCCCCACACTCGCCCAGAAAGCATGGGCAGCCTAGGAATCCATCAGAATAGTAGCCATGGAGATTGACAACCATTTCCATAGGAGTCTTCAAATGTGGTTATTTCCACCTGATTGTGCTTTCCACAGACAGAGACCACCTCTGTCGCTGTTCTGTGTTATAAAACCTCACACCATAATAATACAACATATCCGAATCCCTGCATATTTATGCAGAACATGTGACTAGACTACATATAATCCAGTACAAAAGGAACATGGTCCGACCCTTCAGAGCTGGCAATTTAGGGCAGGGGTCAATAAGGAAACACATATGATTGGTTCCTATTTGTTATTGCACATGCTAATTTAAAAACACAATGCAATGGGATTCTGCTCAGAGGAATTCCCAGTGGCTTAGAAGAGCTGGCTGGAGCATTTCTATCCATTCTTTTTTTCTTCTAGATGAAAATGAACTATGTCACTCCTGTGCCTCACTTGACCCTCCTTTCAGACTTGATACTTTAAAAGGATGGCCAGTGGGCTCCAGCCCATCCAAAGTGTGTGATGAGATGATGTAAATAAAGGGAGAGATAGTTATTGAAAGGACAGAAGACTCTAAAGTCTCATCTTCTGCTTCTGGCAGAAGTACCATTGTAGGAAACAGTGGAATCCAATCAAGGAACGAAGAGGACAAGTAGTCAATATGTACATCACAGTGATGGGGGAGAGATGCAGTCACTAGGAAGAACAGATGAAAGAGAAACAAGATGATATCAAATGTGGTAAAAAAGTACCAGATAAAGAGAAAAATTACATCTCAAAAGCTGGGCTTTAATTTGCCTAGTTTAAGATATTTGAATTGGCTCCGGTCATCCCTGAATTATACAAAGTCAGCTTCCCACAGGATGAATGGCGCAGGGGATGCCTTGAATTGAAAAGCGAGATGCTGCTATGGAATGGAAGTCATCCAAACTGCAAGAAACAGGAGCCCCCTGCCTGCTACTGTATGACAAGGTGGCCAGTAAGACCTTGGCCGCGGCGGGGATTCTGCTGCAGTGCTGAGGTGTGGGGGGGCAGCGTGGCGTTGCCATGCTCGTGACAGAACCACGCCGTCATGAGCCACGGGCGAGCTGTGCTCATGACGGCGTGATTCCGTCACGACTCCGCCCACTCACTAATTCTCCCGCACAGGTGGGGAATCAATGCCGTGTGGGCGGAGCGGCCGCAGCATGACGGAACCACACCGTCATGAGCACACCCCGCCCGTGGCTCATGAGGGCGTGGTTCCCTCAAGAGCAGGGAAGGGGTTAATTCTTCTTTAATTAGGTTTCAATGGTTCATAGAACCAGATCTGACCCAAGGCGGTGGCCGGCCATCCCTGACAACTGTACCCTTCCATCCTGAGGCCCACGGAGACTGCAGCGGCTAAGCTTACGACGCTTGGCCAAGTCCTTCAGGACGGGAACGGTGTGCAGGATAGGTGACACTACCGCCAGGATCACATGAGGTTGGTTATCGAGCATAATAATATACAGTATGCTGACAGATGCATCTTGTTTATTGATGTTCCTGACAGTGTCTATGATTTTTGTCCACAATGCCTGTGGCAGATGCAAATTGCACTCCAAGTAATAAATGCTACCACACAGGTGAATCAAGGATTGTGGGGATAGCCCAGAAGTCTGTTTATGGACCTGTTTATGGTCACACTCAGGTTGTGTTTCACATATGTTTCGACTCCACTGGTTCCCTACTCACTTCCCTCCCCATTTTCAGGTTCCCTTTACCCCTTCCCTCACCCCTAATTACTGGGTATGGTGCAGATTCTGCTGCACAGGGTAGGATGTGAACAAGTGTGAACCGATTGGCTGGACAGGACTTGGTGCCATCATGATTTTGGCACTTGGACCTCAATTCCTACCGCTTGCCTGGGCTTCCGTCCGCTATGCCCCCTCATCTGGTATTGCATGCTGATATGCTGGGCTGTTTTGCATTGCTGTTTGTGCTGTATTTTTTACAATTATAAATTGCACATGAATAAATATATGTTGTAAAAAATCCAACAAAAAACACGTGACCCCACAATTTGTTCATTTCATAGTCTCACTTTCAAATCCACCCAGCCCACCATCGCTGCTTGATCTGAGCAGCATCATTAGTAGAAGCATGAAAAGAAAACACACCTGGGACAAGCCACACTGCTGATGAGGCTGAGAGTCAATAACATAAGGTCTTGACTGTTCCAAACTTTGTGTACTGTACAAAATAGTTTTCATTGCATTTATAAATAAATTGTTGTTTTCCAGAGAGCCAATGGAGTTGGGTAAAATCCAGCGAGGTGTGGCTCCAATACTGCTGAACTAGCAAGGCATGTGCAGCTGCATTTTGTAGCTACTGAAAATTATTAATCATGGTTCAAGCAACCAACATAGGCTCCCTCAGCCTAACCCAGACTGAAGGTACCAAGTGAAAGTATAGCTTGAACCCTACCATGAAAAACTCAGAAATGTTCAAGCTGTCCCTAAGGGGGAGGGGGGGGGGGTGGGGGGGGACTGCTTCTGCTTGACAACTGTGTCTGGTCCCCAAAGCAAGCCTCCACCTCCTGCATCCCTGCACTGGGAGAGGGAGAATGTCCCAAATAGTGTTTCTGTAGGAATATACTGATATTAATAAGACACATTTTAACCGTTCTAATTGGTTACAACATGATGAAATGCTTAAGTTTCCGTTTAAGGGAAGAGGATGTGGCCTAAAGGCTAGGGCGGCCAACCTCAATTTTGGGGAATCGAGTTCGAGTTCCAGCAACAACTGCTCAACATCCTGTGATCCTGGGCAAATCACCTAATCTCCCCATGCCTAACAAAAATTAATGTGCCCTTGTGTAACGCAACTGGTGCTCATGTAAAGCGCTCTGATACCTGATACCTTCGGGTCAAGTTCGCGCTATATAAATCTCCGTAAAAAAAAATAAAAGTTAGTCATTATGGGCCTACAGGCATTCTCGTGTTTCCAGTCTTCATTTCAGTGCATTCTGCTCACAGCCATTTCTCTCTGTCCCTGCTTCTGTACTGAGAGCCTCGACCTTCATTGCTTGTATTAAATGTATGAGATTTAGCTAGCTTGATGGTTTTCTGTTTCTAAATGGTGCAGGATATGTTCTTATATACTCATAACGTCCTTTCAGGCACTATGAAGCTTATGTGTACTAATAGGAAGGCCATTTGCTTTTTCCTTTGTTGAACGGTGATGTTGTCATAACGTTTAGTGTGTTATTGGTTTTTATGTAGTATACAATGCAGGCTTATTCCTTAAAACTAGGTCAGAAGTTACCAATACGATTTGATGCGTTTTCTGTTTAATAATTGGTTTAGAAATTGTAACTTTCTTTTCACAGCATAGTGATTGTCTGGTTTCTTTGCCTGAAACTTTATAAAAGAGCCATGGGTGCATATTTGCAAGACCTCTTCGCCACCAGAGCATCACTATTTTTGACCCTGCGGTGGCGCACAATGCTGAGCCATATTTACAAGGCCATTCAACACTACCATGTGGCCTTGTAAATATGGCCCCCTTTCATTCATTACTCTGCGTAAAAGGGGCATTACATGGGTGTTGGTGTAGGTGTTCCCAAGCAGCACCCATTGATTCTGAACATTTCCCAGATTTAAAAGGTTTCGTAAACTTGGGAATGCGTCAGATTGTAACACCTCCCCAGGGGAGGCATTAAAATGGCGCAACGAGGAGACATACCATTATTTCTCCTGGTGTTTTTCTCTTTCTATGTGTGCTGCATTCTGAAGCACAAATAGAAGAAGGAAAATGCAATAAATAACTTTTTTTTGCAGGAAGGTTTTCCTTCCTGCACAAAAACAGTCATCCCTGCAACGCAAGCACCCTTTCACCATGGCGCCTGCGCTGGTGCCAGGCAGTCAATTGTGAGCCAGTGTAGAGGAAAGCACAGGGATGCATCGTATTGCTTTAAATACAATACATCCCTGCACTTTCCTAATGACACAGGTGCATGCAGCAAGATGGCCTGCAGCACTGCACTGCGTCATTTTCAAGTAAATATGCCCCTTAATTTGGGAAGCTAGCCAGGTATTTGTCAGGCCCCTTTAGAGAGCAGACTTGTTAGACTTGGTCCTTTCTGCAGGGTCCCCCCCAAACAGTTTGCCTTCATCCTTCTGTTTTCTCAACACATTTTTGTTATCTTTTAGCACTCTTAGCACTTTACCACTGCTAACCAGTATTAAAGTTTTTGTGCTGTCCCCTGTAAACATGGTGAAATTGGTTTACACCAAAATGACACATTCAATATACTTGTAAGTCTCTAGTAAAGTGGTACTTTATGTACCCAGGGCCTGTAAATTGATTGCTACTAGTGGGCCTGCTGCACTGATTGTGCCATCCACTTAAGTAGCTTTTAAGCATGTCTCAGGCCTGCCATTGCAGCCTGTGTGTGCAGTTTTAATCTGCTATTTTTACCTGGCAAAATAAACCTTTAGCCAGGGGTTCCATTTTAATACACATATGTCACCCCTAGAGTAGGCCCATAGGGGAGTATGCAGTGTAATTAAAATTTTGCACGTGTACTTTTAACTTTTTCATGTCATGCTGAAAAACTTCTACATTCGTTTTTCGCTACTGCAAGCTTTCCCTCTCCCAAAGGGTAACATTGAGTTACCCTATCATATTTAATAAGGGATAACTTTTAATTGGGAGCAAGTTGAAATGACAAGTTTGATGCCTAAATAACTGTCATTACCTCAAGGATTCTCGCTGAGCCCCACCCTCTTCAACGTCTACATGAGCCCCCTCACGCCCATCGCACGCCAACACAACCTGAACATCATCTCCTACGCCGATGACACCCAGCTGATCCTCTCACTGACCAACGACCCCGCCGCTTCCAGAGCCAACCTTCACAAAGGGATGAAAGATGTAGCCGAATGGATGACGACCAGCCGCCTGAAACTGAACTCTGACAAGACGGAAGTCCTCATCCTGGGCTCCTCGCCCTCCGCCTGGGACGACTCCTGGTGGCCCCCCGCCCTGGGCACCGCACCCACACCGACAGACCACGCACGCAACCTGGGCTTCATCCTGGACTCCTCCCTCTCCATGACCAGACAAGTCAACGCCGTCTCCTCGTCATGCTTCAACATCCTGCGCATGCTACGAAAGATCTTCCGGTGGATCCCCACCGAGACCAGGAAGACGGTCACCCAGGCCCTCGTCACCAGCCGACTGGACTACGGCAACGCCCTCTATGCCGGAACCACCGCCAAGCTCCAGAAGAGACTCCAGCGGATCCAGAACGCCTCAGCCAGACTCATCCTCGACATCCCCCGACGCAGCCACATCTCCGGACATCTGAGAGACCTGCACTGGCTCCCCGTCAACAAGAGAATCACCTTCCGTCTCCTCACCCACGCACACAAAGCCCTACACGACCAAGGCCCGAGCTACCTCAACAACCGCATCAACTTCTACGCTCCCAAACGCCACCTCCGATCAGCCAGTCACGCCCTCACCGCCGTCCCCCGCATCCGAAGATCGACAACAGGAGGAAGGTCCTTCTCCCACCTGGCCGCCAAGACCTGGAACTCCCTCCCGACCGACCTGCGCCTGACCCAAGACCACCTTTCCTTCAGGAAGAAGCTCAAGACCTGGCTGTTCGAGCAGTAGCAGCACCCCCCCCCCCCAAGCGCCTTGAGACCCTCCGGGTAAGTAGTGCGCTATATAAATGTCCATGATTGATTGATTGATTGATCATTTATACCCTCTTTAAAGGTAAAGTCAGATTTTAAGACACAATTCTGAAAATGCCACTATTAGAAAGTTAAAGGAACAACTGATGGACGGAATGCTGAGCAATGGAAACATTCACCACCAGTCACTTTTAGAAACTTGGCTTTTTCTTGTCCTCATCATTTGGTGCCAGTATCTTGGATCATATGACTAGGTGCAGCTGGCAGTTGGTCTTTATGTTTTGCTCCCAGACAGTGAGACAAAGGAGAATAGGTTTCGACAGGATGGGCCATCTCTGACTTGATGAGGGGGAAGAGCTATCACCTACCACACTTGATCATCACAAAGGCTATGCCTGAGCACACTTACAAAGGGTTTGGCACAAGTATTTTGTGACCCCAGACAAGCTGGAGCTAAGGCAGGGAGTCAGGAAATTCAAAGCACCTTTTGGGGTGTAACCTTCTTCTACTTCAAAGTGGGCACCAGATAAAAATAGTGGAACCTCAGACCCAACTCATCGGTACACCTATGGACCTGTGAAAGACTCAGTAGGACTGCTGTGCTGCTCTGCTGCAAGCATAACTGCTATTCTGCTGCCCTGCTATGCTGTTACACTGCTACCCTGCCTGAGAAAGACTGGACCTACATCTTGAACCCAGGACAACAAGAGTGGCTGCAAGGGCTAGCTGTCTGGCCTCCTCATCAGAGCCTCAGGGACAGAAAAGGCTCCAACCACCTAGAACCCTTCACCTGGATTGTATCTGCTGTGAGTCCTGCCACCCAAGTTGTGCCACTGGAGTTGTGCACTCTTGGAAGTGGGCCTCAAGGTGCTTTGCCAGCCCAGCTGTGGTCTTCATAGAGTAAGGCGAAGTCCTGCAAAGCCTCAACGCATAGCTACAAGCTTCATCAGAAGTCACACCAAGCGATGTGGCACCCAGCAGAGCCTCGCCACACAGCTGGTAGCCTCAACAGAATCAACGGCAAGTGATGCAAAGCCTTGTCAAGCCTCGCTGCCCAGCTGTCAATGCACCAGAACTGACGCAACTTGAGGCAAAGCCTCACAATGTCTCACCGCTCAACTTCATCAGAACTAACGAAGTTCGATGCAATCCGATCTCGCGTCGCAGGCCTTGCTACACCTCGGAAGCGATGCCAAACTATGCGAAACCTCACAAAGCAATGCTGCACAGACTGCGCACAAGGGTTTAAGGTACATTTTTCAGGGGCCTAATTAGGTCCCTGTAGCCGGCCCGCACTCCATAGCAGTCAGCCTGAACTTCTGTTCTGGTCCGTGGCGAGCAGATAACTACATCTGCCACTTTGTGCTTCTATGCACTACTTTCACCTAATGTTTAAAATTGCATATCTCCGGTTTTACTGATTTGATGTTTGTCATTTTGGTCTCAAATAATTCACTAGATTGTACTCTATTTTTCTAAACTGGTGTGGGATTTTTCTTATGTTGTGTTTTAACTTTATTACTGTTTGAATTACTGTATGAAATCTTTACATATTGCCTACAAGTTAAGTCTGAATGCTTTTGTGTTAAGCTACCAGATGGCTGAGCACAGGTTAATTTGGGGTTTGCTTGTGTCTCATCCTGACAGAGACTGTGGTTGCTGCTTGAGTAGGGTTTCACCCTCCTGAACAATAACTTAATTTCTTACAAGACTCCATGCCAGTTCTTTTACAAATCTGCACGTAGGAGAATGTTAATGAGTACCTCCTCCTGCTTCTGCTGTGCATTCTTTATGACATTTTGCTCTTTGGTGCCTTGTTTCCCTGTGCTCGACCATATTCGGTACTGGCTTAAACTAGGCCAGGGCTTAGATTTTGCTGCCAACGTTCTTTGCATTCTGCATATATCAACTGATTTGACTAACCTGACTTTTGCTTTCTGTAATGATTCTTGAATTTTAAATAAACTCTTATGGTTTGCAATCTGAACCTTGTCTCAAGTGGACTTCCCTGTGTGGATTTTCCTATCTTAGTTTTACAATGTTCTCTGGGCAATTTCTACAAATGGGGCTCACACAGAGCCCCAATCCATCCATCTGCCCTTTTGGACTGGAAGAGTGCCAACAGAACTATCCCCTGCCCACTTCCAGATGAATTTTGGCCTATCCAGACAGGCACAACCACCACCCCAGCGGCTGAGTTGCGCAAGCTGCGGGTAGTTCTCGATAACAAGCTGAGCAGTTGGCACTCGTTTCTCCCTCATCAAGGCCTTGCGGAAGATCCTTCCCATGCTGCCTCTATCAGCCAGGGCTCTAGTAGTCAGAAGCGTCATCTTGAGTCGGCTGGACTACTGTAACGCCCTGCTTCTTGGTGCACTTAGTTTTCTCATTAAAAGACTACAAAGAATCCAAACAATAGCCGCCAAGTAAGCCTTAAAGAGGAGACGGGATGACTCTGTATCGGCGGCTCTTATCGATCTCCACCGGCTTCTCTGGACCAGAGAATCTAGTTCAAAGCTGCATGCGTTGTGTTCAAAGCCCTACATGGACTCGGACCCCAGCCTCTGCATAAAACATCTGTCTGGTACTCTCCTTCACGAACGCTTCGCTCCTCTACTGCTACCTGGCCTGTACCACCAGTGTATGAACTTCTAGATTTGGTGGCAGAGCATTCAGCTGGACAGCGGTACAGTTGTGGAATAACCTCCCACTTAATATCAGAGTATCAGAGGAGTTCGTACAGTTTAGAAAAAAACGTAAAACCCATCTTTTTCCCAGGGTGTAGTGTTTCATCACCTGCGGTGGCTAACTCTGCGTGTGTATTGGAACTTCTATCTTTCAGCGCCAGGACACCCGTGGGGTGATAGAGCCCTTTATAAATATTGGATACATTACATTCGCACACTGGCGCTTGGTCGCGACTCGCCTTCCCCACATCGTACTGTCCCTTGCCAGTGGCCCTTGCACCCTGTGCTGACTTCTGTTCACAGACCTACTTTCCGCCTCTCACACTGTCACACTATACAGTTTTCTATTGGAGGCCTTACCGTCAAGTGTGCACTACATAGTTGAGTGTTCACCTTGCTGATGTGCACTATCTTGATCTGAAGATACAACTTAAAATCAAATAGGAAATGACAAGAGAAAATAAACAGAGCCTTTTTTACACTATTGAATATCCTGACAGTTCTCTTACCTTTGGGACTCTTGCAGGGAGGGCTGTTGACGGAGACCAGGCAAGACAAGATACAAATAAGAGAGGGATACACAATGGGAATGAATGATTCAATTCTCATGAATAGCCCAGAGCCAATTCCAGAAATCAAGACTGCCAATTGCACATATTTTCAATTTTTTCCAATTTATGTCTCATTAGTATTCATCAATCATGCTTTGATAGTGGAGTGAAAGCAATAATAACTCCTGGCCCAGGCCCAGCCCCTGGCTGACATTTCCTTGTTAATTGGAAACTGGTGCAGGGTACCAATGACTGAAGGATGTCAGTGATGATTAATGTGTGTTTATACAGGGGCCAAGGCATAGCTTGGCAGCCAAGGTAAGTGGGGTGAAATCCAGTGGCGGACAGCACAGGTAAACCCGGTGAGGCGATGAGGCGGGGTGGGTGCGGGGTGGGGCGGTGTGGGAGGCATCAAAGCCGACAGACTAGGTATAGTTAAATAAATAAATAACACCTATTCTGTCCTCTGTCAGCTTCCTCCCTGCCGTGCCCTAGCCTGCCTTATCCCACTTATCAGTGCCGGCCGCCACTGATAAAATCAGTGCACAGTGGTGCTGAGTGCAGCTCAGCACCCCGGTAAAAGCTGTAATTTCACCAAAGAAGGGAAAGGGTTGCTTTTAATGGAGGTGGCCGGAGAGCCTCACAAACCACCTTAGAAGTTTCCTCGGCAGTGGAACTAGAATTGTGTTAGCTGGAGGTAATCCACCAGTCAAGTTACTCTTGTGTGATTTGTGTAATCTGGAGTACATTTCCCTGTTTTCACTATCATGCACACCTTTCTCAGAGTAAACCCTATCCCTCTTGTGCTACACGACACATTCAAAACAAGCATTGTCAAAACAAAGAAATCTGACTTTTTGTGTGGGGTGCTTGGTAAAAGTTGGGCAACTATGTCTTGCCCTAGAAAGAAAACTCCACAATGAAGCAACAGATCAGATTACATTAGTGAAGCTAGGAGTAAGGCACTTTTGCTGAACAGAGCGTGTTAGTTGAGGTAAGCCATACCCTCAAATGAGAATGTTATTAAAAAGAGTCAAAAAATGAAGCTTTTGTGATAAGCTGTGATCTTAAAATACATGCAAAGCTAAATATTCCACATTGAATAGTAGATATTTTCAACAATGAGGCAGTATTTTTGTTGCCTCTTTAGGAAGCCCTAGGTGACAGAATGCCTTTACTTAGTGAACAAGGAAGCTGTAAGTCCAACACCATGTTATCATGACAGCAAAACAAATGAACATGCAATGGCAATTAGTGAACACCACAGTGTCCTTTTGAGAGGCTAAGGCATCCAAACAGCAAGCACTTCCAATAGAAAAAAGGCCATAAATCAGTAACTAAAATGAAACAGCTTGGCAAAGTAAATTGATTAAAAAACACACAGCATTGCAAATAAAAGCTGTGTTTTTTCTTACTATCTAACAGAAGGGCTACTTGACACCCCATAACCAAAACCTCATGGGAACAAACACTGGACAATATAAACACCTGTAAATTGCCATGGCCTATAGCATAGACAGGCGTTGCAGCACAGCTGGATCACACTCGGTGATCCAGCTGGGCCCCGATGATGAAGCATGCCACCTACCAGGTAGGTGGGTGAGGGGTTTCTTAACAACAACACCCTGTTGTTAGCATCCAACAACCAGGTGACAAGGGACCATCCCTGACCTGTACCTGCTCGAGGTCTTGTCCTTGTTGTTCTATTATATATGTCCGGGGAAAAGGACAAGTACTACGGTCTATTCCTCGCTCTCTTGTTGTTACTTTGTCTAAACATTGATATACAGTGTAAATAGAAAAGGGGCCAGAACACATCCTTGTCTTACCCCTTTCCATATTACAAGCGTGGCTGTGCACTCTCCCTTAATACCATAGTGCACCCTAGCTTTGGTGTCGATATATAGCTGCCTCATGAAGTCGATAAGCGGAATTTCCACACCCAGATTTTCTAAGGTTGTCCATAGTTTATCATGTATAACACAATCAAAGGCAGCAGCAAGGCCTACAATTGCTTATATTTGCCCAGGAAGATGTTTGAGCTTAGACCCTGCTCAATCGTACCTAAGCCCTGTAGGAAGCCACATTGTAGTTCTGTTATAATACCAGCATCTTGAGCCCAGACCTGTAGTCTGTTCAGTTCAATACGACCCGCCACCTTAACTAGGGAATCTAGGAGCGATATTGGTCGATTGTATGTGGGATTATGGCAGTCTCCCTTCTTGAAAATTTGGAACAGGATTGATTCTGACCAGGATGGAATAAACCCAGAAGAGCAACATGCTGCTAGTACTTGCGTGAGTAGCGGGCCCGAAAGAAGCAGGTTGACTTATAGAGATATACAGGCACTCCCTCAGGGCCAGGTGCTTTACCACCCATGCTTGCCTTAATGGCACAGTTAACTTCTTCCAAAGTAAAATATACTTCCATTGGGTGGTTACTGAGAGGTATTGACTCCGATGGTTGTTTAGACACTGCCCTTGATATCTCACTTGTATTATCATTATACATTGATGAGCAATGATCCACCCATTGGTCCTCAGCAATGGTTATCTCAATGGATGGTGAATCTTGAGGGACTAAAAAAAGGGGCATTTACTGCCTTCCAGAATCGTGTATTGTGTCTAGAGGCAGTGGATTCGTGCAATGCCGACCATAATTCATCTCTTATCATGCGCTTATGTTCTTTGATGGTGCGTTTAGATGTCCCTCTAGTCAATTTAATTTCAGCTGAATTTCTGATGTGTTTATGTAACACATTTGTCAGATCAGTATGACCTTTGGTACATCTGGTGTCAAACCAACCCTGCTTCTTGTCGTGAGATGTTTTATTCTCCACAAGTAGTGCTCTTTTGACCTCCAAAGTGATCTGTGCCAAAGATTTTGGGATTTTAGCAAGAGGGGTGGACTCGTCAAGGCAGGCTGAGGCGGCTGGTTTACAATTACTTATAAGAGACCTTGTGAATTCGGGCGGGTCCACCATGGACCAACGTAGTGAATAGCTGTTAATTTGGTTCAAAGCTATGTTCTGTATAGAGTGGTCTGCCCTGCCCGTTTTACTTATCACCTTACACTGAAATTCAAAGGCAAAACTTAAAGGAAAGTGATCGCTCATTGCATTTTTATGAGTCGCAAAGTTTTTTTAGCCTACCAGGGTGCCTGTTTGAGAACTGGATGTAATCAATGATCAAGCATTTCCCTCTACCATTAAATGTATAGCTTAAGGGGATTGGCGGCGAACATAAGTCATTGGCAAAACCAAGATCAAATGAAAATATGATTTCGTTTAGAAATTCCCCGTACGTTGTTTGTGGAAAGTGAGCGTGATTAATTCCATCATTAGATGTTATTCCACAAATATCCCCCACTTTGTTCAGGCACAAAGCTGAGTTAAAATCCCCACTCCAAATAATGCTGTATTGTTCTGACTATTACTTAGGTCGGACCGCAGTTTTATCAAAACCCCCATAATCTGGTCTTTAGAGATTTATTATAGAAGTGCAACAAGGCTACACATTGCATTATGTCCACGTTAATCATCACAATCTGGTAATGAGTGTTTGATACCTTTAATTCAATCTGGTGGCATACACCTGGTTGGGCAGGTATGTGCACAAGCCACCGTTATTTTTCCCATGAGTGGCTAATGCCGCAGGGGTGTGTAAGGTTTTACCCATTGATATGTAAAGCTTACTCCACCCATGTTTCTTGAAAGCACTGTGTAATAAAACCCTTAATTTTCTTGGCCTACTTTATTATATGCCACTTCCCTTCTGTGGTCTCTCCCTCCCTTCCACCCCCTCCCTTTTCCACCCCTTTGGAATGTTCCTACAGTTGAGCCAGAGACTGCCTTAGAATGTTGACAAGGCAGCCTGACTGGCAGAGTTGGCAGTCGCTCGTCCTGCAGTGCGACGAGTTAGAGGTTCCTGAGTGGAGGTCGTATTAAAGAGTGACTTGAACTTCACCTACCTGTTCCAGGCATCTTTATAACAGTGGCGACGAGGATGGGATTTTTTCTTTTTTAAGGGTAAGACCTGCCTCTTTGAATTTCTCAAGGACAGCCCTGAGAGAGGAATCATGTTCATCCGGTGTTGCTCCGTAGATCAAGACATCGTCTTGGAAGCACATGGTTTTGGGGACCCCTTCAAGTATGTGCTACATTATCTTTTGAAATACTGCTGCCACCGAAGCGAGTCCAAACGGCATTCTGAGGAACATGTATGACCCCAGAGGAGTGGTAAAGGCAGTTAACTCTCTGGAGTCGGGGTGTAACTCCCCTTGATGATAGGCATCGGAAAGGTCGAGTACACTAAAGCAAGTGGCTTCCCCCATGGTGCTTAAAACCTCGTGGATGCGTGGAAGTGGGTGTCTTTCAATGATGATGTTATCGTTTAGGTCTCTAAGGTCGATGCACAATCTTATGTCATTCCCCTGGGCATCCCTACCGATAACCACAGGTGCGACCCATGCAGTGCAGTCCACAGGTAGTATTACACCTAGGGACTGTAGTCTCGCCAGTTCAGTTTTAAGGGGTTCCCACATAGGGTGAGGTATGGGCCTTGTTTTGTGTGCAATCGGTTTGGCTTGGGGTTTCAACTTTATTTTGTGTTGGAAGTTCTTGAGGATCCCTAAATTGGAAGTGAAAACCTCAGGAAACTCTCTGATAAAAGTTTTACCCTGGGTGGATAAATCAATGGTAAGACCTTGCTCTGGGTAATTGGGGTCCAGTTTTATGTCTAACTCTTTTTGATGTTGCCAAGCAAGGAGATTGGACCCCTCCTCCACTATGTAGACTTTCCCAAGGGCGACGCGGTCTTTGAAAGAAATGTGAGTTTTAACCATGCCCTTCAAAGGAATAGATTCTCTGGTGTAGCTGCTGGGAGAAATGTCAGGCTTTATTATGTCACTTTCTTTACAGAAGTTCATGTTGTTAGAATCAGAAATGTTTACAAAAGTGAATGGGGAACAGGAATCCGCAAACATGTTGATTTTCTTGCCACCCAACTCAATTACGCATTGTGGGTAGTTTATTTGATTAACAGTGCTGGAGTCTCGAACTTGGAAGATAATTTTCTTAACTGATTGAATTTTTGAATCAGAAGTAACCTCCGCACTGTTCTGTTTACTGTGACAAACTCTAGCAAGGTGGCCTTTCTTATTGCACTTCTTGCAAATAGCTGATATGGCTTGGCATTTAGGATTGTTGGCAAGGTGGTTGCTTCTACCGCAACGGTAACATTTGAGTTTGGAAGGGTTGTTGTCATGAGACAAGTTGGGAGTTTTGGCATTTTTTATTTTGCATATGGTGTTTTCATTGCTAGTATCAACGGGTTCTGATTCCACAATTTCTGACACTTGGCTTTGTTTGGACTGAATGGGAGTGTTCGGGTAAAACAGGATTAGGTCTAATCTCTTTCATGCAGAGGGCATTATGTTCAATAGATTTAGCCAATTCAATTGCCTCTTGTAGATTAGGTTGTTTTTGCAGTCATTTTTCTTGGATTTTACCATTATTGGTACACCTCACCATTTGATCCCTAATGAGGGAGTCGTTGAGATCTCCAAACTGGTATAGCTTACTTAGACCTCTCAGCACAGCTACGTAGTTTGCAATGCTTTCTTGTTTTCCTTGGACCCTACAGAAGAACTTGTGGCGTTCCAGCACTATGTTGATTTTGTCCCCAAAGTGTATTTCCAATTTTATTAAAGATGTTTCCTAAGAGTCTCCATCTTCTTCTAGGTCTGGTTCTGGTAGAGTATCAAAAACTTCCCTCCCATGGGTACCTAGGTTGTATAGAAGAATGTGTTGCTTCCTTAAAGCACTAACTACCCCCCCATGGCAATCAGGTACGACTCAAAGATCCTGACGCATTCTTTCCAAGGAAGGTTGGGTTCCCCACATTCATTTAGAAAAGGCGGGGGCTGGGTCATGCTTGCAGCCACCATGTTGGGAAACAGTCCACATTCATAGGGGATCATGAATCAAAATTTTGGAACCCAGAAGAATAGTGGACATAAAAAACAACACTGTGGTCCTTGAGAATGGGCAAAACTGGAGCAAGGACCGGTTGTCTAAATGCCCGAACCCAGAGGACACAGCTCATAAATACTCACCATCACCGGGGGTCCTGAAGACCCTGTCACGCCTCCCATGAGCAGTACCAGAAGACCTACTGTTTCACCCAAATGGCATGAAGACTTTATTATGCAATAGAGTTATATCTCTCTCTTACATTGTTTTAAGGGGGGAAGATGTGTTATTATTCCCTTTTCTTGGCCTACTTTATTATATGCCACTTCCCTTATGTGGTCCCTCCCTCTCTCCCTTCCACCCTCCTCCCTTCTCCACCCCTTTGGAATGTTCCTACAGTTGAGCCAGAGGCTGCCTTAGAATGTTGACAAGGCAGCCTGACTGGCAGAGTTGGTAGTCGCTGGTCCTGCAGTGCGACGTGTTAGAGGTTCCTGATTGGAGGCCGTATTAAAGAGTGACTTGAACTTCACCTACCTGTTCCAGGCTTCTTTATAACATACAGTATGTTATGATTCTCTACAAAGTCTAACCAGTTCGAATTGGCAAGTTTGCAACACATACCTGCCACATTCCAGAATAATGTTTTGTCCTGATTACTCACTTTGTTGTTTTTATATAATTGACTGTTAAGAGTGAGCACCTCTATGTTAGGGGCTTGTCTAGAAGAGCCCCTGTGTTGTGTATCCGGAGATGAGGGCTAGAGTGGATTTCTGGGTCATGTCTTATTACTCAAATATAATCTTCAAAGAGGGTTTGGATGTTATGAGATATGAAATGACACACCTTTTTGTCTCACATACACATTTTTCAATTTTGCTATGCCTATTTTAATTCAACTAGGCAAATGTTTTGAATTGAGTAGGGGGCTGACCTGCACACAGGAGCTACTTACATGTAACTAGTGAGTTACCAGTAACTCACAAGCTACTCATTGGAGAAACCTGTTCTAGAACAGTGATACCCAAAGTATGGCCCAGGGGCCATGTGCAGCCCTCTTGAGCTTTACATGCAGCTCCCCTTGTGAACAGTAGCACAAACTGCTGTTTTCTTGCTAAACGCTAATATTCAGAATATTTTTTAAATAAACGGGCAAGTATTTATTTGCAGGTCAAATGAAGCAACTACTGAGGTGTTCTGCACCACTTAACTTGAGTTAACCTAGAAAAAAATACTTGCCGGTTTATGTAAATTTTATTCGACCTCCTTACACAATCCCTGACCCACCCAGGATCCTCACAGTGGTGAGGGGGCAATTAAAAGCTCTAGTTGCGAGCACTGCTGCCATTTTTATTTTGTTACAGAGAGGCGATATTGGAGCACTGCTGCAAAACCGGCCCTGGCTTCAAAACCGGCCCTCGGTGACAAAATGGGCCACCACGGCCGCACAACCAGCCCCCATCCCTCTGACCCACCTGGGAAATACCCAGTGCCCGCTACGGCCAGTCCGGCCCTGCCACAGACCATACGTTGTTGCCCCTCGGCAAATGTTTAGAGTACCCATGTTCTAGAATGTTCTTCTGTTGAGGAAGTGGGCGTGCTTTTGGAGGACTATGGTGACATCATTCACAGGACAGGGGGCCTCATTTATGAAAAGTGACGCATCCCTGCATGAAAACAGCGATGCTTCACTTTTCACTGCGCCCTCCTTGCGAGACCAATGATGCATCATATTTACAGTATGAAGCATCATGGCGCAAGGAGTTACAGATACGTCAGTATTTCTGACGTATCTGTATGGCGCAAAAGTGACGCATTGCTGGAGTGTGTCACAAAAGTGACGCAACTCCAGCAATGTGTCCTTTCACATGGGGCAAGCCCCATGTGAAAGGGCCTGCGTCAGTCTTACGCCTGTTGTGAGGCAGGCGTAAGAAATTGACGCATTTGTGTCCTAGAAGTGGCGCAGTGAAATCTTATAGATTTCACTGCGTCACTTCTATGACCCTGTCTTGCGTCAGAACGCCCCCCCCCTTCATACATTATACCTGGCGTAGGTATAATGTAGCGCAGGGGTTTACAAAGTGACGCATCTACCTAGATGCGTCACTTTGTAAATATGGTGCAACAAGACACATTTTTTACGCTGCTGGTGCGTCACAAAAAGTGGCGCACCGGCGGCATAAAAGTGACGCAAGCCTTTAAGACCAAATAAGCCTTCTGCAAAGCTTAAAGCGTTGTGTTTAGGGAGGGAACCCAGTGAAATGAGACGATGCTCATTTTTAGAAGTACGCAGCTTTCTAAAATTACTCGTGAGGCCCTCTCGAGAATGCAGCATTTATCACGCGCAGGCGGGGTGCTTGCCCAGAGCTCTTGCGTCCTCCGGCTGACAGCGGGCATTATTACTGCATGCTTAAAGTTATAAATTAGAAAGATTTATACAGCGGGAAATGCTCTCCGCTCCAAGAGGCGTTTCATTAGGTCAGGGGCAATTTATATCCTTGGCGTTCTGCGCGGATTCCTGCTTACTGCTGACCCAGCCGGGCCTCTCTCACTTTTTTAGTGCCTGGCCGTGTTTAATTCAAAATGCTCTTTGTTTGTTTTTGTGGGGAGAGAGCTACTTTAAGGGGACTAGAAGGCCGACCAGTGTTATCAAGAAGGATCAAAGAGTTTTCAGTCCTCCTGGCCAAGTAGCAATTTGTCTGCTGGAATGCTAGGCATATATTGAAACAAGCATTTGCAATGCAATCGGTCTCGCATTTGTGAAAGTTAGAGCTAATGGCATTGTAAATGAAAATGTTTTTTACTTATGTTTTGTAGTGGAATAACGTAACTGGTACAGCAGCTGGCTCTGGAATTGGTGAATGAAGGGGCATATTATCAAGGACCGGTGTTAAAATTATCGCCATTTTATCTCCAGGAAACTGCCAATAAAACGGCGACAATGGGCTTGATAATACGCCCTTGTTAATTCCCATAGAAGCCCATGTTCTCACCAGAACATGGGCTTCTATGGGAATTAACAAGGTCGTATTATCAAGCCCATTATCGCAGTTTTATCGGCAGTTTCCTGCCGATAAAACTGCGATCATTTTAACACCGGTCCTTGATAATATGCCCCTAAGTTTGAGTTTTAGGATTAGCCGTTTTAAGATTAACCGTCCTGTGCTTGAATGTAAATGTAATGTAAAAATTATTTATAGAGCGCTCGGACACCAAACGGTTTCATGGCGCTATAGGAAGAATGTGCAAAGGTGGGGAGCGGGGTGCAGGTGTTTAATCATAAGTTTGACGGAACAAGTGAGTTTTTAACATTTTCCTGAAAGATGTATAACAGGAGGTGGACCTGAGTTCGTGTGGAAAGGAATTCCATAATTTGGGTGCCAAAAAAGAAAACCTAAGCTCACCACGTTTTTTCCGTTTGAAAGAGGGAACGGAAAGAAGGTTGTGGTGTAGGGAGCGGAGGTTGCGGGAGGGGACATAACGGTGAATCCTGGATGTAACAAAGGCAGGGCCATGGCCGGTTAATGACTTGAAGATGGTGCAGCCGAGTTTAAAAATACTGCGTTTTGCCACCGGAAGCCAATGGAGCTTCTTCAGCAGGGGGGAGACATGTTGATGTTTAGGTTGACGAAAAATAAGTCTCGCCGCTTGATTCTGCACCAGTTGTAATTGGCGAAGCTGGTAGGCTGGAATGCCAACGTAAAGAACGTTGGCATAGTCAAGGCGGGAGGTGACCAATGCCATGATGACTAATATAAGGGCCTCATCGGTCAGAAACCTGCAAATTTGTGGGATTCTCCGAAGGTGGAAAAAACACGATGAAGTGACTGCATTAATCTGAGGTTTTAGAGAAAGGTCCTTGCTGATGATAACCCCTAAGCAGGGGAGGGAGCGGAGCCCCAGGAGCGTGGCCAGAAGTTGGGGTTCCAAGGATTAAGAGAACCTCCAGTTAAAACAAGCTCCGTTTTGTCGGGGTTAAGTTTCAGTTGGCTTTGACACATCCATTCGCCAATAAAAGTCATAGTAGACTGAAAGTCGGCGATGGATGTGGGTGAAGAATCAAGATTGAAGACCATTTGAATGTCATCAGCATATTTGAGGATAGTGGCTGAGTTATTACATAGGGACCAAATCAGGGGTTGCATATACAGGTTAAATAAGAGTGGCGACAGGGCAGACCCTTGTGGAACCCCACAAGTTAATTTCCTAGGAGTGGCTGAAAAGGTGGATAGGTGAACAGCTTGGGAGCGATGAAGTAAGAAGGATCTGATCCACTCCAGAGCCACGCCCCGGATGCCGGGGCTGCCGACACAGTCGAGCAGAAGATCATGATCGACCGTGTCAAAAGCAGCCGCAAGTCCAGAAGCACAAGGGCCTGGGTGATATTGTTATCGGCTCCCCTCCTGAGCTCGTCCATCACAGCCACAATAACAGCCTCAGTAGAGTGCGCCGGACGGAAACCCGCCTGCTGGGGATCTAAGAATTGGGAAGACTCAATAAAGGAACTGAGACAGTTGGTCACGTGGGCCTCTAAAATTTTACTGAGGAATGGGAGCAGGGAAATGGGGCGTAAATTACTCAGTACTAGGGGGTCGGCATTAGTTTTTTTTAGAATGGGTACCACTGCGGCGCATTTGAAGGAATCACGGACAATACCTGTAGTCAGAGAACTGTTGAGCAATGAGAGTGGGGGGTCGGGACAAGCTCAGAAGGCTTCTTTTAGAATCTGGGGAGGGCAACAGTCGTTCGGGAGCCTGAGCTTACTCTATTCAGGAGGGTCAGAAATTCTGCCTTAGAGATCAGGGGGATATGATCTAACAACAATGGATTTTTGCAAGTGGTTACGGGGGCCGAGGATGGAGTAGAAAGAGGGATATTGTTTTTAATAACAGCAATTTTTTCAATGAAAAAAGCGTTTAATGAGTCGCACAAAGCCTGTGAAGGGACCGGTTTGGCCAGTACCCGGTCTGGTTGAGTGAGCTCATTCACGATAGAGAAGACATCTTTGGATTTGGACGAAGAATTAATAATTTTTGGGAGAAATATGTAATTTTAGTTTGTAAGATAGAATTTTTTTAATGTTTTAGCAAGGTAATATAGATAGTTTTCTCCTCAGGGGCGTAGTGACGCCGCCAGCGGTGCTCAGCCTGCCGCAGAGACAATTCTTTCTTCTTCAATTCCTCCGAAAACCAACGCTGATCGTCATGAGGACGCTTGGTTTTAATTCTTTTCATAGGAGCAACTTTATCGCAAGCTGATTCCAACCAACTAGCTATACTTGATGCTTGGTCAGAGATGGAAGGCAGTTCTTTAGGGGCAGAGGAGATCAAGACTTACAAGTATATAAATGTTTTCATCCTATTAATGGGTATTGCGTAGAAGGTTCATCAAACCAAAAAAATAAATAATGAAGCAAAACAGCGACAGTACAGTCACCTACTCACTGGTTAGGAAGAACGGGGGCTGCAGAGGGACATTAGAGGACTTGAAATGGAGGTCGAGTGAGAAAATACTGACGCAGTGCGCGCCATAGTGTTATAAGGATGAAAATCTGATAAAAAGAACTTAAAAAAAAAAAGTCAAAGGATGCCAATGACCACAAGGTAACACACCAAAAACTGAAGGAGGGCGGAGTATGTCGTGGAAACATGCATTAGGCAGGTTGGGATAAACCCCAGAATAAAGGCGATGGTAATAGTGGCGTGTCTCGGGAAGGTACGGGGGTTCCCTCAGGGGCATAACACAGGCCCCCGCATCCCCTGCAGTGCGGGGGGCCCTCAAGCTCAAGGAGGCCCCCTCAGCACTGCACTTCGGCCTGAAAGCTCCTAATAGAGCCCGGAGGGCAGCCGCGGTCGGTAAGGGAGTACCTGCAGGGGCGGTGACGTGGGGAGGGGGAGGGGTAGGGTGGGGGTTAGTTAAGTATGGATAATGGAGGTTTGAAGGTAAGTAAACATGTAAATAAATCAAACGAATTTCGTTGCGCGCACTGCATACCCAGATGCAATGCAGTGCGCGCAACGAAATTCGTTTGATTTATTTAAATGTTTACTTACCTGCAAACCTCCATTATCCATACATTACTAACCCCCACCCTGCCCCTCCCCCTCCCCACGTCACCGCCCCAGCAGGTAGTCCCTTACCGACCGCGGCTGCCGGAGGGGGCCCCTCCACGTACCTGGCAGGGGAGGCCCCTCAATTATCGTTACGCCACTGGGTTCCCTCAAATAATATGTGACTGTGAGGGCTGGAAGATATGTGCCTTGTTGAAAAGATGGAGTTCTTGGTCTTACACTGTAGGAATTTCTGTTTAAAAGAGGCACTGGGTTTGGAAGTTCTATTCCCAATAATTATGCTTTTAAATTAAAGCCTCCCCGCCCTGATGTAGCAGCTACAGCGGTTAGTAGGTAGGAAAGAGGCACTCAGCCCAGAGATATGCCTTTTTTCACGTCTGTGCTGCAGTATTGGGTGCCAGAGCATGGAGCTGTGCTAGGATGGGGTGGAAAATTGACCTTGTGTCTTCTCAGACTCACCTCCACTATCTTCTCGCACTGGGTGCCTTTACCGGCATCGGGCCCGCCCAGGAGATAACCACCAAAGGGTTCATGACAGAGCTTAGGACACAGCGCAGACTGAGAGGAATGTGGACAGCTAGCTGAGGACACTGTAGAACATGCATAGGCTGGTGAACAGGGGTGCAGTACACCCAGCCTCCGAGGAGGCAGGAAGCCAGAGGTGTGGAGGGCTATAGACCTAGAAGAAAGACTGCCATGGGCACACTGCTTCGAGTCTGCCACCAGGACAGAACCTAAGTAAAATTATAATAGGAAGTCTGATGCAAATATGTCATCTTTGCACCACTTGTTACTAATTGTCACCACATATTTTCTAAAACACAGTAGACTGAAACTAAAAAAACACCCTTGTAAAATTGAACGGAAAATCAGGAGCTTGAAGATGTCCGACACCTTTCAAACGTCCATTTAAGACCAATCTATGGCCACCTTCGAATTGGACAACTTGGGAAGAGGAGATTTTTCAGCCACTTCCACAGATCAATGTGTGACAAGGGGATACTGGCAGTTCGTCATAGCGAAGAGAGCAATAATTTTAATTTAGCAATTGAACGAGGATTCGTAATCAATATTAAAAATCATATCTGAACATTACAACTTCCAGATGTTTTTAATGTGTGTGGTTGCTTTAAAACGCTCCTACACTGGAGCTAGAGCTTGATTTTACATCTATAGTCAAATGGTACCTGGAAAGTTAAGAATGTGGCTTATTGGCTAGAGCTGCCAACTTTGAAGCTTGGGAACCGGGTTTGAGTCTGGCAGTAGGATCAAACATGCTATGATTGTGGGAAATCACTGAATCTTCCCATGCCGAAAAATGAATGTGTCCCTCTGTAATGCAACTGGTGCTCATTTAAAGTGTTCTGATACTTTCAGGTAGAGTTCGCTCTATAAAACTGCAAAAAATGGGACTTGTTCCCCCAAAGAAATTTGCTTTGTTAAATACAAAACAAGTCAAATACATTATTTGTATATTTGATGCACCCTTAGCAGCATCGACCACAGCCACGTAGAATGATGAAAGCCATCGATACATGACGCAAACTTCTAAATAAATACCAATGAAAACTAGGAGCAGGAAACATGAGCAGGAAATTAACATAAGAAGCTGAGGAAAAGTAGTGCGCAGCAGTAACGCATATGGCCCATCGTGAACTAATGCATGTAACAGGGGCAGTCTCCAGGACGTGACCAGAAGAGAATAAGGAGAGACAAATGTTAGCTATTGACCAATGAAAAGAAAGGATTTTTCAAAAGCACATGAAGGAACCAATCAAAAGTGATGGGGTGCTGAATGCCCATACATCAGAAAGAGCATGTCTCGAAAGACAGCGAATGCGCTGCCAAGGCAGGATCTAAAAAGGCAATGTGTTAAGACTTGTTTGTAATTTGTCACTGCCACCAGATAGAGGCAGAAGACTGCTGCCTTATCTTGCTTGAGGGTTATGTTGAGAGGTTTATTGGGCTTCCCATTGCACCGGTGGTCTACTCAATGTGCAAGGAGTCTACTTATAGCTGCAGTGACCTGCTGAACACCAAAGAGGTCCACTCAATGCACCAGCGGTGAGCACAATGAGACAGTGGTCTGCCCGGTGCTTCACAAGCACCAGTTCAATGAACTGGAGTGTGCTCAAAATGCAAGGAGGCGCTCAGTGCTTCTGAAGTGCCTGCTTGATGACTTGGACTTTGCATTACCTGATCAGTGTGTAAGGGGTCTGGACAATGTGTGAGGGGTCTGCTCAATACTCCTTGGGTCTTTGCCAAATGTGTGGTGTCTTTCCAGTGCTCTAGGGGTCTTTTCAGTCTTTTCCAGGATTCTCAACAATACATCTGGGGTCTTCACAATGTACCAGGGTCTGCTCAATGCTGGTTGTGTCTTCTTCTAAATGTGTTGTGTTTGCCAATCGCACTAGGGGTCTGTTCAATGTTTCCTGGGAGTTTGAACAATGCATGAGGGGTCTGGACAATGCATGAGGGGTCTGCTCAATGCTCCTTGGGTCTTCTGCTAAATGTGTGGAGTCTGCCAAGTGCCCATGCACTAGGGGTTTGTTCAGTATTTGCTGGGAGTTTAGTCAATGCGTCAGAGGCCTGGACAATCTGCCAGGTGTCTGCTCAGTGCTTCACAAGTGTCTGATGGATGCACTTTATTTTGTTTAGTGTGCCAGGCAATTTATCATTGTTCCTGCAATCTGTTTAATGTAAATGGGGTCTGATTAATGCAGCAGAATTCTCTAAAACATGCTTGGGTCTGTTCAATTTAAATACAAAACGATGGTTCCTTTGGCAATAATGTGTATTTAAATCTATGTGAATTTTTATTACAATGTCCCATACAAAGAAAAGTAACCAGTTCAGATGTATAAAAGGTGCTACTTGCGCAAGGAGATGTGGTGACGCGGTGCTCAGGTGAAAGCAGACGTGCAAAAACAGTGCACTAAGCATTTCCATCCAACAAAGGAAGTCAAATACATATAGATCAATTTGAAAGTTGAAAGTAAATAGGGGAGTGATTCTCGCGGGATCACCCAGAGGTCAGAGTGTGGGGCACTACAGGACATTAGTGACCTCAAATGAATTAAAAATGTAAAAATATTTTTGGGTATACTTATGCCAAAAATAAAATTGGAGAATAAATCATTGCAAAGGGTCCAGTTATGGACATGATCACCTCTGGAAATATAATGGAGGAACACTTTTATTCAAAGGGCTCGTAGCGAGGGAACTAAACGTGAAAGTCTTGCAGAAGAAGCAAATGTATGGCTCAAAAAGAGGTTATGGAGAGAAATAAATCCCCAAGCATTGGAGATGATTAAAAGAAGACAGGAAAATATTGCTGGCCCCACCACAATAAAAACATGTAGAAATGCTGAGCAAAGAAAGGACAATACAAGCATCCTTAGATACATAATGGATGACCCTAAAAGCATTTATAAACAATGTCAAATTATGAAATCAAGTGGGAACATTCTAATTTCACAACCCTGGTCTAAAGCGAGGTTGAAGAGCCTCTCAAAAATAATGGAAGACCGAAACAAATCACAGCCAACATTGCTCCCCTTCTCCCAAGACCAACACTTAACAACTTGGATACTGGTCCAAGTGTTTTCTTATCTAATATAAGGCTTGATTAGCTTTAATTTGGCATATGTAATATACCTTATTAAAATACTTTTAGGATAATTTGCATTGGAAGCCCAGTTTGAATTCTCAAATTGAGAATTAAAGATCATATAAGAACAAAAATGAGCACCATGACGTATGGATCCTAAATAAACAATGAGAGAACTCTAACCATAACACTATAAACACAACAGCTACATTGTAACACATCACATAAAGGTTCCCAAAAGACGAGGATTGTAGAACGTATACCAAGCCAATACGAACATTTTTAGATATTGAAGTTAAAACCAATGGAAAGGGAACTGAACATTGATCATCAAACATATATCACCTAACCATAGTTCCAAGCACATAACTAACCATATTTCAAAGCACATCACTTAACCATCGCTCCAAGCACATCACCTAAGCATAATTCCAAGCACATCACCTACCCATAATTCAAAGCACATCATTTAACCATAGTTCTAAGCACATCATTTAACCATAATTCCAAGCACATATCCTTACCATAATTGCACATCACCTAACCATAGTTCCATGCACATCACCTAACCATAGTTCCAAGCACATCACCTAAACATAATTCCAAGCACATCACCTAACCATAGTTCCAAGCACATCACTTAACCATAGTTCCAAGCACATCATTCAACCATGCTTCCAAGCACATCACCTTACCATAGTTCCATGCACATCACCTAACCATAGTTCCAAGCACATCACCTAAACATAATTCCAAGCACATCACCTAACCATAGTTCCAAGCACATCACTTAACCATAGTTCCAAGCACACCACCTAACCATAGTTCCAAGCACACCACCTAACCATAGTTACAAGCACACCACCTAACCATGGTTCCAAGCAAATCACCCAACCATGGTTCCAAGCACATCACCTTACCATAGTTCCATGCACATCACCAACCATAGTTCCAAACACATCACCTAAACATAATTCCAAGCACATCACCTAACCATAGTTCCAAGCACATCACCTAACCATAGTTCCAAGCACATCACCTAACCATAGTTCCAAGCACACCACCTAACCATAGTTCCAAGCACACCACCTAACCATAGTTCCATGCACCTCACCTAACCATAGTTCTAAGCACATCACCTAACCATAGTTCCAAGCACATCACCCAACCATGGTTCCAAGCACATCACCTAACCATAGTTCCAAGCACATCACCTAACCATAGTTCCAAGCACATCACCTAACCATAGTTCCAAGCACATCACCTAACCATAGTTCCAAGCACACCACCTAACCATAGTTCCAAGCACACCACCTAACCATAGTTCCATGCACCTCACCTAACCATAGTTCCAAGCACATCACCTAACCATAGTTCCAAGCACACCACCTAACCATAGTTCCAAGCACACCACCTAACCATAGTTCCATGCACCTCACCTAACCATAGTTCCAAGCACATCACCTAACCATAGTTCCAAGCACATCACCCAACCATGGTTCCAAGCACATCACCTAACCATAGTTCCAAGCACATCACCTAACCATAGTTCCAAGCACATCACCTAACCATAGTTCCAAGCACATCACCTAACCATAGTTCCAAGCACACCACCTAACCATAGTTCCAAGCACACCACCTAACCATAGTTCAATGCACATCACCCAACCATGGTTCCAAGCACATCACCTAACCATAGTTCCAAGCACACCACCTAACCATAGTTCCATGCACCTCACCTAACCATAGTTCCAAGCACATCACCTAACCATAGTTCCAAGCACACCACCTAACCATAGTTCCAAGCACACCACCTAAGCATAGTTCCATGCACCTTACCTAACCATAGTTCCAAGCACATCACCTAAACATAATTCCAAGCACATCACCTAACCATAATTCCAAGCACATCACTTAACCATCGATCCAAGCACATCACCTAACCATAGTTCCAAGCACATCACCTACCCATAGTTCCAAGCACATCACCTAACCATAGTTCCAAGCACACCACCTAACCATAGTTCCAAGCACACCACCTAACCATAGTTCCAAGCACATCACCTAACCATAGTTCCAAGCACACCACCTAACCATAGTTCCAAGCACCTCACCTAACCATAGTTCCAAGCACATCACCTAACCATAATTCCAAGCACATCACCTAACCATAATTCCAAGCACATCACTTAACCATCGCTCCAAGCACATCGCCTAACCATAGTTCCAAGCACATCACCTACCCATAGTTCCAAGCACATCACCTAACCATTATTCCAAGCACATCATCTAAATATAGTTCCAAGCACATCACCTAACCACAGTTCCAAGCAGCCCGAGATGCCCTCACACGGGGAGAGGTCTCAGCTTGCAGTGTCCCCCTGACGATTGAGACTGGCCTTAACCTCAATGGCATTCAAGAATAACTTGCAATAGCTTACATGTCTCTGCTATTGGAAGCCTACCCCCTTGGGTGGGACATCAAAGAACAGAGAATGGCTCGGTTCTTGTAGTGGCAAATTTATGCTAAGCAGCTCTCGAGAGGCTGCAGCACACTTTCAGCCCTGAGAAGCAATGGAAATGTTTTCCCTCTGTCACACAGTACCTCTTTTCACTCCCTGTTTTTTTTTTTTAAATCTTTACCATCTTCGTATATAAGGGACAATTACACAGTTGCAGCTTGTGGCATGTATACCTCACACTCCAGTACAATACTGAATAGATATTTTATTAGATGCAGAAATCTCAAGAGACGTCCTAGATGCAGAGGTTACCACGGTCAGTTATCGAGTAGAAGAACTGCAAGAGAAATTAGAACATTGGAATGTTGGGAGCTCCATTGCAGACAATGGAGTGCTCCCTGCTTCTACGGGCCGGTAAAGGCTCAGCAGAGCAACATTCCAATGTTCTACAAAGGCTTCTCGAAGTTCGAGGGGATTTATATCCCCTCGAGCTTCGAGAACCCTTTGTTTAATTTGTTAGAACATTCTGCCCTCTAGTGGCAGAATGTTCTAATAGCCTTACAGCCCTTCGTAGCAGGGCTATACGGCTATTAAAGTCCCGCTGTTTCGTTAAAGTCCCTCGCCTTCGGCTCGGGCCTTTAACGATTCAGCGGGCCTTTAATAGCCGGTATAGCCCACTACGGCGGGCTATGAGGCTATATTAGAACATTGGAATGTTGGGAGCTCCATTGAAAACAATGGAGTGCTCTGGGCTTATAATGGCTGGTATAAGCCTGGAGCTCCAACATTCAAATGTTTCTTTGTTCACAGCTCTGGCTGTGAACAAAGGCTTCAGGGAGCCTGAGGGGATTCCAATCCCCTCGTGCCCCCAAAAGGCTTTGGTTTTTTTGTTAGAACATTCTGTCCTCTAGTGACAGAATGTTCTAATAGCCTTATAGCCCTTCGTAGATGGGCTATACCGCTATTAAAGTTCCTCTCCCTTGTTAAAGGCCCTCGCCTTCGGCTCGGGGCCTTTAACGCTGGAGAGGGCCTTTAATAGCCGGTATAGCCCTCTACGGCGGGCTATAAGGCTATATTATATTTCAGAAATCTGTGCGACACTTCCTGGACATTTTTGTTACTGAATGTCTTTCCAATAAAAAAAATACTTTAAAAAACATGTATTTCATTTTTTCAAGAATAAGATGACTTTTAATAATTGTGCTTGCATCACATACAAAATTTCACATGCTGTACATTTCCTTCACAATAAACCAATGTGTTTCATTTTCATAAGATTGAGACTTCTTCAGGGTGTGCATACACTTGTTGACTTTTTTTACTAGAAAAAACCATTCCGTTCATGAATTGCATCTATATTGCCCCATCCATACCTTTATGTTCCAATATCTATTATAATGTTCCAGCATCACAAATAGATTATCTCACAGAATATGTCCCACCTTATCAAGATCATTAGGTCAATATTTTCACTTGTGGCTAAACTTTAAAATTATGGTGCGACATGACAGCGCCAAACTCACCATATTTACTGCTTCGCTGGTACGGCACTGCTCTCCCCATATCGGCATCCTTGAGCAGGAAAAGGAAGGACTTCCTTCCTGCTCAGGGAACACCAACAACCAATCAGGGTCTGCTCCCAGAACGAAAGCAGCTCAGTGATTGGTGGGAGCAGGCTAACCCAGCGCTCATTTTGAAACTGCGGGCATGTGCCAGCAATCCCCCGGCTGTTTCACAGCTATGGGATTGCTGGGTGCGCACTGCACATGTCGGGCTGGCTGTAGCGAACCAGCCAGCCAGCCCAAAATGCAAGGGGGCAGCTGTAATTCTGCAATCACTGGATTCAACCCCGCCTCCTGCACTTACACCATTCTTCTAAGTAAAATGGCATTGACATGCCAATTTACTTATTTGTGTGTGCCCGCTGCACTCGCAGCAAGTGGGGTGACGCTCCTCCCTTCTGGAGGAGGAGCCACCCTTTTATATTTCGCCCCTGCGAGACTTGCTGTAATTGTCTGCAGAAGCTCGGTGGCAACGTTTTTTTTTTTAAATAGACAAAGTTGAGAAATGTTTGACTTTGAGACTTTGCAAACCTCTATGAAAAGATGGAGACCATGTTATAGTATTATGTGAATACAGAGTCAGTCAATAGGTATTTCCCATCGTCTGCTATCTGCGTGGTACCTTCTGAGGATAACTGTGCCTAGCCTGGTATGTACCAACTGGCTGGAGCAAGGAGAAACAAACGCTGGGGAGCTGCCACTACTCTGCTGGAAGAGCTTGCGAGGGCAGGGCATTAATGGCCCTGTGTTGTCCCGCAGCGCCCAGCCGCACGCGTCGTGTCAGATGTGCGCCTCAGAGATGTGCCAGTAATGAGTGCATTTAAAGAGCACGCAGCTGGAGCATGTCAATGCTGCAGCTGGCAGGATTCCACAGCACTGATTACTCTATTGAAGCTGGTGGCTGCCCCCTCTCCCTGGTTCTGTTAGTGCAGTGCCTAGAGTAGAAAAAGAAATGTCAGTCTTCCAGTAGGGTGGGGGTAGCTACATCAGGTGACTAAGCACCACCCATACAAGGATCAAATAAAAAAATATTCTAATTCTGCATCCGTGGGTTTAAACTCTAGTGGCAAATTATGTATTTGATTGACAAAGTTTGCGACAGCAGAGTTCTTAAGTTTCTTTGTAATGAGATCAACAGGATTAAGTTTTCCAGAAGACGAAAAAGGGGTTGGATGATCTCTCACTCAAGGGAGAAATCGTTTACAAATCTGGTAGTATCACGCGGGTTGATAACAACGCAGATGTTACATCGCCCGCGTTGTTATCATGCATGGTATTACATCGCAAGTCGCTTCAACGACTTGCACTAGATGGCGTGCAACACCAGGGAATGTGTTGGATTTTAAGTCCAACACATTCCCTGCTGTTGTACTAACTGGATTAGGAATATGAATTTATACTATTCCTAAGTGCAGCGCGCCATCTAGCGCAAGTCGTAGAAACGACTTGCGACGTAATGCCATGCGTGGTAACAACGCGGATGATGTAACGTCTGTGTTGTAACCTACCGCGTGGTATTTGCTCGCGGTGTAACATCATATATTCCTCACTCAAGGACCTGGGCATCTTGCTGGCTCTGAGACGCTCTTGAGGCCCTAGCAGTTCCCTTAGACACGTCTTGCCAATTTCCTTGTAAGTGCATGCAGAGTCAGCTGTATGCGTGTATATAGTGTACAATTGAGGATGCAAAAATGCATGTGCATGAGTTTAATTACACATTTATTTCGTTAGATAGTTAGTTTGTTAGTTAATTCTCCAAATCTCCTTCCCCTCTAGCACCACCATTGTTTAAGTTTCCTTCCATTCCTGCTACAGAAGGTGATTCACTTTTGCCCTTGACAGGTGTAGGTCTCAGTTTCTAGAGTGGAAATTATTTGAGTAGATGTTTGTGAATACCTTGAACCTCATAAATTTGTACCCCAACGTTTTGAGGCAATGCTTCCTTGGAAAGTTCTCTCCCTGCCTGGGATCAGATTTACTCATGCCAAATATGACCCCATGGTGATATTACCCAAAAGTAAACCAAATATGGTGTGCAAATTCACCTTTTGGGAATTGCAAGCGCCACTTTGCACTTGTACATATAGCCATTTGCTCATGAAAGTTATACTTATGCGTGTGCAAAACTTTGTGTTTTGGGTCTCCACTCTTATGGGCTCTTTTGAGGAGTTGCCATGCACAGTCATTTACTCTTCTTTTAATTTGTGTTCCTGAGTTTCATTGGCTTCAGTTCACAGTGACTTGAAGTTCTTTGAGTATCTGTGATGGATCTGCCCATGTGCGTAAATTCTTGCAGAAATGTGGTTTGCGGCAGCGTCTGCTCTAAGAGACGTTTTCTTTGGCGATCAGTCATAGGGTATCACTTTCACAGCACTAATTTATGCTTTACATCAATAATACAGGTCACTAACTCATGAAGGCCTTTGTTCCAAAGGGTTTTCCTCATAACAAAAAAAAAATATTTTTGTGTCCTCTTGCAACACTTTTCTTCCACCACTAGGTGTCAACCTAAAGAAGCTGCCTTACCTCGCCCAATGGAAACTGCAGCCTTTCTATGGACTGCCTTTAAAGCACACCATATTACAGATAAAGGGACACTTGTTGAAATCCATTAAATATGTAGTCTGGTTTGCATTTCAATACCACGTCCCAAAATGCTTCATCAATTGAGATATTTGGAATTCTTGGGTTGGTAAAAACTAGAAACATATAATTTTGGGAGAAGGCCTGTTTTGGCTTGAGGCAAACACGTATGCAAATGCAATTAAAGTGAAGCTGTGAGTATCACAGTTAGATGTCGTTTTATTATCAACAAAAAATGGTCTCCTGGAGTAAATGTGTGGCTGCATAGAGTGTTTTGAAGGGCTTATTTTCACTTTCAGCCAATATCAAACATGAAGCATTATATATCCTCTTGTGGCCATTCATACGTATGCAGTGCTGTAATGCAAAATGAAGCCCCCCACCTCCCCCCCCACCCTGCAAAATGTGTTGAGGTGATCCGAATCTCCTATATCTCACAAATATTCATTGACCTTGGGCAGAGGGTTGTGCCCCCCCCGCTCGACACCGCAGGGACTGCAGGCATCTGCATTATGCCCAGGTACTTTGGGGTGCTGTGGCTGCTGATTAAGAAATTTTAGTTTTGCATCTCAATCTCCTCTAAGCAGTCTCTGCAAACCCCTTCTACGAGTCATATTTCCAAACTTATCAACTCTTCTAGAGTTGAGGCAAATCAGTCACCATGGAAAAAGTTGCAATGAATTTTGACTCTATTTGCTAAAGAACGGAAGGAGGCCTTCGGTTGGAAGGGGCTGGCCATTAGACATGTTTCTTGTGAATGGCATACAAATGAAAAGTTGGTGAAGTCTACTTTTGCCAAATTGAGGAATTTTGTCCATAAACTTTGCCAACTACACACCAAGCTAGGTGAAGCAGACAAACATCACAACTTTACGAAGTTGGAAAGTCATAAACTTTTCATGGCCTCACCAGCAGAATGATCATTTCTAAAAATTGACATTTTAAGTGTCATTGGTTGATAATAATACCAATTATTAAAGGACTAAGAGACAATTCAGTTTACTGGCGTAGCCAAATAAACAATTGTCATTCCTCTCCCACACTAGGGGCCGTATGTATCAAGCACAAATGCTTTCGCAAACGCCGAAATTCGCAGAATTTCGGCATTTGGGACGCATTTTTGCTAAATGGTATGTATGTAGCAAATCTGAGTGCAAAATAAGGAATCGCAAAATGTGTGATTCCTTATTTTGCGATTACATTTAAGGAATCGCAAATTTTGCGATTCCTTAAATGCAATGTGAGAAGCACCAGAACAGTGCAATTTCGCCTTAAGGAATCGCAAATTACCACCAACTTCAAGTTGGTGGTAATTTGCGATTTCTTTGAAAAATGCACTTTTTTGCATTTTTCAAAGTGCTATGTGAAGCACATACATGCCCTTAGGTGATGTATGTGCGCCACATGTGCACCCATGCTTATTTCAGGGGTGCAACAGAGTGTCCTTTGGACATCCCCGCACCCTTGAAATTGCATTCTCAATTTGCGATTCGCAAATTGCTAATCGCAAATTGAGAATGTCTTCCCATTCATTCCTATGGGCCTGTAGGCCCATAGGAATGAATGGGGAGGTATTCCTTAATTGCGAATCGCAATTTGAGATTCGCAATTAAGGAATATGTAGGATTCACAAAATGTATTGCAAATTCTACATACATAGCATTTTGCGATTCTCAAATAGCGATTCCCAAAAAATCGCTATTTGAGAATCGCAAAATGACTATTTGATACATATGGACCTAAGTTATATAAATATACTTTGTAGCGCACAGTATACCAATTACTTGGCTTTTTGGCACAATTCTGGCATTGGCTGAAGCTATCCTATCTTGTTCTTCCTGAGCCATAGCTTGGAGACAGATGTGTGGTGCATTATTTATCAAATATCTGCCGAGTGGCAGTATAATGTTGTGTTGGAATGAGTGAGTGCTGTTGGTTGTCTCATTGGAGGCTGCAGCCCTCTTCTGAAACCAGACATGTGTATGGTTGGTAGAAGTTGTAGGAAATGTGAGATGCTGTTATCTAATCATAAGCGTAATCTTTTACATTTTGTATTGAGAGTAGTTTCATTGGAGGATACTCCTAGTTGGATGTTGGTGCTTGTGACCTTCCTCCCAACACAAGTTGTCCATTGAGGACACTCTTAAGCATCTCATGGGACTGTACTCTAATGTTGCAACCTATGCTCTGCTCAGTGTAGTGTAGTCTGTTGTAAGCTAATATTGGATGGGATGGTGTAGTGGCATGTGGTGATAATTAGTGCACTATTTGTGTACCATTGTGTTGAGTAGTGTTTTGAATTTTTGGCATCTGGTTGTATGGAGCAGTGTTGTGTTGGAATGGTTGGGTAAGCATGGAGAAGGAGAAAGGAAGGAAAGACGTTAAAAGGAGAAGAGGCACACAAGGTATGGACGAGGGACAAATGAGGTAGGGATGAGACGAAAGAGAGGGAAAGCAGAGGACAAGGTGGAAAAAGTAGGCAGTGTCACAACCGAACATGAGGACATGGGGGATACGTTTGTCTGTGGCTTTTATACAGTGAAATCAGACAAGGGATGTGGATTTTCTGTCTGTACTTTCAGAACTGTTTTGGTGTGGTTCTTCTTTCAAATGTCCACTCCAGGTTGTTCACCAGATGCAGCTTTTGTGTTGAGTGATGCTCCTCAGTACAGGGTAGTCTCCAGCCTGGAGTACCAAAAATAAAGGCATAAACAGATGGGAACTTTTTGTACCTAATTGTGAACAGCTGCAATAAAAAAGGGATCAGGAAAAATGCACAATAGAGGCCTCACCAGAAGGAACCTTCTCAACCTGAACAACAAAGATGGTGGTCCAACTCTTCATCCCCACTATCTACCAAATAGCAGTGCTCAAGACAACTCGTCGGGTGGGGGGATGTGGGGGGAGGGGTATCACAGTTTCTATAGCGATTAGTGCTACTTTAGATTCCATCTTGGCATTTCTCTTGGTGATCAGATAGTAAGTACTACGATGCAGTAGTTAGAGGAGAATTACATTTGCTGAGGCTTAAAATTGTGATTTTGCCCAAGTCTTCGCTGTATTGATGAAACCTAATTCGTCTGACCCAGTGTAACTTTTATACACGGGGTTAAGTAGGAACTGTGATTCCCTGCGATAATGAGAACTGCTTTTTGAATTGACTTTTGAAATATTTTATGCTTCAAATAAAATCTTGTGGTTGCTTCTAATAAGTCTAAATGTTCAGATGATGACCTAACAAATCATCAAGATCGAAATGCCGTTGACGATCCCCTTTGGCAAATCAAAAGGAAGCATATATTGTAATTTGTTCTTGTTATGACATGGACAAATACTTGGATTGGTATTCCTCTGTCATTGTGTGTTTTTTATACACTGTGTGTGGTGTATAAGTTTGTTTAGTGTAACCTTGTGAGCACCATTTATTTGTTTGTTTATGTATTGTAGTCTGTATTGTACTTTTTAGTTTGTTTTATAAAGAAAAACTCAAATAACAAAAAAAGCTTTTCTACAAACATTTTATTATGGGTATCTTGTTAGCAGTATTTTTGCTTTTGATCTAAAATGTACACTTTTTGTTCGACTAAACTGTAATTGTTGTCTGGTCTGAAATCTTATCCCTGAACCATACGCCAAAAATGGTGGTTGTTCCACCTGTCCTGTTTAGAGTGAATACCTCTAGAAACTCTAAATGGAGCAGATGGGACTTCCACGTTTTTTGGGCAGATGCCTTTCACCTGCCAAATTCTAAATCAGGTCCTTAGCAATTTTACCTTCTGTTTATTGGTTAACATTTGCAGACTAAACCCTGATACTATAATGACAAATCAGTACTGTAGAGGTATATTTTAAGTAACTAGTAATTATGAACATTTAGATTAGAAAAGAAGTACTTTGCTATAGATCCTTTTAATTTAGACAGCTGAGAAACTCTTCAATCGATAATTTAAATTTATATTGGATTGTAATTAGAACGAATGAATAAATACATTAATTAGTCTTATACGTTCTCAGATACCAACACGTAGGCGTCCTGGACATACCATCTATAAGCCCTTCCTATATCTTTTTTTATCTGCAATAGTTACCATTCATATATCACTGCCATCCACAGCTTGAAAGAGCACAGATGTGGCAAAGAGCAGGGTATGCCCTTGGACATGTTGTCTGTGCCCTTGTATGAATCATGGCCTCTGGCCGGCCATCTTTGAATGCTGCATCGCTGCAGTGCTTTGTGTATTTTACCTTTGTTTATTTAAACCTCCATATCGCAAGGTCTCTTGTTATTGTGAGCCCTTATCTCAAGGACTCTGCATTTCTGTTACATTGAGGGGAGACAATTGATGCCTCTGTGGCCTTGCTGGAGATGTGCTGTAATAACAGAGAATCCACACTGATAACATACCCCAGAGAGATATGAAAGAACTGATAACAAACCATTCTTAATAGTAATTCCTGTGTGATAAAATGTTATCTTTTCAAGCGAGGACAGTACTGTTGTGTTCATAGTTTTCAGAATAAAAACACAACCTTTCCTATTTGAATAGCAGAACACATCTATTGGTTTTAGGGTCCCTGTTGCAGTGTCTCTCAACAAACCGCTATTTGCTGGGACTCTTCTCATTGTGATAGTTAAATGGGCTGCTGGGGAATGTGTGATAGTTCTTGCCTTGTAAACTGAGTCTAAATTTGTAGGACCATGCTTGATAAAAGGTGATACTGACTGTGTCCTCTACTGAATTGGATTTTAGGGCTGACAGTGGGCCTCTAAAGCCACCTTGTCTTTGTTTTATTTGATCAAGCAATCATGGCCTAGCTCATCAAAGGTGGTGTGAAGGTAAAGTAAGGTATAGCAGGAAGCAACCATTAGACACACTGTAAATGGAAATGTCCAGTTGGGTGGTAGGCGGAATCTCTGTCCATGGTAGTTCAAGACATGCTGCAAAGCATGGCTTGTAGGCATGCCTTCTGTCGCATGGATTGCAGATCAGTCAAAGATAATAAAAGGGCATTTACAAAGCAGGATGGGATTGCTGGTGCTAATATCTGTGGATTTCCACTTCTTCAGTCACCATCACAGCCCTGAGGAACTGATCCTGCATGAAGGGTCACTTTTACCTTCAAAGAGGTCTTGGAATCAGTGCCACAGTCACCATCCTGGTGTGGGTGTGTTACAAAGATGAGCTCAGTGCTTCTTCACTCTAGGGTGTTGGGTATAGTGTTGATTGAAAGAGGGTCGGGGTTTGTGGGTGAGGTGAATTTGCTAAACTCTTTTAACCATATTTAGGTATTCTTCCCATGAGCGAGGGTTTTCTGGTTGGCTGTAAAACTGCAAGTTTCTCTTGTAACGCGGGACCGTGTAAAATTGAATGTCAAGTTAGGAATCAAATACCTAAAGATAGCATGATTCCTACAGTAATATGAATGAAGACTCTGATGAAGCACAGTAGCAAATTAAAAAAAAAAGTACAGCGTAACACTTTTACAGATGTCTGGAGATATGCGTGACCAGGTTATTCCCCCAATCTAGAATGGATTCTTTGACAAATAATCAATTCTACCATGGCCTTCGGTAATGCTGCCAATAGAGTGCCCTCTTCCCCTTGATGTCTTCAGACTGCTCCTGTAGAATTGGAGCTTCAGACTATGAGGGGACTGTGGTAGTCTGATACCCGCCCACTATGGAATAAAACATAAAACCATCTTAATGACATCAGCACAAGGATACTGACCACAAGACTAAACACGTCTATGTTTGTACTACATACTCAATAGCACAGGTGGTTATTACATGAGGGAAGATTAATTAAAACAGATATAAACTCTGTGCCACGCTCCATGGATTAACAGTGAGGTGCCTTCCATACTTGAGACCATAGATGAACTTTGAACCATTTATCATCCACTGGCACAGAAAAGTTCAGTTCCCTCCTCTTAAGCATCTTACAAGCGATGGGACAAGACCCACTGGCAGTAAATAAGCATCATAACATGCAACTGGGATTCAAAGACAGGAAAATCCCTTTAATAAGTAGTTCTCTGTGGAAGTCCATATTTGGTGTTGATGATCTGTCCATGCTTTGTTCTTGCTTGGAGCTTAATTGCACTGTGCATAATGTAAAATGTGCCATAGTACAAATGACTAAGGGCCACAGCGGCCCGCCAAGCATATTGCAGTCTCAAGAATGCCGCAACACCGCCAGAGATCTCTGATCCTTGGCAGTGCGGCTGTCCCATTGCGGTCCGACCACCCAACTTGTAATAGTGAGGTCGGACAGCCGGTGAGGCAGTGCCCGCACAGCCACTATGGCTTGGACAGTCCATCGGACCCCAGTAGTCATCATTAGCCCATAGTCTGCACTGCCCTCAAAAATGGTTTGGCAGTATTAAGGACATTTCTAGCATCTAAGAACAACTTTAATACACATTGGGTCTGGTGGCTTAGTGGACTATTGCACCCCCTGTGTGTGACCTCATGGTCGCAGGTTCAAATCCAGGTGGATCCACTCATCCTTCTGAGGTTGATAAAATGAGTACCATTGAGTTGAGCAACAATAAGCATCTGTTATTCAGCGCCAAGATGGCCACAGTTGAACGTTCACTTTACAAATACACGTTATATCAATCAAAATGATAGCTTATGGAAATTTAAAGCTACATACTGAGCCAAAAGCTATCAGGCCAATGGACAGGGACCATTGTGCAAAATGGGTGGTGGCTAAGGTTCCTGCCACCTGCGTTGTAAAATTCTCCTCTGTCAGCACTGAAAAGTCAGTAATGCCAACTTTTGGGCATACTATGTCTTTGCGGCGCACGGGGGGTTTATATTGTTGCCTCTGAAGCTCTTCCTTTTAATGTATTGTCATTGCATTTCTATAGGGCTTCATGCCCCTGATGAGGCGCTGGCGTGCATCTTTAGCAGTACCTACTGCCACACTCCTGGATGAGAGTTTGTTGAAGCTGAACGTTGCATTATGCGCATGTGAATTCGCCAGAGCAGGGTTTGTAAACCTGTTCGCGAGCTGGAATGGAGAGAGGGCCTGTAAATTCATTCCACTTATCTGCCTGCCTTGCTGAGCACAGGGACCCCAGTGCCTTATCTGCTGAACCATTCTGTGCTCAGGCTGAATGGGTTTAAAGTGAGCACCCAACCCTCCAGTCCGCCACTCGAGGGTCGCCATAACAACACACCGCCTTGTCGGTCCAATGGCCCATTCTCTGCAAAGTGCAGGAATGGCGCTTTTCATAAGCAGCAGCCAAATCATCTGCACAGTTCTCATTTCCGGTTCCGACGCTTGTTTGCGCGCCTGAAATATTCCAGCGATAAGGGGGGCGCCTAGTGGATAAAAGGCAACCTTTAATTAACCGTGCACGCGTGCAGGTAGCGGCTAAGAGTCTCTTACCCTCAGAGAAGGCCCGCTGTTGGGCATGGCGCGTTTTCTGGGAATGGTCGGGCAATCCCCTGACAGGCTTGTATTTTATATGGGTGCAGTAAATGTCAGCTTGCAAAAAGCTTCCAAAGGTGTTCAATAAAGAGGTTATGACCTACAGAAAATAATGTGGGTGATAGCGAACAAGTGCATACTACCACTCTTCTCGTTCACGTTTCCTCTCCTGTCGTCCGTGCCCTTGCCCCCTTCCTCGATATCTTGACGTCTATGCCCCAATACCTATTGGTATACCCCATGCATTCCCATCCATTCTACTATCCTTGACCATGTCCATGTCATGTATGTTGTCACCTCTCGCATCAGGTCACCATTCCTCTACTCATGTATGACATACTCCACCAGAGTCTCTCCTCTGCTCATGCTTCAACTCATTGCTCTTGATTCACCAAAATGCCATGGGTAGTGGAAGTGACATCATACAGTTGACCCCATGTCCCACCCTTAGAGACTCAAATGCTTTCTCTTTTCTCCTGCATGATTAAAGGAATGTCAAGAAGACTAAATTACAGAATGTAGAGGCTTTTTCACACCCTATTTACATTCTGTCCCTGTCACAGACCTCATGACCCCAGAAAGAGGGGAAGTAATGGTAGCTCCATGAGTACCAAACTAAAGGAGACTTGGATGGGTGAATTTAGACATTAGAAGACAAGAGGAGTCATGGGTAGGGGTGCAGAGATAAGAGAGGACGAGAACAGGAGGCATGGATAGAGAACACGAGGTGATGATAAAAGAGTAGAAGAGACATTGGGGCGTCAGTTTAGAAAAAGGAAGACTAGAAGAGTCATGGATTAGGAGACAAGAGAGTGAGGCATGGGTAGAGAAGAAGAGCCTGATAAAAGAGCACAGAAGAGATATGGATGCAGGACTGGTGAAATGAGGGAGAGTGTAGATGCAAATCTAGTCCCACTCTCACTATCTTCCGGAAACACCTGTAAACATGGCTCTTTTAATCAATGATTCCTCTTCAGCGCTTTTCCTGCCCGATTTAATCCGATGCGCCGAGACACCTCAGGGTATTTGCGCGCAATACAAATCACCTAAACATAAACATAAACATGCATAGAGACAATTAGGAGTAGCCAGAATTCGGAACTGCTTCAAAGATTTGGTTAATCCTCTTCTTTTCTCTGCTTTTCCTCCCTTTTCTACAGGACTCTTCACTCCTCTAACATTTTTTTCCTCTGCATATGTCTGGCTTCAACCCCATGTCTAGGTCTCCTTTCAGTGTGTTTACCTATTTCTCCAAGAGCTCGCTCCTCTCCCATGTCGCCCAAGAAGAAGTGATCTTCAGCAAGAACACCTCACCATGGGACTTCAACTGGTGGCTGGCCAAACTGTGACCCTCACCCATTCCCATAACCCACGCCAGAAATCTCAGAATAATCATTGACAGTAAACTGGACATAATTGCACAAGCCCACACATTACTGCATCCTACTTACACACCCTGAAAATGCTGTGAAAGATCATCAAATGACACACAAGCAACACAAGAAAAAAAGATACTCACACCCTAGTCACCAGCATGATGGACTAATGGGACACCCTCTATGCTAGGATCACCAAACTACTCACTAGAAGACTCCAGACCATCCAGAACTCAGCAGCCAGATTCATCCTCAACCTCCCACACAGAACTCACATTATACCACACCTCCAGGAACTACACTGGCTTCCAATATACAAACACGCTCAATTCAAACTCCTCACACACACATTCAAGGCACTCTACAACTCAAGACACACCTACCTTAACAGTTGCATCTCCTTCCACCAACCATCCAGACACCTCCGCTCTGCAGGACTCCTACCTGCCAACATTCTACGCATACACACAACCAGATCACGAAGGTGAGCGTTCTATTACATCACTCCTTAAGCATGAATTGACCTCCCTCTCGGCATCATAGCCTCCTCCTCTCTTCTTGAATGCCACAAGAAGACGAAGACCTGGCTTTTTAATGAACCAACTTTCCATAGGTAGGACAAAACACACATCTACTCAGCACCAGGATACACTCGCGGGAGAAAGTGAACTTTATAAATTCACATAACATAAGATAACATAACATGACATAACATAACATGCCTTCATTGTAATCCTCTCCCCAATGACAGCAATCTCCTCCCTTCCTACCCACAGCCCTTCCTATGATTGTACCTTCCTTGAGTTCACTCCCCTCCTCCCCCACCCAAGCATCTGCACACCATGGTTTCACTGATCTCCTCCATGCCTATACTATACTGTCTGCATATCCCCTAGAAATCAACCCCGTGGTTTAACTCCTTCCATCATGCCTTTAATCTCCTGTCACCAGCTCTGAGCATGCCTTGCTTTCAATCTCTCCTCCACGTCTTTAGTTGCATGCCCACAACTCCGCCCGAAAGTTGAAAGAAATTAATTAATTTTAATATTATTTCCCTTGGTTTCTACATTTTAAGTGTCTGTCTCCATTATTTTCTATGGGAGAGTGTTGCCGTACAAATGGTTGGCCAAATGTGGTGAAGGACTTACTGCAAGTCTGAGATGAATACATTTGCTACTGTTTTGTGTCCTCTTTGGCTGTAGTAACTTTAGGTACAGTTTGTGAATGACATTGAAATTACTGTTTTGTGGGTGGGTGTTTGCCCCTCTTCAAAACCATCTTTAACCCTACGTAAACCTTCCTCACACTTCCGTCAACCACTCCCATTTAGAAGGAAGTATTCCTCTATTCCCAGCCTCTCCCTTGGTCCCTCCCACATTTACTACTAACTAGTAAACTTATATGTGTGAAGATCTCCCTAAAGAAAAAAAAGATGAAGATTTACACTCATAGATTTGTGACTTGCATTGTAGTAATAAGTACTACTTTGCAAACTTCAAGATGCAGGTTGTGAATTGGGGTGCATAGTGAGGGCCGTGTTCCTGGAATAAATTTGTAGTACGGATTGTTCTCTGCCGCTTCTTTGCTTTTCCCAGGTTTATCTTTATACCAATGTCACACGCCATTGGCACCTCCATTGCCAACCTGCACATCTTCAGTAATTCTGCAATGTCACTCTAAATGGTACATGCTGACTCATTGCAAAAGAAGCGGCATTGTACTATTTTGCACTGCTGACTTGCATTTTTTATTTCTATTGCTCCTACAGTAATTCCAGTGCATTGAAGCGTAGATATTCTACTGTGCTGTGTTGTGTTACAGCTAGGTTTGCGCTTTACAGGTACCTGCACATACTGGAAATAAATAAGTCTGTTGATGGTGCATCAATCAATCAAACAGCATTTGTAAAGCGCAACACTGTCATCCCCAGCAGCAGCTCCTCCGCTAAGGCGGAGGAATGTCGACCAGTGCATTTCATCAAACCAAAAAAGGAAAAATAAAATGAAAATAACACAATGTTATTACCATTTTATTTTTCTGTGCTGAAGCCAGTTTTGGGGCGGGGCTTGGCTGTTGTCACAGCCAGTGGGGGTGGGGGGAGTGGTTGGTGCATTTAAGTGCGCATGAGGGCCCGCCAAACAGTGATGCACACTTAGCGTGTTCTTCAACCAGCTGTATTGCTCAGCATGGGTGGAGAACATGCACAGGCTCCTGCTCCCTGTCTGAGCGCCGAACCAGGCCGCTCAGACTACTCACGATGGTGCTGTCATGCCGGGGACACCAGCGTCGTGATTGGCTTAGGGGAGCCTGTGTGCTTCCTGCTTCCAGGAAGAATGTATGATGTTACAACGCATACATTTACAACGCATGCCTTTACAACGCAGTTTTTACAGAGCAACATCCTTTACAACGCACTCCATTACATTGCATGACACTACATCGCATTTTTAGAAACAACCTTTACAATGCATTCCAATACATTGAATTATACCTTTACAACGCATACCATTACAATGAATACCATTACATTGCATTTAAGGTAAGTATTGGATATTAGAACATTGGAATGTTGGGAGCTCCATTGAAAACAATGGAGTGGTCTGGGCTTATAATGGCTGGTATAAGCCTGGAGCTCCAACATTCCAATGTTTCTTTGTTCACAGCTCTGGCTGTGAACAAAGGCTTCAGGGAACCTGAGGGGATTCCTCGCGCTCCCATAAGGCTTTGTTTTTTTTGTTAGAACATTCTGCCCTTTAGTGACAGAATGTTCTAATAGCCTTATAGCCCTTCGTAGATGGGCTATACCACTATTAAAGTCCCTCTCCCTTGTTAAAGGCCCTCGCCTTCAGCTCGGGCCTTTAACGCTGGAGAGGGCCTTTAATAGCCGGTATAGCCCTCTACGGCGGGCTATAAGGCTATAGTATAGGGGTAAAAGTTACTATTCTAACTCCATGGGGTGCAACAGTAGGGTAAGTGTTTGATAGTGTAGGGTTAAAAATTACTATTCTAACTCCAGGGGGTGCAACAGTAGGGTAGGTTTTGGATAGAGTAGGGGTACTATGCCTTGTAATGGTATGCGTTGTAATGGTATGCACTGTAATACCTGCGTTGTAGTGTCATGCGATGTAGTGTCATGCGATGTAGTGTCATGTGTTGCAATGCCTGCATTGTAGTGACATGCGTTGTAAAAGATGTTGCGATGTAATGACTGCGTTGTAAGTGTAGTGCGATGTAATAGTTGCGCTGTAAAGGATGTTTCCTTCCAGGAAGAGAAGCGGAGGAGAGATGATGCAGGAGAGATGTCTGCCCTGCAGAGATAAGTGAAATTTTCTTTTTTTTCACACCCCCGCCTGCCACCCCATTTTGTACCAACAACCACTGGTCACCCCTCAGGGTATCTGGGCATCAGCAGGGCATGAATGCAGTCTGCCTTCATGCTTATGCCACCTGAATATGCAGACACCTATGTTGCTTACATCATCAATCCTGGAGCACACAATGCTCTTTGGGTGCCCTACATTCAGCCGACATGCATTCGATGCCCCTATAGCTAGATGTATTTTATCTTTGAATGTAAAGTTCAAGCGTGTAAAGAGATGCAAAATGCAAGTACTTGCAGACCTAAAAGGTGGCGGCCGCCAGCAGGGTCACCGAGATCTCAATGGACAGGCCGCTTCTTCCACTTGGGTGCATGCATTGCCGCAAATCACTCCAGTGAATGCGTGCAGATGAATCACTTCTAGCTAGTTGAAGATTTTATGATTGGTAATCAGAAAAAATTTACCTTAAACAACCTCTTCGCAGGGCCGGACTAGGAACCAAAACTGGCCTTGGCAAAGAGCTCGGCCAGCCCCCTGAGAGCGGCCGAGCTGTTTTCCAGGACTGAAACAGGTGGCGATTTTGCAACTATGCTGCAAAAACGGCCCTGTAACAAAAACGGCCCCCAGTGGCCCAAAATCGTCTTCCACCCTAGCGGCCCACCGGGGAAATGCCCGGTGCCCGCTACGGACAGTCCGGCGATGCTGGAACCTGGAGCCATAACAACCCTTACACCACACGCGGTGGTGAGCACCTTGCTTCACTGTGCTCACCACAACTTGACACGTAGTTGCACCAGAGCTGAATAAAATGGATGCAAAAGGTCCAAAATAAAGACAATTGGAGAAAAATAACCAGCACACGACCTTTGGATGTAGAATCAATTTATTCTAGGCTGCGATGGAAAAATCTTTTTCCCCATTACCGTTAAAATATTATGCGACCAGATATAAAGAAATAAGAGAGTAAAAGCAGTAGGCCTTGCTAACAGGAATATGGTAATGGCAGGGGTCACTTTAGAATTAAGATGATAGATGGATCTCAAGATCCCAGGAAGTAGGGTGACCAGATCATGAGAACCAAAAACCGGGACATTTTGCAAAAATAGAAGAAGGACTACACTTTTATATCAACAGTGCTGCGCAGAATGACAACTCTTATCAACAGAGGAACACAGAAGAAGAACTAAGAAAATAAATAAAATGTAATTTCTAAAACCAACTTCATACTTGTTAATTAAATCACTTCCTTTTAACAGCTGCTAACTAACACCACAACTTTAGAACACCAAATAAGTGCTTCTCACTGGTTTCAGTCGACCCTCTCTAAAAACCGTGACACGAGCCAAATTTGCCAAAATCACCTGGGACAGCTGATGAAAACCCGGGACTATCCAGGCAAATCCTGTACGCCTGGTCACCCTGCCAGAATGGCACTTTTTAAAAATATTGCTCTGGTATTTTCCCTGTGATCCACAGGCTAGAGCACTGCATTCAGAGCAGAAAGCACTGCTATGACCAAACCACGCCCACAAGGCCCTATTCTGGTCACAGTCTTCTGCAGCGGGGTTGGTTATCAAAGTTTGGTGAGGCTGATGCTATTTTCCAATCGGGCCCTGCTTAAGTGGGCTTCTGGTGCAACTGCACCTGCTGCACCAGTGAAACCTACGCCATTGATTTACATTCAACAAGCATGATGCGTCAACATTGAGAGCTTTAAGCTGATCTTAAAGATCTCATTTACATATTTTGAGACTAGGAGATGAGAGAGTGAAAAGAAAACATTTTTTATTCTTTGGGTAGTGTATCATTGCAATGCCCTAAGTCAAGTGCTGGAAAAACTGTCCTTAGATGTAGGGGGTGGGAAGTGGGACTCTGCATCCACTACATGAAGGTCTAAAATTGGAACACCCCAAAAGTACTGTAGTGTAATAAAAACGTTCTGAAGCTGGTACAAACACAGGGGCCTAATTCACAAAGGTAAACTGAGTCGAAAGTCTAACGTTACGACTTTTGGTATTCACAAAGGGCATTTACGAGTAGTAAAGTTAGACTATTGTCTCTGTTAAACTTAAGTTTTAGTCTTCAAAAGTCATAAAGTTAGACTTTCGCCTCAGTTTACCTTTGTGAATTGGGCCCGCAGTGTCCCCAGCATTGCTTAATTTGTAAACCAATAAGTGCCGGGGGTCTCGTCGGGAGGCCACTGTAGCATGCACCACACACTGCCCCTGCCAGCTGGCAATGTCAGTACAAACACAGCTACTAACCATCACACACAGCTGTTGTTGTGCTTATACCTATATTAATTAACAACAAGGGGTGGTGATGGACAGAGTTTCTGAATTAAGCAGAAAACTCTCACCCAGTCAAGAGATCAGGGCTAGATCCAACACCGTTTTTTAGCTCACTGCATCATCCCAGTTTCAGAACCTGGCTGTATGCAAATTAGTCTGTTCCTGTCCCAGTGCATGATGGGAACAGGGCAAACCAAACTACAAAGCCAATTCTTACACTGGAAAGGACACAAGCTACCGGGGACCGGTGGTTTCTGGCATTTCAGCCTCCTCGGCCTGGCTTGCTTGAATCCTGATGGTGCAGTGAGCAAGGGACTCATGTCTGAGCATACCCTTCCACGCTTAGGGTGGACAAAATAATTAACAACAAGGGGTGGTGATGGACAGAGTCTCTGAATTAAGCAGAAAACTCTCACCCAGTCAAGAGATCAGGGCTAGATCCAACACCGTTTTTTAGCTCACTGCATCATCCCAGTTTCAGAACCTGGCTGTATGCAAATTAGTCTGTTCCTGTCCCAGTGCATGATGGGAACAGGGCAAACCAAACTACAAAGCCAATTCTTACACTGGAAAGCCCTGATCTCTTGACTGGGTGAGAGTATTCTGCTTAATTCAGAGACTCTGTCCATCACCACCCCTTGTTGTAAATATACCTATATTAGCCAGACAGCGCCACCATGTGACAGGCTGTCATAAGCCCCGGTGCTGGCAATTAGGTGCTGGTGCTGAGCACCAGAAACCACCGGCTTAAATTAAGCACTGGTCCTAAGTGGGTTCAGCAGGGTGTGATCCGTGCCAGATTTGTATAGCATCCATGTGAGATAAGAGTACATGTAACTGATCTAAGTGGAACGCATAAACATTCTCACAGGTTAGTTTGAAAATCTGTCATGGATCAGCGCCTTCTAGACCCACATTGGACCTCCTGCTCCTTATAAAGATGGTCCTGCCAATTTAGACTAAATCAGGGAAAGTCAGCTAAGAAAGCTGAACATAAAATATCTTTTAGACAACTAGTCAAGAACCCAATAAAACTCTTTGCATGGGTCCTCTGAAAGGCTTTTCACCTCTGTCGCCGGAGGCAGCTGTAAAGAATGAAGTAAGTTCCCTCTGAGGTGTAAATCAGTCACTGGGAAGGGCTGGGGGATTACGCTGGCACGGACGAGCTCTGCACGGAGGCCCTGAATCTAATTAAACTGATAACATCAGTGGCGATTGGTTTAGCCCGGGTGCTCTGCAGATGCAGGGATGAATGTCTCGCGGCGCCGCACCTGGATGCCTCTTTACGCCCGAGTGTACCAGCAAGGCCATTTTTATGTTTATGTTAAGCAGCCATAAAATTCAAAAGGGATGATGGAGATGACAGCAAATGTGTGGCATGTCACAGAGAGCCCAGCTCCGGGACAAAGGATGCAGAAATCACAGGCGAAGCAGCCTGATTATCCATTCATTCAACAGAGCTGCGCGCGCACGCACGCACGCACACCTGCTCCGAGCATCCTTTGGCAGCGCGCGGTGCATCCTGGGCGCAGGCCCACAGCGATTGGCTTCCAGCACAGCTCCGGTTCACGAAGGTCTATTAATTGATGAAACGTGCATGAGAAGTGGCAAACTCCACACAAAAGTGAATGAAGGAACGGCGAAGCTTTTTGTCCATTCGTTGTATAGCTTTTATAACACAACCGGTGTATGCATCAGCCCCATGTGATATCACGTGTGACTTAAATCACATGCTCTCTCTATGTAAAGAGCACGTGACTCCAAAGGCCCCGGCTAAATACATAACTTGAAATATAAATACGTTATAAGTGGAGAAGTGTGGCTCACTGGTTAGAGGAGGCAGACCTGAAGCAGAGGTCAGACCCGGGACCAGGGTTCAATTCCCGACGGGGCTGGGTCTTGAGCCCACATATCCACGGACTCGATAATTCTCGTTTCGGTGCCTACTCGAATCACGGGTTCACACTCTGCAGCTCTGGGCATTAGCTTGCTTAATCTCCACTACGGCCGTCCCGCGGCGGGATGCCTGGCTTTCACCTTGGGGGATGCCCAAGTACGGGTATCTCACAGGGAAAAGCCAGGACGGGTTCCCAAGGCAAGTGCCGAGATGCCTACGGGTAATCGAGCGCTGTTGGACAGGCCACATGAAGGGCTCGCTCCCTCCCCGCAGGACAGGGCCCGGGCCACCGTCAGCACCATTGCCCGGCCCAGCATCGACCCCTGCACTGGCTCATGCAGATGCGGGGGGAAAACCCGAAACTACTACGTTGGTCCATCTCCCTGCAGGGGATGGACTTCACTGTGGAACATCGACCCGGCCAAGACCACGCCAACGCGGATGGCCTGTCCCGCTTTTTCCGCCTCGACGAGGAAAGTCCCCAAGAAGATGGGTGACTCTCCCCGCCTTCAGCTGGGGGGGACGCATGTTGGACAGGCCACATGAAGGGCTCGCTCCCTCCCCGCAGGACAGGGCCCGGGCCACCGTCAGCACCATTGCCCGGCCCAGCCGCCATCTTGGCAACGGCACCACGCGGCCGCGCGGCCTCAGCCCGACCCCAACCCTGGGCCTGGCCAGGCCCCGACATCCCGGCACCACCCTCCACCCAGGAGGTGAACGGCCCACTTGGCAGGTCAATGGGAGTACGAAGTGTCGACGGCTCTCCCCCGCCAGGTGCCGAGCACCCCCAGCCTCCTCGGGCGCTGGCTCCACCCCCCTGCTGGGTGTCTGGACTCCCTCATCCCAGACCTCCCAACCTCCCAGAGCGAGGGTCCGGACATCAAAGGGCGCCAGACCTATAACTGAGGCAGCCCCAGGACAGGAAGGCAGTTGTATCCTGGAGTCGAGAGACACCGCGACGAACTCATCCTTGACGGACTGTTGGCGCTGCCACAGCCCTGCCTTGTGAACTATTGTCCTGCCTGCTGGCGCTGCCGCGGCCCTCTGCAACCTTCATCCTCGTGGGACCTGCTGGCGCTGCCGCGGCCCTCTGCAACCTGCATTCTCGTGGGACCTGCTGGCGCTGCCGCGGCCCGTTGTAACCTTCATCCTCGTGGGACCTGCTGGCGCTGCCGCGGCCCGTTGTAACCTTCATCCTCGTTGGGACCTGCTGGCGCTGCCGCGGCCCGTTGTAACCTTCATCCTCGTGGGACCTGCTGGCGCTGCCGCGGCCCGTTGCAACCTGCATTCTCGTGGGACCTGCTGGCGCTGCCGCGGCCCGTTGTAACCTTCATCCTCGTTGGGACCTGCTGGCGCTGCCGCGGCCCGTGCCACCTACGACCTCTTCGGGACCTGCCGGCGCTGCCGCGGTCTGACCCATCCGAACACCGAGCTCGAGGATTGTGAGCTATCACCGTTACACACCCGTACCCGTGGGTACCAAGACTGTCCCGCTACCCCCTTCCCTTACTAGAGACTAGAATTGAGAGGATCATCGTGTCCTGATCGCCCTGTATCGTACCACTCTACTACCCGAAGTGCCTATAAAAGGTGTTACCATAAGCTTTGTGTGGTGTCCATCTGTGGGGGGGAAGTTACCTGTCTGTGCGATCACTGTGCTCGGCCGACCCTCCAGGTCCCCGTCTAACATTGGTGGCTAGCGGCGCGATCCGAACCAACGCGTACCGTACAGACAGTAACTCACCCTACGACTAAAACCACAATGACGACCAAAGAGAGCGGATCGGCGGAGAAGTTCCAGATGGAAAAGCTGGAAGAATACAACCACCGAGAGCTCAAACAATTTTGCATGGACTTAGGCATTGCTACCACCGGGCTAAGCACAAAAGAAGACTTCAAAAACGCCCTAGAGGCCTGGACAGAGACAAATACCGCAACCCCCCGGGACCCCGCAGCCCCGGAAGTCAACACCACCCGGACGGAGGAACGGAGACCAGGCCCCTCCCATGAAGAGATCCAGGAGCGGGAAAAAAATAGATTACACGAGTTAGACTTGGCACGACTCAGATTAGACGGAGAATTGAAACTGGCGGAACAAAAAATAAACTTAGAACACTTACGGCTCAGAGAAGAGCGAGAGGAAAAACAGAGACAGAGAGACCTCGAAGAAAAAAGACTGGCATACGAGCACGAGTGCAAACTAGCGGAGATAGAAATACGCAAACTGAACAAAAACCTAGGGGTGCCCGAGCAACCGCACTCCCCGGGTCCTACCGAGCAGAAGGTCCACATCCCCAAGGATGTGGTCCGAGAATATCACCGGAACGACGACATACAGCAGTGGTTCAAAGCCTATGAGATTGCCATGACCGCCCACCGGGTCGCTCGAAGTGACTGGGGAGCCGGTCTATGGGGGAGATTCGTCAACGAGGGTCGTGATGCCCTGCTGCAGCTTCCGGACCATCAAATGATGTCCTATGACCATATGAAGGCCGCCCTCCTCAGTCGATATGGACTTACACCCGAAATGTACCGCCAGAGGTTCCGCAACTGCACCCGGATCCCAGGTACGACGTGGTTGGAATACGTGAACTATTTCAGCCGAGCCTTCGAGGGGTGGATCAAGGGTAACAACGTAACCACTTACGAACAACTCTTCAATCTCATTGTATGGGAGCACCTCTCCAACAACTGCTTTGTCGAGCTCAGGCAGCACCTCCTCGACAGTAAATTGACTGAACCCCGGCAGCTCGCCACCGAGGCTGACCGGTGGGAGAGCACCCGAGTGGCCCGGAGTGGGCCGAATGAGCAGAACAGAACCAACCAAGGTCACCATCGTCCCCGAGGAGGAGGAGGAGGCCCGGGCCGGGGCAGAGACGCCGCCCCGGCCGCACCCACTAACGCCACCCCGGCTCCAGCAGGCCGGGGAAACCCCCCGATGCGCCCGGGGTTCCGAGCTAACGTGACGTGTCATCGATGCCAGCGAGTCGGCCACTATGCCAGTGACCCGACCTGCCCGAAGAACCAGGTCATTTTTATGTTTATGTTAAGCAGCCATAAAATTCAAAAGGGATGATGGAGATGACAGCAAATGTGTGGCATGTCACAGAGAGCCCAGCTCCGGGACAAAGGATGCAGAAATCACAGGCGAAGCAGCCTGATTATCCATTCATTCAACAGAGCTGCGCGCGCACGCACGCACACCTGCTCCGAGCATCCTTTGGCAGCGCGCGGTGCATCCTGGGCGCAGGCCCACAGCGATTGGCTTCCAGCACAGCTCCGGTTCACGAAGGTCTATTAATTGATGAAACGTGCATGAGAAGTGGCAAACTCCACACAAAAGTGAATGAAGGAACGGCGAAGCTTTTTGTCCATTCGTTGTATAGCTTTTATAACACAACCGGTGTATGCATCAGCCCCATGTGATATCACGTGTGACTTAAATCACATGCTCTCTCTATGTAAAGAGCACGTGACTCCAAAGGCCCGGCTAAATACATAACTTGAAATATAAATACGTTATAAGTGGAGAAGTGTGGCTCACTGGTTAGAGGAGGCAGACCTGAAGCAGAGGTCAGACCCGGGACCAGGGTTCAATTCCCGACGGGGCTGGGTCTTGAGCCCACATATCCACGGACTCGATAATTCTCGTTTCGGTGCCTACTCGAATCACGGGTTCACACTCTGCAGCTCTGGGCATTAGCTTGCTTAATCTCCACTACGGCCGTCCCGCGGCGGGATGCCTGGCTTTCACCTTGGGGGATGCCCAAGTACGGGTATCTCACAGGGAAAAGCCAGGACGGGTTCCCAAGGCAAGTGCCGAGATGCCTACGGGTAATCGAGCGCTGTTGGACAGGCCACATGAAGGGCTCGCTCCCTCCCCGCAGGACAGGGCCCGGGCCACCGTCAGCACCATTGCCCGACCCCTGCACTGGCTCATGCAGATGCGGGGGGAAAACCCGAAACTACTACGTTGGTCCATCTCCCTGCAGGGGATGGACTTCACTGTGGAACATCGACCCGGCCAAGACCACGCCAACGCGGATGGCCTGTCCCGCTTTTTCCGCCTCGACGAGGAAAGTCCCCAAGAAGATGGGTGACTCTCCCCGCCTTCAGCTGGGGGGGACGCATGTTGGACAGGCCACATGAAGGGCTCGCTCCCTCCCCGCAGGACAGGGCCCGGGCCACCGTCAGCACCATTGCCCGGCCCAGCCGCCATCTTGGCAACGGCACCACGCGGCCGCGCGGCCTCAGCCCGACCCCAACCCTGGGCCTGGCCAGGCCCCGACATCCCGGCACCACCCTCCACCCAGGAGGTGAACGGCCCACTTGGCAGGTCAATGGGAGTACGAAGTGTCGACGGCTCTCCCCCGCCAGGTGCCGAGCACCCCCAGCCTCCTCGGGCGCTGGCTCCACCCCCCTGCTGGGTGTCTGGACTCCCTCATCCCAGACCTCCCAACCTCCCAGAGCGAGGGTCCGGACATCAAAGGGCGCCAGACCTATAACTGAGGCAGCCCCAGGACAGGAAGGCAGTTGTATCCTGGAGTCGAGAGACACCGCGACGAACTCATCCTTGACGGACTGTTGGCGCTGCCACAGCCCTGCCTTGTGAACTATTGTCCTGCCTGCTGGCGCTGCCGCGGCCCTCTGCAACCTTCATCCTCGTGGGACCTGCTGGCGCTGCCGCGGCCCTCTGCAACCTGCATTCTCGTGGGACCTGCTGGCGCTGCCGCGGCCCGTTGTAACCTTCATCCTCGTGGGACCTGCTGGCGCTGCCGCGGCCCGTTGTAACCTTCATCCTCGTTGGGACCTGCTGGCGCTGCCGCGGCCCGTTGTAACCTTCATCCTCGTGGGACCTGCTGGCGCTGCTGCGGCCCGTTGCAACCTGCATTCTCGTGGGACCTGCTGGCGCTGCCGCGGCCCGTTGTAACCTTCATCCTCGTTGGGACCTGCTGGCGCTGCCGCGGCCCGTGCCACCTACGACCTCTTCGGGACCTGCCGGCGCTGCCGCGGTCTGACCCATCCGAACACCGAGCTCGAGGATTGTGAGCTATCACCGTTACACACCCGTACCCGTGGGTACCAAGACTGTCCCGCTACCCCCTTCCCTTACTAGAGACTAGAATTGAGAGGATCATCGTGTCCTGATCGCCCTGTATCGTACCACTCTACTACCCGAAGTGCCTATAAAAGGTGTTACCATAAGCTTTGTGTGGTGTCCATCTGTGGGGGGGAAGTTACCTGTCTGTGCGATCACTGTGCTCGGCCGACCCTCCAGGTCCCCGTCTAACATTGGTGGCTAGCGGCGCGATCCGAACCAACGCGTACCGTACAGACAGTAACTCACCCTACGACTAAAACCACAATGACGACCAAAGAGAGCGGATCGGCGGAGAAGTTCCAGATGGAAAAGCTGGAAGAATACAACCACCGAGAGCTCAAACAATTTTGCATGGACTTAGGCATTGCTACCACCGGGCTAAGCACAAAAGAAGACTTCAAAAACGCCCTAGAGGCCTGGACAGAGACAAATACCGCAACCCCCCGGGACCCCGCAGCCCTGGAAGTCAACACCACCCGGACGGAGGAACGGAGACCAGGCCCCTCCCATGAAGAGATCCAGGAGCGGGAAAAAAATAGATTACACGAGTTAGACTTGGCACGACTCAGATTAGACGGAGAATTGAAACTGGCGGAACAAAAAATAAACTTAGAACACTTACGGCTCAGAGAAGAGCGAGAGGAAAAACAGAGACAGAGAGACCTCGAAGAAAAAAGACTGGCATACGAGCACGAGTGCAAACTAGCGGAGATAGAAATACGCAAACTGAACAAAAACCTAGGGGTGCCCGAGCAACCGCACTCCCCGGGTCCTACCGAGCAGAAGGTCCACATCCCCAAGGATGTGGTCCGAGAATATCACCGGAACGACGACATACAGCAGTGGTTCAAAGCCTATGAGATTGCCATGACCGCCCACCGGGTCGCTCGAAGTGACTGGGGAGCCGGTCTATGGGGGAGATTCGTCAACGAGGGTCGTGATGCCCTGCTGCAGCTTCCGGACCATCAAATGATGTCCTATGACCATATGAAGGCCGCCCTCCTCAGTCGATATGGACTTACACCCGAAATGTACCGCCAGAGGTTCCGCAACTGCACCCGGATCCCAGGTACGACGTGGTTGGAATACGTGAACTATTTCAGCCGAGCCTTCGAGGGGTGGATCAAGGGTAACAACGTAACCACTTACGAACAACTCTTCAATCTCATTGTATGGGAGCACCTCTCCAACAACTGCTTTGTCGAGCTCAGGCAGCACCTCCTCGACAGTAAATTGACTGAACCCCGGCAGTTCGCCACCGAGGCTGACCGGTGGGAGAGCACCCGAGTGGCCCGGAGTGGGCCGAATGAGCAGAACAGAACCAACCAAGGTCACCATCGTCCCCGAGGAGGAGGAGGAGGCCCGGGCCGGGGCAGAGACGCCGCCCCGGCCGCACCCACTAACGCCACCCCGGCTCCAGCAGGCCGGGGAAACCCCCGATGCGCCCGGGGTTCCGAGCTAACGTGACGTGTCATCGATGCCAGCGAGTCGGCCACTATGCCAGTGACCCGACCTGCCCGAAGAACCAGGTCCCCGGGCCCCGCCAGATGGCGGCCGCCGCCCTGGGAGAAGAACAAATCTCCGAAGACACGGAGACCTATGAGTCGGAGCAGTTCGAGTGGGAACCCGCCGCCATGACCCTGGCATGCCTGGGAGGAAGAGACATGGTCCCGCGGACTCCCCTGCCCGCCAACACTCGGAAGTACAGCCAATGGGTGAGCATCAATGGGCGCAAGGCCGAGGCCCTGCGTGACACCGGGGCCAGTGTGACGGCCGTCCGCTGTCACCTGGTGACCCCAGAACAAATCCTACCAAACGTACTTTGCCCCGTCCGATCGGCAGACAACTCGGAGAGCCTGTGTCGGATGGCCTGCGTCCCCTTCGAATGGGGAGGAGTGTCCGGCATGCTGAAAGTAACTGTCCGTGACGATGCCCCCGTAGACTGCCTCCTGGGGAACGATCTCGAGAGCTCCCCGTGGGCCGCTGTGGAAAGAAGAGAGCATCTGGGGATGTTGGGTCTCCCGGACTGGGCATGCGTAACCACCCGGTCCATGGCCACCCGCACCATCCCTAGACCAGAAGAACCAGAATGGGCAGCGCCTCCGCCCTCGATCACTCCAGAAGAAGACTTCCTCCAGACCGACCACCCGGACCCCACCCCAGAGGGGTCCACACAGCCCCCCGAGCAGAAAATCGCAGAACTGGGGGCCGGGCGAGTGCTGGTGGTGCCCCTCCACTTCAGAGACTTCCTGTTGAACCTAGCCCACGATGTCCCCCTGGCCGGGCACCTGGGCCAAGACAAGACCTACCACCGCCTGGTGACTCACTTTTTTTGGCCCAAAATGAGGAACGACGTATCCAACCATTGCCGGTCCTGCCCGACCTGCCAGGCCAGTGGGAAGAGCGGCCGCAAACTCAAGGCACCCCTACAACCATTCCCCGTGGTGACCACCCCGTTCGAAAGGGTGGGAATAGACATTGTGGGGCCCCTGGACCCCCGAACAGCACAGGGACATCGCTTCATCCTGGTCCTGGTGGATCACGCTACCCGCTATCCTGAGGCGGTCCCCCTTCGTACGATAACAGCCCCAGTAGTGGGTCGAGCCTTGATGGGGATCTTCTCTCGAGTGGGCTTCCCTCGAGAAGTCGTCAGCGACAGGGGTACGAACTTTATCTCAAAATACATGAAGTCCCTCTGGCAACAGTGTGGGGTCACCTACCGATTCACGACCCCCTATCACCCTCAAGGGAACGGACTGGTTGAGCGGTTCAACCGCACGCTCAAAGGGATGATTGGGGGGTTGGAAGAGCCCCTCCGTCGCCAGTGGGATGTGCTACTACCGTGCCTTCTCTTTGCCTACCGAGAAGTCCCCCAGAAGTCCCTCGGCTTCAGCCCTTTCGAACTCTTGTATGGACACCCGGTGCGAGGCCCGCTCAGCCTAGTCAAAGAAGGCTGGGAAATGCCCCCTCTAAAGAACCCTCCAGATGTTTTCAAGTACCTCCTAACCCTCCGCAACCAGACCAGAAGGTTCGGAGAGATGGCAAAAGCAAACCTGGAGGCCAGTCAGGAGGACATGAAAAGGTGGTACGATAGAAATGCATCCTCCATCGAATTTGAACCCGGTCAACAAGTGTGGGTAATGTCTCCCACCGAACCATGCGCCCTGCAAGACAAATGGACGGGGCCCTTCAAAGTAATCGAGCGCAAGAGCCCTGTCACCTATCTCATCGATATGGAATCTTCCCGAAACCCTCTCCGGGTCCTCCACGCTAATAGACTGAAACCCCACTTTGTACGCTCCGAACTCAGCCTCCTGATGGCAACCGACAATGGAACCGAGGAGGACTCCGAACCCCTCCCTGACCTCCTACGGTCACGGGAGAAGGACGGCTCCGTGGACGGGGTCCGACTCTCGGAGGCCCTCACCCTGGAACAGCGCCAAGGCTGCCGAGTCCTCCTGCTACAGTTCTCCACCCTGTTCTCCCTCACCCCAGGGGTCACCCCCTGGTGCTTACACGACGTGGACACGGGAGACAGTCCCCCTATCCGCCATCGGGCCTACCGCGTACCAGATCGGGTACGGGCCTGCATCCAGGAGGAGGTGGCCAAGATGCTCACACTCGGGATCATCGAGCCCTCAGACAGCCCCTGGGCCAGCCCAGTGGTACTGGTCCCCAAAGCGGCCGCCCCCGGCGCCACGCCGGAGCTCCGGTTCTGCGTCGACTACCGGGGCTTGAATGCGGTCACCAGAACAGACGCACACCCCATCCCCCGAGCAGATGAACTAATCGACCGCATGGGAGCTGCCCGCTACCTCAGCATCTTCGACCTGACAGCGGGCTACTGGCAGATCGGTCTCACACCCCGGGCCCAAGAACGATCTGCATTCTCTACCCCGGATGGCCACTATCACTTCAAGGTCATGCCATTCGGCATGAAGAATGCCCCAGCAACCTTTCAGCGGCTAGTAAACCAGGTCCTGGCAGGACTCGAAGGATTCAGCGCCGCCTACCTGGACGATATCGCTGTGTACAGCCACCACTGGTCCGACCACCTCCACCACCTCCGAGAGGTGCTACAGGCCCTCCAACGAGCTGGCCTCACGATCAAGGCCAGCAAATGCCAAATTGGCCAGGGGTCCGTGACCTATCTCGGGCACCAGGTGGGAAGCGGTCTGGTGGCCCCTCTGCAACTCAAGATCGCGGCCATCCAGTCGTGGCAGTCCCCCATCACCCAGACCGAGGTCCGCGCCTTCTTGGGACTCACGGGCTACTGCCGACGGTTCGTGAGGGACTATGGCAGCATCGTAGGGCCCCTCACGGAACTCACCTCCAAAAACCAACCAAAGAAGGTCAACTGGACCCCAGACTGTCAAGCGGCCTTCGAGAAGCTGAAGGCCGCCATGTGCTCCGCCCCGGTGCTCCAGGCCCCCGACTACAGTCGGGAATTTATCGTCCAAACAGATGCCTCCGACCATGGCGTTGGGGCAGTCCTTTCCCAGCTGAACCCCGAAGGACTTGACCAGCCAGTGGCTTTCATCAGCAGACGGCTCCTGGCCCGAGAACGACGCTGGAGCACCATCGAGAGGGAGGCCTTCGCCGTGGTGTGGGCCCTCAAAAAGCTCCGGCCTTATCTCTTCGGCACCCACTTCCGGGTCCAGACCGATCATCGACCCCTGCACTGGCTCATGCAGATGCGGGGGGAAAACCCGAAACTACTACGTTGGTCCATCTCCCTGCAGGGGATGGACTTCACTGTGGAACATCGACCCGGCCAAGACCACGCCAACGCGGATGGCCTGTCCCGCTTTTTCCGCCTCGACGAGGAAAGTCCCCAAGAAGATGGGTGACTCTCCCCGCCTTCAGCTGGGGGGGACGCATGTTGGACAGGCCACATGAAGGGCTCGCTCCCTCCCCGCAGGACAGGGCCCGGGCCACCGTCAGCACCATTGCCCGGCCCAGCCGCCATCTTGGCAACGGCACCACGCGGCCGCGCGGCCTCAGCCCGACCCCAACCCTGGGCCTGGCCAGGCCCCGACATCCCGGCACCACCCTCCACCCAGGAGGTGAACGGCCCACTTGGCAGGTCAATGGGAGTACGAAGTGTCGACGGCTCTCCCCCGCCAGGTGCCGAGCACCCCCAGCCTCCTCGGGCGCTGGCTCCACCCCCCTGCTGGGTGTCTGGACTCCCTCATCCCAGACCTCCCAACCTCCCAGAGCGAGGGTCCGGACATCAAAGGGCGCCAGACCTATAACTGAGGCAGCCCCAGGACAGGAAGGCAGTTGTATCCTGGAGTCGAGAGACACCGCGACGAACTCATCCTTGACGGACTGTTGGCGCTGCCACAGCCCTGCCTTGTGAACTATTGTCCTGCCTGCTGGCGCTGCCGCGGCCCTCTGCAACCTTCATCCTCGTGGGACCTGCTGGCGCTGCCGCGGCCCTCTGCAACCTGCATTCTCGTGGGACCTGCTGGCGCTGCCGCGGCCCGTTGTAACCTTCATCCTCGTGGGACCTGCTGGCGCTGCCGCGGCCCGTTGTAACCTTCATCCTCGTTGGGACCTGCTGGCGCTGCCGCGGCCCGTTGTAACCTTCATCCTCGTGGGACCTGCTGGCGCTGCCGCGGCCCGTTGCAACCTGCATTCTCGTGGGACCTGCTGGCGCTGCCGCGGCCCGTTGTAACCTTCATCCTCGTTGGGACCTGCTGGCGCTGCCGCGGCCCGTGCCACCTACGACCTCTTCGGGACCTGCCGGCGCTGCCGCGGTCTGACCCATCCGAACACCGAGCTCGAGGATTGTGAGCTATCACCGTTACACACCCGTACCCGTGGGTACCAAGACTGTCCCGCTACCCCCTTCCCTTACTAGAGACTAGAATTGAGAGGATCATCGTGTCCTGATCGCCCTGTATCGTACCACTCTACTACCCGAAGTGCCTATAAAAGGTGTTACCATAAGCTTTGTGTGGTGTCCATCTGTGGGGGGGAAGTTACCTGTCTGTGCGATCACTGTGCTCGGCCGACCCTCCAGGTCCCCGTCTAACAAGCGCTATATAAGAACGCATAATAATTATAATAATATGTACGTAAAGATTCTGTGTTCTTTTGCATCTCCTTAACTTGTGAAAAAGGGCACACAAGTATCCCATACAATTCCAGCAGACAAGTCCTACCTGCCAACTCCCATCACCCGGTAAAGAGCCAATTATCACAAGGTGGCAGAGAAAACGCACTGAAAACACTGTAAATAGTGATTTTCTAGCTCATTTTCGAGGCTTTGCACTACCGTTGCCCATTAAGGGGTGTGAAAACACCCCAGGACATGGCACTAGCCTCAGCCAGATTTTTTTTTGGGGGGGGGGGGGGTTGAGGGCAGGGGGGGGGGTTTCAAAATTGCCTCGTAGGTCCTTTTTGGCACGAGACCCCCGCCCCCTTCTCACACAGTGAAATTGTTCATCAAGTTGGCAGATATGCATAAGTAATCCTTTCATATGCAGCTTGTTTGCATCCTTATTTCAGGATATGGAATGGGTAATTAATGTGAGGACTTCCTGGCTCACCTATAGTAGAGGGACTCACGCGCAAGGATTTCCTCAAAGCAATAACACATTTAATAGAAATAAAGAGCCTAAAAACTTCAAAAGAGGTGAGGGAAAGTGATCATTTATAAAATACCACATAAATGGAGCCAATGTAGTGCAATATTGAGGTTACTTTTGGCACAATCAGCTTCCATTAACTACACTCGAGTTATTTGTGTTTTAAACATCTGCAGGGGAGGGACAGCTGTGCATTCTTTAAAGGCACTAAAAAGAAGCAAAGTCCCATGCTGTTTTGTTAAGAGAGTGGAAGTGTTTTTAATGAAATATATTTCAAACATAAATGCTCTGCTCACTTAAGGCAGGATTAAGACATTCTCCAAAAAGTGACAGTGTTAAAAAGTACCTTGATAAAAGAGTCCAGCTAGTAAGGACTGGTTCCCACTACCCATTTTCTGCAAATGGTACCAGAACTCTAGTAAAGGTTCACAACAAACTCTCCAGTACCAACTGGAATTCAAAGTAGAAGAAACAGCTTCCTTTTTCCAGGGGATCTTTCACCTTCTTTATCTATAGGAGAAAAAGGTCCACAGGGTCAATCAGGTGTCATTGGCAGGACCTGGACTCCTATAATTATGGGGGAGGGGGGGGGGTGAGGATCAACAAGAGGTTTGGCCCAAGAGATTTAAGGCACAGTGCAAGACAATATTGGACCGTCCTCTATCAAACAGGCACCAATTCCTGACTGCAGCAAGGAGGGACTTATGGTTTTCTTCTTCTGTCATCAGTTGGTGAAGACCTCTAAGTGAAAGGACTGAAATTCTTGAGCTTCTCCCTACCTGTCACGAACGCACTTCGAGTGCGCCAAGAAGTTTCCGCTAGCTGTGCCGAGGGAAAGTAATGAAGACAGCGCCCGCGCAATGCGGGGTCAACCACCGAGAGCCTCCCGGAAGACTACATTACCCGTGAAGCTTAGCGCGCGAGGCGAGCTAGGACCACAGGCGGAATCAATCAGGACGGCAAAACAATCACATGGCTATAAATAGGCAGAGGACGCTGGTAGCGCTGCCGATAATTGTTTCCAGATTCGAGGGTCCACAGCGGGAAATGCTTTGAGCCAGCCAGAGTTCCGGAGGAGAGAGCATTGGTCCGGAGGTTCCGGACGCGGCTACTGTTTTCTTGCTTCACCGAAGATACAGGTAACGGGCGGAAGGTATTCTACTCTGTTGGCGAATACTCACGTTTGAGTATTCATGCAGAGGAGGAGTGCGCACGTAGTGGCGCTTGGGCAGTTCAGCTCTCTGTTGGAGGAGACCGGCCGGTCTCGTGCAGAGAGGTTCTAACGCCTGCATTCTCCTATGTTGGAAGAGTCGCCTTTTCCGGTGTACTCGTGCAGAGGAGGAAAGCGCACTTAGAGGCGCTGGGGAGGTGCTGCTCTCTGTTGGAGGAGACAGTCAGTCTCGTGCAGAGAGGGTAACCCTCCTTATACCGAGCCCCGTTCAATCTCATTGTGTTCTGTTATAACCTTCAGTGTGCTTAGATCTAGGCTGCGCATGCAGGCTTTGCTGTGTCCTTGCTGAAACTCGTCATTCTTTTAAATAGCGCTGCTGATTTACCAGCACGCTGGTCTTATTCTTTTAAAAATGCTAATGTGATTTTCCTCTTGTTACTTTATGCTGATTTTAATAGCACGGTAAAACAATTGATTTTGCTCATTGTACATTGTTTATGTGAAACTTAAGGGCACTCTCACCTGCCTGTTCACTCCTCGTGGCCCCGGTCCGCCCCGGCTTGTGCCGTTTGCGCGGAGGGTCAGTTCGAGGCACCACACTTCCTGGCAGGGTCATCACTTCCGCCCTGCACTGAATCCTTGCAGGTTAGCGGTCTAGTGCTGCCGAGCCTTCCGCCTACTTAAAAACCTGTCCACAGCTTCGCCTCATTGATAAAACGCGGCGATCTAGGCTGCGCATGCAGGCTTTGCTGTGTCCTTGCTGAAACTCGTCATTCTTTTAAATAGCGCTGCTGATTTACCAGCACGCTGGTCTTATTCTTTTAAAAATGCTAATGTGATTTTCCTCTTGTTACTTTATGCTGATTTTAATAGCACGGTAAAACAATTGATTTTGCTCATTGTACATTGTTTATGTGAAACTTAAGGGCACTCTCACCTGCCTGTTCACTCCTCGTGGCCCCGGTCCGCCCCGGCTTGTGCCGTTTGCGCGGAGGGTCAGTTCGAGGCACCACACTTCCTGGCAGGGTCATCACTTCCGCCCTGCACTGAATCCTTGCAGGTTAGCGGTCTAGTGCTCCCTCCCCTTCAGTATTTATGGCGGCATGGAGGACGCGCAGCGGACGAGCGCAGCGGGAGCGCCGACTTCGCGCCGAAGTCGCGCACAAGTCAAGCGCGTCTGCGCCCGTCCGCGGCCGACCAGGCCTAGGGCTCCGTCGTAATGCCGAGTTCTTTTCTTATACCTCTACTGACCTAAGGAGCTTTAATCACGATGGCCCCATTCCTGCCCGAGCCGCCAAGGCGGCCCTGACATGTGGCATCCTCGTTCCTTCTGACCTCTCACCCACAGTTGGTTTGCACAACCCCGCCCCCCCTGCTCCTCAGCCCACCACCTCTCTTTCGATCTTTTACCTCAACACCCGCTCCCTCAGCCGACACCAGCTTGAAATATTTCAATTACTCCACCAAAGCTCTATTGATATCCTCCTCTTAGCAGAGACATGGCTCACCGAAGATTCCGCCCCCGATATTCTAGCGGCTATTCCCACGGGATATTATATCATGCACGCCAATCGACCTGCTGGAAAGACCGGAGGCGGAGTGGCGGCTATCATTCGCTCTACCCACACCTTCTCGGAGATCACGATGACTCCTATCCCTAAAACAGAACACCTGGCCCTTCAATTCACTTCCCCTAAATCATCTTTTGTCTGTGTTATTGTCTATAGACCCCCTGATCCTATGCCTCTCTTCCCCAAACTCTTCTGCGACGCTATCGCTCAACTGATTATCAACCATGCCAATATGATCGTAATCGGCGATTTTAACTACTGGCCAGCGGATGTCCATGAAAGCCACTTATCCGTGGAATTTACTGAACTTCTCAAAAGCATGAACCTTTCACAACATATTCACTCCCCCACCCACCTGAAAGGTCACACGCTAGACCAAGTCTGGACTTCCAATCTCGACATTTCACCCCCCTCAGTCTTCCCATGCTCTTGGTCAGACCACCATTTCATCTCCTTTCACCTTCATCTTCACACCTCGTGTCCCTTCACCCGCACTAAGAATAAGATGGTTCGCAATTGGAAAAGGGCTAACTTTCCCGACTTCCACACCTCACTGGCTTCCTCGGCACCATTGCCGCTATCCTCAGTAGAGATTCAGGCTGAGAAACTCAATGAATGGTTATGCCGGGCCAGCGATACAGCTGCCCCCCTGAAAACAATCAAAATAATGCGCCCCCACGATGCTCATCGCTGGTATACGGACCAACTTAAAGCAGACAAACTCGCCCTGCGGCAAACTGAACGCCGCTGGCGTCGCCACTATGATCCCCAACATAAACTCATATACACTGAGTCCTTAAAAACTTATAAAAAATCTATTCTTGAAGCCAAGACAGCTTACTTCTCACAAAAAATTCTGAACTCAAATAATAAAACAAAAGATATTTTCGCAATTGTAAATGAGCTCTCCCTCCCAGATCGAGTCACTCCCCAACCTCTGCCGTCACAAGCCTTATGCGATTCACTCAATTCCTATTTTACAGAAAAAATAATAACCATAAAACATAACATCCCCACCCCTGCATCTCCTACGCCTCCCCCTCTCCCTCCCCCCAACACTAGCACCTTGACTACTTTCCCACCAATTTCTCTACAAGAATTCTCATCACTCCTCCACAAAGTAAGTTCGGGATCCCCTAACGATTGTTGCCCCCCGCAGGTCCTCAAAGGAGCCTTTCTTGCTTGTCCTGGCCCCCCGCTAGCATTACTTAACAACTCTCTTGCTACCGGAGTGGTCCCATCTTCTTTCAAGCAAGCTGCCGTTCTACCCATTCTGAAGAAACCTAATGCAGACCCTACCATACTCAGCAATTATAGACCTATTTCCCTCCTCCCCTATTTAGGCAAGATTCTGGAAACTTATGTGACCCGCTGTTTGAGCTCCTTTATAGAACAATCACTGTTTCTAGACCCTCAACAAGCTGGATTCAGACCCCTCCATTCCACCGAGGCGGTCATAGTGGCAGTCATGGACACCCTCAGGAAAGGAGCTGACAAGAACATCGCTCAAGCCCTTGTCCTACTGGATCTCTCTGCGGCATTCGACACGGTCGATCACACCATCTTGATCGACCGTGTCTCCAACGCCGGTATCCAAGGTGTGGCCCTTGACTGGCTAAAATCCTTCCTACACCAGCGCTCACAGTCCGTCCACCTTTCCACATTCTCTGCGTCCTATTCTCCTCTTCACTGTGGTGTCCCACAAGGTTCGGCACTATCCCCTCTTCTTTTTAATTTATATCTCCAACCACTGCTTGCCACTCTCCGCAACTTCCCGGTCACAATTTACAATTATGCTGACGATCTGCAGTTAATTTTCCCTGTCGATTCCCTCCCCTCCTCCTGCACTAACTTCCAGTCCACTATGCTAACCATAGCTGAGTGGATGTATCACAGTCACTTAAAGTTAAATCCCACCAAAACTGAGCTAGTCTTGGTGGGTGGCCCCAATCACCCATGGAACGCCTCCTTTTGGCCTACATCTTTGGGGACGGCACCAACTCCCGTGAGCTCTGTCAAAAGCCTGGGGGTGACCATCTCTCAAGATCTCTCTATGAGACCCCACATCAACGCGGTCACTTCTGCCTGCTTCTTCCACCTCAGGCGAATACGCAAGATCAATAGGTTTCTGAACAAAGAAGCCCTGACCCAAGTAGTCATTGCCCTCATCACCTCCAGGCTTGACTACGCCAACATCTTGTACGCAGGAATTCCCGCATGTCACCTTCACCGACTTCAGTTGGTGCAAAACCAAGCTGCCCGCTTGATTTTCTGCCAGCCCAGACACCACCACGTCACCCCCCTACTCCGCAGTCTACATTGGCTCCCTGTTTCAAAACGGTGTATTTTTAAGCTGGCATGTACCACCTTTAAGGCCCTAGAAGACTCAGCCCCTAAGTTCATTTCATCAGCATTGTCCCGTCATATTCCTGCCAGAGCTCTACGTTCTGCATCTCTGAATTTACTCGAGGTCCCCAGATTTAAAAGGAAAAGGCACGGAGGCCTGAGCTTCTCTGTTCTGGCTCCCACTACTTGGAACTCCCTACCTCTATCTCTCCGTCTCTGTTCTAAGTACGACAGCTTCCGTACGCTTCTAAAAACTCTGCTCTTTCAAGCTGCATATGATTAATCTCCTCCCTGGATCACTGCTGTTTTTATCAAGAGCGCCAAGAAACCGATGGTGATAGTGCGCTGTATAAATATTTTTAATAGAATAGAATAGAATAAGATATTATTTAACACTGAACATTCTTATGAGTTTTGGCATTACTTTCTTTCCTGGGGTGTACTTTGCAGTGAATCCTGAGTATCAAGGATTACGTCTTTTCATTTCGAGACAAGGTGCGTTGCCCAGGTGGCATTGAACACAAGTCTCTATCGTGGGGAGTCTGCACAAATATAAAACTTACCAACGATATTGAACTCATGGATGTGAATCTATCTAAGGTATAAAAGAACGGATTATTGTTTGAAAGAGACCAGGAAACCTATTAGGTAAAAGCTGAAGTTAGTCTCTGTCCAGGTCTGGTTAGAGTAGATGATAGATACAGGGGTGATCTCTTGTTATCTGCTTTTGTCTCCTTTGCAGGTCCACACCCCAGAAGTCCCCCGCCTGGTTCCTGTTTTTTCCCCCGCTCACTCGCGCCCAAAAGTCTGTGCTGCTTGCAAACCGGACTTGGGTCGAGTGAGAGGTGGGCCCCCATATAGCATCACACAACCCTGAGGGAAGGAGAACGGCAGGCTACGACATAATTATCGGCCCACGTATTTCTCCCTCCCGGTTGTGCGAGTCATGGCCACTCTCGAGGACGTGGTGGAAGATATGGCATTGATGCAGGCAGATTTAGCCGCATCACGCCAGGAGAACGCCACCCTGCAAGCGAGAGTAGATCACTTACTACGAAACCCTTTTGATATAGGGGGAACGGCTCGCCCCAACTCATTAGTCGTTGAGATGCCTACACAGGTCCCTCTGGCTCCACCAGAAAGATTCCATGGGGACATCAAAAAGGTCCAAGTGTTCATGACCCAAATTCTATTACACTTTACCTGTAAACCAAAACTGTTTCTCACGAACCAAGCCAGAGTAGCCTTTCTTATTTCCTATTTGGGAGGGGAAGCAGCTCAATGGGCCGTCCCGATAGTGCGCAACGACGACCCGTTATTACACGATTGGGACGAGTTCAGAGTCAGCTTTGAGCACACCTTCGATAGAAGAGCGGATACGTTCTCAGCGGATCGAGACCTCTTGGATCTACACCAGGGGAGCCAGGATTTGGTGGCGTATCTTAACAACTTCCGGAGGCTAGTGGCCGAAACGGACTGGCCTGAAGCCAAGAAATCGGCAGTGTATTACCGGGGGTCGACGGACGAGATGAAGGACGTACTAGCCCAAATAGATCCACAACCAGCCACGTGTACTGCTCTCATAGACCTCACGTTACGTTTAGACCATCGACTACGCGAAAGAAAAGGAGACGTGAGGAAGAAAGATAAACCCGTGCCATACGGGGAGAAGACATCAGGTACAGACAAAACTCACAGTGCCACAGAGGCGATGGACATAGGAACCGTGAGAGCCTCACTGACCCTTAGCGAAAGGGATCATCGTAGGAAACAGGGTCTTTGCCTTTACTGTGGAAAGAAGGGGCATTACTTACGTGAATGTCCGGTAAAACCCAAATACGGAAAACCCCGGGTCGGACAAGCATCTGTGTTAACAGCTGAGAAAGAGGAGGGAAACACCAAAGCCTGAAAGACATAGAAGGGAGGATTTCAGGCAGTAGGAGGATCCCTTCCTTAAATACCAGAGAAACAAGGGCGAAAGAACATTTCATAGTACCCATGACCCTAATGGTGGGGGAGGTGGCCAGAGAAATACACGCCATGATAGATTCGGGAGCCACCGGGTGTTTCATGGACAAAGAAGTGGCCTCGAGATTAGGGGTAATACTAGAGCAGAAAGAAGTGCCAGAAATGGTTTATGCAGTGGACGGAAAGGAGTTGGTTTCGGGTCCTATCTGTTATCACACCGAAGAGTGTGACATGGTGTACGAAGACAGCCATCACGAACAGATCTCGTTTAACGTCATCCAAGCTCCTATGTATGAGGCCATTTTGGGACTCCCTTGGTTGCGAGAACATGAACCCTCAGTACATTGGGGAAACAAAACGATTAAGTTCGACTCTCCGTATTGTCTGAACCACTGTCTACAACACACACAAACAGACAACTGTCCGGAACCACATAGGCATCTAGTGGCTACAGCCGCAGAAAAAGAGGTGTTACTTCCGGATTGTTATCAAGGCTTTGAGGATGTGTTTAATGACACACAGGCAGACGTTTTGCCACCCCACAGAGACTACGATTGCCGGATTGATTTAATTCCGGGATCCAAGATTCCGTGTGGCAGGATATACTCCCTCACTATACCGGAAAACAACTATCTAAGAGAATACCTGGATAAGTTTCTGAAGTTAGGGTACATCCGTCCCTCAAGATCACCTGCCGCATCGCCCCTCTTTTTTATACCGAAAGCAAATGGGGAGCTAAGATGTTGTATAGACTTTCGGAGGATCAACGACATAACAATAAAGAATCGGTATCCTTTACCGTTGATTCCAGTATTACTAGAGCAGGTGAGAGCTGCGTCTATATACACCAAACTGGATTTAAGGGGGGCATACCATCTGGTCCGAGTCAAATAAGGCGACGAATGGAAAACGGCCTTCAAAACCAGGTATGGGCTATACGAATACCTGGTGATGCCGTTTGGCCTCTGTAATGCGCCAGCGGCGTTTCAATTCTTCCTAAATGAGGTGTTACGGGAGTATTTGGACGTCTTTACTGTTGTATATATCGATGATATCCTGGTATATTCCAACGATGAAACAGAACACGTGAGACACGTGAGTTTGGTATTACAATCCCTTAGGAAACACCATCTGTTTTGCAAAATTACCAAATGCGATTTCCATGTCGATAGGGTGGAATTTCTAGGACTGATGCTGACGCCTTCAGGTCAAGTCATGGCCGAGAGGAAAGTCAAGGCCATTGAAGATTGGCCTAGACCTCAAAACGTCAAAGAGGTGCAGAGTCTGTTAGGGTTTGCGAACTTCTATCGCAGGTTCATCAAAGACTTTTCGGACCTGGTGGTACCCTTAACTAGACTCACCCGAAAGAGAATCGGATTTCTATAGAATGAAGAAGCCCAAGAAGCTTTCGAGGGGTTGAAAAAAGCGTTCACCACAGCCCCGGTTCTCACGCATGCTAATCCCTCATTGCCATATATAGTTATTGTTATTGTTATTGTTATTGTTAATTCCGGCTTCTATAGCGCCAACTCACCGGCAGGTCTCAAGGCGCTTATGACCGAAAAAGCAACAATTACATGATTGTCAGAAACAAAAAAGCAACATCATGTTTAGACCGGGCACAACATATCCCTGAACAAAAAGGTTTTTAAAATTTTTCTGAAACGGAGGAGATTACCCTCTTTACGGAGGGTTTCAGGTAGTTTGTTCCAGATTTTTGGAATCAGAGCAGAGAAAGATCTCCCACCTTTTGTGGCCAGCTTAAACCGAGGGCATACCAACAGCTGTGCATCTGAGGACCTTAATCTCCGTTCCGGGTTATATAGCTCCAACCGTTCCTTTATGTAGTGGAGGCAGACGCGTCCGACGTCGCCATTGGAGCTGTCCTCTCTCAAAGGCAAGACAGCACGGGATATCTGCACCCTATCGCCTTCATGTCCAGGAAATTAAACAAGGCTGAAACCCATTACGCCATAGCAGAAAAGGAACTCTTGGCCATTCGCGATGCATTCAGGGAATGGAGACATCTGCTTTTGGGGGCTGTACATCAGGTCACAGTTTATACCGACCATCGGAATTTACAGTTTATGCGGTCTGCTAGAAACCTCACGCCCCGACAGTTGAGATGGATGCAGTTCTTTGCAGAATATCATTTTCTGGTGACCTTTCGTCCAGGGAGAGACAACAAGAAGGCAGACGCCTTGACCAGGCAAGACACTGCTCCGATGAGCGAAACGCCCCCAGAAGTATCCATCATCGAACCCAGCAAAGTCATCTGTGCTACACACTCCGAGTCCTTCCTTCAGAGAGTACGGCTAGACCTGAGATCCCGGGTCTGGAAGAGTTGGTTGCAAGCGCATCCTGAATGGCAAACGAAAGAAGGAATCGCGCTGAAGGGCAAACAACTCCTTGTTCCTGCTTTTTCGTTAAGGAAACTCGTGTTTGGGTGGTGCCATACTGTTCCTAGCGCCGGACATCAGGGAGAAGACAAAACGCTGGATCGGGTGTTGCGCCAGTTCTGGTGGCCTGAGGTGCGGAGAGATGTGAAAACGTGGGTAAAAGAATGCACGGTCTGTGCGCAAGCAAAGATGGACCATCAACGGAAAGCGGGCCTGCTACAAATCATGCCTACCCCAGAGGAGCCGTGGGAGAGAATCTCCATAGACTTCATCGTGGGGTTGCCAGAAAGCCAGGGAAACACGGCCATAATAGTAGTCGTTGACTATTTCACCAAAATGGGTCATTTTCTGCCATGTAAAAAAGTACCTACGGCTGGCCAGCTGGCCAATATGTTGTTGCAACACGTGGTGAGGATTCACGGAATTCCCCGGGCTATCGTGTCAGACAGAGGGGCACAATTCACAGCGAAATTCTGGAAAACATGGTGTGAGGCTCTCCAAATCGATACCACACTGTCTACGAGCTTTCACCCACAAACCGACGGACAAACCGAAAGACTCAATCAAACTTTGAAACAGTACCTACGTTGTTATGTAAACAACAACACAGAGGCATGGGTGGAGTGGCTGTGGGTGGCGGAAGTCGCTTATAATAGTGCTAAACATACATCCACTGCTTACTCTCCCTTTTTCTGTACGTACGGGTTTCACCCGAGGTTCAACCCTGTGGTCTTGCCTAAACAAGTAGGGAAACTTCCCGATCTCAAACAAAGGTTGCGGAGCATGCGCAAGGTGATAAGAAATACAAGAGCAAATTTACAGAGAGCCAAGAACAGGTACAAAAAACAAGCAGATAGACACCGCAGAGCAGGTCCTGGGTACAAGGTGGGGGATTGGGTCTGGTTGTCATCTAGAAACATAAGATTTAAGCGCACCAACTCATTTGGTCCCAAGTACATAGGTCCTTATAGAGTGTCCAAACTAGTGAACCCTGTGGCGGTCCGGCTGAAGCTACCGGGACACATGAGAATACACCCTGTCTTCCATGTCTCTCTGTTGAAACCCCTCCATGGAGCTGGGCCGGTCAGGCCCGCACCTGTGGCAGTACAAGGCGAGGTAGAATACGAGGTAGAGAGCATCAGGGATGCCAAATTGGTGAGAGGCAGGGTGTGGTACCTAGTGTCCTGGAAAGGATACGGTCAGGAGGAGGACTCTTGGGAGCCGGGGGAGGGGGTGCATGCCCCTAAACTCGTGGCTAGGTTTCATAGACTGCATCCGGGGAAACCCTCCTGGTCAGCTAGCGTCATCGGAAGAGGGAAATGTACTGTCACGAACGCACTTCGAGTGCGCCAAGAAGTTTCCGCTAGCTGTGCCGAGGGAAAGTAATGAAGACAGCGCCCGCGCAATGCGGGGTCAACCACCGAGAGCCTCCCGGAAGACTACATTACCCGTGAAGCTTAGCGCGCGAGGCGAGCTAGGACCACAGGCGGAATCAATCAGGACGGCAAAACAATCACATGGCTATAAATAGGCAGAGGACGCTGGTAGCGCTGCCGATAATTGTTTCCAGATTCGAGGGTCCACAGCGGGAAATGCTTTGAGCCAGCCAGAGTTCCGGAGGAGAGAGCATTGGTCCGGAGGTTCCGGACGCGGCTACTGTTTTCTTGCTTCACCGAAGATACAGGTAACGGGCGGAAGGTATTCTACTCTGTTGGCGAATACTCACGTTTGAGTATTCATGCAGAGGAGGAGTGCGCACGTAGTGGCGCTTGGGCAGTTCAGCTCTCTGTTGGAGGAGACCGGCCGGTCTCGTGCAGAGAGGTTCTAACGCCTGCATTCTCCTCTGTTGGAAGAGTCGCCTTTTCCGGTGTACTCGTGCAGAGGAGGAAAGCGCACTTAGAGGCGCTGGGGAGGTGCTGCTCTCTGTTGGAGGAGACAGTCAGTCTCGTGCAGAGAGGGTAACCCTCCTTATACCGAGCCCCATTCAATCTCATTGTGTTCTGTTATAACCTTCAGTGTGCTAAGATATTATTTAACACTGAACATTCTTATGAGTTTTGGCATTACTTTCTTTCCTGGGGTGTACTTTGCAGTGAATCCTGAGTATCAAGGATTACGTCTTTTCATTTCAAGACAAGGTGCGTTGCCCAGGTGGCATTGAACACAAGTCTCTATCGTGGGGAGTCTGCACAAATATAAAACTTACCAACGATATTGAACTCATGGATGTGAATCTATCTAAGGTATAAAAGAACGGATTATTGTTTGAAAGAGACCAGGAAACCTATCAGGTAAAAGCTGAAGTTAGTCTCTGTCCAGGTCTGGTTAGAGTAGATGATAGATACAGGGGTGATCTCTTGTTATCTGCTTTTGTCTCCTTTGCAGGTCCACACCCCAGAAGTCCCCCGCCTGGTTCCTGTTTTTTCCCCCGCTCACACGCGCCCAAAAGTCTGTGCTGCTTGCAAACCGGACTTGGGTCGAGTGAGAGGTGGGCCCCCATATAGCATCACACAACCCTGAGGGAAGGAGAACGGCAGGCTACGACACTACCATGGTTTGCAGAAGACGTGTGACAAACTCGAACTCATTGCCCTTTCACTAAAGAAAGTTCAGATGGGGTCATTGTTTCCCTTGTGCTTCAATATCTGTTGGTCATATTAGCAGTTTGGCAGACACGATATTTAGTTACAAGTGAGATGTATGTCCCGCCTGGTATATTACAAGTGCATTATCCCCAGGCCCACTGGAATTTTGCGATTGTGCGGCTGTAGCGATTTCGGCACATTATAGATTTGCCACATAATTTATCATCTGCTGCAGAACCTGCAGATTTGAACAAAAACATGTTTTTGTTTCTAGCTCAAATAGTTCAAAAGTTACTATATACGCAGTGGCACATGGCACAGCACAGTGGAAGGCCTTTTTCAAAGGTTGATGGGTCACTCTTCTGTTGCTTATTGCTATATTTGTGTTTTTAACTGGTACTAATGAGTTGCACCCAATGCCCAGACAGTGTTAACAAGTGTAAAAAGTACACAATAATGAATTAATACTGTTAAAAAATGTGGCGCATCATGCCAAATAATTTGGCGTTTCTTGCCACATAGTTTACTCAACCCTACCGCATAATTTATCCATCTCCTGCCGCATAATAATTCCAGTGGCCCTGATTATGCCCGATAGAGTTTGTAATATGGTGGAAAGGCCATCTGTGTTGTTTCCTGGAGTATCCCAGGTCAGACTCTGAATAAGGCCCTAAATCTTAAAACTCCACTTTTAGCTGGCCCAGATCCTCAGGAGGAAATTTCCATCTTGAAGCCAAATGTGGCGTTCATTTACATTTTTCACTTCCTGGTTCTCGACCTCAGAAGAGGAGATAGCAACAAGGGCAGTTCGAAAGCACATGCGACATGGAAAGCCTTGACACTCATCCTCTCTCCCTTTGTGGACTAATGTGTGGCTTCTATTTGAAGTATCAGCCTCAGGGTCTTCAGTCAATATGAACAGGAGTGAATGGCAGGTGGTAGGCAGGCATGCCCTTTTGTTAAGAACTGTGGCTGGATTTAGGCTTAAGATGCCTCATAATTCCAAAATGGGTGAAGCATAAATGGAAATGGTCAGAGCAGTACAATGATCAGTTTCAAAATGATTACCTATTTGCTGCACATTTGGGATGGCTAGCACTTGCCTACAAAAAGGTCCTGCACAAAAGATGTAAACCATATTTTACATCATAAATATGTTCTGCTGTTATTCAGCAAACATGTAGCTTCTAAAAGTACCTGTTTTATTTTTGGTGTCATTTGCGAAGATTGTTTCATCGCTCTGACATCATACCTGCATTTTGTAACACTGATCAACAGCCCTTAGCCCTTACAAAGTGCAACACATTACATATATACAGCAACCTCACAATTAGATGTTATGAATCAGTCCAAATAATCTTGACCACCCCTGTGGAAGGTGTTAAAAATATTCCCTGATTTTTATTTTTGTTTATATTTGCTCTGTGTATGGATGCATTGTCCACTAAAAATATTTTTGTGTTTGAAGACACAGTTTGAAGTTCCCCCACAAGTTGTCTATGATTCTTCCTGCCATTTTATTCCACTGTCATGGCCCTTAGGTATTGTACTTAAAACGTTGAAAGCCTGGGCCCAGGTTCACGAAGGTTTCACACATGAGAAGTTGCTGAATTGCATGAAAGGGAGAGAGCAGAACTGTGTTATATTTACAAAGATATTGCGCCTTCTGCTGCCTCCTATCACTGACCACTTGTGGCTACCTACCACTGACAGAGGCACCATTGTGTCATGTCGCAAGGGTGCCTGCATTGTGGTCAGGATAATGGTTGTGCAGGGAGGATAACCTTCTGCACAAAAACTACCCATTGAGGCCATTTCCTCGCAACAGCACACATGCAAAGAGGAAACAAACAAGGAGAAATAAAGGTATTTCTTCATGTTATGCCAGCCTCAGGAAGGCGCAGCATTGTGTCACAAGCCAGTACTGAGGCACCTTTGTAAATATGGGATTGCATCAAAATACATGGACGGATGCACAGGGAATGCCCATGCCCCACCCATGTAACGTGTACCTGACACACGGTAGGGAAAGGCAGCACTATGCCCTCCCTTGCATTACCTTTTTTTCCTTACAAAGCCTCAGGAATCAGGCTCTGCGCGGTCTTGTAATTTCCAAATTAGACTTTTCGTCGGGCTGCACCAAAGGAATGATGCAACCCTGCTGCAAAATGTTTGTAATTCTGTGCTCTAGTCCCTGCTTCTACTGGATTAATTTGTGATTTACTTTTCTCTGCTGCTGAAATTCTAGAATGGAGTCTGGATATCAAGGACAGGCAGATAAAGTTGAAGTTATCCAATTATGCTATCAGTAAAGTTTCTGAAACTACATTTTGTAAGCCACATATCTAAAGGATTGTTTGTCATAATATCATAAAAATATTATATGACTGAAATGTTGTGGCCTAGATATCGTCTATGACTTTTTAAAATGTTATTTATTCAATTTTTATTCATAATCTTTGGGGCACATCTTGCTACCATTTCTGGAAGACTTTATTTAGTTACTATAGTCTTGTGCCTAGAGTACATTTTTATAATAAAGCTGGGTCTGGTGGCTAAGTGGACTAATGCACCCACTGTAAGGGCCTGAGTTTGTTCTCATGGCTGCAGGTTCAAATCCTGCGAGTCTGCTCAGCCTTTCATTCTTCTGAGATTGATAAAATGAGTACTTTTGAGTTGGATAACAATAGACATCTGTTATTCAGCGCCAGTATACCCTTTGGTGAATGTGCGCTTTACATAACTATGTTATGTTATAGTTTGCTGGGTAGTCTGCCATCCCCTCAATTCAGCAGAAGTCTTGGCCACTGCCATGTTTTCGGATTCCTGCCTGTTTGGTGAGAATTTCCCTGCTTTTGGTGCATCGTTCAGTGCACTGGATGCTCCGATAACTGCAGAGCCGGCACCATGCTTGTTGGGTTCACTTGACATTCATTTTTTGTTTTTCTGACACAACCATCCACATTTGATTGACCAAGTTTATTTGACACACGCAAAATAAAATAAAGGCGCTTTGGAGCATGGAGGTTTTCTCTTGTGAATGAGGGCATTCAGTGCTTTCCTTCCTTGATCTGTCCTGGCAGAGCATGGACAATCAGTGGCCTCCGTAGGGCAGGGCTTTTGCCACTGGCGGCTCTGTTGTGCATGGATTTCTTGGTCACAGGTTTTCGGTATAGGATTCAGTCACTGCTCTGCTTTTAGAAACCCAGCAGTCCCCCAACTCAAAATAAGGTGGCGACAATGGGCCCGATTCACAGAACGAACTAACGACAAAATCCTAAACTTACTACTTTTGGTATTCACAGAAGGCATTTAGTAATCTTAAATTAGGATTTTGTCTTAAATTAGGATTTTGTCTTAAGTTAGGATTTTGTCTTGAGTTAAACTTAAGTTTAACTTACGTTTGTCTTAAATTTAACTTAAGTCAAAATCCTAACTTAAGACAAAATTCGAACTTAAGACAAAATCCTAATTTAAGACTACTAAAGGCCTTCTGTGAATACCAAAAGTAGTAAATTTAGCATTTTGTAGTAAGTTAGGTCTGTGAATCGGGCCCAAGGAGTTTGGTGGGGCAGGAGCTTCGAGTTCCCCAGCTCTCTCTGTTTGTTACTGAAAGCAACATGTTACATGTTACATGTCACAGTCATGCATGAGCATCAATAGGCTTGTGGTGAATGTGGCTACAGTTCAGTTCATGAACTAGGTTTCTCACCCTTGGAGGGAGGGTTGGAGATCGCCCATGCCTAAACTTCACAGTATGTGCCACAATGTATGTTCCCGTGGCCTGAACTGGCAGGCACAACCCCAAGCTATAGAGACAAGGTGAAGACCCATGAGCCTGGTGCTCTACTCACAATTGACCACAAAGATCACTAGAGCAAAAGCAAGGACATACAACTCGAGAAAGAGAGGAGAAAGGTACACAGTTAGGTCAGAATTGATAGCAGCCTTTGTGAATTCTAGCATCTCCCAGAAGGTCAGAATGCACAAATATATCTATTCATATTGCAGAAACACACATTAGGAACGATTTATTAATTTATTTGTAAATGCATAAAGCAAATAAGTTGAAAAGCCATTCCCTTTTCTATTCCCTTAAGATGTGAGGGACTGGTGACCCACACAGAGGTACAATGGCATAGCATCTTCAACTGACAGTCCAGAAACTGGCCTTTCCAAAGTAGCCCAAGTTTACAAAATCGACTTCAGCTGCACTCCAACAAAGATTATGTTGAACAGTTGGTACCCTGAGCCTATGCTTTCTTTATATCCACTACGGCTTCACAAGTTTACAATTTGGTTGCTGGAGTTATGCAAAACTCATGTATATTCCCAACATGAATTCACTAAAACAAATTTGGTCCAATCACCATGCTTGGGATATTGTACTTTTTAGAGGAAAGCCTCTATCAAAAGTCCATTTTTTTTCCTTTTCAAATAAATCAGTAAAAACTCAAAGGTTTGTTCCAATTATTTTGCTCGAAAAACAAAGCAAGACATTCTGTGGTTCGATTCAGCTGCAAAACCCACTTGTTGATTGTGTTTATTTGTTTAAAAATTCACACATTTCAAAAGAGTTTTTGAAAGTTGCAAGGTTCCCCTAGGATTTTGCGAACATTCAAAAATATAAATCCCTCAGTATTGCAAATTTATAGAATCCAAGTAATCTTTCTGATAACATTATTTATGTTTTTTTCCCCAGCAGGACCAAATTCCTGGTGGTTGGAGGCCAAGCTGCCATCCTTCTGAGGGCCATGTTTGCCTCTCAACTGGACCTCCATCCAAGTTCTGGTGAGCAAGGTAAACAACCTGGGAATCCAAAATAAAACAGTCCAGCAATGCCAGATTCAGTGTCCAGCGCAGTAAAGGACATTTTCATTTGGTTACAAATCTACCATTAATTATTGAAACCTTTGAGTGCCTCTCATCAAGTCCAAGTCGTCACGTCAAATATTGTCCATGGCTGAACAAGAAAAGTGTGCAGGGCTCCAAAATGTGGCTTCCTGTTTTGTGCCGCGGTTGCAATGGAGGGATCATACGAGACCTGCGCTCTGCCCTCTTCAGTAGCTTCCTATTGTCGAGAGAACTGAGATCAGATCTCTGCACATGGTGCACCAGATGATTCGTCACCCTGGACTAGTCTTTTGGTCGCATCATTTTAGGTTCTATCACCCCATTGGGCTTCCAGGGTAGGATCATCGATGACAACTAACGACCTTGAGAACTCACCAGAGTTGAGCTGGGGCTTCCTGGTGCTGGAGACTCATCACTAGAATTCTCAGTCACTGACCGAGATTGAGGAGCAAAATCTTTAGATGCAGAATGAAGCACAATGATTTCCAATAAGGTAGAGGGGCATTTTTACAAGCCCCTATCGTCACAGGAACGTCACTTTTAAAGACGTTCCTTTAGCGATAAAGGCTTTGCTTTATTTACAAGGCAATGTTAAGCCAATTAACGTGGCTTAACGCTGCCTTGTGAATAAGGTACCCTTTCACGCTATACTTAGCGTGAAAGGGGTGGGCAATGGGTGTTTCGTGGTGGGCGTTGCACCGCAACACCCATTGCTTTTGATGCAGCCCCCTATTTACAAGTGTGGTGTAAATTGGAGGCAATGCCAACATTAAAACAGCAAAAAACCTGGTCCAAACATGACGAAACGAGGAGAAATGCTTTATTTCTCCATGTTTTTGCTTTTTCTATGTGTGCTGCATTCTGCACCGCACATCGAAACAGAAAAAGGCCATGCTTTGTACAGGGAGGTATCCCTTCCTGCAAATAAACAATAATTTTTAAAATGACGTGTTGCAACTTCTATGTGTGCTGCAGCACACATAGAAGTTAGAAATCGCCATTCTGGATTGTTTATGTGCACGTAAGGAAACCTTCCTGCACATAAACAATAATTCCCCACAACGCAGGCACCCTTGCTCTATGCTGCAAGGGTGCCCGCGTTGGCGCTAGGCAGCTGTTATTAGCGCCAGCGTAGGGGGCAATGCAGGGCTGCACCGTATTATTGTAAATACGGTGCAGCCCTGCATTTCAGAAGTGGCGGAGTGTGGGGTTAAGCCAAGAAGGCTATGACCGTGCTCTGTCACTTCTTAGTAAATATGCCCCAGAGTTTTTCAAATTCCACTTGCACTATGCAGGTGAACAGGCAATGTTCTTGTCAATGCCTACTGTTAACAATTCTTTCAACAATACAATATATTTTGGGCTGAGGCTCTGCCCAGAGGAGTACATTCCTCTCATCTCATGTTATTGGCAGTTTGGTATATAATTCTTCATCCTATGGATTGCTTTCATTGCAATGCATGAGGGATTATTTTGCATTTAGAAAATGTACTGAATCATCACAAAGCAAACTATTTATCTCAGGCATGCATTGAAAAAAGAAAGCAATCTTTTTTTTTCTTTACTGCAACAGTTTAATTTTTTTTTTATTAGTCAGGACCTGTGTGCGTGTTTTTCCTGTCTGTATGTCCCATTGTTCTTTTCCCTATGTGTCTTTCCTTTTGTTTTTCTATGCATGTTTATTTATTTGAACATTTATATTGTTTTCTCACTCTGTCGCTTATCCCTTGTTCTTCCTCCATGTTTGTATGTAAAAGAAATTTACCGCCAATGCCAATAGGTATCGCTGTAATGAGATGGCAAGCATAAATACAGGAATGCACAAATGTTGTTTCAACGTGTTAGCATACTGAATGAAGACCTCTTGGCTTTACCAGTGCTTGTTTCTTTTTCTTTTGGAGTTTATCACCATGATTTTAGAATTCACACTAAGCTAATACTTTCACACCACTTTACCTTATATACCAATACATTAGTGGAGGGCGAGAGTGCAAATTTACAGGGAGGCTAAGCCAGAGTTGGACCAGGGTTTGACTTAGATCTAAGAGCCCTAACACAAGCCAAAGCGACAAACCTTTTTGCAGTAAATTGCGCAACAAATATCTTGTTTGATAAGGACTGTTCAAAATGCAAAATGTGTATTTCTGTGACATGCAGAGATGTTTCACTTTAGAGTGTTAATTGGGATCATTGCATTGCAAGGCATTTAATAGAAGTAATAGTTTCTAACTATGAACTTAGAAAAAGTCCTGGTCTTCCCCCACTGCCATATTATGGTGGCACAAGTGAACCATGTAGCAAGTCAGTTCTCATGTGTACCCCGTAGGTAGTGTATACTGGTGTTATAGATAGACCAATGTTAAATAAAGTATATTAAAACATATCAGTTTTTGTCAGCACACATTCAGAACTAATGTATTTCAAGAAGCTTTCAAATGTGATGATAAGATAAAAGGTGCTCAGCCCAATACGGTTATTGCCTAGGATCACACAATTTGTCAAGCAGGGAAGCTGTGATTAATCCCAAGTTCCTGTCTTGTGGCAATTTAGCCACTGGATGGGTATCTCTTTTGTTCCATTTTACACCAAATTTTAAAGCTTTGTTAAATTTTCTAAAGAGCTACAGGAGTACACTGTCAAATAAACACAAATTACATGTTAAATGAAGTTGAACCTAGAAGATTTTCTAGAAAATGTTGATTCAGGTAAGAAAACACAGATGGCCTTGGCTTGGATAGCTTTTGGCTCGAGGTTCCAAGTGTCCTCGAGCTGAGCCAGATCTAGGCATCAAGCCTCTAGTGGTGGGGGCCTCTGCATGCACACATTCTCAATGCCTAGATTCATTCAGCTCTGCCTGCTGGCATTTCATTAATGTTCCTTAATTACTTTTGACAATCATGGAGTGCAGCAAAGCCTCTCTAATTCATGGAGCTCTTACACATTTCAGTGTTTTGGTTCCCTATGGAAGGGAATCCTTGGTCTGCTGCTCTGGTGGCTAATGGTTAAGCAGCAGCAGAAGTGATAACAGTCAGACAGGAATAAGATGGAAGCAAAAAGAGTTGGTGAAAAGCAATTAGGCATGTCTCATCGCATCTGACACCTGGCATCTGCTTGGGCGTCTGTGGAGATAAGAACTTTTTTCAGCATCCATTGACTGGCCAATTGGAATTAGTCTTTGGCTGGTTGGTGTAAGGGTGAGGAGTCCATTTTGTAAGAAACACAGAAATTCAAGAGAATTGGTAGCATAGAAATAAGGGGGCATATTACCAACAACTAGCGATAATTATCGCTATGTTGGCTTAGCGGCAATATTTTTATCGCCGTGCTGCGGCGATTTTTATCGCTTAGGAACCTTGCTATTATCAAGGTTTATCTCCTAAGAGATAAAAATCGTCCGAAATGCATGAATATCGCTGAAAAGTCAGCGATATTCATGCATTACCGAGCTAATGCTCTTAGCCATGTTATCCACCTACCATTGGATAACATGGCTAAGAACTGCTCAGGGGCAGGTGTTAGCTTTTGGAGATATTCGCGCTTAGCGCGAATATCTCCAAAAGTTGGTAATAGGAGATAGCGATGTTAGCGACTGTTTCTAGTCGCTAACATCTTGGCACGCCCACTTTGCATGTCATTAGTGATAAATTTCACTGACATGCAAAGCGGGGCCCAAGATGGTCGCTATCTCCTACTAGCTGTCGTTAACTGGTGTTGCGACAGCTAGGTAATAGGGAGATAATTGTATCTCCGCTTTCTTGGCTTTTAAAGCCAAAAAAGCGGAGATAAACCCCCTTGATAATATGCCCCAAAGTTTTTAGGCCTGATTTAGATCTTTGGGATACTACCAGTGTCCTGCGGTGGTTCCACGTACTCCGTCGAGCTGACGAAGGCTCACCGGCCATATTTAGATGTTGCGCAACAATAGGTGCACGCCACAGTGGCGGCATTCTATGCTGGCTAACAGTACTCTGTCGTCGACAAGCCGGCAGGCTTGCGCAGATCCGATTTAGATGTTCCTGTTGTGCTGGTGGTGTCCTGGCAGTGGAGTCCTGATGGAGTGAGGCTCTGCTGGTGTAGAGACAGGTAAGAACTACTTATCCTTATCTCACTACACACATATATGTTGTGAATGTGTCATAATGTGTGATGCTAATTTCTTACATACACCATAGCACACCAACAACATACTGTGACTGTGTATGTACACCACAGTCACCACAAGCACAACACCCACACCCACCAACACCAAAAATATATCTTTTTATGTGTCAATACAGGTGTTTACATTCTACCAGGAATAGTGGTAAAATGTACACTCATGCATGACACATAAGAAAATGTGCATGTAAGTGAAATGTAAAAATGAACGAGCCGAAAACTAATGTTAACACATAGTGAGACAAGTGACACAGAAGCCTACAACGCCGGCTCCTCCGATATGGCGTTGGAGCGTCAACCCGCTAACTGCAGAGGCAACGAAAAATAAAATGATCTTAATGCAGAACATTGTATTTTTCATCCTGCGGCTGAGTCTTGGGGGCAGGGCACAACACTGCAGCAAGGGAGGAGGAGTGGTGGGCCCTGCTGTCAGTGCGCATGACAGTTTGGCTGGCCATCTGAGGCCGGTCAAACCATCAAGGGCACTGACATTTCTCCAGCCCTGCTGTATTACTTGCTGGAGAGATTAGCAGGCACAGGCTCCAATCTCCCGATGAGGCAAAAAGCCAGTGTGCTCCGCCCAATCCCTACGCTGCTCTCATGGAGAGAGCAGCGTTGGGATTGACCACAGGGGAAGCTGGAAGCTTCAGCCTATGCCCAGAGGAGAAGCCCGGGGAGCAGCGCGGCGAGCAGAAGACCGCAAGGTATGTTTACTTAAAAAAAAATATTTCATCCTCCTCGCACTGCCACCCACGCACCCCCCCACGATGCTTCCTTGCACTGCCCCACAACATTTTCTTTACACCAACTGCTACTGAAACCTACCTTAGATTCTGGCGACAGTGGGGTGGCTGAGTGTCATGGTGAAGTGGCAGCAGCAAAGGATGGTTCTGGATGATGGGGTACAAGATGGGATTGGAAGTGAAAACCCCCAAAAAGGTATGTTTTCACCTCTTTTTTGTCATTTCCTCAAAGCCGACCATGGAGGGTTCCCTGCCACAATTGCCACGACGGAAAGGCACATCGTAATCTGGATGGCGGGAATCTTGGCGGGACTTTCTTCGACAGCCACTTCTGACTCTGATGCCGTTGACACAGGAGAAAGATCCTGGCAGAGGTAGTGGGACTGCGACGGTCTTCCCTCCAAGGACCCACCAACATCTAAATACAGTGGGAGGACCACCAAGCAGGTGGGCGGGAAGACCGCTGAAAAAGTGCGCCAGCATATAAATCAGGCCATTTTTTAATATGTGAACCCACTGAGCGGGTGATCTTGGATCCATGTATCAGTGTTGAGGCCTTTTGGGTACGTTGTTCCCAGATGCTGAATCAATATACCCGGAGTTGCAGTTACAAAGCACATGGATGCCAGAGAAAGAACAACCAATGCAAGTATACAACATTTTCCTCGCAACCTTCATAAATTTCTCGGAAAAAGTACAAAACTATGCAAAGGTTTTATGCATTTGGTCTGTTACAAGAAATACAAGAGTTTCACTTTAAATAGAACAGGTACCTCATTTCATCTGAAAAGTTATCCCACATATGAACAAAGTCACAAGAAGCCTTCCCTGTAGTCGCCAGGAACATGATTTTGATTGAAAGTGAGTTTACTAATTTGACATCTTTCTGTTCTGAGTTTTCTAGTCATCCATCAAGTTTCAAATGTGCCAGGAAAACAGCTAGCTCAGTGAATACCTGGAACCATAGTAAGCTTGCAAGAAAAAGCACATCCACGTACAGAGCAATTCAAACACTTGTGGAAATAAGTTGCACCGTAGTTATAAGTGTGGGAAAAAATTGCATCATTGAGGGACAGCATGAAACTCTATCAACCATGTGAAGGGCAAGAATTGAGAACTCCTCAAACATTTGTGCAATAACAACTTTTGCACCCTCTAATTATTAGAATTGTGAGTGATTGCAAACTCTGGCAGAGGATATTTTTATAAGGGGGTCGTTCCCAAAAATAATTTAACACGTAAATTGTGACATTTGCAGATGAAATGCTTTGCATTGTAGTCCTTGGATGTGAGCTATAAACACTTCCATCCGTGCCTGCAAAGGCTGTATATGGCAATCTCCCTTTAAATACTTTATAGTAGCACTTATTCCTGTATACTGTCTACCTGCAAATACACTTTCCGTATTTACATACTGTTCAGCAAGTCTGTTATTCAATTTGGTTTAAATTACCACTCAGTAAAGGGATGTTATAATACTCTCTATGACTCATGCCTTTACACTTTCCCTTTTAGCATTTCACATGCAAGATACCATAGTTTCTCTGTGCTACTACACAGACAAATTTTGGACAGAATTACCATACCTAGCTTTTTGAATTTTGAGATATGCCTTTTTGTGACTTCATTTGACTTTGAATCCAATGGACATAGCTATAGGGACACTTGACTACTTTTCACTCTATATATAATTCCGTACCACAACACTCTTTGGTGTAAGACTGAACCCCACTAGTGGTATTTGCACAAGTGTTTACACATTTCTCTCGAATATGTAGTTTTTCATATTTAAATCACTATCACGTCTGTGCATTTCCGCATGTACAGGTGTTTCTTATCACCACCCAATTTGGATAAATGGGTGTTTTCTTAAGTTGGAGTAGCCTGCCTCTCTCTAAGAGCTAGATGTAGGTAAATTAGATTTACCGATTCATATATACCGAATTTTACCGTTTCGGTATTCATGAATCGGTAAATCTAATGTAGGTAATTATTTGGTAAAAAATACTGAATCGGTAGGATTCGGTATTTACCGATTCGGTAATTACCGAATTGGTATTTGCCATTGATTCCTATGGGCCTTGAAGCCCATAGGATTTAATGGCAAATACCGATTCAGTTACCGAATTGCCAAGGGGGACAGGGTGTCACTTTGACACCCTGTTGCACCGCTGTTCCTGGCTTGTGTGCCATGTGGCACACCTACATGCCCTTAGGGCATGTAGGTGTGCCACATGGCACAGGTGTACATGCACAAATGTGCATGTACACAGGTATTCGTTATTTACCATGCAATAGTATTACATAGTAAATAATGAATCGGTAAGGGCCTGTGGCACTGTTTTCAGTGCCACCTACATTTCAAATTACCGATTCGGTAAATTTACAGAATCAGTAAATACCGATGTAAATTTACCGAATCGGTAATTTTTTAGCCCCCTACATCTGGAAATCCAAATACCGGTCGGTAACGGCCGAAATCGGCCGTTACCGACCGGTATTTGCCGTCCTACATCTGGCCCTAAACCTTTTATCGTACTGTCAATAAATATATATTCCACAACGTCAAGATTGTAACTTTGGTTGTACGATCTTTTTACATTCACAGAGGTAGAGTTAAGTGTTTCTGGTATATTGATGGATCTGGGATTGTTGTCTGAGATTATGGGACCAAGGGTCTCCATGTTGAGGTTGAGGATGATATGCAAGTACCTGATGCACACCCTGCTGTATACTCACTTTTCCCTACAATGTTGCTTATTTTTCAAGTTTTATTGTTGCAGGATAAGTCGGTGGGCAAACCTGCAACAATGGGAACTTTGCCTCTATGCATGTCATCTTCCAACAGCAAAGGTTGGAATCAGCTGCATGCTCGGGATGAGAAAGGATGATGAGCCCAGAGACAACCACAACTTCCTGAGTTGCAAATTAATGTTAGTGCTTTAAGTGAAGTTATCGTATTTATTTATTTATTTAATCTTTACTGAAAACACTTAAGGGAATGTATTTTCTAATTAATTGTAGACTGGAACAGAGGATGCATAAAAGGGGACTGAAGACCACAGATGTAGCCATGGCCTTGGAATGAATGTAAGAGCAATAAAAGGGAATAGCAGTCATATGACTATTGGCCTGCATGATAGGCATGGCTATGATATGAGTATGGTAACGTTAGATGGCATATTAGCAGTATGGATGTGGGTAAACTGAAGTGGCATAGTCATAGTATAAACGTCGGCACACAGGACTTGCATGTCCATACTATGAATGAGGCCTCACTAGTTGGACGTGGCCTGAATGTGAATATGGACACACAAGATGAACCTGGAGATCATTATCCTCTGTCAGTTTAAATATTGATTTCCAGTGCTTAATTGGAGCCGATGTTTTCCGGTGCTCGGCACCGGAACTTGATTGCTAACACAGGCACTAATGACAGTTTGCCACATGGTGGCGCTGTTTGTCTAATTCACAGATTAGCAGTTGTTTATTAATTCAATATGCATTAAAAATGACAGATAACTCGCCCAAGCCATTATTATCGCTTTGGGGCCTGGAATCAGCCGCGGTCCATGCAAGATTTTGACAGACGACGATGAGGGTAAATTAAATAAATAACATTTTCCCTCGTCGTCATCTGTCGAAATCCCCCCTCACCTGACCCCAACGCTCTTGCCTTCATGGGCTGCAGCTGCCTGGAATAGTCTCATTTGTCCCATCTCTAGGTTTATGGTGGACCTAGTTGTGTTAGAACTCTCATTGACAGCACTGGCAGGGGCAATGGGTGGTCTTCTAAAAAGTTAAATCCTGGAGAGACAGCTGAGTCTTCTTAAAGCAACCATAAAAGGTCTAGCGTATCGATGAGAGCTAGTTGTACCCGCAGTCAAAGGTTCTCTACAGAGATTGGGGCACGGGTGGTTGATAGCCAATCCTAACTCGCCATGACCGGGTTTGTAATAGCTGAGGCCATAGTAGAGTCAGGATCAACTGCAAGTCTTGGAGTTTGTGACACCGATCACATGATCAATGATAGAGGAAGGGCATGGGAAGCTACTGTTCACTGAGACAACTCTAATATTATGTCCAAGATCAGGGCAAGGGGTGGACACACATGAGTAAGACAGAGCAGAGTGGAGACCAGGGGTGGCAAAGGCACCAGGAGAGGCTCTATTCCTGCCTTGCAAGTCGACGGATACATATTGTGGCCTTGGAGGCAGGAACGACAGTCTATTGCTTGGAAATACCAGGCTTGGAGCAAGGAAGGGCGTGCAGCTGTGTTGCGCAATCTCTGAGCTGTTGATGTGCAATCTTCTTGGTATGAAATTTGCATCCCTGCTTGCTGAAACGAGGAAAATGCTGCTGTCAAATCGCGCTTTCTGTCTTTTCAGCTGGCATCCTCACCAATTCATGCGGCAAATTGCAGTGTGAAATTATGATATTTTAATTGCAGTGATAAAAGGCATAACCGCCTACGAAGAGCTTACTTTTTCCCCTGAACTAACACAGTGACATAGCTCTCATGCACAAGAACCCAATTATATCATACCCATAGTTTGTTTTAATTGGTGGAGCCTCAATTGTTTGATTAACCGCAACAGAATATGCAAAATTAAGAATATTTTAGCGTCCCACGCCAAATGCGCGCAGTGTCCCCCTCGTGCCATGTCCAATCTGGAGCTGTTTGATCGGTTTAATCTCTGCCATGTCACTGCCCAGAGCAGCTCACATCTGGTGCTGTACTGCATTTTGTAGTCTGAGAACCTGAATTCTAGCATTCTAATGAGCTCTTGCAGTTAGTCCATTGAGGATCAAATTAGATTGTGTGCTTAATTGAATTAGCTTTATCTGTGTGAATGGAAGCAAGAAGTAATGGAAACCAAAATGTATGCACGCATATCGGGATCTCAGTCTGAATCTGAGCACACCTATTTCTGCTGCTTTCATCCATCACAGGAATACTGTGGGACTTTTAATTCAGCTTTATCAGACCGTGGTGGAGAATTGAATACCTGCTTTTTTGGTAATCTGGAAACTGACAACATCTGCTTATTGCTGATTGGGGAAAAAGGAAACAGTCAATGCTGGGTTTAAGGAGGACTTTGAAAACTTGCAATAACTTCTTTACTGGTCAAAGTATAAACTGGAAAAATATTTACTGTAAACCGTGAAAAGTGAGATCTGTTGCATTACTGATAATTGGGGAATTTGTCAATATCTCTTTAACAGGGAAATCTGGGGAATGTGAACATTGGCACTATCTGCTCCAATAAGCATGTTAATACTCACAATATGTCTTCTTTCAGCGAACCCAGCTATCCTCCAAAATCTTATTAAGTTAACTTTTAGCCTGCTAAGAACATGAAGAACAATGAATTCGAAATCTGCAAACCCGATTGCAAAACTTTTTCAAATTGTGATTTTTAAATTCTTGGAACACTCAACCAGTTAGCCATTTCTCCCCTAAACTAGACATTACAAATAATATTATATGTCAATAATCCAGGATGATTCTGTCAAATTCTCAATTTCCAACTTTTAAGCTGGAGCAATGTTGTTTGCTCTGTAGAAAGGACATGCTTAACATATTGGCTGTAAATGTCTGTGAATGTCCCTGTCGGTCAGCCAAAGTATGATTTTAATTACATGCTTCTTGAACTTTTCAGTACCCCTGGATTTACAGTCATTTTCTTTGGGTGTCTATATGTTGCCACATGCGATAATATTGATTTTTTTAGACGACAATATGTAACATAAATAATGTGTTCACTAAAGGCAAACAAGCTTCATAGCCTCTTTACGTTTATGCATTTTCAATATGTACTTTTAGAAAAACAATATTAACACATGAATCACAGAGATTACAGTAAACTCAACACATCCAAAGTTCAAAAAAGTTTCAATTTGTTAGTTTGTGAATTCCACAGCTAGGTGAGTTACTACATAAAGGGTAGAATAGCTGAAGGCAGTCCCAGTTTGTGGAGGGTAGAGTCCAGGAGAATGATGTGCTGAGTAGTTGGTAGTTTGTGAAGACAAGATGACTTTATAAACTCTTTTTTATTAATCTCGAGTGACCATGTGCCTTAAGAATTAGAAAAGGTATTCCCATATGTGTCAAAATGACCAATGAGACCATCGGCTTCAGATAAATGTACCAGGGGCAGCCATAAAAGTGGCAACATATCCAGTCTAGGGAACAGTAAGCAGCCCTGGCAAAAAATGTTCAAACCAACCCCGCTCCTTGCTTGTCTTCTACTTTAATCTCTGGCTTTCCATTCATCCATCCACCCATGCATCCATCTTTCCTAAAGTCTTCATTACTTAAGGAAGGTGTTCCTTTCGATCCTTTACAACATTTCCGGTGACGCGGATGGGGCCGCCCAAAGGTTTGTGTAGATAAAGGTGGTCAGGAACTGATGAACCCCACAGTAGAGGATTTGAGAGTGTTCAGCAGAACATTGAACCATGCCTTTTATCCAAGCGTATTATATACAAATGCCGCAATGTACACTAGGAATGTGAGCTGTCTCCTGAGAGCACTGCAAGTAAATTTATTGTGCCAAAACCCATTGACATCAATTTCTTGGCCTGATATTCCAACAAATCTCAAATTCAGCCACTGGAGCAAGCATCTTCCCCTCAAGCGCACGGGCAGTCGGTTGTTCGTCCACTCCACAGTCACAGGCATCCTTTCCTGCTGCAAACAGACTCACTTCTGGTAGAATGAGTGCATTGATAGATATCAATGAAAATTCTCCTCCAGGCGCTGGCAGGAGAAAACCTTCGACCACAAAGAAAACAAGCTCTTCTTAGTGCTTTAGGAAAATAGAGCCAGCACGTTTTCGAGTTTTTACCAGAAGCCAACAATCTTAATCGTAAGTTGGTATCAGACGTGTATAAAGAAGCAAATATGAGGTTTGAATGGTGGTTTGCTAAGGACGTCACCAATGCAATGACACAGTACACATTTTACACTCCGCCTCAAAGAAGTGGAGAACCTGTAGGTGAATTTGTGTTGAAACCTCATGAACTGTCTTTGAGATACCAGTTCGGTAAAATAATTCTCAAACGAATTAGGAGTCAACTTATTGTAAAATTAAGAAGATGCAGGAGAGCCGACGGACAGCCAGAAGTCCTTGTCTGGAGGATATTATAGTTAGAGCTAATAGGGTCAAAGAGTCTGACTTTTGCATGAAAGCGATGGAGAAGAGAGATTATGAATTGTGTAATGCATATGTGATTCATCACAACTAGTAGTCCAGCATTGTGGCATACACACAGACAGATAGGGCCTGAATCACATAGGGCCTCTGCACTCATAGTGTTGGCCCCACAGTGATGGGGGAGTCCCCAAACTCAGGCAGAATCTCTGCAATGAAAATTCTGATAGTGAAGATTCTGCCCCGAGTGCGGAGACTTCCCGGCGACATACGGGGCATCCACCACAAGTATGGAGGTCCTTTGTGAATCAGGCCCAGAGTTTCTTTTCCAGAGTGTAGGTGTGCCTGGCACCTGAAGCTCCATGGTAGATTCATCAGAAATCTGATATATCATGAGAATACTCATTGTTGCTATCCAGCCTGAGTGTGGAGACTCCTCCACGACTGTGGGGCTTCAGCCACAAGTGTGGAGGCCCTCTGTGAATCAGACCCATATGCCTCATACACTTTGAAAAGTGACTTGTGGTTTTCAGGTGTACCAGTAACAAATACAATCAGCCCTGAAGAATCTCTTATTGTGAAGATCAAAACGTGTTGGCTGTAATTTGTCAAATAATTATTACCAAATGGGCAACTAAAGTTTGAATGAAATAAAGCTACTGCTCAAAGGTTATCTTTAAGGAATAATTTGGATTACTAAGGACTTGGAAATATATGACTCTCGATTGGTTGATGCATCTCTGTAATATTGTGTTCCTCCTACATTTAACTGATTGAAGAGTTACAATGTGTGGTAGAAGTTGGCATACCGTTGAAAACTGATGTAGGTCACTATATCAAGGCCAATACCATCAATTTATAAAAATTATCACATTCACTACATAGCCTATTGCTACATCTCAAAGTAAGTGTATGTTGTTGGCTTTTAACTCCATACCTACTAATGTAGATGTACCATGGAATGTACTATGTACATTTCTGGGGAGCGAAAATATTAAGCCATTCATAAAATGGCAAATTGTATTCATTTGGAATTTTTATTCTGGAATGGACCACCTCCTTCCTCTCCGGCAGAACCCAGAGCGTCCACCTCCCCCCATTCCATTCCAAAGCCCCCGAGATCATCTGCGGCGTACCCCAGGGATCCTCCCTCAGCCCGACACTGTTCAACATTTACATGGCCCCGCTCGTACACGTCGCCTGACAGCACGACCTCAACATAATCTCCTACGCCGATGACAATCAACTGATCCTCTCCCTCACCAAGGACCCCATCACCGCCAAAGCCAACCTCCACGAAGGAATGAAGGCCGTCGCCGACTGGATGAAGATCAGCCGTCTGAAGCTGAACTCGGACAAGATGGAGGTCCTCATCCTCGGCTCCAACCCTTCAGCCTGGGAGGACTCCTGGTGACCGATGGCACTGGGGGCAGCCCCGACACCAACCGACCACGCACGCAACCTGGGAATCATCTTTGACTTAACGCTCTCAATGACCAAGCAAGACAACGCCGTCTCCTCCCCGTGCTTCAACACCCTCCGCATGCTCCGCAAGATCTACAGATGGATCCTGACAGATACAAGAAAGACAGTCACCCAGGCCCTCGTCAGCAGCAGACTTGACGACGGAAATGCCCTCTATGCGAGAGCCCCGACCAAGCTCATCAAACGACTACAACGCATCCAAAACGCCTCGGCAGGACTGATCCTCGACGTACCACGACACGGTCACATCATCCCCCACTTGAGAAACCTGCACTGGCTCCCCATCAACAAGAGGATATCCTAGAAGCTCCTAATCCACGCACAAAAAGCACTCCACAAGACCGGCCCAGCCTACCTCAACAGATGTCTCTCCTTCTACATCCCCAACCGCCAGCTACGCTCCGCCGACCTCTCACTCGCCACCGTCCCGCGCATCCGAAGAACAACCACCGGCGGGAGATCTTTCTCCCACCTCGCCGCCAAGACATTGAACACCCTCCCACTGAGCCTACGACAGCCCAAGACCTGCTGACCTTCAGGAGGATACTCAAGACCTGGCTGTTCGATCAGTAGTGACCCCCCCCCTCCCCAGCGCCTTGAGACCCTCACGGGTATGTAGTGCGCTTTACAAATGGTTGATTGATTATTTGAAAATATGAATCATGGCATTTTTATTAACACACTAAAATTGTATATAAAACAAAGTTATTTTATACAGGATAATATAAAAATGATGATCACATAATTAGGACTTTCCTGTTGTACATATATTTCATGATACGTTATAACAGAGTTTCTGTGATGTTTTTGTCTTATAGTCTTATCACAGAGAATCTCCTGTACATGCTGTTTCTTAAAAAAGGCCAAGAATCAATACAGCCCTAGTAGTGCTTTATATCAATTTTCAGTGTGTTTATAAAAAAAATACCATGTTTTCATAATTTTAAATCAAAAGAGAAAATGGATACTATTTGAAATCTTTTGAGAAGGGCATCATATTTTCGCTGCCCACAACTGTACATAGTTGATGTAAAACATTAATCAGTGGGGTTACTGAGTTAGTGTGTGGTAGTAGCCCGTGCAGGGAATTATCATCTTTTATCCCACATTTTTGATTTCCATGGAATGTGTTGTTTAGGCCAGTGTAGAAGTTCAGATACTTTAGTCTTGAGATGCATCGCATTGTTATAGTAGCTTTTATTTTGAAAACAGCCCCATGTTGAGGACAAACAAGTACTATCCTGTGATCTTGAGATCCGTCTGTAATCTTAATACTAAACTGACCCCTGCCATTACCGTATTCCTGGTAGCAGCCCCTACCGGTTTCACTCTCTTACCACTTTATTACCGCTCACATCATACTTTAATGGTAACGGGAAGAAAGATGTTTTAATCTTATTTTCTTAAAGGGATATTAAATGAAATTTGTTATACCTACATTTATTGTTAGAAGTGGTTTCATCAAAATGGTATCTCTTAATTATAGTTTCATCACCCTGACATAATCATAAGAACAAAGAGTCTCTTAATACATTAAAATTTTAATGACCATTTAGACTAAAATCTGGTGGGTGTTTCCCTTCTGCATATGCAAAGGAGACAACATTTTCGTTTTTAACTTTTTATTTTATTTATTGATGCTACCACAGCAGGCTGCCATTAGTCTGTTCAGTAACATTACACACCATCGGTTCCCAGGATTTAGATGTGGAGATAACGGCGGGTATCCTTACACTTGGATCAGGGAATTATCAAATTTCTTCCCCTGGAAACCTGGGTCCAGATCTACATGTTTCCACCCATCAGGTGAAATAACAGTAGTGGCGTAATATAATAAGCTCCACGAGCCCTCTCAGCACAGTCCCCTGAACTGAGAGCTTCTGATTAAGACCAGAGGGTGGCCCTCTAAGTACCTTGCAGCGTGGCCCCCTCAAATTTTGTTACGCCACTGCATTGCAGCTCAAAATCTGCACGCATTTACCACCTTCTTCCAGCACGTGGTAAAGGGATGTGGTGGCTTTTTAGTGGCCTGGTTGGGCACTGGCGAATGGCGAGTGTATAGAGGAGGAGAGTGTTTGCTGCTCCCTCCATGCTGCACCTTGAAGGCACGTGGGGGCTCGCACAGTAGTGTTCCGAGGATATCGTGGGCTCTGGTGCAAGCAAGGTAAATACCCTCTTTGACTGCTGTTGGGGTGGTAAATACAGTAACTATCAGGGTTCAAATCAAATCAAATCAAATCGTCTTTATTCGGTTTCCATTTATGAAGAACCATAAAAGTACAAAATACAGTAAGTATTTAAAAAACATTGAATTCATTCAATACTAAAATCGTTCTTAAAAAAAGCATTTTGCTAAAAGGATACTTTTTAGACAGGAAGCTCATTGTTATTTTGTAAGTTCGTGCAGTGCCTAAGACATAATTTTAGGTACTGTGCCACCGATTTTGTCATTAAGTTATTTTCCAGAAATTGTAATGCCAGATAGGCAGAGCGGCATCTGCAAATTTTCATTACTTTCAGTACAGGTAATATCCACCTCCTGCGTAGTGGCACATAAAATTTGCAAAAGAAAAGGACGTGAATTGTGAACTGTGGGTTCAATGGGCCCTGGTGCCAATTCACCTGCTGCACAGATGATAGTTACACAAGTGGCAGAGCACAGCAACTGCCCACAGCCTCCACAACTTTGCTCAAAAGTCCTAGTTTGATGTCTATGCAAACAATTGGGGTCACTGTTCCTAGAAAGGGAAATGGGAAAGAGAACTATCTGAAAGTGGGACAGATCACGAGGGACAGTCAATAGTATCCAAACAGTGGCACTTTTTGGTGGAAGTGGAGGACCAGGCTTTGTGCGACTAGCGGCTCATTCTCAAGAACCTTTAACACATCAGTGTGCAGTACCTCTGCCTCACCCCATGGGACATCTTAATTAACAGTCTTAGGTTGGGCAACCAACACCAAGACACGTAGGTACCACTGTTGGGATACTTTTGACACAAGCTTGGGGTAGGAAATTCACGTGTATTGATTGTCCTAAAGAAGCACCATGGATTCTTTCTGACCACCACAAGGGGCACAAAACATGTTGGCCAGAGTTTGACCCTATTAAGGGTGCAAACACCAGACTACTAGGGTACATTACTACCCCATTAGTAGCACTAACCTTTGAGGTATTTTAATCTGACCGGGGAATCCAGATATTCATTTTTATAGGTGATATCCCCAATCAGTTTTAACTCACATCACAGCACACTTAACACCACCCCACGTAGATACTACTTGCACTCATCAAACAGCAAGAAAACAAAAGATCTCTGCTAAAGTGACCCTTCGAGGGACCTGTAGGACATTGCAACGCCGGTCCAACGAGGAGCAACTGCCCTATGATGAAGCAGTACATCCCTCGGGATGTGTGAGGGCAACATGAAACACTCTTGTTGACTGACCCTCATAATCTGTCCAACTCTCAGATAGTTATCTTTCCCTTTTTCCTTTCTAGGAACAGTGACCCCCATTTATTCCGTATATTTCACCCCAAGGATATATATTCCTAGTTTGATGTTACCTGGCTCAAAGTTTGCGACTCCTGGTAATACCAGGACAAGAGACATTGGGAAGGTTAATAAGGTCACTAACGGTATCGGCCCGGCAATACGGCTCTGGCGACTCGTGTCGGGGGCCTAAGTCAGATTATAACTAGAGTAAGTGAAAAAGGTTGATAACCTAACCATCTCAAAGTTTATGTTAGGTGCCTGCATAAACATTGGCCCGAAAAGTTTAGTCAAGGCGAAACATTTGGCAGCTTCATAAGTTAACAACTTTGTCACCATCACGGAACCTCACCTGGAGGTGGATTTTCCAGCATAAAAAAATACTCAAGATTTTTCTTTCAAAGGATTTTTTTAGCGGGTACTTGTTTGAGAAGAAACTGTTTTATGACTATATAGTGATCATAAACTATTGCTGATGCAAAGCAGTCGTTAGGAAAGATGCAAAACTTGACTGTATATTTTTACACTTTGTTCAAATGCACAATTCACTGTTGTGTTCAAGCACATTTGTCTTGTGGAAACTTATTGAGATAATCAAACTCCAGGAATCAAATATGTAATTTTTCTGTATTTCGAAAGCTTTGGATTCTATGCAGAAAGGAGCTAGTGCATTTTGCCAGAAAGAAATAACTTTTTTTAGGTAGTACTGTCTATAAACCTTGCAGCCTATAGTTCTAAACACACCCAATTTACAGTTTGTTTATGCATCCAGATAATAAAAAGACTATGGTCAAATGGCAGAACAAGTGATAAAGGAGAAAGTGAATCGACATCACCACTCCTGACTCTTAATTCAACATCTTATAGCACATCTCTTTACCACTTAAAGGTCTGTGTTGTGAGGCGCTATCTCCACTATTGGAAACTAGTCCAGGTTTGTCTAAATATGGAGGAATATTTTTTCCAAAGAAAGTCATGATCAGAAATCTTACTTCTTTCCTTATTCACAGCTGTGCTTCTCCATGGGTGAGTCATTCTTGCCCACCTGCTTGGATTTACCATTAGAAAATTGTTTGTCATGTTTAATTGTCCAATCCATTCAGGACAGTCATCGCTGAGAAGCTGATTAAGTTTTGACACTGGCACTAAACAATTAATCGCTGAGTATCACCTCACCATTAAACTCTGAGCAGAGCTCCTGAGGCAGAACAGCCACTCTGGAATCATTAACATGCCCTGATACTGGGATTCAAAGCAATAACACAACAGGTATGGAGATGGTCCAGTCTATCTCGACTTCATGTTATTTTTTCTAAATTAAGTTATTTGTTCAATTAGGTGCAATTACCAGATCTTTGAACTCCACTTCTTTCTAGAGCGAACCAACCCTTCCAGGCCCCCCCAGACCATGTCCCTCCTTCTTATCTATGCGATCTCCCACCTTCTTCTGCTTTTTCTCTCTTATTCACCAAAGGACCTGATATACCCCTCAGAATGTTTCTGGATAGTAGGATGCAGAAGCTGCATTCCCTACACTTTCACATTCACCCTCTACACACTACACCTTGCATGCATAGATTGTTTCCAGTGGCGTCACTTCAGTAAAATCACGTGGGAAGTTACATCACGTTCCCTTCCCTTTGACAAGCATCGTCCTTGTCACTTCCCCAGGAAGTGACATCATATGGTCCTTGACACAAGTAAGAGATCTTTATTGAAGGCTTTAGACAGCACCATGGGAGTAGTTGGTGAATGAGAACAGTCCCACACAGACAGCAAATAAACTAGAAAAAAAATAAAGACATACTTAAGTTAATGATCTGTAGTCAGATGGGTTAGTTCAAGGTCATTACAAATCCACATATATTCATGAGTACTTTCCCTGACCTAATAGTGATTCTTCTTCAGGGCACGTGACAGCCACTGGCCTCACAAATGTAAATGTAACTAGAAATTAATTGGTAATAGTAGACTCTATATTTGGTAGCTCATTATAGATGGCTGATTGACAACATACAGATGCTACTGTTCCCTACAAAAGTCTAGGAATGCAGGAGCTTTTGTTGGCAGTGCGTGAAGCAGGGTAACCACTACTGTGCTCACTTTCTACAGATAGGGAAGACTTCATTTGACACCCATCTCAAGCCCACCAAATACATGACCAATGAGCAAACACAAACACTCACAGTGCTAAAATCCCCAGTTTTCCCTAAAATATGAACAAACAATAAAAACAATGACAGAGGTGTCTGGGAACTCCAGATATTTCCTGCCATATGGCAAAACCTATTTGTTTGTTTAATTAAAATGAGCAGAGGAATTGTGTAAAACATTCGCCCCTGAGATTTCTAAAAGCAACCGAGCGGAACACAAGTCTTACAGAGGGCCTAAAGCAAGCGGGTGAATAATGCATCTGACATCTAAGCTGCACTCCGCCACATCCCCTACTCCCTTCTGACATTTTATTCCTCCTGAAGGGTCCTTTGCTATTTCAGCCCAGCTCACCAGCCCACTGCCACGGTACTTTTCCGTCATGTCCAATCACCAATTGTTTCTAACATGAACTTTAAAAGTTTCAAGCGAATAGTCCTTTGAAAAGGGCTGCAGTTTCTCTATTCAGAAACCATTGCTTCTTGTAGTTGTGTTCGTGCACAACATAAAATGGTGCACACATAAAATGGAAAATGAGTTGTATAGTTTTGTGTACAGTAACCATTCATTTTTTCTGTGGGCTTTGCAATGAGATTTCTAGCATTCTAGCTTATAGTAAGATATGTTTATTAGAATGTAAGTAAGTCTATTGAATGGCTAATGCTAGGGCTTCTTGCAATGTCGCAGAAGGTCCTGTGAAGTGTCGCTGTGTGTATCACTTTGGAATGAAGGTAAAGTACACTTTGTTATGAATTTCAAAATAAAATAGAATATTTTATCCTGAATAAGATTCGAAAAATGGTGTCAGTTGGAACGTGTCAATATTTTATATAAGTTGAATATTGATCGAATGGAATTGGTTTTCTGGCATGGCTGCTTTCCTAAATTCTTCGCCCCATTTTTGCCATGATGTGTATTTTTTATTATTTTTCAACTCTTCACTATGCACTTTAATCACTGGTATTTACACATTTACAAATTGTACATTGTATCAGATTTCACAATACATGTTGTAGTAGTCATATTATAAGATCACATGTATTTTTTTCTGCAATTTGCTGAAAACGTGTACCTTTACCATGTCAATGTGAAGAAAGGAGCACATTTTGCACTATCTGTTAGCGCAAAATGCATCCTTGCATCCATTTTTTGTCACAAGGCAACATTTTGCGAAGAAAAACCCAGAAAATCAAGCATGACCAACAGTCATTTGTTTTGTTTGCAATCTTCCCATGTTCTGTGCTAAGATTTTTACATGAACAAAGTCCCGGTGAGGCAATGTGGTATAACAACATAATCTCAAGCTTTTCACAAAACAATCATTTCGTGAAAACTAAAAAGAGTATCACAGGCAGGTACGATGCATGCTACAAATCTATAATTTCAGAATGGGTATATATGTCGTTAGAAGCGGTTATTCAGAACATTTTTGAATTAAGAAATGTGCCAGGTTAACTGTCTTGCATGGAACGTATCAGGGCTTAATAATAGGAGTAAAAGACAGCTTGTATATGAAGAGTTAAGGATGTATAACCCTCACTTGGCACTGCTAAATGAAACACATATAAGATATCGAGATAGGAAAATGCTGGTGCAAGGGGGGTATGAGCTGATAACTAGCACATCTCTAAATGCCTCGATACGTGGGGTAGCTATACTAAGGAAAAAACATTCAAGGTTGAGGTTAATAGGGTAGCATCTGACAAAGCGGGCAGATGGGTCATCGCTCAAATTACGTTATCAGCTCTTAAATACACCATATGTGCCGTATATGGGTCCAATCATGATGATGCTGCAGTCTTTGATCGTTTAAATATAGAACTACTAGGGTGGGAGGGAGAGATATTAAACATGGGGGATTTCAACTGTGTTATAAACTACGCAATAGACACGACCAAGAGTACCCCCTCACAGCGAATGTGTAAGACTAGGGCTTCCATTTTAGAGTTGGCCCGTATACATAAATTAAAAGATGTCTGGAGACAGCTACACCCTACATTGGCGGGATACACCTACCATTCTATACCTCATAAAATGTACTCCCTTATAGATATGGCCTGGGCAACGAGCCAAATCATCAATGGCTGTAAAATGGAGAGCTGCCCAAAGGTAACGTCGGATCATAACCCTATAATGGTAATTTTTAAGGTACTTTCTTCAAAGAAAGAACCCAGGCTATTTTCTTTTCCCAGACACCTCTTATCTGATAACACGTTCATTCCTTTACTGAAAGCTCACATAAGGGAATTTTTAGAGTTTAATATTGATTCGACTAAAATCACTTTAGTTTGGGACTGTTGCAAGGCCAGTATTAGAGGATATGCACAGCAATATATTAGTCAGCAAAATTTCAATCGGAAAACAGAGATTCAATGCTTAATTTCAGGAATTAGAGGGCTAGAAGAACACCTGGCCGAGATTGCTAGAAAAGAAAGCGCAGGAGCCCCTAATAATTTAAACAAGGACAAACTTGAACTTAAAATAACTACGCTGCGCTGCGAGACAAAAAAATTCTTAAGAGATAAAATTACTGCTAAACTACACAAATATAAAATTACACAGTATGAGAGCGGTGACAGAATAGGAAAAATACTTGCCTATAAAATAGCCGACAACCGAGCCACCTCTCTAATTAAGAGTATAAAAGGAACAGAAGGTACTATTTATACTCGACCTGATAAGATACTGCAGCAATTCGCTGATTACTACACTAAGCTGTATACCCCTGAGAGTGTGCCCTCTACTGATCTGGTGGAGAATTATATCAGAAATAACTGGCAATCGGAGAATGATTCGATAGGTATGGAAGAGTTAGAAAAAGACTATACTGAGGAAGAATTAAAATTAGCCATCTTCTCCCTCCCATCTGGAAAGGCTGCCGTAGATGACACCCTCCCTATTGAAATTTATAAATTATGTTGGGAGGAACTCGTGCCCGTACGTTGTTTGGTTATTAATCAGATTGTTACAGATGATGGGGCCCCGTCATCTTGGAATACCGCCAAAATTATATTTTTCTTTAAAAAAAATAAAACTCCTACGGAATGTGGATCTTACCGCCCAATCTCTTTGATTAATGCTGATGCCAAGGTGTTTGCCAAATTACTAGCCTTGAGACTGTCCCCTATTATGCCGAGATTGGTTAGCAAACATCAGCATGGTTTTGTAGTAGGTAGAGATACGACGCAGCATGTAAATACGGCCATCACAGTGCTTGACATGGCCGCAGTTGACTCCACCCCACTCGGTATTATACTACTTGACGCTGAAAAAGCTTTTGACCGAGTGGGGTGGGATTACCTGTGGTCAGTTTTGAAAGCAATGGGGTTCAAAAGCAAGTTCATTACAAAGATAAAAACACTTTACTATTTACCTAATGCATTAATTGGATACGACTGCCTACTCTCTACCAAATTTCCCATAAGAAGAGGAACTCGGCAGGGTTGCCCTTTATCACCCCTCTTATTTGCCGTCTCTATGGAACCTTTTATTAACGCCATACAGCTTCAAATTATGATAAAACCATTTACATTTGGGGCAAACTCTCTTAAAATAACAGCATACGCCGATGATCTGGCTATCTATACAAGCGATGTGACTGAATCCATGTTAGGTATAGTTAAAGAGGCAGAAATCTTTGGAAAAGTTTCAGGTTATAAGCTAAACCTAGACAAAACCCAAATTATAGTCAACTATAAACCGCCAATACCTGTGATGGGAGTATGCTATGCTGCTACTTACCTCGGCATTAAGCTAACATCTAATATAAGGGAAATTATCTTACTGAACTATGATGCTTTATTAAAAGAAACTGAGGCCCTCCTTAAAAAATGGCATAAGGTACCATTAAATCTTATCGGGAGAATCAATCTTATTAAAATGAACATTTTGCCAAAATTTCTATACTTATTCAGATGTATACCGCTAAAAATAAACACAGTGTTTTTCAGAAAACTAGATGGCATATTGGGCAGCTTAATTTGGGGTTATAAAAAGAACCGAAGAGCACTCTCCTCTCTGAAACTCCCATTTATAAAAGGAGGGCTTAATTTCCCAGATTTTCGACTATATCATTTTGCATCATTTTTGGGGCGGCTACAGAGCTTGTTTAATTCCAGCAACCCATACTTTTTTCATCAATTTATGCTGGGGCCAGATTGCTTGCAGTTTTTGGCTAGAAATAATGACCCAAACTACTTCAAAAGAGTGAGGTTCAAGACTGCAAAGGACATGATTAACATTTGGAGGATACTTATGAATCAGAATAAGCTATCATTTTATCATCCTCTTTTAAGTCTATGGAACAATCCAGGTTTACCTAGCATTTTTTTCGATTCTGGGTGTAAAATATGGGCGAGTCAAGGTATATTGAAACTTGGGGATCTTTACGGCTCCTCAGGTTTTTTGGAGTTCGAAACATTAAGGTTATTATATAAACTACCAGAACACACTTATTTTAAATATGTACAAATTCGTGACTTTCTTGTAAGAAAATTAAAACTGAAAGAGATTCTGGATTCGGATTTCTGGCAATGCTTGTACAATGGAGAGGAAAACCAGAAAGTAACTATTAGCGAGGGATATAAGTGCCTTACTGAAAATAAACAAGACGAGTGTCCAAAAATAGCAGAGAAATGGGCCTTATGCTTTCCCATAGGTATCACCTCGAATGAAATATCATACTCTTTAAAGAAAATTGAAACGCTAGTCCATTCTTCAAGTTTAAAACTGCAAGCTTATAAAACAATATGCCAACTTCATCACACTCCTCTACAATTAAGCAAATGGTCCCCGAATAATGCCTTTAATGATCAAACTAAATGCCCAAAATGCCATCTACAGGCTGCTGATCTAGAACACATGTTGGTGCTTTGTCCTGCGCTAGTTTCGTTTTGGGACAGTATAGGAAAGATACTGAGATTGAAATTGTTAATTGATGCACCTTTAACATCGGAAATGATTCTGTTAGGTATACAGCCCAATCCTACACCTTTTCAAGATTTAATTTTTATTGTGCTGGCATGTGCAAGGCTAGTACTGGCTAGAGCTTGGATAGCTGATCAAGCACCTAATGCGAATGAATGGTGGTGTTTGGTTAAAGAGATACATCATATGGAGCTATCTCTAGCCAGAAAAAGAGGAGTGAAAGCAATGATTAAAGTAAAGAGAATATGGGGAGGCATGTTTTATACATCCGAAACTAACTAACTTGATTTGAAGCTATGTCTAACTCTAATTTAGATAAGATTGTATTTACTTTTGTGTATCCTTCATGTATTGTATTTATTTGCCCGTCTGAGTATTGTTTATTATTTACAAGTTTTGGTAAACTACTTTTTGTAATATTTGTGTAGACACTGGAAGGTAGGTACAACAAAATTCTGATTATTCAGTTTAAATCTGCCTGTGATACCCATAAATAAAAAGGTTTAAAAAAAAAAAACAATCATTTCGTGAAATGCCAGAAATTCAGCGTGATTATGCTGTCGTAAATGAAATTCCACCCAGGCTTATTTTTAAGTCAAATGAAAGTGATCTCCTGTTGGAGATCAAAATTAATTTTTCTCTGCTCAAGAAGAGCTTCATGTTATGTAATTTGTCTAGCTCAAGATATCATGAACATTGTGTTTATATGTTCGTCTTTGTATTACTGTTTAAAATGATGTTTAAAACAAATGCGTCTCAAGTGGCAAATCAGAACAATTTCTGATGCAATCACCCTTTTATACAGAGTGGCTCTTGGAAATGTTTGCTGTTGTCTTTTTAGGATTTTCTGAAAATATTTGAATTCCTTCCCTATATTCAAAAACATAATGAGGTGTACACCATGAATAAATAAAATAAGATTGCTGTAGCTTACAACTTTACAAAGTTTGGGTATTTTTTCCTACTTTTTCTTCTGCTGTGTTAACAATCACTCACACTGTATATGGTATAGCTATGGTCCCACTGGTTATTTTGTCTTGATTGTTAGTGTTTTTCAGTTTGAACCAACCACAAATCCTCAGAGGCTTAGCATGGTTGAACCGGTATAGTTCATGTCAGCATAGGAAATACATCAACACCATTCCCACCAAAATGGCCTACCTGTGAACAGAGTCTAGAGATATAATAATAAAAGATGCATGAGTAAAATACTATGGAAGGTGAGCTACTTGGCCAGATGTACTAAACTTTTTAACAATCAAAAAAACTCCAGAATGTTCATTGTCACAGTTAAAATGCGTTTTGTTATGTACTACTTCCTTTTTAGGAGTTCTAAAATATGTTTTGATTCTCAAAATTGGGAACTGTGAATGGATACCTTTTTGGTTATCGTAAGAGGTGTGTTGTAGGCATCCCTTTCACATACAGATTCAGTATCTAATGTATCAATGCTTTGCAACCGGAATCCAGTCCCAAAACATATATATTTTACTGACCTCACAAAGGAGCTGGTGTTGCATTTGCAAAAGGTATGGGGTACCCTTGAGAACCCTACCCCTTTGGGAGTGTTGAAAACAAAGTTTGTAGAAGAGTAGACACTGGTCCACAGGACCAATGTCAACTCTAAACAAACAAAAGAAAAACGTAAACTTTCTGTTTAAACACAGGCTCCTGCTGCCTTTATCGTAAATGAGCTGGTTTAAAAAAGATCAAGTTTACTTGACAGAAAGGCAATCACAGATATGATGGTCTTTTAGCCGCACCAGATCATCATCCTTGTGAAGGACTGCAATCCTAGTGAGCAGCAATTGGTGACCTACTCCAATAATATTCATGAGGTAAGATTGATATGGATCAGCTCCAATTCGGATGTTCAAGAACTGACCTATAAGTTCATAGGTCAGTTCTTAAAAATATTTACTGGTAGCAAACACACTGACAATTTGCAACCAGTACTTTGAAAACAGTTGTTTGCATGTCTAGCTCACTGTTTCCTGTTACAATATAATAAATGTAGTTTTTGGAAATTTTGTTATGAAAGAAATTTTGATATAAAACCAATTTTGAAAAATACACATTTGTATATTTCAACAAAGATCTTAACATATCATTCAACATATCAACATATTTAAACAAAGACAGTGGAAAGGTTTAATCGATAGAGTTTGAGAGATAAGAGTGACAGACCTCAGAGAAATAAAAAAGCTTTGCTGGGATTCACACTTGATAATAACAAAGGAAAGAGAGTTCAATATTTTAAGAGCAGCAAGTTAAAAAATTTAAATATGAGAGGGGAATGTGGGTGGGTTGCATTTAGATGAGGAGAACTTGCTAGGATGAAAGAAGAATGCGAATAACAGCATAAAAGTAGAGAGAGACGTAGAGCATCTATATGTGGATACATTTGAAAAGGAAGTATAGAAAGCATCATTGTACAAAGAAAAGAAAATATGGGTTTCAAATGTTTTCCTCCCCAAACTCCGAGACATTTTTTGTACATTTTGCAAGTTTTATTTTTTAGTTTGTGAAGACTGCTTCATTGAAAAAAATCATTAGCTTATTTCTTCATGAAATAAGCAATGAAAAACCTGAAATAAGCAATGAAAGACCTGCTTCTCATGGGGTATTCTCTTATAAGAAAGTTTTTGGGAACATTTCTCTACAAAATGGTTTCTTTTAGAATCTCATAAAGCCACAAGAGATGTTTTGCAAAGTCAAGAAACTTTACAAAAGTCACATTGTGTAAAGTTTGTGAATTTCCCAAAAGTGTTGGTTAACATTGAACTTTTGCATACTCCTTATCCTGGACTTGGCTGCATAATAATCTGGATGTGCTCTAAAAGTGAGGAGATAAGTGTTATGGGCATCAACATGGTATTCATCACTTGTTCTCAGAGTAGAAGAGAATATATCACAGGGGCCAAACAAATAGATAGACAAAAGTATTAGGTATGCTAATAGTTTTTCATATTTTAGATATTTGGAGTGTTATATCTTGAATTATGATTTAATGTAGTTAATATCAAGTGCAGATCTAAGTAAAGTTCTACATGTTAGGATCAAAGCTGAAATGGTGAGCGACTGATATAGTTTTTGCAAATTAAGATGATGCTCACATATTCAAAGTCTCAGGTCAAACGGGAACAAATGCAAACAAGAGTGTGGTGGCCAGCTTTGAGCTCTAGGGGCCCGATTCACAGAACTAACTTAAGACAAAATCCTAAACTTAATACTTTTGGTATTCACAGAAGTTAGGATTTTGTCTTAAGTTTGTCTTAAGACAGCCTTAAGACAGACTTAAGACAACATCCTAACTTAAGTCTGTCTTAAGTCTGTATTAAGACAAACTTAAGACAAAATCCTAACTTCTGTGAATACCAAAAGTAGTACGTTTAGGATTTTGTCTTAAATTAATTCAGTGAATCGGGCCCTAGATTATAAGGGCACCTACATGGAAGAACTGAACTTCGCTTCTCAGTGGCTGCGTAGTTTTCTCTTCTCTCTCTCACCCAGTTAGACAACTGTTCGTGGTTCAGCTATTGTGTGGAATCTTCTTGTTGTTGGATTACCACCATCATCTTTAATATGGCCTTTGAATTCTTCCTAAAAGGCGCTACTGTTGGTAAAAGACTTTAATGAACTATGGTTATGTTCTTCACTTGAATTGAGAATCTCTTATTCCTTCTGAAGACTTTGAACTACGTATTTGATTTGGATTCCTGAGTGTTTTGTGAACTGCTTTAAATAGTATTCAAGGTAGTTAAAGGATTACGTTTCATATACATATCATTATACTCAGAAGAGTTGAGCCCCAGACTAATATTTCAAATTTTATGTTTCAGGTGAATCATTTTGTTTTAACAAACACTCATAGCTGCTTGTTACTCACCACTAAAAGATATATCATATAGCTATATAGTTCAGTTCAGGAAAATAATTAGTAGTGCTGTCTTTTTCCTCTCTTCAGAGCTCCAACATAGGAGTCCAATTGATGCCAGGTCCAAGAGAGGGTGGTATGCACTGTGTGTATTATTTTCCCAATTCCCCTTTGCCCGGTGTACTCAGGAATGCCTTTTAGCTTCCCTTGAGTACAAAGTGGTGAGACAAAGCAATATTGAAGTCCTGGCATCCTCACAGTGGAACTATGAGTCTGACAGTAGGCAACTGCATACTGTTACAATAGATAATGCTAAAGTTTGAATAGGAGTTAGATACAGAGCCAATAGCCTCTTTTTCATAAAAGAACTATTCATGAAGATTATAAGAGTAGGGTCCATATGAACCTAATAGAAAGGTGTACACATTATAATCATTTAAGTATTATATTAAGTCAAAGAAACATGGAAATCAGAATTCAATGTATTGGTTGCAGAAAGATATATCATAAACATTATAAGCATATCAAGTTGTATAATTCATAACCACAAGAGCTATCTTGTATTTTAAGGAGTTTAACCTTGTATTCAGTTGTTTCCACACCATTCAGGATGTCATAGTTTATTTTTTAAGGGGGTAAGGAAGGAAGTGATGTAAACAAGTAGTTCAATGTGTATCTTTTGTATGTTTAGTTGGGAAAGCAACTTAAAAGGCAGAGAATAAAACGATGAAGAGGGTCAGAATGCTTTAGTTTGCATAGTGTGTCTGTGTTAATTCTCCATTTTGCTTTTGAATACCATGAGAAGTTACATAGTAAGAGATTTGAATTGAGATAGTGCAGGTAATTCTTTGCTCCCTTCTACTTGTCAAGATCATATTTCTCAGCAATAATTAAAAAAACATGGCAAGAGAGGCAGTTCTCTCAAACCCTGCTACAGATGTTGTGATTGTGAAATCTAAGGTTCAATTTAAAATATTCCCTTTCTCAGCAATTAGATGATTTTCAATTCAGATGAGATTGATGTCCCCTGCCTCAGCAGATCAACATTTCAGGATTTGTTCAACAGATGCACAGCTATGAGTCACTTGGAGAATGATGCTTTGTGAATTTTGCAGGATAGGATTGAACGTGTGGTGGTCCTGAATGATATGTCAGCCATGTTTAACACAATCATCCATGAAGTTCTCCTAAATATTAAATTAATCATCCTTTTGTATAGTGCACAGCTGATTGCAATGAGGCGTCCCATCGCCGAAGAGAATGGTTAACAGCCAATATATCCAGTGCAAATATATAGAGAGAGTTAGCTTTTGTCAAAGAGAAAAGTTGTCAATTATTTCTTGAAAATTGAGATGGACGTGCCTCTGCACAGATTTATTGGGAGAGAATTCCACAGCTTGAGGGTTAAGACTGTGAAAGATCTTTCTCCTTGCCGTGTCCTCACATGTTTTGGGACATGAAGCAGTAACAGATGGTTTTATCTGAGCACTTTACATTGTTGATATAGGTGCAAGCTTTTTTGCAGACATGCAGGGCCTTGTCCAGACAAAGCTCTAAAAGCTAGTGTTAGTGCTTTGAACTTGACCCAATTAATCACAAGTAGCCAATAAAGCTGCTTCAAATGAGAGGATATGGCCTGCCTATAAGGGACTCTTTGGATAAACCTTACTACTGCATTCTGCAAAATCGGCAGTCTGTGAATTAAGAAAGCAGGAAGTCCTAGGTACAGACTATTACCATAGTCCACCCAGTAGGTGACCAAAGTATGAACCACTACCTAACACATCTGTTCTGGGATCTGATGCACCATCTTCCTTAGAGATCTCAGTTTGGCAAAACAAACAGAAGACACCTGTTTCGTTTGTGTGGAGAAAGAGAGACTTGAGTCAAACATGACTCCCACATTTCTTACATGGACCGCAGGGGCCTGCAGACCATTTAAGAAAATACAAACAAATATTCAAACATAATTCTTGATCCTGGATCAGAGATAAGATCTGTGCCATTATTTTATCTTTTGCTTTCCATTAAGCACTGTGCATGTAAATTAAATCATCCTGATAACCCATATTCAAAGACACAGGGGTAACCTAAGATCGGTCCCTGCTCCTCATATTATTTCCGCAGCTAAATGGATACTAACAAGCAGCACCCGAGGGGAAAGGGTTAAATCCCTGCAGGGAGATACAGTTTCTTTACCCAAACATGCTTTTCAGCAAAATAAAATAGGTCAGCAAAGTTCAGCTGGAAAATCTGGAGCAATAGTTGGGATACCTCTCTTAAATTTATTCCACAAATAAATAAGGTTGGGAAACCATCCCATTAGATCCTTAGAGTGACAACATTTGTGTTACTGGCACATTAGCTTCCAAGTAGTAAACCATTCTTCCCTGTAAGGCTTGTCTCCTTGACTGCAATAGGGATTTACATCTCAGCTTTCCTCCTTCTATAACTAGGAGCATAATTTGCTATGTGCGACCACAACAGTAGATTATGAAATATGGAAATAATAAGGTATTCTGGAACATAGAAGCTACACACATGGGGATAAGAAAGTGAACCCAAGCATCGCCAGTTGCAAATGGGGATAAGAAAGTCAACTCAAGCATCGCCAGTTCCATCATCTGAATGCGAAAAGCACATCCTGAAATTATATAATCCTAAAATTTTAGAAATCTAACAATCAAAACTAAGTTTTACCCAGACAGTGCTCGGGTCGAAAGGGCCAATCTGATCGGGACATGTTAGCAATTTCATATTTTCTATTCTGTTTTGACACTGGGAAAATACCGAAATCTTGGTGAGGGAGCATCGTGGTCCCCCTTTTAAAAAAGGCTCTAGATCGAATCCAATTATCACCCTTCTAGACGTCACTAGAAAGATCTTCACAGCATGTGTATTGGACCACCTAAGAGACTGGGCATTCTCGAATGATGTGATTCCTACGACACAGGCTAGCTTTCAGCCAAAACATTCAGTCACGGGCAATATTGCTATCCTCTAGACTGTCCTTGATAAGTACGTATTGCTAAAATCTCAAATAGTTTATTGTACTTTTCTTGACTTTTCAAACGCTTTTGATAGCGTGGATAGGCCAAGGTTATGGAAAAGCTAAAGCATACAGCAACATGGTGTAGAGTGCAAATGGGGGGAGAAAGGGGCCTAACTAGTCCGATTCCCACGATGAATGGTTTGAAACAAGGATGCCTCCTCACCCCCTTGTTATTTTCCATTAACATAAGTGACCTACTGGGGTATTTTTCCCAAATTAATAATTTTCCTCCAAAACTAGTGCAAAATTATATTCATAGCCTAATGTATGTAGACAACATTGTTATATTCGATCATACCCCAATTGGCCTACAAAGAAATGTAATTGAACTAAATAGATAAGCAAAAGAAAACTTGTGGTCCCTAACATCTCTAAAAACTAAAATTTTACCTTTTAGAGGAAGAAGGAAATTTCCGCCTTTCACCTGGACTCTGGAAGGGAATTCGATTGAGATAGTGAAAGAATCTTGTTGTGTAACCTTCAAAATGCTTCCCACCTACAGCGTCCCACCTACAGCGTCTCAGGCGAAAAGCAGACTCCCATGGTGGGGCACTGCAGAGATTTTAGTGCTCAACTGGGAATAGACACTTAAAATCCCAGCTGAAAATTCCACCCATTTTATCTTATGCCTTGAAATATATACAGATTAAAACCTGGCATCCAATAAAAGAGAAAGAAGGTATTATCCTACGGAAACTGCTAAAAGTCACCCAATCAGTCCCCGTAAAAGCCTTACGTCTCAAGCTTTTTTTAACAAGCATATACACTCAAGCCGTTTCCAATATTATACGGTGGGTTTTTAATCTTTTACATGCTCCTCCTGGCTCCCTAAGACACTTATTAAAATTAGAGACTTTTAGAGAAAAATTGGCACTGCACACTTTTAATAGTAACCTTGAAGTAGCGCTTAAGGCTTTTAAATGCATTGTAGTACTTTTGCAGTCTTGTTTCTAGCGCATCTGAAGCTCTTTTGAAAGCATATGACACAGAGAATAAGCTTTGTATTAGATAAAGAGCACTGTACCCAATAAAAGTATTATTAAAAAAGTGTGGAAAATATAGTATATAAAACTCCTGAGCAATATTGACAGTTTCAGTTAGAACATAGGGGTAGGCGCTGTATACTTTTTTTGCAAAAAGGAATTCTCCCCTTTAAAAGTTTATTCCTCAAGATGGAACTCCTTTTACCATCCCCCGGGTATTTGTGACTTGTGTACGGCGGAGTACAAGACCTTTTCCATTTATTTTTAATCTGTCCAAATCCGACTTTGGTAGAGGCTCGGGGACGTTTTATAAAACCTATTCATTCTAAACATAATGTAATCTTAACTCAAGATTTAATCACGCTGTGTAAGTCTCCCCCAAATGAATTTGTCTGCTATAGTTTGTTAAAGTTTTTAAACAGGTTTTTAAAGCTGTTTTAAAAGCGCATCGATCTAACAGTCATAAATTCATGTAATCTTTTGCCAACTTTAATTTACTATGCATATAATGAGTTTTAAAGCATTTCTAACAGTGTAAATACAACTATTTTATACTATGTAATTGTATTTGTTGACCTCAGTTGAGGTCTGAATCAAATAAATAAAAACTGTAATGAAATAATCTGACTCATGTTAAACTTATTACATGGCATTTTTGTGCTTTTTAGTTTGGAATCTATTTATTATATATAAGGAAGTTCTGATAAATAAGCATGACTGAAGCGTTTTTGACTTTTAGAGCATGGTTTAGAGGTTAGCTGTAAAGCTTGTTGGATAACTGAGAACATTTAAATAAGTAAATCTTACTGTTGCACTTTAAACTCCACCCTTCAAGTGCATTTTACGCAAATATTATTTAGTGAGTGTGTAAAAACATTTCACATTTCCATAGGACTCTCTTCCAGAAGTGACCATCTCAAGAGGCTGTTCTTCAAGCTACAAAGAGATTTTTTAGATGAAACCTAAATTCAATAAGACTTTCCATCTTAAATCAATTGGAAGAAGATTCCAATTAGGAGATATAGGCCCAGATGCATGAATCTAAAAACCGCTCACAAAGGGGCAGATTCTCAGAATCTGCCCCTTTGCGACCGGTATTTTTGTATTTGGGATGCATCATCCCAAATGCAAAAATCGCAAATTGAGAATTCGCTAAATTGCTATTACTTGCATTTAAGGAATCTCACATTGAGATTCCTAAATGCAATGCATTAAAGTTGAAAAAATAGCGATTTCGCTAATAGGGCTCGCAAATTACCATGAAGTACAACTTCATGGTAATTTGCAAAAACTTTGAAAAATGCACTCAAGTGCAATTTTCAAAGTTTCATGTTGTGCACACACATGCCCTAAGGGCAACATATGTGCACAGATCAATTTCAGGGGTGCAACAGGGTGTCTTTTGGACACCCCTGCACCCCTGAAATCGCATTCTCATTTTGCGAATCGCTAATTGCGATTCGCAAATTGAAAATTCCTGCCATTCATTCCTGAGGGCCTCTAGGCCCATAGGAATGAATGGGGAGGTATTCCTTAATTGCGACTTGCAATTTGCGAATCGCAATTAAGGAATTTTAAGAAATCGCTATTTTTAAAGTGATTTCTTCTTGCATACCATTTTGCTATTCCTTATTAGTGATTCCTTATTTTTCGCTAATAAGGAATCGCAAAATGGATGCTAGATGCATCTGGGGGTAAGTCTATAAACTCAGTTCTGTTGGTAAACCATTTTGAATTAAGTCCTATCTGACTTTCGGAAATATGTTAAGTGCAAATTATAAATAGTAGGTTGGTACCATTAACTTTGAAAACATTTTTCCTGCCATAAAATAATTATCTACAACAAACAATTGTTTGGTTTTCTGACTAATGTATATTATCAGTCACATTTCCAACCACTTTCAAGTTGGCAACAGATGTGTTAGCCAAAACATTTAATAATGATATAGATTAAAATGAAACACTGCCTATCCTGGCACTACAAAAGGAGAAAACAATGAAAGTTATCCTAAGGTTATCTCATTAGATGCTTCTTGGAAAGATGTAAAACAATTAAAATTGAATCAACAATACAGACAGTAGTTCACAGTGCAAGCACATATTTCTCCTTTAAATATATAAAGACTATTACAGTTTCTGAGAAACAATGGTCCTACAGCTGTGCACAGACCAAGGAGGTATCCTTCAATGGGAAAAAACAAATAAAACACTTAGAAGTTTATGAATTAGTATGCTCAAACATGAGCTATCAAATGATCCCAACTGCTGCAGATGTCTGGAACCATTTGCTGACTTCTTGCATTTGGCATGTGGCCGCCCGGCAGTGGCCGTTTCTGGTTGCAGGTGTTGCATGCTATTGATAAAATGATTGACCGGCCATTGCCCCTGTTCCCATGGTTGGCACCTCTGAAGGGACATCACATAGTGTCAATGTCATGTGGATGCGAGGGAACACCCCACTTTAAAGATTGACTAAAGCAGGTTTCTCCAATGAGTAGCTCATGAGCTACTGTAGCTCTCAGACTGCCTTGAAGTAGCTCTCCTGTGTGCAGTCCAGCCTAGTAAATTAGACGCTTATGCTTGATTAAATAATAATATTTACAACAAAATTGAAAACTATGTGTTCAAGATGATAATATGTGTATTATCAGAACAAATGAACTGATGTTTGTAGAACACTTGCTAAGTTTCCACACTATAAATCTAAAACATTTGAGTGATGAATCATATGGCGTCGGAAAGACTTATGAGTAATAATATTTTAGTGACAGGCGCCTTGCAGCGATTTAGGTTATGTATTACTCATTTAGAGGAATTTTACATTGACAGAGTTTTCTTTTTTTACTTTGCTGCTTGCAACAATGGCTGGTGAAAAGAAGTGGCCACTGCTTGTGTCTTGGATATGTTGCACTCTAATGTAATCTTATCGGTATTCCACCAGAACATCGACTACAGAATATATAGTGAAATTGAGTTTATATAGTTGAACATGGGTTTACCATACTTAACTTCTCATCTACATACCTTGAGCATATACATATTGTCAAGGTACATACATATGGAATTAACAATAGGAAATGTATACTTACTTAGATGAACCTACCTGCTCGACATTGATATTGTTGCAAGAATATTTTGGCACCAGCACAGTTTTGTCCTAGATATTCTGTCAGTAGACCAGTCTTCTTTGAAGTGGTCTTTATGAAATACTAATAAAATTCATAACTTGGAATGATTTTTACTGACCTTAAGTAATTCTTATTACAGAGAAGGTTAGAGACCCATGAGTTAAAGTATATGATAATGTGTGCTGAGATTATAGAATGATATGTGGACACACTGGCACTGGCTTCTCGCCCAAAAGACTTTAGGGGCCCTCCGCAATGATGTTGCCAATACAGAATCTGTATGAATGTCTTCTTTGGAGGGGGTAATATCCCACGCTCATGGAAATGGTATGGTGGAAACACTACTTCCATGGACTTTTGTAGTATTCTGGTCCACACAGGTAGATGTGGTTCAAGAGGATTTATTCAGGTAAGTTACAAGATCAGTAATACATCATAATACAGCTGCACCAGGAGCAGCCAGCAAGGCGCTTAGCCCTTCTCCAACTGTGGTTTACATATTACATCATCTCTACAGGGTTCCACTGGTGGAGCAGTGGATGACTTAAACACCACTATATCTAAGATACAACATATCCTCCTTTCTTCCAGAAGGAAAACAGAAAAGAGAAATAGAGAATCAGATGTAGAAACTAGAAGAACATAATAGAGCGGAGACTACTGGGGAGAAACAGGGCAGAGGTAGAGAGCAAGAAAACAACCAAGAAACTAGAAGAAACAGATAAGTATAACCTGTTTCCCATCCTCCTTTCTATGAATGAGAAAAATAAATAAAGAATAGAAAGAGAAACCATCAATGACTACCTCCTGAACACCTACTGGCCAGGCAGGTATGCGAGAAGGCAACCCAAATCAGGAAGAAACAAGATGACAGAGAAAAAGAGAAATACAAATGATAACTCACACTTCTCCATCATGTAGTGAAGACAGAATAATATTAATGGTATATCAAGGGAATTTATTGAAGTAGTTACATGTCCAAGATTAGCCCCACCAGGTTCAGGCAGCATTCTGCTCAGTCCTTCTCCAACTGTTGTCTCTGACCCCAACATTCCATATGACATCATTCTAGGAGGAACTCACTGGCAGAGCATGTACATATAGAAACCATGATATAACAACTTTGCATTACTAAAGTACATACTACAAGGATGCAATCAATGAGCCATTTTTGTGATACACTATATTGTTAGCTGGGATGAAAGATGTAAATCAACTCACTATATATATATAATTGAACAGTTTGACTGTTTTCCGTATATATTGGTAAAATAGAAAACTCAAAAAATATAATTAAAAAAAACTACAAATATATTAAGACTATGGGTATAGAATCAAAGAATAACCAATGAGATTGATTTCTTGTTTGCCAAGCCTAGAAACTCCGGATACAATTTACCTCAATGATTAGTTTTTGAGTCTCGCAAAAGGTATGCAGCATCAACAGACTGTTTGTTGGATAGCAAATGTGGACTGACCGACATAGCGATGGGTTCCTTCTATAATGAGACAGTTGCTCTAAGACAGTATGCAAATCCCGCCAAAACATGTACTGAGTGGTTTCAAAGTGATTTCTCAAGCATTCTGTAAACTGTTCATATACTGCATTTTAGTTAAGGACTAGCAAAATGGTAATTCAAGTTGTACATTTGTGGAAAATTAATAAATTGGAAATGTAATTAAAATGTGAAATAATTAGAATTTTGTTTCTCCTCTGGAGAAATGCTCCTATTTCTGCAGCAAATTACTCATGACAAGCTTTTTAAAAAATAAAAATAAGTAGACAATTCTCCCAAAAAGATTTAAATAATTTTTATGGTAACTTAAATAAGGCATTGGGAATTTTATGAGATCGCTACTGATTTTCCCAGAATTTGACCAAATTTGCAGAAGCAAAGTGCCATGATAGGGAACACCCCTTATTTTAGTGAGTAGCCGTGGCTGTTAAGGGTGGGTAACGACAAAGGTATAGTTCAGAATATTGCATGGTATACTCCTTATGGGTTCTGTCACCTGTGAGAAGTTACAGTGATTTGAGGGGTGATTGGTACATGTATTTCAACTATGTGGGTGACCCTAAAGAAACCAGCCTTCTCATATTGTAGGCTAGGGACTTAAAAGTTATATATAAAATGTTCATTTCCCAGGTGCACCGCAGCTTGGCTTCTATGCCCAACACATTTCCTTCCATATTTGTTTCCTCAGCTCTTTACATGCCCTTAATCAAATTACAAAGGCACCATTTGTAACCTTTTAACGGATAATAAATGTAAACTACACAGCGGTGTCAGCACAAGTATTAATCGATGACACCTCTTGCTATTATGGCAGCCTGTGCACGCCTCAGCCTGACTGCCTAATGGATGCGTTTCCCGCCTCGCCGGGCCAGTTAGGGCTAGTCTACAATTCATAATAACAGTAAATCGGATTATAGGGACAGCTCTGCTGTCTGTCCTCTTCTGCAGAATTTTCCTCCCCTGCAACGCTCATGGCTTCAGTAACTGTTAGTCCATTAGATATGACAATTTGTTTGTTGAGCTCTTTTTCTCTCTTTGACACTGCAAGACATGCTTCTGTATCATTCTTCAAATCCCATTGGTCCACTATGCAAACATTTGCAATGTTTGGAACAAACTGTCTCTTCCTATATATCATTCTGGGTAGCGGCCGGAAGATCTATCCGATGCCAGCGCGCATGAATGTCTGGGCTAGCTTCCCCTTGAGCCAAAGCTGCAGATATATGATTAGCGGTAAGATGTCATATACTGGGCTAGGTCCATCCATGCAGGATGTATGACGGTACGACGCGTACCGTCACAACGCGTTCCTTTACAACGCGTCCCTTACAACGCAAGTCGTTACCACGACTTACGTTGGGGGCGCGGATTTAGAATAGTATAATTTACTATTCTAACACCAGTCACCGTGGACACTAGGGAAGTTGTTGGAATAGTAAATATACTATTTTTAATCCTGTAGCGCCCTCCAGCACAAGTCGTGGTTACGACTTGCATTGTAACGGACGCGTTCTAAAAGCCACGCAGAGTAAAATCCGCGTGGTAAAGGATGTTTCCCATCCATGCACAGTGCATCTGAAACACAGTCCCTTGTTTGTATTGGTTTGTATTTATTTTCCTCGGGATGTTGCTCACCAATGCTGTGCATAGATCAATGTGCAAGTAGTGTCTAAGGGCCTGATTATGACTTTGGCACAGTTGCGCTGGCTCTCCGCCGGCACGGCTGCTCCGAAGCAGCATAAGGACCGCCCACCTGATTAAAAGTTCAACTCATGTAGGCGGACGTTCATTTTGCCTTTCCCACGGTGGTGCTCTAAAAAAGGGAACTGCAATGGGAATAGAAAAATTGTTCCAGCACAGCATGGACTTTAATCGCATGCGCGCTAGCGGTTTTCCCGCTGCGCGCTGCGATTTTGAAAATCGCGCGTTACGTGACAAGGTCAGCTCGTCACATGCACAGCGCAGGTAACGCCCATGACGAGCTGACCTTGTCACGCGCGTCAAAGGGGTTAAAGCCCATGCCGTGCTGGAATGAGAGGGGCGCAAGCAGAAAGGGGGGCAAATGATTTGTGCCCCCTTGAATGCATCCCCATGGCTTGGCGGGGTATGGGGCCTCTGTGTTCCCCCACCAACGGCCTTTTCGTGGCGTGCTCACCGCCATGAATAGGCTGGCGATGAGAGGAACTCGTAATATGCTCGGCTGGACAGCACCAGTCACGCTCAGCATACTGCATTGCCCCTCCACTGTGCCACCAACAGGGAATAGTGCAACCAGTGGTCCACCACCGGAGCGACTCAGAGAGTCGTAATCCGGCAGACGGAACACCGCCACAGCGAGACTGGTGGTCCATGGACAGCCCGAGTCGCAATAATGCCCTTAGACATAAAACATCAGGTGACATTAATGAGACACTACAAAGCTACAAGGAGCCTATAAACATTAAGCCAGAGGAACTATTGCCCTAGTAGCTTCTTAGCACTTTACAAAGCATCTGCAATGCAATCCAGCTACCTTTTTTGTGCTTTGCCAAATAACCTACAACAGCATAGCCCAAAGAGGATTCGGAGAACTCTTGCCTCTGTGATTGACATGAAACAGGATTCACCCTGTGAATAATGGTCCTGAAACAAGATTCACTCTGTGAATTCTTGTAAAGGACGGAAAATGCAGTTAATGGTTATGAAACATGATTTTCCCTGTGAATACTTGTAATGGACTGCAAATGCAGAAATGGAGGCTTGAAAGCGACAGCAGTCCTGTGTTCCCGCAGCCAAGTGCCCAAAGTGCTGGTATGATTGGCAGTAGCGGCCCGTGGAGGGAGTTTTGTGGGGCGGTGAGGCGGGACGGGGGAGGGGCAGCGCGGGGGGTAGTAAATACCCGAACATGAAAGAACGGAGATAAGTAAACATTTAAATAAATAAAATGAATTTCGTTGCACGCTCTGCATCGCCCACGGAACTCCCTCCACGGGCCGCTACTGATGATGGGCTCTGTCCCTTAAAGTGACAGGGATCCCAATGCAAAAACAAAGAGACAGAAGGTGAAACAGGATGATGCGGGTCCATGTTGGCTACATGAGCCCACTATTTGCTCTAGCAGATTCTCCTGCCTGTCTGGTGTATAGTACAGTAGATAGCTTCCACTCTGTGACGAGTCACAGAGTGAATAATTATTTTTTGTGATACTAACTATACAGAAGATTGTATCACTAATTTGATTCACCCGGGAAATATAGGTTTGTATGACTAAAAGGGCTGTTTTGTTGGTATACTGTATATAACCAATAAAAACGATATTTTCAAAATCAAAAGTATCCACATCAGACTAATGCAACTGAACTCCCATTTACCGCTCCCATTTCCTTCCCACTTAACAAGGAATTACATGTTGATGATGTAATTAACCAAGGGCCATATGTATCAATGTTAGGTTTTGCGATTCTCAAATATCGAATTTTTAAGAATCGCAATTTGAGAACCGCAAAGCGCTATGTATGTAGGATTTGCAATAAATTTAGCAAATCCTACATATTCCTTAATTGCAAATTGCAAATTGCGATTCGCAATTAAGGAATACCTCCCCAGTAATTCCTATGGGCCTAAAGACCCATAGGAATGAATGGGAAGACATTCTCAATTTGTGATTCCCAATTAGAGAATCTCAAATTGAGAATGCAATTTCAAGTGTGACAGGGTGTCAAAAGGAGACCCTGTTGAACCCCTGAAATGAGCATGGGTGCACATGTGGTTCACATACATGCCCTAATGGGATGGCTATACCTATAGCCCCTCATAAACAGGCTGACTGTACTATCGCACTGTTTCCAGAGATTGATATATTGGGCCAGATTCACAGAACTAACTTAAGACAAAATCCTAAACTTACTACTTTTGGTATTCACAGAAGTTAGGATTTTGTCTTAAGTTTGTCTTAAGACAAACTTAAGACAGACTTAAGACAGACTTAAGTTAGGATTTTGTCTTAAGTCTGTCTTAAGTCTGTCTTAAGACAAACTTAAGACAAGATCCTAACTTCTGTGAATACCAAAAGTAGTAAGTTTAGGATTTTGTCTTAAGTTAGTTCTGTGAATCGGCCCCATTGAGTCTGGAGCAGTTGATGGGTAGAATCAAATCCGGCTCCCCAGCAGACCCGTGTCCACCCAGTGTCTTTCGGGTAGCTCGCCCCTCACTGGAGGAGTGTATCATCTCCCTCCTCAACAGATCCTTGGAAACAGGGTATCTACCAGTTGAACTTAAGGAAGCACGTGTAAGACCTCTACTGAAGAAATCGGGCGCAGACCCCGCAGTGCTAAAGAACTACAGGCCTATCTCTCAGTTGCCATTCCTCTCAAAAATACTGGAACAGCATGTATTAAAATCCTTGTCCATGTACCTGGAGTCTCACCATCTACTTCATGAACGACAGGCAGGGTTCCGAGCTCATCACAGCACCGAGTTGGTGATGCTCTCGGTGCTGGATGAATTGAGAGGCATGGCTGACTGTAAGAAACCGAGCGCCCTGATTTTGTTAGATCTTTCAGCGGCGTTCGATACCGTCAGCCATGCCCTGCTTCTGGATAGATTGAGTGACTTCGGGATCAAAGGCCTGGCCTTCAGATGGTTGCAATCCTTCCTCTTGGGAAGGACCCAAAGGATACAACTGGGGGACGAAACATCCGAGGTAGGGATTTTAGAATGTGGGGTGCCTCAGGGCTCGGCCCTGTCCCCACTTCTATTCAATCTCTACCTGCAACCTCTGATTGCTTCCTTGACAAGCATGGGCTGTAGAGTATTTAACTATGCGGACGACACCCAGCTATTGCTGAGTGTCGATAACACAAGCGCCGCACAACTCCAAGCCCAAAATATCTTGAGGTACACTGTACAATGGATGACGGAAAATCTTTTGAAAATCAATCCAGTTAAGACCGAGGTATTGGTGATTCCATCTACCACCTCACCATGGTGTGACCTCTTCTGGCCTGCGGAGTTAGGCCCGGCTCCAAAACCTAGCTTGAATGTAAAGAGCTTGGGGATCAAACTGGACTGTGATCTATAAATGGCCAGTCAGATCTCTTCTGTGGTGGGAAGCTGCACTAATATCATCCGACAGCTACGGAAGCTAGCTCCTGTCCTTTCTCAATCCATGATGCGCTCAATCGTAGCAGCCACTGTTATCTCAAGGATAGATTACGGTAATGCTCTCTATCTCGGCCTGCCGAAAACCCTGACCAATAGGCTACAGGCCGTCATGAACGACGCTGCACGACTCATTTTCAGGCTCCCAAGACGAACTAAAGCATCTCCCCTGTTGCAGAGCCTGCACTGGCTCCCTATCAAAGAGCGAGTGGAATTTAAGAATCTGTGCACAGCTCACAAGGCAATCTACGGTCTGGCACCCGCCTACATTAAAGATCGCTTGGTGGTGTACAGTCCAATGAGAATTCTTAGATCCTCAGATTCTCACTTATTGGTCTGTCCCCGGTACAAACTGGTAACCAAGGGAGGGAGAGCCTTCTCTGTGTTAGTTCCCCAGTTATGGAACACGCTACCTGAGACGCTGCGCAGGGAAGGGAACCTCCTACGGTTTAGAAAGGTGCTAAAAACACTGCTGTTCAGAAGGATCATGAGTGCTATATAGGCCAGTGGATGCCTTTTATTCTGTGATTGCCAAGTTATTGTTCTTACCACCGATTTCCGAGCGCCTAGAGACCTGCAGGTGATTGGGCGCGATACAAATCAAAAATAACAATAACAATAACAATAACAATAACAAGGGCGTGTGTGTGCGCCACATGCCACTTTGAAAAATGCAAAAATGTGTATTTTTAAAAGAAATCGCAAATTACCAGCAACCTGTAGTTGGTGGTAATTTGCGATTCCTTATGCCATATTCGCACAACTTGGGTGCTTCATACATTCCATTTAAGGAATTGCAATTTGCGATTCCTTAAATGCATTCGCAAAATAAGGTCTCACAAATTTAGCGATTCCTTAATTTGCGAGACAGTTGTGCTTTTATACATAGCACTAGGCCAAATTGCGGTCGCAAAAGCTTAAATTCTGCAAATTTTAGCGATTGCGATTGCAATTCATCTTTGATACATATGGCCCTAAAAGAAGTCATCCAGGTCATGGTATAAGTAAAATCAGGGGCTCTCGCTGATCCTGCTACTCCTACAATCCTGGAACGCAGTACTTCACGCATCGTCCCAGTGTTGTGTAACTTATTTAACTGCTCGTTCACTAGTGGCCAGGTTCCTCACGCATGGAAACATGCCCCTACTTAAAAAATCATTGCACAACACAACCAAGTCTGTGACCATCTCGCTGCTCCTGTGTACCGCTAAGGTAGCAGAAAAATAAGTAAATGACCCAACCAGGATTTCATCCTCAGGACAGTACAGAATCGACTCTCCTGTTTGCTTCTGAATCTATACGCCAAGCTGGGGACAGAGGGGACACGATTGTGTTGCTCCTACTGGACCTCGGTGTAGCATTTGATACTGTGTCCCCCAGCCTTCTATTACAACGGCTATTAAACTATGGGATTGGTGGCAAGGCGCTACAATGGGTGGCTTAGTGTTTGCAAAGCTCCACCTTTCAGGTAGCACTTAAACCTTTCATTTAGAAAAATCCTCCCACTCTAGCAGGGAGTGCCTCGGGGTTCTTCCCTGAGACCGATGTTTCTTTAACCCATATGCATGCTTTACTGGACATTTTGGAGAGATATGGTCCCTCCATTGTGTTGCATGCTGATGACACACAATAGTAAACCGAGGTTCTGGTCCTAGATAAACAACCATCTATTTGGTCCACAACATGGTGGCCGGCACAGTGGGACTGCCTCCAATGCTTAAGCCTAAAGTGAAGAATCTAGGCATTTGGTTTGATTCTAAAATGTCATCTGAAAACCAAATTTCAAGCTTGGCAGGACAGTGCATCTGTACCTCAAAATCCCTGAAAATCTTTTTTTCGTTATCTGCCAGAAGTAGCCAGAAAACTGTGGTCTAGTCTCTTATGTTGTCTAGACTGGACTACTGTAATGTTCCATATCTCAGAGTTTCACAGGCACACATGATACGACTCCAGAGGGGACAGAACATGGCAGCACGTTTGCTGTTGAACTTGCCTAGACACTCCCCCTAAACTCCTTCCTTAGCCAAAGTACATTGGCTCCCATTGAGGGAACGAGTTTCTTTCAAAGCTCTATGCTATTGCCATATAATTCTTATTGGTAATGACCCTGGCTAATTGAAGACTATGATTTCAGCCTACTCTCTAAAGGATCTCCAAGATCAGCCAATGCTCAGCTTGGCACTCATTCCTAGAATTAAATAATCATGCATCAGAGGATGCTCATCCAGCTTTTTAATGGGTATATTTTGGAACTCATTACCCATTTCACTTAGACAGAAGAAGTCGGAGTACTCTTTTTGAAAAAAGCTGAAAACTTGGCTTTTTAGATCAATCTAGTCCAGTGTCTAGTATTTATGCTCATAGTAGAGGATAGGAAACCCTACCGCTGGGGCACGTCTATTGACATAACTGTGGGCTTTATAAAACAGCTTATTATTAAAACATTTTCAAATCACTTTAGCCCCATGGGATTTTGCAGTCAAGTGCCTGTAAAATTACATAGGGCCCGATTCACAGGAGTAATGTGAGACAAAATCCTAAACGTACTACTTTTGGTAATCACAGAAGGCATTTAGTAGCAGTAAAGTTAGGATTTTGTCTTAAGTCTGTGTTAAGTCTGTCCTAAGTTTGTCTTAAGTTTGTCTTAAGTCTGTCCTAAGTTTGTTTTAAGTCTGTCTTAAGTCAAACTTAAGACAAAATCCTAACATTACTACTACTAAATGCCTTCTGTGAATACCAAAAGTAGTAGGTTTAGGATTTTGTCTCAGATTAGCTCTTTGAATCAGCCCCTATGTCCAGAGTTTGCGATCGTGAAATCTCAGTATGCGCCTGGCCACCATTTAAATTCTGACAACATGGCCAACCCAGTAAACCAACAACAGCCCCCTTGGACAGCCTGATCATCAAGCTATGCTGAAGACTGAGCTCAGAAAAAAATTGCTTCAGCATTTATGTTATTGAGATGTTGGATGCAAGAGGGAACACATTACATACTGGCCCATTCAGTTATTTTCGCAATTTGAAGTCAGCAGCATCCTATTGAAAGATAGCAAGCTTCTTATACATCTCTTACATTCTCTACCTATCATCACAGGAGCTCAGCTTCGGAGAGCTCCATCTTCCTTGAGTGCTTCAGGCAAGGGTACATTCCCCTTGCAGAAACTCCCTATGCCACGGCAGCCCAATAAGCTGGCTAGTAAAAGACATCTTCTGCTTCTACAATATTCAAGTCCTGGTCCCATTCAAACCCCAGTGCTTCCTGGTAATATACATTTTTTATATCACATCAGTGTTTGTACTTGAAACCACGAATGTCAAATGTCACAGGTTTCTTTTATAAACAATGATGCATTCCCTGAGCATCAAACCACCTTTATTTCTATATGAACATATTGACCTTTACTCTATAGAAACATTAAAGCCAGTGAAGGTTTTGAAAAGCTGAACTCCCCTCAAGATACGTAATGACTGTGAAATGTGATTCCAAGAGATTTGGTACAAGCAATGTGATATTTACTGAGAGGACATGAAGATTGTGATGTCAACAACTACAAATGCCAGGATACTGGGGACCAACATGTGAATACTAACATTTATGTCTCATATAAGACTCTAAGGGGCATATTAACAATGGCCAGCGATAATTATCGCTGCCCATGCTTAGCGATAATTATATTATCGCAGGCTATCTCTGGTATTTATCACCCTGGTAGCGTGTGATTAACAACGCGTTACTCCAGACTGATAAAAAAATTCCAGACATAGCGAGGTCATCCGCCCTTTTGCAGGGAACATCGCTAGTTTTCCAGCGATGTTCCCTGCAAAAGGGCGATAACCTTGCTGATACCACCCACAGGGTCGTATCAGCATAATCCGCCCCCTATGTAAGGGATGGCTAAATCAGGATTTTAGCAGACGTTAGGTTTTGGCGAAAACTGCACTAGTGTGTGCCCAAATCATGTGGGCTGCCTTGTAAATATCGCGATGTAAACATCAGCGATATTTGCAAGGTAGTCCATCTTGGGAACGGGCAGTAATGCCCACTTTGCATCTAATTGGAGATGCAGAGGGAGGCGTTGGGAAAAAGGGTGCTACCATGCGATTATGCATGTTAGCACCCTCTTGTAAATAGGGCGCTGGTTTTATCTCCGCTTTTTTTGGCTTTGTAAGCCAAAAAGCGGAGATAAAGCCCTTGTAAATATGCCCCTAAGTAGATCAAACACTGTGGCCTTACCTGGGATCAACAATTCTTCAAATAGGACTGCAAAGGGGCTGATTTATTTTCATTTTGAGTGAAATGGTTTGCTGCATCTTGGTCATTTACTTGTTCAGGGGGAACGTAACCCCTCCCATGCTGGTGACGGAACCGCTCCGTCACCAGCCACGGACGCGCTGTCTGATGATGGAGCGGTTCCGTCACGGCCCGCTCGGTGCGCCTGCGCAGCGCGGATTCCGCGCCTGCGCTGGACGTTCCATTGAGCGGGCGGGGCCGTGACGGAACCGCTCCGTCATAAGCACAGCGCACCCGAGGCTCATGACGGAGCCGTCACGAGCATGGGAGCACCGCACGGCCGCCCCACCCCCCCTAGCGCTGCGGCGGAATTGCCGCCGCAGCGAAGGGGTTAAGCTAAGGTACTTGGGGCATGATTTAGACTTTGGTGAAGAGGGTGCTCATTTGGCAAAAAAGTACCCTCACTGCAAAGCAAAGTTCTGCCTGCTTCTTTTAAGGTGAGCAATACTTTGGTATGTAGATAGTGAAGTTTGGCCACTTGTTTACCTGCCCTATTTAGACTATGTGAACACAGGGGCAGTTTTCAGTGTCTGTCACCGCTATGTAAAACCTGGCGGCCATGAGCAGTGAAAAATCCCAGATGGCATGTGTTTTTTTTTTTGTTTTTTCAAAATGAAACTCCGGTGGTGGGATTTTTTTTCAAAACAAAAAATAAAGTTGAAAGTTTTATATACAGCTCTGTCTTGTTTACAGCATTTCCTGTGAATGGAAACGATGTTAGCTGGGCCAGTGGACATTTCTAAATATGGTAGGCAGGTACTCCTGCAGGGAGATGGAGTTCTTTACAATGTTGCCCTGTGCTGGGGTTCTCATCCAATCCTTGTGCCTCGAGAATTGAAATGCTACTTAAGGGGAGAATGTAGCAGGGGATTCACAGATATGGGTTGAATTCATCAACTTTCTTGAGCTCACTTCGCTGGGGGTGAGTGTCTCAAAAAAGTTTCAGTGCTCCGTCCATCATCTCCTTGTGTTTGCTTTGTACGCACTAAGTTGGCAGGGTGTGCCCAGACATGGGTCCCTTGCTCACTTTGCCACTGGATTCAAGCTAGCCTGGCTGATGAGGGCTGTTAGCCTGAAACCGGTCCCAGGATGCTTGTTTCCGGTCCAGGGAAGACATGGCTTGGCAGTTCGGGCTGGACTGTTCCCTTGAGGCACAGGGTCAAGGCTGATTTGCATATAGCTGTGTTTGAACTGGGGTGGCGAAGTGAGGTAAATAACGATGATGGATTCAACCCAGATCTGTGACTGGGAGTGAGTGTCTGAAAAGTTTCAGCGCTCTGTCCATCATCTCCTTGTGTTTACCTAGAACAATATAAGTTCCCTCAATGATCTCAGGAGAATTTATAGATGACTTTGTTGCGGCATTATGTACATTAGACATTTGATGCAATTATCGTAATTTAAAGCTACTGAAGTTTAGAAATAGCATTGACAAATGCAAGAAGTATAGAACATTCCGAGCACTGCTCAAAAGAAGTGAGTATGTGTACCACTGTCCTCGAGGTAAACAAGCAGAAAAAAGGGTAGATACAAAAAGTTAGTAAATCTTCTGTTGACAAAATACATATAAGTGCAGGTCATGGCAGTGATAAGGGGCATAGTGACAGCACCGCCAAGTTGTGTTTTTTTCATGTGGTAGTTGCTTACATGTAAGTGTAGTAATGAGGCTCAAGGAGATTAGGTAGAAGTCAGTAGGTTTATTCCAATAGACAGCTTGAACAACCACCTCCAGCAGAGGTTCAGTAGAGAATGGATAACCTCACATAGAATGTTACAGTGGAAATGTAAGGTAACCATTCTAACAGAGAATGCTACACTACTACTCTGGCATATGAAGTACTAACATGGAATACAACACACCTTCCCCCTTTGAGAAGAAAAAAAACAATTAAAAAAAACTAATATAAGGAGGAGAAAAAAATTTGATGGAGAGAAAGGAGCAAAAAAAAAACTGAGGAGAAAAAAAAAATTCAACAACAATAATCATGTAATTTCACAGGAATTTGCTTAACGCGAGAACTTTTCCTAGGAACAAAGTCAGGAGCAACATTTTCTTGAGAAACAGGGTTTTGAGACATAGGAACATCCTCTCGGAAACTGGCATTGCCAACATTACATTCATTGACAGGTGTAGTAACATTACTTTCATTAACAGGTGTAGAAGAAACACTCTGAGGAGGACCGCCACCCACAGGAACATTTAAATCTTGACTCTCAGGCATGAAAGTGTCAACCATGGCAGAGTAAGTTACTTGGTCCTTAATAATGGGGTTCTTAAGCGGAGGAGGAGAAGAGAGATTCGGATTTTTACACAGAGAAACTCTCCTGAAATTCCATACTTTACCCCCATCAACACGAACGGCTTTAGAGAAAATTTCGATAACTTTGCAAGGATCAGACCATTTGTTCCACTTGTTCCCAACCGACCTTCCAAACTTGACACGTACAAAATCACCCACACTGATTTTCCTACTGCGATTGCTAGAAGACACAGAACTGTTTTTCATTTTTTCTTGGTATCTCTATCCCTAACTTCATCACGGTCAAAGGAAGATTCAACTGGAAATTTAATTTTCATCCACCAAGGGAGAAGTTTTGAACCAGGTTTCCTACCTCTAAGCATCTCAAAGGGAGAGAGACCTGTAACAGAGTTAGGGGAGGTACGATAGGATAAAAGTGTAGCACATAAAGTTTTCCTCCAATCAAGGTTGCTCTTAACTGCCAACTGGATGGACTCCTTGATGACCCTGTTGAAGCGTTCCGTCTGACCATTGGCCTGGGGATTATAATTGGACACTCTTTTGTGGGCAATGCCACATCTTTCAAGAAAAGACCCAAACTCTTTGCTGACGAACTGCGGACCATTATCAGATACAATTTCGGCTGGAATTCCTTCTCTACAAAAGACTTCGTCCAGGAACTGAACAACCTGTGTAGAGCCAATCTTATCCACAATCTTGAGCTCAGGCCATTTAGAAAAGTAGTCGATTAAAACTAATGCAAAAACCTCTTTGTTCGGAGACAAAAATAGAGGTCCGACAATATCAATGCCAAGTTTTTTCCAGGGACAGCTGACAAACTCGATAGGAGAAATGTCCGTAGACAAGGGTTTTACAGTTTTGTCACTATTGGCACACGGAGAACAGGAACTTACCCACCTGTCAACCATTCCGTCAATGCCAGGCCACCAGTAAAATTCACGGATACGCTTTTTGGTACTGGACATACCCATATGGCCCTCATGTGCCATAGAAACAATCTTTTCTCTTAAGTTAAAAGGAGGGACAATCTTGTCACTTCGAGTCACAAAACCTTGGTTAAACATAAGTTCATCCTTGACTTTAAAGAAGGAGAGAACATCACCAGACAAATACCTTTCTTGAGGCCAACCATGCTGTAAATAATCCACCACACCAGATAAACAAGTATCATTACACATTGCTTCTCTCCAAGCAATCTCAGATATGCCAGTAGACAAACCTGTACCGTTACATTCATTAACATCATCAATGTTAAAAACTACATCAGAGTCAGAAAAGTGGGAACAAATAGAATTGACTAGTGGTAACCTGGACATGCAGTCGGCATGTACATTTAAGCGACCAGGAATGTATTCCACAATGCACTGGAACTCTTGTAGTTTCGCAGCAAGACGGGCCTAACGCGCAGTTAAGGTTCTGCCACCACCAGCTGCTAACATGTGTATCAAAGGCTTGTGGTCGGTTCTTAGACGAAAACTGGTACCCCAAATGAACTGCCTAAAATGCTCACAAGCCCAAGTACATGCTAGGAGTTCCTTCTCTATGGTGGAATAGTTGTATTCAGCACTACGCAATGTCCTGGAAGCGTAAGAAACTACATGTTCTACACCTTCACTTTTCTGGATCAAAACAGCACCCAAACCATTATTGCTTGCATCCACACATATTATGCATTCTTTACCCAGATTAAAAGGTCTGAGAAACGGAGCATTTACTACCTCTTGTTTCATAGTATCAAAAGCAAATTGCTGGTCTTTACACCAGCTGAATTTTACATCTTTCTTTAATAGAGACCTTAAAGAGTGTACTTTGGAGGCATAATTTTGAACAAACTTACTGTAGAATTCGGTTAAACCTAAGAAGGATACTAACTGTTCCTTGGTTGACGGTGCCGGTGCTTTCAAAATACTCTGTATATGGTTAAACTTAGGTTTAATGCCCTCTGACGAAATCTCATGACCGAGATATTCTACTTTGCTCTGTCTGAACTTGCATTTGGATAATTTCAACGTTAAACCTTTCTCCTGGACAGACTTTAGAACTTTCTCAAGGTTAGCATCGTGCTCTTCATGATTCTTGCCATAAATGAGGATGTCATCCTGAAATGCAACTGCACCCAAACAACCTTCTAATACAGTTTTCATAAGCCTTTGGAACACAGAGGCTGCGCTGGCTAAGCCGAAAGGCATGCGGCAATATTGAAACATGCCTTCCGGCGTGATGAAGGTTGTTAAGAATTTGACTCTTCATGCAACAAAACCTGATGGTATGCACTAGTAAGATCTAGAGTGGAGAATACTGATGCCCCAGACAGGGTGGAGATGAGTTCATGGATATGGGGCAAAGGGTGTCTATCAATCCAGATTTCTTTGTTTAAACTCCGGAGGTCTACACACAGACGGAGTTCGCCATTGCTTTTAAGTGATAAAACCACTGGCGAAACCCATGGAGAAGACTCAACTGGCTCAATGATTTTCTTATCAACCAAATCTGAAAGAATTCCCTTTAATTTTTCGCGATAAGCTAAAGGAACGTTCCTTACTCTATGTCGAATGGGTAAAGCCGAGTCTTTGAGAATGATACGGTGTTTAAAGTTCACAAACGTCCCCAAATTATCTGAAAAAATGGATGAAAATTTATTCTTTAATAGAGTAATGAAGTCATTTTCGGGGGGGACTACATATACAGGAGGAGAAGCATTGGGGTCAAGCTTAATGCCAAGATCGTATTGATGGGGCCAACACAAAATGGATGCTCCTTTGGAAGATACATAAACCTTCCCTTTAATGGATCTATCTTTAAATTTGATATCTGCCCACATGTAACCCTCAATATCAATTTTCTTACCCGTATATCCACCAGGATTTACGTCTGGTGGTAATAGTTTGGTTGAGTGCCAGTGTTGATTGAAAACATTTTTGCCGATTATGGTATACCAAGCGCAAGAATCAATCAACATTGAGATCTTCTTACCATTGATAGTGATGATATCAGTAGGAAAACCTTTACATTCTGAGTCACCTACGCATAACTTAGGGCCCGATTCACAGAACTAACTTAAGACAGAATCCTAAACTTACTACTTTTGGTATTCACAGAAGTTAGGATTTTGTCTTAAGTTTGTCTTAAGACAGACTTAAGACAGACTTAAGTTAGGATTTTGTCTTAAGTCTGTCTTAAGACAAACTTAAGATAAAATCCTAACTTCTGTGAATACCAAAAGAAGTAAGTTTAGGATTTTGTCTTAAGTTAGTTCTATGAATCAGGCCCAGAGTGTTTATCTCAGAAGGTTGTTCAGTATCATCATTTTCTTCGTAAGACAAAAAATTTACTCTTTGAGCAGACTTACACATTTTGCTATAGTGACCAGATTTTTTACACTTTATGCAAATCTTATTCCAAGCAGGACAACCTCTGTAGTTGCCTACGTGATCATTAGCACCACACCTATAGCAAATAATCTGAGACTTTTTAACAGGAAATTTACTTTCTCTCCCAGAAAATTATTTTCTTGGAGGAAAAGAACTCTTTTTAAAATTATTGAAGTTTTTAACTAACGAGACTTCAGGGATAATTACTTTAGCTTTAGTATCTTGACCTCTAATTTCATTCACAAATAGTTCGGACTGTTCAATGCCTTTGGCGATATTCAGGACAGCACTAAGAGAAGAGTCTGTACCCATCCAGAGACGTTCTTGGATCTTTTTGCTTTTAGTGCGCATCATAATTTGGTCCCTCAAAACCTGTTCGAAATTGATGGTTTCAAAAGCACAGGACCCAGCCAAAGTGCGTAAAGAGGCTACATAATTTTCGATAGACTCATCGTCTTTTTGTACTCTGGAATAAAATTTAAACCTTTCCATTACAACGTTAATTTTCCTTCCAAATCTAGTACTTAGTTGTTTTATGACAATATCAAAAACATTTACATCCCCAGCACCAGTGCTTTCTATGGGAGGTAAACTTTGTAATTCTTTGAGTCCGGCACCACCCAGACAATTCTTTAATAATGCCAACTTCCTTTTAGGAGAGCACCCATCCTCTTCAACAACATCTACATAAGCTAAAAATGTAGGGCACCAAAGATCCCATTCTACTTTTGGATCACCTGCTGTGGGTAAAAAGTGTGCAGGTGAAGAGATATTATTTGACATTGTAAATAGTTACACTAACAGTTTCACATAAATGAGAAAAATTGGAAGAGATTAAAAAAAAACAAGGACTAACTACACAAAATAATAAAAGTAGTCACCGTTGTTCATGAGGCAGAAGTCCCAAGAGAATTTTAAGTCTTTTCCACTTCAAGTTCTCTTCTTTTTTTAAAAAAAAAAACGATGTAGAAGTAGTAGTATATTCAGTAAAGATAAGTTGTATAATAAGGAATGTAGAAAAATAGTTTTGAAACGAGAGGTTAATGACAAGCAAAGTACTGAAAAACGATCGTGATTGTCACTTGAAAACGATCGTGGTTGTTTCCATGGAAACGTAGAGAAACAAAATGGCCACTGGAACGCATACGCAAGGGCGTGATGCGTGCGTGATGGCAAAAGGGGAAGTGACGTGGTGATGAGTCACAGGCTGCAGCGCTCGTTCGAAGAAACTGGAACAATGGAAGCAGAGACGCTCGCGAAGGCAGAGACGCTCGTGTAGGCAGAGACGCTCGTGGAAGTAGAGACGCTCGTTGGAGGAGAGACGTTCGTTCGGTATGTTTCAAATGATGCAGATTAGGTTGAACAGTCAATAAAATAGAAAAAAGTAGAAAAATGTAACACGTTGGCAGACAGAAATCGCGTTAAAAATAGAGTGGATGGTAAATAAGCGCTAATCAGTTTTGAAGGGAAAACGGGAACATATCGCTGATTTAAGCGAGGGTAATATAAAAACAATGAACACAAACTCCCGCTGGTGCAATCAAGGCACAGAAAGGAGATAAACAGCCGCTGGTGCAATCTTTGTACACATAAGAAAGAGAAATACCTTAAATTTTCTTTAAGCTGTAAAGGTGAACGCTGTCAGCATCCCTTGACTTCACCAGAGAGGATCCTTGAAAAAGGCGGGTTCTTTTCTTGAAAAAAATTAATTGTAGATTTTAGATGGTAGTTGAAGATCCCGGTCGTCGCCAAATTTATGTAGTAATGAGGCTCAAGGAGATTAGGTAGAAGTCAGTAGGTTTATTCCAATAGACAGCTTGAACAACCACCTCCAGCAGAGGTTCAGTAGAGAATGGATAACCTCACATAGAATGTTACAGTGGAAATGTAAGGTAACCATTCTAACAGAGAATGCTACACTACTACTCTGGCATATGAAGTACTAACATGGAATACTACAGTAAGCTTATATAAGAATTGTCCTGCCATCAATCAAACATGTTTTAAATGTGTGAAAAAGGGTCATTTTCCAGAATATGCAAGTTATACTAGAGTGAAAGGAGTCGTAATAACCCTGTTGTGAAATCTATTGAGAGAGTTACATCTGATGATGATGTAAGTGTAATATGAATGTTGTCAGCACCAAGCACCGGTAAGGGTAATGAGCAAGTGGCATCTATTTGTAATAGCAGAAAAGGAAACCTCCTTTCTGTGGCATCAACATTCCAAGGTGGGTTGAACCTGTTAGGGTGAAATGAGCTATTGGAGTTGGACACCATTCTGTATCCTAATCCTCCCAAGCTAGTATTATTCATACAATGCCTTTTAGACTCATGCAAGGGCAGGGTGTCCAATGTGGCTGAAAACAAATGGGTCAGCAGATATCCTGAAGTCTTTACTGATTGCCTTGGGTGGTTGAAGGGCTTACAAAATTGCAGCCTAGTGTTCATACGGTACTGTATGTTCCCATTAACTTAAGACAGGAATTGAAGTTAGAGCTAGAAAAACTGATTGAAAACGCATTGAAAGTTCAGAGTGGTTGACTTCAGTTGTTTTGCGCATACAAGTTCATAGGTTGACATACAAGTTCACAAGGTTGACTTCAGTTTTTTTGCGCATACAAGTCATACAAGTTCCTACATTTTATGTTTCGATCTGCGTAACCTTAATTCCAATATTTGGGTCGACCGCCATCCACTCCCTAACATTAATTGGTTATTATCCACCTAGGAGGGAGCTGTTGCTTTCACCACACATGACATGTCAGTGGCGTACCATCAAATTGAGCTGTGTGAGGAGTCAAGGCGGTTAACTTCATTTTTAAACCCAGAGGGACCTTTCCGTTATAAACACATGCCATTTGGACTAGCTTCCATTTCCTCCGTTTTCCAAAGATTGATGGGTAATTTGTTTAAGTAGGTTCCTGGTGTGTCATGTTTCCAGGATGACATTTTCATTTATGGATGCAATGGGTGAAAACATGACAAGAGACTTGAGAGAGGGCTGGACATTTTCAAAAGGTCAGATTTGACTTTGAAGGAAGTGAGTGCACTTTTCATTGTGAGGGTTTCAACTATTTAGGAAATATATGTCAAGTAAAGGGGTCAAACTAAAAATGAAAATTCTGAAAGCTATTGAGGCAGCACCAGTGCCTAGCAGCAAAGATCAGCTGAGATCTTTCCTGGGACTGATTGAATACTATGCCAATTTGTGAAGAATTTTACTTCCAAAACAGCATGTTTATGAGATTAATAAAAAGAAAAGTGAGGTACGTGTGGAGTGACGAGTGTGATTCTCTGTTTGTATTGATTAAAATGGATATTGTGGCAGCAAAGTTCCTCAAGTTATTCAACACACGTGATCAATGCATTGCCATCAATGATGCTATCAACCATGGTCTTGGGGTGGTCTTGATGTAAAAGAGGGAGGACAGCAGGAAAGAAATCATTTGGGTTCGTGTCCATAGATATTCGAGGGGCAAAACTGATTTATTCCACCATTGAAATGAGGCTCCTGGTTTATGGTGGGATGTGCAGTAATTTAGAAATGCTATTTGGGGGAGCAATTCATTCTTTACACAGATTATAAACATTTAGTAGAATGTTTTAATACTATCAATGGTGGAAGGGCTACCCAGCACATTGTGAAGTGGCAATACCGCATTCAAGAATATCAATACAGGCTGGTGTATTTTTCTAGAGTTTGTAATCTTACCTCTGACTGTCTTTCCAGATTACCCATAGCAAAGACTGAAGGCAATGAGAAAGGAGAATGTGATGTTGTAGAATTTGTGTGTGTTGTGAAAGTGGTTACATCTGGAGTGCTGTCTGAGGAAGAGTGGTGGACAGCTGCATGTAGGGGTATGGTGTTGCAGGAAGAAATTAAATATGTGACTGATCATTGGCCTAGCATTCGATACATGAGTCAGGAGCTGGTTCCATTTTGGAGAACTGCCAACGAGCATATTGTTATATTGTGAAAGTTTGGTGGTTCCTGTGGAAATGAGATCAAAGGTACTCGAGTTGGCACATGAGGGGCATGTGGGTATGCGTACAATGAACCGTCTTATCAGAGAGGATTTTTGGTGACCCGGAATAGATAGAGCAATTGAGCACTGTGTATGGGAGTATAGTGCATGTGTTTTGAGTGATCAGTCACAGGTCACCATACCATCTCCTATTACTACCATTATTAGCAATGGGGCACCATAGCACAGATTTTCATTTGATGTAGTCCTTGTGCGGTTTTGGGCAGTTTGCCTAAATATTCATTGGTACTAGTTGACTACATTTCCGACAGAGTTAAAATTTGTCAATGGTGTAAATTTAAAAGTAGTCATTGATTTATTTCAAAATGTCTTCATGAGAGAAGGTTTCCCAGAAGAATTGGTAACGGACAATGGTTGCCAATTGATATCAAATGAAATGTGTAACCTCTTTAAATCATGTGGAATCAAACACATCAGAATGCCATTGTATCATCCCCACAGCAATGGCCTTGCTGAAAGAGTTTCATGTAGTAAATGAACAACTTCTGTTTGCCCTGGTCAGTGGCCTTAATTGGGAAAAAAATAAATTATCAAGAACGTGTGGGCCATGAGAACTACTCCACACATTAGAGCTGGAGTATCTCCTTTTTCCTTGTTGAGGGGCAGAGTTGCTGGTATGCATTTGAACAAGGAGTACTTTAATAGGATGAGCCTGAATGGTGATTAGATGAAGGGTGTTTTGGATGTGCAAAGATGTGTACAGGAGAAGTACACTTCAAAAGATGATGGAGGTAAGAAGTGTAAGGTTCAAGCCGGTGACCTTGGAAGGATGCACATTCCCCGGCATGTTTGCCAAGGTCAGGCAAACATGTTATGGACTTTTTCATTGACTAGAGTTAAAAATTATTTGTAAGTAGAAGACTGCTTGTCTGGTAGTCAGATATTCAGTCAAGGCATGGGGAGAGGATGTGGCCTTGTGGGTAGAGCGGTCATCTTCGAAGCTGGGGAACTGGGTTCGAGTCTCTGCACTGATGCTCAGCATCTGGGCAAATTACTCAATCTACCCGTACCTAACAAAAATTAATGTGTCCATCCGTAACGTACTGGCGGCTGGTGACATTTAAAAGTGGTGTGGGGCGTAAAGTTATTGTGGTACTGCACTGAGGTGAGCGAGCCCGAACCGAGAACATTTTGAAAAAAGAGTGGATAAATGGAGCATTTTCAAGCAAGCATATTTGCTGAAGAAAGTGGGTGATCGAGTAGTGGTTCTGGAGAAGGGCAAAATTTGGAACAAAAGGTTGTGGTACTCAAAGCCAAGGCTGGATATGTGTGTGAGAAAATGGGTGCTGGGTCACCTGAGGGGTCAGAGAAAACAACAAGTACCCAAGGATTTTGTTCTGATTCTACAGATGTGTGTATCAAAAGGTCAAAGATATTGTAATGTAGATGGTTTCTATGAATTGTTATTGCTATGTCAACATTGCATTTCCATTAACCATTTTTCTTATGTTATGTTTTGCTATGTTATGGTATTTCAGTTGCCTGTCCCTTACATTACATTTTGGTAAAATATTGTACTTGATTGAGTTAGAGTAATCTTGTAAATAGTGTTGTATGTATTATCCTTCAGTTGCATATATTGTTTTCCAGATTTTGTTCCGTAGGTATTTTTGAAGGGAAGGGCATATGTTGGGGTTCTCATTCCAATCGTTTCTGGAGGATTGGAATGCTATGTAAGGGGAGAATGTTGCGGGGGGTTCTGAGGTCAGCATTTGCTACCAGACTTCAGTGCTGAAGGTGGAATAAACCTCCTGACATATACAAGTGTTGCCTCTTCCTTTCTCCCTGACGTAGTAAATTCCAGTTCTCCAAATTATAAATTAATCCCTTAATTTATTTCTTTCCAATTGCACCTTACTGCCATTTCTATACTCTCCCTCCTGCTAAGGATGCTTTATGTAGTTCAAACCAAATTGCCTGTTATGGACTTTTTCATTGACTAGAGTTAAAAATTATTTGTAAGTAGAAGACTGCTTGTCTGGTAGTCAGATATTCAGTCAAGGCATGGGGAGAGGATGTGGCCTTGTGGGTAGAGCGGTCATCTTCGAAGCTGGGGAACTGGGTTCGAGTCTCTGCACTGATGCTCAACATCTGGGCAAATTACTCAATCTACCCGTACCTAACAAAAATTAATGTGTCCATCCGTAACGTACTGGCGGCTGGTGACATTTAAAAGTGGTGTAGGGCGTAAAGTTATTGTGGTACTGCACTGAGGTGAGCGAGCCCGAACCGAGAACATTTTGAAAAAAGAGTGGATAAATGGAGCATTTTCAAGCAAATTTGAGGAAGTATGAAGGTTGATAATGCACTTGCGATAGTGTTATGACAGGATCTGTAACAACATCCTTATATCCATCAACTTCACCCCAACACAAGTACAAACACACACTCAAACACTAGTATCAAGTACACACATAAAGCACAAGTCACAAACATTTGTTTAGGCTTAAAGCCCGTACACAAAAAATTATACAGAGACTGCTGCAGCTGCAATACTCGATTTACTCACAAAGTGACAAACACAAAACCCGCAGCCAGACATACTGGGCCCGCTGCCACCTCACAAGCACCCCTGATCACACCTTTACCTTTCTGGGAGCTTCCAGGAGACGCGCTGGGCAGGATGAGGAAATACTGAGTGCTTGTCCCTGCAAGTCGAGTTTCTTTCTGTGTTTAAAAATTACCAACTTTTTTTTCTGCCTCTCACTCATTTCTGTGTTTTGGTGTCTTTGTGTCTCACACCCTTCACCATCTCTGCCACCCTCTCCTCAGCTGCCCTCTACACTTCCCCCTCACCTTTAGGTCTCCCCATCACTATTTCTACCTCCTGTTTTCCCCCTTACAGCTCTGCCTGAATTGCACCCTCTTTCATGTTCATCCTTTCACTCTCTCCTTGCTGTCACTCTTTCCACTCCCCTTTGCCCTCCCCCTCCTCTCTGTGAACCTCTCTCTCTGTCACTCTCCTCTCAATGTCACTCTTTCCACTCTCATTCGGCCCTTATGAATCTCATCTTACGCTCTTCATCGACATCCGTGTCACTCTCACCTTGCTGTCACTCTTCCCACTCCTTTTTGCCCTTCCCTCCTCTCTGTGAACCTCTCTCTCTGGTAGGCAACCCCTCTAAGACAATACTGACGCTGCTCCAGGAGCGCCAGAATTGGCTTAGAGCAGGTTGCCCCACTGCCCGCCTGCCCATTAGGAGACCGAGGTTTGAGCCTTTGCTCAACCCTCGCTGTCCTAATGGGCATGCACCAGCCACAGCAGGCAGTAGTGCGTAAGAGTGGGTACGGCGAAAAAATTTGCCAACCTTAACCCAGCATGCGCACTGCTGCCTGCTGTGCTCTCTGCACCACCCCTGATCTGCTGCATGTCAGTCACTCAGCAGCATGACGCCGGAGCGCCCAGTCCCTTCAGACTCTGAAGGGGGTGGGCGATCCGAGTTCATGCTGACTGACATGATTGTCAGACAGTTCTCCCTCGGCCTCTCTGAACTTAAGTAAACTGAGTCAGTTTACTTAAGTTTAGGGACGCAGAGGGAGTTGCGAGTGCGGGCGGCTTGTGGGGCAACGCCCCAGCGCCCTTAATGGACGCACCGCCACTGGTGCTAATGTAAAGCGATTTGATACCTGATATCTTCAAGTTGAGTTTGCGCTATATAAAACTAAAAAAAAAATTAAAAAGGCATTGATATGCTGTTAATTTTATAATGTACCTTGTCCGTTTGGAAGATGCATGGGGTGCTGCTCTAAATGTCCCATCTAGCATCCAAATGTCACTGTTTTCTAATGTTGCTGTCTTATGTAGAGTACCAAAGATTCATATTTATTTTGAGTGTTTTTGCTGTCATGAAGAAGGAAAAGTTCATGATTAAAAAATGTAACTAAGTCATTGAGTATGTTAATAAGTTAATATATATTTTGAGTTGGGGGGAATTACATTACTCACCTGTCTTGTCCTGTTAATAATTATTTTTTGATTTGGAATAGCTGGGATTTGTACAGCAATATGTGTAGGAATATTCCTTGAAACCTTCATCATCACTGCACCTCACCTCACTGTAGCTGAAGCTAGAGATCTGATATTTTAAATGCTTTCTCGAATACCAACATCAATTGCAGAGGCAGAGTGGTTATGCTCTGAGGGTCTTTTAATAAAGTCCCCTAGAGTAAAAGCTCTGCCTTTGCAGTGGACTACGAACTAATTTACACACCTCCAAGGACCTCATGCTTCAGTATCTCTCTCCTTACAATAAAGTTACTTGTCATGTTTTAGTAATTTGTTCTCTTTTAGATAGAACATATTCAATCCTCAACATATTGTCCATTGTGAATCTGTCTTTATTTAAAAATATAAAAAGAATAAAATACAAGGAAAATTATCAATTAGAAATTGCATTATACTTTATTAAGCTGTTGACTGATTTTTTCCTTATCTTTCACTGTTGTAACAATGCTATTGTTTTACATAGGCATTTGTGATCTTTTCCTTTTTCCTGTTTAAAAAACAAATTTTGCTTATTTTTCCATTTAATCTTTGTTTATTTAATGGCTGAAGGAAAAAATGTTAGTCTTACGTTTTTTTTTGTTTTACTACTTTCTTGGGTAAAACTAAATTGAGTTAGTTTTGCTATGAAGAAAAAATATGTTTTAGTTACTGCTGGAAAGAAGAGATTAATTGAAAAGAAAGCTAGTTGAAGATGATGACACCATTTATTTTTATATTGTGTTTAGAAAGAAAGAGTTTTTTTTTTTACTCTCTTATTCCCTTTATAGTGTATGTTCTTGCCATTGTGCTTCAGATTTTGTGTTATTAATAGACACTTCTATTAGAGTTTAGTGCTTTTGATTTAAAGGCTATTAGAGTCTTCCAAAATTTCCTTTTAAAAAGACAACAAAAATACAAGCATTTCTTACAATAACCCTTTTTTTATATACGTTGCGTAAAATAAGTGTATTCCTTTATTGATTACTGCTTACTGAATACAAAAGTTAAATGGCACTATTCCTACAGCCTCACTCTCCAGTAGCTTTGGCCTGGTTTTTCTGTCTCCTCAGAGGTTTCCAATTGATCGACGACAAATTAGTGGTCATATGTTTATACAGTATTTTCTTGATAAATGTATTTTTAGTTCTAAAACAGGTTTCAGAAGTTGTTCTATTAGGTGAGTTTCTGTGTGACAGAAACTTTTTTTACTGTTACCATTTTTTAAAAGAATGATTTGACCTTCTTGTGTGTTAAAATGCCATATTTGTTGAGTATTTTAAATGGTTCTTAAACATATAAATATAATCTCAGTTATTAATATTTTGAAAAAATGCAATTATTTAAATTCTTTTTTTTTATTTTGCCAGGTGTCAAAAACACTTAGGGCTTGATTCTGATGCGGTTAGGAAAGCATTCCCACCTAGGGCACGATTACGATGCGCTTAGGAAGGCCTCCTAACGGCATTTTCTCCTTCCGAATCGGATCGGGAATGTGTCTTTCCGACCGAGGGCCCAATTACGATGCGGTTAGGAACATAGGCTTCCATTGAAGTCAATGGGAGTCCAACCAAATCGTAGCTGGAAGCACCCGGATGCATCGTACTCAGTCGGTCGGACTCTCCCGATCCGAGTGGGTCGGAAACCATTTCCAAACCGATTTGGTCGGGAAGCTTTACAAACCGCATCAGAATCGGGCCCTTAGTAGAATGTTGAGCTCACCAAGCCCACTGCCAGATTCTGCTCACAAACTGCCCCATTGCTTTATGTACTACACATCTCAGATATGGCATTTATGTACCATCCTAGGGTTACCCAACCCTCCAAGGAAGTGTGGACATAAACTTCACTTCCTGAGTTGTAAACTTATTCCTAATGGAAATGCAAGACAAAAGGGGCCTTATAGCAGCAGCCATAGAGAACTTGTCAACCACCCTAAGCCACTGACCAGGTGGAAAGGTTACCCAGCTCATAGACACAACCTTTGCTTGGTGAAAGGCTAAAAATATTGCCCACTGCAACTTCTCCCACCTAACTTCAGTTGCCAATAAGGGCAGAGGAAAAACTGCAACGAGGGCGAGACACAAAGGGCTGCACCACCTAATCAGGAAACTAGTGTATTCGCAGTGACTCCAATACCCTCATGTAACCTATAATAGTGGGGACCCTAAACATCTACTGGACTCTAAGGTAGATTGGCAAGGCATAATGAATTATGTTCTTCTGCCATGTACCATCTAGACTCACGGACAGACATGAGAGGGTGGGAGCAGGCAGACATAACTGAGTTGTACAAGTCATGCACCTGGATACAATGTGTTACCAACTACCTGTGCAACTGTCATTGGAGTCGAGAGGAGGTAAGACACGGTAGTTAAGTAGAGCAATTTCTAGATTTGTAAATCACACATCCTTGCAAGGCCCACTTCATACAGCATTTTTAGGCATGGATGCAGGATAGTGGCAAGCAGACATTGCAACTAGGTGCGAAATGATGCACCAAGGGAGGTAAGGAAACAGTGATCACACCATGACAGCTGGCCGTTTGCATGCTCCAGTCATGGCCATCAGAAGGTAGGGCAGAGAGAGAATTATGCCCCTCGCCCTGTACCTCCCAGGGCCACTCTTTCCTTCAGAGATATTATAGATTTTTAATTGCAGGCATACTCCACTAAAAATGAAGTAAGTTATGTAGTAGAGCATTAAAAGGCACCAGGCACCACAATTCCTTGACATATATAATATTTTAATACTTGGAAACAGTTACCTATAGCACCAGATCAGAAATGGGAGAAGCATTCAGAGGACCTACAATAGGTTTTGGCCCCAGGCTTCGGAAAAACATTTGATAAGATTGGCTCCAGTCCACAGTAATTGATCAACGGGATTGGGTGCATTGAGACAGCTGTTTGACTGTAGCACGTAGGCATTTGCTGCAAACATTCTGCGTTAGCCATAGGAGAAAACATAGTACTAAATTACCCATTACCTGTTTCTCACTTACATAAAGCTATTGGCCTTTCATGCCTTATCTCTCCCCACTCCAACTTGGTGGCATCTGGCGGAAGCAAAATAAGCGTCAGGATTGAACACCAAGAGATCTCCTCTAATGAGGTGCTTGCAGGTAGGCCTACAGGCTTTATGTTGCATCCCCCAGAAGCAAATGAGAGAGACCCTTTTTCCTCCAGGCACTCTCACACAAATAGGGTTACAGTGGCTCCGGACATAAGAGGAATTTCCGACTGATAAAAGGTCAAGTGTTCCGCCACTCTCAGCCTCCATATTATTTTTCCTAAGCCTGGCCCTTATGATATTTGCAGTATAGCATCCCTTGTAGGTAAAGTCTATCTTCGCATGACTGTCTCTTCTGAGGGGTCATGCATCCCTATTGAACCTTCTAGTGCACCACCTCCCAGCTATAAATGAAGATACATGGGAACCAAAAAACAGATATTCCTACATGGAAATGCTCCTAAAGGACCCCCAGCTGAAGTCCCGTTGCCATGGGAGAACGAAGGAGGGATACAGTAAATGAGTTTCAAATTTCTTTCAACAGATTGCAGTAGCAAGAGTGCTGCTAGTCCACCTTGGGGAAACTCATGTAAAGGTCACTGCTACCTCACTGTCAATCCATTCCATTTAGCCATCTGGGATAATGAGTCACAGGGAGACCTGGCGGGCTTAACACTACATTGACTATCTCTTCTAGCCCCCTTGCTGGTGATCAGTTACCGTCTGCATTGAAACCCTTAGTAGTCCACTCCCCATTTCTGAGTAAATATTTATGGCAGTGAACAATCAATCAGGCTGTTGGAAATGGGCCTTTTTGCAGGATTATTCCCAAACATTTTGCTTCTTCCTCCTATTTTTCCTAACCTGTTTTCATTGACTTTAGGACTCTAGGCACTTTACCTTGGCTAATCAGTGCTAAAATGTGATCAGGGGTTATCTAAAGTGTGTATCCCCCCTACCCTGACTAGAAGCAATGGTCCCTACTTGGATAAAGGTGCATACCTCTGCCAACTAGAGATGCCCAGTTCTAGCAATGGCCATCAACTGGAGTCCCTCCACCACTGGGGAAAGAAGGAAGGGCAACGTAAAGCAGGATCATCTTTCTTCTAATAGGTTGCAGTAGCTGGATGCTGGAAGTCTTCTGCATGGTCCAAAGAAAGAGGTTGTCTTAAATCGGTCAATTATAGAGGCCATTGATACCTCCCATTCAAACCACTTCTGTTCTGTATCTCATCGGAGCTGATGAGTCACAGGGAGACTTTGTGGGCTAAAAAACTACATTTGTCCCCCTGCGGGTGGACAGTGGCAGAAACTTTAGTGGACCACTCCACACTTGTAAAGGAAAATGTATAAGATCCAACAATCACATATCAAAGGGCCAGATGTAGGTGGCTAAATACCAGTCGGTAATGCCGAAATTCGGTACATTTCAGCATTACCGACCAGTATTTAGCCATTCCTAATGTAGGTAAGGAATCGTTAAATAAGGAATCAGTAAATCCCGATTCCTTAATACCGATTCCTTATTGCTCTTGCATTTAAGTAATCGGTAATACCGATTCCTAAAATGCAATGTAGGAAGCACAATAAAGGAGTGCTTTTGAGCCTTAAGAAATCGGTAATTACCATCAACGTCAAGTTGGTGGTAATTACCGACTTCCCTTAAAAAAGCACTCTTTTGTTTTTATTAAAGTGCCATGTGGCACACATCCATGCCCTTAGGGCATGGATGTGTGCCACATGTGCACACATGCACATTTCAGGGGTGCAACAAGGTGTCCTTTGGACACCCTGGCACCCTTGAAATACCTCCTGGTATTACCGATTCGGTAATACCGAATCGCTAATACTGAATGTCTTCACATTCATTCCTATAGGCCTCCAAGCCCATAGAAATGAATGGGTAGGTATTCCTTATTACTGAATCTCAATTACCGATTTGGTAATAAGGAATATTAAGGATTCGGTATTTTTTACCGAATCTTTACCTACATAGGAAATATCGAATTCTTAATAGCGAATAGTAAAATTCGCTATTAAGAAATCGGCATTTCTGATTTACCTACATATGGCCCATAGTTCCCATGGTATGGGAATTCTCCTCAAAACCCCTAACTGGAGCCCCACTGCCACTCGGCAAAGTAGGAGGATCACCATGAATTGGTCTCTTCTTCAAGCGAAAGAGGTGGGCTTGGCTATCACCATGTAAAGGTCACAGACAGTTCACTTCTAACCACGTCCATGCTTTCTCTTATCTGGGTTAATGAGTCGTAGGAGGTCTGAGGGGCTTAAAACTACATTGGTCAGCAGCTCTAGCTCCCTCGTCTGGAGGTGACTGGAACAGCAGCATTTCATTCTATATCGCTCCACCCACCCTTTTATTACTTCCTGTCCCTCTACCTCATTGATTAAGAATACTTTCTATTTAGTAACCAGTGTTTCTTTAGCTCTCTGTAAAAATACTGAATCGCACAGTAATTCTTTATTCTTCCTAAAGCTCTTTGGATTTCCTCTGGGGATGTAAGCTCTGCATCAAACAAATAAATGAATAAATACAGCAACAATAAAAAAAGGGTTGCTAGTATTTATCCGTGTCCAGCACACACGCTGGCTCGCCGGGTGGTAAATGAACACAGTGACAGAGTTCAATTCTGGGATTTTATTTCAAAGCGAGCCCTCCTGATTTCTTCTCTTTATCACTAAACACATATGTTGCTTGGTTTTAAGCAAAGGGCATCACTCACCATACGCAGGACAAACACAGAATTCTCTTGCTGCAGCAGGCGATGAAACTTGGCGGAATGAGATTTCAGAGGGGAGAAATAAATTTGATTCAGTGTGACAAAATCCTGCTCCAGCAGATGATGGATGACCGCAGTTCTAGACTGGTCCCAGAGCCGGCATTAGGGATCAAACAGGCTCAAAAGACATCAAGAGCTGCAACTGGCAGCTACCTTTATTTTTTCTTGGGAAGGGGGCTTAGGAGGGTTCTCTATCAACGGGAGCTACCTACATATGTATTTTTATTTGTTTCCTATGTTTATAGAGGAACACTAGGGGGCATATTATCAACAAATAGCGATATTTATCGCTGAGTAGGGTTAGCGGCAATATTTGTGTCGCCGTGCATCACAGGTTTTATCGCTGAGATAACGTGCTATTAGCAACGTTTATCTCAAAAGCGATAAAATTCCCGGCGACAGCGGCAAAATCCGTTAATATCGCTGAGAATACAGCGATATTCACGCATTATCGCTAACAGGGTTTTGGAGATATTCGCGCTTAGCGCGAATATTTCCATCGCTATGCCTGTGTTGGTAATAGGCGATAGCGATGTTAGCGACTGCTTTCAGTCGCTAACAGGATGGGTACGCCTACTTTGCATGCCATTAGCGATAAATATCGCTGACATGCAAAGCGGGTCCCAAACCGCTCGCTATCGCCTACAAGCTGTCGCTAACTGCTGTTAGCGACAGCTTGCTAATAGGGCGATAGTATTATCGCCGCTTAGCGGCCAAAAATGGCCGCTAAAGCGGCGAAAATAGCCTATTGCCCCCTTGATAATATGCCCCCTGGTGCGTATTCAGGCTGCTCAGACTTTTTGAAAAGGTGTTGCTATAAGAAGAAGTGAGAGCAGAAAAGATTGGGGGCAGGAAAAGGAACAAGGTATGGTTTCAAAGCATAGCCAATGATGTTGATTCACCAAATATCAGGTTTACTGAATTAAATATATCACTTGCATATTCCCCATATTAGGTGATGCACGAAGAAGGGCCACTTGATCTTTTAACACCAGTGACATCATTGGTTACAACACCACAACAAAAAGAGACAAATCACAATAAAAGTAGGTAAAGAGGTATTTTAGTTATGCTCCTTATATTAAATAGGTTGGTTACTGATATGCCAGAAGCATAGCGATCGCATACCCAGGAACAGTCATGATATGCCCTAGTACACCCTGTGTGCCAAATTTTCACTCGTGTCTCATCCATGAGCACAAGGTTTGGATGGGCTGTGGCGTAGCAGTGGAGGATGCTTAGGGGCATGCTGTTAGGTGGATGGAAAGATAAAGCAATACATCTTCTCACCCATTCCCCAGCCCTCTTCTAAGGTCCCTATGAATTGTTGTGGTGTCAAAGGATAGAAGATAAAAGCCACTCCATGACTTGACATGGTGGTGAGGGGTAGAAAAGAAAAGTCACTTCATGGCTTGAAGTGGAGTCAAAAGGTAGAAGACATAAGTCACTTAATGAATTGATGCTGTGTCCTAGGGTAGAAGACAAAAGCCTCTCCATGACTTGATGTGATGACAAAGAGTAGAAGATAAAAAACACCTCATGAATTGACATGATATAGAAGGGTAGAAGGTAACAGCCACTTCATGACTGTATGTGGTGTCAAAGGGTAGAAGACAAAAAGTTACTTCACAATTTAACATGGTGATGAAGGGTAGTAGACAAAAGCCATTTCATAAATGGATGTGATAAAGAAAAGTAGAAGGTAACAGCCACTTCATGACTTGACATGGTGTCAAAGGGTAGAAGACAAAAGTAACTTCACAACGTCATATGGTGATGAAGCGTAGAAGACAAAAGCCAGTTCATAACTTGATGTGGTATAAAAAGTTAGAAGATCACAGTCACTTCATGACTTGATGTGATGACCAAGAGTAAAAGATAAAACTCACCTCACGGACGGACATTATGTAGAAGGGTGTAGGATAAAATCCACCTCATGACTTTATGTGGTGCCAAAGGGTAGAAGACAAAAGTCCCTTTACAACTTAACATGGTGATGAATGGTAGAAGACAAAAGCCATTTCATAACTTGATGTGGTATAGAAACGTAGAAGATAACAGTCACCTCACGACTTGATGTGGTGTCAAAGAGTAGACGACAAAAGTCACTTCATGACTTGATGTGGTATTGTATGGTAGAAGATAAAAGCTTCATCATGACTATATGCAACGAAGGGTATAGATAAAAGCCACTTCATGAATTAACATAGTGTCAAGGGTAGTAGCACTGCTTGTCTTTCTCCTTGGGCCCCACAATAAGAAATAGAAAGCTGATGAAGATGCAGTGGCAGAAATTGCACAAAGGAAACCTTATTCTTAGAGCCTTCTGCGCTCTATTGGTTATTGACTTTTGCACCAATCTGGCATACTCTTTACCTAAAGGGAGCTGTGAAAGGGGGGCCAGGATTAAGAACAGGCAGAAGTAGAAGGTGCTTCCCAGAGCGAGGAACTTGGTGGAAGAAAACAGAGTGAATGGAATGTAAGTTATATTATGCAGGGGTGTGCAAAGTTGCAAAATCCATTGACTTGAAACTTTGCACATTTTGCAGGCATCACTAAGTATGAAGTTTTAAAAAATAAAGAAGGGGAAGCTTAAGAGGCTGTTGATGTGCTGGAGATATTTTCCCACTGCTATAAGGATCCACAAGGGGCAGTCCAAGACTGGAAAGCAAAAAAAGCCTTGCCAAACATTTTCAAACCAGCCCCACATATATGCCCTATGTTAGGGCAATAGGAGCATGGTTGAGTCCTGGCATACCAACCTATGCTGAAAGCAGTCCCCTAGCCTAACGCCCATCAGAGTGGCAGAATAGCAGCATAGCCCTGGGTTTAGAAAGTATTCATTTAGATGCTCCATTCCTGCCCTTCCCTACATGGTTGAGCCACCTAGTGGAAAGAAAGAAGCCCAGTTGTGCAGGAGACAGTTGGGATATCTTTGGCTTTGTTTAAGTCTGGCAACTTCTCCCATCTTTGCTGATGCAAGGTTGCTCATAATTTGACTGACTTTGCAGGGGAAGGCAAAACCTTTGCCCACTACCAAAGTTCTGTAGGTGGTATTTCTATGATCCCCAACCATAAACTAATGTGTCTACTAGCATGGGTCTGAGGAGGCGTCCTGAGGAGCAAGGAATTAAGTTCATAGAGGTCAGACTGTGTGTTAGGAGGAAGGGATAGAGAGGAATTATGCATGATAAGGTGAGATCCCATTTGCTCCCTCTCCCACACTCCCCATTCACACAAGTTGTAGACAAGGCATGCCTGCGTCCTTACCTCTCCCCCTAACTTATGCCACTAGGGAAGGTAAATATTGAAAGTAAAATTGTGGCCAAGCTAAACGTCTTCACTTTCAGGTTGTGTTTAAACACTCCAAAATTATTTGCACGTTGTTGATTTCAGGAATTCTAAACCCAACTCAAAAGATGCCAATTTACATACAGTGGACCACAGATCCCACTCTAAGTCAATTGGGTGTTTATGATTTTTAATGCTCTATGAGAATACTGTCTCACCACTTTGATCAGGAGGATAGAAATTTCCCATACTGAAAGATTTAACAACTTATGTGATACTAACAGAAATTGCAAAGATAACCCATCATAAAAGTAAAAAAAAATGAATGTCCCACTACATTGGAAAAGGTACAACATCTATGTTTGGAAAAAAAAAATTGGAATTCACAGAAGTATAGGGCAAGAAGATTGCGGATCGCACTGGTCAATTGCTTTTATATTTGCACTTATACTCAGATCAGCACCTATCATTTCACACAACAAAGTCAGGGAAAGACAGCGAAGGTCTCCCTAACCAATCCAATCAGAAAATCGCTTGCTGTCGGTTGCACTGAAGGTAGCCATCCATCTATTCTGAGCACTTCTCTCCATAGTGTAATCTTGTCAGTAGAAACCGTACACTCCTAGCCATACCCACCTGATGGAACCAGGCGAGTATCAAAATATGCAAATGAGTGCAAATGTTTACAGGCTTCCTCAAATGTGTTTTGTATATCTTATCACAGCAAATAAGTAGCAGATGTATTTAAGTAAAGATTAATAGATGGATGGCCTATGACTGTAATGAGTGTGAGTCTTATTGCCAACAGATGTTGAAAGATGAAACAGGTTAACTTGGAGTTTGGGGTGAAAACACAATTTTCATCAATTGTTCTACTCTGGGCTCCAAATCTGAATCCTCTTCCCCACCCCACAATGTTCCAGAGCATCAGGAGAGGGTTTGCACCACTCATGATAAAGTCAGATGCCCATAAAGGCAGAGTCACAGGTGGCCCATGCAGGTGCTGGACCACAATGCCCATATATACAATGCTTCCCGTTTGCATTTATTAAGTAGCGACTCTGTAGGAAGTGCTATTGAAGAAATGCAAAAGGATATGTACTAAATTTGCAATTTCGAGAATAGCAAATAGGAAATGCCATGGCATTCCGGCCTATTAGCAAAATAAAAAGTTTTTTTTCTATTCCTAAATTGCAATTTCCAAATAGGATATTGCAATTTAAGAAATGCAAAGCCAAAGCTGCCTATGGGCTTAAGGCCCCCCTGGAGGCACCCCGAATTTCCTAGTGCACATAGGTCCTAGGGGCATATGTGCGCTTCATGTCACATTAAAAATTGCATTTTTAAATGCGTTTTTTTATTTGTACATGGGTACCATTGACAAGTCGATGGTAATAGCATTGCCTATTGTCCGATTCGAATTTAGGAAACTCTATGTACATGTGCTTTAGAAATCACAAATAGCTAATCCCTATTTGCGATTCATAATTCGATGTCACAATTTGTGATTTCTACTGGGTAGAAATCGCAAATTGCGACCGGTTTTGTCCCTTTGTACATCTGAAAAGGCCATTGAGCATTTCTTAATGGAGTGAAATAGCACTTCAGCCTTTAAGAAATGCTAAATGGTTTCGTACATTTGGGCCTAGGTCTCTGATCCAGGGAATGGGCTATCATCATCAAACCTCAGTGGCAAGCAAACCTCTTGGCAGGCACAGAACGGCATTAGGTGACTCTGTCACAGTTGAGAAGAAGCTTTGGTCCTTGCTCTAATTCCAGAGCTGGTCTCATCCTTACAAACTCTTTGGATTCCATGAAGAAGGAACACACCTTACACAACAGGGTTAGTCCCCCACCATCCCCAGCAGATATTCTCAGAAGCACTCTTAGTTTTAAGGGGTCTATCACTGCTCAGCGATGAGGGCTACTTCAAAGACATTCTTCAAAGATGGATTGATTGCATCTACTGTGTCTTTGAGCACATTTATTTGTTATAATACTCTTCCTCAGCAGCATCACTCAGGAATTTCTGGAATCAAAGATCTGCACAACAACACCTTATCCCCATTATTCCACATTCTTTATTTAAACACAACACATAACATAAAATTCAATTTTGTGATGCAGATGAGGCAGGGATCATATTTACCGGCACGCGTCTGTTATTGGAGTCAGGAGGGCCCATCTGCTCCCATCCTTTCTCAAATGCAAATTGTATGAACCTGCTTCAGGTTAAGTAGGACCTTGAGTTCTTTCTTTATCTCACCAGTTTTCAAGAGATATTGGGGCATATTATCAAGACTCGGCGATAAAATTATCGCTGCTTTATCGGCAGGAAACTGCAGATAAAGCGGTGATAATTGGCTTGATAATATGCTCTATGGAATTCCAATCGAAGCTCATGTTAAATGTCCTTCACATCTAACATGAGCTTCGATTGGAATTCCATAGAACATATTATCAAGCCCATTATCCCCACTTTATCGGCAGTTTCCTGCCGATAAAGCAGCGATAATTTTATCGCCGAGTCTTGATAATATGCCCCATTCTTTCTTCAGAGCCTCTACCAAGTGTTTGTCATACAACTCCCATTAAAGAAAACAAGCAAGGAATAATTTGTCTCGAAGAGCACAACATTCATCGTGGAAGGCATAATCGTCTTTTGCTGGTCAAACAAGGTTAGTTCTCTCAGGATCAATGTTCTACATCTTTTTCTCAGAGACAATCCCTTCTGCATGGATGTCCTGCACTCCAGATGTACTTTGCCATCACTAATTGGGCAGCGGGGGATTTGGTTGAACAATGCAATAACAGAGCATGCCTTTGCTCTCTAAGACTTGCTGCGACAATGTTATATGTTTCAGCCAGTCATTTTCTGTAACGTGGACATAGGAACATGAATATCCTATTGTTTTACTGAGGCATAGATCACCGAAAAATAAATGTTTTTCTCTGGTAAGATTTTTCTGCTAAGTGGCCACAGGAAGCCCTTTTCATCTGAATTTAGTAGATATTTTGGGTATCCAGTTGTCAAGTAGAATTTGGTTCCATTGAATCTTTAACTTGGAAGTATTGTATCACCATGAATGCAACATTGTTGCCTCACAATTATTGCAGTCCAAACATTTTTGGGGGGTTTTATCATTCCCTTTGAGATTAGGAAAATGAAAAACTACCGAGCTTGAGATGAACCCGCAAAATGCACCGTTTTTTTACCGATCCATCAACATGTGTCTGGCTACTAAGAGCCAGTTCTCAGCACAATGGAACCTCCCGGTGTATGTGTATTTCATATAGTTTGAAAATGAAATAAAAAATTTAAAAAACTCATAAAATAAATGGATTGCAATACGTTGCATATCAATTTTCTTTCACACAGGGCTTCTGGGTTGTAAAATAATTAACCTTGAATAGGAGGGTAATTAGGACTGCTAGTTCATAAATGCCATTTAATACCATTCTAAATTGTCTCAGGAAAGCCTTAGAACATTTAGTACTCCTAACCACAGCAGAGAGAAGGTGTTGTCTGCAGGAGTTAAAGTGATACACTTTTGTTGTAATCAGATCCCTCAGGTCTGCAGAGAATAGCTGCTAATGGCTTGTGCAGTCATTCGATCGGGGACCATTCTCAGTCACAGCCGAATCAGAATATTGTTGAATTAGTCTTGTGAAGCAATTTATATACTTGATTTTCTAAATGTAATGACTTCAAATTAACGAAGAGTCAAATCAGACACAAAGAGGATCAAATTACTCCCTGCGTCATGTTCTGGTGGCGGCCATTTTGGAGTAGGGTATTCCTCTCACAGTCAGGAATGGCTTCTACAGGTAAGAACAATGGGCGAGGTGGCGGCATTCGACCGACGTCGTTGAGGGTAAATTAATTATTTATTTAATTTGCCCCACTGTCCCACCGTTCTTACCTGCACAATCCGCTCCTGCTCACAGTGGACTGCCAGTGGCAACGGGCTTGTGTCAGTGGAATGTGAGAGGGACCGCCCTTCTCTAAGATGTCGGTTGGGTCATTGCGTTCATTAAGCAGTTATCATGCGCGAGGGGGGACCCTCAGAATGATGAGTGCATTCGTTTTTTTATGCTGCTCAAGCCCTGATCAAGGTCACTTACAAACTTCTCCCCTGCAGTGCACGAGAGGGAACTTCAGCCTGTTCTGAGTACTGCATTCATGGCCCATTTCCACTCAGCGCCTGACACATGGCTTATCAGCTGTGACGCTGGAATCACGCTCCTTTCTTATCATTCACCATAGCAAAATATCTGATGATGTAAGACTTCTGACCAGTGGGCAAAACCCTTCTCTATTTGTTTAATAGAAATACCAGCATTTGTAAAGCACACAGCTACCTCCAGAGAGGTGCCCCGGCGCTGGGGACGTCGGGAAGATTAAGCGAGCTATTGACCAGAGTCACAAGTTGCTGGGCTAACCTGCCGCCAGTGCTGGGGATCGGATCCTGAGCCCCGGTGTTCTGGAGTCAGCCGAACTGGCTGCTGCACCACACCTCTTCCCTTTAGGTGATGTTGATTATCTGAGCTCTGGCAGACAGCTAAAATTCTCAGGGGCATATTACCAACAAGTAGCGATATTTATCGATAAATAGGCGTAGCGACGATTTTTTTATCGCTGCCTATCGCTGGATATGTTAGCGGAGAAAAAATGCTATTAGCAACGTTTTTCTCCATTGTGCTAAAATATCCAGCGATAGCGGCGAAATGCGTGAATATCGCTGAGAATACAGCGATATTCACGCATTAGCGACAAAATGCTCTTAGCCATGTTATCCACCTCCCATTGGATAACATGGCTAAGAACAGGTCTGAGCAGGCGTTAGTTTTTGGCGATAGCGGGAATATTTCCATCGCTATGCCTGCCTTGCTAATAGGCGATAGCGACGTTAGCGACTGCTTTCAGTCGCTAACAGGTTGGGTACGCCCACTTTGCATGTTATTAGCGATAAATATCGCTGACATACAAAGCGGGCCCCAAATCGCTCGCTATCGCCTAAAAACTGTCGCTTACATCAGTTAACGACAGCTTGCTAATAGAGCGATAGAATTATCGCCGCTTAGCGTCTGAAAACGGCCTCTAAACCGGCGATAATTGCCTATCGCCACCCTTGGTAATATGCCCCTCAGTTTTAGGATCTAAAATGGTCGCTAACAGGAAGAGTGGAGGAGGAGAAAAGAAGGATGGAGTGGGGTAGTGAGTATAGGAGGTATCACCAGTCCGAGATATTAAGATAAAATGCAGAGAAAGAGGAATGAAAAAGAGAGCGTTGTGTTTGAGAGTTCCACCTAACAAAGAAAACAGCTAAATAAACTTGAAGACAACGTACTTTTGCTAAAATGGCCAATGACGAGCCTTGGGTTCTCCAAATATGTTAGTTTTTAATGATAAAAAAAGAAACTAGTTAAAAAAGTCTGACAGCTAGTAATGACAGCAATTGGTCAGTCAATACATCTCCTTGAATGTCATCCAGGGTACCCCGATGACATGGACGCTGAATTTTGTATAGGTGTTCAACCATGAACCACTCAGCTAAGGCACGTACAGGTGATTAGGCAGGATGAAGTCTGAAGGCATCAATCCTATTCCCTCTTGAGGAGTTGATACTTTGCCATGTTGTATAGCTGCTGAAGCCCCCACAAGGCAAGTGAGGAAAATCCTAACAGAGCATTTGAAACTGAAGCATCTTTTCTCCATTAGGCCTGAGCATGATATTCTGCTCCACTTGCAGAGTTTGCAGAGTTTTTCCCACTCAGTGCTCGCTTACTTTTTCCCTTGCTCGTGCTCGCCAACGTTGAGTTGGCAAGCGCAACCGAGGAAAATCTTATTCAGATCACCTACCGTGAGATTTCTCAACGCGGGCGTCGCAGATGGCTGCTACCGCTCGAGTTGAGAAACCTTCCGTTCATGTTGAGAAAACTGTCGCTCGAGTAGAAAATCTACTCAAGCAGCAGAAAGTAGCAGAGCCCTCTTGTGCTGCGCATGGTGCAGTTCATGCTGAACAAACACCTGGTGCTAGACACTGCATCAACGGAGCGACCTAACATACTCCCGCTTGAGGAACTCCGCGTAGAGAAGCAGAGTTTTTTGGTCACTCTGTGAACTACGCCCAGGCCTAGTCTCCACATTGGTAAGCTGATCAGTATTTTAAGACGCATTTCATCAGCAGATAGAAGACATAAGCCAATCACTGTGTACACTTGCGGTTGCCATGCACAGAATGCATATTGCCCACTTATCCTGTTTTCAGATGACTTTTTTAGCCTTCCCAACACTTGTTGACTTGTCCACTGCCACTGCAGCTGCTTATATCAACCGGGCACTGAAGTTTTAGAGAACTATGGTAATTTCCAGGCCTTTTGATGAGACAGTCTACACGCCATTAGCTGTAGGAAGTCTTGTTCTGTAGAAAGAAAACAAGCAGTTTCCTGGCTGGTAGGATGTGAAGTCTTGCATTTAACTCATGTTCCTTGGTATGTGTCTGGTGGGACATACTCTGAAAGAACTTGCACTGTCTATTCAGCTCTTTGTCACCTAAATCCCTGCCTTTGTTACTGACATCAATGTCACATAAGTCCATTGGTAACTGCTGCCTACAGCTGAAGGGACTGTGAAGGGACCACATGGTGCAAGAAATTACATGTCCATCAATGTCTTTTCCAGTTTCTCTCCTGATGCCATAAGTTCTACTGAACTGCTCCTTGTCAATCATGTGTCTATCTCTGGAACCGCCTGTTCTAGGTCATCAACCCCATCTCTCTAAAGTGATATTTAAGTTAATGGCTAAAATTTCCGGCTTTTCTTACCTCTGCTTCCATGTTTATTGCAAACAGCAGAGGTTGCTGCTATGTTCAGGTTGGGCTTAGAAAAACTCATACCTTATCGAAGATTTATTTGAGATTTGAGTGGGGAGGAGGCCACTAAAATTAGAAAGATGCAGCTTGTCTCTTTGATGCATGACCATGTTAGTTCACCTTTGAAAGTGGGTCTCAGTATAAAATCTCACTCAGGAATCACCACGCGCTGCATCTCCTGTTCCTTTCCTTTGGACATCAATAGAAACAGGCCATGCTGATGGCAGGAGGACCCAGAAGATGCCACCTGTTGACTTCCTTCAGACTCATCCTTTTGGATGAAAAAACATGGAGCAAAAGAGGTGTCCTCTTTGATGTTTGCGGAAGTACTTTAGCCAATTATTTCTCTCTTCCTGGTGATGGGGACACATTCATCAGATCAGATCCATAGTTCATTTTTCCAACAACAACAGCGCTTGACAGCAAATCCTTCATTGTGGTTGATGAAGAGGATGACCCTTTAGGATCAGTCTCCTGATCATCAGCACACAGTGTGCTCCAGCTCTATCTCCACCTATTGATGGTTTGTTTCCATCTGGGAAGTAATCCCAATTCACCTGAATTCCCAGTTCTCCCACAACTGAAGCATTGTACGAGCTCTGTTAACTCGCAAACTTTGTGGATTTTGTCCAAGTTCATCGGTACACACAGTTTCATGTAAAAACGATCGCGGGAAAATTTTTCCCACTAAAACCTTTTTTTGTTAAGAAAATTCTTGAGCGAATATTTATGGGCCATATGTATCAAGATACCCATTTGCGATTCTCAAATAGCGATTTTTAAGAAATCGCTATTTGAGAATCGCAAATAGGTATGAATGTACAAAATTGCATTATTTTTGCGATTTCTTAAAATTCCTTAATTGCGATTAGCAAATTGCGAATCGCATTTAAGGAATACTTTCCCATTCATTTCTATGGGCCAGGAGGCCCATAGGAATGAATGAGAAGTTATTCTCAATTTGCGATTCGCAATTTGCTAATCGCAAATTGAGAATAATTTCAAGGGTGCAGGGGTGTCCAAACGACACCCTGTTGCACCCCTGACATATGCATGGGTGCACATGTGGCGCACATACATGCCCTAAGGGCATGTATGTGTGTCACATTCACTTTGAAAAATGCAAAAACTTTCATTTTTCAAGAAATTCGCAACTTACCACCAACTAGAAGTTGGTGGTAATTTGCGATTCCTTAAGGACATTTTGCAATTTTTTTTGGCTTCATACATTGCATTTAAGAAATCGCAAAATTTGTATTTCCTTAAATGCAATTGCAAAATAAGGAATCGCAAATTTTGCGATTCCTTATTTTGCACCAGATTTTGCTTAATACATTCCATTTAGCAAATTCGCATTCACAAAGGCCGAAATTCAGCGAATTTCGGCCTTTGCGAATGCGAATTTACTTGATACATATGGCCCTTTGTGAGATATTTATTCTGCTAATAGTAGGTTTGGTGCAGTAAACCTACATTTAGGCCGAAAATGGCTCAGAAATAGAACTCCGAGCAGGCATAAATGGATTTATTGCTGCTTGAAAGTACACAGCTGTTCCGAATTATGTAGTAGTAAACCCCATGTTAGAGGTAGGGAGTAGGGGAGAAAGATGTGTTTTGCCTTGAGAGATTGTAGACACTTGGGAACATTCGAAACTCCTCACTGATCCTTCCCATCTTAGAAGAGGCTGTCGTAACTCCTCCACTGGGAAAAAAAATCATGTGTATTAAAAAAAAACTCTGTTCTAGACTAATCAGTCATTGCAGACATTACTGGATGGCAGTGCTTCACTAAGTACTTTTTATCTGTTTTTAAGCCCAGAACAATCCAAAAATGTTCAAGAAAACGATCCAGAATATTTTACAAAGCTTTCAAAGTGTTCTTAAGTGATTGATGTGCAGTGTTACACCTACATGAGTGCTTACCTGAATTTCCTGTTTAAATTTGGGCTCCAACAAATAGTATTGGTTGGCCATGTTATGTATGCTTGTATCCATTTATGTATGTGGTATTTCTATAGCGCAAACCTAGCCAAAAGGCAGTGAAGTGCTGTACCGGGTCAAAGAGCATCATAAAGTCCACAAGTAATAACATGGGTAGCAGGTTTGTGGACAATCAATACATTGCGATGCAGTGTACTTTAAAGAGGTGAGCCTTCCCTAAAAGGGTGCAGCATTCAGGTGGTCCTGATGGATATGGAAATGTTCCAGATCCTGGGGGTATAAATGGAAACGGCCTTCTGTTCTAATCTTGGAGATGAAACCCACAAGATAAGAGGATTGCGACTGGCACCATCCAGTGTTTAATTTTTAAAACACATAAGTGCCAGGGCCCTTGTCGGGAGACCACTGCAGCTTGTACCACATATTGCCCCTGGCAACACTGTCATTGATAGGCCCATATTCTGAAAGGTGTCAGGCAATGCATTGTGTGACATTGAGAGCACAGTAGACCCCTATATTCACAGAGATATGGCACTCTCCTCCCCTCTCCCTAGTACAGGCGCTGATTTCAGCTGCAGTGTGCCAGGCACACACCTTTGTGCCACAGTGCTTGGTTGTGTGTGAGTCTAGCAAAGGTTTTGTACAGGAAATACTATGCCTATACAAGTTTAGAAGCTGGTCCTACTTTGGATGTGTGTGAACAGTGCAGCACACATACAAAGTCTGAAAAGCACAGAGAAATGAAGAATGTCCTTGTTTAACGCCTGCTTTTCAGCTGCATTCATTTTTGGCATTAAACCCTTCCTACCAATGTTAGTGAATAGGGTTTAGCAGCAGAAAGCCTAGGTGGTTGGATGGGAATGCCCATGTATCACCTATGTAACAATCCCTTGACGCAAAGTAATGCAAAGCAGTGTTTTGTGCTCCTTTGCATTGCTCTTACATACAAACCAACGGTAATACCAATTAGCGTTGGTTTGTAAACCCCAAAACAGGTTTAGTGTTGGGTTTGCATTGAAAAAGTAACACTAACCCGACGCTAAACCTTTAAGAATCCAGGCCATGGCATCAACACAACTACTAACCATCTCACTCCTACAAGAGTGACAATTTAGACTATTATATGCCTCCAACGCTATAAGAATGTCTTGGGCTGCAGGTAATAGTAGTGTTTTGTGTTTATTGAAACAATAAACAACTGTTGTGCTCATCTCTAAATTAGACAGGCAGCGCCACCATGTGGCAGGCTGCCATGAGCACCGGTGTTGACAATTAAGTGCAGGTGCCAATCACGGGAAACCAACGGTTCAAATTAAGCACTGCTGGCAACCCACTAACATTTGACTTTGTTTATCGTTGCCCCAGACTCATAGTCCAAAAATCTTCTGCATGAAAATATTTCAAATTCCAAAAACAGTGAAGTACATTGTTGGAAGTGTTTTGCAGTTTTATTTATATGGCATCCAACATTGTTGGAATGAACACTGTGGGCGAAGAGTGGAGAGTTTACAGTCCCTACCACTGAAATAAAACAATTTATGGAAAAAATGTGAGGGGCTCTGCTTCAGAGGAAAAACCTGCGAATGAGGTAAGTAATGCATCAACACTGACAGAGGGTTGCAAGCAGGGGCTACCATACACCCCTGGGGCATGTCAGTAAACAGGAGATACATATGCATTCCTTTTGGTAATTGGGATTGCACTGGTGCACATTTTATGCTTGTGCAATCCTTGAGGGTTTCCCTCATTTGCATCAGGACATGCTAATGAGGGAATCACTTTGCTTTGCACCTGGGCTGTGCTACAGATCTGATCATATGGGTAAACAGGCTGCCTCAAGGTGCATTTATTGTGCACCACATACAATGTGGCACACAGTCAATGCACACCACCAGCGGTGGTCCTTTGAAGGGAGGTACAGGCGTGTCATGCATTCAGTGGTGTAGCTAGACCTTTTGCCCCGCGGCGGCCACATGTAGGAGCTGGGGGGAGTGCTGGCGATTCCTGCATTTGCTGCACCGCAACGGCTGCAGGTAAGAATGGGGGGCGCAACTGTCCCCAAAACTCGTGCCGCTGGGGCAGACCACTCCTCTCTTGCTACGCCACTGCAGGCATTTCCCACAGGCATGTGTACTCACACTTTACTACCGCCTGCGGATGCATCTCTAGCTCATCTGAAAAAGCAATCCAGTCACATTGAATTAAAAGCAAGCTGGCAGTAGCAACCCTCTACCCTGCTCCCATGATGCCCTATCACAGTGCAGGCAGGAGTTAGCAAGTTCACTGGGGACAGGGCATTTTATTTTAACAATATGGCTCATAGGCCTGGTAGTATGGCCTCTGCTGCATGTGTGAATGACTGAAGACTTGCATACATGTATTTATCTGTTAGTACCACACATATCAAGATAAATATGGCCCAATAAAATATTTTAAGCATGTGACTTAGTAAATGTGCATTAAAACATTTATTATTACAGTGCAAAGGTCACAGTTGATAGAATCATCAAAGTACACTTTAACTAATGAGTAATTTCTGCCAACTGCTTTACTTCTATGTCCTTCTTTGTAGCAAACTACACGGATAAATGTCTGAGACCATCCTCCCAATGTGTCATTAATGAGACTATATCTGCAAGGATTTCACCTCTTGTGCTCTTGGTCAGCTTAAAATGCATTATTCATAATTCAGATACATGAAAAACAGTATGACATAAACCATATATGCAGATAGGCACCTAGTACCTACTTACCTTAGTTAGTAAACTTTTGCGGGAGGGACATCATGAGTAAATTTCCCCGTTTTCAGTTCTTATTGATTTTATAGATAAGTTCAGACAGAAAACCATCTATTTTCTGTCTGTATTTATTTTTAAATATGGAAAAATAAGGAAAATAGCTATTCTTTTGAGTGAACTTTGGAAGTGTCAATTGTGATTGCTAGGGCTACAGCTGTTGAGACCCAAACTGGTCAATATCACTGCAATCAAACACCTACTCTACATATCAACTGCACCCACCCTACGGATAATCTGCTGAAACAGGAAACAAACTTCAGCTAGTGACGTAGTCCTCAAGACTACGGGGCCGATTGTATTCTTGGCGGTAAGGATACTCTGTTGCAAAGGCGATGGAGTATTCTTACCACCAAGAATGCAGTCCAACCGCCGAATTTAGGGGAGAGGATGCAGCCTTATGGCTAGAGCGGTCGACCTCGAAGCTGGGGAACAGGGTTCGAAACTTGGCAACAACGCTCAGCATCCTGTGATTCTGGGCAAATCACTAGGGGCCAGATGTAGGAGGCCATTTACCGACCGGTAACGGCCGATTTCGGCCGTTATCGACCGGTAAATGGGTATTTGGTATGTAGGGGGCCATTTTTACAGATTCGGTAAATTTACCGAATCGGTAAATTTCCGATTCTGTAAAATACCGAATCGGTATTTTTACCGATTCGGTAACGGCCAGATGTAGGTGGGACTCTTCAGAGTCCCTAAAGCCTTACAGATTCGGTATTTTACCACCCAATCCAATTGGGTGGTAAAATACCGAATTCAGGTGTGCATGCACATGTGTGCATGCACACCTAGCCATGTGACAGACAGACATGCCCTTAGGGCATGTCTGTGTGCCACATGGCACACATGCCCGTCTTAGGGGTGCTAGAGGGTGTCAAAGTGACACCCCCTGCACCCTTGCTGAAATCGGTATTTACCGATTCGGTATTGCCCATTGATTCCTATGGGCTTCAAGGCCCATAGGAATCAATGGGCATTACCGAATCGGTATTTACAGAATCGGTAAATACCGAATCTTAACGATTCGGTATTTACCGATTCTGAAACACCTACATACCCCCCCTCTATTTTACCACTTCTTAATTACAGAATCGGTAAAATTCGGTATTTAAGAAGTAGTAAAATAGAATTACCTACATCTAGCCCTTAATCTCCCCGTGCCTAACAAAAAAGAAAATTAATGTGTCCGTCTGTAACAAAACTGGTGTTCATGATACCTGAAATCTTTGGGTCTAGTTTGCGCTATATAAAACTCTAAAAATAAACAAATTTAAAATGAGGGCTAATCACAGGTTTAATCATGGCAAAACTACTCTGCTTCTGCCATGAATAATCCCCTCTGACAATCCCGTAGAGTAAGGGCCATTGGAGGCTGACCCGCCATTCCGCCCACCTAATTTAGATGGCAGAATGACAGATCAGTTTTCACTGCCCGTCCCCACCACAAAAACCCTGGGGGTGAGGGGCAGTGTCGGTAAGGGGCAGTGAACTGCTTAATGCTCCCCTCACCATGGAAGAGGAGTCCACGGGAGAAGAGCCCTGTACCAAACAGAAAAATGCATTGACCAGAACCGCCTTGACTGAGGTTCCTGCCAATGCTTTGTAAATGACTGCCCCCTTGGCAGTCATTAATAATTCTGGTGGGCATTCCTCCAACACACGACAGGGTAATAAACTCCATTGACCAGGCAGAACAACAGGACATCCTCCTCTATATAAACGAGGCCCTAAGGCTTGAAAGTACCTAAATCTGACAGCGCTGCAAGGCCACATGAATACTAATAGAACACTATGAAATTCTTGGTTAACATAACTGTTAGAAATGGGGGGGCATATTATCAACGGCCAGCGATAATTATCGCTGGCCCTGCTTAGCGATAATTTTATTATCGCAGGCTATCTCTGGAATTTATCGCCCTGGTAGTGCGTTATTAACAACACGTTTCTCCAGGGTGATAAAAATACCAGCAATAGCGAGGTTATCGCCGTTTTGCATTGAACATCGCTGGTTTTCCAGCGATGTTCCCTGCAAAACGGCGATAACGTTGCTGATACGACCCACAGGGTCATATCAGCATAATCAACCCCAATGTTGTGGATAGGTAAGTCTGCAATTTTGCAGACGTTAGTTTTTGGAGAAAACAGGGGTTTTCTCCAAAAACGAACATGTGCTAAAATGCTGGGGCACCCTTGTAAATGTTGCGATGTGAACGTCAGCGATATTTGCAAGGTTTTCCATCTGGGGTACGCCCAGGGATGCCCACTTTGCATCTCATTAGAGATGCAAAGGGAGGCGTTGGGAAAAAGGGTGCTAACATGCGATTATGCAAGTATGTAAGTAAGTAAGTAAGTAAATTCTTTATTGTTTGATTATTTAAAATCTTACAATATTTCCAATACACAATCATTTTCAGTTTATATAGTACGATACAGTAAAAATTAAAATAGACAATTTTGTCCTTAAAGTTGAGATGCTTGGGTCTTAAAAACAGTAATAAAATTTAAAAATTCTTTATTTATTTAAATTTTTTTTTTTTTTCTTAAAAGCTTTTTTCCTCATCTATTTTTCTAGTTCAGTAGTTATTATCTTTAAAAATTTTACTAAGGCAACGTTCATGACTATATCATTTGGATGAAGACAAATTTTCAGTGCCTGCCTGCATGTTCTTATACCCCGGAGATTGAGGTGAGGTTTGAGTAATGCACATCTTTCCCTACGTAGTCCAGGACAGATACATAGGAGGTGGACAATATTTTCTTCTCCACCTTTGCAAAGTCTGCACAATAGACTGGAGTTAGTTTTTTTCCATGGCACAGCGTGACTAAGGCCTGGCAGAATTCCAAATCTTGCGTTCATAAAGCATTGTTTACTTCTTTCGGACCATGGTATCTCCAGGTATTCTTGCACTTTCTTTTTTCATATCCATTTATTACTGTCCACAAGTGTTTTCTTTTTGCCAGCACGTTTTTGTCATGTAGAAGTGATAGGTAGTTGGTTGTTCGATTCACTATTTTTTTTAATGATCCATTGTTTATCGTATTGTTCCATATGGGCATCAGCGAGAACTCTTCTAATGCCTCGTGAAGATATCTCCAAGCAAGTGATTTTTTATTATTTTTTACTTCTTGCCAGAGTATTTGTGAAATTTGATTGTCATGGTCATTCTTAAACCTATACCACATTTTAATAAACTGACCTTTTCTTGCTAACTCTTGATTGTTCAAACTGAATTCCAGTCTCATTTGTGCTGGAGAAGCATTGTTTGGGAGGTGGAAGAGAGATCGATATACTTTAGAAAGTACCTTATTAATTAGTTCCGCATCCGTACCCATTAGTGCCTCACTTCCATATGTAATAGTTGGGAGCAATTTAGCTCCTACGATTTTCAATAGTGGCCCATAAGTTAAATTGAAAGGCAAAAGAGTACTGAGTTCCCCAGGAAAAAGAAAAGAAAGGAAAGCTATGGAGGTATAATAAGGGTGGAACAGACGCAGGGAACAAGGTGTTACCTTATTGGAACTAGGAGACCTCACACACCCAGAAACCTAGGTGTCAGGCTTCATCATTGGTCTCCTGCTCCTCGTCAGACTGGCGCTGCAATGTCCGACGGGCGCCAAAAGGCGCTCTTTGTTGGAGATCTTTTGTTCCAGCCAATAGTTTGAGTGCGTGTGAGGGGTCTGGTGAAGTGTAGTCGTGTAGGTAGGAGTGAGGTTAAAAAGGGTAGGTCAGTCCACAAAGGACTTTTATTCGAGTGGCTGACTCCCTATTTAAAAGGGATTTTTGTGCTATCTTGAATGCTGCTGTTAGTGAGTTGGCTTTTCTTTGGATGTCCTGTTTCTGAAGGAGATAAGTTCCCTTCTGGTCAAACAGTACTCCCAAGTACTTGTACACCTCTATTTGTTCAAGTTGATTGTTTCCCATGTACCATTTATTTTTTTGTCTCACATTTATGTTCCTGGACACCACCATGATTTTTGTTTTGGTTTCATTAATAACCATTCCATTTTCATTTGCATACAAAAGTGTTCTGTTGATTAAACGCTGGAGACCTATTTTATTGTGACTTAGTAGGATCGCATCGTCCGCATACATCAAGTTGGATATCAGCTTATCCCCCAACTTAGGAGGATGTTCATTAAGGTCATCCAGGTTGACTGATAAGTCTTCTAGAAATAGATTAAAAAGGAGGGGGGCCAGTACACATCCCTGTTTCAGCCCTTCCAATGCAGGAATTTCAATTGTTAATGATTGACCATCCCCCATCCTTACTCTTACCCAGGTTTTGTTGCGGAGCAACTGTATAAGATTTAATAGCACAGCTGGGATGCCTTTTTCCAGAAGTTTTTTCCACAATAAGTTTCTTTGCACATAGTCAAAAGCAGACTTAAAATCTACAAAACATAGATATAATGGCAGTTTTATCCTCAATGATTTTTCAATTATTAGCGCTAATGCCATGATGTTTGTCATTGTTCCAAGCCCTTTAATGAAGCCAGTTTGATTCATTGGCAAAATATTGTTTTCTGTTACCCATTCATTTAGTTTGTTTAAGAGTACTCCAGCAAACAGTTTGGCATCTGTGTCTTGTAAGGTAATAAGTCTATAGTTCTCTGCAAGAGACCAATTACCTTTCTTATATATAGGAGAGATTAGAGATCCTCGCCAGGAATCAGGGATTTTTCCCGTCTCTATCACTTCTTTGAACACTTTTACCAAGTACGTCGACCAAAAGTCAGGATTTTCTTTGTATAGGGCAAATGGTATCCCATTGGGGCCTGGCGCCCCATCTTTCTGCTTCTTAATTAATTTTATTAAGTGCACTCTAGCAATTACAAATTGTTCTTGCATCTTGTCGCTAGCTGTACAGCTGTTTTGCATGCTCACAGTGATTTTTGCTGCACCATTGTTGTTTAGATGTTTTTCTAGGAACCTTGCTCATTCTTGTTCTGTTAATGTTGATGAAACTACCAATTTGTTTGGCCGTACTAATTTGTTTATAATTTTCCAGAATTCTCTCGCATTAGCCTGTTTACTTGCATGCAATAGTTTGGACCATAATTCCTGTTTTGCTTGATATTTCTCATTCCATATAAGTTTTTTTAGGTGCTGGTTCAATGTTTTTAAGTTAGTCAGGGTCTCTTCACTAGTCGTTGTGGAATTTAGTTGTCTTCTTATCCTATTCCGTGCTCTTTTTAACTTTGTTATTGTATATGGAAGATTCATATGTGAGTCTTTTTCCTGTGCTTCACGATTCAACCTCATATTGCTTGGGTTACTCCGGGATTGGGGTTTCACTAGTTTTTTAGTAAATTCCACCCACTGGTCAACTGCTGACTCCTTCCTATTTTCAATGAAGCAGCTCCTTATAATATTTCCGACCTTTTCATTCATGCTGTCCTTATTGAAATTAGTCCAAATTAATTTTTTGTAGTTTATCGTTCCAGTATATCCTGGCACAGAATAATATTGTTGATTAATATTGTTTGTAATATTGGTGGTTATTATCTGCTGACAATGGTCACTGTCTTCGACTTTAACCAACCTATAAGAGATCATGTTTTGAAATATATTCAATGAGACCATTGTATAATCAATCCTGGAGCTTGCATTATGGGCTATATATGTGTATGCAGGCGGTCTATCGTCTTTAAATCGACCATTAAGGACTCGCAAACCGAGCGCTTCCATATCCTTGATGAATGTCGTACCTATTTGGTTTCCCCCCTTATTGCTCGTAACTCCTTGAAGCTCTTGCTGCGGTATTGACCATTGTTGGTCCTGGGATTGTGATACATCATCCCTTATAAATGGTATTAATAGGTTCAGATTAAAATCCCCAATCATCACGTAGTCTACTAAAGGATTATTTAGCATTTGTTCCAACAGTATAGTATTAATGGTAGCACATATATCAGTTCTGCTTGCTTTTGTTGGCTGGATGTATACATTGATCAGAATTATTGACCTATCATTTTGCTCAGTATTTTTGTATTTCAATTTTACTATGAGAATGTTTTTACTATTTGTTGCAATTTTTTCATGTTCTGCTTGGAGACTGCAGGAGACAAAAGTTGCTAACCCCCCACTTCATCGACCGTATCTGTGATTTTTGCTTGCATTTTCATAGTAACCTACATAACCATTCAGTGCAAATGGGTGGGGTTCCCAAGTTTCTTGTAGAAATAATATTTGACATGGTATGGGTATACACCTTATATGTGCGTTGGATAGTTTGGACCCTACTCCATTTATGTTCCATGAACACATTCTCAACTCAATTGCTTTTGGTTCGGAGATGGGATTTTTAATCCTTCATTGTTCATCATTGTTATGCAGAGCCTGCACAATCCATTTTTTGTTTATTCCTGATGTGATTTCATTTGCGGAAGGTGGCGGTGCCGCTCCTGATGAACTAATGGATCTACCCCGAGCATTCCTAAGTACAGTTCCTTTTTGTTTGGTAATTTGCTCTGTTTGAACCAGATTTGCCTCTTTAATGAATGGAATTGGATACACTTTCGGGGCCTGCTTTGTAATAACTATCCCCCAGGCCTTAAATGTCGGAATTTCTTTTAAGATTTGCTCTGCTATTGGCATTGAATTAACCGTGACCAGTGTCATTTCTTGAGAGCTGTTCTTATCAGCAATAAATTCGATGGAGTTGATGTCATCGTTCTTGATATTGATTAATGCTGGGATTGATTTGAATAATCTGAGGATGTTCCCTCTATTCAATATATCGTTTCTGCCTCTGGATTCATATTCGGGGTTAAATATCAGTTGAATTTTCTCAGCAACTACTTGATTTTCTTTACATGGTTTTTCCGTTCTTTGATTTGTTTTATATCTAATTGTTTTTTCTCCTTCTCGTTTCTCAATTACTAATTGATCCCAATACGGAGGTTTGATTTTATACTCTACTATTGCTTCTGAGTTCCATCTAGGTACGTCGTTCTTGATTACCCTCAGACATGGCTCTGTGTTTCCATTGTAAAGCTCGTCTTGTTGATTGCAGGATTTACTCATTGTTTTTAGTGACTGAGACATTCCATTCCTATGACCCTGTTTCGAATCGTTCACCTGGGCTTCAACTTTCTCCATTCTATTTTGTTTTTTAACTGGAGGGTTCGTTCTAGCCATCTCATTTAATTTTATTTCAATTTGTTCATTTTAATCCACATTATATAACAGTTGTTCCTGCAATGGTTTTTGTGTGAATATTGAGAATACTTTCTTAGGCTCATTGATGGACAAAGGAGAACTTTTTGTTTCCTTACTTGGTTCTTCTTGTTGCAATACTTTATTTTTTGTTATACCATTAGGTTTTATTGTTTCCTCATGTTCCTGCTGACTAGACTTTATTGTTTCCTCGTTTTTCTGTTGGCTAGACTTTTGATTTTTCCTTGCTTTGCGTAGTTTTTTCTTTTGCCTTTTTGACATGGTATAACCGTATGAATCTTGTCTCTTACAATCATATTCTCCTATTCCTGCTGTATTTATATCTTCTTCGTGCATTTCATTCCTTTGATTGATTTCAGATAAAAGGTCACTTACATCTTGTGTTTCTTCTTTGTCCTCTGATAATCTCACTATTACTTTTTCTTCTTTGTTCGTTTTAGAGGTGGTATTGTCATCCTCCATATTAACTATATCCATATCTTTATATTTCCTTGTACCCACTTCCTGCCCAGTTTCTTTCTTCAGAGCATTTTGTGTGTCCTCTATTATAGTATGCAAGACCACCGGTATTGCTGCAAGTTTCTCCAATAGAGGGGAGCAGATACATTCCATGTCTGTTTTTTGTTTATCATTTTGGACTCTGATTATCATATTATTAAGCTGCGCGAGTTTGTTATCTATCCCTGCAACTGCTGTTGCCATCATTGTGAGGAGATCAATCTGAATGTCCATCTTGTTCGATTGATAATTTAATGCCTCTAGGGTTAGCGTTGATGTTTGAAAGAATAGGTCCCATTTTACTCCGACAGTTGGCATGTCTGTTCCAATTGGGTTGTTTTCAAGAGGAGCTTCATTTATAGGATTTGTTAGAGAAGCAAGGGCTGTCTTATGGATGTTATTTGCCTTTGAGAGCACATTCTCTCTTGTGGTGTTATTTTGCCATGTTTTCAGCTTTTCTTGGTTTCCATAATCATTATTGTGAACCAGTTTATTAATTGGTCCGGTGTGAGTATCATCATTGTATGACTGAGGTTTCTTCCTAATTTCTACATTTACTTCCAATGGTATTACTGTCAGTTTTGATTCCATCATGCTGCTGGCAGTTAGTAGATTTTTTTTTCCTAGCATTTCTGGATCCTTTAAGTTAGCTAGGTCGACATTATTTGAGTCCGGAGTGATGGTTACATTTAGGATATCGTGATCATTAATTTGGAACTCATAGTCCTTCATTTGAAAAACGCAATCTCCTTTTAGGGGGGTGCTTTCAATAATTTGCCTCTTGTGTTTTTCAGTTGACATTGGGTTTATTGGCGTTTGTAGATTGTCCTTTTCCATATCCTTATGCATAATAATAAGAGCACCAGTCGGATCTTTCAGGAAGTCAAACTTATCCGGTATTTTTCCTGATTTTGCAAACATTCTAGCTATTGGTGAGATTAAGGTTTGATTTTGTCTTAGAGTACTGGCTTTCACATTTGGCTGCTGTAGTTTCTTGGTACATCTGGCAGTTGTCCCCGCTGTTCTCACTTTGCCGGAGCGCATCCTTACCTTGTGTTTTATCCTGTTTAATCCTTACTGCCCACTATTTATTTCCTTTTCCGGGTCTTCAAGCTCAGGGATAACACAGTTCCAATATTTTACGTTCTTGCAAAAGTGCAGCCTGTGCTCTGCAGCCACAGCATTTATTGTCACCGTGCTTCTCTCACAGCACTCACGCTTGCATTAGACCCACTAGCAGCAAGATTCCCACTTGGATGGTATAGAGTTCCGGGGAGTTTTTTTTTTTTTTTTTGCAGTGGCGTTATTTTCCCGGCGAGGATCTCTGCGTGTCTCCACACTCGCGCACTCACGCCCAAATACAACAATTAATCCACTAGCCCTCTAACTCACAATTTCTTGATCTTTTCGTCCTCTCTCTGGGCGAGCTTGCCCCTGGTATTAGAGCTTATCGCAAGGAAGTGAGTTTGTAAGGGGCCGGGTTGTAAGGTTGCCTCCTCCTAATGACTGCCTTGCATTGCTGCACTTTTGTGCCTTCTATGCCTTCCCCCCCACACCTTGTGGGCGCGCCCTCCCAAGCCCGTCTGCCCTATCGATAAGGGACAGCTGCCGTAAGGAAGGAACAGGTCCAGAGCAGGGAGGTTGGCTAAGCGCTGCAGCACTTAAAACAATAAGGCAGAAAAGCAAGAGTGCTTACCTAGTGCCCAGTGTCCTTGTGTGCTAATAGTCTTATTCACTAGCATTCACCAGCACCAACACACCTCTTTAATTCCTCTGTAGGTCCACAGTACTGTCAAATGATTCAATTGCCTTCAATCGCCTTGGATCAGTATTCGCCTTGTAACAGCAGTCACCTTGGTACAATAGTCCTCCTCCTCCCAGTACACAAGTCCACAGCAGAGCAAGCCGCAGCAAGGCAAGCAGCACAAGCCCTTACTGCTCGCGCTGCTTGCTAGGAAGTCAGGAAGTCAGCTGGTCGACATTGACGGAACTGTGATTCCCGACCACCCAGCAATGCTTATTGGAATGGGGTGCTGCCGGCTAGCTCGTGCCCTGCGGGGAACTGATGCAGCTGCCGAGGGTTGGGCGATTAGGGGGTCAGACCAGCCCCAGCGCCCTCGCCCGCGCCGTCTCCCGGTTCTTGGATGCCAAGCCTGCTCTGGCGCCCTGCTCCTTGACCCCCTAAGGTGTGGGCGCCCGGACGCCTGGACGCCTGGACGCCTAGTGAATGCAGAGGGTGACACAGGTGCAACACCGCAGCAATGTCACTGAGGAGCTGCAGAGCCTGGGGTTTCCGCGGACTCCCGCGGGTCTTGTAGCACGAAAGCCGCGGATCTCTGCGGACTTACTGCGGGTCTGCGGGTCTCTGTGGGGTTACGAGGATCAGGTCCTGCACGGCTTTGGCTGCGGATCAGATCAGATCAGCCCAGCCCTGCGCCACGCCACCGCAGCCGCTCCGCTCCGCTTCGTGACTCTCTGGTCTGACTCGCTGCTCTCGCTCTCGCTGCTTTCTAGAGACACAGAGTAACCGTGTTAGCACCCTCTTGTAAATAGGGTGATAGTTTTATCTCCGGAGACAAAGCCCTTGTAAATATGCCCCGGGGTTTCTAGTTGGCTCGGGTCTGCACCTAAGCCAGGTAAAACTCATCACTCTAGTCAGGGCAAGGGAGTTACACACCTAAGATAACCCCTGCTCACCCCCTTGGTAGCTTGGCAGAGCAGTCAGGCTTATCCCAGAGGCAATCTGTAAAGCGGTTTGCGCAACACACAGACACACACTAGCGACACACTAGGCAAACCACAAAAAGAGACTCTACACAAGGTTAAATAAAAATATCCTTTGTATTGTACATAGAACACTTTAGACCATAATCACATAAATCACTGTGCCATAGGCACCTCATGACGTCACATAGGTTACACAGTCACTTTGCCAATAGGGCAATTGTCACAACAGCACCAGTAGTGCACTAAAGTAAATACTTGTAGAGTGCTGACATCATAAATCCACCATCACTGAACATATAAGCAACTCCTGAGATAGTGCCTATGATCCTGACCAATGCAAGGCATACATGACATACATCATCACATCACAGTCTGAGCTGGCACAGCATATATATACTGTAAACCCCACATGGGTCATCAGGGTGGTGCCAACTTATGCCTATCCCCACATCAGAGCATAAAAGGCAGTAGTTTATACCGTTGTCACCACACACTTGCTACGGTAGTCAATACCAAACCATAGGGCACTGCACCCCAACAACTATCTGGCCGGTGCTCTGACAGACTCAGCCAGACCGGGACCTCCGGGGAAACATCCTTTACAACGCAACGTTTACAACGCACTACCATTACGACGCAACTTTTACAACGCAAGTCATTACAACGAATTGCGCTGGAGGGCGCACTAGGATAGGGAATAGTTTAATTACTATCCAACACCTTCCCTACTATCCATGGGGACAGGAGTTGGAATAGTAAATTAAACCATTCACTATCCAGCGCCCCCCAACGCAAGTCGTTGTAACGACTTGCGTTGTAAAACCTGCATCGTAATGGCATGCGTTGTAAAAGCATGCGTTGTAACGTCATACATCCGACCTCCGTGGAGGCTTCCTTTCCATTCAGCTGCTGAGCCAGAAATGCCTAAGGACACCAGCGTTGGGGTAGGGTGCACACACTCTCTAAGTCAGCAGGGGAACTACCTTGGTCCCCCTGTATGGAAAAAGAATCGCCCAAGGCAGCGGCCCACGATCATGCGTTGCAGCTGCCTAGCAAAGGCGGTGAAGGTTAATGGCTCTGCACCGGCCCCTTCCGGCTGGGACGGCAGGTGTGGTGAGTTACTCATCCACCAGCCTCAAACTGCACTGGCTCCTGTGCTGCAGCGGCAGGACATTGAACAACGTTCTCCTCAGCCCGGCCTTCCACAGTGGCTGGACCTGCCCACAGTGATATTGGCGTTGCTAGGCCTTCAGCACCCAGGGCTCGCATTATGCTAGAGGCCCAGAGAAGCCTTTCAGCCCAAAGTTGCAGTGCTTCACTCTTAGGCTCTGAGAATGACGAGGAAAGCACCCCCCAGCGCTCTACACCCGCTGTTAAAATCACTGGGTGAAAAGCACAGCACTCACCACGCACTGTTTCAAATCACCCAGGGCAAGCCACACTGCGCTGGGAGATCACTGGGGGTACCAACAACAGGGCGCAGGCAGGACAGTATAAGGTTCTAGGTAACAACAGCAGCAGTCCTTCTCTCCATCCAGCAGGCAGTAGGTCAGCACACTGAATAATCCAGTTCAATGGCAGTTCCTCCTGGCAGTCTGTAGAGCCAGCAGCATCTGTTACAGTCCCACAAAAAATGGTAATAGCATGTAATAGCGTGCTATTTTACGAGTCCCTGACTCACAAAATAGCATTTGCAACTCTCGCTATTAGGAAGGGGTGTCCCTTCCTAATTGCGAGTCAACATGCTATGTACTAGTGTTTCGCAGTTTATCACCTACTTCAAGTAGGTGGAAAACCACTCGCAAAGGTGAAGGGGTCTCCGTGCGGGCACCCTTCCCCATTGTGAGTATGTTGGAAAATACTTTTTAAGAGCAGGCAGTGGTCCCAGAGACCACTGACTGCCCTTAAAAAAGTTATACTGAAAGGTTTCATTTTTCTTTTTTAAATGCATCCCTTTTTTCTTTAAGAATAGGTTTTCTTTTAGTGCGATTTTACAATTGCAGACAGCCACTCGTCTGGTACTATACCCTACTTAAAGGAACAATTAAATAGAATAGCAACACAATTCACAATCACAGATAGCAACTGCTTATTAACTCTGGTAGGACAGATTTCTACTGTTGAAGCCATGGGTTTGACAGTGGCTATGATGTTGATGACCTGATTGGTGGACATTTTATTAAAGCATGGGTGTATAATAAAGGGGCAGGGGAGAGGGGAGGTCACAAATCCCATATCTTCTTCTTTAGCTTCTGAATTAATCTGGAGTCTCTCTTTGTAGTGAATAGTTTGGAAAGCTGAACACACATTTCTTGTTAGCAGCAGAGTATTTGTGTTTGAAGATGTGGGCACTCATAACAGCTCTTGTTGGGCACATGTAGTATGCGTAGCGCATACTAATTGTTTGTGTTGTGTATGTGCTATTTACGTATTTACTTCACTATTTGCTTATGTAAAGTTATTTTTTCTCTTGACAGTATCTTAGGGGCCGATTACGATGGCGGGAAGCCCCCCATCGCCAGGCCGGCGGACTTCCCACCATCACCCTGAATATTCCCACCGCCAAATTAGGATGGCGGTGGGAATGGGAAAGGTACCGCGGCGGACGGAAAGACCGTCCGCCATGGTCCCACAAGGCGGTCCTTTTCCGCCCACCTTGCGGGACAAAGCACTATGGGGCAATGGCGGCGGTGCCGTGCAGGCACGGCCGTATGCATTTGCATGCCTGTCTTTTTGGGCGGAGATTCCGCTGCAAAAAGACAGGCGGTGAATGCCTTTGGGGGCCCGTTGAGGGCCCCCGAGGCTGGATGTTGGGTTGCTGCACATGGGGGGTACCTATGGTACCCCCTACATATGCATGTACAAGGTGGCAGGCACCGCACGGTGCCTGTCACGTGGTACATACATATGAACAACATTAATTTTTCCATTGTGGCGGGTGCTGCCACCCGCCGCAATGTAAAAATACAGGATGCGCCCGCCAGTGTGGCGGACACATCCCAATTCATATAGCGGGACCGCCACACCTATGGCATCTGCGATCCACCCGCCATAGTACTCGGCCCCTAAGTCTCCATTTTGTTTCTCTCTCCCTGTTTCTGTTTAAAGAGTGGCAAGATCAGGTGTACAACATATTTTTTGCTGACGTGGGTGTTCATGGATTAGCGTATAGTCTTAGTTGGTAGAATAGCATCCAGTCGACTTCTCATATTCTGTTAAAAAGTTCTGAAGAATTTATCAGCATCTGTGTCTCATAGTACATTTGTTTGAAAGACAGAACAAGCCTCAACATTGTTGAATGATTTGCAACATCTATCTTACTGTGGTGGGGGTTCTCTTTATTTATGATATCTGAGTTCTTTACAGTTTTATGGTCTACATGGTCAGACCATGCTCAAGAAATTGGCTGGCCTGTAGTATAATTTATAAAAGGTGAGACATATATGGCATCTAGAAGATGACAATTGGTACATGGGCTCCTTTTTGGTAAGTGTGAGGTTAGAAATGTCTAGATCCTTGAGAAAACTGGAGGAAGAGGCTCCTCTGAAGCTGGTGTAGCATTTAAGGTTTACAGGTCAGTGCCAATATTTATCAAAATTATATTTTTGCGCCTCTGGATGCTCACAGTCACATTTAGAATATTGTGGTAATCAGTGCTCAATTTGTAAAAGAATGAGTGCAAGTGCCCAAAGATCTGCTCGGAAGCTGAGGCCAGACCTATTAAATTGTGGCATGCTGAACACCAAAGCTGCATAGTTTTGAATCTACCTCATGCCCTTTTAATCCACTACAGACACTCCCTGCCTCTTTATCTCACTCTTGCAGGTTCCTGCTTTCTCCCTGTGTGATGTTTTTTCTGTGTTTCTCTTCCTCACTATCTGAAACTATGCAGAATTACTTCTAAACACAGTGAGATTCCACTGAGTTCCGCGAATGGGCAGAAGTCAGCACGTTGCTCTGCTCATGCTGACTTTTAGAACCGGGAGCGGAAAAATCAGTGCGAGCAGCACCATGCAGCACACCAGAAGGCACTGCTGCTCGAGTTGCTTTTTCTGCCACTTGAGTAGACTTTCTGCTCGAGCAGCAGCTTTCTCGCCGCGAGCAGTCAAGATCGCCTGCTGTGGGAATATCTCTCTTGGCGCCCTCCTTGCGCCTTAACCCCTTCGGTGCTCATGACGAGCTGAGCTCGTCATGACCACACCCGTTTTTATTGCTGTCCAGCACAGCAGAGGAACGATTCCAGCAGCCATGTGGTTAAAAACTCACCAGGGAATGCCACTTCTTGATTGCCAACTTACGTTGGTGAGCCGGGCATGAGAAAAAACTCTGCCACTCAGTAGTTGGTGAAGGTTGGCCGGAACTCTGCATTACAAGCATAACAAAAAGTGGCTGAAACTCCACCATTTCTGCTGGCAGCGCGCAATCTATCACACATCCTTAGTGCTTTTCCCTCTCTTGGGAAATGTTTGAAAAGTAAAAATAAGTGCCGGTCCCAAAAAATGAGTGCCATTGAAGTCCACCGATAACCACCAGCTAACATTTAACACTGGTGGTAATCTATTTCACCTGGTATGTGATAACAGAATTAACCTTGCTAATATTACCCATTGGCTATTGGTCCTTTTCTCCAAAAATCAGATCTTTGGCAGTTTTTCTGAGTCCTCCAAGGCGAAGCTCTGACCAAGGTAAGCACGCCCAAATTAAAAAAATATCGCGCCTGAAACACCCCCTTTCCTAGAAACCCCCCAAATATTTTGGAAATGTTCTCCCTGTACACACTATTTGGGTCCAGTTGACCTCCTTAAAGATCACTTTCTTGCAGACCTCACATAAATTGTAGTTTTATGTCTTCATTCATATTATTAAAACTTAGTACACAGTCGGGTAATACAATTAACACGTAAATCCCGGTGAATAAGGCAAGAAAATATCCTATATTATCTAGACACAAATTGCCAAATAAAGTGGTTTTAAGTGTTTGGAGAGCAGTAGGAGGCTGTTGCCTAGCAACACAGCAGGCTCCTCACCTAGGCAGTCGCACATTCCCCCATCTTTCGTTGCTCAGGTTTCAGCAGAGCTGCACTGGTGAAAAGTACTCACTTTTATTATTCCATTGTTCTAGGTACGGGCGAAAGATTTAAGAAAAAGAAGGAGAGAAATAGATAGATATTGAGAGAGAAAGCAAAATAAACAGGGTAGCGAAGGAGGAGGAAGAAGGAGAAAAGAAGTACAGGGATCTGAGAGTGGGTCAAGGTTAGAGATTACTAGAGAGTGAGGCATAGGGGAGGGGCTGGAGGGAGATAAGTGAGGGAGGGAGGATCCTGCAAAAGCAAAAATATGATACCACCCACGCAATAGCACCGGTGCTAAATGCTTTGTATTACCCTTTCTTCCTTGTTTTATCTTTCCTGGCGGATTCTGTTTTACAGCAGTAAACTCAGCATCTGTGATCCAGCTGGACTCATCCCAGAAAGAAGATAAGGCTCTGATGATCTTAGGGTGCACCTAAACTACACAATGAGTACCGTGTTACTACTGCATCCTACCTGGGCTATGGTGAGATTCGTGGTTGGTGGTGTCTGATTTGACATCAGCGAGACCACTGACCTGGTTAGTGTGACTGATCTCCCCCGTGCAGCCCCATCACTAAGTGCTTCCCTCTGAACTCTCCGTTTTGCTGACCACTGCTGGGTGTTCGAGGCCCTCCTCCACACCCGCAGGCTCCTGCCTGTGCCTCATCCCCGGTGCTCCAGTGGGCGAGCACTCTGCTCTTCTGCTGTTCAGCCTCTCTTGGCTTTTCTGTGCCCTCTTTTCTTTCATTTCTCTTTTCACTCTCTGCTCAATCTGCGCTCTTTTCTCTATTTTTTTCCTCTTTTTTGTCTCCTCTCTCTGTTCTCTTCTCGATCCACGCCACTGCTGCCCCCGCGGCCCTCCCCCTCCAGTGTGTCCTTCCCGCTCCTGCCTCCCAGCTGACCGCCCTCCCCCGAACCCTACTTAATGGCGTCCTCTGTGCGGCAATGTTGGACAGGCCGCATGGTCGGGCTGTCCCCCCTCCCCGCAACGGGACCCGGACCCTGGCTCTCCCTGAATCCCCAACCAGAGTCCCCGGCGACCACCCGAAGTAACCTGCAACCCCTCCACCACAAGACACCAGCTCCGGACCCAGCTGGCCCGGGTCACCATCCGCACCCCGGCCTCGGCCCAGCCGCCATTTTGGGGTACTACAGCACGAGGCCGCGTGGCCTCAACTCGACCCTAACCCTGGGCCCGGCCGGCCCCGACATCGAGGCACCAACCTCCTCCCAGGAGGCAGAGTGACCACTTGGCGAGTCAATGGGAGAAGGAATCGTCAACGGCTCTCCTCCGCCAGGTGTCGATCACCCCAGGCCGCCCTGGGCGCTGGCTCCACCCCCCTGCTGGGTGTCTGGACTCCCTCATCCCGGACCTCCCGGCCCCCAGGCGCGAGGGTCCGGACATCAAAGGGGACCAGACCTATAACTGGGGCAGGGCCAGACCAGGAAGGCAGTTGTATCCTGGAGTCGAGAGACCCGAGAAGAACTCATCCGCGACTGGCCTGCTGGCGCTGCCGCGGCCCTCTGCCTCGTGAAACCATCGTCTTGGCCTGCTGGCGCTGCCGCGGCCCTCTGCCTCGTGAAACCATCGTCTTGGCCTGCTGCCGCTGCCGCGGCCCTCTGCCTCGTGAAACCATCGTCTTGGCCTGCTGGCGCTGCCGCGGCCCTCTGCCTCGTGAAACCATCGTCTTGGCCTGCTGGCGCTGCCGCGGCCCTCTGCCTCGTGAAACCATCGTCTTGGCCTGCTGGCGCTGCCGCGGCCCGCTGCCTCGTGAAAACCATCGTCTTGGCCTGCTGGCGCTGCCGCGGCCCTCTGCCTCGTGAAACCATCGTCTTGGCCTGCTGGCGCTGCCGCGGCCCGACTTGCAGACTCGCCAGCCTCGAGGATTGTGAGCTCACCTCTTGCCACCTCCTGTACCGACCCGGTACCAAGACTGTCCCGCTACCCCCTTTTTCCCTACAGAGACTAGAAGTGAGAGGACCCTCGGGTCCGATATATCCTGTATCGCCAATATCCGTGCCCTACAAACCTTATATAAAAGTATTGAACTCAACCTGGTGTGGTGGCTGTTTGTGGGGAGGGAGGTGACATATCTGTACAATCGCCGGAGGTGGTCCTCATCGGGGACCTCTCCCTCAGTAGACGGCCGACCCTCAGGGTCCCCGTCTAACATTGGTGGCCAGCGGCGCGATCCGAACCTACGCATAATAGTACAGAGAGTCACTCTCCCCACGACACACAACCACCATGACAACAGAGAGCGGAACAACGGAAAAATTCCAGATGGAAAAATTGGAAGACTACAACCACCGGGAACTGAAGCAATATTGCATAGAACTTGGCCTTCCAACCACAGGTCTGAGCACAAAGGAAGACTTCAAACGAGCCCTAGAAGCTTGGGCAGAAACGGGTACGGCCGTACCCCGAACACGAACAACCGAAACGGGCCCCGCACCAATTGAAGAAAGAAGAGCGGGTCTCTCCCTGGAAGAGATCCAAGAAAGAGAAAAAAGCAGACTCCACGAATTAGAACTGGCCCGACTTCGCTTGGATGGAGAACTCAAACTGGCGGAACAAAAAATAACTCTGGAACACTTACGGCTCCGAGAGGAGCGAGAAGAGAAGCAAAAACAGAGAGAGCTAGAGGAAAAGAAACTAGCGTACGAACATGAGCGCAATCTCAAGGAACTGGAAATCCAGAAACAGAATAAAGAACTCGGGTTCCCCGAACGACCGACCCTGCCTGCCTCTACCGAGCCCAAGGTTCACATCCCAAAAGATGTCATCCGGGAATACTACAAGAACGATGATATACAGCAGTGGTTTAAAGCCTATGAGGTGGCCATGACCTCCCACCGGATTCCCCGGAGCGACTGGGGAGCCGGGTTATGGGGGAGGTTTGTCAACGAAGGGCGGGACGCCCTGCTGCAACTCCCGGACCATCTGATGACATCCTACGACCACATGAAGGCCGCCCTCCTCACTCGATACGGGCTCACACCCGAGATGTACCGCCAGCGGTTCCGCGACTGCAAACGGATTCCGGGTACGACTTGGGTGGAGTACGTGAACTTCTTTAGTCGAGCCTTCGAAGGGTGGATCAAGGGCAACAAAGTGACCACCTACGAACAACTTTTTGACCTTATCGTATGGGAGCACCAGTCTAACAACTGCTTCGTGGAACTCCGGCAACACCTCTTGGACAGTAAACTAACCGAACCTCGACAACTCGCCGCCGAAGCCGACCGGTGGGAAAGCACCCGAGTTGGCCGGAACGGACCCAGCGAATCATCCAGACCGTACCCAGGGCCCCATCGCCCCCGGGGAGGAGGAGGAGGGGGCCAGGGTCGGGGGAGAGACCCCGGCCCCTTGTCACCCACAAGCAGCCCCTCGACCCCGGCCGGCCGAGGGAGCCCGGCCATCCGGGCCGGTTTCCGGGCCAACGTTATGTGCCACAGATGCCAGCGACCCGGCCACTACGCCAGTGATCCCAACTGCCCAAAGAATCCGAACACTACCCCCCGCCAGGTCGCAGCGGCCGCCCTAGGGGAAGAACTAATCCCGGACGACCAAGAAGAGTACGAGACCGACCCCTCTGAGTGGGCACCAGCCGCCATGGCGCTGGTCTGCTTGGGGGAGAGAGAGATGATTCCGCGGGCCCCCCTCCCCGCCAACACGCAGAAGTACAGCCAGTGGGTCAACATTAATGGCCGCCGGGCGGAAGCCCTCCGCGACACCGGGGCCAGTGTAACGGCGGTCCGACGCCACCTTGTCACTCCAGACCAAATCCTGCCGAACATTCTTTGCCCTGTCCGATCAGCAGACAACTCCGAAAGTCTGTGTCGCATGGCCTGCGTCCCCTTCGAGTGGGGAGGAGTAACAGGGATGTTAAAGGTAACTGTCCGCGATGATGCCCCCGTGGATTGCCTCCTAGGAAACGACCTCGAAAGCTCTCCCTGGGCAGCCGTCGAACGGAGAGAACACCTGGGGATGCTCGGCCTCCCCGAATGGGTCTGCGTCACGACCCGGTCCATGACCGCCCGCGCGGTCCCCAGTCTAGAAGAGCCCGAGTGGCCGGAACCTCCTCCCGCGCTCATCCCAGAGGAGGCCGCCCCAGAAGCCAGTCCCTCGACCCAAACAGAAGAAGGATCCGACCAGCTTCGGGACGTCCCTGACCTGGCACAATGGCGTCAGGAGGGAGGCCCCACTCAGGAACAATTCCGGGCCGAACAGAAAACATGTCCCTCTCTCGAAGGACTCCGGCAGCAAGCCCTGGCCCAGAGCACAGGGGATACCTCGGGGGCCCACTGGATCTACTGGGACCAAGACCTGCTCTACAGCGAGCAGAAAATTGCAGAACTAGGAGCCAGTCGGGTACTGGTGGTGCCCCTTCGCTTCCGAGACTTTCTCCTGAACTTAGCCCACGATGTCCCCCTTGCCGGACACCTGGGACAGGATAAAACCTACGACCGCCTGGTGACCCATTTTTTCTGGCCCCAAATGCGAAAGGATGTCACCAACCACTGCAGGGCCTGCCCCACCTGCCAGGCCAGCGGAAAAAGTGGCCGAAAAATCAAAGCACCTTTACAACCCTTTCCTGTCGTCACCACCCCGTTCGAACGAGTGGGAATAGACATTGTGGGGCCCCTCGACCCCCGAACAGCCCAAGGACACCGGTTCATCCTGGTCCTAGTAGACCACGCCACCCGCTATCCCGAGGCCATCCCTCTTCGGACTGTGACGGCCCCCGTGGTGGGCCGAGCCCTGATGGGGATCTTCTCCCGGGTGGGGTTCCCCCGGGAGGTCGTCAGCGACAGGGGCACGAACTTTATCTCCAGATATATGAAGCCTCTCTGGCAAAAATGCGGGGTCACCTACAAATTCACGACCCCCTATCACCCGCAAGGAAACGGACTGGTCGAGAGGTTCAACCGCACCCTCAAGGGAATGATTATGGGCCTAGAGGAACCCCTTCGACGCCAGTGGGACGTGCTACTTCCATGCCTCCTGTTTGCCTATCGGGAGGTCCCGCAGAAATCCCTCGGCTTCAGCCCATTTGAACTCCTGTACGGGCACCCCGTCCGGGGCCCCCTCAGCCTAGTCAAGGAAGGTTGGGAGCAGCCTCCCCAGAAAACTCCCCCAGACATCTACAGGTATCTCCTGGCTCTTCGCAACCAGACCCGGCGGTTCCGAGAAACCGCCAAAGCCAATCTCGAGGCCAGTCAGGAGGACATGAAGAGATGGTACGATCAGCACGCATCCTCCATTGAGTTCGAACCGGGACAACGGGTCTGGGTGATGTCCCCGGTTGAACCCTGTGCACTCCAAGACAAATGGTCCGGACCCTTCAAGGTGATCGAACGCAAGGGGCCCGTCACCTATTTAATCGACATGGAGACTGCCCGGAACCCTCTACGGGTCCTCCATGCCAACAGGCTCAAACCCCATTTTGTGCGATCCGAACTCAGCCTCCTGATGGCTACCGATAACGGGACGGAAGAAGACTCCGAACCCCTTCCGGACTTACTGAGGACCCTCGAGCGGGATGGCTCAGTGGAAGGGGTCCAGCTCTCCGAGGCCCTGTCCCCGGAGCAACGCCAAGACTGTCAAGCCCTCCTGAGGCGGTTCGCCTCCCTGTTCTCCCTCACACCCGGAGTCACCCCCTGGTGCCTTCACGATGTGGACACCGGGGACAGCCCTCCTATTCGACACCAGGCGTACCGCGTACCAGACCGGGTGCGCGCCTGCATCCAGACCGAGGTGTCCAAAATGCTGGCCCTAGGAGTGATCGAACCCTCAGACAGCCCCTGGGCAAGCCCAGTCGTCCTGGTTCCCAAGGCGGCCGCCCCGGGCGTTGCCCCTGAGCTCCGGTTCTGCGTGGACTATCGGGGGCTGAATGCAGTTACCAGGACCGACGCTCACCCCATCCCCCGGGCAGATGAGCTAATTGACCGGATGGGGGCCGCCCGCTACCTGAGCATCTTCGACCTAACGGCGGGCTACTGGCAGATCGCCCTCACCCCTAGGGCCCAAGAACGTTCCGCCTTCTCTACCCCGGACGGGCACTACCACTTTAAAGTAATGCCCTTCGGCATGAAAAACGCTCCGGCAACGTTCCAACGGCTGGTGAACCAGGTACTGGCGGGCCTGGAAGACTTCAGCGCCGCCTACCTGGACGACATTGCTGTGTACAGCCATCAGTGGACCGACCACCTCCGCCACCTGCGGGAGGTTCTACACGCCCTCCAGCAAGCCGGGCTCACCATCAAGGCCAGCAAGTGCCAGGTTGGCCAAGGGTCCGTGACCTACCTGGGACACCAAGTGGGAAGCGGGCTGGTGGCCCCTCTCCAGCTCAAGATTGCTGCCATCCAGGCCTGGCAACCCCCTACGACCCAAACGGAGGTCCGGGCCTTCCTGGGGCTCACCGGATACTACCGGCGGTTCGTGAAGGACTATGGCAGCATCGTGGGGCCCCTCACAGAGCTCACCTCCAAGAAGAGCCCCAAAACAGTCAACTGGACCCCGGACTGCCAATCGGCCTTCGAGAAATTGAAGACCGCCATGTGCACGGCCCCCGTGCTCCAGGCTCCCGACTACAGCCGGGAATTCATTGTGCAGACGGACGCCTCCGATCATGGTGTGGGGGCCGTCCTCTCCCAACTCAACCCCGAAGGGGTCGACCAACCAGTGGCCTTCATCAGCAGACGCCTACTGCCCCGAGAACAGCGCTGGAGCACCATTGAGAGGGAGGCCTTCGCCGTAGTCTGGGCACTCAAGAAGCTCCGGCCCTACCTCTTCGGCACCCACTTCCGGGTGCAAACAGACCACCGACCCCTGCAATGGCTGATGCAAATGCGGGGGGTGAACCCGAAGCTGTTGCGCTGGTCCATCTCCCTACAGGGGATGGACTTCACGGTGGAACATCGTCCAGGCCAGGACCACGCCAACGCAGACGGCCTGTCACGCTTTTTCCGCCTCAGCGAGGAGAGTCCCCAGGAAGATGGCTGACTCTCCCCGCCTTCAGCTGGGGGGGACGCATGTTGGACAGGCCGCATGGTCGGGCTGTCCCCCCTCCCCGCAACGGGACCCGGACCCTGGCTCTCCCTGAATCCCCAACCAGAGTCCCCGGCGACCACCCGAAGTAACCTGCAACCCCTCCACCACAAGACACCAGCTCCGGACCCAGCTGGCCCGGGTCACCATCCGCACCCCGGCCTCGGCCCAGCCGCCATTTTGGGGTACTACAGCACGAGGCCGCGTGGCCTCAACTCGACCCTAACCCTGGGCCCGGCCGGCCCTGACATCGAGGCACCAACCTCCTCCCAGGAGGCAGAGTGACCACTTGGCGAGTCAATGGGAGAAGGAATCGTCAACGGCTCTCCTCCGCCAGGTGTCGATCACCCCAGGCCGCCCTGGGCGCTGGCTCCACCCGCCTGCTGGGTGTCTGGACTCCCTCATCCCGGACCTCCCGGCCCCCAGGCGCGAGGGTCCGGACATCAAAGGGGACCAGACCTATAACTGGGGCAGGGCCAGACCAGGAAGGCAGTTGTATCCTGGAGTCGAGAGACCCGAGAAGAACTCATCCGCGACTGGCCTGCTGGCGCTGCCGCGGCCCTCTGCCTCGTGAAACCATCGTCTTGGCCTGCTGGCGCTGCCGCGGCCCTCTGCCTCGTGAAACCATCGTCTTGGCCTGCTGGCGCTGCCGCGGCCCTCTGCCTCGTGAAACTATCGTCTTGGCCTGCTGGCGCTGCCGCGGCCCTCTGCCTCGTGAAACCATCGTCTTGGCCTGCTGGCGCTGCCGCGGCCCTCTGCCTCGTGAAACCATCGTCTTGGCCTGCTGGCGCTGCCGCGGCCCGCTGCCTCGTGAAAACCATCGTCTTGGCCTGCTGGCGCTGCCGCGGCCCTCTGCCTCGTGAAACCATCGTCTTGGCCTGCTGGCGCTGCCGCGGCCCGACTTGCAGACTCGCCAGCCTCAAGGATTGTGAGCTCACCTCTTGCCACCTCCTGTACCGACCCGGTACCAAGACTGTCCCGCTACCCCCTTTTTCCCTACAGAGACTAGAAGTGAGAGGACCCTCGGGTCCGATATATCCTGTATCGCCAATATCCGTGCCCTACAAACCTTATATAAAAGTATTGAACTCAACCTGGTGTGGTGGCTGTTTGTGGGGAGGGAGGTGACATATCTGTACAATCGCCGGAGGTGGTCCTCATCGGGGACCTCTCCCTCAGTAGACGGCCAACCCTCAGGGTCCCCGTCTAACAGGCAAGAAGGGCGGGAAGCTGTAACAAAGTCCCCGACGACCAGCTCACCTCCACCCTCAACACCCCACCACCCACAACGTCAGATGCTAACACAGCTGCACTCAACCTCCACCGATGGATCAGGAACTGCGCCGACACACTCGCCCCCTCAAGAAACCCACAGGATGAAACATTGAGGAAGAAAGCTGGTTAACCCCTGCACTCCAAGAATCCAAGTGCTCCTGCCGACGACTTGAAAAGACCTGGAGGAACAACAGAACCCCAGAAACACGCACTGCCTACATAGCAGCCACCACAGCACACAACCAACTCATCAAGTCCACAAAGAAGAAGTGCCTCCATGACAGAATACTCACCAACGCCCATAATACAAAAGAACTCTTCTCCATCACCAAGGAATTTGCGAAACCCAGCAGCGAAACAACAGACGTCCCACCACCCCAAGACCTCTCCAATAGACTCAGCAGATTTTCCCACCTCAAGATTAAGATGATCTATGACAACTTCAGCAACCAAAACCTCTGCACCGCTCTTGATCCCACCCCCACCAACGCCACCCAACAGACTCTGCTCACCTGGACCCCACTCATGACAGAAGACACCCTAAAGACTATGAATAGCATCCACTCCGGAGCACCCTCAGACCCCTGCCCACCCCACATCTTCCACAGAGCCTCCACAGTCATCACACCCGAACTGCGCCGGACGATCAACTGCTTCCTCGAAACCGTAACATTCCTCGATGACTGGAAACACACCGAAGACAACTCCTTCTTGTAGAAACCCTCCGCAGACCCAACGGACTCCAAGAACTCTAGGCCCATCTCCCTGCTTCCATTCGCAGCCAAGGTCATCGAAAAGGCCGTCAACACCCAGCTAGCAAACTTCACCAAAACCTACAATTTCCTGGACATCTCCAAATTCAGATTCTGCAGCAACATCACCGATACCGCCCTGCTCACCGCCACCGATGACATCCGCTGCCTCCTCGACATAGAGAGGCACTTCTGATGAAAAAGTCAAGAGGCTGCAGGTGCCATCCTGGTGTCATAGCTGGAATGTTAGTCCCATTCAATGTAAAACTTTGCCAGCTTCATGGTTTGCAAAAAATCTTGTTGTTTGCCTTCTTCCTGTGCAGCTTCAACAGGCCTACTACTAAGGCTTGTCTGAAGGTTTTTTGCAGGGCCCAGATCAAACATTTCAAGCAAAGCCCCACATAGAACGAGCATCAATTTCTAATAAAAAAATGCATCCTAATGAGAAACACAGCCGCACCGGCATCTGGCAAAATCTAATGATACAACCATAGCCTCATTATTATGAACAAAAAGGGCAGCCTTTCTTCAAAATCTATAAAGACATTTTGTAGCTCGAGCACAGGGACTGAGGAATAATGCTTCCTCTGCCACTCCTTCGGATGTCCTTACTAATACTGGTGCCATAATATGGCGCAACCACTAAAAGTTGATGATAAAAAGAGCAAACCTTTTCTGAATGAATTGTCACCTTCTTATCCTCTCTGTCAGTACACTGAAACCCCTAAAATGATCTATGGCCATGTTGAGGGAGTACTGGTGCTGATGATGTGCACCAAACCTAAACACAAGGAGAGGATGGACGGAGCGCTGAAACTTTTCAGACACTCAACCCCAGTCACAGATCTGGGATGAATGACATTGTCAGCAAAAAAACGATGGATTTATGCCCAGATCTCTGTACTGGGGTGAATGTATGACATTGTTCTGCATTCTGCCCATCAACTGTTCTTCTAGCATTTGTCACCCTGAGTGGGATGGGTATGCCCAGACGTGGGTCCCGTGCTCTCCATGCAACTGGAGTCAAGCTATCCTGGCTGATGAAGGGTGAAACTCCGAAACCGGTCCTAGGATGCTTGTTTCCAGTCCAGGGAGTACCTGGCCTGGCAGTTCCGGCTGGACTGTTCCCATTGGGCACAGGGTCAAGACTGATTTGCATAAGGATGGGTCAAAACTAGAATGGCACGGTGAGCAAAACAACGATGGGTTTAGGCCCTGATCTCTGTACTGGGTTGAATGTATGACATTGTTCTGCATTCTGTCTCACAATTATTCTTTGTGCACCAAACTTAGCTTGTTATTATAAGATTATTCCAAAAGTTGCCCTGTACTTAGCCTAGGAAATCATATATGATGCTAAACAAACGGGTAAAGTGCCCCAGTTTTCCTACTGATATGTAAGCCTGCTTTTGGATTTAGAACCCCCTACCGCATTCTGAGAATGTTTTAATTTCCTTTCCTGGAAACCATAAAACAGATCCAGATTTCAATGTCACTTTAAGCAGCGTGGGACTGAGGAATGTTTCTGAACCTTCGCAGATTCTAAGAGCCAACTTTAGCATTGCCTGGTGGCCTGCTGTGACCAAGTTCCATTGCAATATTGATGAGAAACAGGCACTTAAACCTCCATCCAATTGGCCCGCCTGCTGCCTTAGTCGTGAATATTAGCTTCAGGTACCAGCTACTTTTATCCTATAAATCTGACTTTTTGTCAGCTTGAAAAGGTCCAATTCATGAATAGCTGATTAACGTTTTTAAATGCTGGAACTAAATTATGCCGGGGACAAAAGGCGCAGGCTTTCTTATCACGACGTGAAGACATTTAGGGAAAAAATTAGATTTGTAAGGATTGAAAGAGAACACTGGCTGTGCACAACAGAGGGACGAATAAGAATACAGCAAAGAAACAGGAAAGTGGCTGGTTTAACCTGCTTGAGAGTGCGTTGTTAATGAGGTTTTTATGCCATTATGTTTATATCCAAGCTTCTATACATTGGCTTTTGCTACACAGAAGAAATATCTAATTTAAGTTTGATTCTGTATTAGAATAGTTTTGCATTTAAGATAGTGGCCTGCCGGATTTGAAAAACTGGCAATTCCATGAAATTTTCCTCATGCTTGGCCAATTTTCCAAGACGTAAAAACGTAAGAGTTTGAAAAAGTTTCGAGAGGTAGCTTCTGCAGGAGAAGTTTTAAAACCTACTGGAAAATCCTCCTGCCAAAAAAGTTTTAGCTCTGAGACATTTTGTCCACAGACGAGCTGACACGTTTCAAAACCTGGTAAAGTTACAAAGTTTACTGTAAGTAAGTAAGTAAATATTTTATAAAGTGCATGATTATCAAAGTATCTTGGTGCCAGCGGAGCCTCAGAAAACATCTGCCCAAAAGACAACAATTTATTTAGAAGAGGCGGCAAAAAACCGAGGGACATATTAACAAGGGCTTTATCTTTAGCTTTTTTTGGCTTTAAAAGCCAAAGAAGCGGAGATAAAAATATCGCCCTATCAACAACAGGGTGCTACCATGCAAAATCGCATGTTAGCATCCTTTTTTACTACGCTTCCCTTTGCAACTCTAGTGAGATGCAAAGTGGGCGTTCCAGTGCAAAATAATAGGAGAAATGTCGCTAAGTGACATTTCTCCTATTATCAAGCTTCACGCTAACCCTGTTAGAGACAAAAAAAGCAGCGCTAACCACGGTTAACACTGCTTTTTTACGTCTGCTAATTTTCAGACTTAGCCTTGTAATCCAATGGGAGGTGGATTACATGTCTAAGTCCACCATGGGCTATCAACAAGGATATCCCTATCCTTGTAGTTTTATCGCTGCATTACCAGCGATAACCTCCCACAATTCTGCTATCGCTGGATTTTTTTATCGCCTAGGCGGTTAGCGTTGTTAATAACGAGCTAACCAGTCGAAATTATCCAGTATGCCTTTAGTGAGAGTCTTAAGAGAGGATGGCTGGGTTGGGATCCTAGAGACAGGGACAGAGAGTTCCAAACTTTGCTTCCTAAAACTTCACATAATTATGGAGTTTTATTAAAACAAAATGATGTTTCATTTTCGCATGTGCTGAGGCGACCTGACTGTTTGTATAACTTGCAGAGTGCTACACAGCCGCTTCAAATGCTCTAAGGGGTGCTGGCAAGTGGTAGTAAGGTTGGTTGTCAATGTTCAAAGGACTTGAAATCTGGGAGTCCAGATGAACAGAAATAGAGGCACATGCATTGACAGGTCTTGGGAGTAGTGTGGCTTTGGTGGCACGATCTGCAGTCTGGTGTCATGACTTTAGCAGGAAAGACCTGGTGAAAATCATGAGCCCACGTAGCCAAATGAAGGATTTTCTCATCTGGTATTGGGGGTAAACATGCAATAATGACATTATCTACCACTTCAAGGTCTTAAACTCATAATCGGGAAGTAATTGTGCAACAGCTAATAATAATACCTTGCAGTATTACAAGTCAAGGTTGACTAAATGTTTTTTTTTAAAAGATATAGAATGGAAAGAAAACAACATTGCCAAAGTAGAGTATTGGCTCACTGGCCCTATTTCCAAAATGCACTTCGTTGTAGGTGGATGCACACGTGTAAATAAGTTAAATGGCTTCTCTCGCAATGTAAGAGAACCAATGGCTGAAGCGGACTGACCCATAGACCCATTCTGTAGCCCGTGGTGGGCAGAAACAAAATGTTAATGATGTTTGGACAGACCAATTGATGAACGGGTCTGACACACCTTTTTTATAAGTATAGATGTGTGTATTTGTTATTTATTATTGTTTTCTTGCATTACGTGTGACTGGTGAGACTAAAGCTGTCTCTACCCAGTGCTTAATTTATAAAATAAATAATTGCCAAGGCCCTCGTCAAGAGGGCACTGCAGCTTGCACCACACATTGCCCCTGTCATGCTGCAATAACAGTAACAACACAACTACTAACCATCACACTCCTACAAGTGTAACAATTCGGATTATTTCAGGTCCCCAAAGCTATAAGAATGGCTTAGGCAGCAGGAAATAGTAAATTTAAATAGTACATTTTAAAGTATATAGCATTAATAATTACCCGTTGTTGTGGTCATCTCTAAATTAGCCAGACAGCACCACCTTGTGTCAGGCTGTCACAAGCGCTGGTGATGACAATTAAGTGCCGGTGCAGAGCACCGGAAATTACTCGCTCAAATTAAGCATAGTCTATACCACAGGCAAAAACTACTATAGAATGAGTTAAAGGACCCTTGGAAAATGTTCCAAGGCTATGAGTTTTTTTTGTACCTCAAAAGCAGGAGGGGAGCTGGAGACAGTAGCAGAGGTTGAAATTGGAGGACGGTGGAGAATATGAAAGGACAAAAGTACAATATGTGGCAGGGAGAGACGTGTAGGAAAAGAAATAGAATCACAAACTTGTGTGGACTCTGTTAAAGAAACAGTAGAGGAAAGGGGCTCTTGAAGCCATGGATAAGATAAAGGTAGCAACAGCACAAGGCTAAAATTCATTATAGGTGGTTCAGGAGCAAGAGAGGGTAAAAAGGAGGGAGAAAGAGGGGAGCAAATGAATCAACAGGTACAGATGCAATGGTGAAGGAAACACTGTGAGAAAGGGGAATATGAACAAGAAAGGGGGCACAAGAAAATGAGGTAAACAGTAGGAAAGGGCATGGGAGAAAAGGTAGACTAAAGACAAATTAGGAAAAATGGACTAGTTATCGCTGACTTGAATGGGCTAGTAATTGTCGAAAAGTATGGACTAGTTATTGATGGCATGAATAGACTAGTTATTGTAGAAAAGTATGGACTAGTTGTTGCTGGCATGAATTGACTAGTAATTGTAGACAAAAATTGACTATTGCTGATGTGAATGGACTAGTAATTGTCGAAAAGTATGGACTAGTTATTGCTGGCATGAATAGACTAGTAATTGTAGAAAAGTATGGCCTAGTTATTGCTGGCATGAATAGACTAGTTATTGTAGAAAAGTAGGGCCTAGTTATTGCTGGCATGAATAGACTAGTTATTGTAGAAAAGTATGGACTAGTTGTTGTTGGCATGAATTGACTAGTAATTGTAGACATACATTTACTATTTATTGCTGACATGAATGGACTACATTTTATTGACCTCGAGGATGAGTAAGAGTACATTACCAACTGGAGGCTAAAACTTAGTTACCCAATTACAGACTTTTGGAAAATGTGAATGCTTCCAAATACTCCACTAAAATGGTTCTTCAAGCAGGCTACGGTTCTCTCTGATCTGAACAGATGACATGAAACTCAGGCTCCTAATGCAAGTTACACTATCAGACTCCCACTGTGTACCATTAGGCATGAGATCATCTTGTAGATATATGATTTTTCTGTCAAAGTGCCAGTAATTAAGGCGATCTTTATGAATAACATATTCCACCCTCAGGTTTTTCCATTTGAGCACTAGAGGTCCCTGATGACGTGGGCTTAGAAATTCCTTCCTTTGAAGACCTGAAGGAGGTCCCCTTGGAAAAGGTGTAGCAAGAAGCCTTTCTTCCCACACTGTAGCTGTGGTGTGAAACGGACTATGGATTAGCAGCATCGTAGATGACCGTGATTTGTACGGATGTATGACGTTACAAAAACATACTTTGACAACGCATGCCTTTACAACGCATTTTTTACAACGCAACATCCTTTACAACGCATTCCATCACACCGCATGCCATTACAACGAATTTCCTAAAACTACCATTGCAACGCATTCCATTACAACGCATACTACCTTTACAACGCATATCATTACAACGCATACCATTACATTGCATGTATGGTAAGTATTGGATAGTATAGGGGTAAACATTACTATTCTAACTCCAGGGGTGCAACAGTAGGGTAAGTATTGGATAGTGTAGGGGTAGAAATTACTATTCTAACTCCAGGGGGTGCAACAGTAGGGTACGTTTTGGATAGTGTAAGGGTACTATGTGTTGTGATGGTATGCGTTGTAATGGTATGCATTGTAATGACTGCGTTGTAATGACATGCGTTGTGATGGAATGCGTTGTAATGGTATGCGTTGTAATGACTGCGTTGTATTGACATGCGTTGTAATAGATCTTGCGTTGTAAAAGTTTTGTTGTAATGGCAGTGCGTTGTAAAAGTTGCGTTGTACAGGTTGTTTCCCGATTTGTACAGCAAGTGTCTAAAACTGGGTAATTTGTCACAGAACGGGTCTATGCAGCCCACTGGCAATTCTCCATGCAAGAACATGTGCCCCAAACAGCAAGCAACAGAAACACGATGGTGGCTTTACTAGGGTTTCAATGCAGGCGGACCCCCATATCCTGGTCGCTCCACTAGGGTGAATGCACACAGAGACAGCCCTGTCTCTCATGGATGCCTTTGCAGCTGTCCCAGAAGACATTGTTTTAACAAGGACACCCAATCCACCTTTTTAAGCTGGCCAGAACTTTAATCAATTGATACATCTGGACATGTAGAGCGTGGCTAATCACCCAGGAGGGTATCCAGGCACTAGGTTCTTGCTGTAATCAGTCAAAAAGCCAGAATTTGAGTCCCTTTCTGAATTTTGGGAGAGAGGTTGATGTTCGGAGGTGAAGGGGAAGGTCGTTCCAGGAGTTGGCGGCTCAGTTGCAGCTAGTATCCAAAGGGATCCTCAGGAGGTCTCGGATAGTTTACCATCTCCTGGATGGTGCATGTTTAAGAGCATTCACTTTAGAAGCTGCTCGTGATTCAGTAATATGGAGCATGCACTGGCAAAGAAATGCCCTTATTCACCAGTGTCTACGACCAGTGCAAATGAGAATCCTTCTCCCCTTTCCATTGAATGGATGCTAACTTTGCACCTGCACAAGTGGGACTACACACAACTGTGTCCTTTTGTCTAGTTCAAAGGCGCTGACAAATCACGTGCAAATGCATATTGCATATTATCAACGGCCAGCGATAATTATCGCTGGCCGTGCTGAGCAATAATTTTATTATTGCAGGCTATATCTGGAATTTATCGCCCTGGTAGCGTGTTATTAACATCGCGTTTCTCCAGGACGATAACAATTCCAGAGATAGCGAGGTTATCGCCGTTTTGCAGGGAACATCGCTGGTTTTCCAGCGATGTTCCCTGCAAAACGGCGATAACCTTGCTGATACGACCCACAGGGTTAGGGATAAGTAAGTCTGCATTTTAGCAGACGTTAGTTTTTGGAGAAAACAGCAGTTTTCTCCAAAAACTAACATGTGCTAAAATGCTGGGGCAGCCTTGTAAATATCGCAATGTGGACATCAGCGATATTTGCAAGATTGTCCATCCGGGGTACGCCCAGTGACGCCCACTTTGCATCTCATAAGAGATGCAAAGGGAGGCGTTGGGAAAAAGGGTGCTAACATGCGATTATGCATGTTAGCACCCTCTTGTAAATAGGGTGATAGTTTTATCTCTGCGTTTTTGGCTTTTTAAGCCAACAAAGCAGAGATAAAGCTCTTGTAAATATGCCCCTTGATGTTCTGTAAGAAAGCAGAGTTATAAATCTGTAGTATCAAAATGTTGGAGGAGTGGCTTACATTTCCATCTTCCATCATCAATAGGCTCCAATAGGACACTCAATGGTTGCAGTAGTAAAACATAATTACATCCTCCACTACTCCAACGTTGGCACATCTGCACTGACTAGGTGGTGCAGTAAATAGTGAAGTGGCCAAGACTGCAGGACTCAATCTGAAAGAAATTAGTAAACCAGCACCCAGAGGTTTACACTCTTACCTACCTCTGTAGATCTGCTCATTGCAGGAATCCAAGACCTGCTTTCAGGTGACACCTGGAAACCTCTGACAAAAACAGCCATCCAGGAATAATCCAGGGCAAATTTAGTGAATTCCCTTTTCTGGAGAAAGTACACATCTACAAAAAAATATTATTTAAGTGCATTTGTTCTATCTCCACAGGCAATGTTTTTCCCTTTCAAAGATATGTGGGGTAAATAGCCTTTCCCCTACACTATACCACTTTTGTGCCTATGTTCCCTCTCCCTCACCATTCTGGAAATGGATTTACACTTGCAGTTAGCGGGTGCAACTATCTAAACATTTTCAGGGTGGGACGAGCTTGGAAAATTATTTATGATTACCCTTGGGTGTGCATAAACCCCAGTAGCGTTCCCCCTCTCCATCCACAGCCGTAAAACCCTGCGGGAGTGAACCATTTCTAAGTTCAAAAACAGCTCTTATGAATTTGAAAATAGATTTTGCACTCATAAATGAAGCCATTTGCACATCTGAGACCAGGCACAAATATCTGCATGAAACGTGTCTCTCATTCCACTCTAACGATTTTACACCATGTCTGTCGTCATGCCATGCCCAAAACCAGTGCTTGAAATATGAACAAAAATACTCCTAGAGCCTGCAAATTGAGGTTATGAGTTGGTGCAGAAGGGGAAGTAGGGAAGAGTCATGAAGAGCTTTTCAATAACAATCATATGATAGAGCAATCTCCGGAGCTGCACCCAGAATATGGAACTCTCTTCCACCAAACATCAGAAAGATAACAAACACAGCAACATTCAAGAAGGAAACGAAAATATTTCGAATGAGCAAATTCCTGCCATAAATCTAGCTGGCTACTATCTAACTTAGAAGCAGAGTTATACTACATGGGTGGAGAAGATGAAAATGACAGGCCAAGATACAGGACTAATGAACTTAATTACCAAAATCCGATTACCTCAGGCCACGGAAAGAATACTGTAGATATTGTGATTAATTGTCTTTTATATGTCATATATACTGATACATATCTTCTGTATAAGATGTATCTCCTTACTACCTCATGATATGTAAAGCGCTCTGATACCCCTGGGTCCTGTTCGCGCTATATAAAACTGTTTAAATAAATAAATAAATAAAATAAATATTACACATTTGTTTCACAAACTCACGGGAAAAAATCGAGGGTAAATCTTACTTAATTGCTCACAAATTCACCATGTATTAAGATGGTAAGGCATCTTCTGCAGAGAACTAGGTTACAGGGTATACTATTGCTATAACTGGTGTGGTAAGTTAATTGAGTATCGCACATTTAAGGATATCTGTGTGCAATGTCTGATCATTCCTAAGATATATATGATGTCCCAGAGCATTGACGTGTTTCCTGCAGAGAACTGAAAGCAATATGTAGGGCACACATCACTCTTGCATGTAGGATAGCTCAGTGGGTTAATACCTTTGTTGCAGACATCCCAATTTAATCTGCAGGTCTGGATTTACAGTTAGGTAAAAAGGTTCAGTGACTTGTGCTCCCATTGCAAACATCTGCAAATAAACTGCACGGCATAGTTTTTTAATCATAGCAGGTTTTATCTCAGTCAATAATGATTTAAGATTGATCACATGTATTTGATTGGGCAGTAATAAATACTTGCTATTATGCACAGTAAACATTCATCTTGCATCGTGTTCTATTTTAATGCTGCTTAGTGTACCCACACATGCTCACAGTCATACCTCACATCCCTGCTAAGTTACATATACAGATGTCCTGAGTGGAAAACACTTCTGCATCTCTTTGTCTCTTGAAACATAATAAAGTGACATTGAGTGTACCTTTGTACATCTGGAGGCAAGGACCCAGCTGTGCTGTTCCACTTGACCTCTAACTGCCTGCAGAAGTCCACTCAAGCCCCACAGAAGGAATTACAGCCAGATTCATCAACGGAAAATCGGCTCGCCCTTATCTGGCCCTTTGCGAGCGCTTTTTTTGCATTTGGGATTCATCATCCTAAATGCAAAAATCGCAGATTTTGAAATCGCTAAATTGCGAGGAATTGCTTTTAAGGAATATCTATTTGAGATTCCTTAAATGCAATTCATGAACCATTTATTATTTGCGAATTCGCTATTTACCGCGAAGTCTGACTTCGTGGTAAATAGCGAAAACTTAGAAAAATGCACTTTAGTGCATTTTTCTATGTTGGATGTTACACAGACACATGTCCTTTGGACATGTGTGTGCGCAACACCAGTGTAAATCACCATTTCAGGGGTGCTACAGGGTGTCCTTTGGACACCCTGGCACCCTTGAAATCGCTTCCTTATTTGCGATTCGCTAATAGCGAATCGCAAATAAGGATTGACTCCCCATTCATAGGAATGAATGGGGAGTCATTCCTCATTTGCGATTAGCAATTAGCGAATCGCAAATAAGGAAGATGTAGAAATTGCTATTAATTTTGCGATTTCTACATGCATCCCGTTTTGCGAGTCTTTAATAGCGATTCCTTAATAATCGCTATTAAGGACTCGCAAAAGAGGAGCATGATGAATCTGGGGGTTAGTGCTTGTCCTCAAAGTGAGCCATTTCCTGCTGGGCTGAGCTGGAAGGAAATTAAGAGCTCTTGTTCCCTCCACCCCTTGCAGCTTGCAGGCCGGAGGCTTTGGCTCTTAAAAGCTTGTTCTTGCTGCCCCTCAGTAATAGTTCCCAACCGAATTTGTTTTTAGATTTATATAGCACAGCTTAACACCTATGAGGGTATCCAGGTGTTGTCCATGGGCACGGGGAGATCAAGTGATTTGCCTAGAATCACAGGATGTTGCGCTGATGCCGATACTCAAACCTAGATCCATAGCTCGCGAGTCGGCAGCTCTGGCCGCTGTGCCACATCCTCTCCCACAGCCGAGTCTGCTGTTGCTAAGCCTAGGCTAATGATAGATGTGCGCTCCTTGTCCTCGCTACCCTACATTACTGTGCTGAGGAACTGGATTGGAGTAGACAACACCATCTGCCATCCAAGGTATTTCACTGGGGACTTAAACTGACTGGCTACCCTCCCATCAGACTGGGATCTTGGAGTCAGACTGACTGTGAGTCCAGGCAGGAGAAGAGCATGCTGTCCAGTCTGAAAAACTTCTGTGGAGCTCAGTACTTAGGTTCTGCTCAGGGGATGGTGGTGGGGTGTAGACACCTGAAATAAGAAGCCATTTGTACCTGTTTCATTTCTTTAAGATTGCGTCAGTAAAGATCTGGGTCCTGTAAATACCTTGCACAGGTGTTTGGCCTCTTACATTTTATTGTGTCATTTTTAATATAGGGTTGTGCACAATAAAACGGAAAGTGTGTTTGCTCAGTGGAAAAAGGCATGATTAGTACATATAACCATTTCCTGCTCTCTCCTTTTCCCCTAAAGCAAAGGTAAAGTACAGGCATTCACCGTGCAAGCACTGGTGCAACTATCACTAGTGCAAAAGGTAAAGTAGCACCATGGTGCAATGGTATGAGGGGCAGTGCTTAATTTGAGCCTGTGGTTTCCGTTGCTTGGCACCAGCATTTAATTGTCAACACCGGCACTTATGACAGTCTGCCACATGGAAGTGCTTTTGGTGCAATTAAAAGATGAGCAGAACATCAATTGTTTATTAATTCAATTTACATTAAAACAACTAATACCAGCTGTCCAAGCTATTCTTATAGCTTTGGGGTCTCAAACAGGTTGAAATGTCTCACTTGTAGCAGTGTGATTGTAAGTAGTTGTGTAGGAACTGTCATTGGAAGTGCTTGCAGTAGCAATGGGTGGTGCAAGCTGTGGCGGCCTCCTTAAGAGAGCCTGGGCACCTATTTCTTTTTTTAAACAAACTAAGCACTGTTGAGGGGTATCTTCCTACACAATCATATGGAAGGATTGGGTCTACAACACCCTTACTTCATCACTGATTAAAAGATCCACCCCAAACACACATATGTATAGCACAAGCACTAGCAGTGCAAATTACCCTACTTACCTAATTGCAACACAGACAGCAGCAGAGCAAGCTACCTTCACACTAGCAGAGCAACAGAAACTCAGACATCTGAATTCACCACAGACAGCAGTAGAGCAAACTACCTGGACACTAGCAGAGCAACAGGCACTAAGAGATCCACATTCAGCACAGACAGCAGCAGAGCAAATACCTTCACACTAGCAGAGCAACAGACACTCAGAGATCCTCATTCAGCACAGACAGCAGCAGAACACGCTACCTTCACACTAGCAGAGCAACAGACACTCAGACATCCTCATTCAGCACAGACAGCAGCAGAGCAAATACCTTCACGCTAGCAGACTAACAGATACTCAGACATCCACATTCAGCAGCCAGCAGCAGAGCAAGCTACCTTCATACTAGCAAAGCAACAGACACTCAGATATCCACATTTAGCACAGACAGCAGTAGAGAAAGCTAAAGTCACACTAGCAGAGCAACAGACACTCAGACATCCACTTTCAGCACAGACAGCAGCAGAGCAGCAAGCTACCTTCAGGCACTGAGCATAGGATTACCTGAGAAACAGAACAGGTAGTGTAGGCAACGGTAGTGCAAGCTTCCCTCATACACACACAGCAATTGTAGCACAAGCATGAACAATGTAAACTTGGCAGTTCTTATTAGAGATATGTGAAGTTTTTCAGTTGTGAAATTCCCTTAATTTTCACAAATTTCACAATTACTATCTATGGTTCACTTACAATTCTTCATGCAGGTTCTCATGTTATAACTGGGCATTCTGAATTTTGTAACCTTTTAAGATTTTTCTGAAAAAAATGATTATCAATATCCATCCATTTTTCAAGTCTCCTGAAAACGAATTAAAGTTGCCTTGCAAGAAAATGTCACATCTACTTTCACCATGGTCACAACGGGCTACTGCTAATTTGTTAAGAAAACAACGTCAGGCCATAACAAAAAACAAGAAACTTTGGGCCAGATGTAGGAGCCAAAATACCGGTCGGTAACGGCCGATTTCGGCCGTTACCGACCGGTATTCAAGAATTGGCATGTAGGGGGCATATTTTACCGATTCGGTAAATTTACCGAATCGGTAAATTTACCGAATCGGTAAAATACCGATTCGGTATTTTTACCGAATCGGAAACTTTCAGATGTAGGTGGGACTCTTCAGAGTCCCAAAGGCCCTACAAATTCGGTATTTTACTACCCAATTCAATTGGGTGTTAAAATACCGAATTCAGGTGTGCATGCACATGTGTGCATGCACACCTAGCCATGTGACAGACAGACATGCCCTTAGGGCATGTCTGTGTGCCACATGGCGCACATGCCTATTTTTGGGGTGCCAGAGGGTGTCAAAGTGACACCCCCTGCACCCTTGCAGAATTCGGTATTTACCGAATCGGTAATTACCGATTCCGTATTTCCCATTCACAGCCCATAGGAATCAATAGGAAATACCGATTCGGTATTTACCGAATCGGTAAATACCGAATATTACCGAATCGGTATTTCCACATCTGGAAATACCTACATCTCCCCCTTCATATTTACCGATTCATAAATACCGAATCGGTAAAATTCGGTATTTATGAATCGGTAAATACAACTTACCTACATCTAGCCCTATATGAACTATGGGTGGGCCAAAAATTTAGATCTACCAAAAACTGCTTAAGTAATAAATACTGTGATCACTTGTAGTTCTCATACTGAATGACTGAATGTGGGGCAAATAATTATTAGGGCATGGAAAGAGCAAGAACACTGTCACAGTGCAGAACAAGGACTACAACTAGCAGATGTGGGAGGTTGTGGTATGTATGTGTAGAGTTGACATGTCCCTCACCCTCACCTACACTCCTCGGTACCGCCGAAGCAGGAGCATCAGCCGCTCCTTCTGCTACATTGCCACCAAGACCTAGAACAGTCTCCCCCTCCACCCCAGGACCTCCCTCACTCTGCAAGAATTCAGTAACAGCCTTAAGACCTGGCTGTTTGATTGACGGTGCCTAGAAACCGAATACTCCCCCCCCCCTCCAGCACCTGGAAACACTCAGGGGTGATAAGCAGTGCTTTAAAAATCCGGATTGATTGATTGACATCAACTTGACTATTGTCTTCAGTTCTGGCAGTCACTTCTGGAGTAATGTGCTCTATTCTAACTTCCCCTGGATTTGTGTGTCTAATTTTGGAGCTCTCACTAGGAGAAGGCATCCAGTGTGGAGGGTCATCTCTTGTGGGTGATATTCTGTTCTGGTGGCAAACTCTGACATGTTGTACTGAGGTATGGAAATATATCTAATACAAAATGGAAGCTATATAATGGAGGATGTGTCCAGCTCTCTTGTCCCACAACTCTAAGATTTAATGATTTCAAGCATGAGTATCTCCCCAGTCAAGCTTTTTTGTTTGAATTTTGGTGCTTGTGATGGTATATCCCATAATAACAGAACGCAGCCTGATCGAGCAACTCGCATATGGAATTAGCAATCTTGAGCATACTGTTATGATGGCATGGATTCATTAGATGACCCGCTACTGAATCTGTGGCCAAGGGCTAATAGCTCAGCCTTCATTCCTCCCACCTCAAGATCTCCGCTTAATTTTCCCAGGTTCGTGTGGGAGTAGATCATTCAGTCCATTCTGCTGTAAAATCAGGAAAAGTCCTAGATTTCAAAGACTACACCAAGAACAGAGATTCTACCTGTTAGACCTGGGGGTCTCTAGTTGGCTGAGGTAGGTACCCTAGTTGAAAGAGAGACCCTTGCTTCTAAGTCAGGGAAAGGAAGGACACCTTCTCAGATAGCCCCTGCTCACTCCCTCGGTAGCTTGGCATGAGCAGCCAGGCTTATCTCCAAGGCAAATGTGCAAAGTATTTGCAACCACGCTCTCAGTAACCCAATGATGACACCACAAATGGACTCCACACGAGTTTCATTAAAAACAATTATATGTTTATAAAAGAAGATATACGATGAGACCACCCGATAAAAATCTAGCATATGCTTATTTGTAATATTTCACCTGGCCGGTTATTAGGCCAGCAAGCCGTTGTAGGTTCTTGCAGTATTAATGAGCAATTCTAGATGATCCAATGCAGTCCTAATGCAATGCTATGCAGTTCGTAATGCAAGAATCAGGCACTTCGTAATGTAAAAATAATGCAGATTGTTATGTAACAATCAGGCAGTTCGTAATGCCCAAAATAATACAATTCGTAATGCAACAATCAGGCAGTTTGTTATGCAAAAATAATGCAATGCGTAATGCAACAATCAGGCAGTTCGTAATGCAGAAATAATGCAATGCATAATGCAACAATAAGGCAGTTCGTAATGCAAAAATAATGCAATGTGTAATGCAACAATCAGGCAGTTTAAAATGCAGAAATAATGCAATGCGTAATGCAACAATCAGGCAGTTCATAATGCCAACAATATTGTACTCCGGCACCGATCACAGTGCTCTGAACGGTCTCTATGTTACTCCTACTGACCCGCGGTCAGCTCCTGCAAAATGTGCCCCCAACATGGGGATGGTGGAAAACAAAGTGCAACTCCACACTCCGGCCCGGCACTGCCACTCCTCGGCACGATACGAGCTTGAGCAGAGGCTCACGCTGGGAGAATGTGAAGGGCTGAGAGCGTTTCTCTCGGAGCCCGCACCCAGCTCCAGGCGGCAACACACGCACGATCACTGAGCGTTACCTGTGGGGTGCGACCTCTCTCTCGGACATCAGGGAACACGATCATAGCGTCGCTGAGACTCACTTGAGTTCCAGGTGCAATCACAGGGCAATCCTCACGAAAGTCTCAAGCTGCACAAAGCACACACACAGCGTCGCTGAGACTCACTTGTGTTCTGGGTGCACACGATCACAGGGCAATCCTCAGGAAGGTCTCAGGCTGCACAAAGCACATGCACACAGCGTCGCTGAGACTCACTTGGAATCCGGGTGCACACGATCACAGGACAATCCTCAGGAAGGTCTCAGGATGCACAAAGCACATGCACACAGCGTCGCTGACACTCACTTGGAATCCGGGTGCACACGATCACAGGACAATCCTCAGGAAGGTCTCAGGCTGCACGAAGCACACACGCACAGCGTCACTGAGACTCACTTGGACTCCAGGTGCCCACGATCACAGGGTAATTCTTGCAAAGGTCTCTGGCTGCAAAAAGCACACACACACACAGCATCGCTGAGACACCTCTGGAAACTTTTGTGTTTCTGAGCTTCCACAACAGGGAGCCAGCTCTCCTCGGGCCCTCGGGGATAAGTTACTTCAGGACACAGCACACAGCAAACTCCCTTTAGCCTCTCCTTGGTTAAATCAACAAACTGCAGGCCAGCACCAGAACACACAGCAAGGGTCAGTCCTTTCCTTCAGTCTCTTCGGCTGTTTCTTCCTTGGTAGAGCTTCCTCTTGACCACAAAGTATTTTCAATCCTTTACAGTCTTGAACAGTTCCATTCCATTCCAACGTTCAGGGGTTTCAGCTCTCATAGTTATACCCCTAAATGTCTTTGACGTCTTTATGTTCAGGGGGGCACTGACCCCTGTCCAAACCAGTTATGGGTGTCACCCTGCCAGTGATACCTTCTTCCTTTGATAGTGGGGGTCTGGATCCTCAATCACTCAGCAGGAGATGGAGTCATTGTTTTATGGAAGCAGCCCAGGCCTCTTCACCTCCAGGGGCTACTCCCCCTTACACTCCAGATGCAGGTCAGCCTGTTGCTGTCCCACCTCCTCCCCTGGGTCAAGACATTCCCCAGAGCCTATCACTTCAAATCTAGACAGTCAATCCACAACCAGGCAGAGACACACAGAAATGTTAGAACACAAAAACCCAGCAACTTCTAATAGAGTGGTTTCTAAACACAAATGCAAAAACCACCTTCACAAAAAGATGTGTTATTAAATTGTGTTCGCCTCTCCATCTTAAGCCTACGGGAAGATAGGCTGGAAACATATTACACAGCCTTCCCCATTCTGTCCTATAGGCAAGATGGCCTTTGAACAGTGAAAAACGAAATGGAAAGCATTTCACTGTCAGGACATGGTGCGCGCCTCAGTACATGTCCTACCTTCATATACACTGCACCCTTCCCAATGGGGTACCTTGGGCCTACCACAGGGGTGTCTGATGTGCATACAAACTAGGGAAGGGTAAGGTAAGGCCTGGCATGTGGGTGCACTTGTCAGGACAACATGGCAGTTTAATAAACTGTATGCAGGCACTGCAGTGGCAGGCCTGAGTACTCTCTTTAGGGCTACTTGTGTGGGTGGCACAATTAGTGCTGCAGGCCCACTATTAGCATTTGCATTACTAGCCCTGGCCCACATAGTGCACTTTACTGGGGACTTTACTAGTAAGGCAACATACCAATCATGGACAACCATATACCATTACACTTTACACAACGAGGACTTGCACTTTGACACTGATCAACAGTAGCAAAGTGCCCAAAGGATCGAAGTTGGCAACACCATGTCAGAAAAAAGGTCTAGGGGGAAGGCAAAAAATGTAGGGAACTTCAGCCATAAAGGGCCAAGTCCAACACTACCCATTCATGACTTTAAGAAACTTCAGTGCTCTGTGCTCCACACAAGCTGTGTGAACAGTGATCGTGTGAGGTTGCCATTGGTGAATTGGTTGTCGGACAGATGTACACTAGCTCTATATCCCTGTGCCCCTGTCCCTAACTGCTGTCTATTGCTTCCTTTGGAGCCCATCAGTTTCACGTTGCGACCAAGGCACTTAACTTTCAACACAAACTTTGCAGACAGAGGCTTTTCAGATACTTAGCAGAATGTCACTGTAAATCCAGCATGCCTAGATATCGGAGAGGATTAGGTGCCACAGCAGGCGACAGAAAGATAGAGCTAACGGCGCTTGTGATGCAGCGGCTAATCGCAGAGCAGCACATTGCGGCGGGGGAGAGATTAAACCTGCAACTGTAATCACCAGCCTGAGTCAGGCATGTATTCAAAGCAGCCGTGTCACAGCCCATTGCCTAAATTAAGAGGGAGAGATGTTCTTGAGTTCAGGGTCTTATCACATAAGTCCTTGCTCTTCTACCTGGCACCTGGACAAGCAATCATTTCAAAGCATAAAGGAGTCCTAAGCCGTGTGTGACACCTTCAGCCAGTTCTTGCTTTTTTATCCTACAGCATGCTGTATTCTGACTTCTGAGCCTTAAAGTTTCACTTTTATCATTGTACACATGGACAGGTTACCTGATCACTCCATGTCATCAAAGATGCAGTGCCAGTCCTGGCCTTTTCTTTACAAATAATAGTTCAAGTGTCCTAGTTCCATGGTATCAACCGCAGTGAACCAGGACAAGTCTTGAAAAGAATATCAAGGTGCAGAGCACAGCTTCATTCGTGACACAGAACCATCTGGCAACCTTAAAGGATGGGCTCAGAAACAGCAGCTTATCAGTGCAGGACAGGGGACCACTTGGCAGCTATGCATCTCTCTGCTCTCTATTTGGTTAGATCGTCCTACATGTTAGGATGACCAAAATTTAGTATGTTATGTTGGAACGATTTTTAGATCTCTCGTACTGGGGAGCCCATGCACTCTCCATCTTCTTGGAGTAAGCTTAGGGCCTGTCCTTTGCCCACCATTGGTTGACTTTATTGTCACTCTCATTTGCTTGCTTCCTATTCATCAACCTGTGATGGATTTATTCCTTCTTCTTATGTTTGCCCTTAAACTGGGGCAATGATGTATTAATTGTGTCCCTCCACTGCTCAATTGTCAGGCACTATTTTTTTCTTTTTGGTTTAAGCACTCCAGAATACTTCATGTGTTTTCCAGCTGTCTCCCTCATTTACTTCTCTCCCCATTCCCATCCACCACACACTAGTGTTCCTCTCTCTCTCTCTCTGTAGAGTGTGTGCTTCTCTACACCCTCCCGCATTGCTTTCACATCCGCGGGCTTCTCCTCGTCGGTTACATGTTGCTCTCTTTTGTTCCCCACCAGGGCTCCTCATTGCCCTCTCTTTCTCTCTCTCTCTTTGTCCCCCCAACCCCTGCCCTTTTTTTTGCTTCTCGTCACCTGGGCCCCTCGTATTGCTTCCACTCTCCACCCATGCCCCCTTGTTGCTTCTGGCGCCCTCCAGTACCCTTTGGTGCTTCCACTCCCAGCTACTTTAACCTTTATGTTGTTTTTCCTCTCATCTACCTTTTTTTAAACACTTTTGCAATGTGTTTCTTATAGTACTGATCCAACTGAGATCAGTAACTAAAAAGAAATAAAAGTGGCTGTGTTATTTTGTAGGCATGCACATGCGTGGTGCGTATGACAAAAAATTGACACAGCTGCGTTTTTCTGTTCTTGTACAGCTGCATTTTTTAACAATTTTTTAGCACACACTGCAGAGCATAGGAGATGCTATGCAGCATGGCTAAAAAACATTGGCAAAGCCATGAGGTACCTAAGGTGCGACCTATTGGCTTTACCAATGCTTGTTTTGCTTGTGGGATTTTATTTTTGTACACAGCATTGTTTTCAAATTGTTAGTCAAAAGCGTTAAAGTTAAGCAAACTAGAACTACGAATACCAGAATGCACAATTTTATTCAATGAACTGTGCACTGGGAGCCTTTTGTTTTGGTAATGCTTAGCCATCTGATCACCTTGAATAGTATGGTATTTTATGAATATGGGTGAGAGTAGAGGTTTGGCATCTACTTTAGCTCCATGTCAGTAGTGACACCTCATTTCTGCCTTTAGCTTTCAATGTATAAATCATTGTGATCTGGTATATTAACCAATCATATTAATCAAAGAGCAACAAGACCACGAATCCCATAGTGCATCAGACTTGTTTGAAAGCCCAGCACTAGAACTATGTTTATTTTTATAAGATGTCAGCTTAATATAGTGGTAGAGCTGCCGAGTTATCCAATTTGAGGTATGAGATTTATATTTAGCCATATTGGCATTTTAGTCCACATCACCTTGCTACTTGGTTACTTGGATTTATCCATATATAACTGGTAAAACTAGTACCTGGATGCACAGTGATGTGAGCTAAAATGCAAGTTGATATCTTACTTCCAGACATCTGAGTAAATCACCTCTAGGAGAACTCTCATGTCCCCTAGGTTTATTCATGAGTAGTTTTTCCAGTCCAGGTATTTTGCTTTTCAATCTGATTTCTGAACTCCTGATTCTACTTGTATATGGACCTTATGGACCATGGAACCATGGGAGTTATGCTCTCTTTAAGGTTACTAGATGGTGCAATTGTTTCCAGACCTGACTGGAATGCCACAAGTCATTGCATGTTGGAAGCTGTAGTCATGGTTCATTTCAGTTGAACATAATAGGGTGCATTGTGACTGTTTGAGCCCAGCGCACCTTTTAAAGGGTTCACAGGCGCAAACAATCACAATGCATAATACGGCCCCAGGACTACATTAGTCATGCATGGAGCTGGGACACCTTCCAATTATGATAGCTCTAAGGTTCCCAAGTTTCCTGTGTGACTAGCTGTTACTTGTCTAATGGACTGATTTAGTTTTTTGCGAATAGTGTACTCCTTCATCTTTCAGGCGGCGGTGCCCACTTTGGCTCTACTGTAGGAAAAGCTTATTCCGACAGCACAACAGAGTAGAGTAAGGACCAGGGTGGTGGAAGAGAGGACCTCTTAACCCCTGATGAACTGGGAGCAGCCCACAAGGGGCAAATTCAAGCCAAAGGTTTTTCTTTGCATTATAGGACTTGTAGACCAGGTTTTATAACGGAATAAATGGAATAAAGTTTACAAGACCTTTGATGCAAAGAAAACACCTGGAATAAGCAGATAATCTTGCATGGACCAGGTAATCTTTACAAGAGTGTGGTACTTCAGTCGAACAAGTTCAATTGCATTTGTTATATGAAAGCCTAGGGCTGAAAATGGTGGCAAGTTGACATTTAATCAAATTAAACCTCTCCGAAGCAACCTAACCATAAACCAGTTTCTGTACAGCAGGCCTCTTCTGTTTCCTAGGTCAATGCATACAATGCTGATTCAGCCCAGCGTTTGTTTCTGTGCATTCTGGTCCTTGTAGTCTTAGTTATTTCTTTAAGGAAGGCAAGGTTATGAGTACCTGAAATGAATCATAAAAATTCTAAAATAGATAATCTATTAACACTTATACCAGGGAAACTTGAAACTTCTGCAACTGACCACCTAATCTCTTGTAAAACCACTGAAGCATAACAAATTAGCATATTTTAGATTGTCTTTGTTGTGGTGTGTGATAGAGACATTTGTTGCCTCCCTCTCACCCTTCTTTTTGTGAAGACTAGTTGTGCCATATCACTCCATGTCAAGAAGATCGGTTGACTCTACATCTGAGCCTTCCTTTTCTAAATCCCTATGTGTTCCATTTAGACCAAGGACTTTAAGTTTTATAAAGTAAATATTTGTTAATTTAAAGCCCAAAAGTGAAAGCATAATGTCCTCCTCCAATGGAGAAATATGGTAACACTTGCAATGGGGAAGATCATTCAGCTTCCCTGTTTTTATTTTTTTCACAATATTTTGTTACTATTATTTCCCTATTCGCATTAAGCCTAACTGAACTTCTTTCCCTGCATGCTTTCACCAGAGAAAAGCTATTGTGTACATTCCCTGATGTATTTCCTTTTACAGAGTGAAAATTAAATTGACAATTAGAAACATTGACAATGTTATTTTGTCCGTATTTCTGATTGTCAATTTTTCCTGTGAATTTTACTGCCTACCGCACAGCAAGACTAACTTACTAAGGTGGGGCATGATACAGACTACACATTTAGCTATATGGATGTAATGGTTACGTAGCCCAACTTTATTACGTTCATCATGTACCTTCATATGTGCTCTCGTGTGCTCCAATGGGGTAACTTTTAGTCATTCATGGTTGATCAGACAACAGTTTTAGGCATGCTAGCCTTTGCGGACCAGATTTATAATAGGAAATCTGAAACTATGGGCCCCAGAATTCTAAGTGGTGCTGACTTAAACACCAGTACTGAATGAAAGCCAGTTCCATAAAATGGGACCAATCGGCAGCTGTATTAAAGTATTCTATGTATTGTTAATTTACCGCTTATCGCCATATCCACAGAACTAGCAAGCCATATAGCAAGGTAGCCTTCTGCAGAAGGATTGCATTATTTGACAAAACAATATAAAATATTTTGATCAGTAATACAAATATCTGAAACATTTTTGTTCATATCAATTGATAGTCTTAGCCTAGTATAATGCTTAAGAAAGAAATAGAAATTCCTTATCACCTTTAATTGAGCAAAAGAAGGTATAGTGTCAGCATCAATGTTTGAATTTCCATTTACGCCAAGAAATAGGTGTCGTGGAGCTAGTGATCTACATGTATTATATATACTGGAGCAAGTGGGTAATGTGTCTCTTTGTGTAATAATGAGCCATTCCTTACAATAAAACAAATAAATAAAACATTTCTCCAATATCTCAAATTAGTTTAGCAGTTAACTAATGCCAAGCTTTTGAAAGAGAAAGTGCTATATGATATGGATTTTAATGAGTCTGTTTTGTTTAAAGCATTTCAATTTATATTGTTTCTCTCTTCCGATTTCATAAAATGTAAATAGTGATAAATCAATACTTTTATAAACTAATTGGGTAAGTTAACCGGTGACACAGATAGTGGATATAGAACAATAGAAACCATTATCCTCTTAATAGTACCCAGCCTTCCCCACCGGGATACCAATAAAGAAAACCACTTCATAGTCAGTTCTGTAATTGTAATTGTAATCAGTTCTAAGTTTAACCGTTTTAGTATTGAATTATGGAGCCAAAAGTCTAAATAGTTAATCCACCTATTATTCCATACCTAGCTGCAATCTCTAAGCATAATAGTAACAACAAATACTTGCCCAGGGGCTTTCTAGAATCATGTTTTAATGGATGTAAAAAATATATCCACTACCTGCAAATACTGAAAATGTCAGTTCATCATCTCTGTATTGAATTTTTGTATGTTACTGTGTTTTATAACTTGTATTAGTAAAGGTTCTAATGCTAAAACATTAAAGCACTAAAGCCTTAATACACAATAGTCCTTGTCAAGTACTTCTTGTATGAGAAAAATAGGGAAAGAGTAACTTTTACAAAGACAGTACTCTAGCATAATAGTAAACTATTTTTTAAAATCTGAGTTGCAAGCAATGCTGTTTCAAAGCCACAAACATAACATCTCATACAATCCCACTATTTTTTCCAGCATCAAGATTAAAAAGGAAATGATAACATAGAAGCATTACGCATAATTTGTTTTAAAGGATTTGTTAATATATTGAGACTGCTCAGTGCTAATTCATTTGGGTTAACAAGATTTCAATTGCAAAGCCAAAATATTTGCAAAAATAGCTTCCAATCAAGCTTAATAAGTTGTATTGGCATTTCATTTTTGCATACTAGAATCGTAACTTCATTGTTGAATGTAAGGCAATCTTTCTATGACGGAACAAGAAATTAAGACATAACTCCATAAAGAAGCCATCAGAGCCTACAGCTTTAGTTGTCAATTGCAATAATATGTTTAGGCATGTCCTCAATTGTGATATAATACACAATTTTTATTTTATAAACTTTAATAAACTAGCAAAATATGTTCACATCTTGTTTTTACCTCCACAGAATTTAGCTCCAGCTTTGAACAAGAATCACATGGACTTTCACTAGTTTTCTTGTTAAAATCCAATCCTAGTTTGACAAGTTCTGCCAGCGTATCACATGATTTATTTTCTAAAGATTTTTTAGTCAACACACCAAACATAATGTATTTCTCACTATTAACATTATACTTCAAAATCTATAGAAGCCACTTTAAATGCTTTCTGAATAAATGTGCATAGAGTTATCATTTATAGAATTAAGATTTAGAAATTTTGGTTAAAAGATTTCACATTAACGATAAAATATACATGCTTCAATAGATAAGAATGAATCTCTATTTTTCATTTTCTTATAAAAATCTTAAATAAAAATCAGGTTCATGATAACATTGGAAAAACTCAAATGTCGAGTGTATCTGATAAGGAATTTTTTGTGGATTTCATAACCTTTGTTCACACTCTCTTTAATGCTTTCTTAATCTTATTAGCAATATGCTTATAATTAAATTTCCTATCTACAGGTAGCTCTATGACTTGGTTACACTCCCCATCTACAATTAAATGACCAGGTGGATGATATACTAAAGATATTAACATTATTCCAAAAAAGAAACATCAAATGTGTTGGACCACAGAAATACAACATACAAATCAGAATATGATATACATTAAGATAAAACTCATCTCTGCTCTATATCTGCCTCTTGTGATTTCATCTCAATAGATAAAGACATAACAAATAAAATAATGACCCTAGTTTTCTGTTCATTAATGCACAAGCAAATACCTGCCTTACTAATAGCCTTTTTCATTTGATAGTTTCTATCATAGACAAATTGGATTAATAAATCAATACAATAGCAGGGCTTAACCTAGCAAAGGGAAACAATTGCGCTCTCTTTTATTATGATTTTCAAAACCTTTTCCATTCCAAACTACAAATACAAACATTGAAAAACACCAATCACATATTATAACACTGTTACTGACCACAAACAATGAAAACTACCATATAAACTTTGAATATTAACTTTAAACAAAAAGCAAAACACAACCAACCTAATAAATACCTGAAGATAACACCAAACATTAGGGATAATAAGGTCACATAATTTATGCCAAAAATGCACCAGATATCATTAGAGGTAATAACAAGCCATCAAGCGTGTCAGAGTGTACAATGAAGAAAGTAAAATTAGATCATGAGGAGTTGTGAGAACTGCAATAAAAACATGACGTCTCACCTCCAATGGCCTCTTCCAAGCAACAGCCATATAGGACATAATTGTACATCACAGGAGAACGTCTTACAGGCAAACACTTACCTAGAGTGAAAAAGGAAAAACATGAATTTTAACACAATGTAATAATGCATATAACTGGAAATAACTTACAAACTGCATAATAATAAATGGCAATAACGGAGAGGACAAATCAAAAAATTGAAGGTTACCATTATAATAGTGAAATAAAATGTATGTATCCTACTCTACTGGATGGCATTTTCTAATTTACTTGTTGAGTTTTAAAGGATCCTCAGAAGCTGTGGTCTTGTTATTATGGGTCAGTCTAATTAAAGAATTTATGAACAAGGCATATTGAACATGATCAGGAGTACAGATTGTCGAAAGTCTAAAGTCTTAGAACAGCTTCCTTCGAGTAGCCATGGGTTTTGTGACACCCAGAAGAAGAAAGACCCTCTGAGAGAACCAAATAAATTGCTTTCACTTCTTTGAGGCTGTAACTATTTCCATCATGATCATGAATCTGGTATTTCCCTAGTGCTGGGCTCTTTGCATAATGAGCTCTGGAATATCCTTTACCCCTATCACTTTTCATAAAAGCTATAGATCTCCACCTTCTGAGCCCTCCATCGGATCATGTTCTTTGATATTATTACTATGACCTTTATTTTCTAAGTGTTCACACTGTTTCTTTAAAACCTTCACTTGGAAGTTCAACTGAGAAATACACCAGATAAGCTGTTCTACTTTTACCCATTATTGAACATTTATCATCCATTTGTTTGAGTTTTATATTTTCCTCTTTATAAATTGTCTAAGAGTGCTTTCCTCTAATAATAAGGCCTTCTTTGTTAGTACAGAGTAAGCTGTAAACTTAATTGGAAATGACAGTTCTGTTTGTGCACTCTTTTATGTACTCTTACATGCCTCTGTGAATTGACCCCAAAGCATATAAAATAGGAATTATTAAATGGGTATATATTAATACAATAATCCTATACAATTACTGTAAATGGAAAAGTCTGTGCCCCATTTGCAATTTTGTTATTAGGAATTATAATTATTATAATTATAATAATGATTATTAGGCTGATTCACAAAGTCATGTAAAAATATACAAACAAATAGTCCTGTACTGTCATTTCTCACACTCGTAAATGGGTTTTTTGGGGCATAGGGCAGATCTGACCATCATCTGATGATTACTGGAATAGCGCTCAGTGGTTTTGGAAAGGTGTGGCAAAGTCAAATCTTCCCACTTCAATGGGCACATACAGTTATTATTTTGAATTTGATATAGGAGACACTCATGAATTGTTACAGTTACTGAGTGTCAAAGCAGCCTGATTGACATGCTATAAATTACCTCCTAGTAGTCCTAGCATGGCATGCCTCCTCTGAGAACTTGCATATACTTTACCATGTCCTTAATGTGAAGCAGAAGGAAATACTCAGCAAAAAACGTTATTGAAGCCAACAGGTGTGGTTTTAATGTGCAACGTATGTAATGAAAATGTGTATGACAGAGTGTACATATTAAAGAGAGTGATTCATTTGCTTTGCCAATGCTTGTTTGTCAATTTCAGATATATGCAAGTACTGCATACAGCATTACAAAAAAGCTTGCTGCAGTGAAAACCCACAACAATAAACGGATTCCTATTTGTATCCTACGCACGTATGACTTAAAGAGTTCAATAAGTGATAATTTAGTGCACCGTGGAGCCACTAAATCAGTGGCGGCTCCTCTGCAATGGCGGTGGAGCGTCTCCCCAACCTGGCTCAGAGCCAGCAAATGTAAAATAAAACGATGTTCTTGCATTATTTTATTTTCCATTTGCCGGGTCTTAGCCAGCGGTGGTGGGAGGGGCGAGGCCGATACATGGGAGAGGAGAGGAAGAGTGCTAGTGCACTCCACTCCCTAAGTGCTCATATGTGTATGGCCGGCCGTCTCAGGCCAACGAAAACACACATGTGCTCTTAGGTTGTCTGCAGCCCAGCTGCGTTGAGCAGCCAGGCTGGAGAAACCCACTCAGACTCCCTGGTGTGAGCAGAGTGTCTTTCCTGCCCGCTCAGACCAATCCTTGTGCTGTGCCCTGGGATTGGACAGGGAGTCTGTCCCAGGGGCTGCTGGGACCAGGTAGGAAGAGGAGAGGCGGTGCGACAAAACGCAATGCTGGAGGCAGCTGGCGGCAAAAGGTACGTTTTTTAAATATTGTATTCCCCCCAGTGCTTAATTTGTAAAATATTAAGTGCCAGGGCTCTGACCAGGAGGCCACTGCAGCTTACACCACCCATCATCCTTGTCATTGCTGCCAAAAACAACTACTATCCATCTCTCTTGCACGTAAATGCGATAGTTCAGATTATTCCAGGTCCCCAAAGCTAAAGGAATAACTGGGGAGGCAGGTATTAGCAATTAATTTTATTTATATTGTTTTCCTAAACAACTGTTATACTGCTCATTGAGCAGGGCCACCTTGTGGCAGACTGCCCTAAGTGTGGTGTTGACAATTAGGGGCCGGGGCCAGGCACCGTAAACCAATTAAGTGGCAATACTCAGGACCGGAAAGCACTGGCTAAAATTAAGCACTGATTCCCTCCCACATCCCCCTGCCCGAAGCCTCCCGCGCAACTCCACCCACACCACCACCCTTTGTTTATGGTGTCTGCCGCTGCACTAGATACCCCCTAATCTATTACCCAGATAGATATCTAGGTAAACGTGGAAGTGCAAGGGCAGAACGAATGCACCTGGTAGGGTTCAACATATTTTAATGTGTGTCTTTATTTTTCACACATTTTTCTAAGCATGCTTCAGTCCCTTCTAGGGTGTAAGATCATCTGTTCTGAGATGTTTGCATGCTTTGAAAACTGTTTTGCTGAAGCACATGTCTGAATAGTACTTAATTGGTACAATTTAAGAGATTTACATGCAGAACATTCTGGCAATTAGATAGGCATCATGTATTACCATTTTCATTCGCTACACCTGAATTTCTCCAATCATATAACCTTCGGCAGTAATCACAATGACAATATGAGTTTGTACCAAGTTCTTTCATTCACAAAGCTATATTATACCCCTTGTACTGTAAACGGGTTTTAGTTTAAGATTGCTGAAAATTATACATTTGCCTGGTTTTTGTATCGCTGAGTCAGAGGCTTCCAATGAATGAGGGATGCCATTCTCCTCTATTTGCAAGTTACATACCTGGGGCAGAATTAGTGTTTTAACACAGGGTAGGGTTGTAATCACACTAATCCAGGAATGCAGATTAAATATATTTATTGGAACAAGCAATGTGAGCGTGGTCTCCACCTGCCAACCGGCAAATGACTGATCACAAAGGAACTTCACCACTCACGCCACAACAAGTACTGAACATAGAATACATAACACTGAACAGGCTATTGGTAAACACATAAGAGCTCGGCAATATAGAAAACTCAACATCAAACACTCTGCAGCCAAGCACATCAGAGAGTGCCCAGGAGGTTAACCCGTTGACCGTGGCGCGAATTCCACCGCGGTGCGGGTGATTTATGGAGTGGGAGTGTTTAATCCGGCCTCCGCACACGCCCATGTAACGTCGGACGGCCGGGGGCCTTCCGACGCACCGAACGGGTTATACACACATTATGTTTAACCTCTGACACTGTGTTGACACTGTGTTGTGTCAAAGGGTAAGACAAACCTAGTGCAATATCTTTTAAGATATGACGTTGTTTTGCTCTCCTCCAGTGAAGTTTTTAGGCTGCCGTGCACCAACGGACACACCCTTGCACCATTGCAAGCCGCAGCCAGGGCGACTGACGCTGGAATCTGGGGACCACGGTTCGATCCCCGGCTCCGGCGGCAGGTCAGCCCAGCACCATGTGACTCTGGGCAATAGCTCGCTTAATCTTCCCGACGGCCCCCCAGCGTCTAGAGACCCTTACGGGTGATTGTGCGCTTTACAAATGTGGACTTTACTTTGCACGAGGATGTCCGCGTCCAGTTAAGGATAGGTTTTGTACTGGAAAGAGACACTTCCATTCAATAACTATGCTTTAATCGATTTCTCACTTTGTTTGTGCGCTGTAGAGTGCAGCAGAAATGCAAAGTTCGAAAAATATGGAGACTATAACAATTTGCTCCACTGTTATGTCCAGCTCAAGGAGGCATAGCTTTTTGGTGCAAATCCCTGTGTACAAATATCGTAGATTTGTGTCAAAACCCAATGGTGGTTGTATGTAAATGTCTGTTTACCACTCGCGGTATGCCCTCTAGATGCAAAGTATTATATGGGCAATTTTCCTAGGCACCCCCATGAACTGCAGTACCTTTTATTTTTTAAATTTTGAAACTCGTGATTATGGCACCTCGCAAAAAACAGGAGACTAGCTAATCCTGGCAACATGTTCGCGACAAACAGATGCCTGCCTGTGTCATCTGTCAATGACTGGCCACTAAAGTCGTGGAATGTCTCCTCAAAGCATGTAAAGAAATCAGAAACTGACTCATCTGCCTTTTGCCTACAGGATGCTAACATAGTCCAATCTATTTTTTTAGGAGGAATGAGAGTTTTCAGTTTAACTATTATAGCCTTTGGAAGGTTTAAAATTTCTTGTCAGCTAATGCTTGGGGACGGCATATTTACTAAAAACGCATCTGATATTTTGAAGGAAAAAATGATGTTTCTTCCCAAAAATAAATTTGTGGAATTTTGCTTTTTGCCCAAAAGGGTAGAGTTATTTTATAGAAAAATATTATATTTTTATAACTGATATCCTGATAAAGACATATGGTTACATTTTTTAAACATATTTTATAGCTTATAGGTGAATGGCGATTTAAACTAAGTTGTGTACATGTACTGCTGTAGTTATGTCTTTTGTGTGATAGGGCAAATGCTGATTTGGGAGTTATTTCATTAGTCACAAGGAGGCATTGCATATTAATAACATTTTCTTGACATTTTTGCTAGCAAACCCACCTGTAATGTTGGTGGTTATTGGTGTATTGGCAGCGGATTTGGTCAATTGGTCAATGTTGTACAGGAATAAATTTGTTAAGAGCTCAGGATGATTTTCCTTGAGTAGAAGTAACTCTCATTAAAGAAAAGGCTGGACACCCCTAGCCTAGACTCTCTCTTTTAGAGTTCAACTGACAGCTGAGCTGAGGTTTATATATGTTTTTTCTCAGTCCTCATGGATTTCAGATGCAATTACATTTCTTACCCCTCCGACCCCACTTAATGGAACTCTGCTTTTCTGTATATAGAGATAACTCTAATCACTAGTATATGCAGTAGACCTTTGTACTCTCTACCTTTCCTATGTGACTCTTAGAGTATATCCATCCGTATCCCTTCCCTATGTATATAGAGATAACTCTAATCACTAGTATATGCAGTAGACCTTTGTACTCTCTTCCATCCCTATGTGACTCTTAGAGTATATCCATTCGTATCCCTTCCCTATGTATATAGAGATAACTCTAATCACTAGTATATGCAGTAGACCTTTGTACTCTCTACCATCCCTATGTGACTCTTAGATTATATCCATTCGTATCCCTTCCCTATGTATATAGAGATAACTCTGATCACTAGTATATGCAGTAGACCGTTCTACTCACTACCATCCCTATGTGACTCTTAGAGTATATCCATTCGTATCCCTTCCCTATGTATATAGAGATAACTCTGATCACTAGTATATGCAGTAGACCTTTCTTCTCGCTACCATCCCTATGTGACTCTTAGAGTATATCCATTCGTATCCCTTCCCTATGTATATAGAGATAACTCTGATCACTAGTATATGCAGTAGACCTTTGTACTCTCTACCATTCCTATGTGACTCTTAGAGTATATCCATCTGTATCCCTTCCCTATGTATACAGAGATAACTCTGATCACTAGTATATGCAGTAGACCTTTGTACTCTCTACCATTCCTATGTGACTCTTAGAGTATATCCATCCGTATCCCTTCCCTATGTATACAGAGATAACTCTAATCACTAGTATATGCAGTAGACCTTTGTACTCTCTACCATTCCTATGTGACACTTAGAGTTTATCCATCTGTATCCCTTCCCTATGTATACAGAGATAACTCTAATCACTAGTATATGCAGTAGACCTTTGTACTATCTACCATTCCTATGTGAATGTTAGAGTATATCCATCCATAGTCCTTCCCTATGTATATAGAGATAACTCTAATCACCAGTCTCTTCTTTGTGTGACTTTACATCTTGTACATTTGCATTTTTTTCTTTTTGTATCTTTTATGTAACGCATGTAATCCTTAGTCCTTATGTTTTGCAACTGGTTCTTATGTAAAGCGCTCTGACATCTTCGGGTAAAGTTCGCGCTATAGAAAATTGCATTAAATAAAGGGTAAAAATACTTCTATCTTTGGTGACACCTTCTCTGTAGACAGGCTTGCCATGGAATGCGGTCCCTTTAAAAAATGTAGATGTGGCGTGTGTCACAGGGCAGCCCTCTCTGCCCAGCACCTGAGCATGCTTAAATGTGCTTGAAAATCAGCAGTAAATGTACTAGTGACAGAATGTCTCTGTGCTGTGACCCTGAAGCAAAAACCCAGCACGAGACCTACGAGCCATTCTTGAAATATCTATGAGAGAAGTCACACTTTAATACCTTCATGGTGGCAGCTTAGGTTAAGGTAATTTTGTAGCACAGACGATTCCCTTCGGCTAGTAACCAGTAGGTTGGGAGGTTTTGCTGCTTGGGGGTATACATCCCATGCTGAGAAGGGGTTTTATGTGTAAAATGTTCATGCTAGCATCAGAAATCCTGCATAATAATCCCCTTGTATCTTTAACTTGCAAAGGGTGATCTATTTTTGCGAATTTCATATGTGAAAATAGTCTGTATTTTTCACATGTGGACTGGCTTTAGGTTGCTCCATTGGCCCTTAAGTGGAATAAATAAAAGGGTCACTGTGAGGAGCCAGGCTAAGTATTTACCTGCATTCTATTATGGTAAACCTAATAATGTGGACATCTGAAAGTGCAGCTGAAAACAACCTCTCCAGAAGGGAAGCCTGTGTGCAGGGCAGGCTCCTCTTACCAGTATGCCAAGGGTCCTAGTGCAAGCAGGACAAATGGCCTTATTGGCTGCGGTTGGGGTAGGAACATCCAGCATTTATCATGGTTGAATGCCCCCCCCTCAATTCTCTGGGCCCGGTGCCACTGCACCTTCTGCACAAGTGGTAGCTTTACCCTTCCCTCCTAGTGCTCCACGAAGGAGGAGCCACGCAAAAGTTCCCTGTAGAAGTTCTTGCATTGATTCTGAGCCAGATGCTGGCTAGAGTAATTAGCTTGATGACATTACCAATAAGGTAATTACATTGTCCAGGCTCTGAGAGCGCTGAACTGCACATTAACTCTTCCTTCTATGCATTTCTCACTGTGCTGGATAAGGAATTCATGTGCTGCAGCGCATCTTGTCTTTTGTTTTCTTATTCAGGGCAGGCAGATTCGAAACCAGCATAAACAGGCGTTTTTTTTTCTAAATTTGGTATCCGCTTACCACAAATGTATTATATTTTTTTTTTACGGATTTTGTTCCCCTGTAGCTTTAGCATAGCATGATCAGCGCCTGGCATGACTGGATGGCAGCTTTTTCTCGAGGAGGAGATGGAAGCAGGCGTGTGAATCATCGGCATGTAAAGCCTCGCCCCACGGGCCATGATTTACCTCATTGTGGTCTTTGGCTGTGCCACTGAGACGGCAGGTTTTGAAGACACATCCATATGAGCCAGTGAAGAACCACAGGCGCCCCCTGCAGGAAGGTTCTCACAACTGCATGCCTCGGGGAGTCAGTGCCCCTCACTGCACTCTCCTGGGTATCACTATCATGATGCCTATATATAATGCCTCAGTGACCTACGTCACTTCCTGTCATGTATCAATTCCATGTCACTCCTTATCCGACAGCAATGCTGCAACATTCGGGTTCTGCCTACTACATGTCCAACAGGTGACCTACATCACTTCCGGTAAGTTATCATTTCCATGTCGCTCCTTGTCCCACAACACTGCTGCAACATTCCTATTCTGAATACTACATGTCCTACAGGTTCCACAGGTAACCTACGTCAATTCCAGTCATGTATCATTTCCATGTCACTCCTTGTCCCACAACACTGCTGCAACATTCTGATTCTACCTACTACATGTCCTACAAGTCCTACAGGTAACCTACGTCACCTCCAGTAGTGTATCAATTCCTTGTCACTCCTTGCCAACAGCAATGCTGCAACATTCTGATACTGCCTACTACAGGTCTTGCAGGTGACCTATGCAACTTCCAGTAAAATATCATTTCCATGTACACTGCTGCAACAATCCAGTTCTGCCTACTACATGTCCTACAGGTAACCTACTTCACTTCCAGTAATGTATCGATTCCATGTCACTCCTTGTACACAACACTGCTGCAACATTCCAGTTCTGCCTACTACATGTCCTACAGGGGATGTATGACATTACAACGAATGCTTTTACATCGTATGCTTTTACAACGCGGTTTTTACAACGCATACCATTACAACGCATAGTGCTTTGGGGTGCTGGATAGTGAATAGTTTAATTTACTATTCCAACTCCAGTCCCCGTGGATAGTAGGGAAGTGTTGGACAGTAAATTAAACCTATTCCCTATCCTAGAGCGCCCCCCAGCGCAATGCGTTTTAATGGTTTGCGTTGTAAAAGTTGCGTCGTAAAGGCACTGCGTGGAGAAAGTTGCATTGTAAAGGATGTTTCCCGTCCTACAGGTAACCTACGTTACTTCCGGCAATGTATCATTTCCATGTCACTCCTTGTCCCACAACACTTCTGAAAGATTCTGATTCTGCCTATTACATGTCCTAGGGGTAACCTATGTCACTTCCAGGAATGTATCAATCCCATGTCACTCCTTGTCCCACAGCAATGCTGCAACATTCTGATACTGCCTTCTACATGTCCTATGGGTAACCTATGTCACCTCCTGTAGTGTATCGATTCCATGTCACTCTTTGTCACACAACACAGCTGCAACATTCCAGTTCTGTCTACTACATGTCCTATGGTAACCTATGTCACTTCCGGTAATATATCATTTCCATGTCACTCCTTGTACACAACACTGATGCAACATTCCAGTTCTGCCTACTACAAGTCCTACAGGAAACCTACGTCACTTCCGGCAATGTATCATTTCCATGTCACTCCTTGTCCCACAACACTTCTGAAAGATTCTGATTCTGCCTATTAAATGTCCTATGGTAACCTATGTCACTTCCGGTAATATATCATTTCCATGTCACTCCTTGCCACACAACATTGCTGCAACATTCGAATTCTGACTACTACATGTCCTACAGGCCCTAAAGGAAACCTACATCTTTTCCAGTAAGTTATAATTTTCATGTCGCTCCTTAGCGCAGAACACTGCTGCAACATTCTGATGTTGCCTACTACATGTCCTACAAGTTCTACAGGTAAACTAGGTCGCCTCCAGTAGTGCATCATTTCCATGTCACTCCTTGTCCGACAGCAATGCTGCAACATTCTGATACTGCCTACTACATGTCCTATGGGTAAACTATGTCACTTCCAATAATGTTTCATTTCCATGTCACTCCTTGTCCCACAACACTTCTGAAAGATTCTGATTCTGCCTATTACCGGTCCTATGGGTAAACTATGTCACTTCCAGTAAGGCATAATTTCCATGTCACTCCTTGTCCCACAACACTGCTTCAACATTCCAGTTCTGCCTACTACAAGTCCTACACCACTCCTTTTACTGTGACCCTACATCCTTTCTATTCCTTTGCCCTCCTTTGCACAGCTTCTGGCCTGCCATATTCTGTGATATGGGCAAAAGGGGTGTTCGAAAACACCATTAATAGCAAACTGATGCTAACAAATATTTCCCCTGCTTTCCTGTAGTTTAATCTCTGTTAATGTAGTAACCACTCAACGACACATTCTGTGCAGGGGATTCAGGCAAAGACAAGGACCAGGAATTGTGAAATTTTAAAAGCAAAGTGGCGTCAGAAGTTAGTTCCTAGGTGGGGCTTGAAAAGAGTCTCATTCCGGTTTTCAGCAAATTAAATGACCACTCTTATACACAAGAATGTTTTATGTGAGATGCGCATGTCCGTTTGCCAGCAGTGCAGAGACAGGAGGGGTTGAATGCAGGACCATGGGTGGGAAGCGGCTGCACTGGGCGCATTTGTCATGTAGCGCCGAGTGCATCTGTCATCTCTCACCATAGTTCAGAAGTCTAAGATCAGAATGATGTGAAGATCGCAAGTTTGAATTCCAGTAGGGAAGACTTGGGCCTGCATCCTTCCGAAGGTGGCAAACTAAGGACCCTGAATTGTTTAATGTTATGTTATGTTATGTTGAAAGAATTTCTAAAGCGCACTTACACCGAGCGGTTTCATGGCGCTGGTACGGAAGAACTGAGGGACAGGTGATAGATGTTTATTTGTATGCTTGAGAGAACAGGAGTGTTTTAAGAAGAGTTCTAAAATAAGGATAGAGCTTTGTGGCTCTCAGCTCATTAGGGAGGGAGTTCCAGAAACGGGGGGGCAAGAGAAGAGAACCTGCGTCCACCATGCTTTTTCCGTTTGTAGGTGGGAATGGTAAGCAGATGATGGTGGGAGGACCGGAGGTCCTGGGAGGGGGTGTAAGGCTTGATTCTGTTGGAGATAAAGGCAGGGCCTTGGCCCGTAAGGGCCTTGAAGATGGTACAGCCCATCTTGAAATCAACACGTTTGGCTACTGTGAGCCATCAGAGGTTTAACATGTTGAGACTTTGGTTGGCGGAAAATGAGCCTGGCTGCCTGATTTTGGACTAGTTTAATGGCGACATCTCTTATTGGTTTGAAGTACTTTAAAAAAGGCGATATTACCATTAGGTGGCTTGATCATGGTCGTTTTCGATTAATTATTAGTACAAAGGATCCAGATTATGCCTAATTCTATAGGTGTAGCTATCCCAGTTCCTGCTGTCTCACCTCTGGTGATGCTAGTCTCCTCCCAGAGGTTAAGATATTGCTTTTATATTTATGTACCGTCTATTGCTTCATTAGAAGTGGGCACGAGGCCAGTTGGGTAGAGGGCGCTGTATAATTGTCATTCATTCATTCACTTGAGGTTTATTATATTTTAGTCAAATGAGAATAATAGTGCCAGCCCAGGTGAGCAGGTATGGCGCTCAGACGCCTCATAGAATGAATGACTAGTTGAAGCTTGACGTTTCTCTCCTTGCTGGTGGATACACCGCAGTCACCTTATTTTTCTCCCTCCGGCTCCCTCCTCTCGCTTTCTGTGATCCACTTCCAGCTATGTTTGTTATCTGTTAATTGTCACTTTGGGTCCTCTGCTGTCCAGGCCTATTGATTTTACTCTGCTCAACACCTATTTTAAACTGCCTATTCTGGTCCAGTGGAGATCTTTAACTGTTGGATCAGCAGGGGCAGTAACAACCAGCGTGAGCTGGTCTCAGCTGCGTGCAATGCACTCAGAAATGCACTGATGGCCAGAAAGGCATTCTCCCTCTACCCAAGTATGGCCCAAGACATACTGGGCCTGATACTCAAAGTTAAACTGAAACAAAAATAAAATTTACAACTTTCGGAGTTAACAATGGTCTTAGGTTTAACTGAGACAAAACTGAGACAAAAGTCGAACTTTACTACTCGTAAATGCCTTTTGTGAATACCAAAAGTCGTAACGTTAGACTTTCGTCTCAGTTTACCTTTGTGAATCGGGCCCTCTACTTCTACATCCTGCATCTTTGTACTAGTCATTAATTGTGAGGCAGCATACCTCACAAGTATAGAGTGTGCCAAGGACGTTAGGACTAAGAGTAAGGAACATTATTAAGAAGTAATCACTACTTTACATCTACATCACTGGTGTGAGCCTTTTAAGACTAAGGGCCTGATTATGAGTTCCTCGTAATTTTAGGACCCATGCATATGAGTGTGAAGGTATTTAAGGCGTATGATGATAATTGGATGTGTTAAATAACTCCACGGACCACTGCTTGCTCTTAAATAATGAAAAGGGAACGTTTCATTTTTCTTATTGAAAAACATTCCATTTTCCTTTACGGAAAACGGGCTGCATTTCAAAAAAAGATTTGCTTTATTCAAAAAGCAATCACAGGCATGTTGGTCTCCTGACCCCAGCAGGCCACCATCCATGTGATTACAGGCCATTCCCAATGGGTTGCAAATTACAACCTGCCTCATGAATATTTATGAGGCAGGTCAATTACAACCCCATTTCATTTTGTGAGCTCCTAATTGTGAGTCTCAAAAACTCACAATTAGGAACTCACAAAATGTTTCCACCGTACATGTGACTCCTTGTCACTAAAACTGATAAAAATGACAACAATGTAATAACAGTGTTATTAATAATGCACTTAGTATTGAGCTTAAACCAGACTCCTGCCTTCTTCAACAGTCTATCCCAGGCCACTGAACAAAGCAAAAAAACACATTTTATACAATTCTCTCTCTCAGGGTCATAGCTTCCATTGGTGCAGCAGGTGCAGTGTACCAGGGCCTAATGACCCCTGGTTATTGCAGGAAATTATCACTCAAACAGCTGCCAGTTAGCCCATTTCCTTCCTTGCTCTAGGGTCCATGACACACTGGCTATGCTCTCTCTAACAATCTTAATACAATTAAGAAATATGCTTCATCATGGCCTCTTTAAAAGAAGCAAATCATCTGTTCACTTAGTCCCACTTAGGTGGAAGTTTTTCAGCCTTAAGACAATCTGAATCACCACCAAAATTCTGATGATTTGGATTTGAAAGTTTGCATTGCCCAAGTCCCAATGACAGACTCATTTTAAGGGAGATATTTAGAGGAACACATTGTGTGCATGTGTTTACGATTTCTGAAGGGTCATAAAACTGGTTAACCACTGTTGTGATGTCATAAAGGCCTTCCAGGCCAGGCTGGTGGGGCTCTCTGAGAGCTGGTCATCGAAGCCCTGCTTGTCTGCTCTGACCGTAAGACGAACCATGGCTGCAGGAGGAGGAAGGAAGGCATGGAAGGGGGTGGGGGTTGGTTTAGGATGGCAGGTAAGTTCTTTTTAGTTTTTTAATCATTGGGGACAGTGATACTTAACAGGGGCCATGTTATTTATAGCTCCCTCATTACTGCTCTGCCAATGCATAGCAGTTGAAGACGGGGCAGATGATTTTGGGGGTATGTGTAAAGAAGATGGGTTCCAGGAGATCCATCGTAGGAAGATGCCACAAAAATTGGTAACAAAATAATCCTTCTTTATTCAAGTTGCGTGAGTACACATTACAGCTCGGCATCCGGGTTATCCATCCTGATAACCCCCACAGCAGGGTCTTACATATCGCATGCCCCAGACACCCATGTTCATGCTACATACTGAATGTCGTAGTTTTCACTCCCTGGCACATAAACAGATAAAGAATGTGGGGCATACTATCAACGGCATGCGTTGAATATCGCAAATCGCACTTAGGCCAAATTTGATTATTGCCGTCTATTGCTGGATTACATCGCCGTGTTAGCGATGTATTAGCAACACTTAGCTTACAGGCGATGTACAAACCAGCGATAGACGGCGATAATCATCATTAGCGTGTGAAATCAAGCGATGATATCACAGCGCTAATAAAAAGCTTGTTAATATGGGAGTGTGTTATGAAGAGATGATTCAGGAAACGTTGTAGTATGAATTATCTTCTTTATTCTTAAATCGGTAACACCCACAGGTTTGTGCTGCCGCTCGACTCCAGGACTCCGGGCAACTGATTATCGTTGCTCAGAGTACTAGAACCGAACGGAAGCATGGAACATTCATACAAAAGTAAACATGGGTTAAAATCCTCGTGCTGCGTGCAGCACGAGGTAAGGCATATATAACAACTTCTCCCTTTTCACAATATTTAAAAACAATAAAAATAAAAAACAAGAAAACAAAATCATTAATCTGTAACAATAAAAGTAGTTTCAAATTGAGACATGAAAACAAATTTCAATTAAGGATATAATCATTAAACCTGACAGGTAACCTTCTACATCGAACAGATGAGGTGGAAGCTTGATGTAACACTTTCCCACCAATCTCAGTATCAGCGGTTGAGGGAGAGGAACACATCAATGAGGCGGATGCATCAGAAAAGGAAGATGAATCTGATAATGATGCGGATGTACCTGACAAAGGATTGGAAGAGGAGTGGTCAGAAGAAGGTGGAATATCCAACCAAAAAGACCAGTCACACTGATTAAATTGTTCCTTATTCAAAGACAATAATGAGTGAGCCTGTGAATTGGATAAATGAACTAAAGCTCTCTTGTTCCACCATCCTCTGTTGCCAAGTAAAGCAGAAGCCTTACTGACAGCAGTTACTTGGACTGGGGTGGAGAATTTAGAGATACCTTTAGCAACTTTTCTTGGGTTTTTAATGAGTACCCAATCACCAATTTTAGGACAACATCATTGAAACGTTTGCCTGAATCATGTTTGTTCTTCATGACAAGTTGTTTTTGTGAGACTTTTTCAGATAAAGAAACATTAGAAGGTTGAGAGATCTCAACATTTTTCTCAGATAACCACTTGGGACACAATTTGGTATGAACATTCCTATTTCTCAGTAAGGAAAATGGAGATATCCCAGTTGTACACTGAGGAGAAATGTTGTATGACCAAAATTTTTCTTCAACAAAATTCTTCACATCATTGTGGGAGGAAATGGCGGTTTGAATAGCATCTTTGAGAAGTCTATTAGCCCGTTCAACTAAACCGTTTGAAGTAGGTGAATAAAGTGCTACTTTGAAATGAACAACATCATGTTCCAATAAAAATGAGTCAAATTTTTCGGATATGAAATGGGAACCATTATCAGTAACTAGGACAGAGGGACAACCTTCAATGATGAACAGGTTTCGTAAAAATTTTATGGCATTGGCGGAGGAGGGAGAGTCACAAAACATGTGATACAACCATTTGGAATGATAGTCAATCAAAAGAATGACATATTTCATGCCGTGGGGAAGTACATCATACGGACCAGAAAAATCCAATCCAACCTTTTCCCAGGGTTTGACCGGAAAAGGGACAGGGTGAAGGGGCGTATTAATGAGTTTCCATTTCTTATCCGATAGTAAACATTCATTACACGAATCAATGTAAAACTTAACCTGAGACTCAATAGAAGGCCACCAATAATGGGATTTGATAAGTTGGGATGTCTTTGTTATGCCCAAATGCCCTTGATGTGCAAATTTAATGATGTCGGGTCTGACATCAGAAGGAGGAACAAAAACATCATGTCTCATTATTAAATTGTCAACCAGAGATAGTTCAGGAGCAATCATGGAAAAAGCTTTCAGCTCATTAGACAATTTCCTACTTTCAGGCCAGCCTTTTGTAATGTATTGTGCAACCATTTTTAAAGTGTGATCATTTTCATAGGCTTTGGACCAAGATTCTTCTGTAATGCGAGGACACAATTTGGTGGCATCAAGAGTGGCAACTACACACTCAACGTCACTAATTCCTTGAAAATCAGATGAATCATTTAGTGACATACGGGACAAACAGTCAGCACGAAAGTTTTTACCACCCGAAATGTGCTTAATATTGAAGTGAAATTCATGCAATTTGGACAAGAGCCTGACAAGTCTGGATGAGGCTCTTCCTAGGCCATCCCCATTAAGAAGTTGAGTGAGTGGCTTGTGATCGGTAAATAAATCGAATTCTCGCCCCCAAATGTAGTTTTTGAATTTTTCGATGGCCCAAACGCAAGCCAAAGACTCTCGTTCAATGGTGCTATAGTGGGTTTCAGAAGCTTTAAGTGTTCTAGAGGAAAAAGCAACTGTGTGTTCTCTACCAGAAACCCACTGACCTAATACAGCACCTAAACCAGTTAAACTGGCGTCAACCATAATGAAGCATTTGGCAGAATCTTGAAAAGGATGTAATGCGGGAGCACCTACAATCATGTTTTTGATGTTGATAAAGGAGGCGTCGATATCTTCAGACCAAGAAAATTTAGAGCCTTTGCGAAGCAGTGAACGAAGAGGTTCAACAATTTGAGCATAGCCTTTTACAAAACGGGCATAATACTCCGCTAAACCCAAAAAGGAGCGGAGAGCATCCTTATCTTTGGGGGGAGTAGCATGAGTGATAGCCTCAATGAGAGAAGACTTGGGTTTAATGCCTTCAGGAGTAAGAGTATGACCCAAGTATTCTAATGATTGAGAACCAAATTTGCATTTGTCAGTTCTGACAGTCATGCCAGCTTCATTGAGCTTAGTCAGAACAGAAGATAAATGAGACAAATGAGAATTCCAATCAGGTGAAAAAACTAAAATGTCATCCTGATAAGCTTGTACTCCAGGAACAGACTCAAAAAGGTGGTCCATTATTTTTTGAAAAACACTAGCTGCGCTAGCGAGTCCAAATGGGAGTTTTAAGTATTTAAAAACACCAAATGGGGTCACAAAAGTGGTGAGATCTTGAGAAGATTCAGTTAGGGGCACCTGATGGTATGCCGAACGCAAATCAATTAAAGAAAAATATTTTGCACCACCTAGATTGGCGAGGAGGTCGTGAATTTTGGGGAGGGGATGGCAATCCACCAAAATATTTTTGTTTAATGTGCGTAAATCGGCACACAGCCTAACCTCACCATTCTTTTTGCGAATGATAACGATGGGCGAAACCCATTCAGAAGAGTCTGAAGGTGCAATGATACCATCCTTTTTAAGAGATGTGAGTACAGATTTGAGCTCATCCCTAGCACTAATAGGGACAGGGCGAACTTTATGAACAATGGGTTGAGCAGAAGCTTTCAGCTTAATTTCATGACGAAAGCCTTTGACAGTACCTGGTTGATCGGAAAAGAGTTTAGGAAATGTGTCCAATATTTGTTTAATGTCTGACTCATGATCATTAATGAGAAGACAATCAGGAACAAAAGGTGGAACAGGCGAATAACCCTCAGGAGGATCACCCACTCTAATGGGATCATCCGAACCAGGAACTAAATAGATACCCATTTTGGCGAGATCCTGCCAGCCAACAATATTTCGACCCTTAATCGCAACATAAATCTTTGTAATGATAGATCTGTCAAAACATTCTAGTCTATAGTTAAAATAGCCAAGCATGATAATATCTGATTCACCAAATGCCTTGGGACTGAGGTCAGATTCTACCAAAGAAATGGAATTATTCAATTTTTCATGAAAGAACATATCGTTAAGAATGGTTATTGGAGATCCAGAATCTGCCATTACTGTAACTTCAATGTTCCCAAATAGTGCAGAGCAGTATGGACCTTTGACTAATTTAGAAGCATCGATGAAATTGCAATGAATAGATACAACCATGTCTTGGAATTCATCAATGCAATCATCCAAATCAGGACATACAATATTATTAACAGAAGGTCTGGATGTCCTTTTGACAGATTTGCACATACCCTGAAAATGACCCAATTTTTTGCATAAAATACATTTTTTACCAGTAGCAGGGCAAGAGGGATTATTGGCAATATGGGATTTAGAACCACACCTGTAACAATAAGGGTTAGGTTTTCTTTGTATTTGTCTAAAAGACTTATTCATGCTAACTAAATTAACAGAACTAGAATTATCAAATGAAGAAGTATGAAGAGAAGCATGAGGTTGATCTTTCTGAAGAGCATTGGATGTATTGATGGATCTTTCAATGCTCTTAGCAATGTCGATAGTTTCTTGAAGGGTAGGTTTTTTGCAACTTAAAAGGCGTTGTTGAATCTTTCTTGAATAACACGCAAATACAAATTGATCCCGAATGTATATATCAGGATTAGATTCAAATTCACATGTAGACGCTAATATTCTCAATTGGGCAATGAACTCTTCAACTGACTCATCTTCTTGTTGTCTCCTTTTAAAGAAATTGTGTCTTTCTAGCATTTCATTTGGTTCTTCACCATAGTGACGAGCTAAGCGAGACAAAGCTTCCTTATATTCGTCCCAACTATCACCAGCATCACCAGATGGAGGAGAAGACCTTGGAAGATTTTCAAATACATTTTGTGCAGCCACACCTAGGCAACCATATAAAATGCCAACTTTCCTTTCAGGAGCAAACTTGACAGCGTCAATTGCTACCATGTGATTGGCAAAAGCTCTAACCCATTGACGCCAAGGAATGGTTGGTTTGCCAGGAAGTTGTAAGAACGGTGGAGGTTGAGCAAATTGTTGATTGGAAGCCATTGGAGGTGAGTAATGGTTAAATTATGTTGAAATGAAGTTAATTAGCAATCAAGTATTATAGAGGTACAGTAATTGTTAATGAGGCAAATTGACTTGAAGCAGTGAAATTCGATATTCAAAGTTAGTAAATATAAGTACAACACAATACCAGAATTGTTGTCATTGAAAGAAGAAGACGAGCGCTTGATTTTGTATGAGAAAACGAAGTCAATTTCGCTGTAGCGCTTTCGTGAAGTCGGCTCCGTGTGAGTGAAGCTGTATCTAGGCAACCGATTAAGAAAATGGCCGCCGTGCGTGAGCGTGGTGACGTGGTAATGTTGTAATGAACAGCGTGGATTGCGCTTCAGGAAGGAGGAGTTGACGCGCAGAATGACGTGTTGCTCGCGCAATGGGAGGTTCACGCGATGAGAGGCTCACGCGATGGCAGGCTCGTGATAGGGAGGTTGGGAGACTCGAAGTAAACAGCCAGGGGGAAATGGCCAATTAAGGAGAAAATCTCACCGGCAGAGGATGGACTGTGGGTAGCTGAGGAGTGGTTGAAGTCCAAAGGTGAGTAGAGGGGTGGAAGTGGAGTCGGCAGTTTTTGAAGGTTAGCCGAGTTTCTTCCTGGTGGGTGTTGGAGGGGTTCTGGACCCGCTCTTCGCCAAATGTTATGAAGAGATGATTCAGGAAACGTTGTAGTATGAATTATCTTCTTTATTCTTAAATCGGTAACACCCACAGGTTTGTGCTGCCGCTCGACTCCAGGACTCCGGGCAACTGATTATCGTTGCTCAGAGTACTAGAACCGAACGGAAGCATGGAACATTCATACAAAAGTAAACATGGGTTAAAATCCTCGTGCTGCGTGCAGCACGAGGTAAGGCATATATAACAGAGTGTGGACTTAACCTGTCAATCCAACTCCCATATTAAACATGCTTAAGTCAGGTTTCCACCAGACGTTAGGATTCGGCGATAATCGCGGTTAGCGGGACTTTTAATATCACTTCGCAAGACCGGGCCGCCTTGTTAATACAGCTCTGTTGTGTTAGCGCCCTCTTTCATGTTGTATTTTTGAGGGAACGCCTACTTTGCATCTCATTAGCGATGTTTATCGCTGGCATGAGATGCGTTAAAAAATCGGCTGCTAACATGCGCTAATGTATGTTCGTGACGACTTGTAAATAGGGTGATAAAAATATTGCCGCTTTAGCGGCAAAAAGTGCAGCTAAAGCTGCGATACTGCCCTTGATAATATGCCCCTGCATCTTTTGATACACCTCGCGAGCGCACCACAACCTGTCGCATAGCATAACATAAAATTATAGCTGGGTAATAAAAAATGAATTACAGGAATGTTGTTCTCCTCGGGGTTCTGAGTTACATGATGGATAACTCGAGCTTCCCTCTTTTGTATTTATTGTAAACACATCCCCGAAATTCACTGTTACCCATGTACAATGCTGTTTGCTTTACTGATGGGATGTTGCTGTGATCAGTTGACATCAAGCTTCGTATCATCTGCTTCTTTCCCTCTGTGCTTCTTACTTTCACCCACAACTTCTGGATTAAAGCTTTCGAACCATCTCTCTGAACCCTGGAGTCGCTGTTTCTGCATTCCCTACACCACCCTCTTGCCTGTTTATAGTACAGACAGCATTATGCTGCGAGTTGGCATAGACTAGGGGATCTCCGGGGTGTGATGAATGAAAAACATGTCGTCACAAAAGCTCCCGCATGACAGACCAGCTGTCGCATCCTCTTTTTGTTTCTCCAAGCAGGCGACGACATCCCATCGCTCAGACCTGCTCATGTTGGAGACTGACAATCCCTCCCGGGGGGCCTCTTTGTATATTTGCTGGGTACCAAGTGTTCCTTACGAAGCCGAAACGCATACTTCGTTTTCTACTGCTCGGTTCACACTTCAGTTAGCTCCCTGACGCATTCATCTGAAACAGAGCCTGGCGTTGCTGTTCCTGTCTTTGCCCGCGTTGTTCTGTCGCCCGCCTAGCAGACTCGGGAGCAGGGTACGAGGCACAGGAGAATATAAAGGTGGGGCCGGCATCGGCCACACCGAAGGTATGGCGGTCGTGTCGGCCCGGACGACCATACAGGGGTGGGCCTGTCGCGCTCAATGATAACACGACAGGCGCGCCTCGCCATTATTAGGTCGAAATTTGGGCGTGACCCGGAAGTGATTAAAAGCAATCCGGGTCACGCGCTTGGGCTAACCCCAGGCTGGGATCTCGTTAATAAAAGGCTGGGGAGCAGCAGAGTCTGCCTCTTTGCTCGCTGCTCCCTCGGCCTGCCATTAGTCAAGCCAGCCTCGCAAGTAAACGGCGCATAACTGCAAGGGCCCCATTATGGAGATAATCTACAGGGCGTACGGGGGTGACCTGGGGTGGGGGAAGTATCCACATGGGGAATGGGCCCTCTGCGCAAGTGCATTCAGTTTGGAGGGCGGGTTTTAAGGCGTATGGGGCGACCTGGGGGGGATGTACCCTCACAGTGAACAGGGCGCTTGCACACTCCGGTTGGAGTGCATGCGTAATTTGATAAGGATCTGGCGCCCGTTATTGACCTTGCCGTAGGCTCAAAATAGGGATACGCAGAAAAATTCAATGTTATTATTATGATTATTGATTATGGTATGTCTAGATTCGGATAGGAATACCTTTGTATTAGAGATATGTTAAGGTTAGCCATCTGATATATGCAACTATCAATGTAATCAATGTAATGTAATCGTTTTCTGCATATTGTGTAAATATTGTATATAAATTTCATATGAATATTTTTTGTAAATAAATACGGCCGGGGGGTTGACGATCCCCTAATCCAAAACCTTCTCATGTTATTAGCTGGATATTGACAGGGGAGGAGGGGGTCTAGGTAGTACCCGGCCATACAGATCTCACAGGTCTACCTGAAGGTGAGGCTTCATCGGCTGCAGACCTTGGTGGGGGAGATGATCGACCTTTGCCTCTAAAAATCCCGCCTTGATTCTCTGTGGCCAGAAGGTATTAAGGAAGCAGGTTTATCTGGAACGTTCTGTTCCAGTTTGAGGTTAATTATAAACAAAACACCTCAACATAAACTCATTTTAAAAAATGCGTTGTTAGAGTAGAAGAACATTGGGGCAAGTTAACTGCAAACGGCAGTCATTTTGAGTAGAATCGGGATATCAACGAAATAGGGTGATGGGGTCAAAAATTAGCTTTCTCTAGAAAAGAAACCATGGTTGTGTTTGTCTATCATGTTTAACATTTAGGCCATGATTATGAGTGGGTCAGAGGCACAATGCAATTGATCTCACCCAATACATTTGTCAGGCTCGTTAAAGTGAACTTTTCGCAAGTTTTGAGGGAATAACATGCAGATTTTGGTTCATTCTGCACTAAAATCCATGTGTAGTGGTAAATATCCAATTTCCTCATTCTCAAATTCTGGCAAGATTTACCTGCTGAAATTTAACGAAAGGTGAGGACTTTATCAGGCCCAGCAATAATTACGTGTGGTAAATTGTTCACAGCTCGGACTTCTGACCCATGCACAACCAAGGTCGGACAACTCCAGCCCACTCATAACCAGGGCCACAAGCTAATAGTGATTTTCGCTGGTCTGACTTCATGTGTGATGTTGGCCTCTTAGAGCTCTGGTGATATTTACAAACACTCAGTTTTTGCCCTTGTGGTTTGTGATGTCAGCAGAACCCCTGGGTGCAGGGCCGGACTGGGATCGCAACCCAGCCCTGACAATTATGTCTGACCGGCCCCGGTGGGGGGGGTGGCTGGGAGTTGGCAGGAACACTGCTGCAGTACTTTTGTCATAAGGGGCTGATTTTTCTCTACTGCTGCAAAACCGGCCCCCAGCAACGAAAACGGCCTCCACCTGCCCAAAACCGGTCCCCACCCTTCCTGCCCACCGGGGAAGAGCCCGATGTCCACTATGGCCATTCTGGCCCTGCCTGAGTGGCAATACTAAACTATATTACACAGTAGTTTATTCAGCCTTCTTTCACCCTTGAGGATTTAGTACATGTTCTCATCTCTAGTGTACCGGTCCTGTGTCATTACCTTAGTTCAACAAATCTAGCCAATATTGGGTCAATTTCTCCAAAGTATTTGTAAACCAGCACCTGCACAACTAGTTTTAATAACCAGTGGTACTCCAGTACTTCTGACATTTACCGGACACTTCTGAACTACGGTGCAAAACGCAGTTGATTTGAGGACAGCTACTTACCTATGTTTTGAATTAAGCGCATAGAAAATGATAATTTTGTCAGCAAGGTTTCATAAATTTAGCCAACTTCACATTTTATAAAGTTGTCAGCAGTGTAAAGTTACTCTTGAAGCCCCTGTAAAAAGGTTCTATAGAAGGATTTGAGAAAAAAAAACATTTTTGCAAGGAACTGAAAATGGAACATCACAGGGTTTGGTTACCACAAAATGTACTTTCGGTTTTCTTTTTAAACTAAGATTTGTACTTTAAGAGAACTTGATAAAGCACGGTATGTTTTGAACAATTTGAACTATTTTTTGCACACAGAAAGCTACTTTAACTTCATAGTGTGAAGTTAACATGTACCAACTAGAAATATGGCAGATTTTGATTCAAACTACTATTGACCTCACAAATGTGTATTTATAAAGTGCACATTCATCCTTTGGGGCTGCTGAGTGCTGAATAACAGATGTTTATTGTTTCCCAACACAATAGCCCTCATTTTATTAACCTAGGAATGATGCAAAGCTGAGTGGCCCACCTGGATTTGAATCAGTAACCATAAGGTCAAACACAAATCCCTGAAGTGGGTGCATCAGTCCACTGACCCATGTTACAGACTAGGATATAACATAACAAATTTGAGAAAGCAACTATTTAATGTCCTGTCCATTTTTTATTTTTACACCAGGCGTACCATCCTTTGAGTTGACTATCAATTTCTGTGTGAGTAAAGATACACTACATAAGTAAAATGAAATGCATGCATTTCCTCCACATGTGATGCATTGTGAGGAGTTAACAGTGCAAGAAGACATTGCATTTGGGTCTTCTCTGGGTGTAAAGGTTCAAATGGCAGCAAACCAATAAGGCGTGTGTGTGTGTGTACCGACATGGCTATCATTACTGAATTCAAGATTTAGCATGCAACCCCTGAGAAGACTATGCTCCGCCTTCCTTTCAATTGCCATACTTTCCGCATCCACCGAAGCAGAAGTGGAGGATGCTCCTTATCCCACATCGCAGCAAATACCTGGAACAGCCTCCCCATCACCTCTGGACCATCACCACATTTCCGGAATTATGAATGGCCCTCAAAACCTGTCTGTTTGCATATGCCGCAGGGGACTGCAAACACCTGGATACCCTTTCGGGTGATTAGCCGTGCTTTATAAATCCTGATTGATTGATTGATTTGTAGCTCCTCAAAAGATAATCCATGTACCCATCCTCTTCCTGATCAGTCAAAGGGACAAACTGCAGCAACAAAACCATTAACCTCTTCGCAGCGGGGGTAATTCCCCCGCTGTGCTGGGGGCGGGGGGGGGGGCGCGCACAGCGCCACGTGCTCATGACTTGCTGAGCTCATCACGCAGCATGGTGGCGCTGTGATCATGACCGCGCCTGTTTAATGGAACCCTCAGCACAGCGGGGGAATAAGCCCCGCGTGCGAGCATTGCGCGGCTCATGACAAGCTCAGCTCGTCATGAGCACCCGAGCACCATGCCTCATGACGAGCTGAGCTCGTCATGAGCACGGATGGGGTTAAAAGATGGTGATGACTTCTTGCAGGCATCAAATACCCAACAACCCCCACAAGAGAAACCAGCCCTGAGCCAGGTCCCACGACGACCAACACATGCCGGATCGCCATACCAGTAACTATTCCAAAACCTAAAAGTAACAGGCCACTTACAGGCAAATCGTCATTGGGAGTAAATGTCAGAATTTGTAAAGCGCACAGCTACCTCCACCAGAGGTGTCCCGGCGCTGTCCGTATACCGCTTAGGAACCCTTCCTGGCTTTCCTGGGAAATGTCCACTCCTGGGCACCCCCCAGGTGCAGCCAGGCATCCCAGCACTTTTGGGGCCGTTGTGGAGACTAAGCAAGCTATTGCCCAGAGTTGCAGCATGGGACCCATGATCAGAACAGGCACTGAGGCGATAATATCCAGTCAGGGGAATTCATGAGACGGAGACCCACCGAGGCGGGAATCGAACCCTGGTCCCTGGCCAGAGCTCTGCATCAAGGTCTGCCTGCTCTAACCATTGAGCCACACTTCTCTACAGTGAGGTGAGGTGGCCCCACAGAGTGGTTTGGTGTTCTAGGTAAAACCCAGGAGAATGGTGAGCCAAACAAAGAGGGGGCCCGAGAGCTAAAATGAGGAACTCAAACTACAAAACTCAACTAGGGAGTTGGGATGGGAATGAGCAGAATGAACCAGCAACAACAAAACTAAAGGCTACATTCACAGCGAAAAGTATATCTTTACAGCCATACGTGCACTCCTAGACTCTGGTGCAAAAGAATTTCAAGAATTCACTGCCATCCCACAGAGTGTCCTGGAAAGCTGCATCAGTTGCAGCTTTGCAAATGTACTCCAGGCAATGTCATGTGACATCTGCTTTTTCCCGGATGAGGCAATGTATGCACGGTATGACTCAGCATTGTGAAAATGCAGCCCGTTCTGCAACTGCACATTTTTGTCTTTTTCCTCTTTCTATCCATGGAATATTGAACACTATTTTTACCTGTAGAGAAATCCCTGCACTCCCACAGAGAATTGAGATGTCCAATTCCCTTTACCACCTGGGAAGAAAATTACTGAAGCCCTTTGCTGGAATGAATGCCCATCCACTTCCAGGGTCAGAAAGCCAGGGGTAGCGGAATTGACATTTTAACATTCACTCACACACACACACACACATACTTACACATAAACACAAATTCACACATATACACTCTTTCACACATAAACACACTCTCACCAAAAAGCATGCACACAACATACATTTTCAGCTGTCATGGAAGCGATATTCCAACTTATTTTACTCCATTCTTATTACACTTTAAGTAAATAATACATTTTATTTATTCACTATTAGTGTAATAAAAAAAATGACAGAAAATAAAGAGAGGGGAGCCCCAGCTGCCCCAGTGTTCCTGGCACTGAATTTGCCACCTCTGAAGCCACGGGTCACAAAGGCAGTGCTAGAGGAATCAAAGGGCAAGCCAGGGGTCACAGCTATGGTCCCTGGTGACCCTGAAATGATGTCCATGGGTTTACTTCTGAATAATTGCTCACAGTTGTGGTGTATAATTATACAGTCAAAAAACATCTTACCATGTGGCAGGTATCCTTTTGCCTTCACTGATAGGCATAAATTAAGTCATTGTTTGCTATAAACCTAGGATTACAACTGTTAATGGCCTTGTGCGATGTGTAATGATGCTTTGGATAGTGGGATTGCGAGTGAGTGTGTGTGTGTGTGTGTGTGTGAGTGAGTGTGTGAGTGAGTGACTGAGTGAATGAGTGAGTGAGTGTTGGTGTGTGAGTTTGTTTAAACAGTAAGTTTGCGGCAATACTTCTGCCTAAACATTCACATATCGAATGGCTGGTACAATGAAAGTGACATATAAGCATATATCTCGTGGTTAAATACGTCACTGTTATAGGTGTATAGTGACAGTGTAAACTCTCAATCTTTAGGGGTATGTTACCACTTTAATAAATGATCTTCTGTAGTGTGCATCTAAATGGGTATGTTCCTTTACGTGGCCCACAGTTTCTATATTTTAATGTGCTTGTGAGGGCACCCACGGGCAATGAAAACGGGTCGTTTGAGCTCCATAGGCTAATCCATGCCGCCTTTCCATGTCGATATGCGAGGGGGGGATTTGTCGGGCTTCCAATGTTGTGCAATATCCCATTTCGCGAGTGTCAGACCCAAAAATAATAAATGTATTTTATACTGATTACCCCCAATTTCATCCGTGCAGTGCAGAAGCGTGAGTTTCGGAGACCAAGGGACATTCCATTTTAAGACTGCGGTTAAGCTTTGCAGAATCCCCCCACCAGAATCGATCAAGAGTGGGGCATGTCCAGACAGTATGTAGGAAGGTGCCATCCTCATGGTGACAGCGGAGAAACTGTGGAGATGCGATCAACCCAGCCCCCCATAATCTATGTTGAGTGTAATACACCCTATGTAGGTATTTTAATTGTATATAACGTAGTCGGGTGGGGATGGCAGCGCCATGTGGTGATTGAAGTGCCTTGGACCAGTCATCATCATCTATGGGTCCTATATCTGTGTCCCATGCGGCCCATAGAGAGGCTAGGGTTGTGGGGCTGTTTGTCACTAGAGCATAATACATTTTAGAAATTCTATGGTCCCCCAGGTCCTCCATCAGGAGCTTGTCATCTAATGGACTAAACTTGGGCAAGGCCATCAGGTCCTTATGTATGGCTGCAAGGCATGGCGTAATTGTAAATATTTTAAAAATTGAGAGTGGGGCATAAAAAATTCCCTCTGGAGATCTTGAAAGGACTTCAGGTTATTGCCCCTCATGTCATCTCCTAGGGTTGAGATTCCAATCTCATCCCTGGAACTCCTGTAAGTTGGCGACCTGAGGGTGTAGACGGTTTCACCACAACGTGGTCTCTCGTGTCCGGTGCCCCCACCAGCACATGCGAAGCAGAGCCTGTCGCAGGACAAAATTACCACTGGCGTAGCGGGGGAAGTCCCTTTGGGGTTTATCTGCTAAAAAAAAGGATATAGGGATTTTTCTCCCAGAATTCACAGTTCGAGCTTATACACGGGTTCATCTCCTGGCCCATACCACCACTCATTCAAGACCTGTAGTTGGATGCAGCGTACTAGGAATGTATGTCTGCTATGGCAATGCCACTGCAATATGTGGATTGCATCCATGTACACAGAGCGTCTCAAGCCGTGGAACTTCCCCACCAGAATTGGCCCAATGCAGCATTTATTTGCCGGAACCAGGTCAGGGGGATGGGGAATGGATAGGATTGTAAATGGTTCAATAATTCCGGCAGGGATACCATCTTAAAGATGGCCAATCTTCCGTTGAGTGAAAGAGGGAGCCCAGTTCTTAATCTTAGCTTTAACTTTGGTCGTGGTTGTTTCCAGGTTTTCTTGCCAAGAGAGTGCTTGACTGTCTGACACAAAAAGGTGAGGTATGTGAAGCATGGTCTGACCTGTTTCAGACCTTCGGCCCATCATCCATTCCCCCACGGTTCCCCCACGACCCTCTAGGTGGCCATTTTTTAGACTTAGTGGGGTTCATGTGAAGGCCCAATGTCTCACCAAAGATACACATAACTTGAAGTATGCTGGGCCCTGTCCGATGGGGATCAGTCAGGAAGAATAAGATGTCGTCGGCGTATAGGGCAATATGGTCAGATGTATTCATAGACCTTTCAAACCCACTATAGAGGGCATCCCGTCTCACCCTGCCAGCAATCAGCTCAACAGCTAAGGTGAATAAAAGAGGTGAGAGGGGAGAACCCTGATGTGTACCTCAATTAATAGGGAAGTGATCCAAAGTTGCTCTGGACACCCGTACAGAAGCCGTTAGGTTGGTATATAGTAATCTAATCAATGTAATAAGATGGGGGCTCATGTTCAAATTGTTCAATAAGATGAAAATATAGGCCCAGCTCACCAAATCGAATGCCTTGTCCATGTCTACAAGGAGCAGGGCCGCTTGCCTATCCAGACGGTCGATAGCAGCAATGGCTTTATGAAGTCTGAGTATGTTATGGCAGGTCGACTTGTATGGCATGAAGCTGGCTTGATCAGGATGGATTAAATTGGCAAGGTGCAAGAGCAACCAATTCGCCAGTACTTTGGCTAAGAGCTTAGGTCAATGTTGAGCAGGGACATGGGCCTGTAGGACGAACATAGGTCCAAGAGCCACCCTGGTTTAAGAAACACAACAATTTCGGCGTGTCGCCAGCCCAATGGGAGGATCGTTTCCTGGATGGCTTCATCTAGAATTGCAAGGTAGTGTTGCTGATGTATAGATGCAAACGCCTTGAAGAACTCCCTGGGGAACACATTGGGTCCCAGCGCCTTACCCAATGCTATCCTCGCCGCAGCCGAGGTGAGCTCCTCTAGCGTGAAAGGTTCGTCTAGAGAGTTGTGAGCTGTGTCGGACAACGCCATAGGCGGAATGTCCTGAAAAAATGCCTTTTTTTCTGGGATTCTGATCTAACCTCTTGTTCTGTATAAAGGGAATGGTAGAATTTGGCAAAGATCGTGGCTACCAATGTGGGGTCAGATAACAACTCTTCTTTGGGGGAAGTAATCATGGGGACACCTATCGGTTTGACATTTAGACTTTTGTTAATTGAACTGACTAACCACTGCCTTTTTGCCTCCCGAAATATTTGCTAAAATTTAAATAAGCCTTCATGGTGTTTCCTTGAACCTTGTCCCATATGGCTTTTCCTATGTGGATTTTCTGTATTTCCTTGTAATAATTTATGTCAGTCAAGGGCTCTCATCCTTTAGGACTCATACATAGCCCTGGTCCACCCCATTGGCCCTTTTAATCTTAAAATTTACCTACAAGTGGACAATACTTTCATAGAATTTAAAGAAAATGTGCCCTCCAGTTTTATTAGTAGCAGCAAAGTGCCTGCCACAGGAGGGCATAGCACAACAAGCAACAGGGAGGAAAGACACATGCCTCCTTTCCTAAGAAATGGAGCAATGCACACTAATATCTGCCCAAATGAGAATGAATCATCTCACATATCTCGAAAGTATTTAATGGTAAATACATTTTAGAGCTCATTTTTTCACTTTGACATTTTCAACAAAGAAGTCATCGCTGATGCACCAGCGCAACACAAGTCTGCCATCCATGAGAGCTAGAATTTTCTTGTAAATCTGAATCAACCAGCACTTTCACCTTACGAAAGCTAAAGCCATCCACATAAAGAGCTATTGTGCCCTACTGCCTTCTAATTATGAAGCGTGAGCACCTCTAAGCTTCTTAAATTGTAATAAACATTACCATAGATTGTTTGGAATAATCACTTATCTTGAAGATCTCAACTTTTCCTCACTTTCACATTGGAGCTAGCTGCACTTAAGGCCATCTCTAATAGGACATTAGCAGGTGGGCAGCTGTGAATGAGTACAAATATATATATTATTGTGGCAACCATCCTGTTTTTGTCCTTTTCCACTACAGCAAAGCAAATGGAAATCAAAGCAACCGGACAAGTGTTACTCTTTTTAATAGTTTTTCACTATTTATGATCAATTAATTCCACTTTGCTGCTCCTAAGCTGTGCTTTTGAACTGATACCCTTGAAACCAAGGCAAGGGTCTGAACTGAGACCCAAAGAAAGCTTGTAGTAGCATCACCGTAGCCTTCTCTGGTAGAACTACTACTCATCACGTCCTGGTGATTTTGCGCTGCTACACAAATGGACTCTAGGAAAATGTTGGGGGAATTGGCTCTGTTCTAGGACTGACTTCTTCTGCAATACATCTTCACCCTCTTGAACTTGCATCTTAGTAGATCCTTTCTGGTACTCTGTCTGCCATCGTTGTCGCATCATTCTATTAAAATAGTTTATAGTGTTTTAATTTTCTTTCTGAACAATCTGAGATGACTGTGAGATAGTCACTAACAGCGTCATTATCAGCACATCCAATCACATCTTTGTGTAAAGGGTGTAAATCCTCTTGCGTTATTTGAGGTTGCTCATCAACAGTATCCCACAGATGTTTCCATTGCTCCTACTTCAGATTATATGTTATAGAGCAGGAAGAAGTCACAAGACAACAGCGTAGATTGTGTAAAGGAAATGAGTACAGGACCCAACGTTTTTCTTTGAGTTCCACCACCGGTGCTGTTGAATGCTAGGGTTGGTGAATACCAAGGGCTTTATTACGAGTACGATAGTCCACAGGACCACCATACTCGCGGTGACGGTCTGACCACCACCACCACCACTACAGCAGAGTGTGGTGGTCGGACCGCTGTGTCTGCTGGGAATCCAGGATCCTGCGGTGTTGTATTATGACGGCGATTGAGTTGAGCGTTAGCAAAAGACATCTGAGTTTGCCATTATCTTGACATTTAGTGGCATCCATTTTGAATTCACGGCAGCCATTTTGTCTGCCACACACTGCCTCGTGTCGACCATGTGCGTTGGCCTATCTTTCTGCTCATGGCCTTTGAATCTGCCAGGCAACAGGCTAATAATAGCATCTCTGTGTTTTGCCACTGAACATTAGGGTCCGCATCTGCTAATGGTTAGCCCTAGATTGGAATGTGTTAGCCGAGACCCCACGACTGTTAACTCCTCCCACTGATCGATTGTGCTTCTCGATATTACCTTGTATGGACATAAAATGTGCTCTTATGCTTTGTACCGCCTTCTTTTGAGCCCCTGTGTGGGTATAAATAAATCATGTGTCCAGTAGCCCTTTGTGCTACTTCTCACAGTGCCGAAGGGTACTGTCCAAACTTTAGCACCACCTCATGAGGTGTAATAAACTATGTGTTTGTCATTTCCAGTTTCCGTGCCAACTTTTTCCTTTGGTCTGAGGACTTCGTGCGCAGAAGGGCGAACCCCTTGCACTAGCGGGTCTGGCTGAGGCCTGCACGACAGCGGCGTTTGCACATTGGAAGGGGGCAGCAATATGCAGGCGATGCCGCTGCAGCACCGACATGCTTATTACGAGTTGCCTCTCCACGGCCCCTTTTATGGCGGTGACCCTGCAATGATAAGGATGAGGCGAGGCAGCTAAGGGGGGCCCTAAGAAGGCCCCCTGCCGCTCCTGGTCCTGGGGGTGCATGCGGGGAGGGACATGTTGTGCCCCTCTGAAATTGCACCCCTGTTCCTGCACATTGTGGTATGCATGCTACACTGTGCAGGAACATGCTGCAGGCGCTGTCACATCTTGGCAGGAGACCCATGCCATCCACACGAGGTGACCTTGCATCTGCTTCAGGCAGTAGGTTGGTTTGCTTTCTTAAATATAACTCAGTAAATGCCAGAACAGGAGATAAAGTGCCACAGAGCAGACACTATAAAACATGATTAATAGGTGGGTGGGTGTGGGAAAAAGATATATATTGTATTCATCCACCTAGTCAGAGAGGAGCGATTAGTCAATCATGTTTTGTAGGCTGTTGTTTAACCTTCACTATAGCATGACTAGCTACACACCTTTTGGCATTCTGGGCATTGTTGAAGGCATGCTGGTAAGAAACTCTTGTTGTGATTTACAGGGATACAATATATCAAGTCGCAAAAAAAGCTTGTATGTATTTTTTATTAGACTGGGCTCATGTAAAACACTAGTGTATTTGAAACAAGTTTCTTAGAGAATGGCCGAAAGTAAGCTCATAAAAAGAGTAATTGTATTAGACTTTAACACAAAAACTAGAGGTAACACCATAGAGTGAAACTGAAGAAAGCAGACTTTCAATGTAAATAATCTTTAACCCATTTGGCTGAAAATAAGTTAAATATACGTTACAATGTGAAAAAAGCAGCAATTAAAGTGTGACATAAACATTTTGAAAACCCCTTTACTTAGCTTCATAAAATAAAATGTATTACAAATTTGGCAACAAAAGTATTCTTTTAGCAAAAGTGTCTGCTAGGTTTATGATTCATAGTGTAAGAAGATTAACTAGAGGCTCACAAGGCACCAAGTGTTTTCACAGAGCCTAGTGGGCCTTGAGAAACGAAAGCTACCTAGATAGGTGCATGTTGATTCAGTTGGGTAATGTTGCAGGATTTCAAATGTGTATGCTGTCATTACAGTCTTGGGATGGGGGAACTTAACAGCTTTTCAAAAGACTGTGTTCCCTGCAGTGCTTAATTTGAGCCTGTGCTTTCCAGTCTTCAGCACTGGCATTTAATTGTCAACACCAGCACTTGTCACAGTCTGCCACAAGGTGGCGGTGTCTGGCTAATTTAGAGATGACCACAACAACAGTTAATCATTAATTCAATAGACATTAAAATGACTATTACCTGCCGCCCAAGCCATTCTTATAGCTTTGGGGGGGTGTAGTAGTTCGAATGTCACACTTGTGTGATGGTTAGTAGTTGTGTTGTTATTTTCATTGGAAGTATGGCAGGGGCAATGTGTGGTGCAAGCTGCTGTTGCTTCCTGACGAGTGTCTGGCACTTATTTTTAAAGAAAAATTATGCACTGGTTCCCTGACTCCCATGCTTTTTGTGCACAAATAAAGCTGTATATTGTATAATGACAGGGGAGATTTAAGAGACCAGCTGTTCCATTGGTCATCAAATGGCCGAAGCCCCATGGGTCCAGTGGATGCCACACCCTGCTGCAAACAGACAGACACAAGGAGAAGACAAGCAGGACCACTAGCACACAAGTGTGTGCTGTCACAGCGTATGCGTCATGTGGGTCCACACACATACTTGTTCACCATAGTCTTCAAAGCACTGAGCTGAGCACTATAGTGATCCCAGAAGTAAGGTGGGGAGCAGTTTGGGGCCAGTGGTAAATCTCTGTCATCAGTGCCAGAGGAACTGGACTATGACACAAGGGGACATCCTTCCCCAAGAATCAGGTACCAGGACTAAGCACCCCAAAATATTCTACGCCCACTCTTTAAGGAATATGCAGTAGCGGCTCATGGAGGGAGTGGTGCGGGGCAGTGGGGCGGGGCGGGGAGGAGCAGGAAGGGGGTAGTAAACACCGGCATTCGGCTGAACGGAGGTAAGTACATAAAAAAATAAATAAAACAAATTACATTGTGCACGCTGCATCGCCATTTGGCGTTGCAGCGTGCGCAATGTAATTTGTTTTATTTATTTATGTACTTACCTCTGTTGGGCCATATGCCAGAGTTTACTACCCCCCAACCTGCCCCTTCCCCATCCCGCCTCACTGCCCCGCACCACTCCCTCCAGGAGCCGCTACTGGCAAAATGGCCGTATCAAACACAGCGGTAGTTGCCTTCAAGCCGCTAAAACTTTACAAAGTGTATTGTAGGAACAAAGTAGCACTCCCTCTTTCTATGCCTGCTTCTCAGCCCCTTTATTCGAATTGTTTCCATATCTAAAAGAGATGCCCTTGTGGTGGAGAAGATAACAAGAAATACCTAGTTGCTGTGCTTGGAGTTGCTAAAAATTGTCTGCTTCTACCGAGGACACATGATGTGTTTACCGGCTTAATCAGAGTAAAACAGCCTGGCTCCCAGCAAGGCTCATTAAAATGAGCCAATCTTTTTTGTCTCCATACAAGGAAGGCCAGAAATTGCAAGACAACTGTTCCCAAACTGACTGACGGTGTTTAGATTTCCAAGTAATATTTGAAATGAAATTCAAGAAATAAATATGAAATATATTACATGGTGATAAGGGGCACATTACTTTTCAACACCATAGTAACTAGTAGAAGGGATTGAGAAATGCATGCAATAATTAATAAAAGTGTCTGTGTGACAACTGTCTTCGGGTTTGAAATTACCCGGTTCACAAACTCTGGAACCAAGCATACCAGGCCAGGAGACCTCAGGCACAGACTTCCCCCCGGAGTTGTAGGGACTCCAGGCAACTTCTGCTCCTGCCTGCATATTTCAGGGGAGAAGAACAAGCTCCCCCCTGCTGAAATACAATGACAACTGTCCTCTCCCCATCCCTGATCCCGTCCACCACCCAAGGAACAAATTAAACCCCCCCCCCCCAACTATTATTCACCCGTTTCAAGCAGGTGGTAAATGCAGTGCTTAATTTGTAAAAAAATAAATAAAAAAGGTGCCGGGCCCTCGTCAGGAGGTTACAACAGCTAGAACCACCCATTGCCCCTACCAGCGCTGCCAATGACAGAATCAACACAACCACTAACAATCACACTGCTACAAGCGTGACATTTCAGACAGTTTGAGGCCCCCGAAGCTAATAGAAAAGCTGGGCAGCTGGTATTAGTTATTTAGAATGTATATTGAATTAATGAACAACTATTGTTCTCCTCATCTTTTAATTGCACAAACAGCGCCACCATGTGTCAGACTGTCAAAAGTGCCGGTGTTGACAATTAAGTGCTGCTGCTGAGCACTGGAACCCACAGGCTCAAATTAAGCACTGGGAAATGGCTTTTAATCCTCATTATCTCATTTGGTGATTCTGTCCAGTATCGTAAATCCCAGCCCATGTATCTCCCTGGAGAGATAACAAGGAGCTTGTAATGGAGCCCTGTATCCCTTGATATTCGGGTCTGTGCACATCCTGTGCATCGCTGTACTTGTCAAGAACCAGCCCAGTGGAAGAGACCATGGAAGGTGGACAGGGTTTAACCATTGCCTCCAGTTCAGTTTGAATGCAGCACACTTGTGAGCATAAGCGATTACAAGTTTATTTACTAGGAATACTTGTTAATGGGGTGAGGTCTCACTCTTAACATGAGTGTGATTTTCCCTCAGGAAAGAGACATTGAGATGTCCCTAGTCCTGCATAAGTACTGTCTATATGAGGGGCGACCCACACTCCTGGGTAGCTTGAGACATGAAAGTTTGGTTTTAAATCCGATTAAGGTCAAATCTATGGTGCCACAACTTCCCTAGTCTGCACTGGAGCAACTTTGCATGCTACTCTTAAACCCTTCTGGCAATAACGACAGTAGCATAGCAAGGATGTCGTGGGCCCTGGTGCAAAAAAGGAAACTTACTCTTTGACTGCTGTTGGAATAGTAAAAGACAGCAATACTCAGGATTCAACGGGGCCCTCAGTATTCTGGGCCCCGGCACTGCTGCACCTGCTGAACCAATGATCTCTTTGCCCCTGGATCAGACTAGGCCTGGGCGGTAAATTCCGTTCCGCTTGAGGAATTTGCTGAATTTTGGTAATTTTGAGTTCTGCGGAGAACGCGGAATTGCCAAAGAATTCCGTGATCCACAGCTTCACATAATTTTTTGCTTGTTCGCGCTTTTAAAATGCGTGTTCACAAGATATTTCTCCCCAAGCACGCAAACAGCATTCGCAAACAGGAAAAAAGCACCGCAAATGGGCGGAACAAGCAATTTCGCGTGTTCTCCGATCTTTTGCGTGCTCGCAGAGATTTTTTACCGTTTTGCAGAGCTTTGCGTAGTGCGACTACACAAATTCTGCCCACCCCTAGATCAGACCCACGAGAAAATAACTTATAAAGCATGACACCTGATCAGTATGAACTGGCTATGGAGACTGCTGGCACCTGTGTTTCAGTGCCATGGAGAGCAAAAAAACACGATTGCTCCAATAAACCAACCTCAGTAACTAGTGAAATAAGAAAAGTGCGAGTAGAGCCACCTACTCCAGCTGTCATGTGACACCCTGTATCCTGGAGCAAAAGAGAGAAACAAAGAGGGGGAGGGAGAATGAGAGGAAGAGATATAGAAACAGAGAGGAGACAAAAAGCAGGGTCGGACTGGGTAAGAAAATAGGTCCGAGCATCAAAATAAAATTGACCCCCCATTAGTGAATTAGATAGCTTAAAAGGTGACTCTTGTTTGCAAATTGGAGTCACTAGAAACGTTTGAAGACACACTGCATAAGTGTTTGAGACAGTTTGGAGGACTGTATGGAGCCACTGCAGGCAATGTTTGCTTTGATATCAGGGAAGGAAATTAGCAGTGAAAACCAGCCAACAGACTATAAAACAGGCCCACAGACAGCCAAAGCACCAGCCCACACACTGACTGTAGCGTCTTCTCAGCTGGGGTACCCGCCAACGACTACACCACACACAGAGCTTGGTATTATACGTCTTTATTTGAATTCATGTAACTGCATCACCAACATTCTAAAGCAACCTTCACTGTAATACACTCTCGTCATTATGTCATAACTGCAGAGTTTAGTCATTCATTATGTCATAACTCTGCAGAGTTCATCAGGAGCCAAAAGGGTTCTGTCATTGTTAACTAGCAAAACACTATACTGACCTGTCAGAGAAGCCTGTAGGGCCCTGTCTGATTGCCCTACAGGCCAGTCCGACCCTGGAGAAAAGGAGGGAGAGAGATAGAAGCAGAGGAGAGAAAAGAAGGGCGGGAGAATGAAGGAGCAAGATGGAGAGAGAAGGAGGGCTAGAAAAAGAAAAGAGAGAAAAGGAGGGAGAGCGATGAAACAGAGGAGAGAAAAGATGGGCGGGAGAATGAAGGAGCAAGATGGAGAGAGAAGGAGGCTGAGAAAAAGACAACCGAGAAAAATAGAGGGAGAGAGATAAAACAGAGGAAAGAAAAGAAGGGCGGGAGAATGTTGGAGCAAGATGGAGAGAGAAGGAGGCAAGAAAAAGAAAACAGAGATAAAAGGAGGGAGAGATGAAATAGAGAAGAGAAAGGAAGGGCAGGAGAATAAAAAAGCAAGACGGAAAGAGAAGGAGGTTGAGAAAAAGAAAAAAGAAAGAAAAGGAGAGAGATGAAACAGGAGAGAAAAGATGGGCGGGAGGATGAAGGAGCAAAATGGAGAGAGAAGGAGGGGAGAAAAAGAAAATGGAGAGAAATGGTTAGAGAGAGATGAAACAGACGAGAAAAGAAGGGAGGGAGAATGAAGGTGCAAGATGGAGAGAGAATGAGGGAGAGAAACAGAGAGAAGGAGTGAGAGAGTTAGAAACAGAATGGTGGGAGAGTGAAGGAGCAAGATGGAGAGGGAAGCGGGAATGAGAAAGAAACAAAGAAGAGGGAAAAGGAGGGACAGAGTCAGAAAAAGAGAGGAGAGAAAAAGAGTGAGAAAGATAGAAACAGAGTAGAGAAAACCAGTGAAGGAGAATGAAAAAGCAAGACAAATAGAGAGGAGAGTGGAAAAAAAGTGAAGGGGGTGAAAAAATTACAGCATGGGACAGAGTGAAAGAGGGATGAGACAAAAGAAGGGAGAAAGATAGAAACGGAGAGAATATGGAGAGGGTGAAGAAACAAGGCAGAGAGAAGGAGGAGAGTGATAGAAATAGAGGAGAGAAAAGTAGGGACAGAGACAGAAACAGAGGATAGAAATACGGAGACAGTGAAGGAGCAAGACAGAGAGAGAGAATGAGGGGAGAGCTAGAAACAGAGAGTAAAGAAAGGGAGGGACAGAGATAGAAACAGAGGAGAGAAAAACAGAGAGAGGGTGGAAGAGCAGGACAGAGAGAAGGAAGGGAGCGATAGAGATAGAGAGGAAAGAAAAGGAGGGGCAGAGGCAGAAACAGTGAGGAGAGAAAAGGATGGCTAGAGATATAAACAGAATAGATAAAAGGAGAGAGAGATAGAAGCACAGGATAGAAAAACATTGAATGAGAATGAAAGCAAGGAGGAGATCGAACAGGAGGGTGAGAAAAAAAGAGAATAGGAGAGAGAGCTAAATAGAACAAGAGAAAGAGAACGAGGGAGGAGAGAAAAGGAGGTAGTGAGATATAAACAGAGGAGAGAAAAGCTGGGAGAGAAAAGGAATAATACAGAGAGGAGGAGGGGAGAGATAGAAACACAGAGGAAAGAAAAAGAGGATGAGATGAAGAAAGTAATGGCGGGAGAGAGAATGTGAAAGAAGGGAGAAAAGACGTAGAGATGTAAGAATTAAATAACTTTGTTGAAGAGAGGGAGGGAGCAAAAGTGGCAATGGGAGACAGAGAAAGATGAGAGTGAGAAGGACAAGGGAGAGGATAGAACGGGAGGAGAGTGAAAGAAAAGAGTGAACAAAAGAGCAGAACGTGAGTAAGAAAAATGAATGAGAGGTGGGAGTAAGGGGAGAAACAGAGAGAGATAGAGTGGGGAAGGAGGGACATAGATAGAAGTGGAAGAGAGTGAGAGAAAGGTTCAGGCAGAGAGAGAAAAGGGGGCAAGTTTGAAGAGCCTTCGGTTCGAGGGAGGTCAGATAGGGAGGGATGGAGCACAGGAGTTAATGGGAGTTAATGGTAGTACTCCTGGCTGTTCTGCTGCACTTAAAATAAATAGGTACTCGTAAACCTGCCTGTACCTCCTCCAGCAACAGCTTTTGATGGAGAGGCGCCTCTGCAGCCCCTGCTCACTTCTGACAGCGAGGCGCCTCTGCAACCGCTGCCAGAGGCGGCTCTGCAGCCCCCTGCTCGCTTCTGATGGGGAGGCGGCTCTGCAGCCCCCTGCTCGCTTCTGATGGGACGGCGGCTCTGCATTCCCAGCTCACTTCTGATGGAAAGGCGCCTCTGTAGCCCCTGCTCACTTCTGATGGAGAGGCGCCTCTGCAGCCCCTGCTCACTTCTGATGGAAAGGCGCCTCTGTATCCTCCTGCTCACTACTGATGGAGAGGCGCCTTTGTAGCACCATGCTCACTTCTGATGGAGAGGCACCTCTGCAGATCCCTGCTCACTTCTGATGGAGAGGCGCCTCTGCAGACCCTGCTCACTTCTGATGGAGAGGCGGCTCTGCAGCCCCTGCTCACTTCTGATGGGGAGGCGCCTCTGCAGCCCCTGCTCACTTCTGATGGAGAGGCGCCTCTGCAGCCCCTGCTCACTTCTGATGGAGAGGCGGCTCTGCGGCTCCCTGCTCACTTCTGATGGAGAGGCGCCTCTGCAGCTCTCTGCTCACTTCTGATGGAGAGGCGCCTCTGCAGCTGCCTGCTCACTTCTGATGGAGAGGCGGCTCTGCGGCTCCCTGCTCACTTCTGATGGAGAGGCGCCTCTGCAGCCCCTGCTCACTTCTGATGGAGAGGCGCCTCTGCAGCCCCTGCTCACTTCTGATGGAGAGGCGGCTCTGCGGCTCCCTGCTCACTTCTGATGGAGAGGCGCCTCTGCAGCTCTCTGCTCACTTCTGATGGAGAGGCGCCTCTGTAGCCCCTGCTCACTTCTGATGGAGAGGCGGCCCTGCAGCCCCTGCTCGCTTCTGATGGGGAGGCGCCTCTGCAGCCCCTGCTCACTTCTGATGGAGAGGCGCCTCTGCAGCCCCTGCTCACTTCTGATGGAGAGGCGCCTCTGCAGCCCCTGCTCACTTCTGATGGAGAGGCGCCTCTGCAGCCCCTGCTCACTTCTGATGGAGAGGCGCCTCTGCAGCCCCTGCTCACTTCTGATGGAGAGGCGCCTCTGCAGCCCCTGCTCACTTCTGATGGAGAGGCGCCTCTGCAGCCCCTGCTCGCTTCTGATGGGGAGGCGCCTCTGCAGCCCCTGCTCACTTCTGATGGAGAGGCGCCTCTGCAGCCCCTGCTCACTTCTGATGGAGAGGCGCCTCTGCAGCTTCTGCTCACTTCTCATGGAGACGCGGCTCTGCAGCCCAACTCACTTCTGATGGAGAGGCAGCTCTGCAGCCCCCTGCTCACTTCTGATGGAGAGGTGGGCCTGCAGCCCCTGCTCACTTCTGATGGGGAGGCGGCTCCGCAGACCCCAGCTCACTTATGATGGGGAGGCAGCTCTGCAGCCCCCTGCTAACTTCTGATGGGGAGGCAGCTCTGCAGCCCCTGCTCACTTCTGATGGAGAGGCGGCTCTGCAGCCCGTGCTCACTTCTGATGAAGACGCGGCTCTGCAGCCCCAGCTCACTTCTGATGGAGACGCGGCTCTGCAGCCCCAGCTCACTTCTGATGGGGAGGCGCATCTGCAGCCCCTGCTCACTTCTGATGGAGAGGCGCATCTGCAGCCCCATGCTCACTTCTGATGGAGAGGCGCCTCTGGAGACCCCAGCTCACTTCTGATGGAGAGGCGCCTCCCCAGACCCTGCTCACTTCTAATGGGGAGGCGGCCCTGCAGCCCTACATTATTGCAAGTGTTCATTCCCCTTGTCTGGACATTGAGGACAATCAACAAAAAATATATATTTCATATATACCGTTTTTAGGTCTGGCTTACCAGCACAGCTGTCACAGAGCTTTCAGGTACCCTACATAGAGGGGATTTAGCTCCGTCCACGTAGTGGTAGACAGGATTATGAATGAATGAATGAATATGCACTTGTATAGCGCATGGCTACCCAAGGGCATCCCAGCGCTTCCTGTGACACCGTATCATTCACCACTGCTCATGGAAAGAGAAAAGTCTTCAGCTGCTTCCTAAACCTGAGATAGTCTTGTTCAAGATGAATAAAATCTGGAAGCTGGTTCCAGAACTTTGCCGCATTGTGTGGGAACCGCAGGCCTCCCGTCCGTGACCGTTTAATCCTAGGAACTGCAAGAAGTTGTTTATTGTTAGATCTAGGAGTCCTATTGGTGTGATATAATTGCACCATGGACTGAATCAAAGGAGGGCCATTACCAACAATGGACCTATGGATAATACTTAAACCTTAAACCTGATTCTTTCCCGCACAGGAAGCCAGTGCAATGGACTAAGCGCTAATTTAGCGGAATTATGTTTCGGAACATTCATTAGAAGGCGGGCCGCACAGTTCTGAACAGTCTGTAAGATCTTGGTGGTTCCTTGTGGTGCACCCAAGTAAACTGCATTTGCGTAGTCCAGCCGTGATAAAATAAGAACTTGGACCAACGTACGTCTGGCTTCAAACGGGAGAAGAGGAATAATCTTCCTTATCAATCTAAGAAGACCATAGCAGTTAGCAGCAACTTTACGTGCTTGTACTGTAAAGTTGAGGTTTCAGTCAAACCAAACGCCCAGACTCTTAATTTGTTTCTTTGGTACAGGAGGGGGGCCAAGACAGCTAGGCCACATAGGATCTAAATTCCTTGGAGCTGCATGGCCCATTATCATAATTTCTGTCTTGGCACCGTTCAATTTAAGAAAGGACAGATCCATCCACTCCAAGACCTTCACAAGGCAGGAAGTTAAACCCGGTTCAGCGTTGTCTTGCTGACTAAGGGACACCACTAACTGGGTGTCGTCAGCGTACGTAAAAGTATGGATCCCCCAGGGGAGTACCACATTCGCAAGGGACCTCATGGAGATATTAAACATGGTGGGACTCAAAGAAGACCCCTGGGGGACTCCACACTGCAAAGGAGTCTGATTCGAAAGAATATCCTCTTCAAAGACCACATATGACCTGTCTGAAAGGGAGGACTGCAACCATTTAAGGGCCGTCCTTGCTACTCCCACCTCCCTGAGTATATGTTTTGATTGGGCAGAAGTTGTGTACTTCCACAGAAAAAGTGCTTCCTTTACATGCATCTTTATTGTGTTTGTTTATCCCACTGCATGAGCCAGAAACACAATGGCTACGTAGACAATGCTCAGTAACACTCATAAAGTGTAAAGCTTACAATGGAATGGAGCTTGAACTTTCAGGGGCATGCACATGGCACTGTTAAAGTGTCTTAGATAAGAAGATATTGATTGGTTTTTTTTCTTACTCAGGGAGCAGCACATATATTCTTACCTTTCCATCATTACCTTTAGACTTTAGAGTGCAGTTGTGAGTTTGAGAGCAGTATGGGATGCCAACAGTTACAGCAATCCACATGCATTTTTAAGTCTGTATTGACAGCACAGCTGTTGCCTGACCCAGTGAGGTCAATAAAAAAGAGCTTTCGGAGTACTACTGAGAGTGGGGCTTAGTCTCTAGAAACATGTTGGTTTCCCTGAGCAGAGGATTTCATTTGGTCGAAGTTGTGTACTTCCACTAAAAAGAGTGCTCGGATTGAACTTACTGGCTTGTGGAAAATCTTATACTAATGGAAGTAGACTGAGTTGGTTATGTGGCAAGCTAGTGATCATAGCTATAGGCTTAATCTATTTACTATGCAATTATACAGAAAGGCAGGAGGCTGGATGTACTTATTGTGAAAAGCATATGTTCAGGTTGAGAAACATCCATTACAACTCAGTTATTACAACGACCTGCCTTTACAACGCAACTGTTACAATGCAATTGCCTTTACATCGCATGCCATTACAATGCATGCCATTACAAAGCATGTCACTACAACGCATGGCATTACAACGCATACCATTACAACGCATGCCATTACAACGCATGATAAGGTAAGTAATGGAGATTTATTTAGTATTTGGGTGGGTATGGGTTTTGGGGTGCACAGGAATAGTAATTTTTACCCCTACAATATCCAACACTTTCCCTACTGTTGCACTCACTGAATTGGGATAGTAATTTTTACCCCTACACTATCCAGCACTTACCCTACTGTTGCTGTCACTGGAGTGGTAATAGTAATTTTTACCCCTACACTTTCCAACACTTACCCTACTGTTGCCCTAAAAGTATTATGTGCTGTAATGAAATGCGATGTAATGGTAGTTGTAATGGCATGCATTGTAAAATCATGCAATGTAATGGTAGTTGTGATGTAAAGACTGTGTTGTAAAAGCATGCATTGTAATTGCATGCATTGTAACGTCATATATTCGTTAAGTTCAAGAGGCATATACGAGTGCACAGGTTACCATAGTTTGAGCCATTCTTACAAGATCATTCACACTCTGTTTATCTGGCAGCTTTACTTTTCCCAACAGCCTTTGCATCATGTGGGGTACCCCAAGACTCTCTTTCTAGCATTGTTTAACCTCTATCTCTCGTTTGACATCCTTAGAGACACTAAAGTGTAGGTTGAAGCACACGCAAAGACCCCAAAGTATGTGTAAAATGTTTGCAATAAATTTTATGAATCCTGTATCTTCATAAAACTCCTGGAGATGTAAGGGTTTGAAAGCGCGACTACTACCTGCGACTCTATAGCTGAAACAAACTGATTTAATCAATTTGTGCCAAGGTCTGGGCCTACTTTAATGGTTAACTCCAGCCCTGTTGTCCCCCCTTGTAATTACCAGGCACCCGGTAATGAAGCCTGGTGTCTCTAAACTCCATTTTGTCTCCTTCCACCGTCTAACTCATCAGACTCCATCACACTGTCCTTAACCCATCCTTAAATGATGAATGGAATGGATAACAGACTGTCATCCGCAAGACAAGGACTGTCCAGCCTTCAGCTGGTGGTTACTGACTAGCAACACCAGTGACCTTAGGCTTTCTGTTAACGAGAAGACGTTCCAGTAAACTTCAGAGGTTGCAATTCATTGGTGCTGTTTTGAGTTGACTTGTGAAAATGAATCTCTTTTTTCCATTGGAGAGGCATTCAGGGATTGAGTAAACAGAGAAAAGACTGACATCTTATCTCTTATACATCTATGTGTCCCTGGCTCCTTGTGGTTCACCCTACACTCCTTCCACTGAAATCAAAAGTTTGACAAGTCTTAATGGTAACATTTGATTCAATTCACCCATCAGTTGATCATGTTGTCAGCACTGATGACTTCTGTCTTCACACTCCAAAGACATTGCTGCACCATCTCTCAGTCCCAAACATGGTTAATGGTGTCAATGTCTATATCTACATCAAACTTGACTTTTGAAACAGGCACTAGCTGGGCTTGCCTTGCTCTGCCCACTGCAGACGTCAAACAGTCCCAAGTGCTGCTGTCCTTCTTTTCAGATTCTAAAAGTTCAGGCATATCAGCTCTGCCTTCTCCTTTCTCAAGGGACTCCAGAGGTTACTTGAATGTGGTTTGATTCCCTCCCATTTTTCATTCTCCATCAAACTCTGCTCTTCTTCCCCCACTCTAACACCGAGCAGAGAGGAGGCCGCACCTCCACTGTTTTAGCTTCTCTCCTCTGGATCTCTCTTTCCCTGTCAGATCAGAAAGCATAAGCCGCTCTCTGCCTTTTGTAAGATTGGCAACTTGTCATTTCCACTTGTAACAGTATTCGCTCTTTTTTCCTCTCAGTCCATCTTGTCTTTGGCATTACCAAACCACTCTGTTGGCGCATGCTTAGAAAATTATTAATTATGAGAGAACCAATAGCTCGTTTCCAAGTGTTGAGTAAAACTTCTCTTTGGTGATCCATAAGATTCCTGCATCTCTTCTCCATCTGTATCCAGTAGCAATGGGTGCCAGGCAGACAATAACAGAAAAAGATGTCCTCTTTTTATAATAATAATTTTCATACTTATAGAACTCATCCAGGAGTAAAATGTATTTTGACCATTAATACCACTTGTTCAACTCCATGACCTGGCTTTAAAGTCTATGGTAGTGATTGTGTGTGTGGTGTAATACAGTGGCGACTAAGCGGTAGACTTCCCCCTTCCCACACACAAACACCAACAGTCATCACATCTTCCCAGCCACTCTCACTACTCCACAGCATCTCAAGACTGCCCACCCCAACATTGTCATACTAAGGTAGCGCATCATTCTATGTCCTTGCACACAGACATGATGTTCAGAACTACGCACACACCAACGACCAAACGTCAGCACCCACAAAACAAGTCAGAAGGCACCAAACTTAGGATACACTATGTACCCTCCATCCATCATGTCACCTGAAACTAAAATACACACCCATTGTACTCTGCCATGTATACGGAGCATTGGCACAACCACTTATGTGGTGGCTTACATTCACACTAAAACAAACCATACTGTGCCTGCGACACACATACGCTGGTCAAATCCTCTAATTTCTACAAACTGATCAATATTTCATTCAAAATGAAGACTGATAAAGCTGCAAGGACAACATCTACCAGAATGCATTGAGACCACCTTTGTTTTTCCTTGAGACCTTAGTGAAGGCACACCTGCGGGCAATTCTGTGAGGCTTTGTCTGATTGCCACCACAATCTGTGTTTTGTCCTGGAAACTTGTGGCTTTCGGAACCACTGTCCTGCACCATTGCTCATACAGGTATGTAGGTATTTTACCACTCAAGTTGTTCTGCAGCTTTCAAAGTCAGCCCAGTCCAGTAAGTTTACGCTCCTCTGAAGTGGTATAATAAAAGCGAAATTTAATGATGTCAGATGAAGCTGAACCGTACTATTTAAATTAAGGAGATTAGATAATAGAAAACTGATCAAAATGTTATTGCTAAATTAAGAATGAAAAAAGAAATGAAAGAGCAAGGAATACATCTACAACAATGCCATGGTGCTCACTGAAGGCAGCCCTACTGAAGGCAGAAACCTGTGAAAAGTTATGTGCTGCTATGTTTGCCTGCTATCACAAACTGTGTTTATGTACAGTACTAGAAAATGTGATGACGTTTGGAATGTGGCATATGTTGGACCTAACACCTGGCACCTGGTACAAATGGTTGAGGATGCAGACTTGGACAGACCTGCACTTCTGATGGTGCAGTGTTTGGCCTCTCCCCTAGTAAAGAAGGTAACACTTTCTGAAAGAATATGACATTTATTCATCAAATACCTTTACTTCTTTTATGCAGCAGTGTTCAATGTATGTCCTCTAGAGAGCAGGACTTTCGTAGAATTTCAGGACAGTTAACTATGTAAGTGAGTTTTATTCATATGCATTGTATGTCAACATGTCTAAAGTGACTATCCTGAAGTATTCCAGTACTTCTCAAGAAGACTGCTGTACTGGAGTCCTGCTAACTTTCCATGATAATGACTGACTATATAGCTCAAGTCCATTTAGGATTGTTTTTTGTTCGGCAAAAAAAGTTGACACTTTTTTTCTGCACCACTGAGAATATTAGTAGTAATTGCACTGATTCTGTCTAGTTTACATTATGCTAATGTGCTTTATGCAGAATTCCCACAATACGTACGGAGAAAACTGTAAACGGTTTAAAAGGTGGCCACTTGCCAGGCGCCTAACTTACCATACTGAGCACATGTTTGACTGCATTAGCTTCCTCTGTATACGTGGATCTTTTTTAAGACCCTTCTCTTAATGCATAATCAATCAGTCAATCAGGATTTATAAAGCGAGGCTAATCCCCTGATAAGGCTAATCACCCAATAGGGTATCCAGGCACTTGAGCAATGAATCACTCTGGCCACACTTATGTGTCATCCAGTATATGTGCCAACTTTGGTTTTGCTTTGTTCGCCTTAAGTTGGCAGGGTATGCCCAGACGTGGGTACCTTGCTCACTTTGCCACTAGATTCAAGCTATCCTGTCTGATGACGGCTGATTATCCAGACACCGATCCCAGGATGCTTGTACCCGGTCCAGGGAAGACATGGCTTGGCAGTTCGGGCTGGACTGTTCCCATGAAGCACAGGGTCAGACTGATTTGCATATGGCCATGTCTGAACTGGGGTGGTGGAGTGAGCTAAAGAATGATGATGGGTTAAACCCAGATCAGTTGACTGGGGATGAATGCTTGCAATGTTGAACACTCCATCCATCATCCCCTTTGGTTTTACTCTTTTAGAGTAGCCACACCTTTAACAAATCCAGCCATTCATTAATTCATCATTATATTTAAATTATTCCACGTAGATGTCCTGAAAAGGTGGCATAGATCAGGCCAGCGATGGAGATCCCTGATGAGCTTGGGACTTCTAGGCAGGACTGTGGACTTTTAATAGGATAATCCTATCAAATTCTAGGAGGGTTGTTACACATCTAGTTGTTTTTACTTTTAATTGGATAGACCAGCACTTCTCAGCAGGGCAGGGACACTTTTAATAGATTTGCTCGCACCGCTCAGGGGCAGGAAAGTTCAGTGAGGCAGAGACTGTACCCCCTTCAATTTTCCATTTCAGATACAGTTTATAATTCTTTTTTTGTATTTTGCATAATAATATTCTTTGCCATTTTCCCGCCTCGTTGCATTCTTGGTATTACCATTCGCAATCTTCTCCAATGATTGCCCAATTCTCCTCGCAAGCTGTTCTCTCTGAGGCGCTGTTCATTTTAATTTGCTATTTAAGTTATCATGTTCACTGCATGTGTAAATTCTGCTCCTGGGGCGTTGGGTTTTTGCTGTTGACTTTTTTTACTCGCAACCTTGTGTGATGGGACCATGACGCTATTAACGCGTGGTTAAACACGATTTGTACTTGGACAAGTTTTAAGCAGCAATGGATGTGAACATATGGTAAAATCCCACTGTTAAATGGGGACACTGTAGGATACCCTATATATTGGCATAAGGAAATTTGCATCAATAAATGGGATCATGATAAAAACAGTTAAATATGGGTCCTTGGAAAACATTGACAAATAATTAGGCACATTATAAATCCAATTGTACATGGCACATGGAAAAGGTGCACTTATCAATGGACACATGACAAAACCCCTTATCATGGGACTCATGGAAGGCTTGCACTTGTAAAATGATAGTGGGGGAGGTGGAAAATGTACTGATAAATAGACATAAAGAGCCAGATGTAGGAAGCCAAATAGCGACCGCAAACGCCGAAATTCGCAGAATTTCAGCCTTTGCGATCGCAATTTGGCTGTGAGCAATGTAGGTAAGATTAAACCTACTCGCAAAATAAGGAATCGCAAAAATTGTGATTCCTTATTTTGCGAATGCATTTAAGGAATCACAAATTGTGATTCCCTAAATGCAATGTTAGTAGCACAAAAGAAACTGCACTTTAGCCTTAAGGAATCGCTAATTACCACCAACTTCAAGTTGGTGGTAATTAGCGATTTCCTTTAAAAAGAACACGTTTTTGCTTTTTTAAAAGTGCCAAGTGGCACACATTCATGCCCTTAAGGCATGTATGTGTGCCACATGTGCACAAATGCACATTTTGGGGTGTAACAAGGTGTCCTTTTGGATCCCTTGCACCCTTGAAATTGCTCCCGGAATTTGCGTGCCTCTTGGTTACTCGCAAATTGCGGGCGCAAATCCTATTCATTCCTATGGACCTCTTGGCCCATAGGAGTGAATAGGATGGTATTCCTTGATTGCGAATCTCAATTTGCAATTCGCAATCAAGGAATATTAAGTAATCGCAAATATTTTTGCGATTCCTACCTATATTCAATTTTGCGAGTCCTTAATAGCGATTCGGTATAAGTCGCTATTAAGGTTTTGCAAAATTCAATTAACCTACATCTGGCCCAAAGTGACATCCTTGTAGTCTGAAATATGTAAAACTAGCTCTTACAAATGGACACATAGGTGGAAAACGTGCACCGACAAATGGGCCCATGGAAAAAAGCCCTTACATTGGGGCATATGAAAAATAGGTAACTTGAGCAGATAAAAGTACGCATGATGAAAATCCGTACATATAGGATCATTATGCATCCCTATATAGGTAAAGTAACGCACTGCAACTACGTAAAACTACAATGATAAGTAGGTACATAGTAAATCTACATGATCAATGAACATATGACAAAGATAACATGATAAATAGTCATATAGTCAAACTGTACTCCTCATAAATGCACACCTGGTTAATGTACAGTGAGTAGCCGGGATAAATGGCCTGGGGTTTTCAACCCCGGGAGTTACCGATAAATTGGATACCAGGTGTGAGGAACAACTGTCCCATTATGAGTTTGACCCTAAGAATCCTATAAGAAATCAGGAATTATTGGGGGAATCTGTAATTACGAGTCTGATTCACCCTACTTTTAGCTGCTGAAATCTCTGGTTGAAATATAAGACATCCATTGATTGTTCTTTATTGTTGTTTTGACCATATGGCATCATTTTTTCAGCTTTTTCAATATTGTTATGCTTACGTTGTTTTCTCTATATGCACAATTTTGATTGCATTTCTCATTTATTCATATATGCTTTGTAATTCTTTAATTTTTATTTTTTATTGTATAACCTGTTGGCTTCATTATCTTACCTGTTTCTTCATTTCCTGTTCTGTTCTTTTGTTCTTTAATAAACTCAAACTTAAAAAAAGAAATATAAGACATCTGTGGTGTTTCTTCAGATCCCAAAATTCTGATCGGGCCGTTAACTGCTGTTACCAGCTCCATCAGATGTCACTCGTAATGAGGGCACAGTGATAAAATGTGAGTGCTACCAACCTGGGCCTCATTCTAAGTTTAATATCTCCAGGTGAATGGCCCTGTAATCCATCTGCGGCCATTATGTGCTCCTATTTCTGGGACAAACATGTACCAACAGCATGCTAACTCTTGCCTGACCCCTGTTGCAATGAATCAGCTTGCATCCTTCTTGCTGGGGGAGGCTCCTGGCTCAGCCAGGCTGCAGGATTAGCTCTCCGGCAGCGAAGCCCAGATCAGAATGGTTATTACTGAGATGAAACGCTGAAGGCTTGGGTCAGCGCCCTGCTCGCTGTCGCTAATCACGGATCCCGCCGGCTGTTGAACGCCGCTGCTGTGTCACATCATCACCATGGGAGGGCTCCATCAGCCGGGAGCGGGAAGAAGCAGCCAGGGGATAATGGGATCTTAGCATGAGCGTGTCATCTCTGGTGAGATAGTGCCCACGGTGCCACAGGCGACCGATGCCTCATGATGTCTGTGGAAAGGACTGCGGTAGCCTGCCAGCCCCCCTAGACAAGATTACTTCCACCAGACATTTCCATGTCATGAGGACACCGTTGATACAGCACAAACACTGTCAACTAGTTTTTTTGACGATAAACACTGGATGCGACAACAAAACCACACACGAGAACAAATGTGCACAGGGCAGGACTGGGAACCGAAACTGGCCCTGGAAAAGTGCTCGGACGCCAATCCCCCACCCTCCCCACTTGGGTTTGGGGAGGTGGGGGTTCTGCCACGCTCCTTGCCGGGGCCGGTTTTCAGCCAATTTTGATAAAGGGCCGATTTTGCAGCTATACTGCAAAAACGGGCCTGAAACAAAATCGGCCCCCACCTGTGCGGCGCACCGGGGGATTGCCCGGTGCCTGCAACGGCCAGCCCGGGCCTGAATGTGCACCTTGCACACGTTAAGTGTATTTTAATGATACTGAGTGAAGATGAGAATGCAAACACCGTAAACGAGTGATTTGTGCTGTAGAAATAGAAATAATTCATCTTTACTGATCGCTTAACAATGTTGAAATGAAAGTTCATAAAAATATGCACTGATAATATGCAAACTAATGTAAATTAAACTTGATAAGTCTTATATGTATGCTTACAATAATGCAGTGTGCATAACAAATGTAAAAGCCATCTTTTACAGGTTCCATTGTAATGCTCCGCAGAGATCGAATAGCTGGTGAAAAGTGTCATAATACAACTTACATGAATGAAACTCCCTACATAGTTGCTTTACATTGAGAGGAAACTAGATACATTGAAACAACAATAATTATATGTTTTAAATAATTATTTTACATATAAATACTTTGTGACTCATAGAAATAGGCCATATTTAGGACTGAACATTTCAATGCAATCACTTATGAAAACTTATAAATCTTGTTTATTTGGCATAAATACTTAATTGAATTGATCATGCTTGGACATAATTGCTCATTCGTTTATTAATAATAATTGCATTTCTTTATATGCATTAAATTATTTTTCCTTTAGGACTTTATTTTACTTCATAGACTGATGTGAAAGGACTCTGCCTGCCTATTCATGTATCTTTATCTGCTCTTTCAAATGACATTCCTAATGCCTATAGGATACTTTTCTGGCACTTCAGCATTGTTTTCCATGTGAGAACCTGAACTCTTGACAACAGTACATGGAAAGTAACAATTTCAATTGTTCTTTATGGACTAACCTATGTGCAGGGAACAGACGATCGATTCCATGGATGTTATGGGGAAAATTCTCTAAAATGTCTTCTTTTGCACCTTTTGAGCGAATGATAGTCACATGGGTGAAGGACCATTGTGGGGGTGATGGTTGATGTCACCTCTGGTTGCAGCAAGTAATATATTATTGAAATGACCATTTGCAGAGGGAGCTGAGCATTTTTGGAACTTCAGAGCAGGACACTAGGACTCTTTCCAGTTGAGAATAAATAAATATTTTAAATCCGTAGTAGGTTTCCCCATATCCTTCGCAAATTGTACACTACACATGGAGCTAGATATTCCTTACATTGCTGAACAGATTAAAGTGGCTCCATTACATTTGTGGTACTCAAAATGGAGGAGGGAATCTGTACCGTTCACCCAGTTAATAATTAAGAGCTGCCTAGACATGGACCACTGGAAGAGATCTAGGTGGCTGAGTTATGTGGAGCACACTTTCAAAGAAATTGGGCTCCCGGATCTTTTTAATGATCGACTTGCATGTAAGGGGTTATCCAAACAGAAGGTATCAATGGGTTTTTCCAAATGGCGGAATATAAGAGGTCTAAATCTGAGGTGGGGAAACACGCTCTGTGATCATACCAACGCAATACACCTGTGATAGAGGGAGGGTTCTCGTACCTAGCCATAGCAAATATCCTACAGCACAGATACATTTTGTTTAGGTTTAGAACTAACCTGATAGTTTGTATGCTAGGCTATCCGGAAAATTGTTTTAGCATGAATGATTTGAGCGTTTGCCTGTGTGACAGTGTATCAACTCAATCTGAGATACATCTAGTCCTTTTTAGTACACTATATAAAAAGGAAAGGAAAGCCTACCTGATGCCGATTTTAAATAAGACGACGTTTACACAATGTCGGGTGGCCTTATATTTTTTAAAATCTTTACCAGACCCATTTGTCTGTTTCTCAATGGCCTCTTTCTTATGGGCTTGTTTGAAGAAGAGAAAGGGGTCGGTGATGAGTTTGGAAAGGGGCGACCGCTCGGTCCCCCCGAACGTATGGATGGGTGCCCGAACCTCCCGGGAAGCCATTTTGAGCGGGGTGGGCGTAGCCCGGCTGGTATGCCCAAAGCGGCGTAGCCGGGGCGCGCCTTTCCCCGCCCGAGAGGGGTTGTCCTAGACACCTCGATGGAAGACCACGCCCTGTAGGCGTATTGGGGACGGGTACACGCCCTCCCGCAGAAGGATAAAGGAGCGGGAATCCAGAAGATCGTCCTCTTGTTCCTCGGATCGGAAGGCTGCACCCACTCGTTGCTCGTGAGCCCTCGACGGAACAAGCAGCAATTTTGAATGTGGTAATCTTGTTTTTTCTCTTTCAGTTTCGAGGGCCCACAGATTTCAGGACCTCGTGGATCGACCAAGGGCGGAAGACTCAAAACCATGCCTAGCAAGAAAGCAGGAAAGGGTTCCGAGACAGAGAGGATGTTACGCCTGTTGTCGAATCGGATGGCTTGTATGGACCGAAAGCTCGGACAAGTCCAATCGCTGGGGAGAGGTTTAGCAGAGGCAAAGAAGCAATTGGCCGCATTGAACGACCCAGGTCAGCCAAAAAAGGTGATAGGCCCGGCTTTGCCGGGAATAGTCCCCGGGGGAAGAGGGAAGCGGGTCAAGGAAAGGGCGGTTTCGGGGGGGGTCCCAGTTCCAGAGGTACCTCTCATCGCCCCCCTCGTACCGGTCGATAACCCGGTTCGGAACCCAGATGTAGGCCAGCCTATCCCGGTGGTGATCACCTCTGTCGAGGACGATGAAATACCCCCAGAATTGGCCGCACAGTTGACGGCATGGCTCAACACAAAGGTGGGGGCACAGCGACCCCGGGAGATCCGGCCGAAGAAGCCAGAGTGTTGATAAAGCAGTTGCGGCAATCGAGAGATGTCGCGAAGGCGAGTGTTCCTCTTGTTCCCCCACAGGTGGCGCCGGGAGTACCAGCAGCTGGTCAAGAAAAGACGGCGGCAACAACAGCCGATCCGGGTAAGCTTGCATTGCCGATGTTGGGGGAGGGCTCGATACCCTCAAGGCGGGAAAAGGTTGCACAGCACATTCCCTTGGCCACGAAAGAGTTAATATGGGGAGACAAGTATGTCAACATGTTTTCATTGTTAACGGACCATCGTGAGATGGAGTATGCTAAAACGCAGAAAGATTTGTGGCACCCTAGTGTCTGGCGCGCCAAGATGGCCGAGTTCAGGGTGGAAGAGACAGTGACGAACTGGGTTAAGGCCTTCTCTATATTTACCGCAGTTATGGGGGAACGTAAACCTGAGGTTATGACTGAGTTGGTTTGCTATCAGAATCGCATTATGGATTTTTATTCAATGTATGAGGGGGAAGAATGGAAAGGCTATGACATGAAGTTCCGTAAAGCAAAAGAATATGATGCTTCTTTGTCCTGGGATTGTTTGGACTCGGTGTCATGGCACAAGCAACTCCTGCCAGGGGCGATAGGTACGTCCTCGCCAGGCGGGAGCGGGTCCGGAGTGGTCCGCCAAAAGCCCGGGGTGCCCTTTCGAGCAGGCACAGGTGGGGGCTATCAGCCTAGAGTTGGCGGGAATGGCGGAAAAGGAGGGGTCTGTTGGGGCATCAATCGAGGCAATTGTAACAGACCGCAGGGGACATGCAAGTTTAAGCATGTGTGTGCCGGCTGTGGGAATTCCTCACACCCGGAAAGTGCATGTAGATCAAAAAGTGGCGGGACGGGAGGAAAAGGTGGATCTAAGCAGGAGTGAGGTAGACCTTTGTAACCGATTGCCTACACCCGTTGATCTCATGGTTATGATTCCGTGGTTAAACAAATACCCTGATCATGTATCCGCTGGGGTGTTGAGGAAGGGATTCTTACATGGTTTTCACATCCCGGCGGGGGAAGTTCGGGGGAACTCCTTTTGTAGAAACCAGTTATCGGTACGGCGCAACCCAGGCGTGGCAGAAAAGAGAATAGTGAAAGAGGTCAGTTTAGGACGAGTGGCTGGCCCCTTTTCCTGCCCGCCGGTGGCCGAGTTCATCTGTTCCCCGTTAGGGGTTGTCCCGAAGAAAGATCCGGGGGAATTTAGACTCATACATAACCTTTCTGCTCCTAGGGGTTCCTCGGTGAATGATGCCATTGACCCAGAAGTTTGTTCAGTACGATACGCATCGTTCGACGATGCCGTGGCCATATTGAACCACCTAGGCCCTGGGGCGCTTATGGCGAAATGTGATATCGAATCAGCATTCCGGTTGCTTCCGGTGCACCCGCAGGATCAGCGCCTGCTAGGTTTTGCATTTCAGGGAAGTTATTACATGGATAAATGCATGCCCATGGGTTGCTCCATTTCATGTGCATATTTTGAGATGTTTAGCTGTTTTTTGGAATGGGCATTTACCGAGGCTACAGGGCATAGACATGTTATGCATTATCTGGATGACTTTCTGTTTTTGGGGGCAGCCGGTGATACGAACTGCGCACAGGCGCTGTATGATTTCTGCATCCTCGTGAATGAATTCGGTGTCCCATTAGCACCAGGTAAGAGGATCGGACCATCTACTTCACTGGAGTTTCTGGGAATTGAGCTTGATTCTGTGGAGGGGTGTTTCCGACTACCAGTAGACAAAGTGATCAAGTTCCAGGCTTCCTTGATGCAATGCCTGGGTGGGGAGAAAGTGACCCTGCACCAGTTACAACAAGCAGTGGGTCAGCTTAATTTTGCCTTGAGGGTGATTCCTATGGCCCGCCCGTTTTCGCGCTCTATCGCGCAAGCTATGGGTGGTCTCAAAGAGGCTCACCACCGTACGAGACTGTCTGGAGAGGTTCGCCAGGATATGCGTATTTGGTTGGCATTTCTGGCAGACTTCAACGGTCGAGTCGTCTGGAGCTCCCCGCCAGAGTCTTCGGAGGAATTAGGTCTATGGACCGACTCGGCAGGGAGCGTCGGTTTTGGCGCCATCTTAGGTGATCGATGGTCGGCGCAAACATGGCCAACATGGTGGCACTCCGACGGTCTCACAGGTAACATTGGGTTCCTGGTGTTATTCCCCATCTGGGTTGCTCTGATGACATGGGCGGACGACTTCAGGGGCCGCTCAGTGGTGTTTTGGTCCGACAATATGACTGTTGTTGATTGCATTAACCAACAGGCAGCACGCTGCAAAATGATCTTGAGATTGTTGAAAGAGATTGTGCTGCTTTGCATGAGATTGAATGTACTGTTCAGGGCGAAACATGTGCCAGGTGTACTGAACCATGCGGCTGATGCACTCTCTCGTTCACATATGCAGGCATTCAGGGGTTATCTGCCCACAGCAGACCTAGAGGCAGCACCATTCCCAGAAGCAATGTGGCTAATCGGTGCCTCGGATTACAAGACCTCGTGGCAGCGAGTCTAGCCCCCAGGACAAGGAAAGCATACGAAGGAGCGTTTCGTTCCTATTGCACATATTTAGGTCCCACGGGGAGTCAGAATTGGGGTCAGGAGGAATCCTTCCTGGGGTACCTGGTTGCACTACACAGGGAGGGCCGATCAGTGGCAACGGCCGGTAGGCATAGGGCGGCCATTTCCTTCATGGCCCAGGTACACGGCATAAAAGACCCTACAGGTTCTTTTTTGGTGAAGAAGGCCCTTCGCGGCTGGCAGCGCCTTGAGGGTTGCAAGAAAGATACGAGGCACCCGATTGGCTTAGACAGACTGTCTCTGCTTTTAGCAAAGCTGGATGAGACGTGTTCCACCCATTACGAAGCAGTTCTGTTCCAGGCAGGGTTCACATTGGCATTCCATGGGGCCATGAGGGTGAGCGAACTTGTCGCAAAGAACAAGAGAGATATGGAGGGAGGTTTGTGCAGGGATCACATCCAGATAAGGGGTGATTCAATGGTAATCATGATAGCCAGGTCCAAGACTGACCAGGGGGCTATGGGAGATAGTGTTGTCGTGCAGCGCAGCCGTGGGTCCCCCGTCTGCCCGTTGAAGTGTGTGGAGGACTATTTGGCGCTAAGAGCGGCCGCTTGGGGGGGGAGCTTGCTCCGACACAAGGATGGCACCCCACTGACGAGATTTCAGTTTCAGAGGGTGCTAGCACTGGCAATCGCTGACGCGGGCATGGACCCGTGCGATTTTGGGACCCACTCCTTCAGGATAGGGGCTGCTACTGAGGCTACAGCCAGGGGTCAGAGTGCTGAGGAAGTGAAACAATTGGGCCGTTGGTCCTCGAATTGCTTCAAAAGGTATGTGCGCTTGCACATGTTGTAAGTGATCAATTGACATGCACTCACGTTTTCTGTCTCTTGTTTACTTTGCAGTTTCGCGAGCCTGCCATGCAGGGCGGAATTGGAGGTCGACCCTGCATCAAGAGACCAGCGGTCAGAGATCACCGACTGGAGAGAGGATGGTATGGGTCGTGGGCCACTCATACGTGAGGCGCGCCGGTGACGTATTCAAGGAAGGTGACGCGATTCACGCACCTGGGGAATACGGGTTCAGAGTGGCTTTCCATGGGAAAGGTGGGCTCGTTTTGGACAAATTTGAGTCCTTTTTCGAGGGACTTTTAGGGTGGCATAGGTCACCGCCATCTGTAGTCATAGTACACCTGGGAGGCAACGACTTGGTGACACTGGGTAGACGAGTGTTACTTGAACGAGTCTTGTCGGCTGTTAGCTGGTTGGCTAAAAGAGTCCCGGGGTGCACGATTGCCTGGTCCCACATGATTCCGAGAAGGAGGTGGCAGGGGGGCCTTTCGGTGTCAGCTCTGAACCATTCAGTTAAACGGGTCAATAATAAGATTGGTAGATTGTTCTGTTCTGCACAGTTGCATGTCATTCCTCATGGGTGTATCCGGGGTGACCATATGTATCTGAACGATGGGGTTCACCTGTCCAGGGAGGGGAATGATTTACTCATAGGAGACTTTGTTGCATGGCTAAGAGGTTTGAGGAAGCATGACCTATAGGAGGAGTTGGGGGGACCGGATAGTCGGTCAACTATCCGATCTGTGGCGGTAAGGTCATGATCGGTGAGCAGATTTCAAGGTCCCTAGAGTGGGGCGCCACCCACAATGGATGGGAGCGCCCGGGGGAAGATGGCCATTGGCCCCTTCCACGGGGAGGCGGCACCCACTAAGGATGGGGCGCCTAGGGGGAGATGGCCATGGGCCCCTCCTAGGGGGGGAGGCGGTTATATGCCCCTCCTTACTAATTTCCCGGGGGCCGGATATCCGCGACGGCGGATAGAGAGTGTGGGTTTGGGGGGGAGAGTCCACGCTGTCCTTCCTACAGAGACCTCATACGGGAACTCGGACGACCCTTAAGATGGCGTCGAGTAGAAAGGGGGCCCCCACCACGACAAGGGAAGTTACAGTTGGCAATGAGGGTAGAGCCCTCTGCGCATGCGCCGCTCACACAGTGAGGGCGGGAGTTTGGTAGTAGGGATCTGACACCGGTTAAGACCTTGCCGTTGGCCCTTAATGCTAGGATGTACAATTTGAATTAGAGTGTTTTCAGGATGTTAGCCAAAAGTACATGACTGCATCGAAATGTAATAAATGACAAATTGTACATAATGCATAATGATGAAACTTTTATTTAATGTTTTAAATTTTGTTTCATATTTTAATAAATACGGCCGGGAGGGTGACTCCCTCCCGTCTTCCAAAAGTTCAACTATTGTCCGACTTCCCATCCTTGGGGATATGTGTTGGGAGGGGGTGGCGGGCATCCCGGCCATATGGAAAGGGGCGACCGCTCGGTCCCCCCGAACGTATGGATGGGTGCCCGAACCTCCCGGGAAGCCATTTTGGGCAGAGTGGGCGTAGCCCGGCTGGTATGCCCAAAGCAGCGTAGCCGGGGCGCGCCTTTCCCCGCCCGAGAGGGGTTGTCCTAGACACCTCGATGGAAGACCACGCCCTGTAGGCGTATCGGGGACGGGTACACACCCTCCCGCAGAAGGATAAAGGAGCTTGAATCCAGAAGATCGTCCTCTTGTTCCTCGGATCGGAAGGCTGCACCCACTCGTTGCTCGTGAGCCCTCGACGGAACAAGCAGCAATTTTGACCCACCCACCAGCCCCTGATAGCAAATGTTTGGAGGAAAATAAAGTTTTTTCTGAGTGATGAAAGTATAAGCCTTTTTTCCTTGGTACAGTGAATAAAGGAACTTTGAGAATAAAGAATGGTTTGCATTGGAGAAATGTCTTCTTGCAGGAAAGATCAGTGATAACAGTAAGATGATGTGAAATGTTTTCTTTTTTAGTAGGTAAACAACTGTCGTATTTATTTGTCGGGCGGTAAGGTCATGATCGGTGAGCAGATTTCAAGGTCCCTAGAGTGGGGCGCCACCCACAATGGATGGGAGCGCCCGGGGGAAGACGGCCATTGGCCCCTTCCACGGGGAGGCGGCACCCACTAAGGATGGGGCGCCTAGGGGGAGATGGCCATGGGCCCCTCCCAGGGGGGGGAGGCGGTTATATGCCCCTCCTTACTAATTTCCCGGGGGCCGGATATCCGCGACGGCGGATAGAGAGTGTGGGGTTGGGGGGGAGAGTCCACGCTGTCCTTCCTACAGAGACCTCATACGGGAACTCGGACGACCCTTAAGATGGCGTCGAGTAGAAAGGGGGCCCCCACCACGACAAGGGAAGTTACAGTTGGCAATGAGGGCAGAGCCCTCTGCGCATGCGCCGCTCACACAGTGAGGGCGGGAGTTTGGTAGTAGGGATCTGACACCGGTTAAGACCTTGCCGTTGGCCCTTAATGCTAGGATGTACAATTTGAATTAGAGTGTTTTAAGGATGTTAGCCAAAAGTACATGACTGCATCGAAATGTAATAAGTGACAAATTGTACATAATGCATAATGATGAAACTTTTATTTAATGTTTTAAATTTTGTTTCATATTTTAATAAATACGGCCGGGAGGGTGACTCCCTCCCGTCTTCCAAAAGTTCAACTATTGTCCGACTTCCCATCCTTGGGGATATGTGTTGGGAGGGGGTGGCGGGCATCCCGGCCATACTGTAAGATGTATTCTGAACAGTAATTGATCTTGTGTCTTTTTCTCTTTCTTATGTGTTAATATGATATTATGGATTTTAATGATGGTATTTTATGAAATTGTGATGTGCATGTATTTATTCTTTTATGATCATTATAATTTTGATCGAATAAAGAGTTTTGATGATGATGATGACTCTTTCCCCTGCTTGTTGTCAGACACCTGCAGATGCTGGCTCTCAGAGACATGCTCTTAGACTCTTGGACTGAGACATCCTTTTGTTGGCAGTCCTAATTTCTCCAATGCTGAGGCTGCTGTTGTTGGCTTTTCTTTCCCTTTCTACTTTTGGAACTCATGGCAGTAAGGATCACTGACATTATTGGTTCACCAGTATTTTGCTATTTTCCCAATCCTTAACTGTGATTGAACTATACGCCTACAGAACTGTCCCGAACCATCCTCCTGTCTATAATAGTAGTTAGAATTACAATTTGCTTAGAGAACTCTGTGGCTTTATACTAAATTTCAGACTTTCTTCTAAGATTGTATTTGACTTATCTTTGATGAATGTGTGGTTTTAAACTACTTTTATAATTGCTTATTGTGACTCATGACTTATTGCCTAAATATTGATAATTTGCTTTGAATTCTAAATCGTTTAATACAACAATTAAATTCAATCCTCATTGTCTGAGTCTTCTTGTAATCATAAACTGAAATGTTCTGTCCACAGAGACCGTGCATTGTATAACTAAAAAATAACAGAGATGGCCATAGATTATTCTCAGAACACTAGATTATTTTGCCATTATTCTGCACTGCTAAAAGCAGAACTATTGGTTTGTATGATTTTGTCCCAACCGAACTTCTTTAGGAGGTTTGGAATTCCTGTTGTCATCTTATACAGTTATAGTATGATCTTGAGGGTAATATACTTGAATTTGCCAAATTTTGAGTTTGTTAGCATCGAGTTGGTCCTCATTGTCCAACAAGAGGCACACTAGTTCATCACCCCTCAACGCGATGAGCAAGGTCCATCGGAGGACCAAAGCCTCGTGGGTGTAGTAGAGATCAAATTTGAATACGTTGAGATAATCGGCAAATTGATTTGAGCTTCCGCTGCAACACTGTGTTTACAGTTCTAGGCTTTCATCACCCGACCAAGCCATTTGTGTAGGTGGGCACAGGGACAGACTGAGATAAAAAAAATATGCCCAGGGACCAAAATAAAAGTGTCTCCCGATAGCAGGGCACAAGTCCTAAGAAAAATAGTGTGTGGGGGGGGGGGGGCAATTATTACAATATCGAATTTCCAAATTATGACATGGGAAGGGCTGTTACTAATCCTTATAATCCTTACTTAAATGATCCAGCACATATTTCAGAGAGACAGCACATGAAGATAATCACAAAAAATATGAAAAGAAAATTTGTTGGTTTTAGCTTTTATGTATCACGTGTATTTTCTCCACATATCAAAGCTGTAACTGTTTGGAAATGGCTGTCACTGACAGTATATTTTAAACAGACATGTGGGACTTGTAAATTACATTTTTCAACTGAGTTTAGTAAGAAAGCAAAATGTTCTGTGCGTATTTTCGAACACTAAGCTTGCTGCTAAGGTGCATTTGTTTACTGCTGCTGTTCTTTATCTATCTTCAAAGCACGAAATCCTTCCCATTTATAGTTTCTTAAATAATATAAGGTTTTATTAAGTCGGGTTATGTGTTCCTCATTTAAGAGATTAAAACATAACCCCCTACTGGGACATTTCCACAAATTAAGAGGATGCTGCAAGTGGAATGGAGGCTTACAAACATCCATAGCTCAGGTTACACTCATAAAGTGTTTACAAATGCAAGTAGCTGCAGTGTTGGGGCCAAAGGTCACACCTGTTGAGTCCAGGCTAAGAGGTACTGGAACACCCTTAATAAAGATAGTGGGGGGGGGGGGCTCCATCCACATGTGTCCATCCACGCCTTGTGATCTGCCCATTAGCAAATCAGATAGATAAAATAAAATGGCACATGTTTAGATTTTGGCGCAGTTTTACATTTGTAGACTCCTCTATAGATTTGTGCTAGGTATAGAAGACAGCATGTATTTGTAACGGTAAAAATCAACCCACAATCCCATAAAACAGGCCCACAAACAGCCAAAAACTGGCCCACACACTGACCTGACAGAACAACCTGTCTGTCAGTGCTAGATTATCTTCTAGGCCAGCCCAACGTAGGGGGGGGGGGGAAGCCAAGCAAGGCTTACACCTGGCTCGTGTTGACTTGTGCCTGTGTTTAATCAACATGGGCATGTGGGGAAGAAAAGTGTTCCTTCATATGGTACATGATACAGGGCTGAGCTGTATTAGAGAAGGAGCTGCCCAAGCATCTGCATTCTCTTCTGTAATACCAAAGTACCACGGGGTGCAGAAAGTGGGATTACAAACCCAAAGTGGGGGCAGTGGCGGCTACTGCTTAACAGGGGTGGTGGACGGGATGGGATGAAAAAGAATCCACTTACCTGCAGGCCGGCTGCCCCCTCTTGGTCCTCTTCAGTCGTCAACATGCAGGAAGAAGGAAGCACACAGACTCCCCTAGCCAATCACGATGTTGGTGTCAGAAGTGTCGTGGTTGGTCTGAGCACCGTGGTTCAGCGCTCAGACGGGGACTATGATCCTGTGCATGTTCTCTACCCAGGCTGTGCAATACAATCGGTGGAGAACATGCCAAGTGTGCATGACTGTTTGGCCTGCCCAAGACGGCCAGCCAAACCATCATGCACACTTAGAGTGTGCTCACCCCTACTCCTCATGGCACCTGCGCTGGCCAGCACAGCCCCGCCCACACCTAAGCAGGAACGGAAAAATAAAATGATAATAACATTGTGTTATTATCATTTTATTTTTCCTCTTTAAACTGCTCACAGAGCAGAGCAGTGGGGCGACACTCCTTCGCTTTAGCGGAGGAGCAGCTGTGCGGACATTCGCCATCCGCCATAGGGCTCAATGTTTGAGTAGATGTGCTGCCACTCAAGTTTATTTTCTACTTGAGCGGCATCAAAATCAACTTGCATGGTCTTGTGCTCTTTCACAACGCATGGTGCCTTCCATGCAAACGCTGCTCGCGCTACCAGTGCTAAATTGCACTGCAAGCAGCACGAGCTGCATATCTTCCACCCGTTGCCGGGATTCCATAGAATCTCGCAAAGTTTTTCTGTAACTCAGTTGAATTCCATGGAGTAAAACTCTGTGAGTTCTGCCCACCCCCTAAAAATGACATGAGAAAATTGTTTTCCTTTTTTGCCAAGCCCTAGGCTGCAGTGGGCAAAATCAAAATAGGATTGACACTTGAACAGACCTATGGATGAAGAGGATTTTTTTTAAGTGAGGCTAGTGAGATAGCTAAAGCTGTCTTTCGGTCAGACTTAAAAATGAAGCATTGAGGCAAAAACCATAAAAACTCTAATTTGCAAATTTTTTGCCAATTTTTACCAGTTTCTTGCATAAATACATCACGCAGGTGGTATCTGTGCAATACCTGATGTGTATAAATATTAACATACAGAAATTGGGCCCCACACATTTTTACCATTTGCTCTTGAGTCTCTTTGAGACATTAGGGGAACTTTTCATTTGTAAAAGGCTCCTTAATCAAATCATATTTCAAAGCACGGTGCAGCTTCCAAAGGCTGCAATCTATTTCAGTAGCTGGCCTTAAGCCAGGCGTTCAATAATCTAAGGCCATTTAAAAGAATTATAAGCATTAAAAAAGCAGGCCCTAAATCAAAGTGCTGAAACATGGTGTTCTTTCAGGACTTGAGAATTCTGCAGCGCCCGATGCATGATCCCATTTTTCATTCAGACTTATACGTCTGTGCCATCCAGACACACCTAGTCCTTCATTACGATTGGCCTGGCTTTAGATGTGATAATTACCAATAAAATCCAACAAGAAGGTATTCAAAATTATCAGGTGTGATAACTTTTGCCTGCTATATGTTTGGCAAAACACACAAGATGATGGACGGAATGTTGCACAATGGCATAACATTCACCCCCAGTCACAGATCTGGGTTTAATCCATCGTTATTTTGCTCGCCAAGCCACCCCAGTTCAGACATGGCCATATGCAAATCAGTCTTGACCCTGTGCCTCATGGGAACAGTCCAGCCCGAACTGCCAAGCCATGTCTTTCCTGGACTGGAATCAAGCATCTAGGACCGGTTTCTGGCTATCAGCCGTCTTCAGCCAGGATAGCTTGACTCCAGTGGCCTAGTGAGCACGGGATCCACGTCTGGGCATACCCTTCCCACATAGGGTGAACAGCAAAACACACAAGATGATGGACGGAATGTTGCACAATGGCATAACATTCACCCCCAGTCACAGATCCGGGTTTAATCCATCGTTATTTTGCTCGCCAAGCCACACCAGTTCAGACATGGCCATATGCAAATCAGTCTTGACCCTGTGCCTCATGGGAACAGTCCTTATTTACAACAAGGGGTGGTGATGGACAGAGTCTCTGAATTAAGCAGAGTACTCTCACCCAGTCAAGAGATCAGGGCTAGATCCAACACCGTTTTTTAGCTCATTGCACCATCCCAGTTTCAAGAACCTGGCTGTATGCAAATTAGTCTGTCCCTGGCCCAGTGCATCATGGGAACAGGGCAGACCAGACTACAAAAGCCAATTCTTACACTGGGAAGGAAACAAGCTTCCGGGGACCGGTTTCTGGCATTTCAGCCGTCTTCGGCCCGGCTTGCTTGAATCCTGATGGTGCAATGAGCAAGGGACTCACATCTGAGTATACCCTTCCACGCTTAGGGTGGACAAAATTATTTACAACAAGGGGTGGTGATGGACAGAGTCTCTGAATTAAGCAGAGTACTCTCACCCAGTCAAGAGATCAGGGCTAGATCCAACACCGTTTTTTAGCTCATTGCACCATCCCAGTTTCAAGAACCTGGCTGTATGCAAATTAGTCTGTCCCTGGCCCAGTGCATCATGGGAACAGGGCAGACCAGACTACAAAAGCCGATTCTTACACTGGGAAGGAAACAAGCTTCCAGGGACCGGTTTCTGGCATTTCAGCCGTCTTCGGCCCGGCTTGCTTGAATCCTGATGGTGCAATGAGCAAGGGACTCACATCTGAGTATACCCTTCCACGCTTAGGGTGGACAAAATTATTTACAACAAGGGGTGGTGATGGACAGAGTCTCTGAATTAAGCAGAGTACTCTCACCCAGTCAAGAGATCAGGGCTAGATCCAACACCGTTTTTTAGCTCATTGCACCATCCCAGTTTCAAGAACCTGGCTGTATGCAAATTAGTCTGTCCCTGGCCCAGTGCATCATGGGAACAGGGCAGACCAGACTACAAAAGCCAATTCTTACACTGGGAAGGAAACAAGCTTCCGGGGACCGGTTTCTGGCATTTCAGCCGTCTTCGGCCCGGCTTGCTTGAATCCTGATGGTGCAATGAGCAAGGGACTCACATCTGAGTATACCCTTCCACGCTTAGGGTGGACAAAATTATTTACAACAAGGGGTGGTGATGGACAGAGTCTCTGAATTAAGCAGAGTACTCTCACCCAGTCAAGAGATCAGGGCTAGATCCAACACCGTTTTTTAGCTCATTGCACCATCCCAGTTTCAAGAACCTGGCTGTATGCAAATTAGTCTGTCCCTGGCCCAGTGCATCATGGGAACAGGGCAGACCAGACTACAAAAGCCAATTCTTACACTGGGAAGGAAACAAGCTTCCGGGGACCGGTTTCTGGCATTTCAGCCGTCTTCGGCCCGGCTTGCTTGAATCCTGATGGTGCAATGAGCAAGGGACTCACATCTGAGTATACCCTTCCACGCTTAGGGTGGACAAAATTATTTACAACAAGGGGTGGCGATGGACAGAGTCTCTGAATTAAGCAGAGTACTCTCACCCAGTCAAGAGATCAGGGGTAGATCCAACACCGTTTTTTAGCTCATTGCACCATCCCAGTTTCAAGAACCTGGCTGTATGCAAATTAGTCTGTCCCTGGCCCAGTGCATCATGGGAACAGGGCAGACCAGACTACAAAAGCCAATTCTTACACTGGGAAGGAAACAAGCTTCCGGGGACCGGTTTCTGGCATTTCAGCCGTCTTCGGCCCGGCTTGCTTGAATCCTGATGGTGCAATGAGCAAGGGACTCACATCTGAGTATACCCTTCCACGCTTAGGGTGGACAAAATTATTTACAACAATGGGTGGTGATGGACAGAGTCTCTGAATTAAGCAGAGTACTCTCACCCAGTCAAGAGATCAGGGCTAGATCCAACACCGTTTTTTAGCTCATTGCACCATCCCAGTTTCAAGAACCTGGCTGTATGCAAATTAGGCTGTCCCTGGCCCAGTGCATCATGGGAACAGGGCAGACCAGACTACAAAAGCCAATTCTTACACTGGGAAGGAAACAAGCTTCCGGGGACCGGTTTCTGGCATTTCAGCCGTCTTCGGCCCGGCTTGCTTGAATCCTGATGGTGCAATGAGCAAGGGACTCACATCTGAGTATACCCTTCCACGCTTAGGGTGGACAAAATTATTTACAACAAGGGGTGGTGATGGACAGAGTCTCTGAATTAAGCAGAGTACTCTCACCCAGTCAAGAGATCAGGGCTAGATCCAACACCGTTTTTTAGCTCATTGCACCATCCCAGTTTCAAGAACCTGGCTGTATGCAAATTAGTCTGTCCCTGGCCCAGTGCATCATGGGAACAGGGCAGACCAGACTACAAAAGCCAATTCTTACACTGGGAAGGAAACAAGCTTCCGGGGACCGGTTTCTGGCATTTCAGCCGTCTTCGGCCCGGCTTGCTTGAATCCTGATGGTGCAATGAGCAAGGGACTCACATCTGAGTATACCCTTCCACGCTTAGGGTGGACAAAATTATTTACAACAAGGGGTGGTGATGGACAGAGTCTCTGAATTAAGCAGAGTACTCTCACCCAGTCAAGAGATCAGGGCTAGATCCAACACCGTTTTTTAGCTCATTGCACCATCCCAGTTTCAAGAACCTGGCTGTATGCAAATTAGTCTGTCCCTGGCCCAGTGCATCATGGGAACAGGGCAGACCAGACTACAAAAGCCAATTCTTACACTGGGAAGGAAACAAGCTTCCGGGGACCGGTTTCTGGCATTTCAGCCGTCTTCGGCCCGGCTTGCTTGAATCCTGATGGTGCAATGAGCAAGGGACTCACATCTGAGTATACCCTTCCACGCTTAGGGTGGACAAAATTATTTACAACAAGTAGCTTGTCTCCTTTCTGGTGAAGAATTGGCTTGGTAGTTTGGTCTGCCCTGTTCCCATGATGCACTGGGCCAGGGACAGACTAATTTGCATATAGCCAGGTTCTGAGCTGGGATGGGGCAGTGAGATAAATAACGGTGATGGATCAAGCCCTGATCTTTGGACTGGGTAAGAGTGGTCTGCTTAATTCAGACACTCTGTTCATCACCACCCCCTTTGCTTTATCGTTTTTGGCCACTATAGGTGTGGCAGGGTATACTCAGACATGAGTCCCTTTCTCAATGCTCCATCAGGATTCAAGCAAGCCGGGCCGAAGAGGCTGAAATGCCAGAAACCGGTCCCCGGTAGCTTGTCTCCTTTCTGGTGAAGAATTGGCTTGGTAGTTTGGTCTGCCCTGTTCCCATGATGCACTGGGCCAGGGACAGACTAATTTGCATATAGCCAGGTTCTGAGCTGGGATGGGGCAGTGAGATAAATAACGGTGATGGATCAAGCCCTGATATTTGGACTGGGTAAGAGTGGTCTGCTTAATTCAGACACTCTGTTCATCACCACCCCCTTTTCTGTATCGTTTTTGGCCACTATAGGTGTGGCAGGGTATACTCAGACATGAGTCCCTTTCTCACTGCTCCATCAGGATTCAAGCAAGCCGGGCCGAAGAGGCTGAAATGCCAGAAACCGGTCCCCGGTAGCTTGTCTCCTTTCTGGTGAAGAATTGGCTTGGTAGTTTGGTCTGCCCTGTTCCCATGATGCACTGGGCCAGGGACTGACTAATTTGCATATAGCCAGGTTCTGAGCTGGGATGGGGCAGTGAGATAAATAACGGTGATGGATCAAGCCCTGATCTTTGGACTGGGTAAGAGTGGTCTGCTTAATTCAGACACTCTGTTCATCACCACCCCCTTTTCTGTATCGTTTTTGGCCACTATAGGTGTGGCAGGGTATACTCAGACATGAGTCACTTTCTCACTGCTCCATCAGGATTCAAGCAAGCCGGGCCGAAGAGGTTGAAATGCCAGAAACCGGTCCCCGGTAGCTTGTCACCTTTCTGGTGAAGAATTGGCTTGGTAGTTTGGTCTGCCCTGTTCCCATGATGCACTGGGCCAGGGACAGACTAATTTGCATATAGCCAGGTTCTGAGCTGGGATGGGGCAGTGAGATAAATAACGGTGATGGATCAAGCCCTGATATTTGGACTGGGTAAGAGTGGTCTGCTTAATTCAGACACTCTGTTCATCACCACCCCCTTTTCTGTATCATTTTTGGCCACTATAGGTGTGGCAGGGTATACTCAGACATGAGTCCCTTTCTCACTGCTCCATCAGGATTCAAGCAAGCCGTCACCACCCCCTTTTCTGTATCGTTTTTGGCCACTATAGGTGTGGCAGGGTATACTCAGACATGAGTCCCTTTCTCACTGCTCCATCAGGATTCAAGCAAGCCGGGCCGAAGAGGTTGAAATGCCAGAAACCGGTCCCCGGTAGCTTGTCACCTTTCTGGTGAAGAATTGGCTTGGTAGTTTGGTCTGCCCTGTTCCCATGATGCACTGGGCCAGGGACAGACTAATTTGCATATAGCCAGGTTCTGAGCTGGGATGGGGGAGTGAGATAAATAACGGTGATGGATCAAGCCCTGATCTTTGGACTGGGTAAGAGTGATCTGCTTAATTCAGACACTCTGTTCATCACCACCCCCTTTTCTGTATCATGGGAACAGTCCAGCCCGATCTGCCAAGCCATGTCTTTCCTGGACTGGAATCAAGCATCCTAGGACCGGTTTCTGGCTATCAGCCGTCTTCAGCCAGGATTGCTTGACTCCAGTGGCCTAGTGAGCACGGGACCCACGTCTGGGCTAAATGTTTGGCTCATGAAATTGGGCATAACATGGATGTTATTCACTGCACCAAAATTCACATTTCCAGATATTTTCTGAGTCTTTTTTCATGTTTCATTGCAGTTGGTTTGGCCAGCCAAAATTTAAGGGAATGCAGCATTTATGGCTTTCAGCATGTACTGAATGCGATAAAGGAACTTCCATATGTGCTTCAACAGGAGGACTGCACACATTGGAAGTCATCAGGCCACTCATAATTAGGGCCCATATGTACATGTTCTTGGATGTCAAACGTTGTTTGGTTAAACCTTTAAATAAAAAAACTGGCTGGCTTTAATCAGAGTATGTTAGCAAATACCTGTAAGTAAGGTTTGTCTAACTTCATGGGTTGTTGGCAAATGCGGCTAGTGCAGGTAAGACCGGTGAGACGGGGTGGGAAGCGAGTCGACAGACAACAATGAGGGAAAATTACATTGAAAAAAAAGACAACTACTTACTTTGCGCTCGCCGTATGCCTGAGTCGCTGATACAGCGAGCATAAGGTAAGTGGGTTCCTGTCTTTTAAATTTCATTGTAACTCCTTGCGGTCTGATGACTCCCTCCACACCCCGCCGCACTACTCTTGCCTACATGGGATGCTCCTGGTTGTCGTAATAAAATGTACTCGGTTTCCTGAGTAAAGTAAAGTAAAGTCCACATTTGTAAAGCGCACAATCACCCGTAAGGGTCTCTAGGCGCTGGGGGCCGTCAGGAAGATTAAGCGAGCTATTGCCCAGAGTCACATGGTGCTGGGCTAATCTGCCGCCAGAGCCGGGGATCGAACCGTGGTCCCCAGATTCCAGCGTCAGTCGCCCTGGCCGCGGCGCCACACCTCTCCCTCGTCAAATATGTAGTATGCTGTGTATTCTGTGAAGATGGCTCTATGGCAACAGTGTGCAGTTTTGGGACTGGGCACGGCTAACGTACCAAATGTCCACCCTCTGTTCGCAGTAGAACATTGTGGATGGTCAGATCAGAAGGGAAGGGTTTTGGAGAGAATGATTCTAAACAAATGATCTACATAAAAAATACTACTCAGGAAACACTTAAGGCCCAATTCACAAAGAGACTCCGCAGCCATGGCAGAGACTCTGCAGCTGAGATGGGACCCCCGCACTGAGAAACTGCAGCATGGAGACCACTGGCGTAAAGAAAATTGAGGGGCCTCCCTGCACGGTACGTAGCCGGGCACCTTCCGGGCTCATTCAGGAGCTCTCTGATCAAAGTGCAGTGCAGAGGGGGCCCCCTGGAGCTTTGGGCCACTGGCACCACGGGGGCTTCGGGGGCCTGTATTACGCCCTTGGCAGAGACCCCGTCCAACTGCTGAACCTCCACCATGACTGCGGAGGCTCTTTCTGATCGGGCCCGTAGGGAATATTTATGAGCCGGGCAGAGAAGTGTACACATGGTATACTCTTCTTCCCCTTTGTTAGAGGTCCAGTGTTTCTTTATCTGGATTTATTGAGTGTAGTAGAGCTCTGGCCTAAACGTTACCATCCGGAAAATCCGACTGGTAAAATTGAGTAGGGGTTGATCAGAGGGTGTGGGGGGGGCAGCACAGCCTGTTCCTCACCTAACCCCTCCTGCAACATGGGAATACCATGGAATGCTTTGGATTTGGTCGACTGAACTTTCACCAACCCGCTAGACACCTGCGCTCCTGTTCACTCACCCTCATACACAGCCCCTGCATCTGTTGCAGCTGCAGCGGTGGCTGCTCTTCCGCCACATCGCTGCCAAGACCTGGAACGACCTTCCCCTCCAGCTCCATACAGTCCCCTCACTGGCAGACATCAGAAAGAGACTCAAGACCTGGCTCTTTGATGGAGATACAGGGGCATATTAAAAACAAATAGCGATATTTATCGCTAAGTAGGGTTAGCAGCAATTTTTTTATCGCCGCGCATCACAGGATTTTATCGCTGAGATAACGTGCTATTAGCAACGTTTATCTCAAAAGCGATAAAATTCCCGGCGATAGCGGCAAAATCCATGAATATCGCTGAGAATACAGCAATATTCACGCATTATCGCTAACAGGGTCTTAGCCATTGTATCCACCTCCCATTGGATATAATGGCTAAGAACTGGTCTGAGCAGGTGTTACTTTTTGGAGATATTCGCGCTTATTTCCATCGCTACGCCTGTGTTGGTAATAGGCGATAGCGATGTTAGCGACTGCTTTCAGTCGCTAACAGGTTGGGTACGCCCATTTTGCATGTCATTAGCGATAAATATCGCTGACATGCAAAGCGGGCCCCAAACCGCTCGCTATCGCCTGCAAGCTGTCGCTAACTGATGTTATCGACAGCTTGCTAACAGGGCGATACTATTATCGCCCCTCTTGATAATATGTCCCCCAGTGTCCAGATACCCCTAGGGGGACAGTGCTGTGCTCTACAAATCGTGTTTGATTGAATGCTCCACCCTGCCTGCCCTGTCCCCTGAAACTCTTTCCCAAATGCGTAGGTCCTCCACCCCCATTAACACCTGTTCCAAGCTCAAATGGGAACAGGATTGCCACCGGAATGCAGTGTCAAAATGCATAAAAAGTTCCTGGTAATACCAAGTCAGCATGTTATTCCCCATTCTCGGTGCAAACATCGAATAATTGTCTGGTACAGGGATGCAATTTATTTCCAGAATGACCCGGTATTTTTGGCACCCTTGCACCATACAACTTGTGATTGTGGCCTTACTATTATTTTTTTACGCTTTGTCTTTGGGAGTAAAAAAAATAAAACTATGCTAAATGTAAACCTGCAGAAAAAAAAAATCTGTACACAATTTCGAGCATGGCTGGGTCTGTGCAGAGAGAAAGTTATCTCGATGTAATTGGAACATTCATAAATGGGCTAAGGTAAACCAGTAAGCTGTGCAAAGGGTGAAAATTGGGAGCTTCTGAAATCATCATCAGCAGAAAAAACACAATTTCACATCCTCCGCCTAGATAAGGATTTGGGAGAGAAGAGCATTGCTTTTGCTGTTATTCAGAATAAGTGCCCAGGGATGAAATGTGGCCACAAGGTGGCACTGATGCCATAAGAGCAGAGATCATTAACCTCCTTATCAGTTGTGAAAACATGGATTGCTCTCTGGAACGAGAATAAAACAGAGGACCAGATTTAGAATACTGTCAGAAATAAAAATCCTGCAATTTATTGAGTACAGGGAAGAATGCACCTGCTGCGTCCCCTCCACAATACTAACCTGTTGTGGATGCAATTCAGCAAGTGGCTTCCACACTTTCTATATAGAATGTTTACGAGGAATTAGAGGATCAATATATATTTGTTCTTTTTTCTTTAATCCTTGAATTTCTAGTTGGTCTTGTATCAAATATAAATCCAGAATTTCAAGTTCAAGATAAATATATTAGAATGAAAATAACGAACAGATGGAGAGAAATATGATTACAGAGCAAGGGCCACATGCATATAGCTATTTTGCAGTGGTGTAGCTAGCCCTCTAGTCGCCCGTTGCGGTCCCTGCATTTGGCGCTCCGCGGCACCGCAGTGAATAGTGAGGGGTTTGCTGGCTTGTTTTCTCCGTTTACCGCCCTGCGGCAAACACATTGAGGAGCGGGGGTGTTTCCTATTGTTGCCCCGAAATGGCAGGTATGAGCGGGTGAGGCCGTCACCCCAAAGCTCGTGCCACCTGGGGAGCACTAAGCCACCCTAGCCATGCTACGCCACTTCTATTTTGCATTCGTAAACAAGCCAATTTGCAGAATTGTTCCGTTTGCAAATGCAAAAAAAGCTTTTCCCATGTATCAAACCCTATTTTGCGAGTCGGTATTGGGAAGGAGCGTGTTTAGGGCGTCCTTTCAAAATACCGAATTACAGGGGTATGTATGAATGTTTTGTTACGATGTTTTGTTTTGTTACCGTGAATGTGTTCAAGTTGGTGGTAACCCATTTGCAAATGGGAAGGGGACCCCAAGGAAACCTTTACCCTTTGTAAATGGGGGCGAAAATGTTTTTAAGAGCAAGCAGTGGTCCCACAGATCAGTGCCTGCTTTTAAAAACTGAAAGAAAATGTTTCTTTTTTTCTTTTAACCTCAGCCTGTTTCTTTTTTTAAAAGAAAATGGGCTGCTTTCTAAAAAAAAAAATGATTGCTTTATTGAAAAGCAATCACAGATAAGAAATAATTTCTGCTGAGTTAATTATACCCACCAAGAGAGCAACCACCTTGGTGAAGAGCCTGGAGGTGGAGGACAGACCAAACGCTCCATGGTAATTGCTGATCTGCCCCTTGGGCGTCACCCCAAGCCTTTATGTCTCACTATAGGTTACAGGTGGGTGGTTCTTCATGCACCTCTTTTTCTGATCATGTGTTATCTGTTGAACATGATGTCTGAGTTTTCATGTGTTATTTCCTTTTTTAAACAGTTGATGTAGCAATTTGGTGCTCAGTATGTGTTGTTTGTGGCTTATTGCACCAAAATATGCCTGCTTGGGTATTGACTTATGCAGTAAATACTGGACGAGGAAGACGTACAAGGAGGTAATGCACTGTTACTTACCGATAAACGTCATTACTTTGAGAATAGGTCTTTCCCGTCTCAGTCCTGAATTCCCGCCCACACTAGCTCCATCCTAAATTTTGGTTCTTGTGGGCACCAATCCAATCCAATCCAAAAATTCTTTATTTCGGTCAATAAGACCATAAAAGATACATGAGTATACATTTTAACAACCATTTAAAAAAAAAGAAAAAGGGATATAATTCTACATACACGTTACATAAAATGAGTGCGGGTCGTTCCAAACATGATGAGAGAAAGAGGGAACATTCCCTAATCAGGGAAGAAACATACATGAATTAATTAAAACGACAGTCCAAATTTTAAAAACAAATTCATGGTTTAAGGTTTTATGAAATTAACAATTTTCTCCTGATGTGCCACATAGCCATGATGAATTTAGCCACAGCAAAGACTATGTGAGGCAGAGTACTAGTTCTTAAAACTCTGTAAGCATCTTTATGGCTCCTGAAACCCAAATTCCTGCACACGGGGACCAACCAGTATTTCCTTGGTCTATGGTATGCAGGACAGAAAAAGAAAAGGTGGGTTTCTACCTCATCATGGGAATTACAACCCGGGCAGGTCTTATCTTCCCTCTGTAGCCATTTTGAGGTAAAAATTTTGATAGGTAAAGTACCGAACCTCCACTGAATAAACAGTTTTCTAGCTTGAATTGGGAAAATAATGTCCATAAAACCCTCAAATTCATAGAAGTTTTTGGATTGCAAAAAACGTTCAGTAAGGGTGCCGTTAGTAGTTGAGGTCATAAGTGAATCAAGGCTTTTTTCCTTGTAGATTTGGGCTAAGCGTTTCCGAGATAGCCTTTGGCAGCCCAATTCTGGAGCCTCCCAAAGCTCAGGCAATTTGTGGGCACCTATATCTCAGGAATAGGGCTGGGCGGTAAATTCCGTTCCGCTCACGGAATTTGCGGAATTTGGGTAATTTTGTGTTCCGCAGAGAACGCGAAATTGCCCAAAATTCTGCGTTCCGCGACTTCGCAAATGTTTTTGCTTGGTCGCATTCTCAAATGAGTGTTTGTGAAATATTTCCTCCCGAGCACGCAAACAGCGATTACGAACAGTAAAAAAGCATCGCGAAGCAGCAATTCTGCATGTTCGCGGAATTTCTGCGTGTTTGAGGAGATTTTATACTGTTTCGCGGAGATTTGCGTAACGCAATTACGCAAATTCCACCCACCCCTAGGGATGTGGTTAGGTGGGGTTCCCTGTTATATGGAATGCTTGGATATGGGTGGCCATATTGAGTGTATTTTTCTGGCTGGTTAAGGTAATCAATATCTGTGGGAGCAGAGGACTGATCATGCAGTAAGGACTGAGACGAGGAAGATCTGTACAAGGAGTAGTGAAGTTCACCAGTAAGTAATTGGGCATTCGCAGAAGTACACCAGAAACTCGTTTTTATCACAACCTTTCAGCGGTACGTCTGGGAATATTTGTACATAGAAAAAAAGGTAAAAGTACCTTCAGGTGGAGATGTGTATTGCGTGTACTTTTTGGTTTGTTTTCGTGAATAGGGCCCCAGTGTGTGAAAATAATGCCTTGAATGATTTGGAGAAAAGGTTCTTGGAGTCAGGATCAGAATTTATTTGCTGCGCAAAACTTTAAAACTGGTAAGGCAGAACACTGGTTAACAAAGTAGTGCAGAGTGGGTCATTATCTCTGTGTGACTCCAGTGAGCCGCAAAGGTAGGGCGCGATCTTGAGGATAATTGTGCTTACAGGATAACCCAGCGCAGACAGCAGGAGGCATTGAAGTGTGATGAAACAGTACATAACAGCAGGCCACCTAGAAGTGGAAAGCCTCAACCCTGCATGAGAGAGGAAACAGAGCGGAACAGAGTGGAATAAAGAACCTACCTACAAGGATCTACTGGTGTACTTTTCATTGCTACAAACAGCAGCCTCTCGATGCGACGATCTTTGACAGGGAGCTAGGCACACATCCAGTGAAGTTTAAAAAAACAAATTACAAATAGGAATTGGCATATCTGGCGCAATTCTCTCTAGCCTAATTACTCGTAATTACCGCAAAATTACTCATAATTATGCATAATTTTGCATTGAGAAAATAGTACTAAATGCTTCAGAACACAAACAGCAATAGCCAGAAGATTGGTTTCTCCTAGTAAGTTGTTCTTGTGCTCCTGCTGCTATAAGCGGGTGTAAGCGCATAATTTCGGTAATTTTGCATCACAAGAGTAATGAGTAATTACTGAAACTACTACGATTGCTCGGGCGTAATTAGAATTTCTCTCAGGCCTATATATGATAAACAGCTCAAATTAGTTTCAGCTTACTGAAGGTCTGCCTGGTAAGTTGCATCATTTTTGGAGCATCCGAATTGATGGGGAACACATATCAAGGGATTGATACAGAAGAAAGACTAAAGCCACAAATGATGAGAGTGTATGTCCTTCATGACCACAGAGGCAGGGCTATCATGGAAGTAAAAGGGGTTACACGGTTTGGCAGAAGGTGGATTATCTCTTCTGGGCAGAGGGACGTACTTTTGGGCTTTGAACAATTTTAAAGGATACTCACTGGAACAAAATCATTACACTTTCAGGGTAAACAGAGTAGTTAGTTTGTATATAGTACAGATGATATGAGGCATTTTTTCAATAGCACTTTTGATAGAACTTTTTGTTACCCAATGATGAGTTAACAAGGCTGTGATCTAAACCTGTGACCTTCTGGCTACTGGTAGATCCCAGCACCAGTAAGAGCTTAACCCAATGATCTTTAGTATAACACACGTGAAGGTTTCAATGATACAATTTAACATAAAAGGCTCACGATTAATAACAGTTTGCATAACATGTAAAAACCTATTCCATAGAAGATGACCTGACAGAATATCCCTTAAGTGAATGTGCAGAATATTATACAGAGGTGGACATAACTGGCATAATTGTGTCTAGCGTAGTTACTCGTAATTACCGCAAAATTGCTCACAATTATGCATAAACGTTTGAGAAGAGTAATCCAGCATCTAGCTCTATTTTCTTTGTGCGAAATGCAGCCTTATGCCCAAAGTGGGCCTGAGAATGCATTTTGCATTAAGAGAATAGCACTAAATGCTATGGACACGAACAGAAGTAGCCAGGAACCATCTCTCTCTTAATGTGTTTTGCCTGTGCTCCTGTGGTAGGATTGTTGACAAATTACTCTTAATAACTCAAGCTGTCAAAATTGTGTAATTTCACATCACAAGAGTAATGTGTAATTACTGAAATTACTCTGATTACTCTGCATAGTTACAATTGATCCCAGGACTACTATTATACTGCCATAGACTAAAAATAAGACCACCCCCATAAGTCTTAGGGGTATAAAAGCGATGTGGCACTTCATCATTTGACATCACTTCCTGTGAATTCATAAAGCAATGTGTATTGCATATTCTAAATATCATCAATGCATAGCTTTTCTGGGCTTGCTTTCAAGTCAATCAAGCCCTCATCAAGTTCAACATTCCTGTAAAACACCAAAATGGAAGAAGTACTACAAGACCAGCCCCCTGACACTAGAACAACATTTTAAAGGAAGACTGGCTGACCATACTCACTAAAAACCCACCCAAACACTGCAGGAGCCTACCAGATTATATCACAACCTTAAACAACTTGATCAATTCTGGCACCTACACCCTGGATCCATTCAAAACCCAACAAGGCCACATGGAGGAACTCAGGATCATCAAAGTGCTAATGCAAACAACTGGACCAAAGATGGAGAATGAACCAAGACAACACAGACAGTAACCCATTCAAATCCATCCTTAGACACAACCACTAGGAGATACTGACCACCAAATGTCCTAGTATATGCCAACAACACTTAGCTGAAACTCTCCCTCAGACTAGACTCCCAACACCCGGACCAAGTTTGCCAGCAGCATGACCGAAGTCGCCGAATGGATGCAGACTGTCTACACCTTAACACCAACAAGACAGAAGTTGTGATCTTCGTTAATAACCCATCATCGTCAGACTCCATCTGGTGGACGGCTGATCCTGAACCCACACCCACCGCAACCATCCACACCAAGAGCCCCCACCCCCCAGTCTGTGCCATTACAGCCTCCTGCTTCTGCACCCTGAAGATGCTGAAAAAAATCAACTCACTCTCAACCAGCATCCTCAAAACCATCACACACACCCTCATCACAAGCAAGCTGGAATTCAGGAACACCAAGCACGTAACTTACCAGACAACTTCAAACCATTCAGAATGCAGCAGCCAGAACCACACTTAACCTACCACACCATAAACGCATTCCACCACACGGGAGCTCCACTGGCTTCCTATACACAAATGAGCCTAACTCCTCACACACACCTCCAAAGCCCTCCACTAGAAGCGCTCAGCATACTTCAACATCTGAATCTAATTTCACAAACCAACTAGCCACCTCCACTAAACTGGACTCCTGCTTGCACACATCCCATGCTTACACAGATCCAGAACCAGTGGTCTGGCCTTCTCTTGCATCACCTCTAAAGCCTGGAAGGACCTGTGGTTACACATCAGAATAGCTTTTCAATTCTTGAGTTCCTCAAGAATCTAAATACCTGGCTCTTTGAATAGGTCCACTTGCCAGCCCTAGACCAGGCTAGTCCTGTCCCTGAATAGTGCGAGGATACTTCCTGGGTGGTAGTGAGCTTTACAAATTACCACAACACAACACAGCACAACACAACATAACAAAGGGCCAGATGTATGTAGCTTTATTGAGCCTACAAATGGCCAGATTCACAGTATTGGGCCGTTTCTGCAACCATAAAAAGAGTTTTTATATGTACAAACCCCAATGTTTAGATTTAGTAACCTGTTACCGATTCACCAAATGGATTTACGATTCTGTACTAGGAAGGGGCGTGTTTAGAGTGTCCCCACCTTGCAGTGGTATGTGTCAATGCTTTGCAACTGAAATGAGGTCGCAAAACATTTGCATTTTACCGCCAACTCCAAGTTGGTGTTAACTCATTTGCAAACAGGAAGTGGTCTACTCTCTAAGAGACCCCTTCCCTTTGGTGAACGTATACAAAAAAAATATTCAGGAGCAGGCAGAGGTCCCACGGACTGTCTACTCCTAAAAAATTAAAAGAAAACTTTTAAATTTACATTTTGAAACACATACCGTTTTCTATTATAAAAACTGGCTGCATTTGGAAAAAAAACAAGATTGCTTTATTTCAAAGTAATCACAGATATGGTGGTCTGCTGGGGAAATGGCATTAACAATGCAGTGTAAGCCACGCATGCCGTTTCAATGCGTGCGTTACCACGCTGGCTTTTACCACGCATATGCCTTTACCACTCAATTTTTTTTTACCATGCATGCCTTTACAACAATTTTGTTGTAAAGGCTGTAAAGGCATATGCATGGTAAAGGCAGTCAGTGCTCTAGATTTCGAGCGAGTGGGAGGTGTTGGAGACTTCCTGCCCAGACGACAATGGAAGGTACAGCTTGGTGAGTAGTTTTTTTGTTGTTTTTAGGGCTGGGGTCGGGGTGCTATTCAGGGCTGGGGCTGGGTTTTAGGGCTCAGGTCAGGGAATCGTGGTCGTTTTTAGGTCCCAGAGCAGGAGGCTGGTGTGTTTTTAGGGCTGGGGTCGGTGTTGATTTGCTTTCTTAGCACCACAAATATAGATAGATAGATAGATAGATAGATAGATAGATAGATAGATAGATAGATAGATAGATAGATAGATCGCTAGATAGATAGATAGATAGATAGATAGACAGACAGACAGACAGACAGACAGACAGACATACATACATCTTCAAGGTATGTAGATGTGAAGTCAAGAATAGTTAATGTATACGTACCTATAGGCACTTAACGTCTCCACATTAAGGTCCTATATATTTGGTGACAATATTTTGGCAGGACATTGTTTCTGTAGTCGATATTACGTCATACATCCCTGCATCTCGCAGTCCCACCGTTTCGAAGCACTATCTCTGCTTTTCATCATTTCTTTAATGATAAGTTGAGTCTAGTAAAAGCAACCACTGATTTAAGTGGCAAGAGTACAATTGTGCTGTTTTCTCAATATTATTAATAAGCCGGATATGGAACGATGCCAGCCGTGATTGATTTAAAGGCCTCTGTTAGGGCTTGAGTTTTGCTCATGAAAATCCAGTTTGGTCCATGGTATTTGCTGAGTCGCTGCAAAGGAAAGGATTCTATTCGAGAATTGGCTTTTCATTTCTCTAAGGGACTGGACTCCACTGGAGACATACTCTCGCAGCTTTTTAATGTGTGGTGTGCTTTCTCTTACAGAATAATGGACCCTTCATTAATAAATCAGCACATTCCCTGGGCCTTATTTTAGATGCTAAGGGTCTGGGGACAAAGGCAATGGGTCTCTGGAGATTGTTGGGTAAAAAGTCACATTATTTCCTTTCATTATATAGAGAAACTGCCTTAGTTCTCACCAGTCCTGCATCAAAATGGTCTGGAAATGTTTCCTGCTCCCGTAGCCCAGATCTTTGAAAGATGCTCTTGATTATGAGGTGTATTTATTCTGCTTTCACGGAATGAAGGCAGAAATGTGACAAAGTAGACACACTGATTTACTGATTATAAATACAACGATGATACAAACGAATATATAAATAGACAAACAGAACACATGACATACAGACAGATAGATAGATAGATAGATAGATAGATAGATAGATAGATAGATAGATAGATAGATAGATAGATAGATAGATAGATAGATAATGAAGTAGGTAGATTTGATAGATTGACAGAGAGAGAGAGAGAGAGAGAGAGAGAGAGAGAGGTAGATTGGAAAGACAGACAGACAGACTGGGCTTTGCCTTTTTCAGATATACCTAACCATAGTATTGAATGAGAATTGCCATGGTAGAGATGCAAGTCATTGAAATCTCCTCTCACTGGGCCCGATTCACAAAACTAACTTAAGACAAAATCCTAAACTTACTACTTTTGGTATTCACAGAAGGCATTTAGTAGTAGTAAAGTTAGGATTTTGTCTTAAGTTTGACTTAAGACACACTTAGGACAAACTTAAAACAGACTTAAGACAGACTTAAGACAGACTTAAGTTAGGATGTTGTCTTAAGTTTGTCTTAAGTCTGTCTTAAGTTTGTCTTAAGTCTGTAGTCAGTCTTAAGCAAACTCAGGACAAAATCCTAACTTTACTACTAATAAATGCCTTCTGTGAATACCAAAAATAGTAAGAATAGTTAGGATTTTGTTGTAAGTTAGTTCTGTGAATCGGCCCCTAAGTTTAGCAGGTAAAATTCTTGCACCACCCATTAACTGAAGAATTGAGGTTCCTGAACTTTATAACTAGGCAAGGTGAACCCACAAGTGGCAGTAAGTCAAACATCGTTTTTTATGAACAAATTTACAATGTTTTTGAAAAGCAACATAAAGTCACATTGTCAGTCCATGCAATACCGCATTACATAACATATACATATAACAACACATTTGTCCAACCATACAGCATAGTGCATACCAGAACAAACACATAGTGACAGGAACACCTTACAGCAATCCAGACCCCCTCCCAAAGCTGCATGCCACTTACACTAAATCTTTGGATACTTAGTAGGGCAGCCCCTTGCCTCATACACTGGCTTTTCTTGTTGCGCACACCAGCCTACCTCCCCCCCGTCGCCACAGTGCCAGCGTCGGTGGCCCACAATGTCCCTTTTAGTCACCACTAGAGCAGTACCCAATTAATACCTGTATAAATTAAATGGTGTTTTCAACTGGGAACCCCTTCCACTTTTTCTTTTTATCAGATAATGTAAGTTTCGTGTATAAACATGACCATTTTCAAGTTGGGTAACTCGGTTCAGGTGGGCACTATAATTGAACTTGTTGGACTCCATGTACCAAGGGCAGAAGTAGTGAGAGTATAGGAAACAACGCTCTAGGAAGAGTGGACGTACCTGATTGGCATTGGCTCAGCCAGTGTTCTGCCTATGTACTGTGTAAACAATGCACTAGGAAAAGAGAGAGTATCTGATTGGCTCAGCCAATGTTCTGCCTATGTACTGTGTAAACAATGCGCTAGGGAGAGAGAGAGAGTATCTGATTGGCTCAGCCAATTTTCTGACTATGCACTGTGTATAATATGTGCCCATTACTGCTCAGCCTCATTTCCTAAGGCGAGAGGCCCATTTTAAAATCAATGTGGTTCTTTCCAGGTAATGGCTTAATACTACAATATGCACTTCCAGGCCCCCTGTGCTGACACTATTGATTAAAAGATTGCTTTGAAAAACTACAAAGAACTGTAATATCTGTCTCTGTGTGGTATTGCATTTTGGCATGAATCCATTATGGAGAAGTCTGAAAAAAATCACAGAAACGTGTTTTTCAGAGATGGATTTGGAACATAGGACATGCTGAGTGAGCATTATTTAAGCAGCAGTCTGGATATTGATGGGTGAGAGCTTAAATGAAGAGATTATCAGTGATTTTTAAAAAAAAGGCACTTAAAACTCATGGGCATCGACAATGCACCAGTAGAACTTTGGTATATATTTTTCTCAAAAGAAGCCTTGAAGAGGAATTATGTCTTTAATTCTTCTAATTTGTTATTGTATATCGATGTGCAGAAAAGTTGGAAAGTCAACTAAAACACTTATATTGTTATTCTAATTACTGCAGAGACACAAATGAAATCTACATACTCGCGATTGGAGCTGTGTCGCTAAGGTTAGTCCAGGGGTCTCCCATTTTTTCTAAAATAGGAGCGACTTTTGCTTAGAGAAAGTCATCCCAAGTTGCTAACAAATCTATCACTGTACGATATTGACCAATTGACCACATCTTTAAACAAGCATTTGCAATGCAATCGGTCTTGCCTTTGGGACCTCATATCTATTTAGCTATGCAGCACATTAGCCTGGGTGCTGGAACATCTACTGTTTTGTAACATGGAGGGAAAGTAAGCACCAAACTGTGTGACACGGCAGGTATGGTAACACATGGAGAGAAATATTGCCTTTCAGCAGGAAATGGTATAGTCCAAAGCTCTGTTTTTAATATAAAATCAGGGCCTTCAGTGGTCCTTACACTGAAAATACAAGATTTGAAAAACAAATTATTGTCTACAGGTGCTCGTGGAAGACAATTTCTATGTACTGGAATCTAGAGAATGCTAAAGTGATTCTGGTAATTTACTGACCTCTGTTGGTCATTTTCTATCAAGACAGTTAAATAGAGGCAGTTGAACAGGCGGATGCGAGGCGGTGGCAGAGTCTCTACTCCGCTTAGCCAGTCAAGCTACTGCGTTTGTGCCCGTGCATTCCCTATTAGTGGTGGGTAAAAGTGAATTGCCTGTTTTTTAAAAGTACTCGCTTTTAAATGTAACATTTGTTGAATCACGAACTATGTTTTAAAACAGCACTGCTACTTGTGACACGCATTTCACCACGCACATATTGACTCTGGGGTGATTTAAACCTTATAGCCCTTTAGCCCTTTTTCCTGACTACAAGGAGGAGGGAAACGATATTTACTTACTTACAGGAAGCCTGTGCTCGTCTTTTCTCCTGACCCGCCCCGTTCTGACGCGGTAACCAGTACCGTTGCGCGGAGGGCGGGCCAGGGAGAGCCAGTCACTTCCTGCTGGGACACTACACGAGCGGTTAGCGCTCTAGTGCACCAATCTGGAGGGCCTATTTAGCCATCGCCCCGTGTGAGCGCGCAGCGATCGCGCGCAGCATCGCCGGAGCCACGCCGAAGACCAGCCAAAGAGCTGCCCGTCTGCGCCCGTCCGCGACAGGACGAGGCAGACAGAGGCGCAGAGGTCGCATAGTATCTCACTATGATTCCCGACATCGAAGGTACTAACCACGTCACCTACACACCCCAAACCCTCCGACTGTTGCAGCCCAGGGTGAGCTGTGATACACGGCTACAATATAAACAGCTTGAGGGGAGTTTTTCTTGCCTCCAATGTCGTTTCCAGTCAGACTCGACTAAACACATTACTCAGGGCAAAGCTACGATCACCACAACTCCCCCGGAACTCAAATGCCTTCTTTTAAATGTACGTTCCATGCCTAAACACCAACTACAGATATGGGACCTTATTCACACTGAAAAACCTGATCTCTGTTTTTTCACTGAGACCTGGATGAAACCCCACACAACACCTGCTGTTGTGCTGGGTGTTCCCTCAGGATACAGAATCATGCATGTGGATAGGCCCAATAAAACAGGGGGTGGTTTAGCAATTATATGTAAAGACATGTTTAAGGCAACCATTTTAGATAAAATATGTAGTCCTATGATGGAAATAATGATTTTTAAAGTCACATTAGGAAGTATCTCTTGGAAAGGAGCCCTTTTGTACCGTCCTCCTATCTCCAATCCCGAGTTTGCCCTGCTCCTTCTGGAAACACTTGCCCCCCATATGAAAGCCAAGGAGGATTTCATCCTCCTTGGGGATTTTAATATACATATGGATATTCCAGAATTGCCTGAAACCATGCACCTAACAACTGACTTATCTAATCTGGGGCTTAAAATAATTAACAATGGTGCCACACACATAGGTGGCCACGCCCTTGATCTTATATTCTCTAACAGCACCAAAATACGCTGTCTGCCTGCAAAAAAGATTCTTTGGTCAGATCATTTTCTAGTAGAGTTCTATCTGGCTGGACCGACTAAACGACCACAGAAAACCTCGCTCCCACCAATTCTTCGCCGAGAATGGCATAAAATTTCAGTGACCAATTTACACAAATACTGGGTGCAACCGATTATCACGGATGCAGACACTGCTGAGTCTGCATTAGAGAAATTGAATAAATCCCTAAAAACCGCCATCGACACCCTTGCTCCTCTCAAACCACACAAACAATTTCCCCATACCAAACAGGAGAAATGGTATACGGCTGATCTCAGAAAGGAAAAGCAAAAATGCAGGCGTTTAGAAAAAACATGGAGATCATCTAAAAAGGAAGTGGCCAGGAATGCCTTTCATGAGGCACAATCAGCATATTATAAAAAAATAAAATTAGCTAGAAAAGTTCACTTCTCCGTACAACTGGAGGAGGCTGGAAATTGTCCGCGCGAACTGTTTAAAATTTTGCAAAATTTTATTAAACCTGTAGCCACTGAAAGTACTGAAGATGCTTCTCAACTACTCTGTGACGACATTTCTGAATTCTTCGAGGAAAAAATTAATTTGATTTATGATAAAATTTTAACCTCTAAAGCTGGGGCTCCCACATCCATTCCCGAAGCTAAATCCAGCACTCAGACTACAAACTCCCTGTTTGTCATTCCCCCCGTCTCAGATCAAAACCTGGCAACCCTTATCGGCCATATGAAAACAGGCTCCCCCAACGACCTCCTTCCGGCTAAAATGGTGGCCCCTTTAATTTCCATCTTAGGCCCCTCGATTCAGGCAGTTATCAACACCTCCCTGGCCAAAGGCCAAGTCCCCATGGAATGGAAGACTGCGGTAGTAAACCCAATCAGGAAGAAGGCGACCCTACCCTGGACGGATCTAACTAACCTCCGACCTATCTCTCTCCTGCCTTACATCGGCAAGCTAACAGAGAAGCACGTGAACACCCACTTTTCCAACTATATCGAGACAGCGGATGGCCTAGATCCCTCACAATCTGGTTTTAGGCCCAACCATAGCACCGAATCCGCCCTACTGGCTGTCACCAATAACATCAGGATGACGCTTGACAGTGGAGGGTCGATGATTCTGGTGCTATTGGACTTATCCGCTGCCTTCGACACGGTGTCTCACGATTTGCTTCTCTGCCGTCTGAGAGAGATAGGGTTGGGAGGCGTGGCACTGTCCTGGATGGAGAGCTTTCTTTCGGGTCGTTCTCAAGAAGTCAGATTGGGCTCCCACAAATCCACCGCCAGGGAGCTCACCAGGGGTGTGCCACAGGGCTCATGCTTGAGCCCTACATTGTTTAATGTATACGTGGCCCCCCTGGCTGACTTAGTGAGATCATTTGGGTTTATACCGGTGTCCTACGCCGATGACACCCAACTTCTGTTCCCCTTTAAGACCTTCTCCCCTGCTTTACAACGAACATTTGCAGAAGGAATGAGGGCAGTTTCCAAATGGATGGCCAACAACTGCTTACAGTGCAACGTGACCAAGACAGAGGTTGTACTCTATGGGGAAGCAGCAACATCATGGTCCAGCGATTGGTGGCCTTGTGAACTGGGACCCGCCCCCATCCCCAAACAGACCATAAGAAATCTGGGAGTGTTATTTGATCACTCATTGACTTTTAAAGATCATGTCAACCAGGTTGCTGGTACCTGTTTCGGGGTTATCTCTCTGTTGAGAAGGGTGTTTCCTTTTCTCCCAGATCATCACAGAAAGACCTTGGTCCAGGCTCTGGTCGTCAGTAGACTGGACTACTGTAATGGCCTTCTTCTGTCATCCAATGAAGGCCATTTTAACAAACTACAGGTGGTCCAGAACACGGCCGCGAGGTTAGTCAAAAATGTTCCACCTAGGACTCCCTCCCAGCCACTGCTGAAGGAACTGCACTGGCTGCCAGTGCGACTGCGGACCAAATTTAAAATCCTGTGTATAATTCACAAATGCTTGTTGGGGATAGGCCCGAAATTTCTCAGCACAGCCTTCACACCCTATGTGCCTGCCCGCTCACTACGATCGAGCAATCTCCAGCTCCTTAAGGTTCCCAAAATTAAAAAAGCCCGTCAAGGAGGTAGGGCTCTGGCCTACACTGGGCCTGTTCTGCGGAGCACCCTCCCCCTCTCACTAAAGCTCAGCTCTGACCACCTGTCCTTCCGAAAAACCCTGAAAACCCACCTCTTCTCTAGCATTTAATTTCATTCCCCCACTATCTATTAGCACTGTCCGGGTACAGCAGCAGGTTTCCCCTGGATGGCAAAGCGCAGAGATACCCCTTCGGGGGTCTATTCAGGCGCTATAGAAGCATATAAATAAATAAATAAATAAATAAAAAAGTCCCTAAGCGGAAGCAGACAAGTCCTAGAGCTGAACTCCAGAACCCACAAAGTACATACATATATAAGTATATAATAAGTATATACTAAAGTATATACAAGAGGCCTCGAATGCTCGACCTACAAATGCACTAGTATTCACCATTTCCGGCGGGTTACTAGTAGAAATGTCAAGTAAAGTCTTATCAACATGCAATGCCACTTTGTGACTAATTAAATAACTCTCAAAGCAGCATGCACCCTCTGACACAAAATGCATAATTACAGACACAAGTATCCCAAATTCAGCTTGAATTACCATTCAATGATAAGCTTATATATATATTTTGCAAATGTAACCGTGTTGTCTGTATCAGCATAACAGTTTTGAAAATAAACATTTTTCTCTTTCATTTTGGGCTAACAAACAATTTTGTAAATTTCCTCTTTAAAGAAAAAAAGCCACATAATGTTCGCTTTTATAATAGCAGTTTCATTGTTAGTAAATATACAGTCCTCAAACATCAGCTTGTGATTTTCATCGAGGTCTCACAAGCACTTCAAATTGACAGAATCTACTTCAAAAGTCCACGCTTTACGGTCAGGAACCATTGATGCTGCCACAATGCCAAGGCTGCCTAAACATGCCAGTCATGATCACCACTGTATGAGAGGCACCACTGTGCCAAGGCTGCCTAAACATGCCAGTCATGATCACCACTGTATCAGAGGCACCGCTGTGCCAAGGCTGGACCCCATAATGGCCAGCGTGTTCATGCATTATCATTAAAGACCATTCTTAAGCTAGTTGTGACAGCCACTGTGTCACGGGTAGCCAAAAGTAGGTCTGTCATGCGTAAGATATGTTGGTGATTTCTGCCAGTATGCAACACCTGACCAACAATGCCCAAAATATGTCAAGGATGACAATTAGTGTGCCAGGGCCACTACTGTGTCAAGAATGGACACAATTGTGCCAGAGATAAACCTTGTATGATGGGAATCAACATATGTTGTTGGTCTTTGACACCAGGTATAAGTTCTAGGGCACACAACTATTTATCAGAGAGAAACACCTTGGCAAACACACACACACACACAGACACAAGCATAAATGCTTGCAAATGAATAGCAGTTCAAACATACAGGCGCAATGTGTTTCTGAAGTAACTTTCAGCTCTGGATTCAGCCCTGGCTCTCCTCAACTCCAGATCTAATATTGCACCCAACTTACACACTTTCTATCTGGCTTCTAAGGACCCACAATTAGGTGACTCCACTTTTACTCCAGCTCTGGCTATTGCAATCACTCTTCACTCTCGGACCATTGTTGATACACATAATGTGAATGATAGAGTGGATACTTATAGTCACGTTGCTGGCCCTATAGGCCAACACAATGTGGGTGTATGTGTCTTAGCCTGGGGCACTTCCTTTAGTTTGACTGGCTGCTACTCTAAGGATCTTGAATTAAGCAGTGCTGTCCTCTTTAAATTGTTTACACCCTCTGAATTATGTATTAGGCTGAGCTTAACTTTGGAGAGCTACTTCATGGGTGTTGGCGAGCTACCAATGGCTCTAGAAATATTCGTTGGAGACCCATGGACCCTGATGCCATTCTCCTCCATGTGCCCTATGTTATATTTAGCAACTTTATAACCACTTAGTGGCCAATTACGTCCCACCGTGCCAAAGCCGCAGTCGGGCCGCCTGCTAGATTAGGAGTTTCCTTCTGTCTGGCGGGCTGGTTTTTGGTGTTTACACTGCAGTGCCGCTAAAAATGGGCAGCACCATGGGAATTCCCAAAAATTTTCCTGCGTGGCATGGACTGTTAAGTCCATGCCGTGAACGAACTGATGTGCATGCACTCAGTGAGGCACAGGTTGTGCTCCCCTGTGTGCATCCACATAGCATGAGGCACCAGGGGTCCTAGAGGGACCCCTTTGTTCCTCTCTACCACAGTTTTCATGGCGGTGTAACCACCATGACAACCGTGGCGGAGAGGAAAGTTGGAATATGCTTGGCGAGACAGCAGCGGTCCCCCCAAGCATATTGCAGCCTCAGGACCTACGTGCAACTGGTAGGGAATGGCCAAGTCATAATGGGCCGTTCGGACCACCGGTACGGCGGTGGCTGGTCCGCCACTGCCACACCACCACAAGTCTGGGGGTACTCAGACTGCCAGACTCTTAATCAGCCCCTTAGCGCTGTACTGTCTTGTGACTTTGACAATATGAATATCCTGATGTACCTCTTGTAAATGTGTTTGCTTATTCACATAACCTGTTAAGCGCTGTGAAACCCTCGGGTCCAGCTAGGGCTATATAAAACTCCACCAAAAAAAAAAAATAAGACCTCAGTCCGGGTCCAGGTCTTACTACTTAATGAACGGGAATTAAATATAGTTGGTGAGCTCAGATAGTTACAAATGTTTTAGGTAATGTTTTCTAGAATTGAACACTCAGATGGTTGAAATTTCTAGCTAATGTTTTCTAGTCCTGAAAACTCATCTCATTGGTTTTCATGAACTCTAATGCTCACATTATGAGCGGGCTGGATGGAGAGATGTTATTTATCACTATGATAAATGCTGATTCCCCTGTAGTCAGTATTTACAGGCAGTGCTTAATTTGAGCAGGTGCTTTCAGGTGCTCAGCACTGACTCTTCTTTCACAGGGCTGGGGCTTCGATTTCTGGTCCTGTAGGTGGTGGTCTCAATAATAATTGCCCAATTTAAAATAAAAAGAACTACATACCTTGCAGGGCTAGTATGTTTTCATAGGCAGGCATGATTGTCTGTTCAGGCAGGCATGATTGTTTATCATCACTTTAGTGATGATGTCGTCACGCCTGTCATGAATCCAAGAAGTCATCATTAAAGAATGGCTTGCATTCTATTCCCTGAGTCTGCTGCACCCTGCCACTGCCTGAGACTGAGCCTAAGCCTCCCATTGGATAATTGTAGTGGGGGCATGCAGCCCTGCATTGCGACTATCCTCAACGTGCTTGAAGTGGCTGTGGCTCACCGCAACTTTTGTGCGCTATGGAGTCACCTGCAGTTTCCGTGCGCTGCCTCCAAGCATGCTAATTGCTGAGTGTGTTTGAGCCCAGTAGGTACAACAGCCATACTCACATCTCACTGGCATTGCAGCATTGTGGCTGGGGACAGTGCTTGTGCTGTAGCAGGCAGGGTCACAGCAAGCATAGCAGTGGATGCCTATGCCGTCGTCATAACTGGGCCAAACTAATTACAGGCAGCACTAGCAGTGACATGACCTGCTGTGCTCAAGCAGCCTCCTGACCTGCAACAAACCCAGTCAGACTGCACTGATTAATATGTTAAAAAGAAGCATTTTCATTTGGTGTACATTTTGTTTTCGCACTCATCTGTCGGTGTAGGTAAAGAAGTAAAACGCATGTCTTAGGGGACAGACAGCAGAGCATGGGTACAGGATAGAGACTGAGGCAGTGCAGGTGTTGAAAGTTGGGCACACCGGAGGTAGAAGTGGGCTGTAGCCTCCTTGACAGCATTTTCAGCCCCGGCACTTCATTTTTTTTTACAAATTAAGCACTGTTTACAGGGACCAGTAACTAACTCCCATTGCGAGATTTCGCCATCAAAATGGGACATGTCATTCAGATTTCGGTGCCAAAATCTGCATGTGTTGATATGTTCTGGGCATTGTTTTACCAGTTATATTTCAGCAGGTTTGACGTGCCCAATTTTTGCTTCAGAGGTCAGAATACATCGCACCAGGTACAGCAAACAAACGCTGACAAACTTCTATCCCTGCACAAACAAGTTTTTTTTCTCAGGGGTCTAATTTACTGGCCTATTCACAATGAAAAACTCAAACTATTATTTCTATAAGGGATTAACTAATATTGCTTATTTTGTAGCTGTTGCTCTTGTAACAGGTGAAAAGTGCTATGCAAACAAAAGATGGACGGGGTGAATGTTTACAATGTCCAGTGTTCCGTCCATCAATTCTTTCTTTTGCATATGTTGCACTGAGTGGGAAGGGTATGCCCAGACGTGGGTCCCGTGCTCATTACACTACTGGATTCAAACTAGCCTGGCTGATGAAGGGTGATGCCCTGAAACCGGTCCTAGGATGCTTGTTTCCGGTCTAGGGAGGACCTGGCTTGGCAGTTCAGGCTGGACTGTTCCCATAAGGAACAGGGTCAAGACTGACTTGCATATGGCTGGGTCCAAACAGGGGTGGTGTGGTGAGAAAAAGAATGATGGATTAAACCCAGATCCTTGAGACTGATATAAATGTTTGCATTGTCCAGCGTTCCGTCCATCAATTGTTTCTTTTGCACTTGCAACAGGTGAGGGACGTCAATGTCTTAAGTCAATGCTGTACAGTTAGCTTTCACACATAAATAACAACTCTAATATTTACATTTCAGCAAATGTAAACACGTAAACATTGAACTCTCTTAACAAAAGTTTGATCCAGATCCGAGCTAACGCAGATCAGGAAAAAAACATATTTAATGAATGTGCTGAATCATATAAAGATTTAGAGCATGCATATGAAAAATTTGAAATGTTAACACTTTTCTACCAATGGTGCAAATTCTGTGCTTGGGCGTGCTAGGTGTCTAGGCACAGATACCAAAGATTCTCTTATTCATAGAGAAAGGTACTGGGCTCTGGGCTGGACCACTTCATTCTTCCCAATAACAATCCGTACCAGTGCATGGCTATTGCAGGAGATGCTGGAATGCAAGTATGGATCAGAAGTGTTCCCCATTGCATTGTAGACTCTGCTCTCTACCACTTATGAATGCCATGAGTGATGGAATATAGAATTACATTCACACCTCCAACTCAGGGGCATGTAAATCAAATCATTGTCATGTACTGGCCTTGTAGAACTCATAAATATAACTACTGCTTCCCTGGAATATGGAATGGGAGCCTGAACGTAATATAGCTAATGTATAATGATCCTTTTGAAGGGAAGGGCAGTATATATTTAAACTTTTTCATTATAAAAAGACAAAGTTTTTTACATGGTTCTTAACACATTTTTAATATTAGCACATTATCTATTTCCCAACAAAAATCCACCTTTCTCAAAACATTGAAAAACATATCTGTAGTCCAAGGCAAACAATGAATACTAAATGGATGCCACTCAAATGTTCTAATTTGTTCTAAAGGGTACTAAAATGAATAATAAATCATGTAATACAAAATACAGTATGTGTACATTTCCATCTCCGGGTTCAGGTGGCATTTATAAAGCGCTTGGCCTATTGTCTCGTGATTTATGAGATAAGCAGGATCCCTGAATTGCAATATACTGCTATTCATGGGTGCTAGGGGGATAGCCACATCTGTGCAATCTTGATAGAGGTCCATAAAATTTGGGTTCACAAGAAACTGTGAACCTCCGACTCTGAAGGACTTTTGAAGGACGGTTATGTGGGGGTGGAATTGGCACCTGCATTCCAAAGAGGCAGGGTCTTGGCCCCACGAAAGATTGTTATAAAACCTCCCGGTGTAAGATGGCAGACAGGACAAAATTTAGAGAGGGTCTGTACATTTCAAAGTTTCATTTTGATCTGATAATATCTTCAAAGGCAATGGTGGGTATAAGTATTGGGGCTTTGGCCTCCAAACGTTTGGATTTGGCACCATACTATGCTGGTTCGGTACTGAGACATTAACATGATGAATCATCTCAGGTGCCAGGACGTGAGGAGTTCGAGGAGTGCAGGGGAAGCTAACAGAGTCCGAAGGACCCGTGCTTGCAACCAATGAGTGCTTCCTTGTACTCCAGAGTGTGTGGTATTCGAAGAGTGTCGGGGAACCTGAGTCAAGAGATAAGACTGTCTTTGGCATTCAGATTGGGAGGACGACAGTGCCTGATATCGCAACCTCTGTCTGAGGATGTTGGCGCCTTCTCCCTGGACCCACACCACAGGGTACTTTGTTTTGGAAAACAACAAGACGAGACCTGAGGGGTTTCATGTGCCTGTCGGCACCTGCAGCTGTCTGCTGGGGGTCTATAGCAGGTCATACCTTTGCTTGAGGGGTAACATTTCTCCAGATGTGGAGCACATTAGCTTCCTGGGTCACAACCATTTGTCTTCAGAGAGGATATTGAGAAGTGTGGCTCAATGGTTAGAGCGCAGAGATCTGGCCCGGGACCAGGGTTCAATTCCCGCCTCGGCGGGTCTTGGGCTCAATTTCCTCTGACCTGATAATTCTCGCCTCGGTGCCTATTCTAATCATGGGTCCCACTCTGCAACTCTGGGCAATAGCTTGCTTAATCTCCACAAGGGCCCCAACAGCACTGGGATGCCTGGCTTCATTTTGGGGGTGCCCAGGAGTGGGCATTTTACAGGGAAAAGCCAGGAAGGGTTCCACAGCGGTGTGCGTACAGCGCCAAGACACCTCAGGGTATAAGTGCGCTATACAAGTACGAATTCATTGAGACCCCCCACGTGCAGGTGGCGTCGGGTGACTGGAGGTCTAAACCGGATAGACGCAACTAAGTAACAGTTTCATGCCGTGTTAGGTGGTTCCGACTGTCTAGTCAACATCTGCCAGCAGGGGCAACATTTATCATTGGCGGTTGGAGTTGCAAGACTCAGGGACTGGGTCATCATGAGGCATAGCCAGAGACTAGTGACTGTTTGACCTTTCGGTAATGGGTAAGTCTGACAATTGCATATAGCTCCTAAGTGTATATACAGTGTGTGTTAGTTTTGATTTCAATAGAGGTGTTGGACAAATTTGTATAACAGTAGAGTGTATATGCAATGTGTATTTCGTTTTAATTTCCATGTGAGTGTGTAATATGAAGACAAGTGTTTTTTAAACATACGTTGTGTAGTCTCTTTGTGGCGAACACAGCGTGTTGAGAACGGGGGGCTGCAGTGCCAACACTTTATACTCAAGCCCTGAGGATAAGCCTGACTGCATGGTACCAAGCTACCAGAGAGTGAGCACAGGTTATCGGACAAATGTATTGTACTCATTATATTTGGAATAGTTGGTTCTGACTGGCTTAGTCTAAAAAACATGTAACGGAAAACATAAAGCAACGTGTAATATGATCCTATATTGTTACCTCGGATGATCTGCTGTTGTTAACAAATCTATTTTTACTGTTGTTGTGTGGATAAGTGGGATGGTAATGACTAATGGGAGGTGAAGGTTTGAGTGAGTCAAGTTGCCCCTTCCTTCTTTCAATGATGGTAAGAAATAACATGTTACAATCAGTACATATGCAATCACCATTTATGCCACACTTTTTTTTATATTCGCACATTCATAGCCCAAGGGGTTGAATCAAATGATTCTAGAATTAAATATGTGACATTATAGGTGTCCCAAATGAGAATTTCAATATGAATGTTTCGAAAAAATTAATTTGTCTTCTAACGAAGGTACAACATTATGACTGCATGAAGCTATGCTGCAAATTTGTATGTGTAGGATGTTACTAAAATCTTCTAAAGCAACGTATTATCATAAATGTTGAGAATTGTTGTTTAATTTGATTTATTTTTCTATAATGTAAGCCTTTCCAGGTGGTTGGAAGGAATGATTGTTTTTTCTAGTCTCATAATTCTTACATCTTAGTTACTTTGTTCTTTCATTATTATCACCTTTCATTCTTTCAATATTGCGTTTCCATTTTTTTTTCTTTTAATTTATTCACAAGTTGTATAATTAATCGTTCACATGCTTTCATTTGCCATGATGCATTCTGCATTTTACTTTCTGCTTTTGCACACAGTCTAATTAAATCCCTTGAATTAGTCTTTTGTTCCTTTGTCTTCTATGTCATTTTAGATACCTGAATTATATTTTTCTCCTTTTTACAGAAGACATAGATTTGATGACAATATGAGGTAGTCATGCTCTTTGGCTGATTAAGAGCTTGATTGTCCTGTGTGTGCATTTCCAGTCACATTTACATCTTGCTCCCTAATAAATGGCAACGCTCTTTTTAAGGCTGACGCTAGCCAAGACCTTTTGATTTTACTAAAATAATATGTATAATATACTTTCCTAAAAGTGGTTTCAGCCACCTCTATTTACCCACTGATCTGTTGATTCATTCCCATTTTGCTTTCACCCACTACAGCATATAGCATGGATAGCATCACTTTGAGTGATGACAGTTTACGATGATCTTAGTTCATCTGCACTAATTACACTCAACGAAAAGAATGATACTGCCCCCCTGACTGGTTCCAGCTACTCCTGTTTCCCCCTATTAGAGGAGACACAGGTGGCAGATCTAATCACACAGATGAAGTCAGGGTCCCCATTAGATCCCTGCCCGCCACGTATATTGCACATGATTCCACAGACAGAGGCAGCTGTCCTGACCCCCTTGATAAACAATATTATCACCTCTGGTGATTTCCCCAGTAGCTGGAAGAAAGCCTGCATTCGGCCTATCCTTAAGAAGGACTTGTTGGATCCTACTGAACTTAAGCACTACTGGCCAATATCCTGCCTACCCCTGCCAGCCAAGATTCTGGAAAAAGCCATAAACCAAGAAATGATGCGGTATGTTGACCACAACAAGCTCCTAGACCCCTCTCAGCATGGCTTTCGCCCCTCCCACTCAACAGAGTCTGCCTTGATCATGGCAACCGAAAACATTCGAAGGACAATGGACGAGGGTGGTAGAACGTCCCTGATTTTACTAGACCTAACAGCGGCGTTTGACACCGTGAACCACTCGATTCTGTTAAACAGATTAAGAACTCTAGGCTTCACAGGTACTGCTCTAACTCTTTTAACATCTTTTCTGGACTCCCGAATTCAACAAGTGCACTGGGAAGGTTTTCAATCTGATGAATTCTCCCTCCCAGGTGGGGTCCCTCAGGGCTCGGCGCTATCGCCTACTTTGTTTAACCTATACGTTACCCCTTTAGCTGCCTTAATTCAATCCCACGGCCTGCAATTAGTGTCAGTAGCCCAGTCTCTTGAAGCCACTGCAGAGCGTTTTAAGAATTGTCTTCTCGGTGTAAAAAATTGGATGAGCTGTAATTTTCTAAAATTAAATATGGACAAGACCGAGATAATCGAGTTCGGTCAGAAACCGTCCATCTGGAGCAACCTCTGGTGGCCTCCGGAGGCGGGCTCCTGTCCTAGTCCTGCAGATAAGGTTAGGAATCTTGGCTTCCTGGTGGATAAAGATCTTTCCTGCAAAGCGCAGATTAACCAGGTAACTTCCACTTGCTTCTATACCATCAAGGTTCTTAGGAAAGTTCTACCTTACATCCCTCCAACGTTAAAAAAAAAACTGTAATGGGTGCCCTGGTAATGTCCCGAGTAGATTATTGCAACTCACTCTACTTGGGCACAGGAGAAAAACAACTGAACAAACTGCAGGCAATTCAAAATGCCGCAGCCAGGGTTCTGCTGAACTTACCCTACCGCCACCCAACGTCCAAAGTCATCAAGGAACTTCACTGGCTCCCAGTCAGGTGCAGAATACAGTTTAAGGCCCTTTGTCTGGTCCACAAGTCCTTGTACGGTATGGGACCAGACGACTTTCCCAAACTCCTCCGTGCCATCGCGTACGCTGAGATCAGCCAATCATGATTTAATATGTCAGCCAAGAATAAGAAGAATGCGATGGGGTGGCAGGTCCTTTTCGTACCAAGCTTCCAGACTATGGAACTCTCTGCCCCCTGCACTGCGCTCACAAAAATCTAAATTATGTTTTAGAAAGGCATTGAAAACCTGGCTTTTCTCTCCGCATTAAGATCTGCTCTCACCGCTCTCTCCGTCACTATAGCGCCAAGACGCCGTGGCATTCAAGCGCTTTATAAGTACTTCAGTCAGTCAGTCAGTGACTGCATTTCCTCTTTCACAAGGTGCACATCCACACACAAGGAGTTCCATTAAGTGCCATTGTTGCCTGATGTGATAGTAGGATACATTTTAAGTCAGGACAGGACACATTCCAGCTTTATCAATTCCTCTCTCCAACCAATGCTGTTGTAAATACCTTTTTAAAGTCAGGGCTGTAACCATGGGAGGGCATTTGAGAGCCAGGACAGTCTAAATCCTTGCTCCCCTCAAATGACAGATCCAACTGGCACAGTATATATTGAAAACTCAGTTTTAAACTCAGTTTATCTAAATAAACCACATTCACATTCGAATCTATACAGTATAATCAAGAAAAAAAGCACTCTGGATTTCAAAAGGGGAATTAGCAAAACAATAACTTCATCTTGTTGCATTTACTGCATGTTAAAAAAACAAAGTGTCTCCTGACAAACTGCTGCTTCTTCTTTCACCTGGAGATGTTCTTAACTTTTCTTTCTCTGACTGTAAAGTGAGAAGGTTTTGTTAAGTGAACTATGTGACAATCTACCTAGGGTACAGGTAGGGCCACTAGATATTATGCTGAAAGGTTGACTAAGTTAGGAAGCAAGACAACATAAATTATGTGGCTTAATGTGGCACATTTTGTGAAATCATGACTTCATTATTTTGTCATTTGTGCACAAGTTAGCAATGTCAGGGCAATGATTTAATTTCATTTGTACCAGCTTCACATCCAAATACTGCTATAAGTAACTGAAAGGTGAGCGATCAACCTTTGCTAAGGACCTTCCACTGTGTGGCAGCACATGATGAAGCACTTTAGTAACTTGATCTGTTTGAGATGGAAACAATTTTTTTGTTAACCCCTTGGGTGCGGCCGCGATTCTGCACCTGTGCGGCCGTTTTAATGAGTGGGCGGGTTCATGACGGGCCCAGCCGTCATCAGCATACGCCCACCGTGATGCATGACGGCTGGGGGCCGTCATCAGCATGGAAGGGGTTAATATCTGCAGATTATGCAACACATGATGGATTATGTGGCAAACATGACTAATTCATAATTATGCGAAAAACACCGTGGTCCCAGAATCCCATAATTCTAAGAAAGGCTTTTAGGATGTTATTTTGTTTCTAATACCAAAAAGTATGTAAATACCGGTAAATAAACTGTACAAATATTTGAACATATATTAGAAGTAATGAAAGTACAAATGACACACGTTTTTTTTGGTAATTCTGAAGTGTGATGGAAACAAAGATTTTTATAGCAGCAAGACAAATCTTGGTGTATCACAAATTTAAAAAATGATATTGTATTGCAGCATTTGTATAGCTCGTACTATCCCTGTGTGTGTCACTTAAGCATTTAGGTACATCATGGGCAGCAAGCTACAGCATATAGGGTGGTATGTGGTTGAAAGGGTGTTGTCTTTGTGGTGTGATCCTAAGTGAGAAGTGTTTCCATGTTGTGCGTGATGACCATTGAGATGCGGTTATCCTGTTATGAGATGCAGTGCATAGAAGTGTGGTGGATGATGAGGTGTGAAAGACACAGATGCTCAGTTTATAGTTTTTCAGTACACCAGCAGTTCTGATGACCCTGCAGGTCCCTTTATGGTATTTCTCATAATTATGGTCTGCTTGGTTGTGGACATGAGCTGGCATGGCTGGAGTGAGAGGGACGTGGGAAGATCTGTTGGGATGTGCATTGTTTATATCATCCCGGATCTGAGTGTCATTGTGAGATGTAAAGAGGTGGCCATAGTGTATGGATGTTAGGGATCTGCATCTAGATTAAAGTGCTACGATTAACCCATTGCATGTGAACGATCTCTACAATTATTCTATGCCTATTCATTGGGTGATAGCTGGTTTATTGGCTGCACAGTATCGGTGACGGAAAATCCTCATAGCAGATATGTTAAGTGACTGTAAGGATGTAAGTTACAGTTGACTGCCGACTGTTATGTTATTAGTATTAGTGTAGGCCAGAAATGTTATATGTTAAATTACTTAACTAGACATTACCGAGGCGAACTATAGGCCAGCCCTCCTTAACCTACCTGCCTATTGAAAGGATGTATGACGTTACAATGCAGGCTATTACAACGCCTGCCTTTACAACGCGGTTTTTACATCGCAATCCATTACAACGCATAGCGCTTTGGGGTGCTGGATAGTGAAAAGTTTAATTTACTATTCCAACACCAGTCCCCGTGGACACTAGGGAAGGTGTTGGATAGTAAATTAAACTTATTCCCTATCCTAGAGCGCCCCCCAGCGCAATGCGTTGTAATGGTTTGCGTTGTAATGACCGCGTTGTAATGGTAGTGCGTTGTTAAAAGTTTCGTTGTAAAGGTTGTTCACCCTATTGAAAGTAGTTTCCTGGGCGGGTTATTTCTAATCTGTGGATTGTAAGATTGAGCTTGAATGTGTGACGGTCTTTCTGGGTTCTATTGTCAGAATGTGCGGTGGTGTAGTAGTCTTGGAAATAGCTACAATTTCATCTGTGTTCCGAAGTATATATGCTCCTGGATGCTTCGAATGGTGGCTTGTAGTGAGTTCCAGAGCTGGGAGGCATGTACCGAGAAAGCAGTGCCTCCTATAAATTTCTTATGGTAAGGTCTTCTGATAAGTGGTGCAGGCCTTGAGTGCAGGGCCCTGTTTTGTTTGTATTACTTGAATTTAGCTTGTAGGTATGACAGTCATTTTCCTTGCAGACTCTGTGGACAATGTAAAGTGTCTTGAATATTTCTCATCTTGATATGGGTAGCCAGTGGAATGATTTCAAGACTGGAGTCATGTGTTCTCTTTAGTGAAGGTGGAGAAGAAGTCCTGCAGCTGCATTTTGCATGAGTTGTACTTTGCATATGATGGTGCTACTTACGTGGATCCCAATATTTCTTCTTACCTCAAATGCCCTGCAAATGCCAAACTTTGGATAAATCACAGCTTTTCCTCATAATTCTATGAAGGAAAATTCCATAAGCTTTGAGGATTCATAAAATTCCTACCACCCAGCATTTACACGCTTCTTACAATAAACGTGCCACCCCAGATGTTCACCAAGTATCATGCATTTAGTACATTAATTACATAGGACTTCATTACGGAAATGTATATGCTATGACCATGAATTAGATAAAGCAGAATTTCATATGTGTCAATGATTCTCAAATTGCAATATAAAAATTTGAAAATGTTAGTTGATGTTCTGCAGAGATCTCTAGAGAGGTCAATTATAATACAAATGCTTTCAGTCTCAGATGCCTTGAATATGGTTTGCACAATGTTTTGTTCAAGAGATGAATCCTCAGCATGTTGATCATAGCAGGGTGATCTAGACATTAAACCATTTTTAATAGATAGCTAGTCTGTTGTAGCAATGGCATGACATGCTATACTGGGTATTCCAGATTCACACTACCAATAGTTGGGGTATTTGCAGCCCTCAGGTTCATTTCCCTAACAAACTATGCGGCTCCTGAAAACAAAGTAATATCTCTAGAGCACTTAGAGTCATGAGAAGAAATAGGATACTGAATTGGATGCTAGTAGCATGGTAGAATTGCGCGTGCAGTGTAGCCTGTGTGGGAGTGCTTTGGTTGTGTGCACGTATGGCAGAGGCTGCTCAAACCTCTCTGAAACAAGTGTGTAGGTGCCTCTTTATGTGGAAAGTGTGAGGAATGAGTACATTTGCCAACATTTGGGGTAATTACCCGAAAGCAAATGTAGCAAATTTTGCATATTGCCATTATTGGAAGAGTCTGTTTATACAATTAAGTCTAGTAATATAGATAGAAATATGGGGCCATATTAGCAAGGACTTGTGATGATTATCGCAAAGCGCGCTTAGCGCAGTATTTTTTATCGCCGGCTAGCGCTGATTACATCGCAGAGATAACGCGTTATTATCAACGTTTATCTCCAAGGCGATAATAAACCAGCGATAGCAGCGATTCTCCAGCAATAACGCGGAAATTCCTGCAATGAATTCCCATCACTAAGGAAAAGGTCGCTAATAGGCAGGTAAGGATCCAGCTGTAGAATCCACCTCCCATAGCAAACTATGGCTAAGTCAGGACTGTAGCAGGTGTTAAAATCTAGCAATAAACCCCGTTCGCGTGCGATTTTTTATCGCTTCACGGGCTTCGGTAATAGGCGGAAGGTGTGTTTGCGAATGCTTTCAGTCGCTTTCAAGTTGGGAACGCCTCCTTTGCATGTCATTAGTGATAAATATCGCTGACATGTAAAGCGGGACCCACAACGGTTGCTTTCGCCATAAAGCTGTCACTAACAGTTGTTAGGGACAGCTTGCTGATAGGGCAATAAAAATATTGCCGCTTTAGTGGCAAAAAGTGCAGCTAATGCGGCGATACTGCCCTTGCTAATATTCCCCCTAGTGTGCTGCTCTGGAGACATCATAACCATGGCAGAGAAGCCACACACAGCAAAGGACATTGAGCACCTTTCCATGGTATATGCTGAGAGGAGCCCATTCAAAGCCAATAGGAATGGACATCAATCAATCAATCAATCAGAGGGCATGCACTGAGAAGCCCACCATGGAGTAACAAAAGAGGAACTACTATATGTGCAGACATTGTACCCGAGGACTCCACCATGGTGTGGCATGTAGCAACCCACAGGAATGATGGGTTTAATGTGAAGGCACAGAGGAGCAACCCATATGAATAGGCAATTGTACAAATAGCTATTCCTATACTTTGAGGTGTCCACCCTGATGTGTAAAGGAGAAACCAAATGGAGCAATCAATAAAAATTGGCAATATTTGTGCAACCCTGTAAAATGGACATTCTACTAGAAACCACAGTATCTGGCTGGGGAGGCAACCACAGACTTCAATTACTGCGGGGTCGGAGACCTGGTGAGACCCAGCCCTCTTAAGGCCCTGAAGGGTACACTTCAGCATTCTATGCAAACCATTAAATTATACACATCCTTCAGCATTTTGTCTTGGGTGTCTGGTTTTGTTTTAGTAAGTGCACAGGGTTGACTGATCTAGGGCTTGACCCTTTATTCTAGAAAAAAGTCTGGCTCGGTTAAGTTGATTTATCCATGCTATATTAAACTATGTCATTTTATGTTACCTTATGTTATGATATGCTATGCTATACTATACCATACCATGTATTAAAGATTTGCTTAGCATTCTTTGGGCCATATGTAGGTAATTTGTGTTTTGCGATTCTCAAATTGCGATGATTCTCAAATTGCGATTTTTAGGAAATCTCAATTAGAGAATCGCAAAACGCAATGTAGGTAGGATTAGCACATTTTTTTGTGAATCCCACTTATTCCTTATCTGCGAATCGCAAATTGAGATTCGCAAATAAGGAATACCTTCTCATTCATTCCTATGGGCTAGAAGGCCCGTAGGAATTACTGGGAAGACATTCTCAATTTGCGATTCTCAATTAGAGAATCGCAAATTGAGAATGCAATTTCAGGGTTGTAAAAGTCTCAATAGGACACCCTTTTGCACCCCTGAAATTAACATGTGTGCACATGTGGCCCTAAGGACATGTATGTGACCCACATGGCACTTTTAAAAATGCCAAAAAGTGAATTTTTCAAAGAAATCGCAAAATACCACCACCCTGAAGTTGGTGGTATTTTGCGATTCCTTAAGCCAAAATCTGCACAACTTGGGTGCTTCCTACATTGCATTTAAGGAATCGTAATTTGCGATTCCTTAAATGGAATAGCAAAATAAGGAATCGCAAATTTTGAGATTCCTTATTTTGCATGTGGGTTTTTGTGTGCTACATAGCACACTGCCCTAATTGCGATTGCAAATGCTGAAATTCTGCGAATTTCATAATTTGCGAGCGCAATTAGGCTTCCTACTTATGGCCCTTTGTCTTATAACATGGCCTTGCTGCACCACTGTAGTTCAGGAACCAGGGTTAAAAAATCCAAAACCAACTGGAATCTGTTTTATTTTTAAGCTGGATCATTAGTAGTGCGGGTGTGTTTATATGCTGATTTTGTGTGTTTTGTTGTATGTGGGTTGTACTGGTTAGAGAAGTCATGAATCGATAGCCATAGTTCTTCACACAATCAGTCAGGGACAGCTCCTCCGCTAAGATGGAGGAGCGTTGCCCCACTAGTTAAAATGACGTCAGTGAAAAAATAGAATGGTAATAAACATTATTACCATTATATTTTTCATTACCCCTGCCAACCTCCATCCCCAGCCGAGTCTCACGACAGGGGCAGGGCCGCTACTGACTGAAAGCAGCAGAGAGGTTTAATGGGCTGGGCACTTTCAAGTGTGCATGTGCCTTTGGCCTCTGTCTTGTGACGGCCAGACAGACATGTGCACTTTAAACCTCTGAACCCAGCTGTCTTGGAAAGTTGGGTTGAGATCGACTAAAGGCCTCCAGTGCTCTTTGGAGTGCTGAGAGAGCCTGCTCTATCCAATCCTGGCACTGCTCTCATACAGAATGAAAGCAGCACCAGGATTGGTTAGGGGACTTGGCTGGGGCAGGCTAGAGGAGAGCAGAACATTGGAGAGGTAATTGACTTTTATTTCCTGTTTTTTTAAAAATTTTTATGTCTGTGTGTATCCCTATATCGCCGACATGCATTACATTATCATTTTAAAGTTAAACAATTTAACTTCAAAACTATAATGTAATGCATGTTGGCATGAAGTTAATCTAGTTTACTGTTTTGCCCGCCCTACCACTCTGCATTGCAGGCGCCCCCCATTGCAATCAGGAACATGCTATCTTGGAGGGTAGAATGTTTCTGTTACTTACCGATAATCCCATCACTTGTAGTCCTACTCTCGCTTATCTTCATCACGTAATGAGGCCCCTGCGCCTCGTAGACACACCCCCTACCAAAATAAAAAGGCACCGCCCCTCCACAATACCTGTATGTACCAAGCCACCTTAGACACAGTTGGCCGGGCTCCCGGGAGCGAGGGCCGGCCGTATTGGAGATAGGCAAGAGTTGGACTAGGAGTAATGTGATTACCAATAAGTAATAGAAACATTGCCTCCACGTCTCTCTCGCTTATCTGCATCATGTAATGAGACATTATAAGCCGAAAAAAAACAGGCAACTGTCCAAGCACAAGCCAAGAACATCCGAACAAAAAGCACCAAGGAAGGGCAAGCAAGCAGAAAAGACAAGCCAGAATCAACACAGCTGACCGAAACCCAGAGGCAAGCCCAGCCCCTAAACACGGGCAAGAAAGAAGACTGACAAAACAAGGAGCCAAGGACCCTCAAAGCCAGCAAGCTGACACAACAGGAAGAAAAACAGCAGAGCTAGAACCCCCACAGACAAAATAAAAAAGGGGAACACCAGAGAGCCAGCCAATCAGGAGGGAAAGCCCCAAGAGGGACACAACCACCGAGGGAAGGACCACCCCACAAAGAACCATCAGACCAGACCGACCAAAAGACCTCAGCGATGGGACTGCCAAGCCGAGAAAGGCTAGCCCAGGGCACCAAAGGCAGAGAAACAGAAAAGGGAACCATGTGATCCGCAGGGGGCGGTCTTCTGAGGATCACCAGAGTTAAGAGAGCCCGCATGGGAGGCAGGTCCTTTAGATGCCTAGCGGCAAATAATTGGAATAAACTACCAGCGGACCTGCGCCTGGAACCGGAGGAAACGAGGTTCCGAGCGAAACTAAAAACATTCCTTTATACCAAATAATTGTCTGCTCAGTTTTTGTGTTCCCTGCACGCTGCCTCTCCCACTTTTTAGCGCGTGGACACGCCGGTGTGCATAACGCAGCGCTTTATAAATGTCCCTAATAATAATAATAATAATGTGCACACAAGCGGACCCCCAACCTACAGAATCAGGACCCTGGAACAAGGTCAACAGAGGAAAACCAGCAAGAGGGCTGCAGGCCAAGGAAACCGCAGGAGAACTATCCCCAAAAAGACACCCCCCAACATCCCTAAACCAAGCCGGGGAGCAGCGGAAGGAGGACCATGAACAGTCACCAGGGCAACCCACACCCAGGCCCCACAGCAAACAGCCCAGAGCCCAAACAGCAGGAACTTTAAGGGCCCAGACAGAACAGCGAACCCCAAAAATCCACAGAAGACATGGACAAATGGGGACGCGCAGGAACTTAACCCGCAAAAATAAAGCAGGCAAGATCGCCCCTGAGTCAGAAGGCAAACAGCCCAGCGGGAAGAACCACATCAACCAACCAGCCACAGGACAGGTGCACACTGGACAACTCAAGCCAGGAGCAAAGCCTGAGGGACCTGCTGCACGGCGGAAACCAGACGCCAACCCCATCCAGACCAAAACAGCCCACTGAAGGAAGAGGAAAGGGGAACTGCACACTGGAAAATCCATGAGACCCAGACAAGAACAAGGGGAAGCCACAACAGCCCACCAGCAGCCTAAAGAACCCAGCAGTCCAGGACAGCAGAGGAGGATGCCACCGGTGCCCTAAGGTGCAAAAGAAGCAGAGCCAAAAAGGAACCAAGCAGAATGCACAGGGCTACAGCGCCACCCCCAACCACCCAGAAATGGTAGAAGCAGGAGCCAGAGAACACCGCCCAACCAAGGAACCAAAGAGAGCAAAGCCCAAACCGGACCACAGAAAGCCACAAAACACAGACCATAAGCCAGGAGAGCCAAGCCACAGCACCAGGCACACCCAGCCGGGCACCCATCCAGGCAGGAACCCGGGCCGACCCTGCCTAATCCCGGGAGCAGACGGGAACAGGCAACTTACGGTGGCAGGGCCATAGAAAGAGGAGTCAGCGAAGCCCACAGCACCTGGCAAGCCCAGACAGCCGCACAGCCAGGAACGAAGCAGGGCCATCAATGCTGAACGCCTGAGAAAAGACATGGGCAGGAGCCACCAGGGACGTAAAGCCACAGGACACAGACACCCCCAACCAGAACTGCAGACGCAACACCCTGGAAGACCACAGGACGGGACAACAGCAACCAGGAAACCGGTATACACGCCCCACCAGTACAGCAAGGCAGGGAAGTCCAGAGGCCAGCCGAAAGACCAAAAAGCCACCATAAGCCTGCAAACCATCGGAACAGCAGGCAAAGAGTCCCAGTACAAGAAACAGCCAACAGACGGAATCAAGATGGAACAACCAGGCAGGAAGAAGCAACCAAGGCACCTCATCAAACATCCCGAAGGGGAAGCCCGGGAGAAAAGACCACTGCCATACTCAAGGGGAGAAACCGCACACAAAGAAGCCCCCAGAGTGACGAGCAACTGCCCAAATAGACGCCAAAAACATGCACCCAGGCAGGTTTACACCCCACCCCGAAGGCACCCATTGCCACAGCCCAACGGAAGCTGAAAACAGATGAAGCACAGAAACGCAGGAGAAAGCCAACGCAAAGGCCTGCCCAGCATCCAATACGGATGCCCAGCAGCCGGTGGAAAACATCCAGCAAAAACAGCGCCAGGCATGCAAGCACCACAACGCAGACACAGAGGCAGAACACAGGAAAACCCATGAGCAATGGGAAAAGGACAGTTCACCTGTCAGAAAACAACCAACGTAGCACGGCAATGCATAAAACAAAAAAGGACATCCAACGCAGATGGATGGAGGGGCAAAGGGAAAGGAGCACCGCACCCACCATCAACAGATCCCCACCATAGAGGTCGATAGGCCCAGCACCGAAACAAAATGGCCAAAAAAGGAGCAGCACCCGTACCGAGGGCCCATCTAGCCACTGCAACAGCCAGAGCACCGCTCCGAAGGGCAGCGACAAGCCCAGTGACAGAAGCAGGTGAAGGAGGCCCTAAAACCCAGGAACCATGGCAGAGCCGAACCTGCATATGGAACAGAGAAACGTCAGACACGGGTGGACAGGATCGCCAGGACAAAGGGAAGCCCCTGCAGCCAGCGCCACAGGACAAGCCCCCACAAGCAAGTAAAGAGCCAAAACCTAGAAGAAAAGGCCAGCTGGACAGGGAAAGCCACAAAGATGACCCGGCAAGACACAAGGCCTAAACCAGCAAAGGACCCCCCCCCCCCAAGAAGAAAAGAGACCCAGGGTAGGACCAGCCACAGGCCCACAGTCAAAGACCAGAGGCCGACCAACCTGCACAGGAGCAGGCCCGCACCAACCCCCGAGGCATGATCGGGACCCCTTGACTGAACGCCAAGCCCAAGCAAGAGATAGGCGCCAGACCCCCGGAGCCACAGGTGAAGGCCCCATAGACCCAGGAATAAAAAGCACCACGCCCAGCAGTCTAAGACCCTCAGAGGTGCACACAGGCTGCTGAAAGACCTGCAGACCACACCCCACGCAGGCCAGATAACCATACCAGCAGGAGTGACCACCAAAGGTGCACAGCAGCCCGGGAAACCACCAAGGCCTGCAGCACCGCAAACAGGAACTGAGAGGCGCAGAGCAACTCGACCAGGCCCATCCTGCATGCACAGCAATGCGGAAAGGCAGCAAAGCAAGCAAAAAACAAATGCAGGAGGCACCACTGAAAAGCAGCATAAACCCCAGCCACAGGTGCTGAAGAGCCACAGACGTCCTAGGAACCAAGACAAGCCCCACACCCACCTGGAAGACAGCACAGCAGACCTCCGGTATGGAGGCACCAGCAGGAGGCAGGGAGGAGGATCAAATGCCGCAGCACAGCAGGCCAACACACACACCCCCATCCACCAAACACAAAATCAGCACCCGCCGACACAGCAGGAAACAGCACCCCAAAGCAAGAGCAGCACACACATGAGGAACACAGAAGTGAAAAAGCAGCCCGCAGTCAGGATCACAGCACCTCAATCGGCCAACACGCACACCGACCGGAAATAGGCAGCGCAAAGCTCCGGTGGCAAAAACCAGGCCCAGCAACAGGCCACGCCCACTCGACCTGGGGCAATCAACGCCGACCGCAGGCCAAGGCGAAAAATGGGCAGGCATCCAAACAAGCCCGAGCAGGCCCAGAAGGGAGTGCACACAAAACAATCATTAAAAATGCAAAAGGTCTTGCCTTTCATTAAGTTAAAGCCATTTGCTTTGCTATACAATACCATTAGCAAAACAAATGGCTTTGACTTAATCAAAAGCGAGACCTATCGCATTTTCAATGCTTGTTTTTGCAAGCAAACAAAACCAGGTGGCAAATAGCATCTGCGGAACTCTCCAAAATATTGAAGAAAAAAATAAATAAATTGAAGAGTTGCGATGGGTGTGGAAGAGCGGGTTGAGGGAACTGGAGGCTGGAAGGAATAGGGAGTGGGCCGGGCGGAGCTACAGGCGAACTTTAGGCCGCTGCAGTCGAGTGTAAGTTAGCAGTCAGGTGGTTGCTGTTAGGGTGGTGTGGAGCCAACGTTTTGCAAAGTACCGAGACGCTTGGTGCAGTTTTCCTTCACCTCAGATGAAAATGTTAGATATATGTATATATATATATATAGCAATCAATCAGTGGATGACCTCTTCGCACCTGAAGCTCAACGGTGAGAAAACGGAGCTTATGTTTCTGGGCAATTCAACTATTGCTAGCCCTTTGTCAGACTGGCCCCCATGCATGGGAAACCCGCCCCAACCTAGAACTCAAATAAAGAGCCTGGGCATGTGGCTGGACACAAATTTAAATTTTACACAACAAGCAACCATTTTGTCCGCCACCTGCTTCAGCCTTATGCGCATGCTTAGGAAAGTGCTGCCTTCCCTCCCAAGCTCGCAGAATAATGGTGCAAGCCATTATCTTATCTCGCCTAGACTATGGGAATTCCTTATATCTGGGGGCTCCTGTCTCTACTATAAGGAAGCTCCAGATTACCCAAAATGCGGCAGCCCGCCTCTTGTTAGGCCTTAACCGGCGAGAATCAGGCACAGCGGCCTTGAAGAAACTTCACTGGCTTCCCATTAAGGCCAGAGTACTGCTCAAATCTATGTGCATTATGCACAAGGCCATGTGGAAGACTGCTCCATCTATGATTTGTTCTTTGGCGACCCCTTACCTCCCTCATAGATCCCTGAGATCTAGTACAGCTTTCCTGGCCACAATAAACAAAATCAAACGTGCTAGATGGGGCGGGCGATCCTTCTCCTGGAACGCCGCCAAGGCCTGGAATTCCTTGCCTAATACCCTTCGCAGCAAATCTAACCTGCTGAAATTCCGGAAAGATTTGAAAACTCTTCTTTTCATCTAACTTGGCCTTCTCAGCCCACATTGGTCAGACAATTGAGCGCTACGAGGCCTCCAGGTTGTTTGCGCTCAACAAAACGCAATTAATAATAATAATAATAATGTCCATTTATTATTCGAAGATACATGCCGTAGCCTGAAAATACCAATGCTGAGTGGAGGGAGCAGGCCACTCTGCTGGGTATGCTCCTGGGACAGGCTGTAGTTTTAGACCAGACACTGGGTTTCCGTTGGTAATTACACATCCTGTGCTTAATTACATAGCAACGGGCTCCAAATATTATCCAGATTCCGGTCTGCGGAAGAAGAGTAAACTTTCAGTCAGGGGCCTTTTTCCTTACTGATGAAAGCACCCACTTTTCCATGTTGTTTCCTGCACCGTAAACAGGTCTCCCCAACCTCACAGGGACGCATCTCCTGGCACCCCTAAGGGCTAAGATCATTCAGCACCACAACAAAAGGACAGGGGCCTCTGCTCCCCAATGCCAACTGCAGAGGGTCACACAGGCCCAGGGTGCTGTCCACATGGACTGTGAAACCTGGCCATGGGTCTCACACGAAACGAAGACAGGCATCGGCAGAAAGTGTTGGCGGGGCAGAGACTGGGGTACAAGGGCACGCAAAGCACAATGCTGAAAAGGGGCACAAACAGTTCCCTTTGTAGGGGGTGCCCTGGCTCTTAGAGTCCTTGTATCCGAAGCAGACTCGTACTGGTTTTGGAAAGAGGTGATGTTTCTGGTTTTAGTTCTTTGCAAACTCGAATTACCGACTGCCCAGCCTCTTCCATTGTGACTGAAATGGTTAGCGGCCCACACAGCAAAACAATTAACTAAACAAGCACGGTCGCTGACATTGCGTTTATGAAGGAGCCTGACTTGTGGGCATTTGTGTAGGGGGCGGGTGATGAAACAAAGCCTGACGAGCAGCGAGGGACGGCGAAAAGCTATACCAAAAAAAAAGTGCTTAGCGACTAATTAAGAGACACTGTCTCCCACCGCCAGTAAAAGATGCAATCCCGGTGGGCGGGGCTAAAAGGGGACAGGTTGGTAACCAAGAGGGACTAAAAATCCTCCTGAACGAACATAACACCCGGCTGTGCATAATTGGTGACAAAAATGAAGCCCACCAATGGAAAACACGGGCGGAGCAGAAAGTGAGCTTTTGGAATCGTATTGATTCTAAGAAGCCCTCGCATGTCGAGAGCATCGCATGCGCGCTGCTAACGCCAGGCGAGACCTCAAAACGGACCAGCCACCCTGCACACGCCCCAGAGACCAGAGGCCAGCCTCACAGACCTCCGGCCTGGCAAAAATGCACCAAGAGGGAGGAGCACCAAACCATGGCCCACAGGAGGCCCCATCAAACGGGTCCCAAAACAAACTAAAAATGACAATGTCCCACAGGCAGCAAGGCACCTCCCACTTACCTGAAGCACCAGCAGACTCCAGCATGGGACAGGGTTCAAACGTGGCAGGACCCGCACCGCCAGCACGTCCACTCAGCAAGTAGAACACCACGCAGGCATTCGAACGCAGAAAGAAAAAGAAAACCAGGAAAACGAAACTTAGCAGGGGCGAGCGCACCGCACTCACCCCTCCCCCTGACTACAGATATAAAACAGGTATTGTGGACCTTTTTATTTTGGTAGGGGGTGTGTCTACAAGGCGCAGGGGCCTCATTACGTGATGGAGGTAAGCGAGAGGGATGTGGTGGTAATTGTGCATAAATCAGCCTGAAGTATATTTCTGTCATAATTAAGAACATGGGGCCTCATTTATGAGGCTATGCGTCACTTTTACGCCGCTGGAGCGTCACTTTTTGTGGCACACCAGTGGTGTAAAAAAATGCGCCTTGTTGCGCCATATTAACAAAGCGACGCATCTAGTTAGATGCGTCACTTTGTAAACCCCTGTGCAACATTATACCTGCGCCAGGTATAATGTATGCAAGGGGGGCGTATTGACGCAAGAAAGGCTCGTATAAGTGACGCAGTGAAATCTATGTAATTTCACTGCGCCACTTCTAGGACACAAATGCGTCAATTTCTTACGCCTGCCTCACAGCAGGCGTAAGACTGACGCAGGCCCTTTCACGTGGGGCTTGCCCCATGTGAAAGGATACATTGCTGGAGTTGCGTCACTTTTGTGACACACTCCAGCAATGCGCCACTTTTGCGCCATACAGATACGTCAGAAATACTGACGTATCTGTAACTCCTTGCGCAATGATGCGTCATACTGTAAATATGACGCATCATTGGTGGTGCAAGGAGGGCGCAGTGAAAAGTGACGCATCGCTGTTTTCACGCAGCGATGCGTCACTTTTCATAAATGAGGCCCATGGTATTTCTCTGGCCAGTGGAGTCCCTTTAAACCAGCCTAGCTCTCGGGTGTTAGGTGGTGGTGGCGGTTGGTTTAGTGTGTTGTGTGTTGACACAACATTGAATATTGTTGTCTGGCAATTGGATTGTTGTGGATTGTTGCTGAGAGCTTGGTAAGGTCCCACTACATGGTGCCTATGAGCTGAGTTAGATACGGGTGCAATGTTCTTCTCTCGCTGCAGAAATGTTTACTTTTTTCTTTTTGGAGTATCCGTTAGTTCCTTGAAGACAAGGTCTGGGCAGAAGGAGATGTTTCTGTTTTGCGAGGGTACCTCTCCACTGAAGCACCGAGGCCATCAGCACAATGCTCCAGATTGTGCTGACACTTGCACCTTGTCACGCCTGCCTGACAAATGGTTTTCCTTCACTGTACTCTGCCTGTTCCCCCGCATGGCATTATCCAGGGTGACAGCCCAATCATTACTGGTGATGGAAGCACTGTGTGTCCGGAAGCTGTCCTAGGCGAGGAGGGAGGCGCGCCATGAGCACGCGAGACAGCAAAGAAAGCGCGAGGTGGCTCAAGCTTGCAGCACTGGGCGCCACGTAAATCAACTTCCTGATTTCTTTGCTCCGGAAGTAAACAACAGGGTTGTACTATCATGACCCTGAGAGAGCGCAAACTGATATAAATATATGAGTACATCACACTTACCTATAGAGAGCATAATTCATGAAGAGAAATGCCATGAGTGCTAATAGTATTTGAAATTATATTCTAAATGTATAGCTAATATAGAGATTTAAGTAGAAGTGGAATTAATACAGAAATGTGTGACATTATATGATTTTATTAGACGTGATTATTTTGAATCTATGTCGTGTAGCTGTTAACATATAAGATGGTCTGTGGTAAAACGCAGAACGTGGTAGGCCTCAGGGCCAGAGCTGGAGCTAAAAGGGAAGGTGTTTCTTTTCACGACACAGATTGTTTAACGTTTTTGGTCATTGCATTAATGGGCCATGATTTAGAGTAATGTTTTCTAAATAATAGAATAAGAGTTTTAACTTGCTTTAATTAAATGAAGAAATTGAATGCTATAATCATAATGTGAAATATTGTAGGCCTGAAATGTTTTAGCATTGATCTACACGTACATGTCTGGGCTGAGAAATGTTGCAAGCTTTTTTTTTTTTTTAGAAGTCTATGAGAGTTGGGTTCTTGGCGGCAGATATCTGTCTGCAACAGGAAAGGGGGGATCCAATTATAAGTGAATGAATAGAGGCCTGTTCAGTAGACGGCCCAGACATGGAGGAGGGTTCTGGAATGTTTAAGGGGTATCAGCGGGCCGGAGAAGAGACTGAGAAGCAAGGTCAACTCTAACGTCTGAGGCCCAATACAAAGCATCATGGAAAAAGCTTGAAGTTGCACCACGTGAGAGGCGTTTCGCAAGGGGCGTCTCAAATGTTGTTGACTATTTTGTATTAGGGACAGCACCCCTGGGTGGAGTTAGAGCAGAGACCTGAGGACCCTTTAGAGAGCGGATGGGTAGGCAGTGAGGGGTCATGACTGGAGAACTTTAGGTTTTCACCAAGAGACTTAGAGTGGGTGACTTCCCTTGGGGGTCATTCATTGCTGACACCTTTGTTAGGTTGGGATTTGGTTAAGTAGGGATACCATCTAGAACAGGGTAGGGACGCCTAACCTGTGTTTGTTTTCCTCCAACCTAAATGAAGGAGAGATATGCGTCTATGCTGATAGCTTTGCTATTTTTAGAACTTGTGTTAGTGATTTCTGTTGCTCGTCTGAGGGCTTTTCGAGAGCACATGTATGTAATTGGACCTGTGTATCTCGTGAATCTCATTCTGAGATGCTTGTATTTGCAGCTCATTATATCTTTACAATAAACTTTTGAAACCTAGAAGTTGTCCGTGATCTTTGAGAGTAGAGTCCTTTATTGGGTGAACTAACTTGCAGATAGGTGTACTGTTTCCTTCCAAGACAGGCAATAAAGGTTCAGTCGACCAGATCGAGGTTTGGATCAATAGATATAAGGTATCGATCAAAATCTCGCCCTTTCAGTTGGTAGCTATAGAGGATGGTTGCCTTCTTGAGGACGGTGACCTAGGCCAGGTTAGCTTACCCCAAGGCCCCTAGAAATCGATGATCGGAAGAACAGCCCGCAGATGAAGATCCGGATGACGTGAGACAGAAAAAGCAGCAGTATCGGTTGAGAGTGAGTATAAAGGGTTATGCGTGTTAGATTGCGGTGTTTTTGTATTGTGTCTATGTTGTAATGTCTGGCGGAGTTGAATGTTTGTAGAGTGACTGTGGAACAGGTTGTGAGCGCGCGCAACCGGTGGAAATCTTAAGTTCAAGGAGAGCTTAAGTGGTTCGGGTGTATCGGACACCCAGAGTAATTGTCAACTAGTGTGAAGGGGGTCATGAGGTACCATTGATCACCCGAGAGACCGAGATAGGGGGAACGTAAGAGTGAGTGCGTGAGTAACGGACGCTGGTCGGAAGTTACTGTGTGTGTAAGTAACCTATCAGAGAGACGATAGACATCTCGTCAGTTGGGTTGACAATTACAGATAGACTGTGGACGTACAGTCGAGAGAAGTGACCGCTTGGTCGGAAGTAGTCATTTTTCAGTGTATGAATGGGACGCATGCATAACCGGGAGACGAGTTGAGAAAGGAGGGGTGCTGCTGCGAAGCGGAGAAAAGAGACGTCAGGTGGTGTCGCGCAGTGATTGGCTGACCGGAGAAAGACCGCGCTGTGATAGGCCAGCTAGCGAACACGTCATACAGGGTCGCGACGTGATTGGCCAACAGGAGAAAGACCGCGCTGTGATAGGCCAAGCTAGCAAAGCCGCGACAGGATTGGTGGATTGTCATCAGGAAGTAAACAGAGTAGCGAGGCTGGATTTTGTGCGCATAATTATGAAGTGTTTTAAATGGTTGAAAGCGCTGTTTAAGAAAGAGAGGCGAGGATCGTACGAAGGGGAAGAAGCCCCGCCGGAGGGTACGCCAGCTCGTTATATGGCAGTAAATGTTGGGTTGCATACGATCCTTTGGATATCAGAGTGGAGTAAGATTACTGAAGGAAACGAGGAACTGACGTTCCCGAAGTACGGGACGTTCAGATTAGAGGTGTTACATCGATTGAAATCAGTCATGACCTCAAAGAGACCCTTGCCTAGACCAACCCAGTTTGAAGCCCTTGAAGCATGGCTTAGGGCAGCGCATGAAAGGAATATGAACAGACGACAAGAAAGGGTGAAACGCTCGGTAAGGGCAGTACAGGATGCCAGGTGGGATGCGGATGCTAAAAGATGGAGAGTGCATAATTTGGAAATAAATAAACTGTACCCAGTGTTAGAGGCGCCAGTAAATAAAAGCCCCCTAGAAGAAGATGATGAGAGCGAAACAGAGGACAGCCTGATAAACAGATTACTGACAGACAGGCCACCCCCGTATAATAGAGCAGGGGGAGAGGTCGAGAATACTGAAGGAGAAAAGGGGGGCATTGCAGGAGAGCATAGACCGCTTCCCAGTTCACAGTGGGATCCTGAGCCAAAGAAAGAGTTGTTCCAGCCTAGTCAGGTGCAACAGGTAGTCGGTAGGTTTGTGGTACAAAGAGCGCCGGAAACGGAAAGTGCCACATCCTACCCATTACCAGATGCACTACAGGTACCTGTTACCATAGGTCCTATAATATCGATATATGACCAAGAGAGAGCAAAAGGGGAAGAACGGAAGCGGAAAGACAGAGAAAGAGCAGAGCAGGCAAGGAGGAACGATACCACTAATTCCCCAAGTCAGATGCCGATACCCAGAGAGTGGAGTACCCCGATGCACACAGCAGGGGACCCAGGGGGAGATCCTGGGGGCCCCAGATGGCCAATGGATCTGAGGGGATCTGGACGAAAGTCCTTTCAAGAACTAAATGAGTACATGAAGCAGTGGGATGAGGCAGTGAAGGCTCAAAAGTGCATCAATGCTGCAGAAGCAGAAAGGGAAAGTCAGGACAGCAGAGCACGAACTCACTGCGGGGCTGGGGAGAGTAGCCCGGAGTGGGACTGTAGAGGGAGTAGGGGAGTCACCCATTGGGCCCGGAGTGGAGGTAGAACAGACCTGGAGAACGGGGGCCCCGGGAGTGGAGGGGTGGCGTGCCCAATACTCAGTGAAGGGGAGAGGAGAGCGCAAGAGTACAGGAACAGCTTTAAGTGTCCACACTGTGTGCCCGGCACCAGAGAACAGAATGGGAGTTGTGAGAGGTCGCACCATAGTCCCTGTGATGACAGAAATGAGCGCAGCCCAGGGAATATGGGGAACCAGGAAGGATCGTATCGGATACTGAGCGATACGAGGCAAAGGGAGTGTAGCGACCAGAGGGAAAATAACAGAGAGATGTGCGGTGAGAGGAGAGAAGAAGAAGAGAGTGGGCAGAGAGAGAGTAGGGATAAAAGGCCCGTGTTCCATCACCTTCCAAGATTGGATGGCCGAGCATGGGACCTGGAGAGATGGGAGCAAGGGAGGCCACCCATTAATTCTCCTGAGCCCAAACGCAGAGCTCGAAGTTGGGATGGTAGGAAGACCAGTGAGCCCCCTTCAAAAGACATATTGCGAGCTGAGATAAAAGCCAAGAGACTTGATGTCTCCAGCTTAAGGTCAGATCTGGATGACATGGTAGATGGTACCCTGCCTTTAGAAAGAATGGAAATGTATGAACAGGATGAAATACTGTATATGGCAAAGGACATCACACGAAAGGCGAGAGCAGTCCATGAGAAGTTAGTCGAACTAGCAGGCAAATATATGGTGGACTTGTCAAGAACCAAAGCATTACAGGGTAACCACAGGCTACATTACTCAGATCGAGACCTAGATGAGAGGAGAACGATTGGGCTGAAAACACACATAAGGGAACTGATTACTGGAATAAGGACATGGAGGGCACTAGATAAATGGGAAGAGAGGTGGTCCAAGAAAGGGACCGGCAGAAGAAGCATGATTGGTATAACACCAGGACAGCAGGGAATAGAAGCTTACCCTTTGCGTGAAGTTGCCAATGGGAGCTATGTACATGTCCCTTGGAGTAGGGGAGATTTAGCTGCTTTTACCACATCTTTCCCCAAGTTACGAGAGAGCCCCGTGGAGTGGTACAAGCAAGTCGAGAGGTTTGTAAAGATCTCAAAAGTCCTATGGATAGATCTGAACACGCTGTTTGACATTGTAGTACCAGGAGATCTGTGGACAGCATGCAAGGTTAGCGCTGAGTGGCCCACAACGGAGCCAGAGAGAGATGCTAGGACTAATGGGCCGTCCGAGATCGTGATGGCAAAATTCGAGAGAGTGATGACTTGGCTGAAAGAAAAAGTGCCAATGCAAGACATAGATTGGGTCAGAATAGACAGAACGAGACAGGAACCCAAAGAGACAGTCCATGAATATTACGAGAGATTGCTGAAGGCGTTTAAACAGTATAGCGGCTTGGATGTAATGGATCCAAAGGACATAGGGCAATTCGTGTCCAAGTTCGTCCTGGGACTGAGACCGGATATTAGTTTAATGATTCAGCAACACTCGATTTGTTGGCAAAGTAGACCCCTAGATGAAATACTGAGATATGCCAGGTACTGCTGTGATGAGGTAGACTCCAAGGCTAAGAAACTAAAAGAGAAGCTGATGGTGGTACAATTGCAGGCAGCAGGAAAGGGGGGACCGCAACAACAGCAGCAAGGGACAGGTACAGGAGGTAAGAAGCAGTACAGTCAGAACAAGGGTAATGAGGAGAGTACTACCTTTAGACCCAGAGTAGACATAGCTACCTTGAAGAAAACGACTAGGTGCCACCAGTGCAACGAGTTGGGGCATTGGAAACGCGAGTGCCCTTACAATGTAGAGATCGGAGAGCAAGAGATAGAGGAGGAAGAGGTTCAGAGCGCACCTATGAGAGGGGCGACGCCATACCAAGGAAAGGTGCTCAAAGGGGGGGGGGCTCCTCCCCGAGCCCAGTTCCCGCAACCTCCTCGAGTAGGGAGTATGGGTAAGACCTATAGACAAATGCCCCTGTTTGTGGAAGGTGAAGAATGCTATTATGTGGACCCATTAACCGGACAGAGAGTGGAAAGAGAAGACTGCACCCTTGGGGCAGCCTTAGAGGTAGATCAGAGGGGACCCTATGTGGAAGCAGAAGTAGCAGGGTGCCCTACGACATTTCTGGTGGACACAGGAGCCACTAGATCCACGATCAGATCAGCTGCAGTTCCAGACCTGCCCATGTCTGGAGAGACCATACAGGTGGTAGGGGTCGCAAACAGGAGAATAACCAGCCAATTGACAGAACCGGTACAGGTGAAAATAGGGAAGTACAGCGATGAGCACCAATTTGTGGTTTGCGATTCAAGCCCTGTGTGTCTGCTAGGAAGAGACCTGTTGTGCAAATTGAATTGTACTATATATTGTACACCCCAGGGAGTGGAGGTATTGACTAATGATGATGATGCAGATTTCAAAGTTGCAAACTCAAGAATATGTGTGGAGCTGTACCCTACTTTGACAGTAGACGAGCTTCCCTGGGATTTGAGAGAGACAGTGGCATCAGAGGTATGGGATTTCACTGGGGAAGAGATTGGATTGGTCAAAGGGGTGGACCCAGTGAAAATTGTAGTGAAACCGCATGCTGAGTTCCCAAGAACACCCCAGTATAAATTGACTCCAGAAACGATTGCAGGCATAAAACCCGTGATCGAGTCCATGATTAAACAGGGAATACTGAAAGAAATCGTGGGTAGTCCATGTAACTCCCCGATTATGGGTCTGCAGAAACCAAATGGGAAATTTCGGATAGTGCAGGACCTTCGAAAGATTAATAACATAGTCGTTTCATGTTGTCCAGTGGTACCGAATCCATCAGTGATACTGTTTCAGATTCCATTCCAAGCTGAGTGGTTCACTGTGATAGATCTTTGTCAGGCTTTCTTTTCGATCCCTTTGGACGAAGATAGCCATTTTCTTTTCGCATTTAAGCTGGAAAATCGCGTCCTAACATGGTGTCGTATCCCTCAGGGGTATACAGAGAGTCCATCGATCTTTAACCAGCTTCTGAAGAAAAATCTTGAAAGTCTAGTGCTGCCCCAGAAGTCAGTTCTGGTCCAGTACATAGACGACCTCCTTGTGGCGTCAGACACAGAAGAAGCTTGCAGGGAAGACTCCATTGCTTTGTTAAATCACCTAGCTGCCAATGGGCATAAGGTATCCCCGGGAAAATTGCAGTACTGCCTGACAGAAGTGCAGTACTTGGGACACAGAATTGAGAAAGGCAAACGAAAGGTGTCACCAGACAGGATAGAGGCGATCATGAAAATGAACGCGCCTCAGACACAGAGAGAGGTCAGGATGTTCCTAGGGATGGTGGGTTATTGCCGACAGTGGATCGTGAACTTTTCACTGAAAGCAAAGCCCTTGCAAAAACTGACGCACAAAGAGGTGAGTGATCCGGTACCATGGGACAAAGACTGTTTGATGGCATTCTTACAGCTGAGAGAGGACCTGTGTCGTGCTCCGGCATTGGGAATGCCTGATTACAATAAACAATTCTTTCTTTACTGTTGTGAGAGAGAAGGTTGTGCGTTGTCTGTGTTGGTCCAAATCCATGGGAATGCCCGTAGACCAGTTGCTTATTTCTCGGCTACTTTAGACCCAGTAGCCGCAGCGTTGCCCGGATGTCTCAAATCCGTTGCTGCAACGGGTGTCAGCATTGAGAGATGTGAAAATATCGTCATGGGGCACCCGTTAGAGGTGTGCGTGCCACATTCTGTTGAACTGTTGATGACCAGGACCAAGACACAGCATCTGACCAATAGCAGGCTCACGCGCTATGAGCAGGTTATTCTTGCTGCAGAGAACGTGACCCTCAAGAGATGCTCTGTTTTGAACCCTGCTACCTTAATGCCACTTCCAAATGATATTGATGATGATGATGAATATACAGACCATGACTGTCTCGATGTGACTGAACTATGCACCAAACCCAGACCCGACATCGTAGATGAGCCACTGACCGACCCAGACGAAGTTTTCTTTGTGGATGGCTCATGTGTAAGAGACGAAGTTGGGCAGTTGAGAGCAGCTTATGCTGTTTGTACAATTGAAGGAGTTGTGGAAGCTGGGTGCCTGGAAGGAGTACACTCCGCTCAGGTAGCCGAGATTATTGCCCTAACACGTGCTTGCTTAGCAGGCAATCAAATTCGAGTCACCATCTACACCGACAGCCAATACGGGTTTGGGGTAGTTCATGATTACGGGCAGTTATGGTCTCAAAGAGGGTTCATGACTTCTTCAGGCTCTCCCATTCGCAATGGAGAGTTTGTGCGCCTGTTGTTAGAAGCATTGCAATGTCCAGCAAGTATCGCAGTTGTAAAGTGCATCGCACATACCAAAAATGAGGACTTTGTTTCAAAAGGCAATAGATATGCTGATGAAGTTGCGCGGTATTGCGCAGAACAAGGTTACTCTTTCACAGAGGTGGATGTGGGTGGAATAAATGTAAGAACTGAATTAGCCATGATACTGGAAACTGTTGATACTTGGGATGAATTGTCAACCATGCAAGAAAATGCTCCTGATTCTGAGAAAGAAACATGGGAAAAGGCAGGATGTGTAATGGGTGAGACTCATTTTTGGGTCTCAGCAGACGGCAGAGCAGTGTTGCCCAATGAGATGGTGAGTCCAATGGCTAGACTCATACATGGTCCCGTACACTTAGGGAGAGATGCTATGCTGAGAGTGTTTAGACAGACTTGGTACAATCCTAAGTTTAGAATAGCAGCAGAAGCAGTGTGCCAGCGTTGTGTGACCTGCCAGCAGCTGAATGTAGGGAAAAGAACACCAGTTGCACTGAGTCACATAGGAAGGTCTGGAGGTCCATTCAACAGAATGCAGATAGATTTCATTGAAATGCCAAGATGCAACCGCCTCCGCTATGTCCTGGTGGTTGTTTGTGTGTTCTCCAGATGGGTTGAGGCATACCCTACACGTAGGTGCGACACCCTCACAGTGGCTAAGTTACTGCTTAGAGAACTTATCCCTCGGTTCGGGGTGCCGGCCTTTTTGGAATCAGATAGGGGAACACATTTTAACAGCGAGCTTGTGAAGATGATTTGTGTTGCACTGAATATAGACCAAAAGCTCCATTGCAGTTACCGACCAGAAGCCTCAGGAATTGTGGAACAAATTAATGGCACGATCAAGTCCAGAATAGCGAAAGTTTGCTCCTCAACGACCCTGAATTGGCCTGACGCCCTGCCATTGGTACTCATGAGCCTTCGTAGTACCCCAGACAGAAGAACAGGGTTGTCACCACATGAGGTGTTAATGGGGAGAGCAATGAGACTGCCATCTATTCCAGCTACTGCACTGTTAAATATCACAGATGATATGATCCTGGACTATTGTAAGGGGCTGTCTGACGCCATGCGTTCTGTGTCCCTTCAGGTGCAGGCTGCAGAGGTTCCAGCGTGCCAGGGCCCTTGCCATGACCTGTATCCTGGGGACTGGGTCCTGGTGAAGAAACATGTGAGAAGAAGCTGCTTGGATATTCGTTGGCGTGGGCCCTACCAGGTCATCCTGATCACAAGTACAGCTGTAAAGGTGGGAGGCCTGCCCAACTGGATACACGCGTCGCATACGAAAAGGGTTCCAGCACCTCTGGAAACAGCTCCTCTCTCGGATGGACGTCCAGCTGAGGACCAAGAAGCCATAGAGGGGGCTAGCCAAGCTGTAGAGGTGCCAGTGGAAGCAGGGAACGAGTCTGACCAAGCTGAGGACGGTCAGTACAACAGCGAAACAGAAGACGCTACAGAAGGAGAAGACAGCTGGGAGTACGAGTCTGACCCTGACAGGTCTGAAAGAGAGCGAGAACAGACCAGAAGGAGAAGGAGTAGAAGGGCACGTGGAGAAGCAAATTGGCCGCAAAGAAGAAGTTCTAGCCTGAGGTCAACTCCAGAAGCAACCCTTCCTCCGATATCAGAAGACTCAGACCCAGAAGAAGGTGCTCAGGGCGCTGAAGCACCAGACCGAAGAAGGTCAAGAAGAGTGCGTGTGCCTAACAGAAGATACTCCACACCTGAGTGGACATATCTGGCGACAAATGTCTGTGAAACCGGAGACAGGGAGGATCCGAGCGGTGGTGGTGTCCAGTTCTGAGCCCATTATCACCGTGGAAATACAACTGTTGGTACCCGGTGTCGAACAAGAAGGGTCACTAACATTCGTGCTCCCCAGACCTCCCCGCCTCAGCAAGTTAAAACACATGTTTCTTACAGAATTGAAATTCCCCGACTTTGGTACCACGATAACAGCACATGAAGAGCATACTCTTCGCATGGAAATATTGAACTATGCTATTGAAGCTGCAACCACAAATCTAATAGTCGATTGTTAAAGGACTTTGTAAATAAAGCAAGCAGAAGAAAAGAAGATTACCTAGCGCCCAGGAAGCAGAGAATTTTAGGGAACCCCTTGAGTGGATGGAGAAGGGCTAGGGTTGTCTTTTTGAACTGTGAAAGGACTTTTTGCGAAAAAGGCTGTCAGCCTCCAGCTGTGTGGATTCTAAAGACAAAAAAGGATTGAAAGAGACTGTAAAGGAACGAGAGGAAAAGAACTTTTTTTGCAAAGAGAAAGGGAAAAGCTAGATTGTCTGACGAAATGGAGGCCGGCACCCCGAACCGCAGAGCTAAATGTATAATAGGTACACTAATAGTAGGAGTGATAATATTAATAGCTTTAGTGGTAACAATTTCTTATGTAAAGGGACATGAGGAAGAGGTAAAGGTAACTGATGCGAATTCTGTAGTAACACTTACACCCACTGTTGCAGGTGAGAAAAGGGAAAACACTCAAGAGAAAGCGTTATTGGCTGCAGAAGCCCGCAGGTTACATGTAGACGAGTCCCAAGGAGACTTTAGGTCAAATGCTTATGCTAAACTTTTGTATGAATACGTGGATGCCATGGAGGTTAAGGATTGCTACGTCTGCATGCAGTTGCCTGCGTCTGTAGATGAAGGAATTCGATATCATCACCTCCCTCTGACATATGGCATTACATGTAGCTTGTTGCTTAGTATATTTTATGAGAGAGATAGTTTTGAATACTATTTCTCCAATTATGATTCTGTGTTGCCAGAAGTCCCGAATTATAAGCAGATGAATAAATGGGATTACTGGAAGAGTGAAGACAGATTGGCCAAGTTCTTCATTCCTTGGATTACCTTAGATACTTCACATGCCCGTAGAAATAATCTGACATGCAAGGTGTCAGAAGTCGAGAAAAAGTTCATAGGGCAGGTGGATGATCGTTACAGGAGACAAAAGATTTTGAAAAAATCAGGACAAGGGAAATTAGATTGGACCGAGGAAGAGAAGTCACATAAGAGAAAGGGTAGTAGTGGTCCAATAGCTTTAGATAAAGCGCAGAAAGGAAAGTTATGTCTTCACCGAGCCAAAACGTATTATGAAAATGTATACGTGGGTGAAGTTGACTGTGAACATGCTTTTAATTTAGAGTACTACACTAAGGATTTCCTGAAGGGAATGCAAGTGATTCCAAATGTGTATTTTGTATGTGGAAGAAATGCTTACGTGAGGCTACCTGACAACTGGTATGGATCATGTTACTTGGCAATTGTCTTCCCCAAAATATATCATGCACAAGACTTATTGATCATTGAGGGCCAGACATCATCGAGGGGAAGGAGAGACTTAGGCGATGCAGAAATGGTTGGAGATGTCTTTGGAGCTATGTTCCCTCTTTTGGGAATAATCCTTAATGATGTTAAAATTAGACGACTGGCAACAGTTGTCGACAGGTTGTCTGCCAGCACTGCACAGTCCTTAATGCTGGTAGAAGGAGAGATGCAATCGATAAGGGCTATGGTTCTTCAAAATCGGCTTGCATTAGATGTCTTGTTAGCAAAAGAGGGCGGAGTCTGTAAGGCTTTGAAGGTTCAGGAATGTTGCACTTACATTCCAGACCTTTCAAAACCCCTTGAGAAAGTTGTTAAGAACATAACTAATATACACAAAGAGATCGAAGACTTGAGTAGAGAAAATGTCTGGGAAAAGGTGGGCCACGGAATGAGTACAGTTGGAGGGTGGTTTTCCACCTTAGGCAAAAGCTTTATTTGGTATATCCTAAAGCCTATCATCATAATATTGATCTGTGGGATAATATTGTGGGGATTGGTGAGGGTATTCAAATGGTACAGAGCAAGAAGGTCAGAAAGGGCCCAAAGAGAACAGTTGCAAAGATTGGCTGCCATACAAGATAATCAGTACAGGAGCCTGAGAGCTCTGGAAGCGCAGAGAATGCCAGCAATAACTGCAGTTTAAATGTTAGTGATGACCCCGAGAGGTCATCAAAGGGGGGAACTGAGAGAGCGCAAACTGATATAAATATATGAGTACATCACACTTACCTATAGAGAGCATAATTCATGAAGAGAAATGCCATGAGTGCTAATAGTATTTGAAATTATATTCTAAATGTATAGCTAATATAGAGATTTAAGTAGAAGTGGAATTAATACAGAAATGTGTGACATTATATGATTTTATTAGACGTGATTATTTTGAATCTATGTCGTGTAGCTGTTAACATATAAGATGGTCTGTGGTAAAACGCAGAACGTGGTAGGCCTCAGGGCCAGAGCTGGAGCTAAAAGGGAAGGTGTTTCTTTTCACGACACAGATTGTTTAACGTTTTTGGTCATTGCATTAATGGGCCATGATTTAGAGTAATGTTTTCTAAATAATAGAATAAGAGTTTTAACTTGCTTTAATTAAATGAAGAAATTGAATGCTATAATCATAATGTGAAATATTGTAGGCCTGAAATGTTTTAGCATTGATCTACACGTACATGTCTGGGCTGAGAAATGTTGCAAGCTTTTTTTTTTTTTTAGAAGTCTATGAGAGTTGGGTTCTTGGCGGCAGATATCTGTCTGCAACAGGAAAGGGGGGATCCAATTATAAGTGAATGAATAGAGGCCTGTTCAGTAGACGGCCCAGACATGGAGGAGGGTTCTGGAATGTTTAAGGGGTATCAGCGGGCCGGAGAAGAGACTGAGAAGCAAGGTCAACTCTAACGTCTGAGGCCCAATACAAAGCATCATGGAAAAAGCTTGAAGTTGCACCACGTGAGAGGCGTTTCGCAAGGGGCGTCTCAAATGTTGTTGACTATTTTGTATTAGGGACAGCACCCCTGGGTGGAGTTAGAGCAGAGACCTGAGGACCCTTTAGAGAGCGGATGGGTAGGCAGTGAGGGGTCATGACTGGAGAACTTTAGGTTTTCACCAAGAGACTTAGAGTGGGTGACTTCCCTTGGGGGTCATTCATTGCTGACACCTTTGTTAGGTTGGGATTTGGTTAAGTAGGGATACCATCTAGAACAGGGTAGGGACGCCTAACCTGTGTTTGTTTTCCTCCAACCTAAATGAAGGAGAGATATGCGTCTATGCTGATAGCTTTGCTATTTTTAGAACTTGTGTTAGTGATTTCTGTTGCTCGTCTGAGGGCTTTTCGAGAGCACATGTATGTAATTGGACCTGTGTATCTCGTGAATCTCATTCTGAGATGCTTGTATTTGCAGCTCATTATATCTTTACAATAAACTTTTGAAACCTAGAAGTTGTCCGTGATCTTTGAGAGTAGAGTCCTTTATTGGGTGAACTAACTTGCAGATAGGTGTACTGTTTCCTTCCAAGACAGGCAATAAAGGTTCAGTCGACCAGATCGAGGTTTGGATCAATAGATATAAGGTATCGATCAAAATCTCGCCCTTTCAACCCCATACTTCCCCTTTTGATGACTCCTGCTCTGTGTTTCCCAGCTGTGCTGCTTGCAGCACACGTGCTTACTTGTGGGGTTATTAGTGCACATATGGGGTTATTTACAAGCCCCTTGTGCCGCTGGTACGTCACTTTTTCCCATATTAACCCCTTCCCTGCACTCACCGGCCAACAGCCATCGCGAGCACTACCTCGGTAGTGCTGCGCATGTCCGTTGGCCAACGCGGCCCGTCCACTCTTTTAAACCGCCGCACCGCGGTGGAATTCGTGCCATGGTTAAAAGTGACACACCGGCGGTGTAATGGGCGTGTTAATAAACCCCATAGATTCTTCAGAAAAGAGGCAATGCTCACTTTTTAGTGCGGTGCAGATATTCATGTGAGAGAGGACCACCTACAAGCCAATCAGTATAATTCCATTTCAATAGGGCCAGTCCTGCACCATTTAGCTGGCCACATCCTCCTGCCATTGAAAAGACACAACCTAGGTATATTTTGGTCTAACTGACATTTGTAAACAGATCAGGTACACACACACGTGGCCAGGGCTGACTTTAGCTCTGGTGGCGCCCTGTGCAACAATCTTTTTTAGTTGCCTCCCACCCCATGACCTCCTCCTCCTCATATTCCCTACAACCACCCAGCAAAAGGGCCCCCCATCACTCCATAGCCCCTGGCATGCATTTCATTTGTTTTAAAGCGCTGGTAAAGGTTGGCTTTACTAATCCACTTAGCTATCCACTTTAAATACAGATATTTTCTTTGCAGCAGGCATATTAACCCTCTGTGCCACTTTAGGGCGAGTCCCAACTGCGCTAGACAAAACTCTGATCTCTCTCTCTATCAAGAGATCTAAAAAGAGTTGGCATTTTTATTGCTGCCTGCAATCTGGACACAAGGAATTCTGCAGCAGGTGCTTTTAAATCATAAGTTATTGCTAAACACAGTTCCCCCACCTGAGGTCAGCGCCGGATCCCCTTCAAGGTCAGCGCCACACTGCCCAAAAGCCGGCCCTGCACATGACTGTCCTCGAGCTTACAAATACCTGGGAATACAAGCTACCCCTCACTCATGAAGCCCAAAAAAGTGTTTATTGTAAAGTTGCAAGAATGCAGCAAAATCCATGGTTATGATTACCCATGTTTCATTAATAAAACTACCGACATAAGGAGGGTCCAAGGGAAATATTTAGAGACCATCCACAGTTACATTCCCTCAATAACAGTAGCGATGATACGGTCCTGAAGAAAGCAGCGGACACTTACTGAGGTCCACTCACTCCTGAAACATGTTGGCCATTTACATCAATATAGCAGATATTTGCTAAAACTGCTATTATCCCGCACTGGCTTTTAGATTTGGAAATAGGAGAGACACCTAATAAGCTCTGCCCCCGGGCCGGAATTTACGGCCTCAGTGCGGACGTAAAGTTAGTAATCGTAAATCCATTCTGTGAATACCAAAAGTAGCAAGTGCATTCTGTGAATACCAAAAGTAGTAAGTTTAGGATTTTGTCTTAAGTTAATTCCGTGAATCGGGCACTGAGTTACTTTCTCCAACCACTGTGTTGCTTTTGCTCCCACCATTATCCTGTTCCTTTTGCGTCCGATCCATTCATTCCCACTTTGCTTTTGTGTCCCTCCCATGATGCATTGACGTTCCCCCACTCTCCCTGATGTTGCCCACTGTCCCGATCGTCCTCTCCCATTTTGCTTCGCTGTACCCTTCACCCTCCACATGCTGCATTTGCTCTCTTAACCCACTTATTTTTTTTAAAAACGCTTTTGCATATTTTATTTTATTTTTTAGACACCGATCGAACTCGGATCGGTAACTAAACAGAAAAAAAGTGCCAGCATATTTTTGTGGGTCTGTGCATGCATGGTGCACGTGCTTATAAAAGGGTTGTGTGCCGCTGTGTCGACTTTTGTTTTTTGCTATTTTATTTTAACTTTACCCACCATGCATGGTAGGGCAGATGCTGTGCAGCGTGGCTAAAAAGCATTGGCAAAACCAACAGGTCACAAAACCTATACCTATTGGCTTTGCCAGTGCTTCTTTTCACATGTGGTTGTCATTGAATGACTGTTATATGCTGCTCCAGACGTTCTTCCATCTGCTGTATTTAACTTTAGTCTTCTTGATGCAGCTTGACTTTGAAGACCTTGGAAATAAACCAACATCATACGCAGACAACATCATAGTATCATAGTATCATACACAGACACATCACACACAGTCGTCCCCTGCCATTCCTGAACACCCAGGGAAAGGTAAAAGAGGCTTCTCATAACACTGTCTAGGCCCGCTGATGCTTGACAGGTCAGAGCTAGTATAGGTGGAAACTAAACTGTTTTCATCCTTCTGTTTTTGTGGGCTGACATGATGATTTAATCTTTCCTCAATGCCACGGGCGGTCCTGATGGAAGGTGCACATCTCCTCTTGACAGCTGATCACCCCCTGCGGCGGCACAGCTGCCTCCCGAGCTCACCGGTGCACACCTCTAGCAGGAGCGGCCATTGCGCCTGCGCGTCTGGAGAGATGCTCTCGGCTGCGCCGCTCCGCAGAGGGCGGGTGGAGAACGTGCAGGCTGCTCCGGCAGACACAAGCCAAGACCGACTTGCAAGTTGTTTAACCCCTTGCATGCTCATGACGGCCCCCGGCCGTCATGAGTTATGGTGGGCGTGTGCTCACGACGGCCGGGGGCCATCCTAATCCCGCCCACTATGTAAATGACGCACACAGCGTGAAAATTCGCTGAGCATGCAAGGGGTTAACAAGGAGCACCACACATTGCATTCCAGTAAAAATGATACAACTGAGTACACCCTCGCGAAAAGATGAAACAAAATAAAATATTTCACCAGCCCAGTCTTTCCCATCATTAAAAGGAGCAAACACCACCCAAGAGACCAAGCTGCAGCTTTCACCACCCTCTGCAAATCACCCCAAGGTAGCATCTCAGCCCACAAGTAAAAACACCAGGTAAAATACGCTCCCCGCCGGGGCACAGTGAAACACTAGGTCAAGGGCATCTCACTTTGTTTGGAACAGAAAACAAGCATTGAAAATGCAATAGGTCTCGCCTTTGATTAAGTTAAAGCCATTTGCTTTCCTAATGGTATTGTATAGCAACTAGAGCGACATTTCGGGGGGGGGGGAACTAAGAAAAAAATTCGGGGGGGGGGGGCTGAAACTTTAAGCAATAGGCTGAGTGGAAGGGGTAAAACAACAACAAAGCCACATTAACATGCACATGGTCTTTTAAAGACCTGTGAAGTGCTTGTTGCGGCTGTGTGCGTGCCCGGGAGCTGTCTGAGCCCGGGCTGCCACTCACGACGGGGGGGAGGGGGGCTGAAGCCCTTTGATTCAAATCAAGATTGTGGCCCTAACTACTCTTGGATGAATTAAAGAAATTTAAAGCCCTGAGGAGGCGAAACTATTTCGCGTAACACATGTTGGCTGTCTAAATCACTACATGTTGATGAAGAATTGTAAACCAACTTATGATGTTCTTTCCTACTAACTGAAGATGATTTACTTTTAAAGTCCACGAAAAGTCACACAAAGAATGTGCATGGATAATCAGATTCAGACTGTGTTTTCTCTTAGTGCATGACATATATATATATATATATATTACCTACTGGCGGTCGCCAGTAGGTATATATAGTTAGGATTTTTTCTCTATGGGTTTTTTGAAAATTCTATGTCTAATAACTTTGGCGTTTGTGGACGGAATTGGCTGAAATTTTCAGGAAAATTGCACATTTTGTTTCTGAGCAGCCCCTGAAAATTGGGGGGGGGGTTCGTCCAGGGGGGGTCGAGAAAAAAGGGGGGTCCCAAAACGTGTTTTTAACATTGAGTTTTCCATAGGGCGGTTGGCCTCACTTTTAGCCCGAACGGCTGAATGGATTTGCACGAAACTTGGCAAAATTGTAGGGACTGGTAGCCCGATGTGCCTTTTGTAGGTCTCAATATATGTGCTACAGTGGATTTTGAGAAATTAACGTTTAAAAAAAGATATATATCTGTAACAGCGGACCGGGCAGCGCTCCAGGACGCGTACTTTTCGCGCAACGGAGCTTTGTGAAGCGAAGCTGATTGGTTCTCCGGCGTCTGTCAACATTCCAAACAGTCCGTAGCGGCCGCCATCTTGTCTCTCGGTAGGATCGAGAGACAAGAAGAGGCCAAAGCGAAGGGGCAAATGACCATAAGGGGGAATAGTAGATCCTCGCTGACCCCCTAGGTTTGATGTGGAGGTTTTAAAAGGGCCCCGCGGGGCAAAAAAAATAAATAATAATAATAATCGAACGGCTGAATGGATTTGCACGAAACTTGGCAAAATTGTAGGGACTGGTAGCCCGATGTGCCTTTGCTAGGTCTCAATATATGTGCTTCAGTGGATTTTGAGAAATTAACGTTCAAAAAAAGATATATATCTGTAACAGCGCACCGCTTCGCGTACTTTTCGCGTTACGGAGCTTTGCGAAGCGAAGCTGATTGGCTCTCCGGTGTCTGTAAACATTCCAAACAGTACGTAGCGGCCGCCATCTTGTCTCTCGGTAGGATCGAGAGACAAGAGGAGGCCAAAGCGAAGGGGCAAATGACCATAAGGGGGCATAGTAGATCCTCGCTGACCCCCTAGGTTTGATGTGGAGGTTTTAAAAGGGCCCCGCGGGGCAAAAAAAAAAAATAATAATAATATCGAACGGCTGAATGGATTTGCACGAAATTTGGTAAAATATTAGGGACTGGTAGCCCGATGTGCCTTTGCTAGGTCTCAATATATGTGCTTCAGTGCATTTTGAGAAATTAACGTTCAAAAACAAGATATATATCTGTAACAGCGCTCCGCTTCGCGGAGATAAAATTATATCTGTATTACCTAGCTGTTGCTAACACCAGTTAGCGACGGCTAGTAGGAGATAGCGACCATCTTGGGCCCCACTTTGCATGTGAGTGATATTTATCACTAATGACATGCAAAGTGGGCATGCCAAGATGTTAGCGACTGGAAACAGTCGCTAACATCGCTATCTCCTATTATCAACTTTTGGAAATATTCGAGATAAGCGCGAATATCTCCAAAAAGTAACAGCTGCCCTGAGCAGTTCTTAGCCATGTTATCCAATGGGAGGTGGATAACATGGCTAAGAGCATTAGCTCGGTAATGCATGAATATCGCTGAGTTTTCAGCGATATTAATGCATTGCGGTCGTTTTTTATCGTATTTGCGATAAACCTTGATAATAGCAAGGTTTATCTGCGATAATTTCTGACGGTAAAAAAATCTTTGCAATGCATCGTTAGGGATAAATATCGCTTAACTTTGGTAATATGCCCCAACGTCTGTTAACGTTCGATTAGAAGGAAATCAGGAAGTGTTGAAAAACATTGTCTGCGCCATCTTGTCTTTTTTCAAATGCCACACTTTTGTCGTGCACGGCAGCCATTTTAGATGCCTTGACCAGACCCACTCTGTGCACGCTGTCGATCCTTAGCATGGCTCCCCACCCTCGCAAGCATCTCACCCAGGCAGTGGTCACCCCCGCTCTCTGTCTTATGCATGGGTAATAAACCTCCCCCCATCTGCGCTGCTCTTCCCTGGGAATCACACCCTGTGCCCGCCCGACACCTCCCTTTCGCCCTATTCACTACCGCACCCTCTGACACTTCTTTTCCTCTGTGTCCGATTGTCCAGGCCGGTCCTAGGCTATCAGCTAGCCCTGCAGATGTAGTTTATGGCCACAGCTGTAAAGAATCACCCCTCTTCAAAGGAGTTATAGTAGATCAAGGCCCACACTCGATGAGATCCGTCACAGCAGAAGCGTTGCTATTATCTGAAAACCATCCTGTATTGTGATTGGGGAGGGGACCGAGCGTGAAGCGGAAGATTCCAGGGATGACTCTTTGTACATGTAAGTTTTTACAATTATGTGTCACATTAAAAATATATAGCACTCCGACAAAGTAGTAAGATTATAAAACTTTAATAATTTATAAATATATACAAGAAAACAAAAATAGTAATAACATATAAACATTTTTAGGGAAAAACAACGAAGTAGCGGTCGGCTGTGCGAATAGTCCCAACGCAGCACAACGTCCAGATTTCCGGCGTGGGGCGTCGCGGGGGTTGGGTCATCAGTAGCAAACTGTTGTGCGAATAGTTCCAAGGCAGCAGAACGCGCCGAAATCTAGATGACACGAAAGTGATGTCTAGTAAGTTGCCACCCAGCAAATAACGGCGTGGGGCGTCGCGGGGGGTGGGTCATCAGTAGCAAACTGTTGTGCGAATAGTTCCAAGGCAGCAGAACGATGGCACCAAGGTGATGTCCAGTAAGTTGCCGCACTGGTTTTGGTATCCTACAATGCTGCTCCGAATAACGGCGTGGGGCGCCCCGGGGGAGGCGGCGTGAACGGGCCTCTCCAGGTGGAGTGTCATCTGTTGTAGTGGGGCGCCCCTTTACCGTTTCAGTTGCCATTCCGTCCGTTTTTGGTCCACTGTGTCAAAAGCCGCAATTCAGCTGAGTTGCGCCCACTCTTGCGGTGCAGCGATAGGCGGCTGTCACAGGACTCTCAAAATGGCGGCAGGCTCTTTCCTTTTTGGGCCTGGTCCACTGAAATGGCCCTGGGACACCTTGGAAATCGGACGCTTGTCTGCTAGGTCTTGGACCCCATTCTCGAAAGCGTCCCCTCCGCCTTGAGAATTCATCAAAAGTTTTGGGGGCCCCGACTCCTGCAGGCTTCTGGTGGGGAGCGGCTGCCATGATTGCTCGCGGAATGACCACGACGGAGCTACGAGATGGTGGTGCTCTCATGCTGACGCCAGTTTAGTCTGAAACATCCAGAAACAAGGTGGGGCTTTCATCGTTTGGGAAAAAAAAAAAGTTTTCATCCAATGAAAAGTGTTGTTTTTAGGTCATATGATCAAGCCTTCCATCATTAGGAAACCAAAAGTAAAATGAACCAATGAAAAGTTTTATAAACAAGTCACATGACCTGTTATGCGGCATCGGGTATAAAATGCGTAGAAAATACGTTGGCACGTGAGGCGGCGTCAGTAGCGGACCGATGTGCGAATAGGCCGAAGGCAATACAACGCGCCAAGATCCGGATGGCACCGAGGTGGTGTCCAGCAAGTTGCAGCACTGGTGTGGCCATCCTACAATGCTGAAAGTCGGCGTGGGGCGCCCCGTTGGCCTGTGAGTTTGTGTCAGTAGCGGACCGATGTGCGAATAGGCCGAAGGCAGCACAACGCGCCAAGATCCGGATGGCACCGAGGTGGTGTCTAGTAAGTTGCCGCACTGGTGTGGCCATCCAACAATGCTGAAAGTCGGCGTGGGGCGCCCCGTTGGCCTGTGAGATGGCGTCAGTAGCGGACCGATGTGCGAATAGGCCGAAGGCAGCACAACGCGCCAAGATCCGGATGGCACCGAGGTGGTGTCTAGTAAGTTGTCGCACTTCTGTGGCCATCCTACAATGTTGAAAGTCGGCGTGGGGCGCCCCGTTGGCCTGTGAGATGGCGTCAGTAGCGGACCGATGTGCGAATGGGGCCAAAGGCAGCGCAACAATATTTTCTGACTGACACCACAAGGCGCTGAGATGCCAAGATCCGGATGGCACCGAGGTGATGTCTAAGTTGCGGACTGATGTGCGAATGGGGCCAAAGGCAGCGTAATAATATTTTTTGTATGGAAGATACCACTAGGCGTTGAGATGCCAAGATTCGGATGGCACCGAGGTGATGTCTAGCAAGTTGCTGTACTGGTGTGGTCATCCTACAATGCTGAAACTCGGCGTGGGTCGCCCCATTAGCCTGTGAGATGGCGTCAGTAGCGGACCGATGTGCGAATAGGCCGAAGGCAGCACAACGCGCCAAGATCCGGATGTCACCGTGGTGGTTTCATAGTTGAGAGGCACTTCATCTGCAGTGGGGCGCCGAGATCCGGATGGCACCGAGGTGATGTCTAGCAAGTTGCTGTACTGGTGTGGTCATTCTACAATGCTGAAAGTCGGCGTGGGGCGCCCCATTAGCCTGTGAGATGGCGTCAGTAGCGGACTGATGTGCGAATGGGGCCAAAGGCAGCGCAACAATATTTTCTGAAGAGAAGACACCAAAAGGTGCTGAGATTCCAAGATCCGGATGGCACCGAGGTGGTGTCTAGCAAGCTATGCAGTTGAGTTGTGTGCGCACTTGCGGCGAATAGGTCGAAGGCAGCATAACAATGTTTTTTGAATAGAAGACACCACAAGGCGTTGAGATTCGGTTACCACCGAGGTGATGTCTAGCAAGTTGCCGCACTGGTGTGGCCATCCTACAATACTGCTCCGAATAACGGCGTGGGGTGCCCGAAGGGGGGGGGAGCCGGAGTGAATGGGCCTTCCTAGGTGGAGGCTCGTCTGCTGTAGTGGGGCGCCCCTTTACCGTTTCAGTTGCCATTCAGCTGAGTTTCGGCTGCTCTTGATGCTACAGCGACAGGCGGCTGCAAGAGGACTCTCAAGATGGCGGCCTGTTCTTTGGATTTGGGCCTGGTCCACTAAAATGGCCCTGGGACACCTTAGAACTCGGACGCTCGATTTTTTTTTCCTTTCCTGTACATGCAAAAAAAGGTAAATGCCCGGTACGTTACACGCTTCATCTGCCACGATGAACTCTCCAGAGGAACCGAAAAAAAATATAGTTGTGGTAACTATACCATGCATCGTCATATGGAGAGGTGGCACCAATTAATTATAGTGCTGCATAAAAGAGAGATTTGGAGGAGAACCCCTGACCTGCTAGTACATTCATCAAAGAAGTGGCACTGAGAGCTTCAGAGGCAAGGGAAACGGTCCCAAATATTTAGAAGAACTTTGGAAAGATTAAAATGACATGTTTAGATTGTGGCAAATTAATTTCATGTGGCCAGATGAGTGTTACTCTAATAAATACAGCATATGAACATCATCATAGTCGATGGTTGGTAGAGACATTTTGACTATATCCTGGACCTGCCCGTCCTCGCCCAAAATGGCGCCGGAATAAATGGGACTCGTAACTCCTTGTTGTGTACTGGTTGCAGAACCTTGAAATCACGAGATACGTATGCAGTTTTGAAGCACATGGCGGGCGGGGACGAGAATTGATTGACTATTTCGACATCCCTATTGATATTAAGTTCTGATGTGTTATTGATTACTGTACTGTTGAAAGTTCGAATTAACGTCACCCATGGTACTTGCCCGCAAATGTATATCTAGATAATTTTATTGTAACTGGCCCTGTCGTATTTTAATTATAAAATGTACGTCCACCGATTCCGTAACTGTTAGACACCTTAGTTCTTGCAACCTAATGGCCCGCCCGTTACGTTCCTCTACAGTGTAAATGTCTATTCATCATATACGATTACAGTTTGCTCTGTGGCAGGCCCACGTGGTTATAGGCTCGTATTTGTATAATGACATTTTCACAATAAAGGTTTTTAAAAGAAAACATGGTAGTAGTATATACATTGGTAAAGTTTTTAATAATAGTGACTGTTTTAGAATCATTAAAAGGCAAGTGAAATAAAGCAGACCAATTACATGAAGGGTAAAAGGTATAATACGAAGGAACGCAGTAAAGATAAATGGTCAAGGGCTGTTGTGTTTTCTATTCCTGCAACATAAAGTGATCGATAAGAATCTCATATTCAGGCGTATCGGCGACTAAGACAGCAGGTCGACCCTCTTTTGCTCAACGGCTCCGTCATGGGACGAAGAAACGCTCTTTTTCTCGAAAAAAGAATATATTTTACTTGCAGGACAGTTGTAAAATTTCCGGGAAAGTACATTAGCCTGGAACATTATAACATATATTTAAGAAAAAATAATGTTCGGAAGTAATGAAAAGCGTAATTTTTAGGTCATATGACCAAGCCTTTCATCATTACAATAAGAAAAGTAAAATGAACCAATGAAAAGTTTTATTAACAAGTCACATGACTTGTTATGCTTACGTTACGCGCTGCGCGCCCCGGATGACTTCCGGATGCGCTAACGCGGCGCGTCATATGACGCATTACGCGACAACGCAGGTACAGAATATAGTCAAAATGTCTCCACCAACCAGCGGTCGGAACACAACCCCTTTCAGCAGGCTAAATAGTTCTGTTAAATGGCAACAGAAGGGACAGGCAACAAGAACCATCAGTCAAAGAGGGGAGGGCTAGTTCTTCTCTACCGGGTTACATTGGGGCGCTACCGGAACTGATCGAATTGGTAGTCTACAGTGTTTCTGGATGTTTCAGACTGAAGCTGGGGTTAGCATGAGAGCAGCACCATTTCGTAGCTCCGTCGTGGTCATTCCGCAACCAATCATGGCAGCCGTTCTTTATCGTTATTTTGGGCGGGGTGGGTGGCGGAGCCGAGCTGTTTTGCAGCCATCATTGTGTGGAGTTCAGTTCATCTCACTAGTTTTGTATTTGTCATGAGGGGTTGTTCCTAATGTTTCTATTTTAGCGAGGTCAAAAAGAGATCCCATTAGTGGCCTACTGATTTTGCTCGATTCCTTTTCTTTTTTTTTACACGATTTTTCGTTATCTGCAAAGACTAAACAGAGTATTGCGACTCTGTGTTTGCTTGTAAATAGAGAATGAACCAAAGAGAAGTAATTCTAAAACAGTAAATACTTGGATAACAATCAATCAAATGGAGAGAGAAGCAGGCACGACGGATTACAACGGGGGCAAACGCCTGCGTTAACTACCTTTCACTATCTGCAAAGAGAGAGTACTCCTAATAGAAATGAGGGGGGGGGGCACCATTCAAAGCAGATCAGTGTGCATAAACACGAAAAATTTTTCACTTACCACGTACTTGACATTCGACAGCTTATGATATTTGCTATTAAAAAACCATTGAAATTCACTGAAAAAACCATAGGTTATAGACCATATATAGTTAGGAATTAGCATTTACAAAACCTTGAAAATTCACTGAAAAAACCATAGGTTATAGACCATATATAGTTAGGAATTAGCATTTAAAAAACCTTATTTTACTCACACAAAACCATTGAAATTCCATATATGGTTAGTTGCACTAACTATATATCGCGCACCCGCAATCCACTGCTGATCATGTCACATATTACATCATTCATGACATGGTCAGTGACATCACTGATGACATCACTGATGACATCTCAAATGACATCACTGATGACATCACTGATGACATCTCATTTGACATCATTCTTGTGCTAATACGATAAACCTCTTCAGACTCTAATATAACCTTAGATACACTCAGTGTATACAGACACTCACACACTGACACTCATCCATGGAGTTACTCACACACCCAGTCAGTCATGCAAAGAAACAATCTCACCTCCATTTCTTCAACTATACAGTTAAACACACCTTACTTATTGAAACATATACTAACACATATTTACTCTCTTATACAATCCCTGATACAAGTTCACAATGATCGATACAACCACTCACTCATTCAGTGGCTCTCATGCACAGTTATTTATATATGCCAACTCTCACATGTACTGTGTTTTACATATGTACTTACTATGACATGTAGCATTGAGATATCCATTCACTCATCAATACACTCATGCACACAGTCAACTGCCCATGTAGCTGTTTCCACATGCACTCTTGAACTCATACACCTAGTGAATAAACTGCTCACACATCTATGCATAGAGTCACACACCTTCCAGCCACCCCCACACAAACTCAATCTCCCATAGAAATACTTGGGCAACCAATTAATAACACATATAGCCTCTCGTATAGCTAATGATCAACACATGCAGCAGTTTACAGAACAACAGACATAATGATGCACAAATTAAGACAGTTTAGTCACTAACCCATGCATTCAGTGAGACACATTTAATCACTCACTCATACAGTCAGTCACGCACCTACTAAATCCTTCATCCAGACACTTATACATCCACTCATTCTTCAATATGTAAGACATATTTTAACTTTACAGAAACATACAGTCACTGGATGTTGTCATCAGTGATGTCATCAGTGATGTCATTTGAGATGTCATCAGTGATGTCATCAGTGATGTCACTGACCATGTCATGAATGATGTAATATGTGACATGATCAGCAGTGGATTGCGGGTGCGCGATATATAGTTAGTGCAACTAACTATATATGGAATTTCAATGGTTTTGTGTGAGTAAAATAAGGTTTTTTAAATGCTAATTCCTAACTATATATGGTCTATAACCTATGGTTTTTTCAGTGAATATATATATATATAAAATACACATGTAGACGCACACATTACATTACACCTGCTTACCTTGCATGGTAAAGGCATATGTGTGGTAGTGGATGCGTGGTAAAGGCATGCATGGTAGTCATCCATTCTTTCATAAAGCATTGACTCCTCCAAAGATTTTAGAGAAAAAGTGAGAAATCTTAATGACTCTGGCCTGGCAAGGTGTATGAACACATAATTCACAAGTGCCTCTCGCTTCCATGGTTCAATTGTTATATTTTGTCAAAAAATGACCAGGTCGCTCTTGGTTAAACAGACCCTTACAGGAAGCACCCAGCCCACTGAGCTATCTGATTAGGATTTCAGCGTGTGACATACAAAGCTACACATTTGTACCTACAGCTCATTCCTGAACACACTGAGTTACCTTAGTACTTGTCGTGTCCTGGCTCAAGGAAGACAGACATGATTAAATATTTTATAAGGATCTTTATTCTTAGAATCCTTCTCCGTCCATGTCCCTATTCTATCTGTCCCATTCCTGCCTACGCTCCTCCTCTTCCCCTGGTCCCCATCTAACTCCACCCATCCAACTACTAGACTGCTGACTACATAACATTTCCCCCTTTCTTAACAAGACAACAAAACAGTAAACTGGTTCAGATTTCTTCAATGAGTCTTTTTGGTCGCTGAATATCTCGGCGGGGCCGCATAGACATGGTTCCAATTTCAGTCATAGCGTCCACCGGAGGGTCTCTTGTCTGACTCCCGCTCTCTTGGTCAGATGGGTCATGTCCTTCAGGGGTGGACACTCCAGTCATTTTTGTCAAGGCTTCTCTCATGTCCGGAGGGCATTTCTTAAAGTGTGATACATTCCTAGTGATCCGCCGTTGATCAGACTCCGCTGTTATCATGGTGCCCTTCTGCTGGGTGACCAGCAAAGGTTCAGCTCGAAAGCGACAGTCAGTCTTTCTTTGTTGGTCTTGTTTGACAATGACGCAATCTCCTTCACGCAAAGACGGTGATCTCGCTCTCCTCTTTGCGTCTGCGTATGATTTCATCTTGTCCTTGTCGCAGCTGTCAGTCGCCATCACCTCTTGATGACTGCGGAGGGGCGACACCGCTCGCAGGGCTCCATCCCAAGTCGGAATGCGATTCTTTATGGGACGCCCTAGCATCAGTGTTGCAGGACACTTCCCAGTGGTCGCGTAAGGGGTTGTTCTGTATGCTCTAAGGACCTCATTTAGGGCTGCTTGCAGATCCTTTTTTATAGCAGTGGCTTGTTGAAACGTCTTTTTAAGTGTGGCCATAAATCTTTCAATGGTGCCATTTGCCTGCGGCCATAAGGGTGTAACTCTCCTATGTTTAAAGTCCAAGTGCTTTGCAAAGGCACTGAACTCGTGTCCATTGAAAGGAGGTCCGTTGTCTGTTTTCAACTCTTTGGGAACACCCCATGCTGCAAACACTTCATCCAACACTTTGAGAGTGCTGGAGGCACTTGTGGATGACACGAATTGCGCAATGGGGAATCGTGAGTACTCATCAATGATGGCCACAACATATTTTCCAGATTGTAGCGGTCCGTAGAAATCCATGGCGAGCTCTTGCCACACTCCGCTGGGTAGGGTGGTCATTCGCAATGGAGCAGGAGGACCCCCCCGGTTGACCAGCTGGCACTGATGGCAGTCTTCCAGGGTTGACTCCACCATCTGATCGAGAAGAGGAAACCACACCCGTTCCCGGAGAGCTCGTTTTGTTGACACTACTCCTCTGTGGCCTTCATGAGCAAGATTGATGACACCTTGCCGTAGTTGTCTGGGAACAACAATCCGCTGACCTCGCAGTATCAACCCATCAGTGGTGGCAGACAGTTCGTCACAGACGTGTCGGAATGCTTGCATTTCCTGCTTGACAGTCGGATCACTGGCGTCTTCCTCACATTCGTGTCTCCACCGGTTAGTCTGAATCCGACGTAGCACCTTCTGTAAGATGACGTCTTGCGCAGTGGCATCTCGGATGGCTTCCATGGGAATGGCAGGTGGCAGTGCTTGATCAGCCACGTAGTGGATGTACTCCTCTGCAATGGAGGGCTTGCATTCAGACGATGCGTGCGGGTGTCGTGACATGTAGTCTGCCGGGTTCTCAGACTTCCCGGGTTTGTGGACGATTGTGAAAGTATATTCTTGTAGTCTCAGACCCCATCTTTCAATCCTCGGTGGCATCTTGGATCTCGGGTTGCCGTAAATAGTGACCAGCGCCTGGTGATCGGTGATCAGGGTAAAGTGCTTGCCATAAATAAAGACATGAAAATGTTCACACGCCCATACCACCGCAAGACTCTCCTTTTCAGGTTGCGAATATGCTTTTTCGGGATCAGAAAGACTGCGACTGGCATAGGCAACGATGCGTCTCTGATCAGAGTCATTGTCGTATTGCGCCAGAATCGCCCCCAACCCCACAGGGCTGGCATACACTGTAATCTCTGTTTTCCGGCGAGGACTAAAGTATGACAGGTTATCGGCAGACTCTACCGCCAGCTTGATCTCCCTGAACGCCTGTTCACACCGGGAGGACCAAGTAAACGGTTGACCTTGTTTTGTGAGAGCTCCAAGTGGGTGGCTGATGGTCGCATAGTCCTTGATGTAGCGAGCACAGTAACTGGCCATGCGCAGAAATGACCTCAATTCGCTAACGTCTTGTGGGCTCTTGGTTTCATTCAGAGTAGTTACCTTTTCCGGATTGGGTTTCATCCCAGCACCCGAGAAAATGTGACCGAAAAATTTCAAAGTGGACTGGTGGAACTCACACTTGTCTTTGTTCAATGTCAAATTAGCTTCCAGCAGGGCATGGCAAACACGATCAAGAGCCTTGTCATGCTCACGAACGTCCGATCCGTACACAGGGATATCGTCACTGTAATTTAAAGTGTTAGGGATGTGATGAATGACTTGTCAAATTGCCTCCTGAAAGATTTCTGCAGCCGAGGAGACACCAAAACTCAATCGCTTGTATCTGAATAGTCCAAGGTGGGTTGCAAATGTCGTGATGTAGCGAGACTTGACATTCAGCTCCAACTGGTGGTAGCCTTTGTTTAAATCCAGCTTTGAGAACACCCTCGCTCCATTTAATGCAGAAATCATGTCGCTGAGATGTGGCCCAGGGTGGCGCTCCCTTTCTATGGCCGTGTTGGGTAGTCGCATGTCAACACACAGCCTCACTTTGCCAGGGGTACCCTTCTTTGGTACAATAACTACCGGCGACACCCATGGAGTCGGACCATCAGTCCTTCCGATGATGTCTGCTGATAGAAGTTCTTGAAGTTCATCCTCCACAGCTTGTTGGAGATGAAATGGTACGCGTCGAGGGTGTTGTGCTACAGGTCTGATCTGTTTATTAATGTGAAGACGGATTTGGCAACCTTTCATTTTCCCTAATCCCTGAAATAGTCTGGGAAACTTACTGATGATGTCCGGGTCATCACTGACCTTAAAGAGAATCTCGACAAGCCGGAGGCGCTCCGCAGTCGGTAGACTGAGTAGGCAGTCTACTTCCAGACCTTTGATGACATGTATGAACGCTGGTATGGTCGCATTTTTATGCCTGAGTGTTGTTGGAAATTTTCCAAAGCAAGGGAGTGGCTTCTTGGCCATCCAGGTGAAAACTCGGACGTGTGCGGGAGTCAATAGTGGCTGAGGTTTCATTCTCTCATATTCCGTGACCGGAATGTAGTTTAGCAAAGCTCCGCTGTCCAGCACAAATTTGGTATCGTGGTTCCCCACACTTATGTCCAGACGTGGATATTTCTTGAGCTGGTCGGGATCTGCAATCATGTTTACATATTCCACTGTGTATTCAGAATCTCTGGATGATGATCTAGAGTCTCGGGATGGTGACCTCCGCTCCCATCGAGATTTTCGTGACTCCTGGCTGGAGTGTGACGAGCCTGAAGACACCGTAGACTTGTCCTGGACTGCTATTATGTGATGTTTTCTGGTATCAGAGCGAGATTACCTCATCATTCCGCTCCGCCTCTCCTTTTGATAGTCCCCACACATCACTTCAAAATGGTTCGTCCGCCCGCATTTTCTACATCGCTGGCCCATGGCAGGGCAGGCATCGACGTGTGGATAGTCATATCCGCACCTATAGCATCTTTTTGTCCTCTCCGGCCTCCTTTCCCTTCGACCAGGGTCTCGCCTCTTATGCTCAGTGTGTCGTTGATGGGATGATGGCCTAGGTCTCCATTGTTTTTCCCTTGAGTTTCGACGACTGCTGCTGCTGGCTTGTACTCGACACGCTTGCTCACGGCTTACATTGCGTCCAGTTTCAATGGTTGTAGCGTGTTCTTCCGCCTGGTCGTAGACGCGAGTCATTTCTTCAATGTCATCTAGTTCATGAGGTTTCCTCAGCAGCCGTCTCCGGAGGGTTTCCGAGTGGCATCCATCTATGATTTGTGATTTTATGGCAGCATCTGTCGAAAAAGTGTCAAATTCACAGTGTCTCGATAATCACCGCAGCCTGGTGATGAATGTACTCATAGCTTCATCTTTTCCTTGACGCGCTTGATGAAATGCATGTCTTTTATAGTCCACATTCCTTTTGTGGAGGAATTTTTTGTTCAAGGCCTCACGCACCTTGTCATAGGTTCCTACATCTGCAGGAGGAAAGTCTTTGATTATCTTACTGATCTCTCGGCCCGCTAGATTGCGGAGGGCAATCAATTTTTCTTCATCAATGGTTACCTTGGACCCCTTAATGTAATCTTCAAAGTCCTCAAGCCACTCTTGCCATCTGGGGCCCATGCTCCCTCCCGTGGTCAGTGTTAAGGGTTCCGGGGGCCGCAGATGCGACACCCCCGTGATGATCGGTTTGACTTCATTTCGCTGTGGGGATGTGTTTGGGGTCACCATTGTGGTAGCTCGTCCTTTTCGCTTTTTCTTTGACTCTGGTTAACTTATTGTTTCTTCTTCACAGGTGTTCGGGTTGATTGATTGCGCCTTGTTCGTCGTAGCTTATGCTTGTTTGTTATTTCTGTCTTGCATTAACTCGTGCTTGTTTGTACCATTACATTTGCTTGTGCTTGTTTACCATCAGTGTCTTGCATTAACTCGTGCTTGTTTTTGTTTTCAGCAGTCTCCGTGTGTCACTGCTTGTTTGCCAACTGACACGCCTGACTTTAAAATGGCCGCTCTCAGACTGCACAGGGGTGTCCCTTTCAGCAGCCTGACTTCAAGATGGCCGCCCCTTGAAACTCTCAGTCACCACGAGGATCGAAGCTGCATCCACTCTTCAGGCTCTCGGGGTACATGCAGCACTCACCGGCAGCTTTCCTGGCAGGCAGCAGGTCTTAAGTACAAAGTTAGGAACCGAACATGGACGATGTTTAACGGGGTCCAAAGTATGCGTCCAAACAACTTGAAAACAAATTAATACTTAGTTCCCCAGAGTAGACAGAAGGAAGGTGGTGTAAAGGGATGGAGGAGGGACAGAGGCAGGGAACAAGGTGTTTATTTGCCGTCCTCATATTGGGCAGGGGGTCCCCACTAATACTTGGCCTTTCCTTGCTACCCTACTCGAGATGGACATACCCTATTGGGTGCCTGTATTTGTTTCCCCTTTACAGGTGTTTCACCATACGAACTGCCCCACGGGAACAGTCTGCGGGGTCCAATCGTTTGTAATTTAGACCACTCCTAAATTATCATGACGTGTAATTGATAATTGGCACCGCCGGGATAATGCAGGCAACCCAAAAGATATAAAATTAACAACAAAACAGATTCTTTTAAAACAATTCTTTTTACAAGAGGTACAGTATAGCATAGAACGGTGACTGGATAAAGCTTACCCTAAGAACAACCTTAGTGGACCCCGCAGACTGTTCCCGTGGGGCAGTTCGTATGGTGAAACACCTGTAAAGGGGAAACAAATACAGGCACCCAATAGGGTATGTCCATCTCGAGTAGGGTAGCAAGGAAAGGCCAAGTATTAGTGGGGACCCCCTGCCCAATATGAGGACGGCAAATAAACACCTTGTTCCCTGCCTCTGTTCTGTCCCTCCTCCATCCCTTTACACCACCTTCCTTCTGTCTACTCTGGGGAACTAAGTATTAATTTGTTTTCAGGCAGCAGGTCTCCCTTGGTCTCCTTCGTGCCTTTCGTCTTCATGCACCTGCAGGTGAGCTCGGGATCAGCTTCCCAAACCCCACGCATCGGGGGTGAGCTCCGACGCTCAGTACTCTTGTCACGCGGTATTAGACTTCCCCACACGTCCCCACGGCTCTCCACACCGCTCCAGACAGTTGTGGCCTCCAGGACTCTCCAGGAAGTCTGGGGTGGGCTCCCGACTTCTTCGTTGGTCCCACACGACCCCCGAACTCGCACTCACTTTTGGGCGCGAAACGGCGCCGGGTTCAAAATTTTCTTTGGCGCTCGACCGCGCTCCCTTCACATGGCTCCACGCGATCGCTGCATCGCGGAGCGGGGACATTCGCTGCTGGCCTCTTCTTTGGGCGGCAACTTCTTTGGGGCACACTCACGTCACGACTGCGACGGTTCCTCACCAGTGTCCCCGGGACAGGACGCTGTTTCCAGGGTTACCGAGAGAGCAAGCTACTCATCCCACCCTCGTCGCCAGTTGTCGTGTCCTGGCTCAAGGAAGACAGACAGGATTATATATTTTATAAGGATCTTTATTCTTTGCATCCTTCTCCATCCATGTCCCTATTCTATCTGCCCCTTTCCTGCCTACGCTCCTCCTCTTCCCCTGGTCCCCATCTAACTCCACCCACCCAACTACTAGACTGCTGACTACATAACAGTACTGTTGGAATCTGTAGTCCAGAGAATGAACCCAGATCTCTGGGGAAGGCACCTAAAGTTTTCATTGACTACACTGCATTTCTCTGTAAAGTTCATGTTGGATCCGAATTTTCCTGTGCACATGTTTTCACTGTCCAATATTTCCAAATCATATTTTTGTAAGTGCTGTTTTATAATTAAATAGAGAATTCGTGTTTCGTGGGATGCCCGCTGGAGGTCCTAACTTTTTACCTCAAAGCACTTTGCATGTTGGGAGATGTAGTTTCACTTTTATCTAAGTATGTGCTACAGAGCCAGGATTGGCAGAAAGTGTCATTCTCTTACATTTTATCAAATCTAGACATGATAAAAGTAACTCACTCTGGGCACTACGAGACACAAGAGGACCATTTGGGGTCAAATGTCTAATATAAAGTGTTGGTATACTGAAAATAATTAAGGTTCAAGTTCGTCAAGCTATGTGGGCAGCAACAGGAGCAGTGAGCTGCATTCTCTAAAAATAAATTATGTTCTCATTAGGGGTATCTGTAGGTATACAATGAAAAACATTGGCATGTTGTTGTTCCTAATGGGATTGGAAGGATTGGCCTAGCTGCCAAATGGGCTGGTGTGTTATGTGACACCTTTAGTTAGCCCTGTCTCTTAATCTAACATCACTTTTCTTGCTGGAATTGCCAAGCCCATATTTAAAGGGCAAAACACCAACTATATAGGGGAGGATGTTTAGATAGAACATCGGAACAAATATCGCGAGACAAACTATTGTGTCAAGAATATTGAGGACAAAAGTATTGTGAAACTAAATTTCTATAGGTAAGCAAACTTTTACTATATATAACTCCACATATTTGTACCTTGTACCTTGACCACATATAGCTTCAAAGTATGTAGATGTGGAGTTAAGAACTGTAAATCGATACACAGTTATTGGCACTTACTTTCTCGATATTTTGGTCCTCAATATTTTTGACACAGTATTTTGTCCACATGAAATTTTTGTTTCCGATAGTCTGTCGGTGATCCACAGAAGACAATTCACAATGCTGCTAGCTAAAATGCAAGGCCTAGCTAATGGGGGCCACACATAGCAAATGTCCATTTGGCACCTTTCCAATGGGAAAATACCTTGTACTGCCACAGTACAACTCTGAATAATAAAACCACAAAAATCGAGCATTTCTGTCTTTGTCCCTTCCATGATGCTTTCTCTTCACACCTGTCTTTTACTACTGAGAGAGGGCTTTACAGTTTAGAGTCTTCACACTTCCCAGGGATTAATAGTACTCTCCTTGCAGTGTTCATGGCTACTCCCTTGAGCTCTCACTGGGCTGAAACCACTGGCAAGGCCTTATCGGTAAGTTCTGCCAATTTGCAATCAGCTGCTGCTGCAAATTAGTACATGTTTTTACTGGTGCTTCCTAGTGTCCAAGTCAGGTCCAGAGGTTCTCAGAGCCGACATCTGGAACATGTTGCAATATACAGCTCCAACATTCGTTTTTGAATCGGTCCTCTGAATTACAACAGTAAAGGAGCATTGAACACTTCAGAAAGGGAGAACAGTTAATATTACCCAGCCCAACGCTCACATGGTGGAACCCGGTAGGTGGTCTTATGGGCGGCCGCATATGCTCAGAGATGGTAATCAAATGTAATACTTTTCCTGGCCAATAGATGTCCCTCCTGTAATACAACCTTTGCTCCACCAACCCTAGGTAAGGGCCTATTCACAAATCCATTTTGGGAAATGTAAAAATGTACTCCAGTATTAGTCTTTCATTTGGTATTGCATGCCTTGTTGAATTAGCCCTGAAACATCTACAATTTGGATAAAATAGAATATTCAGGGAATATTCATACACAATTGGTACAAATGCAAAGGACTGACCCTTTTTGCACTTTTACTAAAAGGGAGTTGGATGTGTTGGGGCCAATTCACAGGCGATTGTAAGAACAGAGGTTCTAGAACACTTTTCAGCGTGGGGTTGCTGGCATCAGTGTTACAACACAGAAGTCATTGAGACTGAAAAATCCAAGCATCACACAAAGAACAACTGTAGCAAATGAGCCATGCCTATGCACCAGGAGAGCAGCAAGTGTGTGTTGTAGCCAGTGGTGTTTTTGTAACACAATAAAACACTGTCATAAATATATCACTAAAGCATGGTGTGGTAGTGCACTGTCATTAACAGACAGCACATTTTCCATTGAAAAGACCACGAAATCTGCGCAGACATGCAGTTCTAATGATAAAACTGTAAATCTTTAAATTGTAAATTTCAGAGAAAAATTTACATTTGCACATCACTAAGTAAAGTGTCTTGATTTGTTTTGATCCTATTACAACTTTTGTTTTCGCCGCACTTCAGAATTACAAAAAAGTGCTTTAATTTAGGTTTTCATAAGAGCCGATATATTTTTAAATATGTGTACTGTCCATTTACAAGTGTATACATTTTATTGTGTTGGCAAAAAATTGATATCCTACAGACTTTTCTTTCACAAGAACTGTAGCCCTGCAAGATTGTCACATAGTTCACTTTACAAAATGTTCTTAAGTTGTAGTCAGACAATGAAAAGTAAAACCCAGTCTCCATGTTAAAAGAATCAGCAGCAAGTTTTGAAAACATAGCCTCATGTTTTACCTCTGTCTTTGCATGCACATTAAATGAGACAAAACAAGGACACATTTTAACCCTTTCTGCGCCGATGACGAGCTCAGCTCGTCATGAGGTTTACCTGTCGTGCGCTCATGACGAGCTGAGCTCGTCATGAACCGCGGGGTTTTAAAAACTTCAGCGCGCAGCGGGAAAACCCGCCGCGCGCATGTGGTTAAAGACATCTTTATTGCTCATTCACCTTCGGAACTCCAGCATAGTTATTTCTGGGAGTGCTGCAGCACCCCCAACGCTCCACCCCCCAGATTCCAGCACCTATGTGTAAGAGTATGCAAAAGAGTACCCGAGAGCATATCTTTACTTACTCCAGAATGCCTTTGCAACCACGCCCCATAAAATGTACATTTGTAAGCTCTGCCTTCTGCCACAGGCAGGTGGGCCACTGGTGGGCTTATGTGCTGATCCCAGCCCAATTGTAGTGCCTGAATATCCTCGCGGGTGACAAGTAGCGCTCTACAAATCTACTGATTGATTGATTGTAGCAGAGCACAGTCCAGACTAGGCGAGAACGCCCCGGAGCCTGCTCCCAGCTTTAATTAATTCATGACAAGAAACAGTTTAGAATGACTTTACAATTCTCATTTAAATGCATTGATTACATTATAGTTATCGAATTGCTTTTACATTTGTAGCCATTAAGTAAAAGGACACGGTATGGACAAGAAGCACCGTGTGGCTGCGCGAGGCAGCGAAGCTCGTTGGCCGGCTCTGAGAATCACCGCCTGCCTCAAAGATGGCGCTTGTAGAGCTGGACTTGGCAGCGCCATGTTGTCTTCTTTGGGCGCTTCATTATGTGACATCAACAAATGGAAAACAAAGAAGTTTCAGTCTATATATTCAAGGGAAGTGCCCAATGCTACCCTGGTTGCTGCAGGAAGGAAACCCCCATCAATAAACTTCCTGAACACATTGCAGACACAGCAGCTTGGGGATGAAATGCGGCATAACGTCTATAGCTGCTGATCATGGAACTGAGGAACCAGGGCCAGGCATATGAATCGAATTTTTTAGTTGCAAATTCTCCGAATTAGAGTTTGTGATTGCAAAATAGATTTTTAATATGTAGAAATCCTGTTTTAAAAGACTATAACATTTTACCTACTCCTAAACTGGGATAATTACTGGTTAAAACATTTGTTAGTTGGAAGTGACATGCATCAATAGTTTGCAACAGTAATGGGGGTCCCAACCTATTGAAAACTTACTTACTCCCAAATTGGAGCGGAGCCATATTTGCAATGGCGATTTGGTCCCCATTAGACCTCTTCCCTTTTGAAAAATGTTGTGGAAGTTTCAAGGGGAGCAGGCAATGGTCCAGGCATTTCCACTGCTAATTCTCAGTGAAACTTTAAAAAAAGAACACTTTAAAAAAGAAATATGCCGCCCCATTCCCTTTAAAGAAACAGAGCTACATTAAACTAAAAATTATTACTTTATTGAAACACAGTCACAGACATGGCAATGTGATGACCCTTGCAGGCAACTATCACTGTGACTGTGTCCAATCAGAGTGAGTGACAATGTGTGACCTACCACATGAATAGTAATAGGTAGGTCAGACTGCGACATACTTATACAGAATTTTAAGAATTCTGTTTATAAGTACATAGATCAATTTGTAAAATGTAGTACTATCCAAAAAAAGTCTGGCAACAAATTGTGACTGCTACATGCGACCAGTATTATAGATCATCTGGTCCAGTCTTCAAATCCCGGCTTTATCTCAACATCCTGTGATCTGGGCAAATCCCTATGGCGAAAAAAAATGAATGTACCCTGAATCACTTTTAAAATGATCTCCTGCTATTGGGCTAGGTTTGCTCTAGATTAGGATCTCTCCAGCTACCTGTAAGTAGCCCTCCTGTGTGCAGCCCACCCTGCTAAATTTGAAGCTTTTACTTGACTGAATTAATATATGTATACCAAAATTGTAAAGTTTGTCTTTAAGATGAAAAAATACACTCACTGGGACACAACACTCACACAGCAAATGCCCCTCTGACACGGTACCTGGTTGCATGAGTTGGTGGCGTTGCGAGTCTTTGGGAGGTGGGACTTTTTTGTTTCTCAGCTGGGTGATGTGTGGCCAGGAACACAAATGCAATCCTTTCAGGAACTCCAGGACACCTACACCCTTCCCAACACACAATTCTACAAATAGCTTCTGTTGTGACATGCCCTTCAACCCAAAGTCTGACCCTTTCCCTGACTTAAGCCCGCTTGAAGCCAAGCTCCTCATGGGTGCACTGGGCAAGGGTGCGGTCTCCAAAATGTACTGAAACTGATCATTAATGGCTTAGGTACTTTGGACCACATCAGAACATGTAGAAGAACTGGCTCAAAGAAGACGACTGGCGAGACTAACTGATGCACCTAGGATTATTTCGATCTCTTCCAGGCTGTGCTTGATTCAATCACACTCCTTATATTGTGCTTACCTTTCCCTGGCTAAGTTGTACTAAGTGGGTCTCCTCCCTGAAGCCACTTGCCTCCGGTGTAGCAATGCTCCCACCGATTTCTATCACATGGCGTGGTTATGCCCTAATATTTAAGAGTTTTGGTCTGTGTGTTAGGAGAGCTGACCAAAGTGCTGGGGTGAGAGTTAATCTTTACCCCTTGGTACTCTTGTTCGGAGTCCTTGAAGGCTCTGGGGCAAGTAGTTCTGATCGAGCATTCTTGGGTACGGTCCTTATGGTCGCCAACACTCTCGCAGTGGCGAGAGGGGGTCGACTGATGTGCACAACAGGAGAGGCCAGTCTATAAACATGGTCGCGTGTAGGGGGAAATGGCTTGGTCAATTCACTTAGGGTCACACCTAGGGATAAATGTGCTACTAATGTTGTGTGCTAAAAAATCATGTAATTTGAGGGCCGGTATTGTGGTTAAATGCTGTATCATCTTTCCAATAAGCTAACTATGTGTCTTTTTTATATATTCAGTGCAAAATTCAATAAAGTCCGTTTATCAAAAAAAAACCATGAAAATATGTGCATTTTCAGAATGTGTAAGCTGATGTTTGAAGAAAAATAGTTGTTTTTCCAAAATATATTTAAAGCTGATATTTGAGGATAACTGGTGTGGCATTGGGATAACATTATTAATACTATTATCTTGGTTCCAGGGACATGGCAGCTACGGCTATTGTGCATTACTTGTACAGATGCTTTCCGCATTGACAAAGTCTTTTTACGTTACTGCAGCCAACCCTGCAACATGCATCTGGTAATCTTGCATATGGTGTTCACTAATGTAATCTTCTCAAAACAGAGAGGGGCTCTTTGAAACCAAAAGAGGTGGAGCACCAAAATAGATTCAAGTCAAAAACCAAATTCCCTTTTTGGTCAGTCTGTCAAATCATTCACAGTCCCACAGTCCATCCATACCGCATCATCAGAGCATAAATGCACACAATATCAAATGCTAATAAGCAATATTTATTAAATTTTAAAAAACAATTTATGACTATAGATCAAAATATGTTATATATAAAAAACACAAGACGGTCTATATACAATCGGTTCTTAAATGTACAGAAGACGACATAGAGATGTATATCTTCTCCCGCTCTTATGTCTGAAAAACGATGACATTTTATATGTGCTGTTATATGTTTCTTTTTTGACACAGTATATAGATCTCTATGTCCTCTTCTGTACATTTAAGAGGCAATTGTATATAGAGTATGTAATGACTATCTTGTTTTTTTTATATATATATATAACATATTTTAATCTATTGTCATAAACTTTTTTTAAAAATGTAATAAATATTGCTTTTTAGCATTTGAGATTGTGTGCATTTATTGTCTGATGATGCAGTATGGATGGACTGTGGGACTGTGAATGATTTGACAGACTGACCAAAGAGGGAATTTGTTTTTTAACTTCACTCTAACGTAATCTTGCCTTATGTAGTCACAATTACAAACATTTATATTATTAGTAGCTCGGGGAAAGGTTAGATCCATGCTAGATCAAATTGCAAAAATTAAAAATATGTATGACTGTAGCAGGGAATTAGGCACCGCAACATGAACCTACGTGCAACTGTTTCTGAACATAATTTACCTGCCCTAAAAGACTCGCTACCTGTTGAAGTAGATGCATGAGTTGCAGGTGTAGACATGTTTCTTTTTTAAAAAGAGACCCATATTTAAAATCTGAAAAAGCTCAGGTTTTTCTCCCAAAAATAAAAAGATTGCCATCATTCATAAATATACATACAACTTTAGGAAAGTTTCGAACAGTTTGTCAAAAGTTAGAATTAACTTAACATTTTCCCCATCAAATATCCCACCTATGGGAAGTACATTTTTCAGGTAAAATTTGGTGTCCAAGAGTGTGGGTGATCTTCTACAATCGTTTTCAGTAGAAACTTTCTCTACCTGTGGCTTTAATGTATGCTTTTCATAGTAAAGAAGTCGGGCCTACAGCTTTTCTCAAAACATTTAGGGCCATATGTATCAACACATTTCCCCATAGACACAGAATGGGCAAAACCCTTTGATACATCTGGCCTTTAATATTAAACAGATTGCACCTAAGGCGTTTTAAATATGACATCATTGGCTTGTCATAAAGTGCAGTACAAGTATTTTTTTTTCAGTGTAAGCACACAACATCGGTCCAATCTAATGCTGTAGTTCAGGGAAGCAACATGTAGGTGATGCCAATGACCTGCTCAGTAGCGCTTCTTAAAACTCTTTTTCTTTTTAATGAGGAATGGCAATATCTTGCTAAGAAGCCAAATTTAACATGTTTTGTGAGACCCCTAAAAAAGTGAAACTGAAAATGCTTTCTTTTTAAACAATATTTAAAATGAAAAGTATTCTTCTTCTTATTAATGCCTCATAACTAAACTAGGCCTGAGCACAATTGCAATTGTGCCAGGAAAATCCAAAAATCTCCAAAGTTCATATGTTGTGAAATGCATGATATTTTTTTTAATTTGGACTTACACAAATATTAATTTGTGTGGAAAATGACATGTGGAGAGACATTTCCTGCTCGAAACAGTCTCCTGCCTGTGTCTTTCTTCACTTTCAATTTTTAAAGAGAAGTATGTTCTCAAGTAAAACAAACACATTAAAAAAAGCAGCATGGGATACTGGTAAATCACATTACTGGCTCAGAGCATAATCTTGCTAAATGACCATGAAATTGCAAGAAAGGATACACTTCTCTACATATTTATGCTACTTCACACACCCTGGACATCCCCTTCCCAACCAAGGGTCCCAGCCTGTCGGTCAGCAGACAACCAGTGCCCTTTGGTCATACATGTGCATTGAAATATATGGATATTGCACACAAATTAACATTACTCATTTGTATTTGCAAACCTTGTTTGCAGTGTGTGTCCTTGCCCACTTGAACATGAAATTTAAGTATGCAAATTGACCGTTTTTCTAGTTTAAACCTTTTTCTACTCCATTTTTACACCTCCACCCATTAACAGTTTCGGTGTGTGCAAATTATACACATGCGGTATGAAATTACATTTATGCAGTGTATATTACTCATTTGCAGCAAAAAAATACACATAAAGTATAAATTAAGCTGCATATCTCATGATGTTGTGTTTCTGTGAGTTGTGGGCCGTTTGTACAATTCCAGGCTGCACATTTCATTGATCCAAGCCAGTGCCCAGAAAATAATATATTTTCCTAACTCCCTCTTGGCAGCGTTATCTCTATCTATTTTACCTATCTCTAAGTATATGCATCCTTAGAGTTTGCTCTTCTTTGCTTGAAAATCTGAAAACTAGACTTAATGCCCAGGTTACAGCAGCAGGTGATTCATCCACTGAACCTTTTTCCTGGCTAGGTTTGTTCTTCATAGAAATGAGTCCTATAGAAAACAATGAAGGGCACATCATCCCCCACATGGTAAGGACCATTAGGAAGTTTATGGGGCAGATTAGAACTGTGATTGCTTCTTCTTCCTTTAGTAGGTCAACTTTGGGAAAGACATTGTCATCTTTGCCAATCTCCGGGGTGGCATCAGACCTTTAAACTAACTGGGGTGTGTGATGAGAAGCATTGAGTGTCCTTCCAATGACCCACTCGGTGCAAATGAGCTGGAACATCACTTTCAATCCAAGGTCTTTAGAGACGGCTTCTCCTTCGTGTCAGCCCTCATCCAAATATCCCTCCGGGCTGCCTCAGAGATGGAGCACCAGCTTGGGAAGGCGCTTCGCTGCCTCAGTTCTATTCAGAATTGTGAAGTTAGCTAAATGTTTTCCAACCATCTTTCAACAGTGAACCAGCAGGAGCATAAATCCTCACAGGGATCTATTTTCTTTGCCAGAAAAAGGTAAGTACATTGGCATTGAATGGCTACTCTGGTCTTGAAAGCCAAAGTTTCATGATAAGTCATGCCCACACAAATGCCCAACTCTTGCCTGCCACCACTCATTATTGCTATGCAAATTCACAATGAATTAGCTTCCTTAAGGACTCCAGATATAGTGAGCACATTTAAAAAAAGATTCTTCAGATGCAAGACAATCATAAACAGGACGAGGTAGAATTTTGATTATGCCGGCCATTTTGCAAGTGGATGTGCATTTACCGCTAAGAAAGTAGTGCTAAATACTGGTAGTAAATTGGGGGGAAATCCTACCCCAAGAGCACATTTAGTGAGCCCAAGCCATGCTTGTTATTCGGGTTCTGTTGCATTTAGTGCTATTTCTTAGTGCAAAATGTATCCTCAAGATCATTTTGGAAGCAAAGGGGACATTTTTGAGGTAAGAAATAGCACTATATGCAGAATTTCTTTTCTCGTTTAATCCAAGCGTAACCTCACAGAATTCTTAGATAACGCCATGTGACTATGCTACATGGAGTTATGCCCACCCGATTCATAATCTACACCTGGGAAATTTACAATGGATGATTAAATTATGAAATAGATGGAAATGCCCAGAATAAACATTGGTGATCAGAGTAAGAGCAGATGTGAGATATTGCCCCTATTTTGTATGCCTGAGCCCCTTCCTAGTCATCACAGAATTTGAACTGTCAAACTGACAGGTTCATTGTCAAATAGTTTTATGAAGCAAAGATGCCCAAGTTCCTTTTATAATCTAAAATCCAAGACTTTCTGGAAACTGGAGTCCTGCACGTCAAATATCTGCCTCCATGTTTGGACATTAGGTGCCAGTTATGTGAACCTGGGTTCTTTTAGGGAGTGTAAACAAGAACTAGATTGTGCAAGTGATGTGGTTCTTCCTTTCATGGGTCACATGGATAGTCAAAAAAGTTTTGATTTGATCCTTGACTCCACCAAAAGTGAGTTGAGATTTTTAAACACAAGTTTTACTTGATCGTAAACTGTTTTGAGTTTAGGAACAGTCCGTGAGCTTGATTTCATGATCTGTTAGTGAGATTTTTAGGCGTCCTTTGTAAATTGTGTTGAATTATACCCACTTCTAGATCAGAAGGTACATCGTAAACTCCACTCAGTGGTGAGTTTGAAGGAGCAGATGGACTTTTCTGAGAACACACATTTTAGATTGACTGTAGGGTTGTGTGAAGTCTTAATTACACCTACCTCGTGACCTAATTTAGGGAGGCTCACACTCTGCGTAAAGTGTAACATGTCCATCCCAACCCCAGCTTAGTTAAACTTAGTAAGCCCATGCAGACTGATATTCCAGCCACTAAGACTCTGGAATTGTATTGGCTGTGTAATCTGTTGTATTCCCTGATTATAGTGGACTTCCAAACCTCCCACCCCTCCGCAAGGTACACCGATCCTAAAAGTTACATGGATGGTTTTAGAAGTCCCACGGAAAACTTCCATGATTAGAGAATGGAAAAGGATTGCAGAGTGATAGAATGAAGATAAGTGGATGCTACCATGTACTAGCACAGCTGCGGGAAGGTTCTGGCTGCAGCTTAGGGCCCCTTTTTTTATGGTCCGGCTTGACAGCGCAGCTGTCGCAAGGCAATTATGTGAGCATCACTATAGAGGAGCTTTGGCTCTGTCCACAAGTTAGGAGCCAGGAGTACATGCTGATTGGGCAGAAGTTGTGTGCTTCTACAAAAAAAGTGCTTGTCCTCCAAAAAGCTGGGATCATTTTGTTTATTCATACAGCTGTCTGATTTTGAACTCTCTGGGCACACACATGACATTGTAAAGCTATTAAAGTGTCTGAGATAACTAGATAATTTATTGTGTTTTTCTCGGGCAGCAGCACAGATGGGAGGATGACAGTAATTAACTAACATGGATTTTTATGTCTGGCTTGACAGTGTATTCATAAGCCAGACCTATTGGCATTGTCAATGCTGGTTAACTTTTTTTTTAACTAAGCTTCATCTATTCCACCGCTTAGTAAAGCTTGCACTTTTTTCAAAAGATGTTGGGCTTTGCAACTTCGCACAACCCTATTGACACCTAGGACCATGGGTTTCTTTGGGGTTCAACAATAGATTTGCATCAATTAGATTTTTGTCTACATATATGGGGCGTCCACAGCCTTTGGGGCAGATGAAAGGCAGCTCTTTGATCTGCTCCAACAGCTACAACAATCTCTATTTTCACTGACATTATGGTATATCTAGTGCTTAATTTGGGCCGGTGTTTGCTGGTGGGAGCCAGCAACATTCATTTTTGGGAACCGGCACACATTGTTCCTCATCGGACATTGCCCAAGAACAACAGACAGAAAATGCACAAAGGAGAACAAAGAAGGTAGAGAAAGAATGAAAAACTAAAAGGAGAACGCAGGAACTTGCAGGAGTGAGATAAAGGGGCAGGGAGTGTCAGGCAGGTGCTTAAAGAGGCCTGAGGTGGATTCAAGACTACCAGCCTTGGTATTTTAGCACTGGCATTTATTAGCGCTTCCCACGGGCTTATCATCAGAGCTCTGGGCACCAGCTGTTGTTCTTTTGCAAATTAAGCACTGGCTTGGATAGCTATATGTCTATAATGAGCAATGCTATTTAGGGAAGCATGTCATTTATAGTGAAAATTAACAATTTTTAAGGTTAAAATTCTTAATTGCACCCCCTCCTTTTTTCTATAGTTGATCTTGCTCTGCACTTCATTTCGCAAATTCCAAAATCCATTGTATGCTTGGTTTATTTAAAAAAACAAATTAAATAAAATGGAGTGCCCCAGGAGTATTCCATTCGACTCAATCGGAAGTGAATGAATGGAACGTGAATAATGTGCACATTGAATAAAGAGATCGTAAAATCTCTCCGGCAAAAATAGCATGTTCTCATCAGAAAACGTGTCCAGTTGTTGTGCAAATGGAAAGACTTATGCGCCACTCAAATCCTGGTTTATTGCCTACATCGCCGCTCGCTGCGCCATTATTCCAGATGTTGTGTGCCCGATCCATCATGGCAGCTGTAACGAGCGCCGAGAACAAACAACAGCTTATGTCACTGGCAGCTAACATTTATTCTCCTTTTCCGTGGTTTTGAGTTAGAGAAAAAGCAAATCGGCGGATCTCCTGCTTAACGAGAAATCCAGACAGTTTTACTCGTTTTAGAAAAGTACTTACAGGGGTTATTTCGTCCAGCCCTCTTTTTCATCGTTAATGTTGCTTGTCTGCCCGGTGCAGTTTAAAAAACTACTTCAAACAATTGATGACTATTCACAAAGGCATTTTGAAGTACATAAGGTAGTACTGCTTTAGTACTCTCTGCACTCTTAGGTTTGTAAATAAGCTCCAAATCATCTAAAATGGAAATAATATTGGAATATTCAAAAAAAAAATTCGGCTGCCAGCCTTTTGGTTTTGTCAAATCCGTTTTATTCTGTAGTAGTGTTTGCTAAACTTTATTGTTGGGGAAGCTGCAGCGCCCTTGTCCAGGGCCGGACTGGGAACCAAAACCGGTCCTGGCAAAGTGCTAGGCCAGCCCCCCTCCTCCCCCGAGGGGGGGCAGGGGGAAGGCCACCGAGCTTTTTACCAGGGCCGCTTTTCCACCGAATTTGTTACAGGGCCGATTTTGCAGCTATGCTGCAAAAACGGCCCTGTAACAAAAACAGCCCCCAGGGGCACAAAAACGGCCCCCACCCTTGCGGCCGACCGGGGGATTGCCCGGTGCCCGCAACGGCCAGTCCGGGCCTGCCCTTGTCAAGGTATTTAAAAAAAAAAAAAAAAACTTTGGCTAAAACCCAAAATATATATTTGATTTAAAAAAGCATCCATAGCTATAGTAACACCTCACACTGAAGGAACTACTATGCGCTCCTTGTGAAAGGGCAAAATAGCATAACTCACAGTGAAGACCCCCGATTGCTAAAATGGACTAACTCTTTGCTGCATGCATTATGCTCTAACATTTATTCTACGCAAGACCTTCAAATCAATCCCCCTCGAACACAGAAAGATCATCACTCAAGCCCTGGTCACCGGGAGACTCGACTACGGCAAAGCACTCTACGTTGGAATAAACAAAAACTTCACATGCAAGCTACAGAACATCCAGAACACCGCCGCAAGACTGGTCCTCAACCTGCCAAGACACTGCCACATCTCCCAGCACCTGCGCACACTCCACTGGCTCCCCATTGAAGCTAGAGTCACCTTCAAGATGCTCACCCACTCTCACAAGGCCCTCCAAGACACCGGACCAGCATACCTGAACAGCCGACTCAAATTCCACACACCGCAAAAGACCCTATGGTTAGCCCAGCTCTCCTACACCGTGGTCCCCCGCACCAGAAAGACCAGATCGGGAGGATGCTCCTTCTCCTTCCGTGCGGCCAGAGCATGGAACAACGTTCCGCTCCACCTCAGACAGACTACATCTCTCCCCAACTTCACAAGATACCTCAAAACCTGGCTCTTGGACAGACCTCCTCCTCGATGGACTGGAACCTGCAAAACCATCCTCCCCCAGCACCTTGAGACCCTCGCGGGTGAGTAGTAGCACTTAACAACCGCGTAATTGATGACAAATGCGTGGGTGGAAGAAAAATGTGAATGACACAATAACAGACCAATGGGTGAAGAGAGCTGGGCAAAAGCCCCTAGAAGTATGCATATTATAATTTTAGCAAAATCAAAAGGTCTTGACGAACACTAGATCTAAGAAGGACTGTGCCATCTCTATGCTTCTACTAAGGGAGAGTTAGACATTTCAGGGTCGATTTACAAAGGCATGTAAAAGTATGCAAATAAGTATTCCTATAGTACTTCTTCTACTAATAAATGCTTTGTGAATCAGATCTCTTATAAGAAAAACATGACAGGTAACACTCTCCGACTGCTACATTTCAGCCTTCACTAAATTTTAATATTTAACATAATTTGGTAAGTGAATTATGTGGCCAGCACTCCCCTTGTGTGGTGGCCATTGCTTGTGAACTTCTTTTGATCATTTTGCCTTCTCAAATCTTGTGCCCAAATTATTAGATACATTTTCAGCCTTAAAACAACAGAGTAACTGCTTCAAACTAAAATATGACGGTAGTGACCAGAGTAATCATTGGAAGACTGCTAGGTCTGTTCATTGCTTGGGTTTGACACCTGGTGAATCCAGGCAGCTCACAAGCTTGGATCCAGAGATGGCCAACTCAGGTGAGCTTGATAAATTTAAATTGTCAAAACTAAAACCCGCTAAATGTCCAACCAAACACAAAATTGTATAATGTGCAATACAAAAAAAAGCAAATTACTATTAATCTACAAAAGTTGTGTTAGGAGGTTTGGCCACCATCTCACTTGTAATTTAAGATTGTGGATATAATGTAGAGGACCTTTGACAACACATGGTTGACCCATCTTGAAAAAGGAACTCAGATAGTCGGATGCAACAGAGTTTCCTAAGTTGAGTTTAGAGGGCCCGTTGTGTGAAACATTGCCCAAAATATCCCAAATGTGAGTAGCAAGGAAAACCGGGATTTCAGGTTCTCATGCAATAGCGCCCATTGTCTATTCCTACAGAAAATTAGATGCATAGGAGATCCTAGCTAGTATATTCACAAATACTAGCTTAAGGTAAATAGTGTATGGGGTTCTGTGAATAGCATTTCTTACTAAAAGAGAAACAATGCTAATCGAGGGTTCAAGATAGTATGCAAAACCTTAAAAGGGGTTCCCCAAAATATTTGTCTTCTATGTAGGACTTTTGTCAAAGTGGAAAAGACAAGGCTACTATGGGCTCTGTGGTCCACTGGATCCCCCGAGGTCTGTCCATTTAAGTTTAAAAAGTCGCCATCGGTATGGTGAAATGGTCTGTTGCATTGCATAGTCCACTTTGTATTTGTATCTACCGAATGCCAAGAGGACGGTCTGCTGCTTAGAGCTGGGGAGGAGTATGGAAGCATGCTGTGACCGTATTGGTAGAGATACTAGATAACAATTTTGTTCATGTCCATCACTGATATTGGACTTGTAGAGTAGGCTTACCATCTAAGTTAGAACGAGGCAGATGAGGGCTCCCTGGTCTGTCGGGTCCCCTGTTGTGAGCCCTTCTTTGCCTGAAAAAATCCACATCAATATGGTAAAAAAGGGGGATCTGTTCTATCGTTGTAAGTTGTTTATTATTACAAACAGATCCATAGCTGCCAAGTTTTTCAAGTCCACGCATGACGTGATGATTTCATCGAGGTTTTTTCTCTCAAAACTCTGGGACTTGTAGTACTGATTTATAATTGAATAAAAAAACCTCCAAGTCCAAAAATTCAAAGAAAAAACCTGAACTGGAGCAGCACACCATGCATGGACCCGGGAAACTTGGCAGGGCTTTATTTAGATATCTTTGAGGTTAGTTCCCTACATGGAGTGAAGGAGGAGTGTGGAAGAATGTGGCAGCCATAATGAAGAGAGGTGAATTATCACATTTGTTGATGACCATCAGTGGAGCAAATTTATTAAGGAAACTGCAGAGTAACATTTGAATGATACGATAATTGCTGTAAAACCAGGAACTAGTCAAAGAATTGCATCTAAATACGTTGGGGTTGAAAGGCTTAATGGTGATATATTATCGATGACATTAAAATTATGTCATTCTGATAGTATTGGTTCATTTGTTTATGGTTAAAGTGGAAATCCATCTGTGTCTAACACAAGCATGCAATATTGTTTGTAAAAAAAAAGTAAAGGATTAGATCCAGCTATTAACAGGAGATACCATAATGTTAATATTGAGATAATCGGTATCAATGTGAATAACATTACATTCATATATGAAAATGAAATCAAATCTTTATTGACGAATTTGCGCATTGTGAACTCCATGTCACCCCAGACTCAGAAATACATAGTCAGGCAGGCACTGAAATCCAGGCCCGAGGTCACTGATTGACAGGTCACAGGCAGTGCCTAATTAGTAAAATATAAAGTGCAGGTGCTCTAGTATTTCTAGGAGGCCACACCCACTTCCCTTGGCTCCACCCACTTCAATCATTGGCTTCACCCACTTACTCTAATTGCTCCACCCCAGTGCTTAATTTGTAAAAAAAATTAGGGGCCAGGTCCCTTTTCGGGAGATCACGACAGCGTGCACCACACCTTGCTCATGCCAGTGCTGCAAATGACAGTTCCAACACAATTACATACCATCTGACTCTTAAAAGTGATACAATTCAGGCTATTTTTATGTATTCTGACTTATTAAACACAGTTGCTGTGCTCTTGTAGGCAATATTTTACTGGCATGGTTGGGATTTAAATTTTAAGGTGAATACAAATAGAGAGAAAGAAAAAAAAAACATCTGAGGAAATCATCCAAAACCGGCGATTTCCCTTACGTGACATAGACTCAAAAGAAAATATATATATATACATGAATAATACAATTCAAATGTGTTTTAGACCTGTCTCATCTATCCATCGGTGATTAGTAATGCAAATAAAGACAGAGCATACTTGTTAAAAAGATGATACAGGGAGAGGACTGTAAACAAGTTCGTATTTAACCTTCCAGAACTAGAAACTAAGATCAAGTAAAGGAATATTTATTTCACTGACTAAGGGGCAGTGCTGGCCTCAAAAATAGCAAGAGAATAGGGAGAAATAAGGGAGGAGAGATGATTGGAAAAATGACTATGAAGAATAGAGCACCTGCAAGAGCGAGAAATAGGAACAGAAGTGGAGCGAGGTGCAGAAGGAGGAATGAGGAAAGTTAAGCAACCTTGCCATTGGGCTGCGCTGACAGGCCCCAGAAATCCTTGAGACCCCTGCGCTTTATAGTTTACAAGACAAGCATTGAGCACAATGCACTTCAATCGCGTCCAGCAGCAAAACATGGCACCGACACGCAGCTCCTCTGCTAATGCACCTCAACAGTAAACTTGCTTTACTCCGGTAACGAAAGTATAGAACTCCCACAGTTAATGTAGGGCAGAATAGAATGGTAAAGAAACACAACTACGACGTGAAAATCAGCACAAACACCGACTGCCCTGTAAGGCAGCAATACACTTTATTAATCTAATGAAAAACATCCGGTCCCATCCCAAATTCAGCCTGCACCCGTACATGCAAGGGCATTGTGGGGTGGGGTAGTTGAGACATGGCAACTCTATGCGGGCCGCCCATGAAATCGAAGACCAATGATTGTTTGTGAGATACGGGAGAGTAGTGTAGGCAGTGTGTCATGGGCCCTAGTGCAAAAAGAAAACAGGCCTCTGGCTGCTCTTCGAATTTTAAAATACATAAATTCATTAAAATGCAGTGGCCCCTCGCGCCTCTGGGCCCGCTGCACCAATGGACGCTACGCCCGTGATATGGGAATCTCAAGGCCCCTTCATCACATTCTGCGAGTGAGCCCAGCAACACAACCCATCACAATTGACTTGCCCCTCCAATGGGGACTCCTTTTGTCATGTGGCACTCCTAGGAGATGTCTATCAAGGTAATTATGCTTTAAACGTCCTCTGCTGTGAAGCACCGGACACCATGTAGGTGGTGTTCAGGGCAATTTAAACCCATGCAAATATTTACATATGTCAGCCAATCTGCTTTAAAGTGACTTCCCCTATGTGAATATATGTCACTTTGAATTCTTGTCTCCTTTAGAATTCCAAGTCTTTCAAAGTCCCAGTTTTTCACGCCCCCTCCTTTTTACTCACATACACAATAACCATGGAGAAGGACTCCCTAGTACCATTAACGCACAAACAGATTGAATTCAGCACAAACTAGCCGGCACTCAGGGCCATGCTTTCAATTACTGCGCCCTTCACCCGTCTTCGAGAACATTCCATATGCCCACAACTGGGGAACATCGTTTACAACGCGGTGTTTACACCGCACTACCTTAACAACGCTGCCATTACAACGCAAGTTGTTACTATGACTTGCGCTGGATGGCACTGTGGGTTAATGAATATTGCAATTTTATATTCCAACACCTTCCCTACTGTTACGTGGATTGGTGTTGGAATATAAAATTATAATATTCCACAATCGGCGCCCTCCAACGCAAGTCGTTGTAACGACTTGCGTTGTAATGGCACCGTTGTCAAGTACCGCGATCTAAAAGATCGCGTTGTACAGACATACATCCCCCACGACTAGACCGCGTTCCCTTCCCTCACTGCACATCAGAAACATGACAGGCCTCTAGTCCACAAACAACTCACATTTTGTTGAAAGTGAAAGAAACCATGAAGGCTAGCCTCCTTACCTGCATGGAATCTCCAGAGACCACCTTCAGGGCTGAGGCTGACACTGGCGCCGTGAGAGAAACTAAAATAGCAGAATACCTACCCGCAGGCAGGTAACCCCGGGCACTCTCAAAGACAGACCCCTGGAGCCAAAGAGAGACAAGGCTAGTTTCTATGAAACAGAGAGCACTGCAAGTCTCTGATTATACCAGGGTTTCTGAGTCCAAAAGTGTGTCTGCGATTCAGAAGAAAGTGGCAGAGAGGGCTGGGGGGGGGGCAGGCCGGGAGCCACTGTATTATTTATTTTCAAATGTTCTTACGGGATATGCTACTCCCTCTAGAAAAGAAAATACCCACCTTTTGGCGTGTAAGAGTGACGTCAGGGGCAGGAAGCGGAGAGGCGGGCGGAAGGTAGAGTGGGGGAAGGTGCCTGTTCCAGAAGGCTGAGTCTGCCCTGGGGACTACGCATCTTTTAAAGCAGGAGGAACTAGATTACAACCGGGGAGAACGATGTTTCCATCATCAGCCTTAGGCAGGAGCATGGGCAGGCACTGCTCCGTGTGTGCTCTCAGACAGTCCCTCTCCAGAGAGGCGGCATGTGCCTCATAAGGCATGCGGCATCAAATTTGAAATATTTTACGGCATTCACTTGAAAGGGGAAACATCACTTACAACGCAACTTTTACCACGCAGTGCCTTTACGATGCAACTTTTACAACGCAAACCATTACAACGCATTGCGCTGGGGGGCGCTCTAGGATAGGGAATGTATTTAATATACTATCCAACACCTTCCCTACTATCCACGGGGACTGGAGTTGGAATAGTAAATTAAATAAATCACTATCCAGCGCCTAAAAGCACTATGCGTTGTAATGGTATTCGTTGTAAATACCGCGTTGTAAAGGCATGCGATGTAAAAGTATGCGTTGTAACGTCATACATCCACTTGAAAGATCCATGTGGAGGGTAGACCCGGCTCTGAGAAATAAGTGTCAGTGCTAAGCACCGGAAAGCACCGGCACACATTAAGCACCGGTCACAGGTTGGGTGGCACATAGCTGGCAGCAAACACACAAACAGGAAATCTCAGATCTGAAGTTAGGAACACATAGCCAATCAGGACACAGAACACATAGTACACACAGTGATCATGGGCCCACCAGGCCGGATATCTGGACACGTTGCCCACTGGCCAGATTGTGTCCATGCAAGGTTGAGGCCTGCCTGGGCTCCTCATCGAATACATTCACTTATGACTCCAAAGACAGTGGTTCACATTCCTTACCAAAAAAGGATCACCTTAACTATTTATGGCATTCAAAGAAATGTAGAAAACCCATGTAAGGCCAATAGTACAGTGAAAATCTCTTACGACCCTAAGCTTGATCTCCCGGCTGCACTGTTTAATTAAAAAACTGTTCCTGTTTTACCAAGCGCCTCTTGTCTCTTGTTTTCTGAAGGTATTTCATGTTCAAGTAACAAAAGGAATGATGGCATTAACACAATACTAAACAAAGGAAAAAAGATTTTGAAGATAACACTGATATGGAGGTAAAGTCTGATACATTTGTATTCTACAATGAACATTGATAACTGCAGAAAATAATGCAAATTTGAAAGAAGGAAGGGGGCTTTATTAGTTATTGATACCCACATAAAATATTTGAATAGTCTACTTCTAATGTTGGCATGTATAACCCTGACCACACACTCACTCTCTCTTATTGATGTATACCGTGGGTCAAACACTCTTCATGGCAAGAGTTTGAATTAAGGTTGTGTTAGAACCATTACTGGCAAATTTCAGTTGTTTTTAGGTTTTGTATCAAAGACCATACCAAGGCCTTTTGTGGATTCAATTTCAACTTACGCAAATGACATTTTTTAAGAGAAAAAACATATTTGTGATTCAAAACATTGGAGTTTACACTCGTGAAAATATTTGCTCAGTAATATTTTTCTCCCTGGAGTGGGGAGTGTGAGTTCCAGGATGGAAATGCCGTGGAAAATTTGGAAACACTCAAAAAGATATATTTGAATGTTCACAAATCTTCATGCCCCATTCCAACCTTGGAAATGGTCAGTAATTTAGTCCTGTCAAAGACAGGAAACATCACTTTGCAGAGTAGGATTTGAAAGGAAATGCCCCCAAACTGGATGGGAGTGTACAGAAGTAGTGTTTTACCCTGGTATAAATATTACTTACTGTCCTGTGTGGCAGCGGGTTCTTTCTGCGTGGCAGCTAATTTTCTGAGCATGAAATCTAGCCTGTTTTAGCTTGAATATCTGGCTGTAATGGACAGGTCTAAGTCACAAAGGTTTTGCTCTCTAAGACTCAGTAAGTACCACACCCTTTCTCAAAAGGCAAGGTTCTCTGACTTTGATGATTTTACAAGTGAAATGTAAATGTTGCCCTCCCCTAATATTTAGCAAAAATTGACCAAGTAAGATCATTTATATATGAGTTGCCTTTTTTGGTTAAAATACAGCAATTTTTTAATATTAAGATTAGTTATGGTACATTGCTAAGTAGGTCACTTCATCTAATTTGTACCATTAAAACAAAGAATAAATCACAGTGAGGTAGGTAGCCTACATGTACTAAAATAATTGATTTATGATATATAACTACACATATATTTTGAAGTTGGCCCTCAGGAATTCAGGATGAAGATAAATTCGAAAATATCTCTTCTGTGAAGTGCCTATTTCCTGAACATAAACCTATCTGGAGGCTGGTGTTGTGCATACCACCAGCAGTCCAAGTCGGTGGATGCACTTTCTAGTTTCTACACAGTAACATCCCTACTGGGCTAACATGTTGATACAGTGCTCTCTGCTTTCTTTTACATGTATCAGAAATAAGCCCACAAAGCGGGAGGTTGTACCAGAGGCAAAAAAATAAATCAATGTTTCCAATATACAGGGAGTATCCTCTTTACACATCAGAGAAATCTATGTAATTACCTTAAAGGTCATCCATGCCTTGCACGGTAATCCTGGGCAAGAAAAACAGCGATGGTTCAAGTTACCACCTCACTCCATGTCTTTATGGATACTGTTTCCAGTTCTGGGTTTTCATGTGAGAATCTGATGCATTCTATGTATTCTAGTCTTAGTTCATGTTAATTTGCCTAAATAGACTAATAAACCTGGCACAAGTTATTTGCAGATGGAGGAACAAGGACTAGAAACAGTGTCAGTGATGATAATAAGTGAGGTGGTGCCCATAGGTGTACAAGCCTTGCCCTATATAATACTTTCCTCTGTCATTGGCCCTGCAGCTGAAGGCGTGCTAGGCCAAGGGTTCTCAAAGACAGAGATGCCTGGGCTTCTTCATCAGAAACTTGACAATTCCTCTATCCCTAAATGAGGCGGCGGAACTAAAAATTTGGTGACAGTAGAGTGAGGCTCCTGCTCTGCCAAAACCTAAATGCCCCAATGTCTCAGTTCTGGCAGTACATCATTTCAAATGTTGTAAAACCTTAGAGAGTCTGACATTACAAAGTCTGTTGCTTTCTGGGCATTGTCATTCATAGGTTGAAGTAGAAAGAGAGTTTAAGATCAAAGGAAATGGAGAAAGCCCAGGCACAGGCAATTTCAAGTGTCAGTGGATTTGGCACCAAGACAAATAACTCCTGCAGACAACATTTATGGCAAAAAACCCTCTTTATCCAGGGAATATCTAGAAGTAAATAACTAAAGTCCATCAAGCAGATGATTCATGATTCTAGCCTGCTGAGTGGAGGAAAAAGAACAACATGATTAAAAGAAAATGTATCTTAGTGTTAGTCGAGGAACTTAGTGGAAGAACCTGGAAATAAAGACTTGCGAGTCACAGGAAACTTGACTAAAAGAACGAGCTTGGAATTACACTAGGTAAAACACAAGTAGCCAGTGGAGTGTGGTGGAAAAAGTGAGATTTATTCTCTTTTTCTTCTGATTCATATCAGGTGTCCGACTGAGACAATCGATATCCACTAGGGTCTTCTCAGTAAAAGGCTTGAAATATGTAGGTATAAGTTTTTTCCATATTTCATTCAGGAAGACAGAATAGCACGGATTGGGGCAGCCAAGTGGAGAAAGTGTAGAAGGTAAATTTTTCTGGGATTCCTATGGTGGGAAGCACAAGAACTAACCATGGTAATTAAATGAGGGATGCAAAGAAAAAGATTTGTATATTAGGAACCAAGGGCTGGTGGTGGATTTGAGCATGAGCTTTGCACATAAGATAAGGAGTGTAGCAGTGTTTGGACTGGAATATATTAGCAAATTATGGGATTTACAGTTCAATGCTCAGTACAGAAATTAAAAAAAGATGAAGACAAAGAAAGCTGATTGGTTTGCATGTTTATCTTTTTTTAAGGGATTTACAGAAGTGCACGCAACATCTTGGAGTGGCATCTGTGGGTTCTAGAATTATATACAGATGCATGCCTATAATTTAACGCTCTTCCATGCAGCACTCAATCAGCTCACTGACTAATTTCAAACTCTCTATATGTGCTCCATGGCCTCCTGGACGCCACTCTACCACCCGCTTATCAATCTCCTTACCGCAGCATCCTCATCAAAGGCCTGAGGAAATATTGCCACATCAGCCTCCCTGCTAGATCTCCCATTGCTCCCCTTGCAGGCCCAAACCATCTTTAAAACCAGCTGCATCATCTACAGAGCTATCATGACCAGCACCTACTCCTATTGGGCTGACAAGCTCACCATCTCTGTAGGGTATCTGCAGAGCTGCTGGGAGGTCAAATTCAAACTGAAGAGAAATAAGCACAAAAAATAAAACCAAGGCAACAGACTTTCTACATCTATGCACCAGAGATCTCGAACGCCATCCCTGATCCAATCAAAACACGCCAACAGTAATCCAATTTAGGAAAGTGCTGAAGGCGTTTCACATTACAGAACTCTACAGAATTAAACAGCAAAAGTGCTCTTATGCTCTCTAAATATTGTCTACTGTATCTTTTCCTAATAATCCTTTACATCTAACTGCAGCCTGTATGCTAGGTTCATGGTATAGACATACCACACTCATACAGTCACCAGTTTTAGAGCTTATTAATGTTCAGTTATATAATTTGCAAAATTGCAAATGAAAAATCATTCGCAAATACTTTCAAAGAGTGCGTCTGGAAATTCCTACAGTGGATGCAAGTGCCCAAGAGAACTCGCAAAGATTTTTGTAAATTCAAAATGTTATCTGTTCTTATGAAGGGGCAGTAACCTGTGAGTACAGATTCAAAATGCTTGTGCGAATTACACCTACATTTTTCACAGTGAACTCAAGTTGCCACCAAGTAATGCTACTAGAAAGTTTGTAGAAGACCCACATGTTTGGCATACCTACCAAGGGATGTGGGAAGATGGATTCTGTTTCAATGGCAAAATACTGAATCCTCTCAATAGGAACCTTGTAAAGACTGCAGCAAACTCCTCCAGAGACTTCTTGACAGTCCAGTGCCTCTATAAGCAGATAGAGCTGGGCAGAGAAAGTGATATCCCAGGCAAATGTCCACATTAGGCCATTGGCCAGTAAATTTCAAATTGTGTTAAAGGATGCTTTTGAGACTGTTTAAGGGAGATACATAAAGCGAACCGACAGCACTGCTCCAAAGCAAGACTTAAGAAGTCTGGAACTTTATCCCAACTAATACCCTTGTCCTTTCTTTCCCTAAAGAAATATTATTTCACAAAGTTTTGAATTTATTGTTTATGGAAGATGGAGAATAAAGGAAATGTTGAAGTCCTAAAAGTATACTGTTTTCACATGCTCACCCCATTACAAGACACTCTCTGATGAGACAAATACATTGGAAAAGCCCAGACCACAACTACTTGCCCAACCTGAGACTTATAGCAGTTTACAAAATCCACAGCCTTGAGAAAGCCCGTTGCCATTGGCCACAAGGATGAAACACGTGTCGGGCACTGGAAAACGCTAACTTGTATGGAAGCTATTTGGAAAAGCAATAAAAAGAAGTACCCACACAAGCCTTTTTTGGTTCTGATTGCCTTAGAAATGAAAAGTGAAGTTAGAATACAGTGTTGAGTCTGCTCTGACTGAAGATTTATAAGTATATTGTGAACTACCTGGTAAACCAGTCACAGGTTGGCAGATGACTGATAAATTTCGGTTGAAGAAACATGGGTGCATCAAGGTACGCCCAGGCCACATCTCCACCTACAAATCAACCTTCACACTATTGCAATTATGTTTAACTTTTGACAAGTGCTTCCAGCTTTCAATTTATACAGATTGCTAAACATAAATAAGCAGTATTCTTTCCAGTCTGCATTCATTTTTAATATTTCAATACTGCAAAATGTTTGACATTTGAGTGAGATTCCAAGCAGTTAATGACAGGCCTGCCAATAACCGTACAGATCTGATTTCATTGGAAGCTAAAAAGGCATTATTTTAAAAAGCTGAAAATGTGAAACTCTTTGTACTACAATGCCATTGTTACAGGTGAAAGAACTGTTGTATCATATATGTTATTATAGGTTAAATAAGAGGAAATGTTCAAGCTACAATTCCATGTTTGCAATGAATGCAAAATGAATAAGAATAAATACCAGTGAGATGAGCGGCAAGTCAAGAGGGATAAATGTATAGGTAAAAAATAATAAAAAGGTGCCATAAATCCTGCAGCCCTGATTATCATTGGCAATAACGACATCATTTATAGCCCTAGACAATTAACCACTCATTAGTTAATGGAGTATTCCCACAGCCAGAGATTTTTGTAAATGAAAGTATTGATCTGATAATAATGCTCTACTCTGTTGTGGTGAGAGCCTGCTTGGGGGCAAACCACCAAGGCCTTCTCTGTTTCCTGCTGTGGCTGCTGTAATGCAGACTTTTGTCTCAAGAGATGGGGGGAGAAGAGGTGAATGACATGCTGCTTGCGTGTGCATGGAGTATACGTGCTGCCTGCTCCTTGGCCATGCATGCACCGTCCTTGCGCTGTGTTTCTTCGCCTTCTTCGTGCCATCTTGCCCAAACTCCTAGGGCGTAGATGGCATGCCAGGCGGGCTCAGCCTGAGTATCAGAAATAAGTGGCATAAAGGCAGGTAGCTACACAAGCATCATCTATAGATATTTACTGGCAAGCTAGCTCAGTGAGATAGTTCTCGCTGTGCATATATGCAGTAATGTGAAGGTCACAAATCAGAAACTCATAATTATAATAATTCCTATTTGTAAAGTGCAAACATATCACCCCTTAACCCTTTGGCTGCGGGGGTTATTCCCCTGCTGTGCTGGGGGGCGGGGGCGTGCACAGCGCCCCAGTGCTCATGACGAGCTGAGCTCGTCATGAGCCACGGTACTCGTGTGCTTATGACAAGCTGAGCTCGTCACGGCCACACCCGTTTCCTTAGAACGCTCAGCACAGCAGTCGAATTAGCCCGACGTGTGAGCGTTCTAACGCCCATGACGAGCTCAGCTTGTCATGAGCACACGAGCACCGTGGCTCATGACGAGCTCAGCTCGTCATGAGCATGGGAGGGGTTAAGGGATTCAAGGCACTGGGGATCGTTCGAGAGATTAAGTGAGCTATTGCCCAGAGTCACATGATGCTGAGCAGCGCTGCCGCCAGCACCGGGGATCAAGCCCTGATCCCACGGTCCAGAGTAGGCCGCCCAGGCCGCTACGCCACACCTCTCCATCAAGGAAGGCTCGGCCTTCCATCCTTCTGAGGTTGGTAAATTCAGTGCTCTTAAATTGGGTAATAGCAACACCCATTATTTACAGTGCTTAGAAATGGCAGAGGTGTATACAATTAGAAACCAAATTACAACTCAGGTATCAACGGACAGCCTGCAGAGCCCAGTGTGAGATAATAATGTTAATGGATACTCTGGTGGTCTCTTCAAACTTGTCCATAGGGATCTTGAAAATTTGATAATAATAAGAAAGTGGCAGGCATGTGCATCTCCTCCCTGAAACACTGAGAGCTCATTTCACAGACAAATATAGATCCTTCTTCAGGATCCCTGCTTTACAGGAGTCAGAGTTTTGTTTTTAAGGCATTTTCAAAGTTTCAAGAGTAACCATTTTGAATTCCTATCTAGGACCGTGTGATATCATGTCAGTGTGCCTCACCATATATATTCTGCAATGGTGCATGAAAAACATGCCCCTTTTCATTTGCATAGGTGCATTTTCTACCGCTGCATGGTAAAAAAATCCACATAGAGGTATACACTAATCAGTTATAGGTGTGTAATATTACCATTCTAGAAATGGGTTTAATCTTGCCCTTAATAAGCTGCACCAGCTCGGGTTCCAACAGAGTGGTGGAGTGGGGAAAGGTGGGTGCTGAGGGGATATTGGGGGACGGATGACATACAAAGGAGACACAAAAAAAGTCACTTATCTGCAGCATCAACGCATCTCCTTCTTTGGCTACATCTCCACCAGCACAGGCTCCCAGAATCCCTGCAGCCAATCCTAACACTGCTTTCATGGTGCTGAAATCAGTGTCAGGATTGGCCTGAGCGCCAAGGATTTGCATTCCCAGTGAGGCTGAGAGCTTGTGCTTGCTCTCTCCAACCCAGCAACGCAGCTTGATGCTTGCTCTCTCCAACCCAGCAACGCAGCTTGATGCTTACTCTCTCCAACCCAGCAACGCAGCTTGATGCTTGCTCTCTCCAACCCAGCAACGCAGCTCGAGTTGGAGAGAGCTTCAGTGGGCAGGATGGTTGGCCTGCCTGAGACGGCCAGCAAGCCATCATGCGCAGTGACAACGGTGCCCAGCCCACGAATCCCCCTCCATGACAGCGCCACCCCCAATCCTCGGATAAAAACGTTATTCTCATTTTATTTTTAAAGTTTTGAGGCTGATGGGGAAGAGGGGCGGGGAGGTACGCTTCCAGGTTGGGAAATGGTCATAAAAAGTTTGGGAATAACCACATTTCAATACCCCTCCATTTGAATGATTATGTTAAAGTCAATCTGGTGGCCTGATAATTGTAAAGAGTCAGTTGCACTTTGGCCAAACAATGATAATGGAAACATAAAAGTTACATAGAAGAAGGAATGCTACAGCACAGGAGACAAGTCATCTCAGGATTAACCCCTTGAACGCTCATGACGAGCTCAGCTCGTAATGAGCCGCGGTGCTCGTGTGCTCATGACGAGCTCAGCTCGTCATGACCATTGGAACGCTCGCGCGCTGGGCTAATTCCTCTGCTGTGCGAATGTTCTACACAAACTGGTGTGGTCATGACGAGCTCAGCTCATCATGAGCACACGACCACCGTGGCTCATGACGAGCTGAGCTCGTCATGAGCACCGGGGCGCTATGAGCGCCCCCCTCCCCACAGCACAGCGGGGGAATGAGCCCAGCATGCAAGGCGTTAAGCCTTACTACAAACCCCATATTGAACTGTGGTCAGAATCTGTAGATAGCAGCACATAGAGTGCCTTTCACGGAGGGAGAGGGGGTTGTTGAACTTTGCAAAGGATGTCCACCCAATAATTATTTTAGAAAATGTAGCTAGGAAGCTCGTTTTTTCAAGCAGGTTGATTAAAATGCCTAAGATTTTAGAGACTGCTTGGGCTTGGGGAAAAACACATAAAGGAATTTGTTACTTCGCGGTCTAATCCTAAACGCATTATTTCTCCTCAGCAGGAAATCGCATATGTGCCTAAAAGAAGTTGAGTGATGCCCTCTCAGGACTAATTGTTTGGTGCAGGATGGGCTCAGATGTCCTCGTGCCCTAAAGCCCTGAAAAAAGCTCCTACCCTCAGCCTCCTAGCGTTTCACATGTCTCTTAAACCCAGTCTGGCCCAGAACAGCTCTGCAGGCCTGCCAACTCCCACAGTGCCACACACGATATCGGCTCCTATCACACAGTCACCCGGTGCGGAGCCGATATCACACGGAGGCGGGATAAATACGCTGAAAAACACTGTAAATAGTGGATTTCCAGCTCGTTTTCCGAGACTTTGAACTGCTGACATCCATTAAGGAGTGTGAAAACACCCAGGACCTCAGCACCAGCCTCAGCAAGCTTTTTTCTGTTTTTTGGAGAAGGGGACTTGGGGGCAGGGTAGGGGCAAAAGTACTCTTAAGTACTTCTCGGAACGAGCCCCCACCCTTTCCAAGGACCCGCCTCCTCGTCACACAGTGAGATTTTCAGGGCCGGACTGAGAACCAAAACCGGCCCTGGCAAAGTGCTCAGCCGGTCCCCTGGGGGTGCGACCGAGGTCTTTAGCGGGGCCGGTTTTCGGGCGATTTTGTTACAGGGCCGAGTTTGCAGCTATGCTGCAAAACGGCCCTGTGACAAAAACGGCCCAGAGGGCCAAAAACCGGCCCCCACCCTTGCGGCGCACCGGGGATTGCCTGGTGCCTGCAACGGCCAGTCCGGGCCTGGAGATTTTTGTTCAAGTTGACAGGTATGCCTCTGTAGAGTGAAAATGACATGCCAGCCTCGCTTCGGTCACAGGGGTCAGGGGTCAAAACACGTGCATCAAACGGAACTCGCCCCTGTCAAAAGGAGACGCTAGTTAATGTGCACAAACCCCACTCTGAAAGCCATTAACTGATGCTGGAAATTAGGTCCCTGCAAATGGATGCCTTTCTGGGCGCCGCTGAGCTATGGGCAGGTTCACCTTTTCAAGGAAAGGTTCCAGCGAGAAGCACATAACATGGGCACAACACACTGTACCGCAGAATAATGGTGGTTTGCGGGTCTGCCCCAGGTAAGAGTGTTGCAGACCCCCAGAAATAGTCAATGACATGTCACCAGCTCGTTGCTGAATAACCCTGGTGCTTACACTTCCATCGGCTTAGCTGTCCACACGTCTGCCCTGACAACTCCAAATGCCAGTTGTACCAGTGACAGGTTTTCATTTTCTTTTCTGCATTTTCTTGTCTGTTATTTTCTTCACTCTCTAGGCCTCTGTAAGGTACATTGGGCACTCACAAGATTTTCAGGTGCACTAAATTGTATATAATTATTGTCAGCAACAAAAAAAATCCTCACAGATGAATTAGTGGATGGCAGTAGGCTTTTATGGCCGGATCTAGTGAATTTTTGTCTGTCAGTCTTCCTTTCTAGTACACAGTGGCAGCTCCTCCGCCAAGGCAGAGGAGCTATGCCCCCTGCTTTTAAGCAGTATGAATAAAGGAAAAATGATATGATAGTAACACTAAGTTAATTGCATTTTATTTTTTCCTTGTTGCTGCAGCTTTGTCGGTGGGCGGGGGTGAGGGGGTGCTGACAGAGCAGGGGAGGTGAGAAATGGTTTGCACTCCCTAAGTGCGCATGAATGTTTGGCCGGCCGGCCGTCTAGGGCTTTACAACCTGGGTGGAGAACATGCCCAGGCGGGTCCACCGTCCCCGTCTGAGTGCCAAACCATGGTACTCAGACCAGTTACAACGCTGCATTACAGTGTTGTGATTTGCTCAGGGGGCCTGGGTGCTTCCTGGGTGCTCTGTTCCTATTCCGGGAGAGACGAGGATGGAGAGAGCAGCAAGACGTGGCGAGGAGGTGAGTTTTTTTTTCCCTGTCATGAAAACCCCATGGCGCCATTGTAGTCAAGGCCTCCTGCAGGGTAGGGATAGTTTTAAGATGTTGATATCCAGCCCGACCCGGATTGCAGCCATCAGGGCCTCCAGAGGGGAAGCTCCTGGGACTCCAGGGCTCCCAGTGGAGAGGTGTGGCTCACTGGTTAGAGGCAGCAGACCTGTAAGCAGACAATGGCCCGGGACCAGGGTTCAATTCCCGACGCGGCAGGGTCTTGGACCAGGGTCAACGGACTCGATAATTCTCGCCTCAGTGCCTACTCTAACCAGGGAACACACTCGGTAACTCTGGGCATTAAGCTTGCCTCATCTCTACAACGGCCCCCCACAGACGCCGGGGATGCCTGGTTTCACCCTGGAGATACCCAGAAAGGAACCATCTCACAGGGAAAACCAGGACGGGTTCCCCAGCGGTCTACAGCGCCAGGACACTTGGGTAGAGTAACAGTGCGCTTTACAAGTATCCAACATTTACATTTACATTAGGTAGGTTGCTGGTCTGTAGGCCCACCTACTGTCCAAAATGTATAGTCCGCCTATTGCACAGTGGCTGGTAGGACAGAAGATGACAAACAACCAGATAGAAGGATCCACAATTTACCATGATGGTGGAGGCATGCGTGGGGAAGGGCACATGCCACAGGCAAATCCAGTGCTATTCTCTTCATTTGCTGGTTTCAAATGACAATTTAATGTTAAGAAGATGGTGGAGGATCTGCAAGTCTTCAGCTTTTAGAGGATCTGGGGCCAGATCTGCATGTCCGCAAAGGATTCTGGGAACATAAGCTCCTTCATACAGTAGCATGCCTTTATTCTTCAAATTCGATTCTAGGCCCCTCTGTGGAGTTGTGAATCCACAGAGGAAATGTGAATAAGCGTCGAGGATATTTTTATAATTTAATCCGACTGACACCTTTTTATAAAGTTAATTTATCAAAAACTACAATACAAATTTTCACCAGCCCAAGCAAATGCACATGGCGTAAAATTCGAGCTTTACGTTAAATTAGGTGTAAATCAGCTCAGAGGTTTTTTTTGGGCTGAGGCTCAAAGCAAAATTTCCAAAGGGAGTTAAAGTGGAAAATGTATAATTTTTTTACCCCCTCCTTTGATGCTCCTTCCCCTGTCTCCAACCTTTCAAAAAATTCATAAAACATGACATGGCAGAAGGTAGAGTATGTTGCTGTTTCATTGGAAATTTGTAAGCAGTTTCTTCAAGGAGGGTCAAAGTATAGGCAAAGAAATAATTGTCTTTTAATTAAAAACTCAGACCTAACCATAATTACTCTGCTGCTGTTGCCTACTGTGGTCATCCTTGTCATGCTTACGGCTTTACAAGGGCAGCAGCATGTGACCTTACTTGATCCCCGATGCTACTTTTGAAAATCGAGGGAAAGCGTTGATTGATGTGGGTGTGATCAGGAGTTAGGGAAGTGGATATTTAGTATGTATTCAGTTAATAGCACCATCACATGTCTTGGGATACATGGCGAACTCTTCAAGTTTTATTAGGATCTTCAAGGAAGTGAGGCAGGATGTACCTCAGTGCAAACACATGCTGGCATACTTTATAATAACGTATCTATATATCTATATGTAATAAGAAGATCTTATAATGCAGTACTGATTACGTAACATCAGAATGGTTTCAATTAAAGTATGAGATTATTGGGCCTGATTCACAGAACTAACTTAAAACAAAATCCTAAACTTACTACCATTTTGGTATTCACAGAAGGCACTTACTCATTTTGGTATTCACAGTAGGCACATGCTCATTTCGGTATACCCTGAAGTTAGGAGTCCTGACTTTAAGACTCCTAAATGCCTTCTGTGAATACTGAAAGTCTTAAAGTTAGGATTTTTCTCAGTTTAGGAGTAGCAAAGTTAGGACTCTTAACTTTAGGACTCCTAAATGCCTTCTTTGAATACCGAAAATCTTAAAGTTAGGATTTTTATCAGTTTAGGAGTCCTAAAGTTAGGAGTCCTAACTTTACTACTCCTAAACTGAGAAAAATCCTAACTTTAAGATTTTCGGTATTCACAGAAGGCATTTAGGAGTCTTAAAGTCAGGACTCCTAACTTCAGTGTATACCGAAATGAGTATGTGCCTACTGTGAATACCAAAATGAGTAAGTGCCTTCTGTAAATACAAAAATGGTAGTAAGTTTAGGATTGTGTCTTAAGTTAGTTCTGTGAATCGGGCCCAATGATTCATCAAATGCTTTGGCTGTTTTAGGTTCAGATTCAACATGACTGCAGTGTAGTGTTCCCAGTGAAGCATCTCAGAGTCCATTTTGATCAACACTCTATAGCCACTTTGGACCTGGTGGGAGAGCGCGCATTAAAAACACAATTATATTTTAAAACTTAAAAACATTAAAACAAATTCCTTTAAATAATTACAAAGTTTAATAAATTGACTAAATATTGATTAAAAATAAAACTGTAAGTCGGGATAAACTTTTTAGTTTATTTAAAATTATTATTTATAAAATGTATGTGTTTAAGCCTATTTATTTAGTTATTTACTTAACATTTATTTTGAAGAGTTAATGTGCTGTAGCATTTTATTTCATTCATCAAATTCCAACCAACTTGCAGCACAAAGTACATGCACTCATAAAGCAACAGCGTTCATAGTTTATTTTTATATCTCAAAACATATTTACCAGTAGTAAATGAAATGTTATTAGATCCCCTAAACTGATGGGGTGGAGGCATATTAGTACAAACTTAGGTTTCAATCTACACTCAGGGGTAATGAATAGAAAAAAGTGCAGAGTTACATTAAGTGTAGTAAATATTCATGTGTGTTAATGCATACTTCTCTTAGTGAGTTATGCCTTGTTAAAATGTATAATAAAAAAAGTAGTACAAAAACTTTATAGACTTTGATCACATTGCCATCTATAAATCTAGTAGTTCTATTTTTTCTGATTTGGTTTTTTAATCTAAACTTTGTTTGTTTTTAAGTTGACAGTCAATGCTGCTAAATGTGTTCCCAAAGGCATTACTGTGGTGTTTTGTGTTTCAGGAGAGAGTGGATAGCTACACAGCTACTTCGCCTGCAGTGCTTAGTTTGAGCCGGCTGTGTCCTGTGCTGGGCACCGGTACCAAATTCTTATCACAGGCGTTTGTGACAGTCTGCCACATGGTGGCGCTGTCGCCAAATTCGGTATGAGCACAACAGCTGTTTATTAATTTAATATGCATTAACAATCACTAATACATGGCACCCAAGCCATTCTTATAGCTTTGGGAGCCTTCAGAAGTATGAATTGTCACACATGTAGGAGTGTGATGGTTAGTAGTTGTGTTGGTCCTGTCATTGACAACGCTGATAGGTGCAACGGATGGTGCAAGATGCGGTGTCCCCGTGATGAGGGCCAGGGCCAGACTGGGAACCACAACCGGCCCTGGCAGAGTGCTCGCCGGCCCCCCTCTCCCCACTTGGGGGGGTTGGAGGTGCCGCTGAGCTCTTTGCCGGGGCCGGTTTTCGGCTGATTTTGTTACAGGGCCGATATGCTGCAAAAACGGCCCTGTAACAAAAACGGCCCCAGGGGCCCAAAACCAGCCCCCACCCGTGCGGTGCACCGGGGGATTGCCCGGTGCCCGCTATGGCCAGTCCGGGCCGGATGAGGGCCCTGGCACTTATTGTTTTACAAATTAACCACTGTTCGCCTAACACAATTTACTAACTCAATCAGCAGAAATCTCTTGGTGCAAATGAGCCTTGTTTACCCAACACTCTTCTACCCATCAGGCCTCTGGGCTCTGACCTTCATCCTCCCCTACATCAGCAGCCATCACAGACCATTGAAGCAGGTACATGAAATGCAGAGGTACTGGGGACTTTTACTGCATGCAGGCTGAGAAAGGAGACTTAAGGTGATTTAATTTGCAGCACAAAGCAAGATTGAACCCGGCCTTCAGAGGTGAGAAGGTAATTTAGGAAGCTTCTGTGCAGAGATGAGTTTTCAGAGCCTGCTGCTGCCTCTGTAATGAATGAAGCGAATTCTCCGCCGCGCAGATAAACTTGCTGCTTTGGCGTTTTGTCAGCCTTATGGTTTTCCATCGTTTGTTTTCAGTCTGTGCTTGTTTAAAGGGCAAAGCTTAACAAGACAATATTTGTGTTAAGTTTTTCAGCAACAGATGCTCAGCTAAGACAGCAGCTCGCCTTGGCGCCAGACTCCTGTGTGTTTGTCGCGGATGCTGCCAGACAGCTCTGCCTTGTCGTGGGTCCCTCAGATTTCGTTCAACGTTCCCTCTGTTCCACAATTAATTATATCTAGGCTGTGAGTTTCCAGAGCGATAACTAATCCTGCAACAGATATTTATGATTAGGAAAAAGGGTCTGATTAACTGCAATAGAAGAATTCATATTTAAACAATTCTAATTTTAATTAGCCCTCGGCATAGTGCTACGCTACGCTCACGGAGCATTCGTAGTTTGCGCTACTACGCATTACACAAATTGCACGTAGCACAGTGCATAAACGCGTAGCGTAGCGGGCATTTTTTGCTTGCTCGCGGACCTCAACATCAAGTTGGCGACCGCAAGTGAACAAAATCAACATCCCGGCAAGACTTTTTCCTAATTCGCGATCAGCAACATCAAGTTGCCGTTTGCAAGCATGGAAAATAAACCTCCCGTGAGATTCTCAACGCGGGGAGGTCAGGTTTGTCATTGCGAGTGGTCCCTTATGCTTGTGACCGCTCGCGATGAGAAACTACCAGTCCGCGTTGAGAAAACTGCTGTTCAAGCGTCAGAAAACGACCTCTTGTACTGTGCAAGATGCCGTTTGCAATGATTGCACAGTGTGGTAAATCATTCGGCACTGTGCAATCAGTGCGAACAGCATATCCCTACCGCACTACTCAGTTCGCGTAGCTACGCGTAGCATGCGTAGTGCGAAGTGCAATTTGCGTAGCTACGCGTAGCAATACTACGCAAACGACGCCCAGGGTTAATTTTAATGCACTATCTAATGGGTATATCTTCACAGCTTCATCCTGAATGCAGTGTTGGTACAGCTTGCAAACAATTGCGGTTTGAGCACAGTACAGGGTCAACATTATTTTTTGTTGACCTGATTCAGTTTTATCCTCAGTACAATAGGGAATAACTTGTCAAAATGATCCATGCAACCAGTTTTGAATGTCATCCCTATTAGAAAAAGACTATGAGTGCAAAAACTCTGGGATGAAGCAAAATTTTCTCGAAACCAGTGATTGTATTAGCAGGTGCACCTATTTCACAATGCTGGGAAGGAATAGAGACGTGTACCCCTGCCCTGAGTGCCCAACTGTACTGTTGTCTGGATCCCTAATGGCGATTTTCTGTCATAGATGAACATGGATCATGTGTGTGCACCATGGGCCTGTCCCACTGATTGTAGTCTTGATGGGCAGGAAGGGGTGTCCAAAGCACTGCCATGATAGTGGTAGATGGCCACCGCCTTCTTCAGGAGTTAAGCATCACCAGCGTGGTGGTGGCAGCATACAGTTTAGTGAACCGTAATAGTGAACTGGATATTTTTACCCTGTGCAGTGGCATAGCATGAGGGTGAGGGGGTCCACGCCTGGCGGCACGAGTTTTGGGGGCAGCAGCCTCACCCCAATCCCCCGCTCTTACCTACAGCAGGAATTGCCAGCACCCTGCCCCCTCCCTGATCTTTCATACGCCCGCTGCGGGGCAGCAGAAACAGGGCCCGTCACGGGCGGCCAAAGGTCTAGCTATGCCACTGACCCTTTGTCGCTGGAGTGAGGCCTGCAGGCTCACTCACCCTTATTAAAGGTCCCACTGCTAGGTGCTTAACTCACCCATGGCCTACATCAGGTAGATGTGGAAGGACGTGCATGATGGAAACATGCTGAGTGCATGTGTGCTCGCACGAAGTAGCACTACACAAGGTGTGAAGTGTGTCACAGTGTGCATATGATAAATGTGTGTATGCTGGCAGTCTGTATTTTTAAAAGAAAAGAACAAACTCTTGTACAATACAGGAAGGCTGCATACTGAACAGTGTGCACAGATTGAATGCATTTGCTGCATGTAGTTATGCTTGTGGTGGCATAATACGTGAGGATAACAGTGCTGTGCAGTACGTGTGCTGTGGATGTACACTGAGTTCAAGTGTGCCAGTACTGGTGTTACATTGAGGACATTGGGTTCCATTTTAGGAAGCCCAGGCCTGGCTGGTGGAAAACATGAGGAGTAGAAGAATCTCCCCAGGTAGATTTGTGTAATGGTGCATTCCTTTAAGCTTGGAGACACAGGAGCTGGAGGATGGGAGAGCCAGGCTCTCTCTGTGCATTCAAAGAGATCTTTAATACAATCAATGATAGATCACAAGGAAGGGGCCTGGACACATCTCAGGGAGAGAGTGATGGGGCTGATAAAGGCATCATAAAGAGTAGGGCTGTGAGCCCAGGATTACCCTTTTGATGCACATATCACTGTGGCTGACATCCAGGTGTGAACTCTAGCCATTCCCATGAATCTTGTGGTTTAATCAGCTTTGGAGTCTCTCCTGCTGTGAATGACAGATATCAGGAAGAAGAAAAAAGGGGAAAGATGTCCATTTCACAGAAGCAGAAACCCCATCATAAAACCTCAAAGACACTAAATTAAATTTTGTGTATGGAAAAGGGCTATAAGTAGGAGAGTTTACCACAGCAACATTTTTTATTTGCTGAGCAGCCACATGGGCTGTGTGAGGAGGGAAAGCTCTGCAAGTCTTTTGCCTGTGACCAGAACTGGGGGCCCGGGCCTGCTTGTCTCCCCGATGGGTGAGGAGACATCACCCTGAGAAACCAAGCACCAATGCCTGCCTCCTCTCCAAGACCAGTGTGCTATGTGAGGAAGAGGAGAGCGTTGGAAGGAGCAAGGTCCAGGGTAAGCCCTAACATGATGTCTCCCTGTGCGAGCAGTGAGGAATGAACTCTTGCACTGATAGGGCCATAGCCAGTGCACTGCATTGATTTGTGACTCTGGTGTGCCAGGAGGGGCTACCGCAGACCGAGCTGAAGAGTAAGGGTTGCGAGGGCACTAGGCCTGCACAACCTTGAGATAGGTAGATAGGCGCCCCTTGTGCCAGAGAGGGGGCCACTGTGAACCGCAACGCCAGGTCAGTGTGACCGGGCTTGTGAGTGCCATGGCAGCAACCCCTTGTGCCAGGAGAGGTAGCCGGAAATGCTGAAGCCAAAGGTCTGAGCAGTTGCCCAGGACTGAGATCAAAGGAAATCGCTGGAGCCCCATCAGAGCTAGGAGATCATTCCTATCCCACCCTTTATCATGAACCCTGATCGCTAGAACCAGTCAGTAGCATGGCTCGGAGGAGAGAGCCCGCACCTTCCGAGTGCTGCCGCCTATGACCATGCGCAACCCAATTTGAGGACATGGCGAATTACTTTGCTGCACTGCTTAGGGTTTCCATACCGCTGGAGTGGGTAAGCCGTAAACTTGGCCTTGGGGACTGTGATGAGTACTGTGACCCTGCAGTCTCCTAAGTCTCAACTTCTAAAAGGAGTCAGAGGGGAGAACTCTTGAGTATGACCTATTAGGTTACATACCCTAGATGCGGCCAAAAATTGCTGTGGGATAATACTGATCCTGTTGCCCTAAAGACAGTGGGACACGGCTTGGTCGGACAACTACTAGAGCCCTGACCTCAAGGTGGATTCTGTTATTGCTTTTAAATGTTCTTTACCTTTACATGTGTATAACTAGAATTAAGATACTTCTTTTTGTATTAAACTGGACATTGATTTATTGTTTGCACTACTTTCACATTGAATTATGAGCTATGTTCACTGATCTGTATCTGCGCTCCCCCCCCACCCCCCCGAAAGAGCCTTCACTGCTTGTCCGATGCTACCTAACTGAGAGTCAGGTTCAGAAGTTGTGCTTGACCCTGTTGGGTAGGGCCCATAGTAGGTCGGTCCCCGGGACATCAGGAGTAAAAGTCCTCAGCCACCACGGGTGGGCCTAGGAACTCCTGCTTGCCCCATGGCCCCCTGAAAGGGGTTCTTACACACAGTGACTGGAAACTCAAAATGTGGAGGTCAACACTTTGCAGTGAACCAAGGGCCCTCTAAGACGTACTCTGTTCTTTTGTTATTAGTTGTTCTAGTACTTTTTTTATTTTTTAAAAGAAACATGCCAATACTGTCACTATAACACTTCTAACTAAGATGACGTGATGGTTCCATAAAATTCGGAAAATACTTTTACAGACTTGCGCTTTCATCTAAAAAAAAAAAAGTGCATTCTGGGAGTGTGGTGTCCTGTCAATATAGAGCCATCTGCTCAACCTTTTTTAAATTAAGTAGTCTGAAGCTATATGACCCCAAATAATAATTAACTTTATAAGTAGGTTTGGAGTTCTTTAGATGTGGCAAAATAAATACTGTTGATTCTGTTGATGCTCAAGTCTTGGGATGAAATGCCTGGATTGGTGCACACACAGGCAGATCCATGGGGTGGAATCTCATGAACGTCTATTTCTTAGGCCGTCTTGGCCCACTTGATACTCAGTAAGGCACTCTTTGGTTAATTGTTCCATTCCATTAGTTTTCACAATACTCCCCCTTCTTTAATTAGTTACACCCAATTGGCTTATTTTACTTTCCAGTAAGTCCAATGGTAAGTTGCTGCAGGATCTGCACCTGTTGTGAGGAAATTGAATATCACAAGTGGGCTGCAGTGTATGGTTATATCACTCACATGTATGACTACAGAGGACAGTATGGTGTCCTGTCCTATCCAACAGCAAAAACTGTATTTGCATAAGTCAGAGAAAATTGCTCTGTCATGCAGAAAAAACTATTTACATTAACTTATACATCTCTGTGTGTATGCTGTAAGCCCCCAAGTGTTGGGTCCTTGAAGTCATGAAGTGGGACAGTGTGGCATACTAATTAAATGCATGCCCCCACATTGAATAGCTAACAAAAGCTATTGGTCACTGTGCAGGTCTAATAATAAATACAATTCTACTTTGGTAATTCAGTTGAGAAAATAATAGAGCTTTCTTAGATTTTTTTTTAATCAAAAATGGAATTCAAAGGTAAAAGTAGATTTTTGATATCTGTAGTGGAAAAGTAACTTTGAAAAAGTGCATTGTGTGCTACTTGAAAGCCTAACAGAATGATATCAGTACTGCTGACTGCCTTTCCTGCAGTGCCTGTAATTAGGATTAGAAAAAAGTGAGAAGTTGTGGCCAACTAGAGAACAGTAAGGCCACTTTTAAAGAAAGGAAGACTATTGTAGTGATTACTGAGGTGGGATGAGCCATCTGAGAGAAGCAAGAACAGATTTTCATGTTATTCTTCTCAGCGCTCCCTGTGCCTGAACTCTTATTTTCTGACAGTAACAAGAAGATATAAAAGAACCAGGAGAAGAAAGGGGATGAAATCAAAGGCATGGACCTCCATGCCACTATCTCTTCCTAGCACAACCAGATCATACCCACTTTAGGAAACAGCTGTAAAAATAATTCATTCATTTATGATATAATAAATAATTTAGCAACAGATTACTATTTCACATGAAGATCCTAGTGGTGGACTCAAGTGACAAAAATCTTTTCATCCAGAGAGGTCTCTCAGACATGTATCTCTGCCTACAGCATGAGGGAAGTTATTCCCAGATCAGAGAGAGGGGGTGTTTTCTCATTTCCATACAAGTAGATATGTGAGGGGAACAGACTTACTGAGAAGAGAGTCTGGCCTGTTGCATTTTGAATAAGGGACTCTAGAAAGGTTTGCAGTAAGGTGAAAAACAAACTCCTTAAAAAGGGGCCAGGTATTTATCCAGGATTGGGCCTAAAAATTAAAACAAATGTCTGACCTGTCGGGGAAAGAAGTATCAAGGATTATTTGTCTTCATTTATACCCAGGAACTGGGACTTAGCACTAGCATCAACTTCACTGTCACAGGGACACATAAGATAGGAAAGGGGCTACAGACTGTGAGGAAGATCCCATCTGCAAATGGGTAAATAGTCTTTACTGGTGCCTGTGGAAGGCCTAGCTGGAGAGGGATCTAGATGCTGGGAGCTTTCCCTTGAAGCCTCTGAGCCGTGGGAGGGACATCATGAAATATTGTGACTCTTGGCTGTGGGAGGAGGCAAGGACAGAGAAGCCAGCTGGCCACTTGCAGCTCAGAATTCAGCCCCCTCCCCCTAGAAGAGCATTTTAGGATATTGAAAGCATTGGAGTGTAGGAGTGTGTAAGGTTACTGACTGACCTCCCAGCCTCTTGTCTTTTCCTACTTATATCTCACGCTGCCAGAATCATGCACACTTTGTACAAACATTTCTGTACATCTTTATATTCTGGAAAAGGCACAACACTGTTAGGAAGCAACACAAGAAAGCAGAAGTAACAGGTACACATGAAGCTGTTGTGTCACCGTAACATGATGTCGGTATAATATGTAGACTCTGCTTGATTTTTAAATATAGCACTTAGAATAATGAAAAATACAGAATAATCAACCCAAAAGATATCTAAGTTAAGCAAAAAGGAAAATAAAGAAAACTAGCATAGTAAATAATGCACAATAAACAGAAGAAAAGACCCAAATGCTATTTGGACACATGATGTCCTCTTGCACACTAACAGAGTGTGACATCTCCATTGTGCAGTGAAGCTTTACAACCCCTGCGCTTGAACTTTCATTATATTACTGAGGATTCATTTCTTGATACAGGTGATTATTATTTATTTTTATTTTTTTACTGTAGAGAATCTCTTTCTCCCTTTTTTTGAGTAATTGCACTTTTTTACTCAACTTTTTCTTTTTCACTTAGTTAAGACACTGGCACTCTAACTTCTCCCTAGAAATTGGATTTTTGCTTATTGTTTGTTGGTCTCTATGGTCTTTTCTTATCAATCAATTTCCTATTCCGCACTCTATTCACTTATCTAAGAGGTTTTTGGTTCATCTTATGCTATGACATGATTCTTTATATATTTTAGTCTCCCTGATACCTGTGTACATATTCCCTTTTAGTTGTTTTATTGAATTTTCTTGGACACTCCAATGTTCTTTATTCTGTCCTGATGATGACCTTCTAAATATATTATAGTTGAAACGCCGTCGACGCCTATATGTGGCCCCAATTGAAGAGGATCCATTATTTGCTGTGTGTTGTTTCTGTTTTGTCCTGAACCCCGCCTTTGTATAACTTTTCCCTTAGCCATTTTGTTCGATTACACATTGTATCATTTGTACTTCCAGCATTGTTTGTGTAATCCCATGAGCGCCATTATTGTTTTATGATTGTTTTTGACTGCTTATCTCTGTTAACAAATGTTCTACATAAATAACATAATTTGTTCATGAGTACCATGTGTCCAAATAGTATCTGGGCATTTTCTTCTTTTTTCTTCTTTCATTGTGCATTATTTACTATACTAGTTTTCTTTCTTTTCCTTTTTGCTTAACTTAGATAACTTTTGTGTTCGTTATTCTGTATTTTTCATTATTTTAAGTGTTATACTTGAACCCTTGTTTGGATTCCAGCATTTAGTTTGCCCCTGGTCAGGTCTTAGGGCTACCCCTATTGTTTGTAACTGCTTTGTAAATAAGCATGGGGAACATTTCAAATGACAGTGAGTGACATTTCCTACATTCTTAATGGCTGGTGGCTTAGTGGGCTAATGTGTCCACTGTAGGGGCCTGTGTTCAACCTCAAAACGAATCGCTATCAAGGCACTCACGCTTGCTTTCAAAGCCCTTCATGACACCGGCACCAAATACATCAGGAAACGGCTGGCTTTTTACCAGCCATCCAGATCGCTTAGGTCAGCTTCGCTGGCCTTGGCGTCCGTGCCTGTTATTAGGCGAGCACGCATTGGTGGCCGTTCTTTCAGACGCCTGGCACCACAATTGTGGAACGCCTTGCCAGTGTCTCTGAGAAGGAACGCCAACCTGTTAGCCTTTAGGAAAGATCTTAAGTTGTTTGTTCAGTAGTGCCTGTCATCTGCCGCCTGCCTCTGTTCCGCTTTGGGTTTGAAGCGCCGGGACACTCCTCGGAGTAGCTGAGCGCTATATAAAACTCACCCTAACATAACATAACATAACATGGTCACAGGTTCAAATCCCAGCGAGTCCACTCAGGCTTTCATCCTTCTGAGGTTGAGTACCATTGAGTTGGGTAACAATAAACATTTGTTTTTCAAGGCCAAAATGCCTATGGGTGAATGCGCTCTTTACAAATGCATGTTGTGTTATGTTATTGTGCTCTGTAAAACTTCTTATCCTGTTCTATAGTGCACTGTGATGTACCGGCAAAGCTATGTCAGGGACTGATAGCATGAACATTATGAATGTTATTTTCTCTAGGGGTGCTCCATAACTCCAATTAATTATGTTGAAGGTTTGATGGGTGCCAATCCCAGATGTGATGCACAACTTAATTTATAGTATACTGTAGAGCAGGGCCGGCCTAAGGCATGTGCAAGCTGTGCACCTGCACAGGGCCGCCAAACCCCAGGGGCCGCCACGCCAATATATATCCTTAGATACATATTTGCGTGGCGGCCCCTGGCAGGGATTTGGCGGCCTCGGGCCCCCTACCTACACTCCCTGCTCCGGGCCTCCATGAGCCTAGAGCCGGCCCTGTGTAGAGTCTCTAACCTGCTGTGAGCTGGTAGTACACCAGGAGCAGAAATGCCCCCCAATAAAATCTCTCACACTACCAGAAGTCATGAAAAAGCTGGACTGGACGAGCTACTCATGCGTGAACTAGGGACATTCAGGAGCTCAGTGTAGACTGGCTATCCAGACCTGGGCCTGTGCTCTGTAGCCTGGTTTCATTCTTCACATGCAGGGAATAACAGATGATCATAATGAGCTTTTCTGGGTGAATCTGTTGAATCTGTATTCTTGGGAAGCAGCCAACTCCTGGAGGATCTCTCTTCCTCCAAAACTCAAACATGATGTGCAAGCAGAAAGGTTGGTGAAGCTGTTCCAATAGGCTGGCTGCTCTAATTGCCAGCAGCTGGAGCTCCTGCATTCTGGAAATCCACCCCGCGCATCTGCGTTCGCTCACAAACACCTGGCCATAGCCTCTTACGTTGAGGGATGCACTATAGCTGTCAATGAGTGTATTTGGAACCGTCTTGGCTTTTTATTCAACATCTCTAAGCACTAATGGCCCGATTGACAGGCGAAGGCCCCGTAGTCATGGCGGGATCTCCGTACTGCAGTTACCCATTGCGGGGTCCCTGCTGCGAGTGCGGGCCCCCTGCCACAACCGCGGGGCAGGGGCGGCTCTAGGCTCATGGTGGCCCTGGGCAGGAGCGTAGGTAAGGGGCCCCGGAAGAGGGGGTCCGGGCAGGGCGGAGCCTCCCGGAGCTCAGGAGGGGGGGGTCAGGGTGTTAGGAAGTGGAACAGAGCGGAGGCCGCCAAATCCCTGCCAGGGGCCGCCACACAAATATGTATCCATCCTCAGAAGATTATTATATTTAGGATATATATTGGCGTGGAGGCCCCTGGGGTTTGGTGGCCCTGTGCAGGTGCACAGCTTGCACATGCCTAAGGCCGCCCCTGCGCGAGGCCTCCACCATGAGTGCGGACACCCTTTGTAAATCAGGCCCTGGGATTTGTAGAATCACTTTTCCTCCACACAGTGACATGAAGACATACATGCATGCGCTTAATCACTAACACACACATGTATGTGCCCGACCATAAGCGACCGCTGTCTGCATGCTCGATGCTATAGTCTGCAAAAACATAAAACAGTCAGGGTGAGGGACCCCCTTGCAACATGGAGTCAGTTGAGAGCTTTGCTACCCTACCTGTGTGCTGAAGATTAACACTACATGGCAATGCTTGTCAAAAAGAAGTGTGACGGCCCAACATATTTATCAAGAGGTCACTACAGCTTCACCACCCGCTGACCCGGCCAGCACGGCCAAATGTTAAAGTGTACTTAAACACTGTTAAAAACTCTGCTGATGTTGGCGACTTGCAATATTTATACACCACTGTTAAGGAATGTCTGGCAGGTGCTGAGCACCAGCACAAATTAAGCACTACTACATGGTATACAGTGCAATAGGCATATCAAATGTGAATATACAAGGTATACAGCACAATAGGCATATCAAATGTAAATATACATGGTATACAGCACAATATACATATCAAGTGTGAACATAGAGTTAACAATTCAAGATTAACCATTTGGTTGCTTAAAAATCCAACAGTTATTGCTTTGGAGATACAAAGCAGAGATCCCTCGTTGAGAATTTGCAGACCCTCTCAGCCTCTGCCAACGTCCTGTCTCTACAGGGAAAATCATTGGTACTGGCTTAGATGCAGGTTTAGTGTAAAGGTTAGGGGCAGGAGAAGTTGTAATTTCTTCTGTAAAGTAAAGATAAGTCAGGAAACCTCACCTCTGGGAAAGGAGGCAAAATGTCCTTACTTTGCCTGAGGTGAACTTTTACTTTACCCAAGTGTGATGCCTTTTGGTGTCCACCTGCAGGGCATCAGGACACTGGCCACCTGAGGAATTCATATTTTTTCTTGCCACAGACGGGTCCTTCCCTAAGCAGCAGCAGTTACATTGTCACATCAGCAACGAGCAACTGCAGAGAAAAACACACCACTCTGGTCATGTGCGCCCTTTGTGTTGTACTGGGAGCTGCCCATTCAAGAAGTGTGCACCATAAGAATAAAATACACAAATAATAATAAACAAACAAATAAATAAACAAATAGCAGCAAAACTACGCAGGATGTATGGTATGTCTCTCAAATGCACATTCCTCTGACCGATTAGAGTTTCTCACTTTCTTTCTAATACTGAAATACCTGGGTAGGTGTGTGTGAGAGAATTTAAAATGAACACATTTTGTATGTTTAATTAACATTAATAAATTGCAAATAATGTAAATATACTGTACCTGACATAACGAAACTTTTAAAGTCAATATAACAAGAACTTAAATCCATTTGTATCTGTTGCACTGTGTACAGTTAAAACATAGTCTCCTTTCTCTGTTTGTGCAGCTCAAGTTAAAATATGTCCTTTGACGCTTTGTAATAAATATTCTTAATTTAGAGTTTTACGATATTGCAATGAACGGAAACAGAAATTGTCTCTTTTTTCTTGTTCATGATGTTCCTGACAGCCCCTCTTGATTGTATATTTACAAGGCCATATCATCCTTCTAACAGAGATTGCATCTGTAATTTCAAATGTGCCATTGTTTGCTATTGACTAGTTTCTAAAGTAAACGTCACAACTAATTATTCATGCAGGCTTGTGTGCTTATTTTCCACGTGATGTATTTTCTGTTTTACCATTGGATGTTTCAATGTATAATTTGTTTCACACTACAGTGACATTACAATTTCTCTCTTTAAAATGCTATACAACATGCTGTTTCTGGGAAGTGAGACAGACTTTTTTCGAACTCCTAATCAGCATGTCCTTATGATGGACTGCTCCTTAACCTTGTACTAAGAGAGCAGACTCCATGTTAGTCTATTTATTTACGCTGTGCTTGTCTCTCCCTTCCTCTCCTTGAAGGCAGATTTAATGTCAGTGTTCTTATTGACTTTATACTTAGAGATTTTTCTTGATTCTCTCTTGCCCTAAGATTGAAAATCTGATGTTTGACTTCCTATCTGCCTTGTGCCTGGCCATATTTGGTTCTGGCTTTTAACTTAACCTTAAGCCAAGAGATGCTGAAAACAACTAGGGCACAGTCTCAGACAAAATACAGCAGAGGGGTTTTACTGTAATAACCTATTGACTGATTGGTAACTAATACATCTAGGGAAGTCCCCAGGGTTATTTAAAAACACAACATTGAACTGCTCCAAGCCCCCACTGACAACAACTATGAAAAACATATAACTTTTATTGTAAATCCTCATGGTTATGGTTTGAACTTCCATACACCCTATGTGTAAATAAAGATCTATCTTTATAACACATATATATATATATATATATATATATATATATATATATATATATATATATATATATATATATATGTATATATATATATATATATATATATATATATATTTTTTTTTTTTGTTGTTGAAGGTGCACCATCACAGGCACCCACAAACAACTTGCAAGTCCTCTTTCAGCAACTGGAACGGACTATGGAACGAGAGGTTCGCAAATGGTGGGAGGCCACCTCGCTCCAACGCTATGTGGAGTGTAGCAGGGTCCCAAGGGGGCTTAGAATTTTTACGATACCCTGCTATGAAAATCCCGACCCGCAACTCCTGAAAGACTGGGCGGCATATATGACAGACATGAGTAAAGGCATGCTATTAATGCTAATCAAATATGCCTGGAGCGACAGGGATAAGGCCCTCGCCGAGATACAGAGACTGGAGGACCTAATCAGTAAGGAAAAGGATACAAAAATGGCTGAGGATCTACGCGATGCTATGATGAAAAGATTGAAGAACTATGAGAATGATATAAAAAAACGCAAACAAACTAAATTTCAGAGGGATGAACAGGACTATCTGACAGGCAGAATACTAACCTTTGCGAAGAAGTTCGACGCAACAAGGAAGAGGCTCGCCCAGGGGACTCTGGGTACAATGGAAACCGTGACCTCAGAATCAGAAGCTTCTGTGTCGGAAGATAAATCTTCAAGAAGCGAGAGAGGCAAAAAGAAAGGACCAGTTGCCCCGACTGCGGTTCCTTTTTTAGACGAATATCAAGTCCTAAAAGAAACACGACAACGTACCACGACCCACACGCCGCAGAAACCCCAACAAAAAAGAGGAAAACAAGGCGGGGCAGGAGGGGCAGGGGGAAATACACAGGCGGCTCAACCGATGGTAACCCGCAGCAAAGGTGGGAGAGGAAGATGGTAAATAACGAACAAACCATAATAAATCTCTCAGAGAGAGAATTAACTACCCACAAAGAAAGTGTCTTACAAAGAGGATTAACCTTTTGCCCGACTGCGAAATCCGATCGAGTACAAACAAGAATAGACATTTTCAAATTCGTGAGGAAGTTAAAGTTACAGAAAGTATTTGCCTGGAAGATCCCATCTGAAATAGAGATGCCCCTTGAAGAAACATGGGCTACCAGCAACACTCTCAAGGACAGTGATTTACCACTCCTCATGACAACACATGAATTGGCGGAAGCAGGAGACCTTCCTGATTCAATGGAGGTTTTACAAAGAGAGGAGATTGAACAAATCAGAGATCCAAGTAATCTAAAGCGGAAATCAAGATTCTTACCACATGTCACACACGACGCAATAGACGTCTTTAATGATGCCATCCTCCAGGATCTGGAAAAGATGACCAACAACAATCTGGAATTAAACAAAAAGACCTCCAATATCTCACGCTGGAATGGGTAGCATCGAGATCAAACCCTCGGACAAAGGGGGGAATATTGTGATCTTCAGCAAGACTAAGTATAAACAAGAAGCCCTGCGACAACTTCAGGACAGGAACTGTTACACTATCATTAACAGAAGAGACTTCGTGAAGTGTACAATCGACTACCACGGTTTATTGGAGGGGTGGAGGGATGAAGGAATGTTAAATAAAAGTGAATATGAGTACTTACATTGTGAACATCCGATAATTCCCACATTCTACCACCTGCCAAAGGTACACGAAGACATTAAAAGTCCACCGGGGAGACCAATTGTCTCCTCGATAGGAAGTCTTCTGGAGAACACTTCTAGGTTTATAGACACTTACCTGGCCCCCTTTGTAAAAGACCTGCCTTCCTATGTAAGGGACACCCAAGACTTTATTAGGCTGATTGACGGCATTGAGTGGGAATCAGATATGCTCATGATTACCCTTGATGTCGCCAACTTGTATACATGTATTAACCATCAGGATGGTGTCACCGCAATGGAATGGTTCCTGGGTATGAAGGACATGAAATACCACCAACACAACCGTATGCTCTTGCAGATGGCGGAGTTTTGCCTTAACAATAACATCTTCTTATTTGCAGGAAACATGTATAGACAGACCAGGGGGACCGCCATGGGCACGTGCTTCGCCCCCAGCTACGCGAACTTGTTCGTGGGCTGGTGGGAGAAGCACGTCGCCTGGGGGGGGACAACGAACGAAAAATGGCTGGACAATATCATGATCTGGACAAGATACATAGACGATCTGTTTGTCGTCTGGCGGGGCGACAGACCCTCGGCTGAGGAGTACATCGCGACGCTGAACGACAATCATCTTAATCTAAAATTTACTAGCACTATCAGTGCAACATCAGTGTACTATCTTGATCTAGAAGTCTTCTCAAGAGGAAGCTCTTTACAAACAAAATTATATCGGAAACCCACGGCTGGCAACTCCGTATTACATGCGGGAAGCCACCATCCGAGGAGCATGATAAGAAACATCCCCTTTGGGGAACTACTCCGCCTGAAAAGAAATTGTTCTGATCCAGAGGATTTCTTACAGGCTAGAGATGAAGCCGTGGGTAGATTCCAAGACAGAGGATACTCGAAAGCATCATTAACAAGTGCAGTCAATAGAGCTGACCTCTTTGAAAGAAAAGATCTAATAACAATCAAAGCTAAGGAGACAAAGAATGAGGGAATTACCAGAATGATAACCACTTACAACATGCGATCTAGTGAGTTGGTATCTATATTCAACAGAAACTGGCACATCCTAAAAACAGATCCAGTGATGAGAAAGATACTACCCCCGAGACCCTCTATAACCTATAGAAGATGTAGGTCCCTAAGTGACCATTTGACCAACAGTCACTTTGTAGATTCCCCTATAACTTCAAACAAAAGATCAGTAAGTGGCTTCTATCCTTGCATGCACTGTAAGGCATGCAAGTATAGTAAAAAACCGACCAAGTATGATGGCAGACCGAATGATCCATGCCCCGTAAGAACGATCACAAAATTACTCAACTGTAATTCAGAATATGTGATCCATTGTCTGGAATGCCCGTGCTCCAAGAGATACATCGGGAGCACGATCAACCCGGCAAAGAAGCGTATCCTGGAGCACATGCGTGCCATTACCAACAGGGATAAGAATTACCCCGTGGCACACCACTTTGAAACGCACCACAATAGCAATAGGGATCTATTGTCATTCTTTCTTATTGATCAACTAGATAGAAAGGAACGTGGAGGCGACAAAGTACGATCTTTGAGAGCATTAGAGTCCAGATATATTATAGACCTCCAGAGTATGCAACCTAGAGGCTTGAATAACGATGAGGAGCTATGGGTACATTTGGATTGAACCTACCTATAACAGGTGGGAAAAAGTAAATGCTTGGTCAGTAAGTAAGGATTGGCGCCACGAGATGCCCCTAATAGGGCAGAACAGAGAAACTTGGAGAATATGGGTGAAATGATGAAAATACGGCAAAAAACATGGTCGTTCTTGTGTTGGGGTTTTCCTCCTCCTGCATAAGACACAAAAACTGTAATGTAATTGACAAATAGGGAAAGATCTGCCCATACAGGGCGAAACAGAGAAGCAGGGAACAGTGTAAAACTATGCTAACGCCCATACAGGGCAAGAGAACCTATTCGCACAAACATATGTATATACTAAGGGACATAACTAACGATGATGATGTATAACATGATTATAAATGATGTGTGACATATTTATGAATGTATATGGAAAATACATATAAGGGGTGTATACATATACACGATTGAAACACCTTAGAGGATAGACAAGATAACCACACAATTCTCTACCCTCTTATTTGTCCCTATGTCAAATTGTATATATGCGATTGGTTGAATTATTATTTTAGCCTTTCAAATGTTTTTAACTACACCGTTTATTCCGCCCTGTGAAAAATGTTTACTAATAGTGTGCAGTGTATTGTCAATCATTGTAAGATGGCCGCTGCTTTAGGCGTAACAACCTTTTAGTCCTTTTTCTATGAGAAAGGGAAGGCGTGGATAAAATGGTGTCTCACACTTCAATCAGGTTGACACTGACGAAGCCCGAGTGGTGAAACGCGTTTGTCAAGGGGGCAGGGGGTCTGCCAAATAAATCTTCATTGGGATGAAAGACTTTTGAGTGCCGTCATTTTTTCGTTTTATTGAACTACTTTGTAAGGAATATATATATATATATATATATATATATATATATATATATATATATATATATATATATATATATATATATATATATATATATATATATATATATATATCTCCAGCCAAACAAAGTCGCTTAGGATCCCTGCCGCTTCCAGTGGCGGACCTCGGACGGGATAGCGAATCGCTACACCTCCAACCATACACTTTCCTCAGTTCAAGAAAAGATTGTCCGGGCCACTTCCAGGTTGCATAAGCGTGTTTATTTCAATAAAGGCATTTCTCCCATATATATATATATATGTATATAACGAGTGTTTCAGGTGTGGTATACTATATATGAACACCAAACCTATTGCCACCCCCTGGAGTGAGCCATGGCTGTTCCTGCTATCTACCTTTGCAGAAATAAGAGCTCAAATTGACTGCTTGGCTGACCAGCTGGAATTGAACAGTAACTGAGGCCCTGGGAAACAGGTGGTAAAAGACATCACCCAACATGGATACCAACCAGTAACCAATGGTTACCGTTACATTCAGATGAAAAGGCTCTCACTGGCCTCTAGGCATCAGGGTGCACATGGTCTGTCAGGGTCCAGTAATACTGTGGCATGATCTCCAGAGACAAAATGCAAAATTCTACTTTACAGAAGGACCATGGCTGATGCTTCTGCGCACATGCACTAGGAACCCTTTTGTAAAGTGCACTTAATAATATATATATATATATATATACACACACACACACACGCTGCAGTTAAGCCTACTCGTTTCACAAGTGTGATCTGTACAGACTGAAGTTAGTGTCCATTCAACTGCAGCACAACAGGCTCGAGGTCAAAAGTACCTGCCTGAGTCCTAGTGAAGATCAAAATGGGGCACAAAAAACAGAAAATCAGATGTGACACCTGGGATCTTTAGAATTGATGCACAGAACAATACACACATTTATGAGCAGTGAGTCGTAGCAACAACCTCAGTCATGGAACATGTAGGTTACTTACCTCGGACTCATTGCAGCCACGAATAACAGCACCACAACAGAAAGACTGAAATATGCACCGAACAAGAGTCAAAGAGAGCTGCTTTCAATTTTGGAAGATCGAACTGAAGTACAGCTAGATAAAAACTCATTGTGCAAGGTCAGACAGCTTATCAGTTGGGGAAGCCACGATTCGAAAAGCCCACATCTCCGAGCTCATAGGATTGCCTCCCTAGTCTGAAAGTTCATATCTGGCCTGTGCCACACTTAACTACTATTTAGTACTGCCTGGTCCCTAAAGGATCAGTTTGGCCCTTCTCTTCCCATATTTCTATAGTTAAGCATTCTCTGGTGTTTTATATGTACTGACTGATACATTTATAGAGCGCTCGATTGCCGTGGCATCTTGGCGCTAAGATAGGTTCATACTAATCCAGATGCTTATTTATTTAAGAGCCCTTAGGGAACAGCCAGGTCTTAACCTGTTTCCTAAAGATAGTCCTATTGGGTTGCAATCTCGGCTGTAGGGGGAAGAGAATTCCACAGCTTAGCAGCTTGATGGGAAAAGCTACAACCATAAGGCATCACGTGCTTTGAAACACAGTCTGCATTCGTAACAGTACACACTCTTTTACAGACCACCTTAATGTAACTGTCTCAGTTTCCTCGAACACATCATGAGGACAAGTCATCGGCTGCAGACTTGATTTCTAAAGGTACCTGGACCACAGTCTAGCCATCCTGTGCATGCTCACAGCATAAGTGCACTTAACTGAGCTCCCTTGAGCTAGCCCTGCTAGACGCCCCGCCCCCATCTATACATCTTTACATTACTAGCAAGGCTCAGCCGTTTACGTTATGTCAGGTGGGCATAGCGTTGCAGAGATACAGGCACGAGTACAGCGTTCATTTCTATTTATGGCAAGATCCTGACTTCGAAGCGCTCCATAAGGTGCTTGTGCATTGTACGTACCTGGCATCTGTGGTAATGTCCTCCCTATTGTATTTTTATTTATTTATTCATTTGTAGAGCGCATGGTTACACCACCGGTGTGTCCCCGCGCTGCCTTGAGCCCTAAGTGTGCTGGGTTTTACAGTGCACTTAGGAGAGAGACAGGGATGTGTGCACTGTTTCAGCTTGTGTGCAATGTCTTGCACGTGCACCACAAGCCATACAGAGAGGCAGGTTACATTCGATAACTTGGGTGCAAGTTACCATCTTTGCGGCTACAGTTGAAGATGTCCACTAGTATTAGGTAGCAATAGCAACTTATTTGTAGTAGTGTTAGTTGTATTAGTGATGCCTGCGGTAGTGGCAGAAATATTACTTGTAGTAATACTAGAGTGGTATATGTAGCAGTAATAGTAATACTAGAAATACTAGTAGTAATAAAAGCAGTGATAACACTTCTACTTGCAGTAGTGGCAGAAGAAGTAGTAGCAATAATGGTAGCAGTTGCAGAATTGTTAGTGAATGTATGACGTTACAGCGCATGCATTTACAATGCATGCCTTTACAACACAGTTTTCACATCGCAACATCCTTTACAACGCACTCCATTACATTGCATGACACTACATCACATTTTTAGAAACTGTCTTTACAATGCATTCCATTAAATCGCATTATACCTTTACAACAAATACCATTACCTCGCATACCATTGCATTGCATTTAAGGTAAGTATTGGATAGTATAGGGGTAAAAATTACTACTCTAACTCCAGGGAGTGCAACAGTAGGGTAAGTGTTGGATAGTGTAGGGGTAAATATTACTATTGAAACTCCAGGGGGTGCAACAGTAGGGTACGTTTTAGATAGTGTATGGGTACTATGCGTTGTAATGGTATGCGTTGTCATGGTATGTGTTGTAATGTCTGCATTGTAGTGACATGCGATGTACTGTCATGCAATGTAGTGTCATGTATTGTAATGCCTGCATTGTAAAGGATGTTGCGATGTTATGACTGCATTGTAAGTGTAGTGAAATGCAATGACTGCGTTGTAAAGCATGTTTCCTATTGTTAGTATCAGCAGTCGTAGAACTATACATAGAAATAAAGTAGTATTGTTAGTAGAACCAGTGGTAATAGTAGACATAACAGTAGTGCTAACAGCAGGAGTATTAGTACTACTGGTAACAATAATAGTGATGGTAACACTGCTGGTGTACTACTCCTAGTAGCAGTGGCAGAATTACTAGTAGCATTATTATTAGAAGTAGTGATGTTAGAAGGAGCAGTGGTAGTTGTGTTAGTATTAGCAGTTGTAGTGGTAGAAGCAGTAGCAGTTGTAGTGGTAGAAGTAATAGTAGCAATATTGGTAGTAGTAACAGTAGAAGCAACAGTGGTGGTGGTGGTATTCTCATGAGCAGTGATACTAATAAAAGCAGCACTTGTAGTATTTTGGCCCACACTGGTACTCCCAGGGGTATCAATGAGAGGAGGAGCTCTTTGGTAAAGCATGACACCCTTTGGAAGGGTGAGGGCTTTGGCCTCTTGAAAGGATTTTCCTCTCTTCGGTGACACAACAAGACAACCATTTTCAGACTCAGAATGTCTTCTGTGAATTTTAAGAATGTATTTGTTAGGCATAGTTCACTATACACACAACATTACATCAATTGAAAACTGTTGCAAACTGTAGGAAACAATATTGCACATATGCTGGTTGCATACCTTGGACTGGGGAATTACATCCACTATAGGTCCCTGATTCCCCATTCCTAGGTGTCAAATGTTTAATTGGGTGAAAAGTGCAACCCAGTCATTTACGAAACCTGCACAGTTACAGATGACCAATTTGCATCCAATTTTTACTTCCCAATAGCGATTGAGCCAAAAGTGTGTCTGCTGTTACCGTCTTTTTGCCCATATGCCACAATGTGTGGAATTGTATTTTACAAAGTTTCCCGACAATGCACTCTTTGTAATTGTATACTAAAAAAAGAAACCCCCAAGACAGAAGTCTTTTTGCAGGTCCTACTTGAATGTTTTTTTACTGTTTATTACTTTGTCGATCAAAGAAAGTGTGCATTCTTACAGTGGAACAACCTGATCTTTCAACACCTATTAAACAACTCCAAAGATCACTCGATCAAGAATGTTCAAATTCATTTGATTGGTTTGATATGTGCTAAAGGTCTGCAGAACTAGAGAGCTCCAGCAGCCGTCAGCCACACTTAAAAAAGAAGGGGCATATTACCACAAGCAGCAATAATTATCGCTAAATAGGCTTAGCGACGATTTTTTTATCGCTGCCTATCGCTGGATATGTTAGCGGAGAAAACATGCTATTAGCAACGTTTTTCTCCATTGTGCTAAAATATCTAGCGATAGTGGTGAAATGCGTGAATATCGCTGAGAATCCAGCGATATTCAAGCATTATCGCTAACAGGGACTTAGCCACAATATCCACCTCCCATTGGATAACATGGCTAAGAACTGGTCTGAGCAGGCGTTAGTTTTTGGCGATAGCGGGAATATTTCCATCGCTACGCCTGCCTTGCTAATAGGCGATAGCGACATTAGCGACTGCTTTCAGTCGCTAACAGGTTGGGTACGCCCACTTTGCATGTCATTAGCGATAAATATCGCTGACATGCAAAGCGGGCCCCAAACCGCTCGCTATCGCCTAAAAGCTGTCGCTAACATCAGTTAGCGACAGCTTGCTAATGGAGCGATAGAACTATCGCCGCTTAGCGGCCGAAAACGGCCGCTAAACCGGCGATAATTGCCTATCGCCACCCTTGGAAATATGCCCCGAAGTTCCTTTTCGCTCTCTCTCCTAGGAAGCTCTCTCAGACTAGCACTTTTACTCACCCAGCTAATAGCTTTTATTTCCCACTGAAGTGCTTGGCATACCATATTAACTGATTAGAAGTTGGGTCTCTCCTCTCATTGGACGTGACTGAAACTGCGCATCTCACACAAGAGCTGTCATATTGTTGATGAAATAAGTGCCACTCCGCTGCATTTTCATTTTCTTTCACCCGAGTACTAAAATCTAACAGCACCATTAGCTGCTGATGCCGCAGCTAATGTGAACTGCTGGTTGTTTAAGGTGCTGTAATGGCTGACACTGCTGACAGGCTAACTTCAAAAGCTTTAAATCGAGTAGGAATAATGATAAAAACTGTTGCCATTTCACCATTTAAATGCAGTGTAACAAAGCTCAGGGCAGAATAATATAACAAAATAATCCACAGAACACAGTTCTAAAATTGAGGCAGAACCAAAGTTAAAAAAAAAGAAATCTAATCAGTGTGAAAGCCAAAGCTAATGCTGAATAAAGTATCTTATAAATGATATCTGTGTTGACCATATAGAGTTTAGGAGGATTCTGATAACATATAGAACTATAGATGATATAATAGTAAATTACAGAGAAGGTTTTCATCGAGGGGTTCTGAGTGACAAAACATAACATGTGTATTTGTAAAGCGCACGTTCACCCAGAGGTTTCTTGGAGCTGAATAACAGATGTTCTTTGTTACCCAACTCAATGGTACTAATGGTACTAATTTTATCGACCTCAGAGGGATGAAAGGCTGAGTGGACCTGGCGGGATTTGAACCTGTGACCATGAGGTCAAACACGGGCACCTGTTATGGATGCATTAGTCAACTGAGCCAACAGACCCGGCAAATAGACAACACGAGCGATGTCACGCAGAACTCGCAGGCAAAAAACATCCTTGTAATACACTTTTTACCCATCTATAATTTTATGGTATGTATGGCCCCCAAACTCATCTGCCTCTGATTGCAACTCCTACGCAGTGGCAGAGGAGTCATCCGGAGACATACATAACAAGGCCAGTGTTATGTATTCCTTCCCAAAAGGTTAAAAAAAATACCTGCCAACCTTGACCATCACCCACCACCTTCTCTGCCTTCCTTCCCCCCTCCTGCAGCCATGCTTCTGCTTTCAGTCATAGCAGGCAAGCAGGGCTTCTCTGATAAGGCTCTCAGAGAGACCTGTCAGCCTGGCCGAGAGGCTTTTATGACATCCAAACAGTGGGTAACCAGTTTTGTTATGAAGTGTTGCTATGTCACAGCTGTGAGTTATGACATTTAGAAACAGATATAAACTGTAGAGTCTCTCTATGAAAGCTATACATAAGAAAGTAATAAACAACGCTCAGAGCAGTGATTTGAAATGTCACCAAAACCCAAAGATGTCACTGTTGGAGCAAAACACATCACTCATTACCTGGATTGTGTTATGTCAAATGTTTAGTTAGGTGTGACGACAAAAGACAAATTTAACTTTTTGATGGAGAGCATTAAGTTGAATACGCAGGTAAACACGTTGTCAGCCTGTAATGTGACATAAAGAGAAGAGAAAAGAACTAAATAGGGGATTACCACCAGTCAATGTGTGGTTATAGTTATGAAGTGGCTCTTTAAAGCATGTGCAGCCGATAATGCACAACGACTTGCACGCTATGCTTATTTTCCCTTTGCATTACAAGTCTAGTCTGATGCAAAGGAGCCTCTTTACATTGGAGAGTTTCTGTTGACTAGTCAAAAGCATTTTAATGATTAGAAAATAAAGAGTAACTTCAGTGCTTAATGTGTAAAAAATATATAGGCCAGGGCTCTCATCAGGAGGCAACTGTAGCTTATACCGCACATTGCCCCTGCCATGCTGCCAATGATAGTAACAACACAACTACTAATCATCACACTCCTACAAGTGTGACAATTCAGACTATTTCAGGCCCTCAAATCTATAAGAATGGCTCGGGTGGCAGGTAATAGTCATTGTAATGAATATTGAATTAATAACTAACTGTCCTTGTGGTCATCTCTAAATTAACCAGGAAGCACCACCTTGAAGCAAACTGTCACAAGCGCCAGTGTTGACAATTAAGTAACTTACTTTTGAAGAGTTACTTAGGAGATTGAGGTACTCCTTATTTTAGGTGTGCATTGGTTGATATCCATAATTCATGAACAATGTGTTGAACCCATTAATTATCAAAAAAGTAATTCATTATTATTATGCAATTCTCATAAAATTTGAGTTTTAACCACTATGGTTTCTACAATGGTGATAAGGAAGCAATCTTTCACCCAATCTTTCACCCACACCGATTCGGTAATTGCCATTCATTCCTATGGGCCTGGAGGCCCATAGGAATGAATGGCAATTACCGAATTGGTAAATACCGATTCGGTAAAATAGGGAAAGAGTCAAGGGTGGCAGGGTGCTTGTGTGCACATGTGGCACACATACATGCCCTAAGGGCATGTATGTCTGTCACATGGCACAGGTGTAAATGCACAGATTTGCATTTACAGAGGTATTCATTATTTACCACCAACTAATAGTTGGTGGTAAATAACGAATCCTGTAAGCACAGAAACACTCTTCAAAGTGCTTCCTACATTTCATTTACCGATTTGGTATATACCGAATCGGTAATGATTCCGTAAATACCGAATCGGTAAATACCGATTCGGTATTTACCGAATTGGTAAATTTGCCACCTACATAGGAAAAGCCTATTACCGGTCGGTAACGGACGATTTCGGCCGTTACCGACCGGTAATGGCCTTCCTACATCTGGCCCTATGTTTTTAATCAATATGGAAGCAAAGATATATTTCAATGTTCTGGAAAAACGATTAGAGAAAAATTCACAAAGCTAACCACACCTCTGAGTCAGGGTTGGTCAAAGGCAATAAGGGGCAGTGTCAACACTCGCATTATCTGCCACGTCATTGAGAAAGCACACCTATCTGACACACCTTAGGCAGCTTTTGCCTTTGATGCAGAGAATGTCTTTGATAAGAATACATGGCTTTAGCTTTTGGCCCTACTCCACCAATATGTCCTAGGGGACCACTGTATTCAAAAAGGTATGGCCTTTTACGCTTGCCCAACCCATAGAAATAGAATTGATGGAAGCCTGTCAAACCCCACTGAGCTACACCTGGGCACCCAACAAGGATGCAAACTTACCCCCCTACTTTTGCCACTTGCCAGCAGCCCTCTTTGCAACTAATAAATACCTGTCATAGCATCAAAGGCTTCAAGTTTGAATTTAGCACACCTAAAGCAGCAGCATATTCTGATGACGTATTTCGATTTAGAAAATGCTAATGCACCCTTGCTGTACCGATCAAAAATTCTCTAGCTGCTAAAGTTATAATCTGAAGAAAGATAAAACTAAAGTCCTACCCCTAAGTTTGTGGTACCTTACTTCATGTATTGGAAACACAGGCCTACATTGATAACCAAAATACACTAAATACCTGGGCATATGGTTGTCCTTAATGCAATAAATCAGACATAATTAACATATTTCTCTCTCCAATGTTAAGGGCCTTCTAGACTCCTGGCCATCCAAATTTATATCCAGGTGCTGAAGAGTAGAGATCATAAACATTATGATTACACCAGTAAATAATGTACATTACATGATACAGTAAGTGACCCATCAGACTCTCTAATAAATATTTCACCACAATTGGCAAACTCACCTCAAATTTCCCTTGGAGCAAATAAAAGAACCAGAATATCATACAAAAAGTTCAGTCTAGACTAGAGTATAAGCAGGGTGGATTTTGATTCTCTAACTCGTTCAATTACCAAGCGACCTTCCTCCCAAGCCAAGGCGCTTGCTGTTTCTTTTAGAAACCCTAGATCCCAATTGGATTAGAAATTTAAATTGGAACTTGTATTCCTGCATCACATTCTCTCATTCTTCACAATGAATCCTAATAATGCTGAATACTTTAAAAAATATATATCCTTGATATCACTAGAATTATTATGTTCATTGATAGAAAGATGATCAACCAACTAACCAAATCAAATGTAATAGAGTTATGGAGCAATACAAATACCAGACTAGAATCATCACCTCTAATTGGGCCAAGGAAGGAATCCCTCTCATCAATGATCTGTATGCATCCTCAAGATCTATCATATCCAGAACTACTAAGCATTCCCTCTCTCTCTCCAACCTAGACTTCCTAAAACTTTATAAAAATGTCATCCAAAATATCCAAGTTAGAATTGTTTAAACCCTCAGCTATAGAACCTATTGTAGAAACTTAGGGCCAGATGAAGGAAGGCCATTACCGGTTAGTAACGGCCGAAATCGGCCATTACCGACCGGTAATAGGCTTTTCCTATGTAGGTGGCAAATTTACCAATTCGGAAAAATACTGAATCGGTATTTACCGATTCAGTATTTACCGAATCATCATTTACCGATTCGGTATTTACCGAATCGGTAAATGAAATGTAGGAAGCACTTTGAAGAGTGCTTCTGTGCTTACAGGATTCGTTATTTGCCACCAACTATTAGTTGGTGGTAAATAACGAATACCTCTGTAAATGCAAATCTGTGCATTTACACCTGTGCCATGTGGCAGACATACATGCCCTTAGGGCATGTATGTGTGCCACATGTGTACACAAGCACTATTTAGGGGTGCAACAGGGTGTCAAAGTGACACCCTGCCATCCTTGACTCTTTCCCTATTTTACCGAATCGGTAATTACCGATATGGTAATTGACATTCATTCGTATGGGCCTCCAGGCCCATAGGAATGAATGGCAATTACCGAATCGATAATTACTGATTCGGAAATTACAGGATCTTAATGATTCGGTAATTTTTACCGATCTTTTATCTACATAGCATTTACCGATTCGAAAATACCGAATCGGTAAAATTCGGTATTTTCAAATCGGTAAATTTAAATTACCTACATTTAGCCCTTAGTACATTGAGCCAATCAGCCTCTAAAATACCTACATTGAAATATTGTTTAAAAAAACACCACGCTACACTGCAAATAGTAAAATAAGTTCATAAACATTGGTAGAGATCTCCTTTCAGGTGAAATCTAGAGTCAAACATTTAACAATACCATAAAAGATAAACACATTCCCTCCCTTTCTCAATCACACTCCACGAGGCCTACTGGACTCAATTCTAACATATGTTGGAACGGCAAGAAAAACAGCAGCGACACAGCTTACATGTTCTTCAGATGCAAACATATCAAACCATATTGGGATAATATCTCCAAAACACCTCAGCAACATCTTCAAAACTCTCATTGAATTAAACTTCCCCATGGTGATCTTAGGCCCACTTGCAGCCCCAAATTCTCATCTCCTCATAACTAGGAGGGTGCAAAATTCAAATAATTTGATTTTGCACAATTATCCAAAAGGTTGGAAAAAATGATCTGAAATTGCATTCTATTAAGCAAAGTACAAATGCCATTTTGAGCTATATTTTAGCATGAAATGCATCCTTATGTCAATTTTCGGCACAGAGATGCTTTTAAACAAAGCACTTTGAGCAACAGCCACTTGCATCATGTTGTTCATTTGTGTTTGCAGTAATTTTTATGATATACATTATTTCCCTGAATGGCACCAATTTCTCGAAGTGGCATACTTTTGGTGGGTTACTGACAGAATATCAGAACAGAAATATTGTGTGGGCTGAATATTGTGTCAAAATTATCGAGGATCAAAATATCAAGAAGGTAAGTGCAAATAGGTAAGTATAGATGTATTATTCTTCACTCCGTACCGACATACCTATATATATCTTATATCATCAAGTTATACATATGTGGAGTTATATATATTAAAACGTTTCTTACCTATAGAAACTTACCTTCACAATATATCTGTCCTCAATATTCTTGACATAATATTTTGTTCACATGATATTTTTTCTCCGATACTTTGTATAAACACCAATTTTTGTTATGTTAGCTTAAGAAGCAAAACACAAAATTCATGAAATTATGCTGTTGTCATTTAAATTTCGCCCGGGCCTACTCACAAAATCTAATAGGAACCTTTTAGAACTATTATTGTCTATTGCTACTAAACTCTTCTTGATTAAATGGAAATCAGCCAATCGAATTTCGTTCCACACATGGTGAGATTGAGTCTCATACATTTTAGGGGCCCTCACCAATATCCATATCAATCAGATCAAAAACGTGAAGATCTCTCTCAGATTAAGTAACACCACAGAGAGATGTATGCAATAAACAAATTCTAATAGACTCGCTCTCATTTCCAAACTTCTCTTTGCACAGAGACTGTAATTTAGACTTCAATGAGGGCCTACTTCTTCAATGAACAGTGTTGAGGCATTTTCTATTGTCTAGTGTGCTGTAATGTGCCTCCTACTAATGCCAGTAGGCCAGTTTGCATATGGCCATGTCTGAACTGGGGTGGCGTGGTGAGCAAAATAATGATGGATTAAACCCAGATCTATGACTGGGGGTGAATGTTTTGCCAATGTGCAACATTCCGTCCATCACCTTGTGTGTTTTGCTGTTCACCCTATGTGGGAAAGGTATGCCCAGACGTGGGTCCCGTGCTCACTACGCCACTGGAGTCAAGCTATCCTGGCTGATGACGGCTGATAGCCAGAAACCGGTCCTAGGATGCTTGATTCCGGTACAGGGAAGACATGGCTTGGCAGTTCGGGCTAGACTGTTCCCATGAGGCACAGGGTCAAGACTGATTTGCATATGGTCATGTATGAACTGGGGTGGCGTGGTGAGCAAAATAACAATGGATTAAATCCAGATCTGTGACTGGGGGTGAATGTTTTGCCAATGTGCAACATTCCGTCCATCACCTTGTGTGTTTTCCTACTAATGCCAGCACTGCATAAACACCACAAGCATACACAAATACCAACAATTCATAAATAAACATGGAGCACAATTTCCCCATATAACATAGCATAACATGACATGTGTATTTGTAGAGCGCACGTTCACCCAGAGGTCTCTTGGCGCTGAATAACAGATGTTCATTGTTACCCAACTCAATGGTACTCATTTTATCAACCTCGGATGGATGAAAGGCTGAGTGTGCCCACCGGGATTTGCACCTGTGACCATGAGGTCAAACACAGGCCCCTGCAATGGACACATTAGTCCACTGAGCCACCTTAAACCAGCCTTTGCATTTAACTCAAGAGTACTTTGCATCTTGAGAAAGATGCTCTAAAGAAGGGCAGGAAACTGCAAGAGCTGGAATGGATAACAGCAAGGATGATGTTCATAATCTGTGAATTTATGTAACAGATTCTACTCTAGATTTATGCCATGTTTAATACTATAAATAACGTGTTATTTCCATCCCCAGAGAATCCCTGAGGAGCCCTTTAATATGAATGTCTGAATGTGTCACTCATGACATGGGACCGCTTGTCAGCTATGAATAAACAAACGCAAAGCAAAATAAAAGACAAACCCCCTCAGGCCCCCTGATCTGCCAGCCCCTAACCTGCCAACTGGCTAGGAATCAGCCAGGTTGGCACTCTAACCAGGATCTCTCCCAAACCAAAGACATTTCTGTCTCAATGACAGCGAAGCGCCAGTGAGCCTTATTGTTATGTGAGATGTCATCACTTCTTCTGCCAGGAGGGTCTTTGCTCCACACACACGAGCCTGCCCAGCTCTGTAAACAATCCACAGGCGTTTCTGTGTTCTTCTCCCGCCAGTGCGCGTTACTTGCTTAATTGTCTATTTTCTGATGCAAATTGCTGAGCGATAAAACTCTGCCATACACTTTAAGGTTTCTCTTGGGAAAGGCCTGCTCTGACATTCCGATAATTGCAAAGAAAGGAGCGAGGCCGGAATTAAAAAGTCAGCATTATTTTTCATAATTTAACAGTCAAACCCAGTAAATACAATTCGCGTGCAGGCGGGACCCCACGGTGCAGGACCCTGTGTTTTTGTTCATTCCCATGGAAAATTCAGGTTATGTCAAGTTTCACCTGGGACTAAGATGCCTCATGCTTTTACTGTTCATTTCAATTTCTTTCCATTTCTTTTTACATTTAACCCCTAGGTTTTACCTAAGTTCTGCAATTTTTTTATTGCACATTGTCCAAAAACATCAACACTGCAACACGATCCTACACCTATCATTTTAACTGGCAGCTGGAATGTGCTAGTTGGGAAAATATTGGTTACTTGACGTCTATGGATCTTTTGTGCTGCCGCCAGGGGTCAGTGTAATCACTGCTTGACAATGGTGAGTATAATTGTGGCAGGGGACAGTATATAAATCAGCGCTATTGGAATTATGCAGCACTGGAGGGACAAATTATGCAGCATGGTTGAGTAAATTATGCGGCAAGGGAAGGCAAATTATGCAGCATTACCCTGCACGTTTTTTGATAGTATGATGTCATTATTTTGTCAATTTTAAACTTGTTAACACTGTTTTGGGCATTAGTTGCACCTTTTTAGTGCCAGTTTCAAACCCACACATAGCAATAAGCAACAGATAGGTGACCAATCCATCTTTGCAAGGGGACTTCTACTGCACTGCAATACGTGTCGCTGCCTTTTTTTAGTAACTTTTGAACCATTTGAGCTAGAGACAAATTTTTTGTTTGTTAAAATCTGAAGATTATACAGCAAATGATGGATCATGTGGCAAATGCGGCAAGTCTATAATTATGAGAAAATCGCAGCGGCTGCACAATCGCCTAGTTCCAGTAGCCCTGGGTATAATAACTGCCTGACAATGGTATGATTAATTGTGGAAACTGGCAAGGGGATGGGGCTTTATATTATAGGGCCAAGAAGGAAACTGAAATGACAATGTGGATTTCCATGATGGGGTGGAGATGGAGGTTTAATGTAGACTCCTACAGAGCAATGCGTTTTACACTATACCGATATGACAACTGTGGTGGGAATTAGTGAGGTTACTGGAAGGCAACAATTCTCCACATGTTGGGGGGTATCTGTGGAAAGTGGCATGGCAAAAATGATTTAAATGCTGTGTGGTCAATGGGGATACTAGAATGGCAATGCTGCTCTATATTTTGAAAGTAAATGTTGACTGCTAAGGTCCTTGTTTAGGGTGGTCCATTAATGGGCCTAAAAATTCTAGCCCTTGGAGACACTGCTAACAACCAGACTAATATCTCCATGGGTCGGAAAACAGGCCAATGTAAGTTGGACTTTGAGAGTCCAGTTGGATTGAGGAATAGATGCGATAGATCTCCTTTCCTGGGTTATTCCTCATTCCTGGCCAGATTCTTGCCAGCAGATTTGACATGCTTTCCACAGCTGTATTCCATGGTGGAAACTGTGTAGGCCTGTTCTGTTTCTGGGTTACTCAATCCTAATGGGTCTAATAACTCCCTTTACCTGGTCTATCGGAGATTACGAGTAACACACAATGAGGGCCTCATTAGAAATGGTCTTTTCTAAGAGGGACGGTGAGCACTTGTTTATTTATTATTTTGAGGCTTTATATTGCGCTGGCAAGACCCGAGGGTATCAGAGCACTTTACAAAGGTACAAGTTTACAACAACAACAAAAAAACAAGTTAAATCAGCCACGCTGATTTGAGTCCAATCAAGAAAGTGTTTGAACTCAAGGGCTGGAGAGCCTGTCACTTTGGGCAATCAATGACCCACTAGTAGAGGTGTCGGTTGAGGAGGAGATCCTTTAGCTGTCTCTTGAAGCTCAAGAAGGAGTGGTGCACCCTGGTGTGTATTGGTAAGGAGTTCCAGATTTTAGGGGCATTGCTTGAGAACGAGCGTGCATGTGTTTTTTTGTTTACAGGCTTTGGTGGAATGAGGAGAAGGGCGCATGAACTTCTTAGGTTTCTCGACTGACCTGCTTTTTAAAATTTTGAGACAAGGTAAGCAGGTTTCCCAGGGTGGAGGGCTTTGTGAGTAAATGTAAATTGATACTTGTATAGCGCACTACTCACCCGCAAGGGTCTCAAGGCGCTTGTACGAATACCGCTGTGGAACCCATCCTGGCTTTCCCTGGGAGTTGTCCACTCCTGGGCACCCCAAAGGTGGAGGCCAGGCATCCTTAGCGTTGTGGGGGCCGTTGTGGAGATTAAGCAAGCTATTGCCCAGAGTTGCAGAGTGGGACTCCATGATTGGAATAGGCACCGAGGCGAGAATTATCAGGTCCGTGGAATTTTTGTGAATGAGAAAAGCTATTCTGAAACTGCATCGGACTTTAATTGGGAGCCAATTCAGTTCTTTCATGGCAGGCAGGATGTGGTCAGATTGTATTCCTGTGACCATTCTGGCTGCTGCGTTGAGAGTGGTTCTGAGGGAGCAGGGTGCAAATAACCAGTAACTGTGAGGGCGGCATTCATGTAGTCTAATCTAGACAGCACTGGTGTAGATATTGGCAAAGGACCCACTGCAATGGCGCTAGTGCTTTACAAACTGGGGAAGGCACATGCTTTAATTTCAATGTTGCCTTTCCATGCAGATTAGCAGGGTGAAAACTAGCATAATAAACTGTGCTTTAGATACTGGGGAGATCTGAACACTTACAACCTGACAGTATCTGTGACATGATGAATAAGTCTACTCTTTGTAGGTCAGTAACCTACAGGCTGGCCCTGGCACAGTAAGTGGAGGGAGTATTTATTCAGTACAACCAAACTTATAGTTGAGTACTTTTCAGAAATCAGGGTAGGCACATAAAAGTTGATATTTACATAAGCAGCAAGGCTGAAACTTTTGAAACAGGATATGATTTCTACATTTACAACAGAGTGGAGGAGTAAAGGCATTTGTACGTTTGGCGATTTGGTTAATCTCCCAAGCGACCCCCCAAGGTAAGGGCCTCATATAGGCCAACGCCTAATTTTAGTTATGTTGCAGTAATTGCCGAAATTTCGGTAAGTCCGTATTACTCTTTGATGTAGAATTACTGATAATAAGCATGATTATGCCTGCTCGTGTAATTAAGAGTAATTTGGGGGAGAACAATCCGATCGCAAGAGCACATTTAGAGCTGCGAGCATACGCTTGCACTCGCTATTTGTGTTCTGCTGCATTTAGCGCTATTTCTTAACCCAAAATGCATCTTCAAGTCCGATTTGGATGTGAGGGTGCATTTTGAGCTAAGAAAATAGCGCTAAATACCGGGGGCAAGTTGGGGGAAAATCCTACCCCAAGAGCACATTTAGCAGGCGCAAGTGGCTGCTCGCACTTGCTTTTCGCATTGTGTTACATTTCGTACTATTTCCTAGCACAAAATGCATTCTTGTGGCCATTTTGCATGCAAGGAGGCATTTGTGCATTAAAAAATAGTGCTAAATACAGATTTACTCTTCTGCACAATCTCTCGGTAATTCCGTGTGATTACGCTACACTGAATTTTGCAAATTACTCCCACCCCTAGTCTCAGAGCATTCACAATTGCCAGCTTCTGTTAGATCTTTGATATGCAGCACAATAGGCTCAGCTGGTTGCAGCTGCCACAGGTTCACTGGGCTCAAGAACTCAAAGCCCCACTAAAAATGCCATAGCACATTTGGCCACATGTATGTCCTGCAGAAACAGGATGATTACAATTTCTTACCTTAGCACTGTGCTTCCCAGGCAAGCCCATGCCAAAGGTGGCATTGATCGATAGATGTGAGCTAGCTAAGCGGAATCATGACACCTCCCGGTTGCTCAGGAATGCCTGGGTGAGTGAAATATTCACTACTGAAACCTGTAGTGATCAGTGGATCACTTAATGAAATGTGGGCAAAGCCAATCCTCTATATTGCATCCTTCTGAGGTAGGTAAATAGAGCACCTTTTATTTTGGTAATGAGCTTAAACCCTCTGAAATGGCAAAAATGCAGTATGATGTGGTATATCAAAATCAAGCTATAATTAAAATTACAGATTATACCAGATGGTTCAAATGAAAAGGTTTATGATGAACACCTTATTTGAGCGCCGTAGATCCCCCCTGACTGCCACTTTTGGGCACTACGCGGCAGATTTACGAGCCCCTTTTACGCCGCCGCTGCGTCACTTTTGTGATGCAGCGGCGGCGCAAAAGATGCGCCATGGTGCGGGGTACTTACAACGTGATGCATCTGGGAGATGCCTCACGTTGTAAAGCCCTGCGCCAGAAAGAGGCGTTCCTGCGCAGGGGTGGGGCGTTCTGGCACAGGAACGCCTGCTAAAAGTGGCTGAGTGAAATCTACAAGATTTCACTCAGTCACTTTTGGGTCCATGCTGCGTCAAAACCCTGCACCTGATTGAAGCAGGCGTAAGGTTTGACGCAGCATTGTAACAATAGGGACCCCCAGAGCATTGCTGGAGCTGCGTCTCGCTTGCGACGCAACTCCAGCAATGCACCGCTTTTACGGCACAGATGCGTCACCCATCTGTGCCGTTTTTGCCCCATGGTGCGCCGATTGTAAATGCGGCGCATCCATGGTGGCGGAGGCATGGCGCACAATAACTGGCGCATCCCTGCTGATATGCAGGGATGCGCCACTTATTATAAATCTGCCCCTACGTACAATCTGGATTGTAATCACGTAGCCCCGGCGCTTTTTGCGCAGCAACCGCATCAGGTATGGCTGATGGGCTTCATGCTACAACCCCACAGAACATGTCCGCAGCCTCCTAATATTATTTCTGCATTTGGGAGCATTTGGGCAAGGTGCTGGCATTTGATAGCAGCACTTTGTGATATTGTAAGATCAAATCTGATGGGATTTTATGTTCTGGCATATAACTTTGGATGGGCTATTAACTGGCAGAGTATGAGCTGTGGGCATTATGTTCTATTTCAGAATTTGGAATTCACATTGTTTCTCCGGGGGTGGTTTATTTTCTACGTTTGTGTTCGACCACCAACACGTATATTTGTGATCCTTCCCAAGCTCTAAAACAATCCCTTTTCACATTGGACGCGGTTGGAAAGGTACTCCATCCTCTCCCCTTCAACGGTGAAAAGAGGAAAAGATTGTCCCAATATTTTGTGGGAGTTTAGAGGGTGAACCATCCTCATGGAGAAGCAAAAAGGGCTTAATGGGCTTCATTTCCTATGAAATCTTCACTAGTGAAGTATACAAAAAAGTGATGGGTGTAATGTTTGAATTGGTATCATCCACTTGGGTACGCATCCCAGTCCTTCCGTTTTTTTCCCACCATGCCACCTCAGCTTGGACCCAGCCATATGCAAATCAGCTTTGGTCCTGCTCCACAAGGAACAGTCCAGCCCGAACTACCAAGTCAGGCCGTCTCAGGCCCTAAACACAAGTAACTAAATATTGGTTTTGCCTTGATTGGGGATCAGCAGTCAGATGCAGCTTGGGTCCAGTGGCACAGTGAGCATGAGACCCACGACTGGGCATACCTGTCGCACTTAGGAGTGGGCAAACCATTCCGCCCCCGCCATGCTCTGTTAGCAGAGCGGCCCGCCAACCTGCTCACTGTCAAAGGAAACATAAAAGGATAATAACTAAAAGTTATTACTATTTTATGTTTTTGCTTCTCACACTGTGAGAAAGCAGTGGAGCAACGCTCCTCCTGCCACTGAAAACAGAGTAAATTTTAGGTGGGAAACTGTAAAAAATAAAGCCATGTTGCCTTCTGCCTGAATCGGGTCTGTTGGCATGTATGCAGTAGCAGCCGGTGGTGGGAGTGCTGCAGCAGTGGGGTGGGCGGGGTGGAGCAGGGTGGGGTTTAGTAAACTATGGAATACAGCCTTACAGAGGTAAGTAAATAAATAAATAAAAAAATTCCATTGTGCGTGCTGCACTGCCAAATGTGATGCAGCGCGCGCGCAACAACATTTGCTTTATTTATTTATTTGTTTACTTACCTCTGTACGGCCGTATTCCATAGTTTACTAACCCCAACCCTGCTCCAACCCCGCCCCGCAGTACTCCCACCACCGGCCGCTACTGCATGTATGCCATTTGTGCCATCTGCAAGACCACCCAGGTGAGTAATTGCATCATTTGTCCACGTCACAAAATGATGGGCTGTAAATAGAAGACCAGGATTTAGCTTAGAGAAAGGTTGAATTCCCATAAAGGATGATTGTCCCCATAGAAAAACCAGCGTCTACTCAGGGCACAGGTCCTAAAAAAAGAAGTGGGGGGACACTGACGTCATGACAGGAAGTGACGTCACGAAAGGTGGCTTGCACCATTGACCTCATTGCCTCCCCTCGCTCACCCCTTAGATGCGATTGCATCAGAGAAGTCAGCGCATGAGCAGCGTTCTGAATGAGCTTTGATCTCGCCCCAGAGAGGCCAAAAAGTGAATGTGTGGCTCCATTTGCTCCAGTTATGGAGCTCCCAGTAAAATAAGTGGGGGGACGCCGTCCACCCACGTGGTACCCCGACTTGAGCCCTGCGCCTACTCCTGCATTCGGACAGGGGAGGAGCAGAGAAAGATAAAGGCAGCTGTTCACTGCCAGGGCAGCCCAGCAAAGCTTGTCTAAAGTGACTGGTGCTCATGTAAAGCGCTCCAATACCTTCGAGTCATGTTTGAGCTACGTAAATCTGCAAAAAAAAAAAAAAAGCTGCCCACACATTCCATGGAGAACAAGTGGTCGATTAATTGCAAACATTCCTTTGGGTGTTTTGGTTCATGGCAAATGGCCACTCAAGGGACCCTTACGCACGTCATTATGAGGGCTTCTCCAGCTGCCCTCGGATGAGAGCACGTGCCTATGGCCAGCGTTTAACAGTTTGACCTTTCGCCTGCCCTTCCGGTGCCGGGGTCACGCGGCGCCTCATCTATTTCGAGGGCTTGTCTCATCTCCACAGGGCGGGCAGCGCTGACATTTGATTCTGCCGAGGGTCACCCCTTCCCGCGTCACCATCGATCCCTCGCTCTCTAATAGGCATCGACTGCAGCTCTGTAATCAGCGCGGATTGGCATCTCTGCCACTGATGCAGCTGCAGGAGTGACAGGGCCCGCGTCACCCTGGGTGCAAACCGCTGCCCTTCTCAGCCCCAAGGCGTGACTTGAAAAAAGCGCACCGATGCCCAGTCTTCGAGGCGGGTATTAGAACGGATGGGAATCATTCAGGGCTTCAAGTGAAATGAAAACACTAGGAGGTCTCTCAAAGGGGCGTGGCCAATGTAATTAAGGGCGTGGCTTAAAAACACATAAGCTAAAAATCTGTGCTTAGCATAGTGTGTCGCCCGACTTGTATTTTGCTGTTTCTGTCATTGCATCCAGATATATGATACAACAAGTAACATCATACCTACAAGTCAGGACTATTGGCTTTGTCAATGGTTGTTAGTTGCCTAAGATAAATAAGCGGGCAGTAACGACGGTGCTCCCCTCACACCATCAAGTGACGTGATCGCCCCATTTCTGGTTACGCTTGAATCTGATGCACAAGACGATATAGGTGTAGATCTTTTGACCTCATCTACTTTAGGTTATTGCAGTGCAAAGCCTTATGACTTCCGGCTGGAGGTCCTGGATTAATATGTGCAACGCATGGTCCTGAAGATGGTCCTATGGATTGTTGAAACCAACTAAGGACCGAAACGTCGACGCTTGACAACTTTTTGCTCATTGTTGTATCATCATTTGATTTCTAAATGATTGTATTATGAAAAGTATTTTCCTGTACATGGTATTCATTTTTCCATGTGTATAGCAAAAGTTGCCATATACTACTGAGAATTATTTCTGTCAACGTAGTAGTATTTTTGTTGCCATATCCTACAATTGTGCGTGTAAAAGAATAGTTGGGAGAATAATAAAAAACAGTTTATATCTGTTTTTCCTTGCTTTTTCTTAATAATTGATCACTTCGGTGGCAAATTATTTAATTTATTGAATATTGATTGAACAATTCCTATAGGGACATTTTTGTATGTTGTTACTGATTATACCCAGTCCCCCTGGGAATATTGGGTGGCTCTGTTTTGTTAAACAATGTTAAGATAAATAAGCAGCACCTGTGGCTTGTATATACTATTGAAAAAGCTTCCACTTTAATCCCTGGTGACACCACAACAATGTTGCTGTTCCTGAGTTTCAAAAGGAGAAGGGAAATCCAGAGAGAAAATTACTCTCTTTACAGGATTTTTCCCCTACAACGCTCGAAAAAAACTGACTGCCTGTTCCAAGGCACAAAACCGAGCGCGATAGAGACCCGTTTCGAGGCCCCCTTTAAAAAACTGCCCGTGCTCAGACCCTGCCCACTTAAAGCCCTGGAATCATTTCATTCCCTGTGGAGGGTTGCAGTTGTTTCTGGTGTTGCAGTGACGTCATTTCTTATCTGTCCAATAGAAAAGGGTTTTATTGACTTGCAATCATTAACAAATTGCAGCACGGTCAGAAGTCACTCCGCCTTTCTCTCAAATGAGCTAATTTTCTCTAGCAACTTGACTAATGTTATTTATTTATATGACTCACAAGACAAACTAGATTGATCGGGATTCACTAGTCCATTTACAGCCGTAAGTTAATTTTTATGGCCATGAATGTTTTCCGTCCTCTTCCCACACAGGGGTATGGAATGAGTGGAACAAGGTTGGGTGTGGTTTGCCTTGCTGTTTTGTGAAGGAGCAGAAACTTGTGGCTTTGATGTAATTCACAAACTCCTGTCTGTCCCTTGCACACTTTAGATGCGGCCCAAGTTTAACTCCAGCGGAACTGTAACTCCCCTTTAACCCCTTCCGTGCTGTCGTCGGCCGTTAGCCGATGCAAACACTACCTCCCTGGTGCTGCGCATGACCAACGGCTGACGCAGCCCCGCCCACTCCGTCGAACGCCCGCACCGCGGCGAAATGTTCGCCGCGGTAAACGGGTTAAGGTGGGAATGGGAATAGATCACCTCACTTTGCCACTTAACACCTTCCACGCTGATGACGAGCTCAGCTCGTCATGAGCGTTACCTGCCGTACGCTCATGACGAGCTGAGCTCGTCATGTAACGCGGTAATTTCAAAATTGCCGCGCACAGCGGGAAAAGCCGCTGCAGCGATGCGGTTAATTCAAGTTAGCCTGGCCGATGAGGGGTATTCCCCATGAAATCGGACCCAGGATGCTTGTTTCCAGTCCAGGGAAGACATGGCTTGGCTAGTTCGGGCTAGACTGTTCCCATGAGGCACAGGGTCAAGACTGATTTTCATATGGCTGGGTCTTAATTGCGATGGCGAAGTGAGCTAAAGAATGATGATGGATTCAACCCAGATCTGTGACGTGGGGTATGTTGAAATGTTTCAGCGCTCCGTCCATCATCTCCTTGTGTTTGCAATAGACCACCCCAGACATGAAGAAGGTGTAATGGAAGCTGGGGAAGTGCTTTCTCCACTGGGAAATATGTTTCCTCGTGGAAAAAAAGAAATAAAAGTGCAGTTGCCCATTGGCTTTCTTTCCGCAGAGCAGAGTTGTACATTATGTACAATTCTACATTGGGTAATGTAATCATTGAAAAAAGAACACACAGGGCCTCCTTAGTAATATGCCTTCATTGTTGCACCCGGCACAGAATTCAGGGTCTCCTACCGCTGAATTTTGTGACCAATAGAAAATTGTAAATCTGCGCCCCTGCAGAATAATACTTCTATAATTACAGATTCACAATTCCTTTTGTTAATCAGCCCATTGTCTCTAGACCTTGAGCCAAGCAAACATAGAGTGACAGTGATTGAAGAATAAAATGCACAACCAGATAAGAGGCATAGGAACTCATTAGAACTGTTCATTATTGAAGGACAAGTTGTGATGCCCTTTCCACAAGCCATCAGTCTTAGCTTTCCCAGATGTCAGGAGGCGTGCCAGACCTTTGGACTCATAGGGCAAGTCTTTATTCTTCTTTCTATCTCAGTCCTGCTCCAGGGCCCACTTGCAACTCATGACTGGCTGATCTGACAATACCAACAGTGGAGAAATAGGACATTTTTATCTTACAAATAAACTGGTGCAAATCAATTGATGCAGCAACTGACTAAGAAGAAACTTAATATGATGCACTTGAAAACTCAGAATGAATTTAAATATCAAAGCCAAAGTGTGATGCTGCACAATTACTATGTGTGCTTAACTTGAGCCTCTAGTTGCAGGTGGTGGGCAGCAGCACTGATTTTTGCAGACCAGGACATATTTTACATCCTCAGACTTTGCCCAAGAGCCAGAGAGAAAGGCAGAAAAGAGGGCAACAAGGTGGAAGAGAAAGAAAGGAAAATATTGACAAATGGAGGAAAACGGAATGAAAAAGAACCTGCAAAAGTGAGATAAAGAAGAAATGTAGAGTGGTGGAAGAACGTAGCAGGTTGAAATCAAGTCTGGGCACCTGTGTTATTTGGCAACCCCAACATACGGCAATGCCGGGTGCAGTCTCCTAAGAACATTGCTGGCCTTCTGCACTTATAATGTACACACTAAACACCGGTGGAGATTAAGGGTCATTCAAGTAGTACTTTTCATATCTTTCTGCAGACAGCCAATTTGAAACTGAGGAAGCCCCGCATGAGAGCACTGGCATAATCCAGTTAGGAATCAATCACCCAACATTGGCTGGAACATGGGCCTTATCAAGAAATGGGAGGGTTTGCTTCAACAGCCAAAGACAGAAGAACACAGATCACACAACAAAGGTAATATGTGCATCAAAGTCTATTACAGCATCCTAGATATACTGAAGGTTTCTTGCTCACTGATACAAATTGAAGCAATCTCAACCCACCGCAGGGGGTGGATGAATTGATTCAGTCAAGCACAACCTCTAACATGAGCCTATCAGCCACACATCAGTTTCAGCCTCGTTGAGTCCTAGACCGATAAGTTATCAATTCCGCTAGGCCTTCTATCAGGGCATGACATATGTAATCTTCCTCTCCCCACATATGGTACTTTGTTATGTTATGTTATGTTATGTTGTGTTATGTTATGTTGTATTATTTTTTAGTGAAATGGTCTTGAACCACCCTGTGTGTCACCCTATGCGTCACAGCAATCTTTCAGCTACTATGATGGATGAGCACTGCAGATAGGCAGACTCCAGGCCAATGGGCGATTCCGGTCTGAAATATGGCAGAATAGACACATTCGACTCCGATGTCAATTCTTGAGATTCTACACTTCAACTTTTGATTGAAGGTCTTGTCTACTTTATGTTATGTTAAATGTTGTGCGTAATGGTGAGCTTTGTGAATTCAATTGATGCCTCAAGAATGGGAGGGCGCGCTTTCTCCTACCTTGCCCCCTTTCATTGGAACAGGTTACCGGAAGAGATACGTCACTGTACCTCTCTGGGACACTTTAAGAAATGCCTAAAAACCTGGGACCTCATTTATGAGAAATGACGCATCGCTGCATGAAAGCAGCGATGCGTCACTTCTCAGTGCGCACTCCTTGCGTCATGATTGATGCGTCATATTTATAATATGACGCATCATGTCGCAAGGAGTTCCAGATACGTCAGTATTTCTGACGTATCTGTAGGCGCAAAAGTGACGCATTGCTGGAGTGTGTCAAAAAAGTGACGCAACTCCAGCAATGTGTACTTTCACATGGGCAAGTCCCATGTTGTTAGTGCCTGCGTCAGTCTTACGCCTGTTGTGAGGCAGGTGTAAGATTATGACGCATTAGCGGCCAAGAAATGGCGCAGTGAAATCTTATAGATTTCACTGCGTCACTTCCATGACCGTTTCTTGCGTCAAAACGCCCCCCTTGCATACATTATACCTGAAGCAGGTATAATGTGGCGCAGGGGTTTACAAAGTGTCACATCTACCTAGATGCGTCACTTTGTAAATATGGCGGAACTAGGTGCATTTTTTACGCCACTGGTGCATCACAAAAAGTGGCGCACCGGTAGCGTAAGAGTGACGCACAGCCTCATAAATGAGGCCCCTGGTTGTTTTAGGGGGTTGGTGTGGGCGAGGGTCTAGGTAAGTGCTGCCAAGCACCAAGAGATCCCCTTGGAGATGACTTGTTGCGCCATATAAATGTTAAATAATAATGCCTTAATATGGATTAGGTTGTGTTGTGTTAGCAATGATATCAAGTCTGCTGGGGTTATCACTGCATCTAATCTCACTTTTGGTGCTTATTTTGCAGCAAGAGGGGTTTGATGTGAACTCCTGAAGCGATTAAGAATTTGGACAGTAAGGGAGGTGTTGCCATTGGCTGTTTGTAGCTGACCAATTGAATTTCACTTTTTGATCTGTTTAGGCTCACAGGCAGAGTATGTACTCGCATCTTCATTAATCTGATATCTAGTCTTCCTCGCCACAGTCCTCACGGCGTATGAGTAAAGACTGTAGTAAGGAAGAAGGACGAAGAAGTAATTCATTTTTCTGCTACTCAAGATTTTCATATAGAGGAAGAGGATGTCAAAGTGTGTTGCTTCTGTTCTTGTACCCAGGTAAAGTCGTATTACTAGTTAGGTGTGAAATACTCTCTTTCTTCGAAGTGTCACCACTGTCCTGCCTCCCCAGCCAGGTATTATCACTTTCTCTCTTTTTAGCAGTGGCATCATACACTTTTCCTCTCTTGATGTAGTGGCACCACAATCACATAACTTCTTGTAAAGACTAGCAAAATTATGGGGAAAATTTTCCAATTTCATTGCATTTTTTTTTTACATTTGATTAAAAAAATAATCGATTGGGCACAATTCCCACAAAATATTTTTTGGGGTGAGCAAAAATGCATATTAATGCTTATGTTTTTTAACAGTTGCTCTCCCTACGATATTGAAACAAAATGGATGTGGGTAATCCCTTATTTTCTTCTTCTTGAAACAACTTAAATGTGACTCAAGAGGGCTCAATTGCAACATGAAATCTCACGTGCAGAAAACTTTTTTCAACTGTTGTTTGTAATCATAATAGTCAAAAGAAATACGGAAAGTTTGAAAAGTAAAAGTTAATAACACAACACACCTTTTACCATCATATTTGCATTGATGTACATCATGTGGGTATTGTGCAAACAAATAAAAAGTATTGCAGAATAGCCAAGACCTCATAAACTACATAAACAAATTATGTATTGTGTGTATATTTATGCCCTTGTGAATTAGCTTACACTTTTAGACTATCAAACTTCTCGCGTCAGAAATACAAATATAAGTATGCTGATGATAGTCTAGAATAAACTAATTAAAGAAACAGCATCCTCTTAGAAGTCATTATTCGATATGAAGTAAGTAGCTACAAAATAGTTAAAATTCTGTAGAAAAGAAACATTCATTCTCAAAATAATAGTGATTTTATTTTGTTTTAAATTTAAAAAATCCTGTTGCTTATAGCCAAATGATAACAGAGCTCTGTAGAGTTAAACTGCTTCTAAAACTATAATAACTAAATAATAAAATCTAAAATGTTAAAGGCAACACAGAAACTTTACAATTTTCAAAATGTTCATGGAGTAAAAAGGAATTAAATGGCAAAAAAGGAAATAAAGTTAAAAAAAGAAGCAGAGCACTGATCTGCAGAAAAAGGAAGATACATGTTTAGAAACTTAAAAATGGCAATTGCATCAGCGACTGGTGAAGTGTAATGGGATGAAAAGGAATTTGCCACATCAGATAAATATTTTGTAAACCCTGTAATTGCTGATGATCAGTTTATCGGATTTACAGATATGTTTTCAGATTGTTGATTTTTATGTAACAACACTTTTTGTTCACTGCATTTGAAACTCAGGATACCGAATACAGAGCTGCAGCGCTGATTGCCAAATGCAATTTCTATAGAAGATCTTCCCTCCCAAACTCACTTTAGTAGTTGGGAGTATTGGTGCTAAGAGGACATTTTTTAAAGAATGCATGATCATTAAATCACATATTCTTGAGCCTTGATCTTACCTGTTTTGAAAACCCAAAAGAATAATGGGAAAGGTGAAGAAATTTCCACTCCATAACCTAAACACTTGTGCATTGCTAGTTCCTACTAGTTTTTAGTGGGGAAGCTGACCACAGTAAAGGAAATCCAAGTGGACTACCATATCGACCAGTGACTATTTCTGAAGGCTATAGAGTGAGATTATATATCACTCATTTCATGGACCAATCTAAAGCTTTGAAAAATAATTTGAGTGAGTTGCTCTTAAGCCAGAGCCTCTTTTTATTTACAATGCAGGCAATCAATTGAGGAAGATCATAGCAAGACTTGAAATAAAAGCATTCACATTGACTGGGATAGAGCAGGTTATAAGAAGGAAACTAGAACATTCTGGAATTAGGACCAAACTTCATCATGGGTGACACACTCATGGTCAATGGGCCTTGCACCTGGAACAGTTAGTAAATGTGAAGATCCCGGTCACTCAGTTATCTTAAATACACGACAATCACCAGTCAAACGACTGCAATTTCCTAATGTATTAAAACCAAGTTGTGACCTGGTAATCAAGTTAATTACATTTGCTATTGATAACGTAGAGTAGTTTCACCACCTCCCCCCATAGCTTAAGTGCCCCAGTCATTGCCTTGTTTATATGGAGTCTGCTTGGCACTGCTCCACGTCCCGCTCTCACCTAGTAGCTGTGCAGCAGGTGGATTCCTACTCCTTCCTACTCATTAATAAAATGAGTTAAGAAACAGATGACTATGTTTATGATAAATGATAGCACCATTTACTGCAACATGTACATTGGATAAATGGGGCACTGCTTATGTTGGCCAAGGAGGCACAGTATGTCATAGTACATTAGTACATTAGATACTCGTCTATCGCAACAATTTGTAGGGTACTCTAGATGGAACTTCAGCTTTGGCTCTGGTCATCTTAGTGAGGGACAGCATGTAAGGAAGCATGAAGGGGCAAGGGTGCATTAAGGGGGCACAGGTATAGTGGGTGTGGGCCACCGCATTCAAGGTGCCAGGTGACACAGGACAAAAAGGAAGCTTGAGGTGAGGAGAGAGCAGGTAGACACATTTGGCAGTGAGGCACATGGGTGAATGGCAGCACAGTGAGCAAGCGTGATATGGGCACATTAGTGGCAGGATTATGGAGGCACGGTGTTACACACAAGCAAACACAGGGTCAAGAAAGGGAAGGATGCAAAGGCAAGGCCACGCGCCAGGTACACATATGAATTAAAAATGAGAATGTGCGAGAATGGTACAAAGGTCCACTGGGGGCAAGACCAGGATACACGAGGGCATTGGATGGAAGTACAGAGTGCACAAGCAGAGGGTAGCACAGGCATAGAGGAACTGGAGACTATAGACATAGGGTTCAACAATAAGAGAGACACAGGCATGCAGGGGAAGTATGGACCCAGTCATTAAGGGTGGTGTGGGAGGCACAGGATAAGGGCACACAGGCAGAAGGTCATTCCGAAGACATGTGTTAACTTGAGAACTGGGGAGACAAGCACGTCTGCAAAGAGATTCCTTCACATTGCAAAGGGGGTAATAAATGCATCATGGAGCACTCCCTGATTGTGTGTTTGCTCTCCTGAGGTATCAGAATCCATGGCACACATCTGTTTATAATCCTTGAGACATCTCTTCGTGGAATGCTTTTTCTCTATGGTAGGGCTGCCTATGCTCTCTGGAGGTATGCACGAAAAGCATTCCAGTTGAGCTTTCTCATTCTGTGGCAAGAGGCTCTCACGTCCTGGGTGGCTTCATCTATGGTGTTCTTATGGCAGTGCCCATTCTGTGCCATAAGGGACTCCTGATCTCCTTAATATCAGAATCCCCGAGTATCAGAGTTGATGTTGTGTTTTCTACCAGAATGTACTTTCTTTATGGTAAGGTTACGGCTCACCTGTGGGTATCAGAACCCCTGGGGCATTATCCAAGTCGAAAGTCTAGTGTATTTGGCACTGGGTTTCTTCTGTCTCCACTGTGCAGCCACCCATCAACTTTGAAATATGATATGGCCTGTTCCCAATCTGACTCCTAAGACTGCCTTTCAGCATCCACCAGTTGTAGAGCAGGTTCTGGGACCCTGTAGAAGAGACTCCCCCTCCACAAGAGACATAATTCTCCATGTCTCCATTACATAATTGGGGGCCCGATTCACAGAACTAACTTAAGACAAAATCCTAAACTTACTACTTTTGGTATTCACAGAAGGCATTTAGTAGTAGTAAAGTTAGGATTTTGTCTAAATTTGACTTAGGACAAACTTAAGACAGACTTAAGACAGACTTAAGACAGACTTAAGTTAGGATTTTGACTTAAGTCTGTCTTAAGTTTGTCTTAAGTCTGTCTTAAGTCTGTCTTAAGTTTGTCTTAAGTCTGTCTTAAGTTTGTCTTAAGTCTGTCTTAAGTCTGTCTTAAGTCAAACTTAAAAAGAAATCCTAACTTTACTACTACTAAATGCCTTCTGTGAATACCAAAAGTAGTACGTTTGGGATTTTGTCTTAAGTTAGTTCTGTGAATCGGGCCCAGAGACACTGAAATAACCTCTCTTCAGACCCTGAAACTAATGGATGCACGACTCCCTTCTTAACAACATAGGACACCATTCTGTACATAGTAACCAACCCCCCTCCATGAAAAGCACATGATGCATTGAGCCTTAGAAAGATCTAACTCAATGAAATAAACTACAGGGTGCTAACAAGTCAGTACTAGTCAGAGCAGGTCTGGTCACTGAATGTTTTAAGTGCTTACAGATCTACATAGCAGTCAATTCAGGGCCTGTTATCATGGACCACGGGGCTTTAACCATACAAAACTTGAGTAGGTGATCATATTGGTTATTCCAAGAAATAGCAAACATATTGTATTTCCTGAACCCAGGCTTTGAAGGAATGTATCACACAACCCCACTATGATGAGGGACTCATCCTTTTCTCACTCCAAAAGCCAAGCAAGTCATGATTCAGTAGAAAGAGATTCTGAAAGATCAAGTGGTTCTGGTAAAGCATTAACATCCACTAGCCAGGCTGATTTTTTGTGGATGTGCAATTCTCTATATTTGGGGCTCCGGTATTCTGCATAATATTTGTTTTCCACCTATGCTTTACATGTAATTTTCTCTTGTCGGAGGCTGATTTAAGCAGTACATGTGTAGTGAGCATCTGCGAAAAGGGATCTGTGCAGCGGGTGCATGCGATGCACTTTTGACTTTGGAAACAGTATTGAAAATACATTAAGAAGGAATCTCACATGGTTTTTGTACACAAGACCATATCTCATATGCCATTGTCAAGGAGATGAAAACCCAAAGTATAAGCAGTGTTTTCATAAAAATTTAAAATTTTGTACTTGAAAGAAATTCCATCATTTTATCAACTCCCAATTTCTATTGCACTCTCAATGGCACATTGCCCCTATTTCTACTACTTCTATTGATACTCTTCGAAATACCCAGCATTCAAGTCAAGTCAAGTCAAGTCAAGTTAAAATTTGTATAGCGCACTACTCACCCGGAGGGTCTCAAGGCGCTTGAGGGAGGGGGGGGGAGCTTTACAAATATCCAAGTTTTAAGTTGTTTTCTGAAGGAGAGGTGGTTCTGTGTGAGACGGAGGTGGGTGGGGAGGGAATTCCAGGTCTTGGCCGCTAAGTAGGAGAAGGATCTTCCTCCCATGGTGGATCTTTAGATGCGTGGAATTGCGGCGAGGGCTTGATTGGACGATCGAAGTTGGCGGGTGGGGGTGTAGAAGGACAGGCGCGAGTTGAGGTATTCGGGTCCTAGGTCGTAGAGGGCTTTGTGTGCGTGGGTGAGGAGGCGGAACGTTATTCTCTTGTTGACGGGGAGCCAGTGGAGGTCTTTCAGGTGACCTGAAATGTGAGCTTGACGGGGGATGTCTAGGATGAGTCTGGCTGAGGCGTTTTGGATGCGTTGGACTTTTTCTGTATTTTGGCTGTGGTGCCGGCGTAAAGGGTGTTTCCGTAGTCCAGTCGGCTTGTGACCAGTGCATGGGTGACCGTCTTTCTTGTTTCGGTGGGGATCCAGCGGAAGATTTTTTTGAGCATACAGTCAGAAGGGGGCAGCCAGCACCTGTGTGACAATAGTGCCATGGGCCTTGTTGCAAGCAAGTTAGATCGGCTGGTAAAATACAGCCATACTTTGGGTGCTCTGGGCCCCCAAAACAACTGGGCCTCAGTTTGGTTTTAGTAAAGTTAGAACTTTACTACTCCTAAACCGAGAAAAATCCTAACTTTAAGACTTTCGGTATTCACAGAAGGCATTTAGGAGTCCTAAAGTTAGGACTCCTAACTTCTGTGAATACCGAAATGAGTAAGTGCCTTCAGTGAATACCAAAATGAGTAAGTGCCGTCTGTGAATACCAAAATGGTAGTAAGGTTAGGTTTTTGTCTTAAGTTAGTTCTGTGAATCGGGTCCGTAGTGTTGCCCCTTCTAGAGGGGCTTGTTGCATCCATGAAGCTGTGAGATGAAAGTGGCAACAACCCTACTCCCACAGCCTCCACTACCAAGACACATTTCACGTAAAAGACCATTCCTGCGGTACCATTTTACCAACTCTTGCATGCTTTTGTGAATTGGCCCTAAAACATCTAAAATGGGAATAAAATGAAACATTCATGTACCCTTAGTACAAATAGAAAGGGCCATGCACTCTTGCACTTATACTAACCGGGAGTCGGCCGTTTCAGAGCCAATTAATAAGGTAAGAGTACATATGTACATAGAAGCATACTCCTGTACTACTACTTGCCGTACTCATAAAGGCTTTTGCTGATCTGCAATTTAGCTAGCAATTTAAGGATGAATATGGAAAAACTTTTATTCCTCTGGTGCTTCGACGTCTAGCACTCAAATGTATGCTAACGGTGGCCATGTAATTAATATACCACACGGCCTCCTTATCTGATCATAAACTGGCTTGATAATTATATTTTTAGGAATTGCTTAATTGAGGGCAGGAAGTGTGAACTGGTGGCCTCAGACCAAACCTCTAAAAATAATTGTGTAATTTTTCCAGGATAATATCACAGTCCAATTATTTATTATGCTGCACTGAAACGTGAATAACCTTCAGTTTGCTGTTCACCCCACACTTAGATTCTAGAACTCAGTGCAGTTCTTTGGAAACAATAAGCTTCAGCATGGGTCTCTTTCATTTCTCCCACAGGGAGCCTCACTGCAGTTACTATCAATCAATGATCATTGCATTGCATCTGTCCCTTTGAACACTAGGAAGGAGATGTGGCTTAGTGGCTTAAACTGGCGAATTGGTAACCTTGGAATCCAGGTACAAGTCCCAGCATCTGCACTTGGCTCAACATTGTGTGATTCTGGACAAATCGCATAATATCCTTCTGTCTAAATATGTGAAGTGCAATTGTGTAATGCCCACTTAAGGTACATGACATTGTGAATCGTCTCCAAACCCATCATTAAAACACTAGCACTCCATTGTTTACTAGCTAGGTTCACCATCTATACATACCAATCCATACACACAAGGAATAAGAAAAGCATGAATTGTCCCAAAACCAAGTTAAAGCAGTAGCCTGACCACAATAACAGAGTTTATGAGTCAGAGCCCACAAACCACACCAGTTGAGCAATTATGCCCTGGGGCAGGAGAGGCTTGCACAAATGTAGAACAGATATTTACAGTGAACTACAGGTATGAAGTGTCAAGTTTGATCTGAACTTTGGGGGTTTGTCAGTTCAATTGTGCCTGGAATGAGTGCATGATTACCTAAAAACTCTTGCAGTTCATGTGACCTAGCCAGATGACACCTAATCAAAACAACAGTAGACTTTCCCTGGCAGAAAGATGTACTTTGATTAAAACTCACCCATTGGCTTCTATAGAGGCTGACCCTGGGCATACAAATCATACTGATTGCTTAGAAGAGGGCCCCAGCTGCATTAAGGCTACACTAAACAGTTACCTTACAATGTAATCAAAGTGTTGCAATCAGAGGGCACACAAGTCTACTGAACTGCAAACAAATAGCCTCAAACATGGACTTTTTAGGGGTGGAATGGAAGTGCAAAAATGTATTATGTTGTTTGAGGACAAAAACATCCTTGCATCCATGCTAATGAAGAATGCCTTCTCCACCAGCCTGCACCATCAAAGAAGCATGCACAAACTTTCCTGGTTTCATTAATGCTTAGGAAGATATTATTATTATTTTGAAATGTTAAATCAGGTCCAATCTGTTCCAGTAAAAGGCATAATACACGTTAAAGAAATGTAGCCCAGATTTGTTATCACTTCTAGATGTCTCCTGGTGCATCTATGTCTTGAGTCCCTCCAAGAACCAAGCAGAGTCATCCTGCATAGATTTCACCTTAGATTACATACATTCCCATTTATTTAGTTTAGTGGAATAAAAAGCTGTGTAGAAAGTGATGCAGGAAAAAGGGCTAATCACAAAGATAAACTTACACAGGACTAAATCTACATATGTAAGTATATTCTTACACTTTTGAGTAATGGTACCACTTTTGGCTATTCGACATTTACGAGTGTAAAGTTACTCAAAAGCGTAAACTTAAATGCCTCCACTTGCTGAATTCAGAGAGTGGAGCCTAATGTACTGGTGTAAAGTTCCTTAGTTATATCTTTTCACAGGTAGACCGAGATCTCGCAAGTTTGAAATGTGGGACAAAGTCTAAAAATGTATTAATGTTCAAAATAAATTAGTCAAATATTTTAATGTCCGGAAATAATAAAAATGCTACAGCATTATTTTCAAAATATACAATTCATTGTAATATATTATATGAAATTAAAATTATTCAATTTAAAAAACACTAAAAATAGAACATTTAAATGTATTTATTATGTAGTAAAACTTATTTAAAGTTATGTATAGAATTACATTAAAAGGATTTGTTTTAATAATATTTACATATAAAACATGTTATTTACATATTTTCTAATAAACAAATATTCAAGTTTTAATTAAGTTTCTTTTCTAGTTTCTACGGGCTTTCACTTTAAGTCCCTGCTCCCAATATTTTCCATGTGAGGATATTGGATTTCCAGTGGTTGGCCATGTGTTTTGCTTGACTAACTGCAGCTCTGAGTTGGAGTACACTTACAACTGGTTTACATATTTTTTGGCTGTAGTAAATATAGAAGTGCAGTTTGTGAATAGTAATGAGCTTACTCTTATGTGGGTGGGTGTTTGTCCATCCCATAACCCATCTCTAGCCCTGACTTGGGGCTTCCTTTCTCCTCCCTAAACCCCTCTGATTTTTTCATACATGTTTTCCAGTCATTTCTTTCCAGTCCTTCCCCCTTTTACTACTGAAATGTAGGCCTACGTGTATGGAGAGCTCCACAATCAGTTTGGAGATCTCTGCACATAAAATATAGGAGAAGTGGAGGGGTGACCTCCGCCTATAGGTTAGTGAATAGCCTTTTGTAGCTCTGTAACCGTACTACTTACATACTACAAAATGCAGCTTGTGAATTGGCCCCCACAGGGATAGACAATGAGGCTGAACACAGTGCAGACAGTAAGTGGAGTAAGTGATGCAGAACTAGGTAGTGTTTTGATGAAACCCTCTACAGTGAAGGAGTATGACAGGGAACACACCCACGCCCTGCAGAAGCTTTTGATTGGCATGTCTTGTTGCATTAAACCTCTCAATAAACAGTTACACAAAGCCCACAGACTTCAATGTGCCATCTGATTACACAGCAAGGATGCTCCCTTATAAAGCAGATGAAGGTCCAATGTTTGGCTAATGAAATAGATTTTGCATCTTGTCTCGGTCCCCACTTTCATTACAGTCCGCGTTGTAATTTCCTCTTGAGCCTTTGTGCGTGCCGCCTGCCTATGGCAGATAACTGCACTGAGAACTGCTCCAGTGGTGAAGGAGTGCCATGTCCTGCATGCCACTGCAGCTAAGTTTGTATTCCTCCCATGCACGGCGGACAAATGGCCCTGATGGTAATTGAGTGATAGAAGCCCATTTATCTCCTCGCCCGTGAAATTGAAGATCGCTATCCGATGCTATTTTCTCTGATTCACAAGCACAACTGCTCTTTTCTCTTCAGTAGGAACCAGCCTGGAAACGACCATCTAAGACATCTGCCAAGGCCAGATGGCTTCCTCAGAAAATGATGGCTTGTCTCACTAGCGATATTAGATGAATTTGTTAGATGTGTGCAACACATAGCGGTGCATTGTATATGTTCTGGGTTGATGCAAGTCGAGCCACTTTGCCTAGGCTAACCCCAACATTTCATGCAACATGGGAGACTTGATTGGACAAAAGGTTTGGACTGGGGATAGATACTCAGTTTTGGATGACCAGTTCAAGGTTCTAGTGACTGCTTGAAAGGAGTGTATCAGAAGCCATTCAGGATAATCCAACAGAGCTGGTTTAGATGGTGTTTAGAGAAACCCACAGCCATAGTGTTGCCATAAGGTTCATCTAGCAAGCTTTAATCAGAAATCATTGTTTTTCTTTTTCCTTCAATAACATATAGTATTGGCTATTAATTTACTTTGCACCTGCTTACATGGGTTTCCACAGGCTCATACATATAAAAGGTGATGGGGAAATGCTTGGAGACAGCCTAAAACACTGGCCGATGCTCTGGGTAGCATTGCCACCCATTGTTTTGACCCACTGTGGCACAATAAACAGATGCTGGCTGTATGCAAATCAGTACTGGCCCTGCTTCTCCTGGGAATAGATCATCTTGAACCACCAGACAAAGACCTCCATAAAGGAACACAAGCAACCCCAGACTGCCTTTGGCCTCGTCCGTTAAGTAAAGCTTTCATCTTGTATTGTATTGTATGTGATGCTTATATAGCGCAAACTGTCACCCTGCGGGTATCCTGGCGCTGTAGCACAGCGAGCAAGGAGCCCATAACTGGGCATATTCTTGGATACTTACTGAATAACATCAAACACACAAAAGGTGATGGGAGTAATACTTGCAAATAGTATAAGCAACAGAAAATCACTCTGAGTAGCATTCAAGTCCTTTGATTTTCAGCCAGTGTGCCATTTTAGACAAAGGACTGCCTTATGCAAATCATTATTGATTCTGTTCCTCATGGGAACAGTCCACCCTGAGCTGTTAGGCGAGAACACCTCTAGAAGAGAGCACAAGCAACCCCAGACAGGTTTTTATTATTTAATATTAGGCCAAATCAGAGAGGTTTAGCTTGGATCCTGTGGCACAGTAAGCAAGGGACCCACATCCTGATCTACTCTTGACCCCTTGGGCATCAAAACAAACACATAAACATGGATGGAAGAAATGATTATATTTTTATTTTTTGGTGTTAATAAATATATGTCCAAACTTTATAATTGTATTATTACATTATAACGTGTACTTTGAAGTAAACTGTCTAAACTCCATTCTAGATTGCATGAACATTGTAGCAAACCTCATACGATACATGGGAAATTCTACAAAGGTAGTTGTCAATAGTCAATAACCTTTATTCGATCATTCCGAAATTGATCATAAAAGATAGACATATTCCAAAATACACAAGTTTAAAAAAAGAACAATAAATATATATATACATATTTAAAAGGCATCAAAGAAGAAAAATACATGCCAAAACATAAAACCTTGCTTAATATTCCAATGATGAAGCATAAAAGACTTTATAACATTGAGTGATTTATCCAAGGAACTAGGAAGGCTGAGACAAAGTGCAGTTAGGTTTGAACGACCATTAGTTAAAATAACATTGCCTTATTCAAGCGAATAATGTGCAAAAAGCAACCAAACTACAGGTCTCATAATCATTTAGTAGATGTAAAAAAGCAAAGCAACTTTACATTTCTTAAATTTATATCAGCACAACAGGGCCAGTAAAAACCTCCTAGTACAGTCAAGGTAATAATTGCAGAAAAAACAAAGTGAAATAAAGTCTGATTTGATAGTTCATCACATGGGTAAATACAAGTATCAGCTGAGGAGTTTTTCCCTAATGGAAAACATAACAACTAGCGTATCGTACCAAATCTAAATTGGGTTAGTAAATTATGTTTTTACACATTCTGCACAAAAAGTAAATATGGGGCGGTCCCAGTTGTCATCTGAATCGAGCAATAGTCCCTTACAGATGGCTTCAAAAGTTCCACAGCTTCCCTAGTAGCCTGCCTGTGCTTAAGGAAACAGTCATGTACCAAAGATTTATCCTTTTTAGTAATGGCATCTAGTTTCTCAAACAAATATGCACAACCCAAAGCCAAAGTAGAAACCCTTATATACTTCAGCCAGGAGATGTTCAATACATGATCACACAAAAGGCAATCTCTAACAACAGCCGCCTAAGCTCTGCTTCCTTGTTATCCCAGATCGAAAACCAGCGAGCCAGGAGCTACATCAATAAGATCATGACCATACTCTAGGCTTAGTTCTTGAGAAAGAAAAAATAAGAGGATGAGGGGGACCCCCAACAGGTATAGGCAGAATCTTTTTTTCTCTACTTGAGCCTACTGAATAGATCCTGCACCTCCACAGCCCCATATCCCCAAGCCATATGTCTCGATCTTAAGGCACTTCCTTTTATAAATTTCTAGAGTCAGGGCCACTGGATTTCCTCTAATGCAAGCAGCGAGGTAAAAGGTAGTACCAACAGCACGAGAAAAATGAATCAGTCTGCTTCTAAAGCATGCAGACAAGGTAAAAGCATCATCAAATACCAACCCAAGATATGGAAAGGAACTCACCCTATATAAATGGATAGTGTACAAGTTTCAGTGTTCCTAGGGCCACCCACCATACTTAGGGGCCGATTATGATGGCGGACGGACCTGAGTCCGTCCGCCACCATAGAGAAGGAGGGACCGTCCGCAGGGGCAGCGGCGGTCCCTCCGTGCAAATTAGGATGTGACCGCCACCCTGGCGGTCACATCCTGTATTTTTATCATTGCGGCGGGTGCTGCTTGAAGCAGCACCCGCCGCAATGATAAAAAAGTAAGTTGTGCATTTGCATGCACAAAGCGGCAGGCACCTCGCGGTGCCTACCGCTTTGTGCAGGCAAATGCAGGGGGGTACCATAGGTACCCCCCATGTGCACCCCCCCCACCCCCCCTTCACCCCTGGGGGCCCGCAACGGGCCCCCAAACACAAATCCGTATGCCTTTACACGGCGGAAATGCCGCCGTGTAAAGGCATCTTTCTGCAGACATCCTAATATGGCTGGCGGTGTCTGATAGACACCGCCAGCCATGTTAATGCTTTTCCGCCGCGGGCGGAATCCGCCCGCGGCGGAAAAGCGGAGGACAGATAGTAAGACCCAACAGCCATCCTAATATGGCGGTGGGTCTTTCAAGGCTCCGCGGCGGATTTCCCGCATTCTCCGGGCCGGCGGTGGCTTCCGCCGGCCCGGTGGATGCGGGAAATCCGCAATCGTAATAGGCCCCTAAATGTTTTTGAGGAATTGGTCTCCAGATCTAGGTCCTTCTTGAATACCACAAAAAAAACTAGTAATCAAATTCTTCAGGTCATTAGCAATTCTTGCAAGAAGCATCACAATGTCCGCATATAACAATGCGGGCATTCGCAACATGAGGTACGTCCACCCAAGCAGCTACCAAGGTCCTCTCTAGTTTATTAATGTACAGCAAGAAAAGGATGGGAGCTAGTACACAACATTGGAGTACTTCATGATTACATTTAAATGGGGCAGTGAACTCGCCGGCCTCCCCAAATCTTACTGAGGCGAGAAGATCCCGGTGGAGGAGTCTAAGAAAGAGAAAAGGTCCACCTCAAGCCCCATACACTCAAGGTTGGTCCATAATTTCGACCTGTTGGCACAATTGAATGCACTCAATAGATCAATTAGGTAGTAAAAAAGTATATACTAGATAGTACAAACTTTTAAATGTTTTGCGTATTCTTCATAGAACATTGTACAAACGTTTTAGTAAACTTTATTAACTACATAATCAAGTGGGCACACATTGTGGCTGTGCACTGCATAGCAAACTGCATATGATACACTTTATTCTTTGTATATACTGCAGTAAACTACATATATAATGGGGTTAAGATGACGGCTAAAGGCAAGTTAAATAGTCATATAAAGCATATCAGGCCATACATTTCTATATCTTATTCGTCAAGAAACACATTAAACGCCTGGCTTTAGAGCTGTCATAGATGCCCTGAGCTGCCCTGTTGTAAGCGCGATAGAGCCACTGGGACACAGCGGGATAGAGCCCGCGCAGTTTAGAGAGCTGACTTATCTCTGTGCCGAAGGGAGCTAGGAATCAACTGAGGCATGTCTGCTGATTTAAACCACCTGATGGAGCAGCAACAATATAAATATAGATACTGCAGTCTCTAAACTACCACACAGTACCAACACAGACAATCAATTCCTAGCTATTGGTCTTGGACCCGAAGGAGCTAGAATTGTTTTTTCCAAACCTAAAGATCATTTCTGATTACACCAATAAAAGAAAAAGTTGAGCCGGGTTTTCCTGACAAGGACACACACGCCGAAACTCGCGTAGTTTTCATCTACCGCCAGCCTTTGAACTGATCTATAGCCTATCACTTTTTCGTGTATTTTAATTTCATGTATAGTGTTATTTTGTACTATCTTTGTCATATATATGCTTGTATATACTTGTCTTTTCATAGGCATATAATTATGCATATGATTTTTACAGAATTGAGAACAATGATATAAACATATGTACACAAAACTTTATAATTGATATACCTAAAAAAGACAATCTTGAAAAATAAGAGTATTTTCATCAATGAAATATCTTGAATGACAAAAATAAAAAAAATAAAAAAATATTTTGTCATATAAAAAATACATAAACAGTCTGTCACGTGTATATGCCTATTTAAATTTATTTTAATGTGTTTCTTGACAAATAAGATATAGAAATGTATGGCCTGATATGCTTTATATAACTATTTAACTTGCATTTAGCTGTGATCTTTACACCATTGTAATTTTTCCCTATAGCTAGCAAGTAGAGGAGTTTTGTAAATTGGCACAGACGGTATCTTCAGGTTTGCCGCTAGATCCCCTTCCACATAAGATCTGGAAAGCCCTCCAGGATGAACTTTTCCACCCGCTGTATTCCATCTGCCAGCAGTCGCTGGATACTGCAACCGTCCCGGAGAGCTGGAAGTTAGCGGTAGTCTCTCCCCTCCTGAAAAAACCCTCACTCGATCCCACCTGTCTGTCTAACTATAGACCGATCTCCCTGCTCCCTTTTCCGGCCAAAATTCTGGAGAAGCTGGTCACCCGCTCCTTATCTAGTTTTCTCGAGGATAACGAATGGTTGGATGTGGCCCAGTTTGGGTTCCGGCCAGCGCATGGGACAGAATCAGCGCTGGTAGCCGTGTTAGACAATCTTCGTGCGCGGGTCGACACAGGTCGGGCAGCCTTTCTAGTGCTGCTCGACATGTCGGCCGCGTTCGACACGGTGTGCCACTCCACCCTTATCAGGAGACTGGAGGAGAGCGGTGTTACGGGGCTGGCCAGGGATTGGTTAGTTTCCTATCTTGATAACAGACAGCATGTAGTGGCTCTGCTGCCTTTTAAGTCTGATGTGAGGAAAGTTGGGCAGGGGGTACCACAGGGCTCGGCCATCAGCCCCATACTTTTCAACCTGCATCTCCGCCCTCTGATCCAACTGATAAAATCTTTCGGCATTTCGGTGTTTAACTACGCCGACGACACTCAGTTGGTTTTTTCATTGGAGGGCAAAGATGCCGTCTCTTTAGAGACTTTCCATCGCTGCCTGACTGCCACTTCGAACTGGCTGCGTTCCAACTCCTTCCAGTTCAACGGATCTAAGACGGAGGTTCTCTACTGTTCCAATGACCGTGTACCACGCGCTCTACCGGATGAGTTTTGGCCTCCTTCTTTCTCTGGGACGGTGACGGCCGCAGAGTCTGCCCGCAATCTGGGGGTCATGTTTGGCCCCAACCTTCAACTGGATCTTTTTGTAAATAAGTCCGTGGCCACTTGCATGATGCTGCTTCGGATGCTGCGGAAGGTCTTACCACTTCTTCCAGCGCAGGCTAGGCCAGAGGTAGTGCGGGGTCTGATCCTAAGCAGATTGGACTATTGCAACGCACTACTTCTGGAGGCGCCTAAAATGCTGGTGGGCAGGCTGCAGCGGGTCCAGAACATGGCAGCCAAGCTGGCACTATCTCGACCACGTGCTGCCTCTTCTACTCTGGCATTACAAGATCTACATTGGCTGCCGGTTCACCAGCGGATCCTTTTCAAAGCATCCTGTCTTGTCTTTAGAGCCTTACATAGACAGGGCCCAGTGCTGTTACAGAACCTTTTCTCCTGGTATGCCACATCTCGGAGCCTGCGCTCCTCGTCGGCGTACTTGGTGTCAGTTCCTAGAGTGCAGAGAGTAAGGATGGGTGGACGGTCGTTTAGTTTTGCGGCCGCCAAACTCTGGAACTCTCTCCCACTCTCGTTAAGAAGCCAGGGTGAATTCCTAGCCTTTAAAAAAGGGCTGAAAACCCATCTATTTCCCAGAATAGCCTAACTTTGCATCTGTTTTTCTGAAGCGCAGCCTACTTCCGTTTCGATAGTTGTGGCTGATCTAGTCAAAGCGCCAGGATGCCCTTTGGGTGACAGATTAGCGCTATATAAGTATGCCAAATAAATAAATAAATAAGTACTATTGTTCATTGTAGGGGTCCCCTTCTTTACCAAACCGTATACTACAAATATTAAATAGTAAGTTGTACACATTTCATAGTAACTGGACATTCTGAAGATTAATGCATATACTACACTTTATAAAAACATAGTGAATTGCATATATTTCATAGCACAATGTATTAACTTGCAAGCACTTTGCTTGCAGTATGTTTTCTGAACAACAGGTTACAGTAAGCTGCAAACAAAAAGAGTACAGGCATTGTATATAATTGCAGAGACAAAGTGTAAGCATAGATTTGTCTTCACATAATATTCTGTAATGGTACAAATGCTGTAGCCATAAACATTGAAGATAACATATTACATTTACATGTGTCTACAACAGAGTAAAATGCATGTTCTATAAAAATTCCAGGCACATCCTCTCTGTACAGGGAAATAAATTACACACAGTATAAAGCAGAAGAACTTTACACTTTGGGGGTAAAGCAACCTGTATTGGGATTTTCATGTATTGTAACATAGAACTCTTACAATGGTTAACAATAACCTAACTTAAACAACATACACTCATTGGTCATAGATTAAAAATACTATATACATGCATCATATACTGAATAGTGAACTATGTATACACGGCAATACAAAACGCATATTGCCATTTTTTGCGACAACAATCAGCATTTCAAACCACCAACCAGCGTTGTTTGATAATTGAGCTCTTTTTTTAGGTGTACTTATGATTCAAACACTCATAGGGTTTTTGGGCTTTTTCACAGTTTCAACTATATTTATCCCTATTTCTTTTGCAGAGCCTATCAGTATGTTATTAAATTAATTTTAGTGATGTGAAACGTTTGGAGCAAGTCAACAGATAACCTTCTTGCAGATTTTTGATTTTTCAAAATATAAATGTAAAACACTTGTAAAATGAAATTCTCAGTGCCTTGTCATTATTGATTGTAACCTGTTTTAGGTACATGCACTGTTTCTGCCATGTTGCACTACAAGACAACATGTAGCATAACATATTATGAATACCAAGTGAACACCTGTCTCATTGCTGTTCTGCAATGATGCTAAAGCTATATTGATTTCAGGATGCACTCGAATCGCAATAGGTCACTTTGTCCATCTAAGGCTAGACTAGTCCCCGTGGGAGTGATGCGTCTTAATCACATATGGTCATGGAGAGAGTCCTAGCAGAAACACTAATCGTTTCCTTGGTTAAGGGTTAACTAAACTGCTAGAAATTCTTGAATGAGGTTTTTAATTGCCTTTTGTTAATGAGAGGTAGAATGGATCTCCAAGATAAAACGTTCAATCTTAAAATAGCACTACACAGGCAATGTACAGTGCTGCACGTTAAAGCATATCAGAATCTAAAAGGGAGGTGTATCACCTACATAGGTTTGTTAAAAAAGGATTTTTTATTTCCTCAATTTCATAAGCTTGCTTCACTGCATTTTTTAAGTGTGGTGTTAGAAAGACCTCTGATTTCACCACAGTTATATGGATAATATGCTTACTTATGAGGTCTTCCAACCAGCCTTCTTTATCCATTGGCCTGTTATTGTGTCATTAACATGTTCGTTCTGCCCTCTACACATATTGCATTAGACAGTGGGGAAGCCCAGTACAGCCAGTGACAACATTTACTGTGAGTGGCAGCATTCTGTCCTTTCGCAAGGAGCACATCAACACAAGCACAGTAGTTCCCTTAAGTTCCAGGGACAACTATGGCAATCTGTGCTTTCTTATTTTGACAACAAAACTATATTTTTATTTTAGCTATGATTTTGGTAGGGCCCAGCAGCATCCCCAACAATAAAGTTTTTCAAAATGATGGCAAACAAGCATTGACAAATTCAAAAGGTTGGTGGTCAAACCAGACTACTGGCTTTGCCAACGCTTGTCTTTGTTTTGGAGTCAAAACCTCTCAAATCTAAGCCATCGGTTTCCAGGACGCAGCCTGGAAGGCCAACAGTTATGTTCTGCAATTGCTAAAGATTCCTAAGAAGTGCCTGAGTGACACCAAGATATAGTGCATTGCCATAGTCCAAATGGGCTAGTATTAGGAAACCAAGAGGCATATTATCAAGGGTGGCGATAGCGAATTTTCACCGCTTTAGCGGCTGTTTTCGGCCGCTATTTACAACAAGGGGTGGTGATGGACAGAGTCTCTGAATTAAGCAGAGTACTCTCACCCAGTCAAGAGATCAGGGCTAGATCCAACACCGTTTTTTAGCTCATTGCACCATCCCAGTTTCAGAACCTGGCTGTATGCAAATTAGTCTGTCCCTGGCCCAGTGCATCATGGGAACAGGGCAGACCAGACTACAAAAGCCAATTCTTACACTGGGAAGGAAACAAGCTTCCGGGGACCGGTTTCTGTCATTTCAGCCGTCTTCGGCCCGGCTTGCTTGAATCCTGATGGTGCAAAGAGCAAGGGACTCACATCTGAGTATACCCTTCCACGCTTAGGGTGGACAAAATTATTTACAACAAGGGGTGGTGATGGACAGAGTCTCTGAATTAAGCAGAGTACTCTCACCCAGTCAAGAGATCAGGGCTAGATCCAACACCGTTTTTTAGCTCATTGCACCATCCCAGTTTCAGAACCTGGCTGTATGCAAATTAGTCTGTCCCTGGCCCAGTGCATCATGGGAACAGGGCAGACCAGACTACAAAAGCCAATTCTTACACTGGGAAGGAAACAAGCTTCCGGGGACCGGTTTCTGGCATTTCAGCCGTCTTCGGCCCGGCTTGCTTGAATCCTGATGGTGCAATGAGCAAGGGACTCACATCTGAGTATACCCTTCCACGCTTAGGGTGGACAAAATTATTTACAACAAGGGGTGGTGATGGACAGAGTCTCTGAATTAAGCAGAGTACTCTCACCCAGTCAAGAGATCAGGGCTAGATCCAACACCGTTTTTTAGCTCATTGCACCATCCCAGTTTCAGAACCTGGCTGTATGCAAATTAGTCTGTCCCTGGCCCAGTGCATCATGGGAACAGGGCAGACCAGACTATAAAAGCCAATTCTTACACTGGGAAGGAAACAAGCTTCCGGGGACCGGTTTCTGGCATTTCAGCCGTCTTCGGCCCGGCTTGCTTGAATCCTGATGGTGCAATGAGCAAGGGACTCACATCTGAGTATACCCTTCCACGCTTAGGGTGGACAAAATTATTTACAACAAGGGGTGGTGATGGACAGAGTCTCTGAATTAAGCAGAGTACTCTCACCCAGTCAAGAGATCAGGGCTAGATCCAACACGGTTTTTTAGCTCATTGCACCATCCCAGTTTCAGAACCTGGCTGTATGCAAATTAGTCTGTCCCTGGCCCAGTGCATCATGGGAACAGGGCAGACCAGACTACAAAAGCCAATTCTTACACTGGGAAGGAAACAAGCTTCCGGGGACCGGTTTCTGGCATTTCAGCCGTCTTCGGCCCGGCTTGCTTGAATCCTGATGGTGCAATGAGCAAGGGACTCACATCTGAGTATACCCTTCCACGCTTAGGGTGGACAAAATTATTTACAACAAGGGGTGGTGATGGACAGAGTCTCTGAATTAAGCAGAGTACTCTCACCCAGTCAAGAGATCAGGGCTAGATCCAACACCGTTTTTTAGCTCATTGCACCATCCCAGTTTCAGAACCTGGCTGTATGCAAATTAGTCTGTCCCTGGCCCAGTGCATCATGGGAACAGGGCAGACCAGACTACAAAAGCCAATTCTTACACTGGGAAGGAAACAAGCTTCCGGGGACCGGTTTATGGCATTTCAGCCGTCTTCGGCCCGGCTTGCTTGAATCCTGATGGTGCAATGAGCAAGGGACTCACATCTGAGTATACCCTTCCACGCTTAGGGTGGACAAAATTATTTACAACAAGGGGTGGTGATGGACAGAGTCTCTGAATTAAGCAGAGTACTCTCACCCAGTCAAGAGATCAGGGCTAGATCCAACACCGATTTTTAGCTCATTGCACCATCCCAGTTTCAGAACCTGGCTGTATGCAAATTAGTCTGTCCCTGGCCCAGTGCATCATGGGAACAGGGCAGACGAGACTACAAAAGCCAATTCTTACACTGGGAAGGAAACAAGCTTCCGGGGACCGGTTTCTGGCATTTCAGCCGTCTTCGGCCCGGCTTGCTTGAATCCTGATGGTGCAATGAGCAAGGGACTCACATCTGAGTATACCCTTCCACGCTTAGGGTGGACAAAATTATTTACAACAAGGGGTGGTGATGGACAGAGTCTCTGAATTAAGCAGAGTACTCTCACCCAGTCAAGAGATCAGGGCTAGATCCAACACCGTTTTTTAGCTCATTGTACCATCCCAGTTTCAGAACCTGGCTGTATGCAAATTAGTCTGTCCCTGGCCCAGTGCATCATGGGAACAGGGCAGACCAGACTACAAAAGCCAATTATTACACTGGGAAGGAAACAAGCTTCCGGGGACCGGTTTCTGGCATTTCAGCCGTCTTCGGCCCGGCTTGCTTGAATCCTGATGGTGCAATGAGCAAGGGACTCACATCTGAGTATACCCTTCCACGCTTAGGGTGGACAAAATTATTTACAACAAGGGGTGGTGATGGACAGAGTCTCTGAATTAAGCAGAGTACTCTCACCCAGTCAAGAGATCAGGGCTAGATCCAACACCGTTTTTTAGCTCATTGCACCATCCCAGTTTCAGAACCTGGCTGTATGCAAATTAGTCTGTCCCTGGCCCAGTGCATCATGGGAACAGGGCAGACCAGACTACAAAAGCCAATTCTTACACTGGGAAGGAAACAAGCTTCCGGGGACCGGTTTCTGGCATTTCAGCCGTCTTCGGCCCGGCTTGCTTGAATCCTGATGGTGCAATGAGCAAGGGACTCACATCTGAGTATACCCTTCCACGCTTAGGGTGGACAAAATTATTTACAACAAGGGGTGGTGATGGACAGAGTCTCTGAATTAAGCAGAGTACTCTCACCCAGTCAAGAGATCAGGGCTAGATCCAACACCGTTTTTTAGCTCATTGCACCATCCCAGTTTCAGAACCTGGCTGTATGCAAATTAGTCTGTCCCTGGCCCAGTGCATCATGGGAACAGGGCAGACCAGACTACAAAAGCCAATTCTTACACTGGGAAGGAAACAAGCTTCCGGGGACCGGTTTCTGGCATTTCAGCCGTCTTGCTTGAATCCTGATGGTGCAATGAGCAAGGGACTCACATCTGAGTATACCCTTCCACGCTTAGGGTGGACAAAATTATTTACAACAAGGGGTGGTGATGGACAGAGTCTCTGAATTAAGCAGAGTACTCTCACCCAGTCAAGAGATCAGGGCTAGATCCAACACCGTTTTTTAGCTCATTGCACCATCCCAGTTTCAGAACCTGGCTGTATGCAAATTAGTCTGTCCCTGGCCCAGTGCATCATGGGAACAGGGCAGACCAGACTACAAAAGCCAATTCTTACACTGGGAAGGAAACAAGCTTCCGGGGACTGGTTTCTGGCATTTCAGCCGTCTTCGGCCCGGCTTGCTTGAATCCTGATGGTGCAATGAGCAAGGGACTCACATCTGAGTATACCCTTCCACGCTTAGGGTGGACAAAATTATTTACAACAAGGGGTGGTGATGGACAGAGTCTCTGAATTAAGCAGAGTACTCTCACCCAGTCAAGAGATCAGGGCTAGATCCAACACCGTTTTTTAGCTCATTGCACCATCCCAGTTTCAGAACCTGGCTGTATGCAAATTAGTCTGTCCCTGGCCCAGTGCATCATGGGAACAGGGCAGACCAGACTACAAAAGCCAATTCTTACACTGGGAAGGAAACAAGCTTCCGGGGACCGGTTTCTGGCATTTCAGCCGTCTTCGGCCCGGCTTGCTTGAATCCTGGTGGTGCAATGAGCAAGGGACTCACATCTGAGTATACCCTTCCACGCTTAGGGTGGACAAAATTATTTACAACAAGGGGTGGTGATGGACAGAGTCTCTGAATTAAGCAGAGTACTCTCACCCAGTCAAGAGATCAGGGCTAGATCCAACACCGTTTTTTAGCTCATTGCACCATCCCAGTTTCAGAACCTGGCTGTATGCAAATTAGTCTGTCCCTGGCCCAGTGCATCATGGGAACAGGGCAGACCAGACTACAAAAGCCAATTCTTACACTGGGAAGGAAACAAGCTTCCGGGGACCGGTTTCTGGCATTTCAGCCGTCTTCGGCCCGGCTTGCTTGAATCCTGATGGTGCAATGAGCAAGGGACTCACATCTGAGTATACCGCTAAGCGGTGATAATTCTATCGCCCTATTAGCAAGCTGTTGCTAACAGCGGTTAGCGACAGCTTTTAGGTGATAGCGAGCGGTTTGGGGCCCGCTTTGCATGTTAGAGATATTTATCGCTAATGACATGCAAAGTGGGCGTACCCAAACTGTTAGCGACTGAAAACAGTCGCTAACATCGCTATCGCCTATTAGCAAGGCAGGCGTAGCGATGGAAATATTCGTGCTAACCACGAATATCTCCAAATACTAACACCTGCCCAGGCCAGTTCTTAGCCATGTTATCCAATGGGAGGTGGATAACATGGCTAAGAGCATTTCGTCGTTAATGCGTGAATATCGCTGTATTCTCAGCGATATTCACGCATTTCGCCGCTATTGCCGGAAAATGTATCGCTTTGGAGATTAACGTTGCTAATAGCACATTATCTCAGATATAAATTCCGGCGATGCTCAGCGATAAAAAAATCGCCGCTAAGCCTATTTAGCGATAAATATCGCTACTTGTTGGTAATATGCCCCCAAGTACTTCGGCACATTGTTCTCGAGAGATGGAAAGTAAAATCTAATTCAGTGAATATGAATCCACGAGTGGAAAACAGAAGGGCTAGACCTAGTAAACCTTGGTCTTACAGCTGTAGCTGGGATCAAATAAAAACCCCAAATGTTTGCCCTAGTTATTGACGTAGGGAGATTCCACCTGGGAAAAGACAACCATTCCTCAAAATATGGACTCTAAAGACAAGTTTCATGTGGATTTATAGACTGGTTCATTCTAGCTCTACAGTAGATTTACAAATTACAGTCATAATCGGGGTCCGTGGCTGGGGAAGGGGAGGATTTGGCTTGACAGGGGAGCTTTACATGCTTACGTGGGTGTCCGGTGGGTTCCAGGGACCTCGGTCAGGCTGCACTTGCAGCCCTTTTCCAAAGCAATTTTACTTGACTGATTTTCCAGCAGGTAAACATCTGGTCTGAAGTTCTTGCACCAAGATGCAGGGCCACACAGTCATTCTTAATTGAGCAGAGTGGTTTCTCACCAAAAGATACTGCTCTGCTCAACTCGTAATTGACCCCTTGGTAATTTGTCCATAAATTGCCTGATCTAGATTTCTTCTGCACTTGTTTCAATTTTCTCTATTGTTTTTTCTCATAGATGTATCCCACAGCTCCCCAACTTAACCACATAATAAAAATAATGATTAACAAACTGTAAGGATACGAACATCCCAAATCTTTTTATGCATTACTATCCACGGTATCTTAGCATAAATATTTTATCAACTGGAGAATTTTGGTGCAAAGCGTATTCTAGTGAGCTTTTTATTTTGTGCCATTTTATGGTTGTATTGATTCACTTTTTATTCATTTATTTCATTTTCTTTAGACCTGGGTAGAATTTAAATTATGGCAGAGTAATCAAAGTAATATGGGTAATTCTTAGTTACTCTTTGATGCAGAATTACCGGTAATTACACGATTACTCCTCCTCACATAATTAAGAGTATTTGGGTGGTGGGAAATCCTACTGCGAGAACATATTTAGCTCGCTATTTGTTTTCTAGTGCTTTTAGAGCTGTTTCTTAGTGCAAAATGCATCCCTGTGGCCACTTTGGATGCAGGAGTGCATTTGGCACTAACAAAATAGCACTAAATGCCAGAATTAAGGGCCCGATTAGGATTGCGGTGAATCCGCATCCTCCGGGCCGGCGGAAGCCACCGCCAGACCGGAGGATGCGGATTCACCGCTGCGGTGGGAGAAAAGACCCCCCCGCCAGATTAGGATGGCAGGGGGGTCATGTGTGGACGGGGAGACCGCCCGCCGCTTTTCCGCCGCGGTCCCGCGGCGGAAAAGCTCTAATATGCTCTAAGATACAGGATGTGACCGCCAGGGTGGCGGTCACATCCTAATTGCACTGGAGGGACCGCCGCTGCCCCTGCAGACGGTCCCTCCACCTTGGGGGTGGCGGACGGACGCAGGCCCCTTAGTTAGGGGAAAATTCTACTACAAGAGCACATTATAGCAATCGTGACCGGCTGCAAGTATTTTTTTTGTTCTGTTGCATATAGTACTATCTATACTTTCTCAGTGCAAAATGTATCCTCATGTCAATTTAGGACCGCTTAATCTTGTGGAAATCCTGGGTAATTCCGCTTGATTCCACTACACAGAATTATGCGAAATACACCCACCCCTAATTTTCTTGCTAATTCCGATGACTCATATCTGAGGAAAAGTCACAGAAGCCTGCACATATATAGATAACATGAATAAATCAATGTGTTTTTCTGATAAAGACTATAATCACCTCCACTTAATCACCACATTACTTTCTGGTTCTAGTTTTCAGACTTTTTTTCTGTACTGTGAAAGATAAGAGTGTTACAGCCTGGATGGCAAACTTTTCCAATAAGAAGACCTCTACCTCCTTCCATGCCGAGAGGTTAGCATGCGCATTCCTCGCCAGGAATGCGCATGCGCAGGTTCCCGCATATGCGCAGTTTCAAGAAGAAGGCTAGATAGACAAGGAAGATGACCCCGCGATAAGGTACGTTTTTTAAATCGTTAGTTTAGGCTTTAATGTTGTTTAATATGGCGGGCTGGAGGTGGGCGGGATGCGGGCTGGAGGCGGGCGGGAGGGGGGCAGCCAACTTCCGTTCCGCCCCCGAGTGTGCGGAAATTTGCCCCGTTTCTCCGCCTTCTTTGCGAAAGGCGGAAGGGGCAAATCTCCACACATTCCGAGGGCAGAACGGAGATGTCCGCCCACCCCTATTTAACATTTGAAAAATAGCCGGATCTTCTTAGTGTACTATTGTGTCCACTGTGCGGGCCTGTGTTTGACCGCATGGTCACAAGTTCCAATCCTGGTGGGTCCACTTAGTCTTTCATCCTTCTGAGGTCGATAAAATGAGTATCATTGAGTTGGGTAACAATAAACATCTGTTACTCAGCTCCAAGAGGCCCTTCTGGGTGAACATGCGCTCTAAAAAAATACACGTTATGTTATGTTAAAAATTAAATTATCTCTTGAAAAGCAAAAAGAGGATCATTGCAAACATAGGTTGATAAATTTAATATTTACCCACTTGCAAAGTATCATCAACATATATATAAGAGGATAGGCAACCTCAACAACCGCTGATTACATCTATGAAAAACTTATGCTAAGCTCTGCACATGCAAGCAATGCAATGTGCCACATGGAAGAGAAACTCAAATAATTCCACAATGACAAAGAAAATATTAAACTGCACTGCAAGTGTACGATCTGGACACCAAAATACCAACACAATTAACAACATCTCTAAGCATATACCTGTGGAAAGAATCCCAACATAGGCACTGAACACATCAGAAACACTTGCACTGTCTATAGCAGTGGTTCTCAACCTTTTGACTTCTGTGGACCACAATCTAATCATTACTGGTACCAGGGACCCCCGGTGAGTAATTACTAGAAGCGGGTACCCTGGTATGAACAATTGCGATGATTTGAACTGCCAAATAATACACAAACATTACAGAACCAATAATTCTCAACCAAATATAAATTAACGAAATTTTAAATGCAAGGTCAGAGCGTTTACTGAGTTCAATTGAGGCCACCCATCATACACCCATCATCCACACTATATTCTGCTTCCTGCACTTGCACTGCTCCCACAATGCCCTCTGAGGATACCAACTTAAATTTTAGCCTACAATTTTAAATTCCTTCATATTTCCAGAACTTTAAAAAAATGTCAGTTTTACCTTTTGCTTCTTTATTTATATATCCTTGATTAATCTGTTAATATCATTACATTCTCTAAGGAGTTGCAGACTCCCCGATTAGGCCTCTTGGACCCCAGGGATCCCTGGACCCAGGGCTTAATTTGTAAAAGGATGAATGACCAAATCTCTGCTCAGAAGCCAGTGTTTTTTTTTTAATGTCAGTGTGCTGAATATCAAGGCTGCGTAGTCTTGAATCCACTCCAAGTCTCTTCAACCCACTGCCAGACACTCTCTGCCCCTTTATTTCACTTTTGTAGGTTCATACTTTCTCCCTTTGTGGGTGTTTTTTCAGGATTTCGCTTTCTCCTTTTTTCTCCTTTGAGTGTTTTTCCCTCTCTTGCTCTTGAGAAATCTCTAAAGATGACAAATAAATGCTGGTGGCCCCCACCTGCGAACACTGGCTCAAATGAAACACTGCCTGGACCACAGGTTAAGAACCACTGATTTGTAGGGCATATTCTGCACCAATAAAAGTTTTAACAGCACTATCTTCCTTGAAGGAATGAAAGAGTATTTGAGAAGACTTCACATGAATGAATACTTTATTATTCAGAATAAAATCTAATAAACCATAGAAAATTAGCATAGAAATCACCAGACCCCAGACCTGTATATTACTTTGTCTGCTTGGCAAAGGAATGCTGCTCTCCTACCTCACCGCCAAGACCTAGAACACCCTGCCCCTGTACCTCAGGCAATCAGCGTCGCTGACCCAATTCAGGAAGGACCTCAAGCCCTGGCTCTTCGAATGATCCTCCACCCTGTCTGACCAGCAGCCCGCCCTGTGGGCACCCTAGGTAGCTTATCTTTCGTGGCAATTTCACAAGAACTTTGAAAGAGTTTGCCCATGAATTAAAAATTATTAACCCTTTCAAGTCCAGAAATCCTGCCCTTTATTTGAGCTATTACTTCATGATACATTATGCTCCCATGACAGAATTGCTATTTTCTGAACCTGAGTTTATGTAACCATCTCACAGATGTGGTGATGTAGAGCATGAACACTGGATCAGGTGGACAAGTGTACTTTTTTATGCAAAAGTAATCAAGCGACTCATATGAAGCTGGCTTCATCACTTATCACTAAAGAATACCCCAGAAATGACCCCAGTCTAACATACAGAGCAATTGAAGAGATTTAGGCTATGCACAATGTTAGACCTTGCATCTTTTGGCATGGTTTCCCCTGACCTTTTTGGCTGCCGACCTCATATTTGGACCTTGTTTTGCTGGCTAAGGACAGTGAGAGTGTTTGATAACTGCCATTCAGTGGCAAAGAGTTGTGATTGTCATATACATACTGATGATTGGTGTATACATGATTGGCTGATTCGAGTTAGTTGTTAAGTCCCTTGTCAAAAGGTAAAACTTATACCCAGGGCATGTCACTCAAATGCTTCTCCGTGGGCTTGCAGCACAGGTTGTGCCATCCACGGAGGTAGCTAATCGATCATGCCTCAGGTTTGCCTTGGTGGAGCCTGTGCTTGCATGTCACTATTACTGAGCTTGGCATTTAAAAAGCTGCTTGCTAAGGTGCTGCTTGTCTCTTGCTATATCGGGGTTCTCCCTGTGGACAGGGTGCAGTGTCAAGAAGAGGTAGGGCATGTGTGCGTGTGCATGACATACAAAGGTTGTGATTGGCACCAGATGATAAGTTTGGTACAATGGGGTCTGCTTCTCCCATTGGATTAACATGGGGGAATGTAGGGAAAGCCTATGGAGCTGCATTTTTGGGCAGAATAGTAGCAGTACAGCGTTTTATATCGATGTGGGATTTTTGATGTTCATGGCTCTGTGTGCCTGTCAGCCTGTCTCCAATTCACATCTGGGTGCTGGGGGACAGGTACATCTGTGCATTCCTGATAGAAGGCCATAAGCTAGGGGCTCAAAAGGGAAACGTCAGACCTCTGACTGGCCTTTCTGGGATGGTTACGTGGGGGTGGAATTGGCGAGTGCATTCCAAGGGGCAGGGTCTTCGCCCCACTAAAGATAGGGATCAAATCTCCCAGGGTAGGACGGCAGACAGGACAAAACTTTGAGAGGGCATGTGCATTTCAGAGGTGGACTTTTGAACTGATCGTTTCTTCAAAGGCCACTGTGGGTATAACTACGAGGTGTCATAAGGCACCTACCTTGATCCCACATGATTCTAATTGGGCGGTGATGCTAGTTCCCAAATCCTCCTGAGATTTGCCCTCTGTTTACATGAGGAGGCACTGCTCTGGTGGCAAATCCCAGGGGGTTGGGATGGAGAGAGTGTGTAGAGTCAAAGATGCGGTGGCTCGTCTACTCAACAGCAACACTGCAGCAGGCATTCACCCTAGTCTGATGAATGGTACCTGCAGATATGGTACCTATAACAAGCTAATAATAAGGCTTTAATCTAGTATTAACTCTATCTCTTAAGGAATCACCTCACAAAAGCTTTTCAAACCAACCTTTAGTTTTGTTGTTGTTTTGATTTCATTTAGATTGTCCACAGAGGCTCCTTTATCACAAATTTCAAAACTGTAGTGAGTATCATCTCAGCATCAAACCCACAAGCACATTTGGATGAAAATTTGGATGAGGTAAGCTTCACCCAAGTTCTCTCTGGCAGAGCCCTGCCAACAATGGGTCCAAGTTGAACAAAAACACTAGTTACCTTTGTTTGCAGCACGATGTAGTGACTGAGCTCAGTGTATAATAAAATCAATTCTGTTAATGTGTCTCTACTTTTCTTCTTGTTCTTTTTCCCATCCAGGTGCAAGACTAATGCAGGACGTTCTTTGTGGTGAGGTCAAAGCTGGAGGATCAAGGGAGCTGGCAAGACAGAGTCCTGGAAGCCAGGAAATAGATAAGTGGCAGGCAAAGAGGCTAAGCGAAGGCGAAGAGCGTGGACGGTATTTAAATAGGACAGCTTTAAAATGTTCATAAAGGTCACATTCTAATTGCTTGTAACAAGGAACAGGTGCAGATAATTAACTTGATACGGTTGTTGTAGTTATCTGCTTCTTATGTAATGCATCTCCCTTGTCCTGGTTCTCTGCCTGATGCTCTAGCTATATGATGCCATTTGGAATGTTATGGATGTTTGTACTTGAAGGGCAAGCAGTTGGAGAAGATGGGCTGAGCAGCCAGGAGGCTGCTCCTGGTGGGGCTTATATTAAGAGCTTATATTAGGAGCTTACATTGGAATTTACTAAGCTGTAACTTGAAGAATAAACTACAACTACAAGAGCTGTCTACCAGACCTCATTGATTTCTACAGTTGTCTTCTAGAAGGTGCTTTAGAATGTTCATGAAGATCGCATTCTGATTGCTTATAGCAAGGAATAAGTGTAGATGATTCATTTGATGAGGCTGTCTTCTAGAAGATGCTTTAGAATGTTCACAACTATCACATTCTAATTGCTTATAGCAAGGAACAGGTGCAGGGGATTAATTTGATGAGGGCAGTCTTCCGGAAGATTCACGTTGAGGTCACCTATACCGGTTGCTTGATGCTTGTTATAGGGGATCTTCTGGATGTTTGCGTGGCGCCTGAAACCTGACCTTGCATACGTATGGTAAAATATTTGTAAAAGCTATTAAGCCTTTTCAAACCAACCGGGAACATCAACAGCAGCTAGCTATTACCAACAGCATGTAATATGGTCAAAGTCAGGGTACAAAACGGTTGTTCATTCATAAGTGTTGGGAGGAAGTATATGAGTTATGACGGTATATTGTGGTAGTCTAGAGAGGTGAGCTGTGGCAGGAATTCTGACACTGGGCTTCTGGCCTCAGAAGTTGGATGCGCTTTTATATTTGGAACCATTCTACGCTGGTTCGATGCTGGGACTTCAACTAGAGGAGGCATTAGGGCAGAAGGGACTGCAACTGGATTATCTGCAGACATGTGGTGGCCTGGGAAATGTGATGCTCCAGGAAGGGAACTATCACTTGATGGCTTTTGCCTGGATGTTGCTGGCCTGCAGCTAAGTGCTGACTGTCATGGCCCAGGTACCTAAGTACTCTCTAAGGGCTGGTTGGCTGGCATCCTGTGGGAAAAATCCGTTTACCACGCAACCATTACAACGCGTAATGGTTACATCGTGGTTTTAACAATGCAAGTTGTTACATCGACTTCCACTGGAGGGCCCTCTAGACTAAGGAATAGTGGGAATTACTATTCCACCACCTTCCCTACTGTATGTAGACTGGAGTTGGAATAGTAATTCACACTATTCCTAAGTCCAGCGCCCTCCAACGCAAGTCAATGTAATGACTTGCATTGTCAAAACCGCAATGTAAAATACTGTGTTGTAATGTAATGCAATGTAGTGTAATGTAAAATCTCATTTATAAAGCGCTACTACCACTCCAAGGAGCACCTTGGCGCTCAAGACCAACCCAGCTCGAATAGGTTGGTGGACTGGAGGCAACACAAGGCACGATACACACACTACACTAGCGCCCTGCATGCAGCGTCAGTAAGGGAGAAAATCCATGTCTTCAAGGATTTCCTGAAGTGGCTCTCCTTGGAGATAAGTCGCAGCTGAGGTGGCAATTTGTTCCAGGCCCTAGAACCCAGAACAAAAAGGGATTTCCCACCTTTAGTAACCAGTCTAAATCTGGGGATTACCAGAAGATTTTGATTAGCCGACCTCAAGCAACGTGTTGGCTGATAACGCTTAAAGCCCTTGGCCAAGTATCTGTTGTGATGGAATGCTTGGTATCATTATACATTCGCCTCCTGTACATGAGGTCCCAGGGACACAAAGGATCTATCCATTTCCATGAGATTGTAAGGACCACAGAGGGTGTGGTGGAAACGGGTGGAAGTTATTGTCGGTTGGGACAAGGGCCATCCTAACGTACACTGTCATCACACTGTGCAGAGAGTGTGCTGTTAAAGATCAGCAGCCCCCCTGAGGTGCGGAGACATGAGAAGTTGGAGGAGTGCGGGAGAAGCTTTCAGAGTCCGAGGTATACATGTGCTTGCAACCAAGGGACCTGTGCTAACTTGAACTCCGGAACACGTGGTGTTTGAGAGGTGTTGAGGACCTGACCTGGGAGTTGATACTGTCTTCGACCTCTAGATCAGGAGGTCTGATTTCGCGGCCTCCGTCCAAGTTTGCTGGCTACCTTCCCCGGACGCACAAAAAATGTGCTTTGCTGTGGAGAACATCATGACTAGGCCAGAGGGGTTTCTTTGTGCCTTGTGGGTACCTACGGCTGGCTGCTGGGAGCTACAACAGCTCACACCTCCGCTTGAGGGGAAACATTTCTCCAGACATGGAAGTGCGTCAACTTCCTGGGTCACACCCTTTTGTCTATGGGGGGATAGGGATCCCGCCCTCGTGCAAGTGCCCCTGAGTGCCTGGAGGTCTAATCCAGATGGATGAAACTAAGTAACTGTTTCTTTCAGCTTTAGGTGGTTCTGATAATGTAATCAACCTGGCGCCATCAGGGGCAACGTGTATCGTTGGCTGGTGTAGTTGAGTGACTGAGGGGTTGGGTCAAGAGGCATAGTGAAAGACCTTGATTTCTTGACCATTGCAACTGTTGGGGGTATGCGATATTGGGGAATGTCGTGTTTGAAGAATACCTCTGAATAGACCATATATGTTCATGCTCCTAATTGGTAAATTCGACAATTGCTTATAACTGTGTATACGTGATGGGTATATGTTTTGATTTCAATATGTGTACATACAACGATCAATGCTTTATACAAACGTATGTTTTTTTTTGTAGCATGCATAGTTTATTGTGAGGGTGGTGTTATGCCAATGCTTTAAACTTGAGCCCTGGAGATAAGGCTGACTTTCCTGTGTGAAGCTACCCTAGGGTGAGCATAGGTTATCGCACATGTGTGCTGTACTCATTCTATATAGGACAGTGGATTCTGACTGGCTCAATGCGTCCCAGCCTGCCGGACCCAGCTGGGTCAAACACATAGACACCCATGTGCACACACACACCTGCACACGTTCACACACACAGACACACGCGCAAGCCCCTCATTCCATTTCATTCACTCTATCACTCACGCCACAATACACTGTGATGACCCTGCCACATCTGGACAATAAACGATGCAACTGTATGGACAATTTAATTCTCCTTTATTCTCTTTCCTATAAACCTTTTACCTTGATAAAGGCAACACCATCTTTTATGGTCATAAAACACGCTCAGAGAGCATCTTCCCACCGAGTTATTGATCTTCTCATAGTTGTAAAGTTAAGCATTTTATTACTCTAACAAACCTGTCTGACTTTTTTGTGTCTTCTAAACTTTCCAAATGATAGACTGCCCTCCCACTTTCAAATCCTGTCCTTCCCGTCTGTCCTTGTTCATCTTCTTTGCAAAATCAGATCATTCATAACTGAAGACCTCAAAGCGTAGACGTATTTCTGTAAAACTGATACATTGCTTTTGTCTAGTAGCCACAAACATAAGCATTCCAGTACTCTAGCCCAACTTACTGTCAACAGAATAGAGGCTTCGCCTTTGAGTTTTTTAAAGCAACATGGTTTTGGAATTTTAATATAGTTTTCATATACAAACTAAAGGAAAAATCTCTCTCTCTCTCTTTCTCCCTCTATTATTCATATTCACTGATAAAAACAAAGGTTAAAGTAATGTTTTAGTTAGGTGAATCTGTCAGTGTGAATATTAACATTGTGAACTAATAAAAAAACACAGAAATTTGCCAGTTATAGTTAGCAGTGCTAACTGTAACTTGCACCCCGCTATGTATTGCTTATGACCTCACATATGACATCACTGATGACATGTTCTATGACATAATTTATGACATCACTGATGATACCGCAAATGACATAATTGATTACATCACTGATGAACAAATAGTAATAAAGTGAAAACACAACTCAACTAAAAGGTTTTACAAAAGTAGTGCCCAAAAGTGCAAAGCTCCAACTGTGGTTATCTGGTTGCACTGAACAGGGACACAGTCACAAGTTCGGGCCATTGCGATGCACTGTAGGCCGGTTTTAAGGACCAGGCTAGTCCTACTGAATAATGTATTTTATGTCTTTGATGCGGAGCATTGTGTTTCTCTGTGCCACACTGCATCGAGTTCCAACCTGCATCGAGTTCCGATGAGGAGCTGCAAAGTCTGCAATGTGAGGTTCTGTGTCGGGTTGCGTGACACTCATCAGTTCCGATGACGGGTTTTGAAGGCTGCGATGCGAGGTCCTGCATCGTGTTAGGTCTTGTTGCATCAGTTCCAATGAACAGCTACAAAACACACAGTTGGGCCCGGAGGAGTACATTCGGATGGCAGCCAAGGGTCTAGGACCTGTGGGGGCACCTCTTGGGGTTCAGAACTCACCCCAGCAGAGGCTGGCAGCAGATGTATGGCATTACAATGCATGCTTTTATCACGCATGCCTTTACAACGCGGTATTTACAACGCATGCCTTTACAACGCATAGCGCTTTGGGGTGCTGGATAGTGAATAGTTTAATTTACTATTCCAACTCCAGTCCCCGTGGATAGTAGGGAAGGTGTTGGATAGTAAATTAAATCTATTCCCTATCCTAGAGCGCCCCCCAGTGCAATGCGTTGTAATGGTTTGCGTTGTAAAAATTGCGTTGTATAGGCACTGCGTGGTAAAAGTTGCGTTGTAAAGGATGTTTCCCCTAGCAGCAGGGCAAGGGAGGTCCATTTGAGTGTGGCCAGCTGGGCACATACAGGGCAGGTATCCAGAGTAATGTACCTGTAGCTCAGAAAAGGAGGCCAGTCAGCTAGCCACTAGACTCACTCTGGTGGTTCTGTTTTCAAGGAGTAAATCCGGTCTTACTTCCTCAGGCAGGAGGGCAGAATGGCAGTCCTTCTTGCATCTGGATGGTCCTTCCAATAGCAGAGCAGCCCTTCTTCTGAGCCTTACACAGGTCCGGAAGTGATTTGAAGAGTGGGTCTGAGTGTCCTATATTTATACCTGATGGCCGTAAGTGGGAGAAGCTTGAGAATCTTTCCCCCCCACAGAGGTGTCTGGAATTTCCTACCTCACTGCCCTGCTCCACTGGGTCTGGGCTCACAAAAGGTTAGTGTTGAGTTATTTGTAGGTGGACGGAGGGAGCTACTTTGAAGTGCAAGATTTATAGGTGACAGCCCTGCCCTCCCATTAAGGCAGGATAGCCCATCTTGCCCACATTCAGCCCCTCTATTATGTGGCTGACTGAGAGGAATAAACAACGGCCAACTGCCAACTACACCTAGTCCTGTGACCCAGGAAACAGGTTGCTGGCACCAAATGGTTAGGACAGGAATGTGTCAACTTTCTAAAAGTGGCATTTTAAATTTTGTGACCTAAAAGCTGACTTTACCTTTAGAAAGGGCTTTAAATGACAACTCCTCAGACACCAGACCTGACATCATTTCAGCCTACTCCCAGACAAAAGTTATCACTTATTAAATGTAATAATGTACCCTAATGGTACCTTATGGGAAAGGTAGGCCTATAAAGTTTATCACTATCAGGACATGTACAACTTACAAATACATGCATCCTGTCCTGTGGGCTGTTTAGCAACTATGGGCGGAAAATCCGTTCCGCTCGCGGAATTTGCGGATTTTTGGCATCTTCGCAATCCGCAAATCTAGCGAAATTGCTGAAAAATCCGCTTGCGGGCGGATTTTAGTTAAGGCAGGTGCTCGAGTTGAAGAAAGCTAACTTTGTAACCATTTTAGAATGGCGCCGGCAAGCTGCCAGAGTTGCAACTTGCAAGTAAGCAACTCTGGCAGCTTGCCAGCGCCATTCTAAAATGGTTACAAAGTTAGCTTCAACTTGGGCACCTGCCTTAACTCTGTAAGTGCTTCCTGTGGGCCAAAAATTAAACCTCAACAGGAAGCACTTACAGATATAAATAAAGCAGGTGCCCAAGTTGAAGCTCAAATTCAGTAACAATTTAATCAGCCCAAAACATTAGTGAGCATGGTCGAGGCTGGGCCCATATCTGCCGTCGGAAATTAGCTGTAATACCCGAGGGAGGTCTTTGCATCCCTGAGTTTCTCGAGCGCAATCCCCGTGTAGTTCCTGTGACCAGGAGGCTGCTTTCTCCTCACCTGTTGCCCTGCTCGCTCTCTGACCCTTTATACACAAGATTCAGAAAAGGGGGTGGTGATGAACAGAGTGTCTGAATTAAGCAGACCACTCTTACCCAGTCCAAAGATCAGGGCTTGATCCATCACCGTTATTTAGCTCACTGCCCCATCCCAGCTCAGAACCTGGCTATATGCAAATTAGTCTGTCCCTGGCCCAGTGCATCATGGGAACAGGGCAGACCAAACTACCAAGCCAATTCTTCACCAGAAAGGAGACAAGCTAAGTTCTGAGCTGGGATGGTGCAGTGAGCTAACAAACGGTGATGGATCAAGCCCTGATCTTTGGACTGGGTAAGAGTGGTCTGCTTAATTCAGGCACTCTGTTCATCACCACCCCCTTTTCTGAATCATTTTGTCCACCATATGCGTGGAAGGGTATACTCAGATGTGAGTCCCTTGCTCATTGCACCATCAGGATTCAAGCAAGCCGGGTCGAAGACGGCTGTAATGCCAGAAACCGGTCCCCGGAAGCTTGTTTCCTTCCCAGTATAAGAATTGGCTTGGTAGTTTGGTTTGCCCTGTTCCCATCATGCACTGGGACAGGAACAGACTAATTTGCATATAGCCAAGTTCTGAGCTGGGATGGTGCAATGAGCTAAAAAACGGTGATGGATCAAGCCCTGATCTTTGGACTGGGTAAGAGTGGTCTGCTTAATTCAGAGACTCTGTCCCTCACCACCCCTTGTTGTAAATATTTTTGTCCACCCTAAGCGTGGAAGGGTATACTCAGACATGAGTCCCTTGCTCATTGCACCATCAGGATTCAAGCAAGCCGGGCCGAAGACGGCTGTAATGCCAGAAACCGGTCCCCGGAAGCTTGTTTCCTTCCCAGTGTAAGAATTGGCTTTTGTAGTCTGGTCTGCCCTGTTCCCATGATGCACTGGGCCAGGGACAGACTAATTTGCATACAGCCAGGTTCTGAAACTGGGATGGTGCAATGAGCTAAAAAACGGTGTTGGATCTAGCCCTGATCTCTTGACTGGGTGAGAGTATTCTGCTTAATTCAGAGACTCTGTCCCTCACCACCCCTTGTTGTAAATATTTTTGTCCACCCTAAGCGTGGAAGGGTATACTCAGACATGAGTCCCTTGCTCATTGCACCATCAGGATTCAAGCAAGCCGGGCCGAAGACGGCTGTAATGCCAGAAACCTGTCCCCGGAAGCTTGTTTCCTTCCCAGTGTAAGAGTTGGCTTTTGTAGTCTGGTCTGCCCTGTTCCCATGATGCACTGGGCCAGGGACAGACTAATTTGCATACAGCCAGGTTCTGAAACTGGGATGGTGCAATGAGCTAAAAAACGGTGTTGGATCTAGCCCTGATCTCTTGACTGGGTGAGAGTATTCTGCTTAATTCAGAGACTCTGTCCCTCACCACCCCTTGTTGTAAATATTTTTGTCCACCCTAAGCGTGGAAGGGTATACTCAGACATGAGTCCCTTGCTCATTGCACCATCAGGATTCAAGCAAGCCGGGCCGAAGACGGCTGTAATGCCAGAAACCGGTCCCCGGAAGCTTGTTTCCTTCCCAGTGTAAGAATTGGCTTTTGTAGTCTGGTCTGCCCTGTTCCCATGATGCACTGGGCCAGGGACAGACTAATTTGCCCTTTCCCAACTATGATGGACAGCTCACTCAAGGGACCTCGGCGCCTTTTGGTGCTGTGGCAAAGTTACAGGCACACATGGTCAGGGGAGACAAATCTTCTGGCCCTACGCAGCTGCAGTGTAGGAAAAGCACTATCATTTACCCAACGAGGTAGCACTTACTGGATTAGCCAGTAGAAAGTACTCCATTTGAGTAGAGGTATTGCACAAAACGGTGGCATCTTCGTGGATAACTTTGCAGGGCAGGATTCATTCTGGCACGAGGCTCCTGTCACGAAAATTAAACCTCAACAGGAAGCACTTACAGATCTAAATAAAGCAGGTGCCCGAGTTAAAGCTCCAATTCAGTAACGTTTTAACCAGCCCAAAACATTAGTGAGCACGGTCGAGGCTGGGCAAGAGTGCTTTAACCCCCTATCTGCCATCGAAAATTAGCTGTAATACTCGAGGGAGGTCTTTGAATCCATAAGTTTCTCGAGCGCAATCCCCGTGTAGTTCCTGTGACCAGGAGGCTGATTTCTCCTCACCTGCTGCCCTGCTCGCTCTCTGACCCTTTATACACAAGAGGCATGTTGACACGCATAGAAGCCCCGCACCACACACTAGCGGTATCAAACGTCTTCCCGCCCTTTCCCAACTGTGATGGTCAGCTCACTCAAGGGACCTCGGCGCCTTTTGGCGCGGGGTCAAAGTTACAGGCACACATGGTCAGTGGAGACAAATCTTCTGGCCCTTTACGCAGCTGCAGTGTAGGAAAAGCACTATACATTTACCCAATGAGGTAGCACTTACTGATTAGCCAGTAGAAAGTACTCCAGTTGAGTAGATATAAATCGCAAAAAAATCCACGAGTTATTTTGCAAGGTTGAAAATGGCAATTTAAAACTGCATGCACAGGCTGCAATGACAGACCTGAGACATGTTTAAAAAGGCTACTTAAGTGGGTGGCACAATAACCGCTACTGACCCACTAGTAGCATATAATTTAAAGGACCTACATACATGTAGTGCTACTTTACTAGAAGCTTATAAGTAAATTAAATTAAATGTTACAATTAGGTGACCCTGCAAAAAGATATATATATATATATATATATATATATATATATATATATATATATATATATATATATATATATATATATATATATATATATATATATATATATATATATATATATATATATATATATATATACATATATATATACATATATATATATATATATATACATATATACATATATATACATATATACATATATATATATATATATATATATATATATATATATATATATTGCTTCGAATCTTCTGATTCCCACCTTGTATACAGAAGTCACGGCACCACAGCAGCAGTAAGTTACAGTTATTTATTCTTTTTATAACACTTTGTGCATTTAGCAACAGGACGGCCAAATATATATATATATATATATATATATATATATATATATATATATATATATATATATATATATATATATATATATATATATCCAAAGGTAACAAGGACGTTATAGTTCGGGAATACAATAAAAAGCAAACCATAGAAATTTGTGCATTTAGCAACAGGACGGCCAAATATATATATATATATATATATATATATATATATATATATATATATATATATATATATATATATATATATATCCAAAGGTAACAAGGACGTTATAGTTCGGGAATACAATAAAAAGCAAACCATAGAAATTCACTAAGAAAACCAAAGGTTACAGGGACGTTATAATTAGGTTCGGATTTTACACGCAAAACATGGTTTTGTGTGTGTAAAATCTGAACCTAATTAGAACCTAATTATAATCAGCAGTTATAGTAAGTTATCTCAATAAACTATAACTCGTGCCCCTGCAATGCACAGTTTTTTCATCAATAATTTATGACAAATGTTGCACTGATATTATTAATAATGTCAGAGAAGATATCATATGTGATGTAATATGAGGGGTAAATATCAGTGCATGGCAACGGCACAAGTTATAGTTGCCTTAGGGCACAAGTATATATAAAGTGTTTTCTTTTACCACAATTGGGTAGTTTGCCTGGAGTCATATGAGCCCTGATTCAGAAGAAGCAAAGCAATGAGTGGGTCATGAGCCTCTCTCTCAATTCCTCAATAACAGATTACACCCATTGTAAATCCATTATTGCTGTATGCCATGTCGTTTTCGTATGTGCATTAGTTATAATCAAAAGAATTTAAAAGGGGTGTGCAAAATTAAAGTCATTTGTTTTTATGCAATTACATGAAATTTTGGAAAATTCAGCAGAATATTTGCAATGCAAATCCATCATTTCACACTATATTTTAGCACAAAATGCGTCCTTGTGTCAGTTTTTAGTGTGAAAACGCGTTTTAACAACAGCCGCTCGCGTTTTGTTTTTCCAGTTCATTTGCAGTCAATTATTATGGCAAATGGCGCCATTCGTTGTAAATTTTTACCTAATGAACGGCACATAGTAACGCAAACCTGCATCATTGCAATTTATGACGGCGTAATTTACATTCCCGCCAGGCCTAATATTTAACCACCACCAGAAAGCAAGGTTAAATCCAAGCAATATTTACACTTAGCGGAGAAGGCCTCTGTTCGTTTCTTCTGTAAAATGATTCTAGAAAGTAATTTGTAAGGCATTAAGCAAGGTCTACTCAAGCAAGTGACACTGTCAGTCATATTGAGACGCACAGAGCCAGCCAACCAATCAATGAGATGTTGAGGTCTTCATCGACAGCGATGGACGTACATCTTCATCATCATCACACAGTAATGCACTAATAACATTTGACTTTTGAATTGTAGTTACAAATGGACGAATCAGGGCTCATTACTCCCGTTGTTTCAAATGATGTGTAATTGTACATGGTTTATTTTCATTATGAATCCCAGTGGAACCTCACAAGTCAGAGGTAAGATTCAAATGTGAGAGAAATTGATTCAACTTCCATGCCATGGACCTTTTCATTCGAAGTGTTGTTGCTTTCTGTCCCTTCCTTCTTTTTCTACAATTTCCTGCCCACATTGGAATAGATGAAGAATAGATCTTTCAAGTGGCGGCTCCTCCGCTAAGGTGAAGGAGAGTTGGCCCACTGCTTTGCAGCGGTGAAATAAAGGAAATATAAAATGATAATACCTCGAGCTTATTTTCATTTTATTTTGTCCTGCTGCGGCAGCTTTGCAGGGCAGGGTGGAGCTGCTCTGATTTCAGGAGCAGGGGAAGTGGTGAGCACATTTTGTAAGTGCGCATGAATTTTCTCCACCCAGGCTGCATTACGGCATTGTGATTGACTTAGGGGAGTCTGGATGTGCTTTCTCTTCCGGTGGTGCAGAGGGACGAGGAGGAGAGACGCCGAGGTAAGGTACGTTTTTTTTCTTATTTTACATACCCTTAACCTACCCCCTGCCTCCGCAGCACCACCCCCGATCTGTGCCAGCCGCCACTGGATCTTTCCATCAACTAAATATTCTGTTTTATTTTCCCCACCCCAGTGTACATTCATTTCTGTTTCCTGGTGCCTGTACTCAGTTTTTACATCGACCTGTTTTTTTAATAGAATTCTATGTGCCTGGCAGAGAAATCCGTAATAGCATACGCATTTATTCCCACCAGGAATCACTTTCTGAATTCCTGACAGTGGAACTGATGTATTTTTGGCTGTAAACCTATGTTTATGGCTGAAACAATTTTGAGAATAAGCATTGTTGTATCTAATTCACTTAATGTTCTTCTATAACCATTCGTGTCTTAAGTGTACCATGACAGGTGTAGTATTGACAGATATCATATGATTATTGTCACCTAAATCTCAGGTTTTCATTTGACCATCCTCAGAAGGATGACAGGCTGAGTGGACTTGACTGGTGTGTATCCTGTGACCATGAGGTCGACTTCACATCTCTGTAATATTTGAGTCACCAGGATTGGCTTTTTGTTGCCCTATCTTATTGCACTGCTCCTTCTCTTCACAGCCTTCATTCGTTTTAATTCACTATTTAGTCTTTGATTTCTATCTTGCATACTTGAGGTGGCTGCACCATTCTCATTGACTCAGTTTAATATTCTCCATTGTATTTCCAAGTCTTTTCGCCCCGTGTGCCCTCTTAACTTACAGTATCAACACATGCCAATATTTCATTATTCTTCTCTCAATGTCTCCTCTCCCTTGTGCCTTTTCTATATGGAGTTTATTTACTTTTGTGGCCTCTTTACTAAGTCATGCTCATCAGTATCATGTTCAGTTTCACATACACTAATTCAATTTCAAGCCAGGTTCCTAGCATTCTTTACATTGCTCACATTTTCTTACACCTGATTGATTCTTGGTTGTATTTTTCTCAGATTGTATTGCTAACTTATAAACACTTTTTCATTTGGCAGAGTTAATAAAGATATTGCCACTTTTTTAACCCTTTATTTTTTACATATTGATTAAATGTGATGTGTTACATATTGTGTTTCATTTTTTAAATGTTTTGTATAAATATCATTTGTTTAGATAATATGAGAAGAAATTATTAAAACGTTTACAACTTTGAATATATTTTTTCTGTCTTCCTTGGTCTTCTGAATGTCATAGATACTGTGTATATTCTTTGCTTTATTGACATTGCCTAGGAGTTGTTGTCACTACCATGATCATGAGTTATGCCATGTTTTGTCTAAGTTAGTAACCATCAACTGGTGACATTTTCTTGGTTTTGTCTGTTTGAGGCAGAACCATAACTCTGTTTTACATGTGCTTTTTTGCAGTGAATCTCATTTTTTGAATGCACTTAATATCCAATATGCACTGTACACTGCCTTTGGAGGTGGGCAGCGGGATTGGCCAGCATCCAGACCCAGCACCCAAATCAATGACGGTGGCTAATTCTGTTTCCTATTGGCACATACTGTGCACAGCGTGGGTGACAACCGAGTTAGCTCGTCTGACCTATAGACTCACACTTCATCCAAACCTCTGCTTTGGCAACACCCCACCAAGAATGGCGTTCAGTCATGCACAGCTGGGGTCGCCCGCAGGAGTGTATGGCAGCAAACCTCCACTGTGTGCGTCCATCCCACAGGATGCAAGGCCCGCTGCTTAGCTGCCACATTAGAGCTAGCCAACAGAGCTTGGTCTGTAGCCGGGTCTTATTTCCTTGTTCTGTTTTTTTTGTTTGTTTTTTTGGGGGTCCATTGAATATTTGGAGCCAAGCATAAGCAGAATAATGGACCAGCTTCAGACTTGATGGAGGTGAAGAGAGGCCACTTTCTCAATGGAAAGAATTGCTTTCCCTGATAAAAAAAACACTTTTTTACTTGCAAGGGAGACTCATTTTCTCCTGTGTGGAATTACACTATGTAGAATTCTGCTCATGGGGACATGAATAAGGTGGGGCATGTCAAAGGACATTCCCAGTTGTATAATTCGAAACCTACTCATGGCCAAATTTTCACCCCGAGTGGGCTGGGGATGCTCAGACGTGAGTCCCAGGCTCTCCACATCACTGGAGTCAAGCTATCCAGGCTGAATGAAGGCTGATAGCCAGAAACTGGTCCTTGGATGCTTGATTCCGGTCTGGGAAAGACATGGCTTGGTAGTTCGGACTGGACTGTTCCCACGAGGCACAGGGTCAGAGCTGATTTGCATATAGCCAGTGTCTAACCCAGGGTGATGTGGAGTGCAAAAAAACGATGGATTTAGGCCCAGATCCTTGTACTGGGGTGAATGTATGACATTGTTCTACATTCTGTCCATCAACTGTGTTTTTTGCAGGTTTTCCGGGTGTACTATGAATAATGTTTGAAAATAAAATTTCCTATAACAATACGTTCAATCTGAGATGTAATTTTCAAACCTGTATGTGAACGATTTTTTTCTGAATAGGGCCCAGGCTTCTGTTTATTTCCTCAAATTTGCTAGTTTGGAAAATGTCCTTTTGTCTGAAATTTTAGTAGCCACTGTTGTGTGAGGAGAGCTAATGTACATTTCTTGTAATTGCCATTACTATAGGCCTATAGCCTGTTGCAGAGGGCTATACTGGTGATTAATGGCCCTAAACCGAGTCGGCGAGGGCCTATAACGAGTGAGAGAGCTTTTAACAATTGGTATAGTCTCAAGCAGAAGGGCTATAGGCTATTAGATCAACCCACCCATTAAGGGTAGAATGTTCTAAATAAAAAAGGGGAGAAACATGAAGACAAACACTGGAATGTTGGAGCTCCGGGATTATACCAGCCATTATAAGCCCAGACCTACTCCATGGTCTCCAATGAAGCTCACAACATTCTAGTGCTCTAATAATCTTTGAGTGACAGCTGTCATGTTGGTATCCTTGGTGTGAGTCATTTAATTCTGTACCATATCTCCTGCTGTTCTCTCTGATTCTTCTCCTTCACTGCTCCAGTTGGCAGCCCCAGCACATCATGAGAACTAAATTGCTATGGAAATTATGTTGCCAATTTTTACAAGGGCGATTCAAGGCTGCTAGTGCTAATACACTATGTTATGGATGGACCAGAGTGATATACTAATCTATGCCGTTTCCATTTCCTAACTTTAACCCCACTTACTGATACTTCTATTAAATATGTGTGATCTGTGGTATTGCTTTGCATTTGTATTAAACATTTACAGCTTCTCTGAAAAATGTCCAAAATATATTTGAGGCTCAAAGTATAAACTATATAGTGGAAGTATGCCTGTCCATGTGTGTTCATTTAATAACAAGTTAATAAACTAAATAAACCTTTCAAGGTCTAGCCTGAAGTTGTTACCCTCCCACAATGCTTGCCATGTTGAAGAGCCATCTTCCTGTCAGGAGGTGGGCGTGCCTTCTGTTCTCTGCCTAGTTCTGTGTGTCCTCTCGGTCAGGGTCAGCTATCATTTTGCAGCAGTCAAGATACAGCCAAATGCTCTAAACATTCTGAACTTTTGTGGCTGAGAAACTGGTGAATTATGTGCAGACAAGAACAGCATCTGGGGGGAGTTGTGGGAAGCCCACAGGGCTACAAGTAACAAGGACTGTGTCATTAGACAATAATCAAGTTTTCATCACTGCCAGTCACATCATAACCTGGGTAAAACGGGTAGTAGCCACTCTCATGCAGTGAAAAGAATAAACTTTGTTGTACTCACCTACAATGGCAGCAACCGGCTTGCTGTAAGTAAGTTACACATGCCTTCTAATCTAACTTACTGGTCTTTCTGCCCACATTAGCGTCGATCAGAACCTCAATCTTACTCCCCATATAAAAAACTCAGCAAAAGGTGCTCTCTTCACACTACTTCACCTTAAAAAAATTAAACCCTTTATTCTAGCTGATGACTTTAAATCAGTGGTAGAATCACAAGTCCTGTCTAGAATAGAGTATGGCAATGCCACTCTTGCTGGCACCCCTAAAGTTCACCTAGCCCCTATCAAATCCATTCCTAACCTCGCTGCCAGGCTTATATCTGACTGTAAACGATACAATACCATCTCCCCTGTTCTCAAAAACCTCAAATGGCTTCCTATCGAAGGCAGATCCACCTACAAGATTGCCTGCATCACTCACAAAGCCCTTCACCAAAATACCTCTTCCTACCTATCTGACAAACTCCAAAAAGCTGGTTGTACTAGAACATTGAGGAGCACTAACGCTCTTGTCCTAGTCCCGCCTCAGCTAAAAAAGAAAGTAACTCAATCTCTCTCATTCTCTGGTAACGTCCCTTCTATCTGGAATACTCTTCCCAAAGATCTACGTTGTAACCCATTCTATCCCTGCTTAAAAATAAAAACCTCAAGCTGCTCCTTCTCAACAAATATTGGAGTTTGTAATTGTACTTACTGTCTCTGGCCATGAACTCCTCCTCTATTCACTACTCATACAGACTCGCATCTACCCATAACTCACCTCATCCCTCCCTTCCACAATTGTACCTAATTCTCTTGCCTTTTTCCAACTACTGGCATACTATACAATTTTTCTTTGTCTTCCTGATCTACTATCTTCAATTTGCTACATGTTTTTGAACTTCTTAACTTTAATCATTCTTGAAGTTTGACTTCCTTACCTTTTTTAGCAATTGTACTTAGTTTGGTCTGTCTTTATGTTCAACCAAATACTGTAAAGCGCTCTGATACTCTTGAGTCCAGCTAGTGCTATATAAAACCTTTAAAATAAATACAATAAATAAATAAATAAACTGTACATGTACACCTCTGACTATACCAAGTACACTGTTCCCCAGAGATCTGTAAGCATTTAAAACTGGGATCTCCCTGGACATCAAAAGAGTGACCTGATAGCCACAGAAGCATGAGCAAATTGTGTTGTCTTATGATAGTAGGGACCACCTATGTAATATTGCACATCATATTTCTACTAGCAAGCACAATTTTACTCTGTATGAATTTTTCTCAAAGTCTATTAAAGAGTTCGAGGTTTAATCTGTCCTCCATGTGTTGAATGACCTTTCCAGTGCAGGCCCATGTCTATATAATGTATTACCTCTCCCTTTAGAACAAGGGTGTCCAATATACATCCAAGAAAGGCCAGTTCTATGCCAGATTTTCAGGATAAGCTCTCTGTGTGCACAATATTCATGAAGATTCCTTGTTTCTAATCGATCTCACAATATCGCCATCTTCGACTGCCACTTCCCTATCCTCCGCTCTGCATTGTACTCCGCCCATAAGCATACGTTACTTCCCACCATCACGGAACACACCCTCGCTCCCTCTCCTCATGCAGTTACTCGTCACTCCCTCTACTCCAGCTCCCCCAAACTCATCCTTGCCTCTCCCCATTCCTCTTGAATCTCTGATCACATTACTTGAGCCTTCTCACCTTACATCAAGACCCATCTCTCCTATACGAGCCCCAAAATACCACATTGGAACCCACACAGGCCACTAACCATTTCATATCAGTCCCAACTGCCACACGCATTACATCTTGCAATAACTACCAGTCTACCCTACTCTCTCCCTCAGAGCCTACCACATGCCAACTGATCACCACAATCAACTGTCATAGAACTCAAAATCAACACCATATTGGAAGAAATCAATTCACTATGCAAGCACACCAAGTCCTACACCAACTCATTCCCTATGCACTCCATCACACCGAGCAACTTATCTGCCACTAACATGAACTCGCAGACCTCACGCTCCACCACCTGGCCAACCAACACCTCACACTACTCCACCTTGGCAATTATTTCAATTATTTGAGTTTCCAGAAATAAGTTTCAATAATTTCTGTTTCTGTGGCTGAGTGGTAAATGAATGAATGAATTAATTAATTAAAATTGTGCACGGCTACTCTGCGGAGTGCCCTGGTGCTAAAACCTGTGAGGGAACACTCACTAGCTGCCCCAGTAATGACATCCCGGCAAGACTTTTTCCTCGTTCGCGATCAGCAACATCATGTTGCCGATCGTGAGCGTGGAAAATGTACCTCCAGGCGAGATTCTCAACGTGGGGAGGTCAGGTTGCGAGTGGTCGTGTTTGCTCGCGACCACTCGCGATGAGAAACTACCAGTCCTCGTTGAGAAAGCTGCCGCTCGAGTAAAAATCTACTCGAGCGGCAGAAAACTACAGCTCGCACTGTGCAAGATGCTGTTTTCAATGATTGCACAGTGCCGGATGGTTGTCCGCACTGTGCAATCATTGAAAACGGCATCCTGCACAGTGCGAACTGGGTACAACGCAGTTCGCGTAGTGCTACGCGTAGCTCGCGTAGTGCGAAGTGCACTTCGCGTGGCTACGCATAGCGCTACTTTGCGAACTACGCCCAGCCCTACTGTCATGCGGAGTTCCGGCAATACTCCACCAACTGCTGGTAAGTTGGCAAGCATGAGCAAGAATTGCCCTAGTGTGATTTTTCAATGTGGTTTGTTGGGGTGAGAAGCTGCCGCTCGAGCAGAAAATCTTTTCGAGTGGCAGCAAAGAAGCAGCCCCCGCTTGCTCACCGTGTGATGCCATTTATGCCAAAAATCAGCGCTAGCAGCATGACGTGCTGATTCCGTCCACACACGAAAGTTCACAGAACCCCGCAGAGTTTTAATGTAACTCTGCAGAATTCCACGGAGTGAAACTTAATGAGTTCCCCCACCCCTAGTTTTAAGAGCCTTTCTGAATATTGATTCGTAAGAAATTAAAGCTTCACACTACAACGCTCGACTGCCCTGCTTTAGATTTTGTGCAGCCTTTCACTACTTTTGTAGATTCCTCAAGTTCATTTTTTTTAATTACACGTGACATCTTCACAAATCACTTCAATCTGTACGTAAGAATCCCCCAGTGGACATAGTAAATTGCATTTTGTCATGTTCCATCATAGAAATAGATTGGTGACTAAGAATATGTGTAATGAGTCACAGGTAAACAGCTCATAGGCATTTACCTGAAGTGTTAAACTTGTGTTTCTAACACCGGTTAAAAGTACTTCCAATGTGCAAGATGCTCTCTGAGGTAAACCCTTCTTATTAACATCTGCAGAGACCAGCAAGCCATGGGTTCAAATCTGGGCAATGCCAACTCAGCACTCCAATTGTCACAGGTCTGTAAATTAAGTAGTAGTAACATCTGTAGTTTACAAGGCTTAGAAATCACAGAAGTTCTACGATGCGCTATCATCACAGACGTCTAGCCCTGAGCCCTAAAGCCGCCCCCGGCCGCAGTCCCCAGCATGGCGCTGAACACTAAGTCCGCCCCTTTTCCAGACCTGAACCCTAAATCTGCCACCCTGCCGCTGCCCCTTGTCTGGCCCTGAACCGTAAGTCTGCCCTTTTCCTGGCCATGAGCCCTAAAACTGCCCCCTGCCGCAGGCCTGCAGCCCCCTGCAAGGCCCTGAACTCTAAAACCCTTCACCTAGCCCTGAGCCTTAAACCCGCCTCCTGCCACGCCCCCCTGGTGTACAACGCAGTCCATGACCATTGCCACTTATCCATCGAACATGCCTTAATCGTGTATTCCCGATTTCGCAGTAAGGCATGCATGGTAAAAGCATATTCGTGGTAAAGGCAAGCGTGGTAAGGCTCGCGTTCTAATGGCATGCGTGCTTGAGATCGCATGGTAAACAGGCACGGCCCATGGAGGGCGTTATACCGGGGCGGTGACGTCAGGCAGGGGAGGGTCAGGGTGGGGGGGTTGTAAAATGAGGGGTATGGACCATTACAGGTAAGTACCGGAAAAAAAAATACTACGAATTTCGTTACCTGCGCTGCATCACATTTGGCGATGCAGCGTGGGCATTTATTTAGTTTTTTCAGTACTTACCTCTAATGGTCCATATCCCGCATTTTACAGCACCCCACCCTGACCCTCCCCCGCCTGACGTCACCGCCCCGGTATAACGCCCTGCACGGGCCGTGCCTGATGGTAAATGCGGTTTCCCCACTTTAATACTTTCCGACTCACCACTCATTGCAAGAAGTGTTTGACTCAAAGTGGGAGCTTTCTAATTAGATTGCACTGAAGAACATTTTACATATTTCGCCTGTTTTGCTTTGTTTAGCTGAGTTGGCAGGAAGTGATATTAGCTGCGACCTTTGCTGCATTGAGATGTTTGTCTCAGCGGTTTGACCACAAGCTCACTGCATCCAGTGACCTCGCAGTCAACCTCTTAGAGTGGAAATGCTGCCTGTGGGAATAAGGGGCATCACTGGTGGAGAGACAAAATGACTTTCACCAACAGGAGTCAATGCCAGGAGATGCTGTTCTATAAGATACAATACGTGTTTTAATCACACAGCTCTAAGCCCTGCTGCTGGGCACTTGCATCCATTTTTCTGCACAAAATGGAAGGATTTCATTGCAATCAGGATGTTAAGGATTCTGCCCTTCATAAGGAAGTTCCCACTTCTACTGGGGCTGGCATTAATGCAGGGTTGCACTGGGACAGAAGAGAGGCGCCAGACAACAAGATAGAAGTGTCCCCCATAAGTGAGTTAAAGAGATAATAAAGTTGCCCTTGTTTACAAATTGGGACAGTTTTGGCCTTGTAATGCCATGCTGTATACGTGTTTTACAAGGTATGAAGACTGCATGGATCTGAGATTGTTGCAGGCAAAGTTTGCTTTAATTGTCAGACAGCACGGGCTCAGCATAGTATCTTACGCCGACGACACTCAGCTCATTCTCTCTCTCACGAAGTGCCCCAAGGATGCCAGACTAAGCTTCCAAGAGGGAATGAAAGATGTCAAAGGCTGGATGAGCGACAGCTGCCTAAAACTGAACTTGGAGAAGAAAGAGGTCCTCGGACCCCCCCCTTCACTGCGTAGGACAGCTCCTGGTGGCCCCCTTCCCTCGGAATCCTACACGACCCGACTGACCATGTCCAGAACCTCAGCATCATCCTAGACTCCTCCCTCACCTTGACCCGCCAGATCAACGCTGTCACCTCCACCTTCTTCAACTCCCTCCGCATCCTCTGCAAGACCTTCAAGTGGATCCCTCCGAATGCAGAAAGACCATCACCCACGCACTCATAACCAGCAGACTGGACTACGTAACGCCCTCGATGCTGGAATCAACAAGACCCTACTGCACAAGCTCAAACCATCCAGAACACCTCAGCCAGACTCATCCTCGTAACCCCACGACACGAGCACATGACCCAGCACCTACAAGATCTCCACAGGCTCCCCATCGAGACGAGAGTAACCTTCAAGCTACTCACCCACGCCTACAAATCCCTCCACAACATCGGACCCAAATACCTCAACGAAAGAGTCTCCATCCACGTTCCCAAAACGAACCTCCACTCCGCTGACCTCTCCCTGGCAGAGACCCCACGCATCCACAAAACCAGAGCAGGTGGAGGAGCCTTCTCCTAGGTCGCAGCAAAGACCTGGAACGAGCTCTCAGTCAACATCACCTTCAGGAAGAGCCTCAAGACCTGGGTCTTCGACTGATCAGGAGGTGCCCTCCCCCCAGCGCCTTGAGACCCTCACGGGTGAGTAGCGTGATTTATAAACCCCTGATTGAATATTAGGAAAAACAGCAGGAAAACTGGCTCAGCAGACCATAAAACACCAAACTTATCAGACCAGACCTTTTTTCACTGCCTTGTTTCCCTATAGTTCAATCTGACACTGAGCTATTGATCCTGGCTGGTGTCTCCCCATAGAATAACGGGGATCACAAATTCACCAGAAAAGGGAACATGTTGGACTCCGAACGACTAGGTCCCTTGAGGCAGGCTTCCTTGATTCCAGGGAGTTTAACACTGATATTTAACATCTGCTGTCAGCCAGAGGTAAATAACTGTGGGGGAGGGGTGGATGTGAGTGGCAAGTGGTGGGCAGGGCGTTTGGTGGGTAGGGTGGCTGCTGTTACTCTGGAGAGAACAATGTCCAGGAATGCTAGACCACTCGGAGTTGCCTCCATGGGAGACCACTCCAGGCAGCTCGTAATGTAGTCCTCTGAGCACCCTCTTCACATAGCCCACCTTTCCGGCACCCTCTAAGCCTGCACTTACAACGTGTTACTTTACTCCTTGCTGCTTACACCAGGAAATGGCTACAATGATTGTAACTTGGAAATGTACTACTCTAAATGACATTAGCTTTTTGACTACTAGATTTAATATAGCGTGTTAGCCCACTGCTGAGGGCTATACTGGTTGTTAAAGGCCCTGAGCTCGAGTGCAGTGAGGGCCTAAAACAGGGCAGAGGGCCCAAGACCGAAGTGCTGTAAGATTATTAGAACACTCCACCCACTAATGGTGGAATGCTCTAAATTAGAAGGGGGAAATATGAAACAAACACTGGAATGTTGGCGTTCCGGGCGTATACCAGCCATTATAAGCCCGGAGCACTCTATTGTCTTCAATGGAGCTCTCGTCATGCCAATATTTACATTTTTTATAGAGTTTTAAATATCTGAATATCTGCTGTGGAAATGCTGAGCCTGTGTTTAGTATTGACATGTGGAACATTACGGATAAAATATATACATTTCATAAAAAGAGACCCTTCCTCATTTCACTTTCTTTTGCCTATTCTATGGCTACAGGAGAGTAAAGAAGCTAAAACGTCCTTTTTGATCATATTAATAACTTAACAGGTTTGCAGTGGTGTTTCTATGGTAGCCCATATTACTGGCACTGCTGGTTTATGTACAGGATTCAATGGTCACTTAAAGCAGGGCCTACAGGAAGGAAGAAGGAACACAAAAGCCAATTGTTTGCTACTCCCTTCTTATAATGCTTGTGCAGCAAGAAACTGCACTAAATACCATTTGTTTTACTCTTTGGAAGCACTTGTTACTGAAGATGAAATACCAGAAGTGTTTCTACATGATGAATTGTATTGCAGCGTTTTATTGTGTAGAATTGCAATGTTACTTCTATTGCAATGTTATTTCTATATTTTTTCCAAAACTGATGTCAACGCAATAAACGTACGTTTTCAAGAGACACATTGTTGAAGGACTCAGAGCCTCGGCTGTTTAAAAGTGCATCAATCCTGGCTGCTGCTGAACATAAAGGGATTTTTGAAGACTCATTCAGTTTAGTAGCGGAAGCTGCTGCATAGGGGGCAGTCTTCCAGCTGGCAGAGAGAGAAAGAAGCTTCTAGGCTTCTACAGCAGTCACAAATGTAAACAGACTGGGTGACAGGCAGTGGCGGCCGGCACGGCTCGCAGGTAGTGAGGTGGGTGCGCAGGTGGGGTGTGAGTCACAGGTCTCAAAGGAAACAAAAATGTTTAAAAAATGAACAATTACCTAGCTGCTGGGTCCCACGTCTCTGCACCTGCTCTCCTGCATCGGACTCCAGGAACAGGAAGCAAAGCCAGGCTCTCTTGACCAATCACAATGCTGCAAAGAAGCATTGTTATTGGTCTGAGCGCCGTCACACAGTGTTCAGCCAGTGGCTGGAGAGTTGGGCATGTTCTCCACACAGGCTGTAATGCAGCCTGCATGGAGAACAGGGAAAGTGTGCATGACTGTTTTGGGCTGGCCAAACAGTGAGTGAGCACATAGGAGGGTTCTACCACTCCTTCCCTGCTCTGCAGCCCTGCCCCTCCCCCTCACGTAAAGATGCCGCAGCAGGGGGACGCAATAAAGGTATACCATTACATTATTGTTGGAAGTGGGGGTCCTTATCGCTTAACGCCGCCACCAAATCTGGAGGCGGGAATCCTCAACCCCTCGTTTCAACGTTAGGCTAAGTAAGGACACCGTCTGAGACAGCCCTGCTCACCCCCTTAGTTGCTTGGCTCGAGCAGCCAGGTTTATCTCCAAGGCACGAGTGTTCAATATGTGCAAACACACTCACAGTAACCCCATGTCACCACAAATAGACTCCACATGAGTTTTGATAAAATGAGTATAATCTTTATATAAGCATTTATACAATATGACCACACGATACAAAATCAACATAAAAGAATGGGTAGTATTCTTTCCGGCGGGATGGTAGGTTCTAATCCTAACCACCGCTCCTAACCAACAACTAAGCTCACTTCTAAACGTTTCCAAAAGGTTAGGCCAGTTATATTGCTAGATTCACAGACATTGCAAAAGGAAACAATCCGTAACTATATTCTCTTATACTGTGCAAAAGAGAAACAATGCCATACGTAGAGCCACAGTCATGTACTTTGCAATTGAAGAAATAATGCAATGTGTATCACCACCAGCATGCCCTGTACCAGGAAGAAGCAAAGCAATGCGTCACGCTACAATCCTGTACAGTGCAATGAAGAAATAATACACAGCGCCACGTAATACACAGATACTGTGCACTGAGGAAATAATGCAATGCACCACATTTCAATCAGGTAATATGCAAGGGAAAAATAACGTAGTGCGTAGCGCACTAAGCATGTAGTTCATCAGGCCCAAATGAGGTCAGCCATCATACGACTGTTCAATATTTCGTTAGCAGCAATAATGCAAAATGTAATATGACAGTTTTACGTGCTCCGTTAACAGAGCCCCCGTTATGGATCAAATAATTTTGCACATACACGTTTACTTTATTTTAGGATCGAATCCCACTGCTCTGCGGCCAAATGTTGGAAGAGGGGGGTTCTTATCGCTTACCGCCGCCACCAAATGCTGGAGGCGGGAGTCCAGGACCCCTCACTTCAACGTTAGGCTAAGTGAAGACACCGTCTGCGATAGCCTTCTCACCCCCTTTGTAGCTTGGCACAAGCAGCCAGGCTTATCTCCAAGGCACAAGTGTTCAATATGTGCAACCACGCTCACAGTAACCCAATGATGTCACCACAAATAGACTCCACACGAGTTTTGATAAAATGAATATAATCTTTAAATAAGCAATTATACGATTTGACCACACAATACAAAATCAACATAAAAGAATGAGAAGTATTCTTTCCGGTGGGTTGGTAGGTTCTAATCCCAACGACCGATCCTAACCAACAGTTAAGATCACTTCTAACTGTTTCAAAAGGGATAGGCCAGTCGTATTGCTAGAATCAGACACGTTGCAAAAGGAAACAAATACTGCAATGTGTAACAATATTCTCTGATACTGTGCAACAGAGAAACAATGCCATATGTAGCACCACAGTCATGTACTTTGCAATTGAAGAAATAATGCAAATATGCAATGCGTATCACCACCAGCATGCCCTGTACCAGGAAGAAACAAAGCAATGCATCACGCTACAATCCTGTACAGTGCAATGATGAGATAATACACTGCGCCACGTTATGCTCAGATACTATGCACTGAAGAAATAATGCAATGCGCCACATTACAATCAGGTATTATGCAAGGGAAAAATAACGCAGTGCATAGCGCACCAAGCATGTCGTTTATCAGGCCCAAATGAGGTTAGGCGTCATACGACAGTTCGATAGTTCGTTAGCAGCAATAATGCAAAGTGTAATATGACAGTTTTATATGCTCTGTTAACAGTGCCCCCGTTATGGATCAAATGATGACACAAAAGTAAGGCTTCCCACTCCAGACCCAGCACTGCCCCTCCTTGGTTCAGCACGGGCCGGGATCCGAGCCAAAGCAACTGCTCGTGCAGCTGACTGAAACGGGAGACCGAGAGAGTTTCCCTCCGGGCCCGCACCCCACCCCAAGTGTTGATCCACGTAACCTGGGGGGCGCGACCCCATTCTCCTCCCCGACGTCAGTGACTTGGGCCTTGATCCAGATCTCCGTCCCAGAGTGCAGCTGACTCAGGCTGGCGGCTCAGCTCTTCCGTGGCTGCCAGTCCAGGCCACTGCGAGTGACTCAGAGGGCCCAATGACTTGGCCCTCCTTCCGGCGGTCTCAGTTCACACCGAGAACCATCTTCAGCACTGTGGAGACTTTACTTTCAATTTGGTGCACCCCCTACTCAGGTACTCTGCACCAGCACCTCAGGTTGCACTTCAATACGCACACTGCGCATCCGAGACTTGTCTCTTCTCTGGTGCTCACGACAATCTGGCGCTCTTCACCAACGCCCCACTTGCACCTCAACACGCACCCTGTGCGTCCGAGTCTCACCTCTTTTCCTGGTGCACACGATGTCTAGGCGCTCCTCACCAATGCCCTTGCTGCACAACGACACGCACCCAGCGTTTCTGAGACCCACTTCTTCTGTTGGTGCCTACAAGGCCCAGGCACTCTTCACCAACACCCGGGATGTACCACGACACGCACCCAGTGCATCCAATTCTCTCTTCTTCCTTTGGTGCACACGACCAGGCTCTCCTCACCAACACCCGGGCTGCACCACGACACGCAAGCTGCGCGTCCAAGCCTCACCTCGTCTCCCCGTACACACCATGACCAGGCGCTACTCACCAACGCCTTGGCCTGCACTTTGACACGCACCCAGCGTGTCCGCGACTTTGCTTACTTCTGCATGCCCACGATCACACACCACAACTTCTGAGGGTCTCAAGCTGCAAAATCACGTCCACACCGAGTTGCTTGGGTATTCTCCGGAAACTTTTGTGATCCTGTATTTCCAAACAGGGAGCCAGCTCACCTCGGGCCCTAGGGGGTTACAAGACACAGCACAAAGCATAGTCTTCTTCAAGGAAGGGGACCCAGCGCCTCCAAGCACAGTCCCAACAGCCTTTCCCTTAGTTAGAACAGCAAACTGCAGACCAGCCCCAGATCATGAAGCAAGGATTGGTCTTTCCACCGCAGTCTCTTCAGTTCCTCAATCTTTAGCAGAGGTTCCTCTTGACCACAGAATGGGTCCAAGCCTTTACAGTCTCAATCCATATCTGTTTCATTCCCCCTTTCAGGGGTTTCAACTCTTCTAGTTATACCCCTTGATGTCTTTGAAGTTCGTATGTGCTCAGGGGTCCCTGCCCCCTCCCTAAATCAGTTTTGGGTGTCTCCCTCCCAGTGTCACCTCTCTCCCTTTGATACTGGGGGTCTGGATCCTTAATCACTCAGCAGGAGATGGGTCAATTGGTTTATAGCACCAGCCCAGGCCTTTTCACCTACCGGGCTTCTCCTCCCCCGTTCTCTCCTGATTCAGGGCAGTCTGGTGCCATCTCAACCCTTCCCTGGGTCAAGACCTCTCCCAGCTCCTCTCACCTTTCAGTACCTGACAGACAATCCACATTTCAGAGACACACAGAAATGCTCAGAGCACAAAACTCAGCCACTTTCCAAAAAAGAGTGGTTCAGGAACACACAGTGACAAAACCACCTTCACAGAAAGATGTGTTATAACACTGTGAGTTCATAGATACTAAACTTCACCTCTCATTTATAAACTGACAGGAAATTAGGCTAACAAACACAACACCCAGCCTTCCCATTCTGTCCTATGGGCAGGATGGCCTTTCAGCAGTGAAAAACTAAATGGAGAGGTTTTCACTGTCAGAACATAGCACACACCTCAGTATATATTCTGCCTTTTACCTACACTGCACCCTGCCCAGGAGTTACCTGGGATCTACCACAGGGGTGCATAACATGTATGTAAAAGGGAAAGTCAGGCCTGACAAGTAGTTGCATTTGGAGAGGTGGAGAGGTGTGGCGCCGCGGCCAGGGCGACTGACGCTGGAATCTGGGAATCAGGGTTCGATCCCCGGCTCCGGCGGCAGGTTAAACCAGCACCATGCGACTCTGGGCAATAGCTTGCTTAATCTTCCCGACGGCCCCCAGCGCCTAGAGACCCTAACGGGTGACTGTGCGCTATACAAATGTGGATTATTATTATTATCATTTGTCAGGACTACATGCTAACTTAGCATTCTGCACGGAGGCCCTACACTGAAGGCCTGAGTTCCCTTCTCTGTGCGCCCTTGCATTACTAGCCCTTACACACACAGTGCACATCAGTAGGGACTTTACTAGTAAGGCAACATACCAATCATGACCAACCAATCACCCTTACATTGAACATAGGGAACACTTGTACTTTGACACTGATCAGCAGTGGCAAAGTACCCAAAGCATCTAAATTGGCTATTCTATGTCAGGAAAACTGTCTGGGGGAAAGCAAAAAGTTTAGGGAACTTTAGCCATAAAGGCCAAGTCCTACAGTTATTATCCTTTCCCCCTTCCTTTTTCTGCTGCAGAGTAGTGGGGCGATGCTCCTCTGCCTTAGCTGAGGAACCACCACTGCTGATTGGCCTGTCAGTTGGGTTGTTTACTTTTCCAAGTTGCTAATAATGCAAAGTGCATATGTCAGCAGCACATGGGATGTGCATGCCCTGTGCAGAGGAGCAATGGACAGAATGGGAGAATGTTCAGGCAATGACTCTTCGTTAATAAAATTGCAGCAACCTATCAGAATGAAGGATATAGATGCAGTGAAGGGCTCAGTTCAGAGATTACACTATATTCATCAGTTGTGACATCAGCAAAATTATGGATTTATGCGCTGGAAGATAACTATTCTTCTCGGCACACAAACACAATTTTACACAGGTGGTTATCAATTGTCTATAAATTGCATGAATGTTTATTAATTCTAATTGTGATAAATTAAATATAAATTGGCCATAATATATCTGGCATAAGGATTGCATCTGTCTTTATCCGCTTTTTTTCTTCATGATGTCTACAAATGATGGGATTTTAAAGTTAAAAGGAACTCATGCAAATACTGTTTGCATAATGTCCAAAGAAATGTCTTTAATGAAACCTACAAGTTTTCTGTATTGAGAAAGCATAACAGTATTTCTTGACACTTCTACTTGTTGGGTTCCACAGAGGAGCATTTATCCAAGAGACCACATTGATTGAAGACAACCAGAAAGGCATTGACTTTACCTGGATAAGATCATTTTGAAATTAAAGATCTATGGAATTCAGTGCTCTAGCAACAGCAAGCAATTTAGACAGAATGAAATAGGTGGGACGTTTATCAATGAGAGATTTCATTATGTGGCAATAAACACCCAGGGAGCATACATTGTCTTTCTATTTGATTTGTATTTGTTGAGGTACTGATCATAAAGCTGGACTACCAGCTGAAACTTTATTGGGCCAATATAGAGGGGAATAGTACCTGGCAGCGTAGGCTGTAAAACTAGGACTAGATAGCATTGAAAAAGTAAAGTTTTACATTCTTTTCAAAGTTTGAAATGTCAATCTTCTAATCTTAAAGAATATGGGCACCTGACCTTTGCAAGCGAGACCACCAATATGAGTCAATGTGTTATTATGTACACTTGTAAAGCATTTACTAACAATTGTGTGATCTGGTAAATTTTCCATCATATATTTTAGATCCGCATTATTTCACATAAATCCTGATTTTTGAGTTGTCCGTTGCTTTGTGTAATTTTAGTTTTTTCCTAAACGTTTTTTTGCAATGTTTGCTGACTCAAGCTTGGTTCAGGTAGACAATGTATTGTGTAACCTGTGAAACATGATGTGTGCTGCAGCCATATGCGCTGCATAGCAATGCTCACTGTTGACATAGAAACAGTATTGAAAATATGATGAGCAGGTATCACGCTTGGCTTTTGTATATGGGGCATGCACTGCCTACTGTTTTTATGCACAATCCCTAGAATATGTCATATAGAATAATTCTACTCAAATTGTACACATAGTGCTTGGAAAAAAATATACTGTTATTCATTCTCTAAGTCCTCTAAATGTTTCAGAATCTAAGCAATTCTTTGGTTCGAGAATATTAATTGGCCAGAGTCAAATTGGCCTGCTGGCCCAGTATTTGATTCATATGGTATAGAGGTGAGCCATATTGAGATAGGGTTGGGCGTGTTTAGAAAGGACTAGTGAATTATTTATTGAGGAAACGCAATGGATAGTGGCTGGTTAGCGCCTGTCAAGGTTCTGTCTGGATCTTTAAATGCACAGATTGTACATGATGATGGAAATTGTTGCTTCTTACATTCTCCTGGGGTTTGCGGTTGCCTATTGCTAGGCTTTAACGTGACTTTTTTTTAAATTTTAGTAACTCCGAAAAAATTTGATGGTTAAAAAAATATGCATAATCCACTAAAGATAAGGGTTATGGAGAAACAAATAAAGCAAACTTTGAGAAAGTAAATTATATTGCAAACTTTTTGTACGTTGAAAATTTCCAACAGTAATCTTATTTTGAAAGAAACCAGGAGGCGAATTAGTGCCTCAAACTGCACCTTTTAGATTATGGACTTGGTACAACTTTGCCTGCAAAATTTGAAGTGCACATTTCCTCAGACACTTCTTCATGTTTCATTACTTTCTCATACTTTCTCTCAAGACCACTTGGCAATTGGTCTGCTCTTATAGGATTTCCCCTGATGCAGAGAACTGCCTCACAGGGTCCTAGTTCCCCCATACATTAACCTTTATTGACCTTTACATTGTTATGGTCCCATTGCATCCTGCCTATTTCTATTATAAGTTGCTATGGGCGACACTGGTTATGAGATACAAGGCGTCTGCATAATGTCTGTTTTCGGCTTCAGGTGGAACTTCCATGAGAGGCGTCTGTCAGAAATGAAAACTGACCTGGGAACATTGAAATTTGACAGCAGACAATCAATCATGCAGAGAGTTGGGAGAAGAGCGTGAAGGAGACAGAGAAAGGAAACATAATTTCTTCCTATTACCTGAAGCCAACACTCACCTCTTTTCCTTGCAGGACGCGAAGCACTGATTTCTTCCAGACAAGATGGCGGTATCACCTGATTTACATGGAGAGCGCGCAGAAGGCTTCAGGCAAAGCAATAAACATGAACATTTTGTGGTAATGGAAGGGGTGGGAGGGCCAAGAGATAGGAACATATGCCAACTATCAGCTAGAGATCAAATTATCTTTGCATAATTAACTACCTACATCTGTGTTTACAAAACCAACAAAACTAAATTATTCTCCTGGTTCAGTGATGGGAAGTCCTAAGAAGAAGACATCACTATCAATGAATATTTGATGTGTCGATCCCGTGCCTAATGGAGGGGGCGCCATTAGCTGCTCCGACATGCAGGAAGCCATCTTTGTGCTCCCAGTGCCCGTGGCATGGGGGTGATGTGGCCCTAGGCAGGGCAACCTTTAATCCTTCCCGCCATTGCCCAGAGCCAGCTCTAGGGGTGTTTGGGGAAGAGGTTAGTCAACAGCGATGGGTGCCCTGCACCGATGCTGTGGGTTTAAAAACCTCATACACCCCAGACAAATACTCTTGTGTTTTAAATCACCCCAGTATTGCAAAGCACAGAGGCCTTAAACTCCATCCCATTCACACCCTTTAGTAGGCCTGGGCGGTAAATTCCGTTCCGCTCACGGAATTTGCTGAATTTGGGTAATTTAGCATTCTGCGGAGAACACGGAATTGCAAAACATTCCGCTATCCGTGGCTTCGCAGAATTTCTTGCTTGTTCGCGCTTTCAAAATGCGTGTTCGTGAGATATTTCTCCCCAAGCATAAAAACAGCGTTCGTGAACAGGAAAAAAGCATCCCGAACGGGCAGAGCAAGCAATTCCGTGTGTTCGCAGAACTTTTGCATGCTCGCAGAGATTTTTTCCCGTTTCGCGAGCTTTGTGTAGTACGACCACGCAAATTCTGCCCACCCCTACCCTTTAGTATGGCGTACTCATTTTTCAGTAATAAAATGAAAAGATAACTCATTAACCTGAATTCATATTAGATTTTTCTGGAGAGGGTGGCGGGGGGCAGATCTGAGAGCTGCTGTGGTCCAGACCTTGTGTCCCTTCCTCTAGGTAGCCCACTGTGGATTTGATCTGAGCATGTGACTGGTGTATGTCATGGCTGCCATGAGTAGCGATGACATCACAAGCAATATCCTGGGTGTAGCCTTTGTAAATATGCACTTCATAAGAGAGGGAGATGTCACACTCATAATGTTCTGCCACAGTCTTGGATATGTGAAAGTCTTTGCCTAGTTGGGATATAAGCACCATTCTATGAATTTTTCGAAATTCTCCATTCTAAGAAAATAGTGCAGTCAAGTCATGCTATGCACAAGAGCAATGCATACTCTTACTTGTCTATGACTGTGGTAATTTATATTAAGGGGTGTGCTTGTGGGCCAAGGGGTTGATTGCAATAATTTCTCTTGTGTGAGCGTGTTACTGACCACAGTAACCGCCGCAGAAGGACAGAAACCTCAACCCTGAATGAATGAATGAATGAATGAAAACAAGCTTGTACCGTGCAAACTTAGCCCGGTGGGCATCAAGGCGCCTAACAGAAAGAGTGGAGTAGGAGCCAGGAGCCAGGTTACAGATATGCCTCGGCAAATAGCCATGTCTTTAATGCCTTCCTGAACAGCGAGATGGACGGTTGAGTTTTTAATTCAGAGGGGAGGGTGTACCCCGAACATTTTCATTCTTCTGTGATTTGATGCCCAGCCTGTTGAGTGGGGGGCACTTGTAAAAGTCCCAAATCACCATTTTCAAAAGGTCTCCCTGATTATGCCAAACCTCATGGATCCCCCGAAGCTCTCCTAAATGACTAGATCAATAGACAAAAGGAAATTGTGGTGCAATGCCAAGTCCTTGTTCTCCATGACATCATGGTAAATGTCCAGAAATGTGACCCTGTCCATTAATCCTTTTGTCCATCAAATACTATCTCACCTACACTGAGGTGCGGAGTGGAAAGTGTTGCCCGTAGCACTCTCCCAGAACTCTGTGGTAGGCACGTATGTTTGAAAAATAATTGATTAGAAAAGAAAGGTATAGATCATCTATGAAATGTATATCATATGTAGGGGTGAGAATTTGAATACAGACGTGACAGCCAAGTCAGTGAAGAGAAATGTGTTCAGACTGAGAATCAGGAGGATAGAAAGAAGGCATGGAAAACAGAAAGGATAGAATGTTTTTTTTTATCTACTGAAGACACACTTTCCTTCTTTATTTAGACCGAACATGAGGTGGTTCTATACCCCCTCATACATTTCAGCTACTGCATGCATTCTTGCCTACTTGTTTATGGCTATACCAGAAAAAATGTTGTAGCAAAAATACATTTGGATATTGATGAAAGCAAAGCAGCCAAGCAGAAGTGCATCCTGGGATTCATAGACAATTTAAGAGGAGCAAGATACTCTCTATTTATTCTCACATTTTACCCCAGGAAATAAATAAGCCTACAGGACCCAGGGCACCAGGTGGCATACGGAAGTTGAGGATCAAGTCTGTGGGGGCTGTCTTCTAGTACGACGGGCTACATGTTTAGGTCCGGGACATCATTACAGCCGTGGTCAGTGCAGGTAACAGTGGTGGCGCGGTGGGGATTTCGAGGGACGATGCTGAGGGAAAAGTTGTTATTTATTTAATTTTCCCTCTGCATCGTCCTTCGAAATCCCCCCCACGGCGCCGCACCGCCCCACCACTGTTACCTGCACAGACCGCGGATGCATCAATATATACTATTTGAAAAATGAAGGCTACATAGACATCGCAAGAGGAAGTCCTCTTACAAATGGCCACAAACTCTCATAGCTAACATTGCCATTAGAACACCAACAAATATCCAGGTCAAGCAGTTAGCACACCAAGATAGAGTCACAAATGCTCTTCGAACCCCTAGATTCACAGATCTAACTTAAGACAAAATCCTAAACTTACTACTTTTGATTTTCACAGAAGGCTTTTAGTAATAGTAAAGTTAGGATTTTGTCTTAAGTTTTACTTAAGACAAACTTAAGACAGATTTAAGACAGACTTAAATTAGGATTTTGTCTTAAGTCTGTCTTAAGTCTGTCTTAAGTATGTCTTAAGTTTGTCTTAAGTTTGTCTTAAGTCAAACTTAAGACAAAATCCTAACTTTACTACTACTAAATGCCTTCTGTGAATACCAAAAGTAATAAGTTTAGGATTTTGTCTTAAATTAGATCTGTGAATCGGGCCCCTAGACATGAACAGACCAAAGCGGGGTAGAGGTACTTCAATCAGCAATGCTGCCGGTTCTGCTGTACTTCTTTTTTCAGATGAATAGAAGTGAATGATCATATTTCCAAATTGGTCTACGGAATACACTATGATAACATATTTTAGAAATGTTATGAAATAGGACGGACGGTATGACATTTCTGTGAGGATTCAATAGTTTCTTTTGTATGCCTATGTGAAGATGAGAATTACGTTACGTTACGTAATGTTATTTATGTTACATTTTTTACATTATATTACAGATTCATCAACGGTGTCATAACATGATCACTTGGGAGAAGGCAAAGGTTGGGCACAAACATCAGTGGTAGCCCGGTAAAGTCCTACCAAAATGTTCCAACAGAGATCCAAGTTTTTTTTTTTAAATTAATTTTTATTGGTATTTACACGTTACAGAATATGTTGTGACATATGACAAATAACAAGTTTCACGGGCATACAGATAGGGATCTGCGATTTGCGATGGTGCAGAGAATGGGAAGGGCTCATCCCCTTCTGTGTTCATAATTTCCAGTGAGTCCCTGATTCCAAGTTGTGAATTAAATAATGGTCCCTGGGCAAACAGGAATTTGCACTGTCATCGGAATTCCGGGTAGTGTCATAATTATCACACCCTTGCAGTTTTCCCAGGGCAAATTTCACCAGCACAAACTTGACAAAATGTATCAAAGGAAAATGGAAGGAAAAAGACAAAATGTGTTGAACTCGAGGTAGCAGGTACCAATTTTGCATTTTCTACCTCCTCAGAACAGGAGGTGTTTACTGCACCTGGTAAATGCCACCCTTATTTTGCAACATGGAATCAGGGCCTTAGATTCAGTGCATATAAAGTTATCATGCATGGATATTCAGAAATAAGTCCACTTGGACCTATGTTGGACACCCCAGCCCTACATGAACCAGACAGCTTCAACCCAGGAGTCTCATAAGCGTGAAATCCAGATGATCACTGTCAAAAGTCAGCACCCCTGTATTGAAAATGCCTCTGTGGTCTCAGCAGTGCAACAGACAATAAAAAAGTAGGCCTCTTTCAAGATGTTGGTTCGATCTACTTGTCGACGTCTGTTGTTATTACAGATGACTTAAGGATGCCTCGGGTTCATGGTCTAATCTGCTATTTAAACACGCAGCCATGAGCATCGATGGTCTGTCTCTCGGATTAATTATATGTACATTGTGGGAGCTCTTGGCAGAAAGAACACCATCCTTCTTCCTTCCTGCTTTTGGTTACATCACAAGCGGATTCCACAGTAGGCAGCACGTTTACTTGCTACCATTAGAGGTGGCAGCACTAATGTGCATTGAAAGAAATACCCTCCCCCTGCAGGTGCAGCAGTTATTTCCTGATTTCTTGTGTTTTTAATCTCTGGGAGAACATCTCTGTAAGGGACACTGGGACAGCTCTTCTGATTTCGCCCTAATAGTCACAACAGACATGATTTTGACAGCTTGCATGCAGCTGCTGGATACTTGATTACATGGCCTAAGAGACACTATGATTGAAATAATGTCCAATACAGTCAAACCAGTTAATTGTCCCGCAAACAAAAGAAAACTAAACTCTAGGGGTGGGCAAAACTTGCAGAGTTGTATTCCACCGAATTCCACGGAGTTACTTAAAAACTAGGGGTGGGTGGACATCTCCGTTCCGCCGACGGAATGTGTGGAGATTTGCCCCTTGAGCCTTTCGCAATGAAGGCGGAGAAACAAGGCAAATCTCTGCACACTCGGGGGCGTAACGGAAGTTGGCCGCCCGCCTCCTGCCCGCCTCCCGCCAGCAGTATTAAATTACATTAAAAAGCCTAAAATAAGATTTAAATAAAACTTACCTTATGGCGGGCGCATCCTTGCCTTCTTCTTGGAACTGCGCATGCGCACTAGCCTGCGCATGCGCATTCCTGGCGAGGAATGCGCTGTGTCTCTCCGCGTAAGTCCCTTACTCCGTGCCTCTCCGCGTAAGTCCCTTACTCCGTGCCTCTTCGCGTAAGTCCCTTACGCTACTTCCACACACCCCTAGTTAAAACTCTGCGAAATTCCATGAAGTTCAGTGAGTGGTGTAATTTCAGTATGTGGCACTGCTCGAGCTGTTTTTTTTTTGCGTTGGGAGCTCAGGCACAAGTGCATTGCTCCCCTCTCTTAGGTGATACCATGCACTCAGTCTTTCAGTCTCTGTTACCTCACTAGGCCTCCCTGTGGATCAATCCATGCCATCATCTCAAGGCGGGAAAATAAGTCAGCAGCAGGTGAACTAGAGCTCTGCTCCAGTCCTGGGAACAGACTTGAGGCTGTTTTCAGAGGTGGCAACAGGAGTGCAGTTGTCTTTGGGTCATTGACCTTCTTCAGGGCACACAATGAGTCGGCTGGAAGCAGGTTCCAGGGTCTGCTTATGGCAGAGTAGGCAGCTTAACTAAGCAGACTTCCCACAGCTAGGCAGAGATGCAGTCTGCTTATGATCGCAGGACCTGATGGCAAGAGTTGAGCCACCTCTAAGTCCTTCGCAGTTCAGCGGAGCAAAGTCCAATCTCTTCCAGTCGGTCTCTTGGGCAGCTGTACAGTCATTCGGAAACAAGGTGGTCAAGTGCCTCAAGCTTCGATTATATCAACGTAGTCCTTTTGGGCACATATTTGGCAAGTGCTACGGGACTAACCTCTATCAAGTCCATTCAGGCACACTTGGAAAGTGCCAAAGGCTGACCAAATGTCTTTTCTTCAACCATTCAGGTTTGAGTCACATGCACTGTTACAACAACATAAACTGTTTGGGCACACTAGGGTAAATGACACAGACTTGTTAGTAGTCACTTCTTGGGCAGTGCAGACCACTTGAACACACTCAAGGCAAGTGCCATGGCTGTGATGGAAGAGTTTTTCTTGGGCACACTTGGGGCAAGTGTAGGCCTGGGAGGTGAAGTTCGCTCCGTTCGCGGAGTTTGCTGAGTTTTCTGCACTTTGCACTCCATGGAGCTCGCGGAGTGCAGAAAACTCCGCTTCGTGATGTGCAGTGGTATTTTTTTCCCCGCTCACGATGGCGAATGGTAAGTTTGCGAGCGCGAGCTACTGCTCGGGTAGAATTTCTACCCAAGTAGCAGGAATCCCAGCACAAACTGCAGTTCACACTGCACTCCGCCACTCGCTGAACTTTGCTGATTTTTTGGGTAACTTTGCGGAGTTCCGTGTAACGAAACTCCCCGAACTACGCCCAGTCTGAGCAGGCAGATTTTGACAGAACGATCCACTCAGGCACTCTACAGTATTGCTACAGCTCCTTCGATTAATAGAGGGTGAACTGCTCCAAACCACTTGCTTGCCAGTTATGCTTCTAGAATTATCAGTTAGATAGACCAACAGCACTGGGGTTAAGGTCTCCTGCCCACACTGTTAGCTCGCTTCTTCTGCAGAGTTGGCTACTACTTCCATCTTCTTCCAGGTAGGGTAATTCTAGGCAATCCAGGATTGGAGGACAGGTCCGCCTCCAGAGCAGACTCCAGGTGATATTCCCTCATCTCTGGACTGTCAATCAGACAACAACTCTAGTTGCACTGTCGTAATCGGGGTACTCTTTGGTGCACCCCATCCTTGGTCAGAGAGAAACTGGAATTGATACAACAAGTGGGTCAATAACTCCCTTTTTTATACAGGTACAGCAGATCGGTAATGTGGATTCTCTATCTGCATATTCAGAACTGGTTTTTGTTGGTTCCCTTTCATCAACACCCACACCGACAGGGATGTATGACGTTACAACGCATACTTTTACATCGCATGCCTTTACAACACATTTTTTACAACGCAACATCCATTACAACGCATTCCATTACAACACATGTTTGGTAAGTATTGGATAGTATAGGGGTAAAAATTACTATTCTAACTCCAGGGGTGCAACAGTAGGGTAAGTGTTGGATAGTGTAGGGGTAAACATTACTATTCTAACTCCAGAGGTGCAACATTAGGGTAAGTGTTGGATAGTGTAGGGGTAAACATTACTATTCTAACTCCAGGGGGTGCAACAGTAGGGTAAGTGTTGGATAGTGTAGGGGTAAAAATTACTATTCTAACTCCAGGGGGTGCAACAGTAGGGTAAGTGTTGGATAGTGTAAGGGTACCATGCGTTGTGATGGTATGCGTTGTAATGACTGCGTTGTAATGACACGTGTTGTAATGGTATGCGTTGTAGTGTCATGCGTTGTAATGGTTGCGTTGTAATGACATGCGTTTTAATGGATATTGCGTTGTAAAAGTTTTGTTGTAATGGTAGTGCGTTGTAAAAGTTGCGTTGTAAAGGTTGTTTCCCCACCGAGAGTGACCAGGAAGAGAGACAAAGGGCTGGCCTCTTTCAGATGAACCTTTTATACTCAGAAGAACAAGGACTGCAGTTCGTATCCTTCACTCCGGCCATTTAGCAAGTGGCAGATTCAGGAACATTAATCTGCATCCCCTTACAGCAAAAGCAACTTACTAAATGACTAAGTGGAAGATTGTCTACTCTTTCCTCACTTCAGTGTCTAGGTCTCCTCCCTCCAGTCTCAGGAATGACAGCACTTTCATTCTGGAAAATGAACCTCAGCTCATTCTTGTGCACATAAAGAGGCCGAGGGCTAACAAAATGGAACCCACAGACTTCCTTCACTCTGGTTCACTCAGACACGCACTGTGTATAACACACAGACCACACACATAAGTACAATGACACATGCAGTGGGATGTTAGCGCAAGGATCTGGGTTAGCTTGTAGCAGTGGAATTCTATATGAGTCAGCTGGTTGGTGACCACTTCTGTGACCCCGGTAAAACGGTCTGGTCACGCTTTAGAATTACTAAAACACAGCATACAGCCACCTTTGCTGAACATGCTAGAACACATGACAGGGATAGTAGTCCAATGGCACTAAAGACAGCATGCTTAGTGTCCCCCTACAGGCCCAGGACCATTCTCATGTCAAGAGGCAGGCCTATTCACTGACTAGATCAGCATTAGGCTGGGGCCACAAATCCAAAAACCAGGATAACAGAGACTTGCCGTTGGGCACTCAAAGCAGGGGGCATGACAACACCCTGCAGTGGGCATTCCAGTCCCAACACCTGTGATCCACAAAGCATGCGCGCCGCTTTGGCAAATGTCCTGGGTTCGTGAAAGTGACATTACATGTCCATGGACAGTCTGATGACATCACAGGAAAGTGACCTTAGGTGCCTTTGACTCCTAAAACGACAGGAAGTGGCATCACTGACATTTCTGAGTTCAATGCATGAGAAGCTCACCCAGTCCAGGTTATTTTTACTTTGTGTTCTGGGATTTGTTATCCTGTTCCTTCCATTAACAAATCTCAATTACAAATCTCAGAAAGAAAATAAAAACCTCTACTTGACAAGCTACACAGGCCTGGACCAAGGAATGCAGAGAACTCAGGGGCATATTATAAAGCAGGGGGATAGGCAGGTTCAGGTTTCATACGTCTTTATTTCGAGTATTTCATCATAAAAGACAACAATAAAATACATACACAATTCAACATTAAAAGGACAATTCATTGAGAATACAATTCATGACACAATAAAACCAGATTAAATAAGTTCAAAAAGACGTACCCGCAAATCAATTAAGATTAGACCATCATTCAAGAATAAAAGGTAGTAGAATAAAACCCTTCATCAAATTAATTGATTACCAAGTAGGTGCCTGGCTCTAATGATCCATGCCCACCCTAAGAATTTGGCCACGCCTATGGACACACACTCTGAGGTATTAGATCTTAAAGCTCAAAGAGCTTCCTCACACACCCGTAGATTAATCCTTCTGCAAATGGGCTTAAGCCATCTGCGACGAGGTGCGGAATAGGCTGGACAGACAAAGAAGAGATGACCAATGGATTCCCTTTGCCCGCTACACCAGGGGCAGGACTCAGTTGATTGGCTACGCCATTTGTTTGTGAACTCCCTTACTGGTAATGCTCCAACTCTGAACTGGTGGTAAAGTTTTCTGTCTAAACTTTTGGTAATGTTATCCCAATAAGGCTCAGTATAGGAGTCAACCTTGTGGAGCAAGAAAAGACCTGTCAAGTTTGTATACTGTGATAGCAAGACATGTTCATCTTTTACAGTAGCCCAATATAATAGTTTAAAGTCTTTTTTCGACAGGAACACATGGTTTCCCGGATCTGACCACTGCAAGTTCAGGCCCATGTTATTAAGGATAGACTTCACATCTCGAAACCAAGGTAGGTTTCCTGACCCTATGGTCGATCTCACATCCAGAATTTCATTGGCAAACAGAGACAGATCTAGGGTGGACCAGATGCGTATCCACAGAGCTACCATCCTGTATCATGCTAGGTCTCTGATAGAGTGGCAACCGATATCTAACAGGAGGGGAAGAGTAGGTGTTGATTGCGGAAGGCCAACCAAGCTGTGTAAAAACTTGTTTTGAATTTTAACCAAAGGTGCCAGATCCAAAGTACCCCATAATTCCGCTCCATAAAGGATAGCCGAGCTTATTTTGGCATTGTAGATTTTTAATGCAGGCAAAATCCTTTTGGTTTGGGAGCATCGTTGCTCTTTTACTAGACACCCCGTTAAACGAGCAAATTTTAGACAAAGGGCCTCTATCTGCTCCTTCCAACGTAGCCTGTAGTCTATGACCACCCCTAAGTAGGTCATAACCCCTACCTGTTCTAGAATAGTGCCATTCATGCTGACTTGACTCCGTAATGGTTTATTTTTCGTTAGGACCATGAATTTAGTTTTAGGTACATTGATCTCAAGGTCGTTAATTTTGCAGAACTCTACGAATTTATTTATTGCGGTCTGCAGCCCCACTTGGGTTTTTGCCAAGATCAGCGTGTCATCGGCAAAAATAAGAAGGGGAAACTTTGTCCCACCCAAAACTAGTGCGTCTGTCGGGGTATCTGCTAAAAACTGCACTACCTGATTTATAAATAGTAAAAACAAGGTTGGTGCCAGGACACAACCCTGCCTTACACCACGAGTCACTGGGAAGGGCTCAGTCACCTGGCCCTGTCTGCCCCATCTTACTCTGGCAAAATTGTCATCATGGAGCCTAACGGTTAACTCCAGAAGTTCTGGTGGCATTCCCATTTTACTCAGAGCAGCCCACATCTTCTCTCTAGGGACCAAATCGAACGCGGATTTGAGGTCCACGAACGCTGCATAAATAGTGCCCCCTCCTAAAAACAATATATCAGAGTAAATCTGAGCACTTGGTCGACTGTGCTTGTGCTAGACCTAAAGCCAGCTTGCATTAGGGATAAAATATTTTCCTCACTCATCCACGCCTGGATTTTACCCAAAAGCATTCTAGCTATACCTTTCTGCAGGGCGTCTATAAGACTTATGGGACGATAGTTCCCTGGGAGAGACTGATCTCCTTTTTTAAAAACAGGAAGGATTTCGGCCCCTTTCCATGAATGTGGAACCCTGACTCCATTGGCAATGGCATTGGCTAATGTCGTTATATATGGTACCCAATTAACGAGATCATGTTTGAAAAGATCGGCTGGGACGCAGTCCATGCCGGGGGCTTTACCGGCTTGGACCAGACTTAGCGCCTTCACAGCCTCATTATTATCAAACACTAGGGCACACTAATAATTTTAGGTATAGACGATGAGCCTCTCTCCACTGCGTCTTTTGTCCCCATCTCCAGGCCACAGAACTGGGATGAGTAATGCGCTACCCAGTCCTCGGCAGAAACATGATTTACTGGGGTTTGCGAGTCCCTAGGCCCGCCCTATTTCACAACCTGCCAAAATTTGATCTGGTTGGAAGACAAACTGGCCTCATAAAGTTCCAACCAGCGACGGTCGTCCCATGACTGCTTCGCAGTCTTTAAAGCTAACTGGTTGGGTACGCCCACTTTGCATGTCAGCGATGTTTATCGCTAATGACATGCAAAGTGGGCGTACCCAACCAGTTAGCGACTGAAAGCAGTCGCTAACGTCGCTATTGCCTATTAGCAGGCAGGCGTAGCGTTGGAAATATTCGCGCTAAGCGCGAATATCTCCAAATACTAACACCTGCCCAGACCTGTTCTTAGCCATGTTATCCAATGGGAGGTGGATACCATGGCTAAGAGCATTTTGTCGCTAATGCGTGAATATCACTGAATTCTCAGCGATATTCACACATTTCGTCGCTATCGCTGGATATTTTAGCCCAATGGAGAAAAACGTTGCTAATAGCATGTTTTCTCCGCTAACATATCCAGCGATAAAAAAAATGCGCTAAGCGCATTTTGCGATAAATATCGCTATTACTTGGTATTATGCCCCTCAGTGTTTAATGGCAGGGTTAGAGACAGGAATGACAGGTGCGAGGGCATGAAGAGCATGGAAAGAAACTAGAGGAACAGACCACACTAAGGGGTAAGAGGGAGAGCTTTGAGTGAGAGCCTGGTACAAGGGAGAGTATAGTGAATAAGCCACATGAATACCCAAAGTGCATAACAAAAGATACAACCTGGACCTTGCTGAAAAAAAAGTGACATGGTACCAGCATATTTTTTTTCCCTTGCAAATGCTCTTGCTGCTCCAGAGCCGCACTGAGAAACCATAATAATTCTGGCAAAAGTTGTTAAACCAGCGTCACTCCCTTTCTCTCCTCGCTCTATCCCTTTATTTATATCCATCAGTTCTCTCTCTCTACTCTGTTCTCCCTCTCTGATTGCTCGCGCTCTCTCCATCCCTTTCTCTCCCCCTTTCTCTCTCTCTCTCTCTCTCTCTCTCTCTCTCTCTCTCTCTCTCCGCCTGCTGCATTTAACCTCTGGAAGCTAAGAGGAGTGACAGAGGCACCATTAGTGACCCTGAGGCACAATTAGTGGCCCTGGGCTTTCAAAACTGGTCTCCAAGGGCTCCAGCCCATCAGGGAAATGCCCAGTGGAATAAAAGGCCTGTCCGGCCCTGCCACTGTCTGTCTCTCCTTGTTCCATTTCGTATTCCTGCTGGACAGGACGCCTCTACCCTTCTCCTAATCTCCGCCTGATACCTATATACATTTAATCGTGGCTGGAGGGAGGACTGTTCTTGACAGCGGTCCTTGGAGTAACACAGCCCCTGCTCCCACTGTATACAGCAGTTCCAGTCAGTCTGAGGCAGCAGCAGCAGTGGCGTAGCAAGGAGGGGAAGCCCCTGCTCTTACCTGCGACCGTTGCGGGGTGGCCGTGGAGGAAACACCAGAACACCCCCACTCTTACACACGGCCGCGTGGCCACAAATGCTGGGGCTGCGGGCATGGGTCTAGCCGCCACTGGGCAGCAGGAGGACAGCAGTGAGTGGCAGAGCTGGGGTGAATCCAACCTGCTGGTCTTCTAGTCACGCGGGCTGTGCTCTTGCTCAAAGCTGTCCTCATCCTTGGCCCCTAAGACACCGTTGTGCATGATGGATGGACTTCTGACCCCTCTCCTCTGCAGTAGGGGTCACTGACGGTAACTACAGAAAATATAGATTTCAAAATATCGAATGACATTAATATCAAAGTAAAAATATAGAATGGACAGAATATCGAATGGACAGGATATAGTCAACAAAAATATCGAATTTAAGGTAAGTAATTTAATATCGATTTTTATAAATATAGAAAGTCAAAATATCGAAGTAGATAATATAGGTATTAAAATTATCGAATTTTTAATAATATCAAGTGTTTTTTATGTTAGTATATGTGTGAAAAGTGTATATTTTTATTTTTATTTATTTAAGTAATGAATTTTATGTTATTTAATTTTTGCGTAATTTAATTCTTTAGCGGGTTGTGTGTTTATAGTGGAATAGGGTGGGAAGTAATTTAATTGTAATTACTTCAATATTTTAATTTGTTTTCTGGTATTTATTTTGAATTAATAGTTAATTATTTCGTAATTGGTAATTAATTAATTTGTAATTGGTAATTACTTTTTATTAATTGATTAATTGATAATTAATTTTGTATTAATAGGTAATGAATTTTAATTATTAATATGTATTTGTATTTTTAATTGATTCATTATTATATTATATTAAATTGATAATTACTTTAATACATTTTTTATTGGTATTGATATTTCATTTATTTTTATTAATATATTAAATATTTAATTTCTCTACTGTTGCACTCTCTGGAGTGGGAATAGTAATTTTTACTCCTACGCTATCCAACGCTTTCCCTACTGTTGCAATCACTGGAGTGGGAATAGTAATTTTTACCCCTACGCTATCCAACGCTTTCCCTACTGTTGCACTCACTGGAGTGGGAATAGTAATTTTTACCCCTACACTATCCAACGCTTTCCCTACTGTTGCACTCTCTGGAGTAGGAATAGTAATTTTAACCCCTACGCTATCCAACGCTTTCCCTACTGTTGCACTCTCAGGAGTGAGAATAGTAATTTTTACCCCTACGCTATCCAACGTTTTCCCTACTGTTGCACTCTCTGGAGTGGGAATAGTAATTTCAACCCCTGCGCTATCAAACGCTTTCCCTACTGTTGCACTCTCTGAAGTGGGAATAGTAATTTTAACCCCTACGCTATCCAACGCTTTCCCTACTGTTGCACTCTCTGGAGTGTGAATAGTAATTTTTACCCCTACGCTATCCAACGCTTTCCCTACTGTTGCACTCTCTGGAGTGGGAATAGTAATTTTTACCCCTACGCTATCCAACGCTTTCCCTACTGTTGCAATCACTGGAGTGGGAATAGTAATTTTTACCCCTACGCTATCCAACGCTTTCCCTACTGTTGCACTCACTGGAGTGGGAATAGTAATTTTTACCCCTACGCTATCCAACGCTTTCCCTACTGTTGCACTCTCTGGAGTAGGAATAGTAATTTTAACCCCTACGCTTTCCAACGCTTTCCCTACTGTTGCACATTCAGGAGTGAGAATAGTAATTTTTACCCCTACGCTATCCAACGTTTTCCCTACTGTTGCACTCTCTGGAGTGGGAATAGTAATTTTTACCCCTACGCTATCCAACGTTTTCCCTACTGTTGCACTCACTGGAGTGGGAATAGTAATTTTTACCCCTACGCTATCCAACGCTTTCCCTACTGTTGCACTCTCTGGAGTGGGAATAGTAATTTTAACCCCTACGCTATCCAACGCTTTCCCTACTGTTGCACTCTCAGGAGTGAGAATAGTAATTTTTACCCCTACGCTATCCAACGTTTTCCCTACTGTTGCACTCTCTGTAGTGGGAATAATAATTTTTACCCCTACGCTATCCAACGCTTTCCCTACTGTTGCACTCACTGGAGTTGGAATAGTAATTTTTACCCCTACGCTATCCAATGCTTTCCCTACTGTTGCACTCACTGGAGTGGTAATAGTAAATGTTACCCTCCCGCTATCCTACGGTAAAATATTGTATATTTTTTATTAATATTATGTTTATATATATATATATATATATATATATATATATATATATATATATATATATATGTTTTAAAAAATAAAATTGTATGTTTTTTATAACTTAAATTAGTTATTTAATAATTTTAAGTTTATTTAAGTATTTTTAAGTATATTTTAGTTAATTATTTTTAATATTTCATTAATTTTAAATTATTTTTAAGACATTTTAAAAAATTCGATATTTTGACTAACTAAATATTTTTGAAACAATATTTTTGATTCGATATTTTTGTACTTACCTGTTTGTAGATAGGAATTCGATATTTTTGTAGTTGATATTTTAGCCTCGATATTTTTGTAATTCTATATTAGTGTAATCGATATTTTGTCAGTGATCCGTAAGGCGTTTTTTAGTCACCTGAGTCATGACAGGACACACAAACACCACACACAGTTGAACCTTCCAGCTGACTCATCTGGCAGCGCCATACTGCCATTCTGCCATTCTGCCTTAAACTTCAGTCCAACACAGAACAGAAGATGAACAGGGCTCTGCTTACCTTTTGTTAAGGAGGCTGACCTTGTGACCTCTGAAGCCATGGGTCGAAGGGATAGAGCCAGGAGTGTCAAGAGGGGAGTGAGTGGTAGCATCTTATATTCCTTGTGTCCTCTGAATGGCATCTAAGCCACAAAGCACAGTCCCGCCATGTGGATGCCCTGTGTCCTCTGTCTGTGTAACAACTCAGCATCCTTTTCTGGGATTGGAGGAAGCCCCTTACATCACAGAGAGTCCAAGCATCTTAAGCCACTTACAGCTGTGCTGAAAACACACCATAAACCAACCAACCAGCCAGTAAGGATTCGGAAAAGCACCTCAGAAGTATCTGTCAGTACCAGTAGATACAATGCACGAGTAGTGAATTGTTCTGATGGGGCCAGGAGACAATAAATGGGGTGCTGCCAGTGTCGTAATGCAATACGATGTGCCCCTCCCCTCCGCAGAATGTGAAGAGGGGCCCCTGTGTCTCCCATATCTCACAGATATTCATAAGTCTTGAACTTAACCCTTTCCATGCGCCCGTCGGCCAACGGCAGTCGCAAGCACTACCTCAGTAGTGCTGCGCACGTCCGTTGGCCGACGCAGCCCTGGCCACTCAATGGAACACCTGCACCACGTTAAATGGGGGCTGCTGAAGCCCTGAGGGCCCCCTGAAAATTTGCCATGCACTCCTCGTACCACAGGGAATGCGTTATGCCCCTGGGTGCTATAGCAACCCCTCAAACAAATAGGCAAAGGAAATGGGGGCCTAGGTGGACGCATTGCTTTAACCCGGCTGGCTTTGTGTGCCACCTTAGACTTCGGCCATCCTAGAAACAATTTTTCTTGTTGCTGGGTTAGGATTTGGCCTGAGCGAAATCTAACATGTTTTGGCACAGCAGGTATTTCCTTGACGTTTATCCTCTGGCAGTTATACTGAATTTTGCATGTATTTATCAAGCAGGAGATGTTGCAGGAGCAGTAGAACAGATGTTTTTCAGTTGAACTAGTCTCCCACCATTATCTCATCTGACATATGCACCCGACCTATACTCAGCAGATAGCACTCATGCAGACAAAATGCATTTCGACAAGATGTGTAGTTTTAGCAAAAAGCATGCATATTTTGCTCTGAAAATGTATGATTATGCCAGGCCCTAGGGATGTTACAGTTCGCATATGATAGGCTAGATTACTCTTTGTTTCCTTTTTAGGTCGAGCCTGGGCAGCGCATGCGCTGCTCTGCGAGCCATGCTGTATTGGAGTATGTACTTGAAGCCTCACCCACTCTCCGCCCTCATTTGTCATTAGCTTGTGTCATTGTCCTTCATAAATGCTGGCTTCTGATTTGTTTTTAGGCTTGTTAGTCCCTCCTTAGTACCACCTTGTCTTCATTTGTAACCTCCCATGAGGACTGGCCCTTTTACTTTGGTTGTTATACAGTATGTTTTCTTTAGTCTGGAAGCATATTTTCTTTAATGAGTTTCTCTTACTGCAGGAGGGCAGGAGGGTCTCATGTGCAATTGTGATCACCAGCTTGTTTAACTCGCAGCAAACGGGGAGCACGTCAGGGCCCATGGGAGACGGAAGGGGGCTACTCAGCGATACCTTTTGTAATGCAGTAGGTCTCGCGTTTCCAAGAGTTAAGAAAATTAGCATTGTAACTGACAATGCCTTCGATTTATGTTTTAAAAACCAAAACAGAAATAAAAGGCATTGGGCCTGATTCACAGAACTAACTTAAGACAAAATCCTAAACTTACTACTTTTGGTATTCACAGAAGTTAAGATTTTGTCTTAAGTTTGTCTTAAGACAGACTTAAGACAGACTTAAGTTAGGATTTTGTCCTAAGTTTCTCTTAAATCTGTCTTAAGACAAACTTAAGACAAAATCCTAACTTCTGTGAATACCAAAAGTAGTACGTTTAAAATGTTGTTTAGTTAGTTCTGTGAATCGGCCCCATTGTCATTTTCAGTGACAGTAGCTCAAAGTCGTGTAAATGCGAGACCTATTGTATTGCAGATGCTTGTTATACTTCCCCTTCTCTTCCTTTTTTAGACATTTCCTTCTTATCTTTCTTCATTTATCTATTGTGCCCAGAGTCCTCGAGTTCTTCCATTAGACACAAAGCAGAAAGGACAACGTTTTAATTGAAGTTGTCTAGAGGGGGACTAATCCAGGCATCGATAAGATTGATGGTTTTTCTACTCCAACTTGCTGGTCCTTTTTTGGCTCCTAAAATTCCAATGTATATTGGGATACTCCAATGTTTAAACTGGGTGTGTGCAGAAACACATAATTTTTTTTATACAAAATTCCATAAAGAAATTCCGCAATTATGCTTTTGAGTAAAGGTGTTTTGTGAATCTTCCCATAAGAACACATTTAGCTTAACAAAGTCGATATCAGCGGGAGATCGGTTCAAGAGAAAAATATCTCTGGGTGAGACATTTATTATGTGAGCAAGTTTCCAACAAAATTGTGTAATGCAAAATATAAACATAATGCACAAATTTTGTGTGTTCAAAATTTGCAAATTATGCAAATTTCATTTTCATGATTACATTTTTATCCAGCCCTTGTGCAAACTCGACTGTGGTGGTTAGCTACCAGAGTAGGTTGTTTTCGAGATTTCTTGTCACATTCTCGACTGGTGCAAGGCTGATTTCTCAGATGGAGTAATTACAGACCACATTTTTCTGCACTCAGATTAGAGCAATGCATTGTATCTCGGTTCCTACAGAATCAGGGGTGTAGTTTAGTCAATAAGATTTGGGGGTGGGGGTGCTTGAACTTCAGATTTTCCAACAATCATGCTGATATGTCATGTTAAAATATATTATATGTAAAGCAGGGCACCAAGGGAGTTTAAAGGACAGTCGAAAAGGAAAGGACCATAGCTTAATTTGAGGTGGTGTTTTCAGGTGCTCGGTACTGGCACTTATTTCGTAACACTGGCATCGATTTATAACAGTCCATCACATGGTGGCGCTGTCAGTCTATTTTTTTTAAGCATATGAGCTAAGTGTTTAACAATTAAATATACATTTCAATATAATAATACCAGGTTGCTCTGGCTACTCTTATAAATGTGGGTCACCTAGCGCAGAACAACTTGTAACATTTATAAACTGCAATGGCAAGTAGGTGTTGTTGGCATTGGTAATTGGCAGTCCTGACAGGGGTCGCAGTGGCACAAGCAGCAGTGTCCTTCTTAGTAATGTAATGTCACTTAAAATGTTACAAATTAAGCACTAGAGAGGAGTGAGGATTGTTAGGGGGACTTAAAACTCAATATTTTGTCAAATAATATCCAACATTTTTTGAGGCTTCCAAAACAGAGAGGGGAAGGGCGGGAGGGGGTTGGAGGCGGAGGAGAGAGTGAGAGAGGGAGAGAGAGAGAGAGAGGGAGAGAGGGAGAGAGAGAGAGAGAGAGAGAGAGGAAGAGAGAGAGGGAGAGAGGGAGAGAGAGGAGAGAGAGAGAGAGAGAGAGAGAGAGAGAGAGAGAGAGAGAGAGAGAGAAAGAAAGAAAGAAAGAAAGAAAGAAAGAAAGAAAGAAAGAAAGAAAGAAAGAAAGAAAGAAAAAGAAAGAAAGAAAGCTGGAAAGAAAGAAAGAAAGAAGGAAAGAAAGAAAGAAAGAAAGAAAGAAAGAAAGAAAGAAAGAAAGAAAGAAAGAAAGAAAGAAAGAAAGAAAGAAAGAAAGAAAGAAAGAAAGAAAGAATAAATATCGCAAGTACACATGGAAAATAAAGCCGAGCCATGCACTGGGCAGGGTAGCTTATCGCTGTGGTCATTCGCCAGTCCTGAGGTTGAACAGTTCCAAGGCCATCCAAAATTTCCAGTGGCTTTTATTGTGCATCATGGCTGCCTGCCCATCATTGCCCAGCCACGGGGCCAGCCTGCCAGGGTCGCACGCGGACCGCTCTTAATGAACGTGCCAGGGTGACTGCTGCTCGCTGACGTCGGCAGGAGGGAGCACGCGCCATTAATCTTCCCAGCCTGCAATCTGTAAGGGACGATTTTCCATCAAGAGGGAGACGCACGCGCCGATAATTAGACGGTCCATCAGGAAACGCCGGTGACAGAAATAAAGCAATTTGCATCTTTTCAGCCCATTTTCGCGATGGAGGCTTGAGCAATGGAGGCCGCCGCTGCATCTGCGATACAAGTGTCGCCACGGGAAGGCCAGCTGGCCCAGCCTTCATTGATCGGTAATTAGACAGTATCTACACATGATTCTAAACTAATTTAGGAATAAATTACACATTTGTGATAATATGCTTTTTGAGTTAATCACATTTCATTAGCTGAGGGTGGAGAATGGAGGGAGAAAGAGGGTCTTAGGCTTAGCCTCTATAGAAGAGCCCTCAAAATGCCTGGGAGAGTGGACAACCAATGATATAACCGGGTTGATCACGTGACCCACACTCAGCTCTTCTAAAGCCTCCTGCAGGCTGCTGCGGGACTATGATAGGGTGAGCAAGGGCCAGGGCACAAGTCCTAAAAAAAGAAGTGGTGGGATGCTGTCACCGGAAGTGACGTCACGACAGGAAGTGACGTCACGGAAGGTGGCTTGCACCATTGACCTCATTGCCTCCCCTCGCTCACCCCTTAGATGCGATTGCATCTGAGAAGTCAGCGCGTGAGCAGCGTGCTGTGAGCTCCGATCTCGTCCCAGAGAGGCCAAAAAGTGAAGTCCAGCTCTTTGGCAGGGGGGACGGCGTCCACCCGGTAAAATAAGTGGGGGACGCCGTCCACCTGCGTGGTACCCCGACTCGAGCCCTGGCAAGGGTGATGTCAGGGATATAAAAACTTTTACAGCTAAGGGTACCCCTAATAAATATTTCTTTTAGGTCTAGAGGAGGGGGAGGGGAGGAAGTATACACTATGAAAAAACCTCTGGACTGACCTATCTAATTTCAAAAAATTGGTATATCTCAAACCACCGTTTTTCTTCCAGGACAAAGCACAACTTTATCAATATATGCAAAAAAAAATCATTTAGGCTTTATTTGTCATTTATTTCTCTTAGTTTGTATTTCATTTCAAAAAGCCATTTTTTTGTTATTTTTTGAAATTAGATAGGTCAGTCCAGAGGTTTTTTCATTGTGTAGTATAGTGATGTCAGGGATATAAAAGGGAAGGCAAGCGGGACCAGCTGCTATCCCTAATTAGCGCCCATGAGTGGAACCGATCATGTCTAAGAGTGTGAAGCACAATTTACAGCCTGAAAATACTTACATTACATGGGTAGATTTCCTGTGAGGCACTAATGGCATATTTGAAGGAGCTGCAATCAGGGCCGGCCTTTAGCATGTCCGAGCTGGGCCCAGGGGGAAACAGCGTTTACAACGCTGTAAACACAACGCGTTAACTTTACAACGCGGTCATTACAATGACTGCGTTGTTACCATGCATGCCATTACATCGCAAGTCGTATCAACGACTTGCTGTAGGGGGTGTGCAACACCAGGGAACGTGTTGGATTTTAAATCCCTAACCTTCCCTGCTGTTGCGCAAACTGGAGTAGCAATTGTAATTAATACTATTCCTAAGTCCAGCAAGCCCCATACAGCACGTCGTTGAAACGACTTGCAATGTAATGGCACGCGTGGTAACAACGCGGTCATTGTAACGACTGTGTTGTAAAGCCTTGCGTAGTGAATGTATCTGATGTAACGTCATACATTCGGCCCAGGGCGCCGATATTCTGAGGGGCGCATGGAGCTGTGTACATTAAGATTATGCCAGTGATTTAGATTTGCTGGGGGATGCTTGTGTTCAGTGGCCAGACCCGGATCATCCAGGTACCAACCTGTGAACAAAAAGGGACTCCCTCATTTAATTCACTACTATCAGCAAGGTTGTCAAATATCTCTCCACCAACGCCCAGGGCTATATCTTTGCAAAGGCCGGCTCTAACTGCAATACCTAGACCCCTTGCACCCACCCCATGTATTCCAAAATGTGTTCATGAGCCAATATGTGAGTAGCACCGTGATGCCTCACACAGCATTAGCATCCAAACTGAATACACACAGTAAAGAGGTCTGGGGCCTGGGGATGTACTTAGGAAGGGCACCTCATTAACCCCTTGTGTGCTCATGGTGAGACCAGGCCGTCATGAGTCACAGTTGAGCTGTACTCATGACGGCCTGGTCTCGTCATAACGCCGCCGCTCCACCCACGCGCGGTTTATTACCCGCCTGTGCAGGAACATTAATCAGTGGGCGGGGTCGTGATGAGACCAGGCCATCATGAGCAAAGCTCCACCGTGACTCATGACAACCTGGTCTCGTCACGAGCACTGCAGTGCTGTGCTCACCCCCCGCCCCCTCCCCCACACCGTGGGGAAATTAGCTCATTAGCCCTGCAGGAAAGGGGTTAATCTACAAGGGGCGGAGCTTGGTCAGTAAGATTGGGGTGTGTGAGCTACAAAATTTCCAACACTCAGGTTGGCATATCATAATAAATTACATTATCTAAGAAGCAAAGCAGGAGGGGGGCTTAAGGGACAGTGGGAATGGATAGCAGGAGTAAGGTGGGATACCTTCCACATCAAGCAAAAAGTGACAGTTATCCTGCCCAGAAGTGACGTCACTTCCATGCGGGTTATAAGGTTTGCTTAAAAGGCAATATGTTGTAAAATAGCCAATAGTTTTAAGAACTTCAAAACGGAGAGGAGAGAGAGAGATAGTGTGTGTATATTTTTTACTATATGTGTATGTCAAAATCCTGGGTGAAATCCGACAGACACCTCACCATACCCGACTGAAAGCACCTGTACCCAAATATTTACAAGAATGTTTTTTTTGGGGGGTGGAGTGTGTAACATCCAAACACCCTTCCTGAAGCTTTGCCCTTGCAAGAGAGGTTTCAACGATGCATAATGCAAATTATATGCAATTTTCCTTGCTGGCATTATGAGTAAAGACATTCCGTTTTCCCAGAAACCATTTTGGGCCAGAAATCTGCTATAATCGAATCTTGTCCCTGCCTTGCCTGGCTGAAATAATCAATTTCAAAGAGGCGTTAGTAGCACTTATCTTACTGCATGCCCTTTTACTACAGCTTATTGCGTGTGGCGCTACATGTGTGCTGGAAGAGGGCAATGAAAATGTGAGAATAGAGATGACTGTAAAATTATTTTTCAGCTAAGCTGCTGTGAAATGCAAATAGCAAACACATTAAGTTAGTCTGAAAGCAGCAAAATGTAACCTTTGGTGTTTTCTACAAAACAAAAAAAAATGGTGGCCAGACTCCCCACTCGAGTGTTCTTGAATATGTGCTGTCTGGGACAGTATGTTTGTTTGTATGACTGTTTTGTCTTTGTGTATTTATGTGCCACTGTGTCCTTGGGTACCTGCCAGCCGGTTTGTCTTTGTGTCAGCGTGTCTGGATGTGTTTTGAATTGTGTGCATTGTTGCCTACATCCCTGGTGGACTGTGTGTTTGAGTGCTGGTCTGTTTTTTGTCTTCACCAGTAAACACTTTTGTGCTTGTTGATCATTGTGCAAAGGTGTCTGAATATATGCTGGTCCGTGTTTATTGATGCTCATATATTGGTCTGTGTACCTAAGTTCCTGTAGGGTTCTTGGGGTTTGCAAGTGTGTGTGTATCTGTGGTCTACGTGTGCATAAACGCTGTGTCTTTGTGTGCTTTTGCTATAAAAGAGCCTTGGGCTTTGACACTTTGTGCACATTTCATTCCCTATCAAAACTCCATATGCAATGTGTTGGAACTGGCCCTTCTTGCAGGGTCATCCTCAAACTTTTTGCTTCTTCCTCCCTTATTTTTCCTGACCCGTGGCTGTTGGCAATAGGACTCTGCGCACTTTACCACTGCTGATCAGTGCTAAAGTGCATATGCTCTCTATGTAAAGTGTTATTCTGATTGGATATACATGTTTGGCATATTTGTATCACCATGAAGTCCCTAGTAAAGTGCACTGGGTGTGCCAGGGCTGGTGATGACAAATGCTACTAGTGGGCCTGCAGCACTGATTGTGCCACCCACAGGAGTAGCCCTAAAATAATGTCTCAGGCCTGAGACTGCAGTGCCTGTGTGCAGTTTAGAACTGCCATGTCCTCCTGGTCAGTGTCCCCACTGACCAGGCCTAACCCTTCCCTTTTTGAGCACATCAGTCACCCCTATGGAAGGCCCAAGGTACCCCCCTGGGCAGGGTGCAGTGTATGTAAAAGGTAGAGCATGTACTAGTGCAGGTGACATGCTCTGGTAGTGAATGGCAGCCATTTTCGTTTTTCACTACTGTAAGGCTATCTTGCTCCATAGGTTAACATGGGAGATGCTGGCTACAGTGGTTAACAGCATTTCTTCCCATAGGAACAAGATAGGACATAAGTATCTAATATCCCTGAACTCAGAATTTAATAACACATCTTTTAGGAAAGGTTGTTTTTAAATCCTGTGTTTGAGAACAGCCCTTTTAGAAAGTTGCTGTTCTCTTGTCTGACCCTTCTGTGTGCCTGGGCCTGTTTGTGTATTGACTGTCTGGTTTGAGAGTGACAGGGGAATTCCCCAGGAGGGAATTCCCCTGGATGAGTCAGCACTAGGCTGAATGACTGCATTTGCAACTGGAGTAGTGGGAGGAGTTAGCACCTGGGCTGAATAGGGCTGTGCCTGCCTTTCACAATGCTGGCTCCACCCCCCTGCTAGGCGGCTGAGGACCCTGCCCCTCACTCTGAAAGGAAGTCAGAAGCCAGCAAAACAAAGTACTCAGGAAACCCCAGAACTGGTTCAGACCGGGCTCAGGGCCCACATGCACAGAGAGAACAAAGACTTTAGGGGTATAAGTACAGGACCCCTGACAACAGAAAATTAGATCATCCTGGAAATCAAGAAGGAACCTCTGCCAAGGAGAAAGCTGAAACTGAAGAAGGAAGATTGTCCTGCTGTTGCTCTGCTGGACTGACCTGTTGCTTTGCTGCCAAGGAGAGGGGAAGGACTTTGCTGCTGAGCTGTGTCCCCTGTCTTGAAGGAATCTCCAACGGCCTGAGAAGAGCTGGCTCCCTGTTTTGAAGTCCCAGGAACAAAAGGACTTCACCCCCAGCTTCCCTGAACTCTGCTGAGAGAGTTCTGTCCCTCCTAGAGTGCTTGATCCAGTTGTGGGGCCTCTGGAGGTTGGACCTGAGCTGGGAAGCTTGAAACTAAGCTTGAGTGACTTTTGAAACTGAAAAGTGTCGCATCGCTCGCTTGCGGAGCGCATCCCGACAGTGCGAGAAGTTTCCCGCCGCTACGGAGGTCGAGATCGTCGCAGCGCCTGACGCCGCTGCCAGAGACGCCGCATCCTCCGTTTGCGGGACGCACCAGACCGGTGCGGGAGAATCGAATATCGCTGCGAGTATCATCGCAGAGCCTGTCGTCGCTGGGTGAGAACGCCGCACCGCTTGCTTGCGGACCGCATCACGTCGCTGCGAGCATCGTCGCAGAATCAACGCATCGAGGAGCTGCGAGAGAGAGGATCACCGCTGGACCGCGCATCGTCGCCCCGGAGATCGTCGCAGCCCCTTCGAGATTGTCGCATCGTGCCTTTGCGAGAACAGACTTCCTACGGAACCTACGCACCGGAATCCATACAAGTGGCCTTCCTCCCCATACAGACCGGATTCATCGCAACACGCCCGCTGCTGCAGCGGGGCTGTCGCATCGCCTCCCCAGGGTGTCAGGAGCAACGCATCTCTTGTTTTCCACCGCACCAGCTTCTTTTTTTGGAACTTTGTTGCAACTAAAAGGTACTGTGAGTAAACGTGACGCAACTGTGAACTTTTCACGCATCAGTAGAGAATTCTATCGCAACGTAGAGAATTCTAACGCAACCTTAAGAACTCTTTTTGAAACCATATTCTTGAACCGTGTATGTTGGATTTTTGTCGTTTTGGTCTTGTGTAGTTTAGATTAAAAATACCTTTATTTTTCTAAACTGTTGTGGAGTCAGTTTGTGGTGTTTTCACTGTGTTACTGTGAGTGTTGGTACAAATACTTTACGCATTGCCTCCGGTTAGCCTAGACTGCTCGTGCCAAGCTACCTAGAGGGTGAGCAGGGGTTATCTCAGAGGGTTATCTCCTTGCCCTGACTAGAAGCAAGGGTCCCTATTTGGACAGTGGTATCTACCTCTGCCAACTAGAGACTCCCAGATCTAACACAATGTTACCCTGCCCTGTCTTTCAGAGCCACTGTATCTATCATATGAATGATCTGGCACTGGATGCATGTTTAAATTATTCTGAAAATGATTATGTTTCATTAATGATGAGAGTCACTGAAGTCTTAGCAATAAAAATGTTTGAATCCTGGATCTAAAGGTATGGCTCAACTTAAATATGAGTTTATAATTTCAAATGCAATTTAAAAATTAGATTTTACAAATCACGGCTTTTAATGTAGGGCAACATTTTCTTTCCGGTTTCAAGATTTTCAAACCTGCTTTAGAATGTTCTAAGTGCAGCAGCAACAAATGATGGGCAGAATGCAGAATGACTCAAACATTCACCCCCACTCAAAAGATCCGGGTCAAATCCATTGTTCTTTTGCCCACTACGCCACATCAGTGTGGACCTAGCCATATGCAAATCAGCCTTGACCCTGCTCCTCATGGGAACAGTCCAGTCCGAATTGCCAAGCCCTTCCTGAACCGGAAACCAGCATCCTAGGACCAGTTTCGGGGTAACTCTCCTCATCAGCCAGGCTTGCTTGAATCCAGTGGCACAGGGAGGAAAAGCCCACATCTGGGCATACACAGCCCACTGAGGGTGAAAAATGCTGCAGCCACAAATGATGGAAGGAGTGCTGAATGAATCTCACATTTACCCCAGATCTGGATTAAGTCTATTGTTCCTTTGCTCACTACACCTCCTCAGTTTGCACCCAGCCATATGCAAATCAGCCTTGACCCTGGTCCTCATGGGAACAGCCCAGCCCAAACTGCCAGGTCCCAAAACCGGTCCCAGGATGCTTGTTACCAGTCCAGAAAGGACCAGGCCTCGCAGTTTGGGCTGGACTGTTCCCTTGGGGAGCAGGGTCAAGACTAAATTGCATATGGATGGGTTTAAACTGGAATGGCATGGGGTGCAAAAACACAATATATTTAGGCCACATCTTTGTACTGAGGTAAATGCTTGACATTGTTCAACATTCTGTCCATCAATTGTTCTTTTTGAATTTGTCACCCCAAGAGGGATGGGTGTGCCCAGATGTGGATCCCATGCTCTCCAAGATGCTGGAGTCAAGCTAGACTGGCTGATGATGGGTAAAACCCCGAAATCGGTCCTACAATGCATGATTCCAGTCTAGGAAAGACCTGGCCTGGCAGCTCGGGCTGGACTGTTCCCATGGGGAGCATGGTCAAGACTGTTTTGCAAATAGTTGGGCTTAAACTGGAATGACATGAGAAGCAAAAAAAACAATGGATTTAGACTCAGATCTCTGTGCTCGGGGGAATATTAGCCATTGTTCAGCATTCTGTCCATCAATTTTTCTTTTTTCATTACAACATTCTAATACACTATTGGAGCATTTCCCATTAATGGTCTGCTTTCTAGGTCATATTAAAAAATATCTTGACATAAGGGGTTTGGTTGTATGACAACATAACATCTACAAAAATACTGCAACACAAGAATTTTGTGGCAAAAATATAATCAACCAAAACATTGATTTTACATACTTTGTTTATAAAATACCAAAATATTAAAAGAAAATATTATGGAACAGAAGATAGCCAGAAAAATAAAAGTATATTGAAATACCAATATGTAGGATTGCATCTGACTTATTTATAAAACTGAACTACAAAATAATTACTGATACTAGTTATTAATGTACATTATATATATATATACACACATACATTATATTTACACATACATATATGTATACACATATATATATATATATACATACATATATCAAACTTAAAGAAATACAATTGATTACATCAATAAAACTAACATTTTAATAATAAATGACAAATTATTTTTATAAGTAAGTTAATAATTGAACAAATAAATAATGAAAAACAGGAAACAAATGATAACAATCACAAATAAACAATACCAGAGAATGTGTTGGGCTCTGAAGGGGTCAGATTTACTATATAATATCCAGCATAAGGAAAAGTAGGACACGTTTAAGACTTTGAAGGGGTTAAATATACAATTCCCACTTCAACATAACCAAAAGCAGGTAAAGTTTTGGACTTTGAATGGGTTAGATTAACTATCCCTTGTCCAATCTTAGCAACAGCAGGTAAAGTGTTGGACTGTGGAGGGGTGAGATGTAATATCCCATTCCCAAAGTAAACATCAACAGGAAAAGTCTGTGAATTGGAGGGCAAAGATATTCAGTTCCAATTCCTAAACATTTTGAAAAACACATTTAAATACAAGACAAATGTAAGCGTTTACACATGTATAAAATAAATAATATATTATTCTAGACAAAAAACATTCCATTTATTGTAAAAAATCATATTGCAATAAATAATTTAAAAGCATAAAAGAAATTACACATCTTTAAATATATATACTTACCTATGTAATACCCATAAACACTAGCAAACAAATAAAACCAATAACAACAATGATGAACTAAACATTATTATTACGTTTCATTATTAAATATAACAATTACAATGAAAACAAATAATTATGTAAGCTCTTTTACAACATGTTATAATTAAATAAACTGATGAACTAATTTTCAATTAATTAAAAAACTAATATTGAAAATATCAATTAATGAATCAAGAATTTTGCATATTTATCATTTAATATTATAATCAACAATGAAAATGATTAAAAATAGTGAACAATATTTTCTCACTAAAATAACTTCCTGCGCTACTCCCCTACAAATCTGCCACCCTGTTATTAAATTAATAATTACTATTTACAGTTTTTTAAAGTACATATAAAAAATTACAAAATACACTAACATAATTAAAGTAACAATTAATCCATTAAATAGTTTATATTTTTAATTAACAATTTTTATGAAATCATCATGAAAAATAATAAAAAATGAAGGTATATGTTAAATAACTTCATCCCTAAATCCCCCAAACTCAATTCACCACTAAATTTAAATTACTTATTATACTAAAAGACAAGGATTGTCATAATATTAAGACCTCATTTTATCATAATAACTAATACATATTATGTTCATTCAAAACTTGTCTCATACTATACTAAAGTAAATGATAACATATACAGTGATATTTAAAAATGGTAATTTATACCTAAAAATGTATTCCTACTTTCTATGTTCTGCCTCATGATATTTTTGAGTTGACATTAGTTTTATCATGATATTCTGCTATCACTGTATATTTAATAATATTTATTCAATATTTTGGTGGTATACCAACTGGTTTAGCACTTCAAAGAACTATATGAAGTTGCAGGCCTATTCCAGTGTATGTGAACCAACATGTGCGACAAATAGCACCCCAGAATTGCTTTAAATGCCTCTCTGCCTTTTAAGCTAACTCAGTGCTGATGGCAGACATTGACCGGCACCTCATATCATTTATCAGTCCCCCCAGAAAAGAGACCACCAATTGTCCTGTAATGTAGATCCTATGTGTATATCATATACTTTCCCCCTAAATGTAAACTTCCTTCCCCGTTGAGTCTAATTTTGGCTATGTGAGGAATATAGGAGTCTATTGAAAGTGACAATGGGCCGGCCCATTGGTGTGTACATTCCACTGGGACGGCTTACTGAGCCCTTTGTGGGACTCAGTGAACCACGATGAGTGCCTGTGGCAAGTCACTGACATTTTCTTGCGAATCGGAAAACCAAATATATGGAATCACGATTCCATAGGGGTCTTATATGCCTTTTATTTCTGTTGTGACTTGTTGCTGTCACTGCCGTCCTCTCTCTGAACCCTCTGCCCACACATTGTTTGCAATACTTAAGAAAGTGGGATTTGAAGTCAACCAATCGCGTGGATGATGCTATGATTCCTTTTCAGCCATTAGCAAGAAATATTTCAAAGGTTCTTCGTTGCAAGGACCATCTCAGTGAGAAGTGACAAAGAATGCACAAGTTCCTTTTTCCTCCATGATTTACACAAGGGTCACATTTAATTGACAATTAAGACCACACCCTCCTGGAGCAATGCATCAATTTTAATGCCCTATCAGCAAGCGAGGGGCGGCGCCACCAGGACCTTGGAATTTGGGGTTGAGGTGCAGGCTGGGAGGGGACTGAAGGAAGTAGGTTGAACAGAGTGACGTTAATGAGGAGTGAGGCATGGGCAAAATACCCAGGAAAGGACACAGGAGGGGAGGGGCAGTAGATGAGGACAGAGCAGGAGCACAGGATTGGACACTGAAGAGTAAGGTAGCTGCAAGGGGTGAAGAAGAACACAAGTGTGTGCAGGAGCATTGCCCCACAGACCAGAACTGAAACATTAAATGGTAATAAAGTTTATTAATTACCATTTTATTTTTCAACAACTGCCCCATCCTGAACTGAGTGAGGGGATGGAGCGGGGCCAGTGCTGCAGAGTGGCAGCAGGGAGCTGTGCGCTTTGAAATGCACATGGGTCGTTGGCCGGCCGACTTGGTCCAGCCAACCAGACATGCGCACTTTAAAGTTCTCTAACCCAGCTGCCCTAGACAGCTGACTTAGAGAAAGTGCAGGACTCCAGTGCTCTTAGGAGCACTGAGAGAGCCTGTGCTATCCAATCCTGGAACTGGTCCTATGCTGTGAGAGCAGCTCCAGGATTGGTTAGTGGAGTTTCCTGGTCCTGCATTGGAGCCTGCCTGGAAGAGGGACGACCGATGGAGGAGGGCATAACATTACGCCTCAAGGTAAGTGGTTTTTTTTTAGTTCCCCCACCTCACTTTCCTCGGTACATGTCAGCCGCCACTGAGTGTGTGAGCAAGTTAGGAGTAGAAAAATGAAAGGCAAGATTTACTAAAAACTGCCGACACTTGCATGACTCGAAGTGAATCAAGGCAATACAGAGAGGTGCAAAAAGCTGTGACAATCAACTTTTATACGACAAAGCTATTTTGAACTAAAAGTTGACCCAATGTTCAGCACCAACATGACTTTGTGCTTATCTCCTTTCAATGTATTCTAATTAGAAGTGTCTGGAGTTGGATAGCGCCAAACCCACATAGATGCAAAGCCAGATTTACTGAAGTACCCTTACTGGGCTTTACACCCAATTCTAGCACCATGGCGAGCCAGACGTAAACAATGGTGCCTAGCAGTATATCTCTTGAAATACGGACGTGTAAAATGGGTTCTTACTATAAAGCATATATTTTAAGTGTCTAAAACATGTGTGGTAGTTCGTTGTTAGCTCACCTTTGGGATACAGTGCAAACCTGGGCATCGTATATATCATTTTTACCATGAGCTCCACAGATGATTTCATGTTAAAACTTATTAAATCTGCTGCTTTTCAATTTTTAGTCCTTCTTTCTATGCAGCGCTACAGATGTTCACACAGTGCACCATTGAGTGAAGAACAGTAGTCGCCTTAGCCTGCATTGTGTCCAGCGCCCTGGTCTAATGCCCATCCCTCCAAAGTCATGCCTGTCCACGTCATCCTGTCCTTTGACTGCACTTCTGATGCCTGCTTTGGAAGAACTGCAGACCAGTTACAGTGATGTTGAAATAATCAAGATTAATACAAAGTAGTACCACGCCCCACAGTGTTTTGACATGAGCCAGGAGCGTCCAGATAGTAAATCCAGTCTCATTCTCACATTTTCTCAAAACTATGCAAATAATCCCCATTGAATTTGATTACACAACAACACACATTGTACATATTCATTGTGGGTATCCTGAACATCTGCTGTGATTCTAATATTTGGTGAGTCGATTGAGGTTGCTATTGTCAATCAAAAGTGTTAAAGTGTGCTCAGTGTGACATATTATGTTGTGTTGTGCTATTAACATTTGTATAACATGTATTCTCCCATTGGTATGGCTTGTGGCGCTATCATCAGTTCCAAATACCTCCAAGATTCCCACCCCATTCCGGAGTCTGCTTCCGCTTACGACGAGGTGTTACATGCATTGTGTTCTTACTCTCGGGTGTCGCTGTCGTATTCGTTGCCGTAGTGTTACACTTTTTTTATACAGCACATATGTGTCATTTTCTTGACCTCTTAGCAATTTGGTGCAATTAGTTGCCCATTTGGGTTTGGGGTGGAGTGCACCCCAAGTGTAAGTGTTGAGGAATGAGTTTAGCATTTTCCTTTGGATGGGACCTGGAGGGGGTGAGTAATGGAACATGTAGTTCCATATCTTCTCAGGTTGGTCTTCCCACTGGTGGGTGTCCACCTTCTGACCCTAATGAATCTGCTCTTGAAGATTAGCTGGCCCCTTGAGGTCTTACCATACCCCATGCTGCTCGGGCTGGTTGCTGTGTTTCCTGTTTTTGGGTGGATAATTGTGCCGTGGTGGATGAGGTGTAACTTGCCAGCAGCCCATGTGTGGCTTACAGCTCATTACATTTCTCATCAGCGAGCATTTAACTCACTGAGCCATTCCGCAGCATCCTAGGGAAAGGAAACATTCTAGATGGAAGTATAGCTTACTTTGGCCAATGCAAGGTATCTACTAATTTTCCCAGGTACATGCCACTCCAGCCAAGGATTTCTCTTTGAGTGTTGGAGACATAAGGCCCCATTAGGCCCGCCACCCTTGCGGAAATCGGGACCGCCCGCCTTAAGGGCGGGGGTCCCGATGTCGGCATTAGGATGCGCCCGCCACAGGGGCGGGCGCATCCCCCATTTTTAACATCGTGGCGGGCGGTGCTCACTGCACCGCCCGCCACAATGTTAAAAATGAATGTGCGCATTTGCATAAACAAAGCGGCAGGGACCGTGCGGTGCCTGCCGCTTTGCTTATGCAAATGCTGGGGGGTACCACAGGTACCCCCCGTGTGCACCCCCCATCCCTCCTTCACTCTGGGGGCCCACAGGGAGCATCCGAATTGGCCCGTTGTAATATGGCTGGCGGTGTCTACTAGACACCGCCACCATATTAATCCTTTTCCGCCCCGGCCGCAAGTTGACCGGGGCGGAAAAGCGGCGGACGGAAAGACCCCATACTAATATGGCGGGGGGGAATTCGGGAGTGGATGTCGGTGGATTACCCCCGCCAGGCCGTCGGTGGCTACCGCCAGCCTGGCGAGGGCAATCCGCCTGACATCCTAATGGGCCCCTAAGTCTTCTGTTTTATAATGGAATAAACAAGACTACAAATCCCAGAATTCAATATTAAAACCTGGACTGGAGCAGCACATCACGCATGACTGCGGATCCCCTTTATCAAGAGAACTTCGTGTCCGTGACGTTCATCCCTCAGTGTGAAGGCCCTGGCTGTGCTCGGACGGCTGCCAGTGTAAGCTGTTTGGACAGGCACCCTGATGACTGCCCCCTCTCGCGACCCCTGACGAGCAGCACAGCTGGTGTCAGTAGCCCAGCCTCCTGGAGTCACGCGGCAGCATGGTAGGGGCGAAGGGGCAGCAGGTCTGGGGCCTCCGCGGGAGTTTCCTTCCAGCTTCAGCAGATGGGGCCCCCCTTTCCTCGCCACGCGCCTGCTGAGCACCGCTCGGGGAGGCGCCTCTGGCCTCCAACGGCGCCGACAAGGCACTGACCTGAGAAATGCATTCCTGGAAAGAGCTCTGCGCGCGCAGGAGTCTGGATGCCCATATGGTGAAGGCTGAGGGGGGAGGGGGGCATTGCACTCCCGCCAAAATCACTCTGGGTTTTAATTTAGGGCTCAGAGATGGCATGCCTGTTCCTGCTGCTTCATGGAAGCTTTATTGATATTTTCAGAAATGCAAATATGAACCGCACAGGCGTGAACTGGGGGGCTGAAAACAGCCCTGGCTAAAATGTTCATGCCTGCCCTCTTCCTCCCTCGTCTTGCACACTCTCTCTCTTTCCATCCTTCGATCCATTTTCCTTCTCCTCTCCTCTCCCTCTCTGATCATTTTCTCTCCACTGTCCCCCTCATTCACTCTTTTCTCTCTCTTGAAGCCTCCCAGTGCCTGTTGTAGTTAACCTTGGGGATCTGGGGAAGTTGGCTCTGGTACCAGGAGCAGCCCTGGGCGTTCAAAACCACCCTCCAAGGGCTGCAGGTCCCCAGGGAAATGCCCAGTGGAATAAGAGGCCTGTCCGGCCCTAGACCCACACTTTTACTGTAACTCCCTTCCTGGGTCTGCCGAGATCTATCTCTGCATCATCTTGAGCTGGTCCTGAATGGTGAAGCTCCACTCACCCCCAGTGGCAGCCGGCACGGATCGGGGTGGGTGGGTGGGCGGACGAAAAAAAAGAAAAAAACGTACCTTCTCGCCGCTTCCTCGCCGCGTCTCTCCTCCGATGTCCCTTGCTCCGGGCAGAACAGGAAAAACACCCAGGTTCCCAGTCAGCCAATCACAACGCTGCAATGTAGCATTGTGATTGGTCTGAGCGCCGTGGTTCAGACGATGACTGGAAGCCTGGGCATGCTGTAATGCAACCTGTGTGGAGAACATGCCAATTGTGCCTGAATGTTTGGCTGGCCTGAGTCGGTCGGCCAAACGTTCGTCCTCACTACTCCCCTTGCTCCTGTCGGAAGAGCAACCCCACCCGCAAAGCTGCCGGAAATCAGGACAAAATAAAATTATAATACCATGAGTTATTATCATTTTATTTTTCCTTCAATTCGCTGCTAAAAAGCAGTGGGGCGCCACTCCTCCTCCTTAGCGGAAGAACCGCCACTGCTCACCCCTGACAGCCCAGGGTCCTGTTCCAGTACATAGATTATATCTGGCTGAGGTGTGAATTTGTGATTTTTATTCACGTGGAATTCCTGCGAAAATGACAGGTTTTACTCTTACTATGCATGGGTGGCACTCTTGGTAAAACTCCAACCCCAAGTATGTCGTCGCATACATAAGGCTGCAAGATCGCAGTTTCATTCTGTTATCCATCAAGTTTTTAAAGTCACCCAATGGATATTCTGCTTGAAAGTGTCCTTCCTTTAAAATCCAAAGCCTCAAATGATGTCTGCACATTTTCCAGACCTGGGTGTCCAACACTTGAAGTTCAACCCACACAGGACAGAATTCATGTTATTTGCCAGGAACAAGCACAGAATGTCCAAACCTGGCTCAACGTTACTCGCACTGGGACACTCTGCAGAGAAACTCTATACACTATACAGATTTACTCATTCATTCAATCATTCAATGGCATTTAACTTAACAGCTTCAAACTCTAACTTCCACTCAATGCTAAGTCACTTTAGTTCAGTCTAGACACCTCTCTCACCCTCAAGGAACTTACTAGCGAGGAAACAAAGATGACCTGGTACCAGCATTCTCTACTGAAAAAAGGGAAACTATTCTTCCCAGAAAGTGATTTCAAAACAGCTTGTTTCAACTTTCAAGCCCTTGTGTTTTTGTATCTTTATGGGGAAATAGCACGATTCTTTGTCCTCCGAGGCTTCAAACCGCCCCTTATGGCCATTTTACACGTTACAGCACATTTCTTCCAGTGCATGAAGATAAATGATCATGTCACCCTCAACCTGACAGAGCTCTCCTGGCGCCCACTTATCAACCCACACCATCTTCAAAACCAACTGTATCATTTACAAAGACATCAAGACCAGCACGCTTGCATATCTGGTTGATAAGCTCACTATCTCGGCACAGCAAAATAAGAAAACTGCCAGATTGGAGACTAAGGGCCAGATGTAGGTAATCCCAGACTATCGATTCTTAAATACTGAATCATACCGATTCGGTATTTAAAGAACTGGCAATCGGGATGTAGGTATTTTTACCGATTCAATTGCTGAATCGGTAAGATTCGGTAATTACCGAATCAGTATAGGGCATGTATGTGTGCCACATGGCACCGGTGTACATGCACAGATGTGCATGTACACAGAAATTCATAATTTACCACCAAATATTATTTGGTGGTAAATAACGAATTCCTAAGGGCCTGTGGCACTGTTTTCAGTGCCACCTACATCTGGATTTACAGAATCGGTAAATTTACTGATTTGGTATTGTACCAAATCGGTAAATATACCGAATCTGTAAATTTACCGATTCTGTAATATTTAGGTCCCCTACATATCAAACTCCAAATACCGGTCGGTAACTGCCGAAATCGGCCGTTACCGACCGGTATTTGGCGACCTACATCTGGCCCTAAAAGTGTAGAAGAAAAAGTAAAATAGTTTTTTCTCCTTTATGTACCCATGACCTGGAAAATACATCCATGTATCTCTCAGGACTGCCCAATACTGCTCCAATTTAGGAAAGAACTGAAGATGCATCTGTGCAAAGAACACTACATCACAATGCAGTAATAGGAGGTCTTATATAGTGTGCAGCTGCTGCTTGTAGTGTTCCGGCGTTACATCTTGCCCTGATGCCCAGATATGTCACCAAGTCGGAACCTACCACCATGAAAACTATGGGAACTGACAAAGGTGAAAAGACAGAATTACCTCCTCCTCTTCCAGTATCCTTTCTCAGACTCCTGAAGTGATGTAATGAGCAAAGCTTCGTACGATTCCACGCGCCCACCTGGAACCTCGCTATTCGGGTCGGACTTGCCATAGCGGGCACCGGCCATTTCTCCGGGAGGCTGGGGGCCAATTTTGCAGCAGTGAGGGTCGTCTTTGTTACTGGGGGCTGGTTTTGCAGCTGTGTGGCTATATCGGCCCCCAGTAACAAAAGCAGCAAGGGGGGTGGTCCGTCAAAATTGCCAGGGCTGCTTTGGGGTCCCAGTCCGACCCTGCGCGCTTTCTCTAGGGAGCAAATAAAGTAGGAGAGAAGTCAGTTTTAGTGACCCAGAAGACAAGTACATCACCCCACCAGGTACAAGGTAAGCTTCACTGGTGTAGTTGTGATGGCTCCTCTTCAAATGGTACCAAACAGTGACCACATCTAAAAACAAAACACACATTCTTTTCTCACAGGCAGCCTCTTAGCACTGCTGCTCAGCAGCAAATCCACTCCTGAATTGTCCCTTCTGCTCTAACTTAATGTGCAGCAGACAGAAATATTATTTTATAACTGCAAGCAGCTCTTTGCCTGCCTCATAATCCCCATCTGCAGCACCATCTATTCACAAATTCCGCGCCTTCCCATCCTGCCTCCCTGCTACAGCTGAAGATGAAAGACCTTTATTACTACAACAGTACATTTGGGACTTGCCAAGGGGTAGGAAAGCACTAGAGAAAGGCTACAATGCGATACAGTTCTATAGTATTAACGAAAGTGGATCACTTACAGACCAATTCCCTTTACAGCAGAGTTGTCCACTCACCAGAAAATGATTAGATTACAAAGATAAAAAAGAAAAATTGATGGACAGAATGCAGAAGAATGTCATACATTCACCCCAGTACAGAGATCTGGGCCCAATTCCATTGTTTTTTTGCTCACCATGCCATTCCAGTTTGGACCCAGTCGTATGAAAATCAGTCTTAACCCTGCGCCCAATGGGAACAGTCCATACCAAACTACCGGGCCAGGTCCACCGTGGACTGGAAGCAAGCATCCTAGGACCGGTTTGCACGGGACTCGGGGTGACAAATGCAAAAAGAACAATTGATGGACAGAATGCAGAACAATGTCATTCATTTACCCCCATACAGAGATCTGGGCCTAAATCCATCATTTTTTTGCTCACCGTGCCATTCTAGTTTGGACCCAGCTATATGCAAATCAGTCTTGACCCTGCACCCAATGGGAACAGTCCAGCCTGAACTGCCAGGCTAGGTCCTCCCTCGACTGGAAACAAGCATCCTAGGACCGGTTTCGGGCTTTCAGCCCTCATCCTCCAGGATAGCTTGACTCCAGTGGCATGAAGAGCACAGGACCTACGTCTAGGCATACCTGTCCCACTCGGGGTGACAAATGCAAAAAGAACAATTGATTAACAGAATGCAGAACAATGTCATACATTCACCCCAGTACAGAGATCTGAGCCTAAATCCATTGTTTTTTTGCTCACCATGCCATTCCAGTTTGGACCCAGCCATATGCAAATCAGTCTTGATGCTGCGCCCAATGGGACAGTCCAGCCCGAACTGCAAGGCCAGGCCCTCTTTGGACTAGAAACAAGTATCCTAGGACCTGCATTATGCAAAAGTAATATGTTTTATGAAACAAAGACAGAAATTCATCCTCAAAATATCTAACGTCTTAAGAAATGCAAGATTAAGTAAATAATCCGACACATAAACAGGAATTAGAACATTGGAATGTTGAGCACTCCATTAAAGACAATGGAGCAGCTCCGGGCTTCTACTAGCCAGTAGAGAAGTCCAGAGCGCAACATTCAAATGTTTTACTTTCACAGCTGTGAACAAAGGCCTTTCCGAGAGGTCTTTGATTTTACTAATTAGAACATTTTGCCCTCTAGGTGCGGAATGTTCTAATAGCCTTAGAGTCACCCTAGCAGGCTCTACCGGCCATTTAAGACTGGATCCCTTGTTAAAGGCCCGAGCGAAGGCTCGGGCCTTTAACGCTAGAGCGGGCTTTTAATAGCTAGTAGAGCCTGCTAGGTTGGGCTCTAAGGCTATATCAAATTGCTGACATGAGTTACCTTAATGTTTTTCACCTTCATTATTCAGAACTCACTCTGGGGTCGATTCGATCCGGTAAAATCACCGTCCGTACGATTCGTGTCCGGAGCCGTTTCCCTACGACTTGTACACACACCATACGACTGGGTGATCAGGACGCGATTCGTACGGGCCACGTCAGGTAAGGGCGATTCCTACGGAAAAGCACACATTCACATACACACCGTACGGCTCGTACACCTACGATCATGGGGTACGGCTCGTACACCCCATGATCGTAGGGGTACAGCTCGTACACCTACGATCATGGGGTACGACTCGTACACACCATGATCGTAGGTGTACGAGCCGTACCCCTACGATCATGGGGTGTACAAGCCGTACCCCATGATTGTAGGTGTACAAGCCATACACCTATGATCATGGGGTGTACGAGCCATACCCCATGATCCTAGGTGTAAGAGCCGTACCCCTACGATAATGGGGTGTACGAGCCATACCCCATGATTGTAGGTGTATGAGCCGTACCCCTACGATCATGGGGGGTATGCACCGTATCCGGGGGGGGGGGGCGTTCCGTACCTGTTTCGGGGCAAACTCTGCTTCTACAGGAGTTTGCAGCTCCCGTAGAAAAAGGGTCGTACGGAGCGTACCCAACACGAATCGTACTTGCCGGGTCGGAAAAAGCAGCCGCGAACCGTACAGACGTCACGTACAGCGGGTTCCGAGGGCGAATCGTACGGGGATACGATTCGTACGGTCTCTGTACGATTCGTACGCAGTATGGCTCCTGGTACGAATTGTACTTCGTCGTACATACGGGACGTTTACGGGTACGATTCGTACGGGGAAAAAACGCTCCGTATGACGATTCGGAGTGCTTTTTACCGGATCGGAATCGACCCCTTGGTGTTATAACCTAAAATGTTCAGGACATGAATATATATGAATGAATTTTGTACAACATAATATGTGTAAACATGTAACTAGGCATTCACGGTTGCTTGTCTAAGAAATAATATGAAACCTAAAGACCATTCTCAAAGATGAAATTACAGTTTTATTGAGAGCATATCAATGAATTTAGTTAAAGTTATTATAAAAATAGTCCGCAGGGACTAAACATAAATTCTCAACATGGGGGGAGAAAATAAGTATACATCAAACAAAAGTGAAGGCACCTGATACAATGTAAAAAACAATTGTAAACAAATAAAAAATACAAATATCTAGCACAGTGTAAAATAACAATTATATGTGGCACAGAAGTAAATAATCTCGACGCGCGTTTCGGCGACCAGCGCCTTCTTCAGGACAAGCCACAGGTTAACGTTCTTTTTAGCAAGCTAGATAATCGATTCTTCCTTGCACTATAGTTGAGGGTAAAAGGATATCTTTTGATGGTTCTTGATAAATTTACGGATTTGAATTCCGACTCAATTATTTTCAAGATTCAATGAAATCGCCTTATAGAAATTCAGCCTTCTTCACACCGAGAAACGGTGGAGCCTAAAGGAAATTGATGTTCCTTTTGCAAGAGACGGGATGCCAACGATATACAAAAGCTGCACGATATCGATGAAGGTTAAAATTAGAATCGTTCCAAGACTGCTCTAGATAATTATGTAGCTGATATAAAAATCTGACAATAAAAAAGGTTTCACCTCACCTCCGCGATGCCGATGTAACAATGTGATGCTTGTTCGGCTGCGTATAATTTTGAGGCAGCGTCGGCGCGGAGGCTGGTCACACAATCGAAACCGTTGCGTCTTTTGTGGGCAGAAAGGCGATATGATACCTAACCTAATGTTTACCAATAATACTTAACTGTCTTTATATGTCATATTGGTCAAAATCTAAGACTATGTACTGTAGGCTTCTAACAATAAGCTTTGGTTAAGGGCCTGCTGGGTCCGTAATTGGGAAGGTCGTACAGGGTGTGGGGACTGTGGCTTCTTCACATAGACCACAAAGAACAGGAACCGGTTTCTCAAAACCTTCTTTAGCTCTTATAAATGGTTGGAGTTTTCAGAGTATGTTCAGCACCAATATCTTCAAACTGGGTAGTTGCAGGCCAAGTTTGTGTTTTTTTCAGTGGTTGAGGCTTCATAATGGACCAGGTCAAAGTTGACATGTTTTGCAGTCCAGCGGACTAGTTAAAGATCGTAAAGGCACAAGCAAAAATACCATACCTAATATCTTGAAAACCAACAGCCACAATTGAAAAATGGTTTTGCTGTTGGGTTCCTACAGGAACAGGGATCGTTTTGGGACCAAGGTTCAGGGACGAAAGATCTCAGAGGAATTAAAGTGGCCCGTCCAGCTCCAGGAATGCACGCAAGTGAGACAGATAGACCTTTGTGTGGAACCATGGAGTGTGTATCATGGACCACTGAATCCCATGAGTGTAGCATATTGTGCTTGCCTGTGTCGGGAAACAACCTTTACAACGCAGTCATTACATCGCAACATCCTTTACAACGCATGTCACTACAACGCAGGCATTACAACGCATACCATTACAACGCATGACACTACATCGCATGTCACTACAACACAGGCATTACAACACATACCATTACAACGAATACCATTGGAGTTAAAATAGTAATTTTTAACCCCTACACTATCCAAGACTTACCCTACTGTTGCACTCCCTGGAGTTAGAATAGTAAGTTTTACCCCTACACTATCCAACACTTACCGTACAGTTGCACCCCCTGGAGTTAGAATAGTAATTTTTACCCCATACTATCCAATACTTACCTTAAATGCATTGGTATGCATTGTAATGATATGCGTTGTAAAGGTAGTATGCGATATAATGGAATGCGTTGTAAAGGTTGTTTTTTTAAATGTGATGTAGTGTCATGCGATGTAACAGAAAGCATTGTAGTGGATGTTGCGATGTAAAAACTGCGTAGTAAATGTATGCGTTATAACATCATACATTCACATGTGTCACCTAGACCCACCAGATGGGAGGGTTTCTCCACACCCTTAATGCTAACATTCCAGGAATAGTGTCCTCCACAACTAGGTGACGCGATGTCTGACCTTGTACTTCTTGTACTTTAGCAAATCCTGGTGAGGGTATGTGTGCATTGGTACTCATATGCCAGATACCCTGCCAGAGAACACAAGATTACCCTACATGTTGGTACAGAAAAAAACAAGATTATAACATAACATGTACATTTGTAAAGCGCATGTATCACCCAAAGGTCTCTAGGCGCTGAATAACAGATGTATATTGTTCCCCAACTCAATGGTATTCATTTTATCGACCCCAGATGAATGAAAGGCTGAGTGGACCCACCCGGATTAGAACCTGTGACCATGAGGTTGAACGCAGACTCCTACAGTGGATGCATTAGTCCACTGCGCCACCAGACCCGGCAACTGTGTAGCTGTTTCTCTTAAGGTAGAGTCCTTTCTTTTGTTTCAAATCCGCTTGGAGTCACATCTCTGTAAGGATAAGACCTAAAATAATAAAATTTTCTGTCTGAGATTAGTTTTGAGGTGAAATATACATAATGTAACCTGCAATGAAAGAGAGCTTTTTTAAATCCTGACTTTCCTATTCATTAACCACGAGTTCCTTTACGTATCCTCTTCACTGCTGTCTAACTTTGGTAACATTAGAGTTTCTTTGTATCTAATGTCAACCTTCAAACTGACTCTATCCGTGAGAGCGGCGTTGATTACTTGACTAGGGCTACCACTGCCAGGTCACAGACTCTATGGAGTCCTGTCTAACCCATGCTTTCCTGGTTTTCAGGTCCTGGCCCAGTAGTAGAATACGCAGCTCCATCATTTGTCACTCCCAGGAGCTCTCTAACACCTACTGGATTTAGAGAAACAGCCTAACACGAGATATCTACTCACTCCTTGGCTTAATGTACCGGCATATGAACATCTCGAGGGGTGCCAGTTTTGGGGGTTCCTTACCGCAAAAAAAAATCTTTCCAAAGCACTGTAGAAGGCTAATACTCATAATAACTTTTTTTTTTTTACAATCAATTTTATTGAGTTTTGAATGTAACAACAAACAGCACCAGTCAGAGTTACTTTGTACAGTCAGAATAGGGAAAAAAACACATCACAGTGACATTGAGGCTACACAAGTAAAACCAATTATGGCGTATCCATGTGTACCTGAAGAGCAGACCACTCCATATCAGTCTTCTATTACTCCAACCCATTTGCCCCACATGGGGCGAAATTTCTCAGGGCATCCCCTGGGAACAAAAAGAGGCCGCTCCTGTGCAGCACACTAGTCCACCCCTCTGCGCCAGCGCCCTAGAGTGGGTGCGGTAAATAGCTTAATTGATATATTGTTTCAAACCACACTTGTACCGTTTGGGTGTGCGTTAAATAATAGGCATTCCAAACACCTAATTAAATTGAACGCAGTTTAATGATGGCAGAATGATGGAAGGTTGTGATGTCATTATTGCGATTCAAACTCATGTCTTTCATATCTCTGCATATTGTAACTCAATAAGCCATCTTGACAGCAATTATGATACATCAAGATATCACTGCCTAGCAGGAACTAACATGAGAGACTTAGGAGTGAACTTTCAGGGTATGCTTGTTCTCCATGCCAAGATCCACAGGGGAGAGGTGTGACACTGACACCGGGCACTGGGGCTCATGGTTCGATCCCCGGCACCGGCGGCTGGTCAGCCCAGCACCATGTGACTTTGGTCAATAGCTCAGGATGCCTGCGGGTAGCTGTGCACTTTAGAAATACTGGATTTACATTTACAGAGCACCTCAACACAGAGCTATCCCTTAGGCATTGGCCCAAATGGTACTTCAGAGTCAAATAAAACACTTTCTTCAAAGTGCTTAGGCTATTTCCATCTTTGGTACCGCTCAATATTGTTATAGAACAATCTGTTCCCCTTATTTGACTTCTAGGTTTGCTCAGATACGTGGGTGAACATCTACTCGTCCACAGTCGCTGCTCTCATCATCCAGGGTCCTCTCATGTGAGTGACTGAGTCAATGAATGAATGAACGAGGGAATTGTTTGAGACCTGTGTAGTGAATGATATGTAGCTGAAGTTACTGAACTTTACTATGATTTAATGATTTGACTTGACTTCAACTGCATGGGATGCCTGCTGCAGATTCAGTCGCCTCTTGGGTCTGGAGAGAAGAAATTGATAATAAATTGGTAAAAACTTCAAGTCTCTGAAATTGCCTACTAGATGTGAAACAAGGGATGCTAAGGAATCTTCCTAAATTAAGTCATCAAAAGCGGGAATACTTACCAGTGCATCACGGCAAAACTACAACCATATCCTGGAGGACGCAGAAATAGGGGCAACCGCGAACCACCTTGACTGAAGCGAAAAACCAGGAGGTGAGTATAAATTCCAACATCTGACTTCAATCCGAAACCAACAAAAGACAAGAGACTCACTCTACTTGATGAGCATTTGCCGGTGAATTTACCCCAACCCCAGGGCTCTCACACGGGATACAGACAACACTGGCACTAGTGATAATAATACTGGATTGTGAAAATGGTATCTGCTTTGGACGGACTAGAAAAACAGCTGATACGCCAAAAGATTAACAACCCCTTTGGCTAGACAAGACCATGTCTTAAACTGGCAGAACAATATTACCCTTGCTTTCAAAGCTCTGAACTGGTCACCATTAGCTCAAAGAATATAGCTCTACCAGCCATTAAAGCCTACTCCAGCATTAAAGGCCAAAGCCAAAGACAAGTGCCTTTAACAAGAGAGTGGCCTTTAATGGCCAGTAGAGCCCGCTACAAAGGGCTCTAAGGCTATTAGAACATTTCACCCCTAGAAGGCAGAATGTTTGAATTTGTGAAACAAAGTTCTCACGTAGCCCGAGGGGGTTGAATCCTCTCAGGCTCTGTAAAGCCTTTGGTGCCAACAACAGCTGTGAACAAACATTGGGATGTTGGAGCCCCGGGCTTTTACCAGCAATTAGAAGCCCGGAGCTCTCCATCATCTTCAATGGAGCTCCCAACATTCCAATGTTCTAATATCCTTTAAAGCTCTGGGCCTTGCTTGTTGAACAACCCATGGACTTGGAGATAGAGCCAGATGCACCATCCATGTTCACAAACCACAGATTTGTAAATTGTGGCTGGTTTGTGAATGAGGATGCAATTTACAAAGCGACATGTGTACTAATACTTTAGGTCATATTGTATGTTGTACTTTAGTAGGAATTAGCAAAATGACCTGTCTAATGAATATTAGTTAAGCACGTCACAATGTGTGAACCCTTGTGATTGGCTGGGAATGCAGTTAAGGTGGCCAGCAAAGGACAGCAGACCACCTCTTTTTGTCACCAACACTCTTCTCTCATTAATGCACCTCCTAATCACAACCACTTACCTCAGGTATTTAAAGAAGCTCGGGACCTCTATAAGAGATAGGAAAGCGCTCTGGAAATGCTGCAATATTGCAAAATATAATCAAAATAAAAAAAAATTAAAAAAAACACTCAGTAATAGGGTTTGCATTTATAGCACTCTAAATTTATAGTAAGTGCACGGATTACAAGCTGCTTGCTCAAGATCAAATAGGACGTCTGTTAACATAGCCGCGATCTTCATTCACTGATCCTGACTGCAAACCAGGACTTTAAGTTGGCCGGGTGTTCTAAAACGCAGGTGCTGAGACGGGTCCCTATCGGGCTCTCCATTTTTGCATTCACAATCAGAGAGAAAAAAATTCTCAACTCTGCAGCAGTACCGCCCTTCACTGCCTTTGATGCAATTTTGAAAGTTGTGAAAGTTGCGCTTTATACATTTGGCATACAATACAATACAATACAATACAACTTTGAAGAAACTCGTAATAGTTCTTGCACTGTCTCAACATTTCAAAACTGAATCATTTTCAATATTCTATGCAACAAAGCCATAGTGGTGTGCTTGTTTTTCTTCCACAGCTAACAACCATTGGCAAAGCCAATAGCCCTGACTTGTTGTAGGTGTAACGTTGCTTGTTGTAAATATGTATCTGGATGCAATGACAGAAGCAGCAAAATACCAGTCAGGCGGCACACCATGCTAAGCACAAATTGTTAGCTTACGTGTTTTAAGCCACACCCTTAATCACATTGACCACGCCCCTTAGAGAGACCCCAAGTTGTTTAATCCCACTTAAAGCCCTGCTACAAACCCATTACTTGTGGAAGCCACAAGCCCTAAATTTGTGCTGGCCATTACTGGCGGTGGACCCCTGTCCTGCACTCATTTTTTATACTATTGCTTATTTTTCATCATCAGATGTTTACCCCAAACAAACGAGAGAAAGACAGACAAGATAGAAAGAAGGAGGAAGAGAGAGCAAGACAGGAAAACAGCAAAAAAGTGAGAAACCAGGCATGAAAAAGAACCTGCATGAGTGAGACAACGACACTGGAAATGTAGGGTGGTGAAAGAAAGAGGCAAAAAGTAGGGGCATTGATGTCCCGCCTCGCCGGCATTGGCAGAACCAACGGCAGACTCATTAAAAGACATTGGATCCCTGCACTTTCCTTTTTTAACTCCTTCCGTGCTCCCGTCGGCCGTTGGCCGACGGCAGCACTACCTCGCGGGTGCTGCAGTCGGCCGACGGGGCCCCGCCCACTCTTTAGAACGCCCGCACCGCGGCGGTTTTAGGCGGTTAAGGTGTTAAATACAAATTAGACAAAGGGGTAAGTCATAGACCCTAGTCCTCTAGGGAAACCATGCTATCCGCAGCCTAATTTTTATTTTTATTTTAATTAGATGTTTTCTTTCTTGTATAGATAGTCCAGCCCAACAGCCTCGCCGTTTCTCTGTAGCCTTGTTTCACATTCTAGCCCCACAGCAGACAGGTTGCCAGGGAATGACAAAACATTTTGCTGAAGAGAAGTCAGAGATCCTGCAGCAAATTATTTCACGGGTTAAAGAGACGAGAACAAATCTCAGAAGAAGCAAATTAGAACCTTTTCTGCTTTTCTTTAGAGGATAGACTGCTGTGGCTAAATAGATTTCATAGCCTGCTGAGCATTAAGATATGAAGATGCTGCCACGTTGACTCTCAGTGGAGAAGGCAGAGTATACTCGCCTTAGGTTTAATGGGAGGAAATTGCAGCAAATCCCTGGCTGCTCAGCTGCACTTCTTCTTGTTTGCGTGCTGAGTTGTTGCACAATTTGGCTCATTTGATATTTTCTGCTCAGTGGGGGTGTTTGGTCTTGCTTCCTGGCACTGTACTTTAGCCAGACAGAACCCTAACATTTGTAAGAGTGTGCACGTGCTCTCGTATATGTGTGTGCATATACAGCACAGTTGCAGATGCACAGAATGTACATATTTTGTGTATTACATGTGTTAAGTGTGGGGAGGGGCCATGACTCACAGAGGGAGTGGAGGAGAGGTGTGCATGTACAGCACAGTTGCAGATGCACAGAATGTAATATTCTCTGTATTACCTGTGTTAAGTGTGGGAAGGGGCCATGACTCACAGAGGGAGTGGGGGAGAGGTGTGCACATACAATACAGTTGCAGATGCACAGAATGTAATATTCTCTGTATTACCTGTGTTAAGTGTGGGGAGGGGCCATGGCTCACAGAGGGAGTGGGGGAGAGGTGTGCACATACAATACAGTTGCAGATGCACAAAATGTAATATTCTATTTATTACCTTTGTTGTTTGTGGGGAAGGGACATGACACAAAGTGGGAGTGGAGGAGAGGTGTTCATATACAGTACAGTTGCCAATGCTTTAAATCTAATAGGCTTTTTATTACCTTTAAGCGATATTTGCTCTGAGAAGTGGGGTTTACAAGTGATGAACTAAACTGTGCTCCAGGAGGTGAAACTCACACACATTGAGAACATGCTACGAAGAATGACACTCACACCCAATGACAGAATCTGCAGGAGACATGTAACTGACAATCAATTAAACTAAAACTCATACTCAGTTCATGTAGCTGTAGTGTTGTTCTATCCTGTCTCCCAGTGCCTTGTACATTCTGCTTTGCTCGGTGCTCACTTGCCATCTGGCTCTGATTCTTATCTGTTCCTTGTGTATGCTATATTGCTCAGTGCTTACTTGCTACTCAGCTCTGCCACAACCTTCTAGCTGTTTGGCTCATTAGCGTCTGCCTATGACATATTTTAGCTTCCAAAGACTTAGCTTTGGAACACTGGAAAAGGACAGACAGACAGACAGACAGACAGACAGACCGACCAACCGACCTAAGGAATTAGCAAGTTACACAGAATTTTTGTTTACTTAATAGTACTTCCAACTTTAAAGAAACCTTTAAAAAGTTGTCTACAATGAAGTAAGGCTACAAGAAATTATGACTCAAAGGGCAAGGTGTCTGTGCACTGTCAACTCACCCCAAATGTGAGATATTAAGAAATAAAAAATGTCTCCATTGGTTCCATAAAACTAAACATCAATTAAAATATTACAAAATAAAACGAACTCATCATAGAGCACTGAAAATAAGTAATCATGAACAAATAACACACGCGACACATATCACAAAATGTATCTAAAAAACCACTAAGGGGGTCATTAGGATGGCGGCCGGACTTTGCCCGACCGCCATCCTCGTGGTAATCGGGACCGCCCGCCATAAGGGCGGGGGTCCCGTGGGGACTATTAGGATGTGCCCGCCACAGTGGCGGGCACATCCTGTATTTTTAGCATTGTGGCGGGCGGTGCTCTCTGCACCGCCCGCCACAATGCTAAAAAAGCATTTCCGCATTTGCTTAATCAAAGCAGCAGGCACCGCGCGGTGCCTGCCGCTTTGATCATGCTATTGCAGGGGGGTACCACAGGTACCCCCCGTGTGCACCCCCCTACTCTCCTTCACTCTGGGGGCCCGCAGGGGGCCCCCAGAGTGAAGTCCGCCTGCCTTTCCGTGCCGGCAATGCCGCCACGGAAAGGCATTGAAAAATGCACATGATAATATGACTGGCGGTGTCTGATAGACACCGCCACCATATTATTCCTTTTCCGCCCCGGCCGCAAGGCGACCGGGGCGGAAAAGCGGCGGACGGTCTTTCCGTCCGCCTAGGTCCCCCCCGCCATACTAATATGGCGGGGGGGAAACGTGAGTGGATGGCGGGCAGATTGCCCCCACCAGGCTGGCGGTGGCCACCGCCTGCCTGGTGGGGGCAATCCGCCTGCCATCATAATGGGCCCCATAGAATAAAAAAAATAGTTTAGAGCAGAATATTTTAAGTATTATGCCATGTACATACAGTCACAATATAAGTATTGCAAACACAAACTACTCAGAAATACACAGATAATTATATACAACATTCTATAAATGTGACAAAATAACCTAACAGTTATAACATGGTTATCTACTAAATGCAGTCACTATTGACTACTATAATAAAAAAATTACATTCCATTAAAAAAAAAGTCTAAGTTGCATCGAAGGTCCTCAGTTAAGGTAAGTAATATTATAGCATTTTGGACATCAATTGCACTGCTTGAGGTTTTACACATGATAATATCTCAGATCACATCACAATTATATCATGTGTTACATTAGTGCTGTGTGAAAGGGAGTATTACAAACAAACATATGGGGAATAGAACAATCATGTGTTACTTCAGTGATGTCATCAATGATGCCATTAATATCATCTGTCACGTGTGAGATCGTGAGTGGAGTGCAAAGATTTTTTCTCCAACACAATCAACCATTTCTGCCTTTATAAAGGCTGTAATTTTTCCTAGTTATTTTCAATTAAGCAAAGTTTTTTTTTCTGTATTTCGACATGCTTCTTTAGAACTCAGTTAAATGTTTCTCACTCTGATTGAACTCATCCCAGCTGCAAGTTTTGCAAAACTTTTGTCTGCAAATTTAACTTTTGCAAAGCTTATCTGTGTGCACGAGCAAAGGTTTGCACAAGTTTACTTTGAAAGTATCTGCAATTAAGGGTTTTTCAACGTACAACGGCCCTCCTCAAGACTAGAACACACTTTCTGTGAAGTATATCTTTCGAAGAACCATTACGTTCTGTTAAAAAGGGTATTTGTAAAATAAATTCATGACAAAATTCATGAATATGACTTGATTTTAGAGGAGAAAAACACTGCAATCTTTGTGAAAGTTTTCTAAGACATTTGCGTCAGTTGCAATCAGCCTCCTTGCACACCCCTGGCCACAACTAGTGCAACGAGGAAGCTTACTCCTGTGTGAATATGTAATTAATAAAATTTGCAAATTTGATGGTACAAGAAATACGCTGAATTTCACATCAAACTCTTTTGCATAATTGTGCCTGCTAGATACTGTTTGAAGCAGAAAATGTCTTACTATGAGATATTTTTTTGCTGGAATCAGTAGTTTGTTTGATTAACTTACACAGAACTCACAAACTGCATTTTGTGAAAACATGCATATTTGCAAGATTTTGTGGGGAAAAAAATCACCCAATTTTCATACCCTTTTGTAGGGAACATATTTTTCCATAGATCACCACAAATGCTAAAGATCTCCATTCTTTAGGTTTGAAGTCAGAACCATGCAGTTGCTTCACATAAGTTTGTTTCAAGTAATATATTTATTCATATACATGCATTTATGAACATAGATACACTTTTTATATATTTGGTCTTGGTTGCAATAATGCCATAGTGCCGATATTAAAGAGTTAGAAACACATTTTCACTTTAGAAAATACTGAGCATCAGCAAAAGAAAAATTAATAAAGACTTTGCTGTAGAATATCTTGAATAGTTCACCAGCTTTCATATGGCCCAGTGGTTCCAATGAGCTTTTAGTGAATGTCAAAATTGGTGATATTTGATGGAAACTGCGTCCGCTGTTTCACTTTTGAAATCTTCTTTGGGGAGTCTGCTACTTAAAAAATGACCAAAACATGTCTTTAAAAACATTATTCTAAACTCTGAAGCCACTGATCAATTTGCACCAAACTTGACATGTTCACCTAAGTGAATCCATATGGGCTATTAGAAATTTGAAGAAGATTGGTGAAGACATAGTTTTAGAACTCTCTATGGAAAGTAGATGGTGGCTCACTAAATAGTGCTAGTGTGGTATGTGTGTGTGTGAACAAGCCTGCGTGTATGTGTCGACCTGTGTGTGAATGCATTCACTTGTGTATGCTCGCTCCTGCTTCTGTGCCGTCAATTTCCTCTACAAGAAACAGAAAGATCACCATTATCCGCGCAGGAGTTCACAGCTTTGTTCTGAACCTTCTCTGAAGGCGCACTAATGTATTCATTAGAAGTGACAGGGCCAATGGGTCCTCTTTACAGCTCTCCCAGCGGTCTACTGACTGCAGCCTCCTCATCCCAGGATGAAGGATGCTGACGAAAGGGCATCCCAGGCAAGGGACGTGCATCCATGCTGCGGGGAGAGCTATTCCCAGCACCTGAAGAGCTCTTTAGTCTGTAAGTGGTGTACCAATTTCCACAGTGAACCTTTACCCCTTCATGATGGTACAATTTTTCTCGCTCACACGCGGTGGCATCTCCTTCCCCGCTTGTGTCCTTTATGTCCACTGTCAAAGATGCTTCGTCCCTACTTGAACTCTACATTGAAACAAGGCGCAGAAAATCTGGTGCAGTAAGTGGAGGGCTCATGAATGCAAATAATATATAATGTAATTCATAAAGGGAAGGAATCATTGCAACAATAAGGGCATTGATAAATTATTCGAAAATCCTTCAAAATTGTACGGATATCAAAATATGATAGTTCTTCCTTATAACATTACAGATGATAAAGAACTCAAGTAAACATCAAGGTTTCTTATTTTTTAAAGATTTTTTTGATTTGATAAGGATTTTTTGAGAAAAGAATTGGACTGACAAATCAAAATATTGCTATGTTTTTCTCAAACATATCAATCACAAGTAGATATTGGTAACAAGAGAAAGCAGATGCAGTAGTATTTTTTATCTAGTATAGGTTTGGAAAATTCCCGCTGCCACTGCCAAAGACTCCTACATCGGATTGCAAAAGCATAAAATGGACCACGAAATATAGCAAGACTCATTTCCACAAATCCAGTTTGATCCACCACTCTATACAAGACACAAGGAGACATACACAGATATCCGTCCATACATATACGGAAATAATGAGATGTTGGAAAGTGGCATAGTAAAAGAAAAATACACACCCCATATAAGTCACGGAATAACAGTCAAGGTTGCTGAATACACAGTTTTCTTATTTCGTTGTTTTATGTAACAGCACCCAATTTTGAGTCAAAACCAGAATTCAAACCTGGTTCTCCCAGCTTCAAGGTCGGCGGCTCTAATCTTAAGGCCACATCTCCTTGAACAGTCGGCTGAAGGCCATATGAATGCTAACAGAACAACATAATAGTTTCCCCGCACTTCATGAGCTTTGGCAATTATTTATTAAGAGTTCTAAGGTCTTAATGTTCAAAGCTGTGCTTAATTTGTTAAAAAAAGAAGTGCCAGGGCCCTCATCAGGAGGCCATTGTAGTTTGCACCACACATTGCCACTGTACATACACAACTACTAACCATCAAGTGTGATAATTCAGACTGTTCGAGGCCCACAAAGATTTAAGAATGGCTTGTGGGTCAGATACTAGTTGTTTTTTAATGTAAATTGAATTTACAAACAACTTTGTTTTGCTCATCTGTAAATTTCACAAACAGCGCCACCAGGAGGCAACTTCCATAAGTGCAGGTTCAAGCAATTAAGTGCGGGGGCGGCAATTAAGTGTTGGTGCCGAACGCTGGAAACCACCCTCCCTAATTAAGAACTGGCTCAAAGAATGTTTTACGGTCTCCATAAATTATTTAACCTCAATAGCATGTCTAGGCCTGAGAAACACCCATCCTCAAACATATGTAAACGTAGCATATTTGACCATTTCTGATAATAAAAATGACCTTTCCTTTCTCAGTTTAAGAAAATTGTTTTCAAGGCGAGGAATAATGATTTTAAGAAGTAAACACCTTTATTGACTAAAATGAATACCAGCTATTGGGTATATACATATTTATTCAAAGTGCTAGCATTCATAACAGGTCAACATAGTGTTTTACATTTTACTCCCACAGAGGGTATCGAAACTAATTGGAAAAAGTTCTTAACGACTTGCGTGTGCCTTCTTTTTAAGAAGGTGTGGTCTTAATCTCTGAAGTAGAGTGAAACGTCAAGTTGCCTTAAACATCTACATTTTTCTAAACACAGCTCTAATATTTCGTCCTTTATACATCAATATGGCATTGTTATGACTCAGGCAGCGTTGTACCTCCTGGGAAGATACTGCTCTGACTTGGAGTCTCCTCAGTCATAAACTTACTATTAACTCGTAGTTTGTGAATACAAAAAGTGTAAGTTTACCATTGTGAATCAGCCACACTTTGTCTGCTACTTCACCAGATGGTCCGACCGGCTTTCTTCGACTGCTCCCATATAATGTTCAACCATTTGGATGGTCTGTGTCCCATCCTTTAAGGAGGGCATGTTTGCTCCCCACCCCGCTAAAAATGTTGCCCCCCCATCCCCACTAAAGTTATTACTGGTGAGTTTGATAATGGAGGAGTTAGCAGTTTCATGGGGTCATTTAAAATCTATCAACAGCTCACATGGTTAGCAGGCGTCTTCCCTCCATCCCATCACCAGGGGAGCATGTCCAGACTGGCTGGCAGGAATGCCTCTGTCAAAGGTGCTTGCACCAGTGTGGCGGATACACTTCTGGAAACCCTAAATGCAAAGCTGACCCCAATGTGTTTTTTAACCCTGTGTTATTTTTGTTCATTTTTTCAGAGACAAAACACCCAAAAGCAGGGAATTGCTTCTGGAAAAAAGGAAACAATGGCCCTGGCTGTCAGGGAGTTTGTTTACTGAGTATGGGAGCCATTGTTCATTTTTGCTGCCCTTGTCTGCCAGGCTTGTATGACAGAGGCACGCATGGCTAAACAATGCGTGCATCTACCACGCAGCATGAACCATGTAATGTAATGTAATGATGTCTTGTAAAGCGCATGAATCACCCCACATGGGGTATCTCCGTGCTGTAGACAGCTGGGGAACCCGTCCTGGCTTTCCCTGTGAGATGGTCCCTACTGGGTATCTCCAAGGTGAAACCAGGCATCCCCGGCGTATGTGGGGGGCCGTTGTGGAGATGAGGCAAGCTAATGCCCAGAGTTGCTGAGTGTGATCCCTGGTTAGAGTAGGCACCGAGGCGAGAATTATCGAGTCCGCTGACCCTGGTCCACGACCCTGCCGCGTCGGGAATTGAACCCTGGTCCCGGGCCGTCCTCTGCTTCCGGGTCTGCCGCCTCTAACCAGTGAGCCACACCACTCCACTCCAATACATCATAACCACGCATTCCTTTACCACGCATTCCTTTACCATGCAACGTCATTGTAAAGGCATGAATGGGAAGGGGGTATGCGTGGGTAAGATCGCCACTACCCTTACCCCCCTGCCCTAAGCCCTATAATTGAGCCCCCTACCTCGCCCATCCGTCTGAGGTCTAAAACCAACACTATCCACTTGCCTTGCCATGAGGCATAAAACCCTGCTCCTACCATAAACTACCAGGGGTAAATTACCTCTGCACTGTCCAAGAACTACCCCAAGCCCTTCCACTGCCCTGAGGCCTAAAACCCTGCCCCAATTAAAAAACCTACCCCGATCCCCCGATCCTCTCCGCCCTGAGCCTGAAAACTGTCACCCATGCCTAAAAACACCCCCCAAACCCAGCCTCAGCCCTTAAAACGACCCACAATGAGACTTAAAAACATGCCCCTTCCTAAAAATATACAACCCCCACACCGCCCTGAGCCCTAAAAGCGACCCCAGCCCTGAAATCTACTCTCCCCCACCCCCCCAAAACCCGGCCCCATTCCCACTTACCCGTTAGCGTTCGGAGCTTCCTGTACCGACGCTTCCTTCTCTTCTCCCCACCCATCCTGATCACTAGACCCCAATCTGCCTTAAACACGCATATGCGTGGTAACGGCAGATGCGTTGTTCCGGCAAGCGTGGTTCCACTTGCGCTGTTACGGCACGCGTGGCTCACTGGCGTAACGAAAGTAAGGGGGCCTCCCTGCACGGTACTTAGGGGGGCCCCCTCTGGGCTCAATCAGGAGCTCTCCCGGCCAGAGTTCAGTGCCGAGGGGGCCCCTTGGAGCTAGGGCCCCCCCCCACACCGCGTGGGCTGCGGGGGCCTGTGTTACACCCCTGGCGTGGCTCTGCCCACTTTATTACGGCCATTCCCTTCTGTCTGCAAGGTCTCGATGGGCACTGAACTGATGGTGGCGGGTGGAAAACTTCCAAAAGGTGGGCAGCAGGAGATATATAACTTGTCAACTTGAACTGAAACCCCGCCCCAGCCTTCATTGTGCATGCAGTACTTTTTTCGTATATATACATCTTACATTTGTTCTGTGTTAAAAGGTTTGTTCTCATGACTCATGATGCGGCCAGGGAGCCCCTGACGGACTTACCACCTCATTAATTCACATCAGAACATTGATAATTCCTTTTGTTAGCAACGAGGCTGATGACAACCGCTCTGCAGAGTTTGCACGGCTCGCGCTCACCCTGGGACACGCGCTGCTCCCAGGAGGGACGGCGGAAACAGGCCTGCAATCTTAAACCTTTTATGGCGTGCCTAATTGGCGGCAGTAACATTGATGCGCAGATATGTCTAATCAGCCCTAATGCCTGCTCTAATGGAACACAAGGCGTGGTGTTAATCCACCCTGCGCGCGGGATTACCAGCACCGCTGATACAGCGCGCGCGAATAATTCAATTGACCTTTCAGTCTCTGGAAAAAGGGATCTTGGAGAAAAAAAGGCACAATGGATCTCAGTAAAACAGTGCTAAAGGGGCAACAAAAATTGAGCGCCCGTATCAAGCAGGGAAACTCGGTGGACGGTTTGATTATCACAGAAAATCTCGCCCGATAGAAATAACATGACCTAAATATTGTTTACAAAAGTAGCATGCTTTTGGGTGTAGATTTCCAGTTTTTTAACTCCAGGAAGATGATATTTTCATAAACGATCTCGAAATTTCCATCAACATTATTTTAGTTATGACACTCTGGTAAGATACCTGATGGACCGGCTCAGATGTCAAAGCAGTCTTTAAAAGCATACATTTCGAGATTCAATTATCTGCAGAAAATCCACCCTTCTTGAGTGACGCTCTCAAAAATGTTGCTAATTCGGATTGCAATAATTTCCCTCTTGGATGTAACCAGTGTTACGTTTTTCAGTTGGGCCTTTCACTGGCGTTTACCTGTTTTTTAACCCCTTGTGTGTTCCCGTCGTCCATTGGCCGATGGGAGCACTACCTCCCTAGTGCTGCCGTCGGCCAATGGCCGACGGAGCCCCACCCACCCTGAAGAACGCCTGCAACGCGGCGGAAAAACCACGGCGGTTAAGGCGTTAAGCGAGCCAAATATGGTACATAAATAGGAAAACTGACATACAGAGACTTTAACTCCTTGCATGCTGATGACAAGCTCAGCACGTCATGCTGCACGGTGGCCGTGTGCTGGTGACGAGCTGAGCTCGTCATGGCCTCTGCTGAACATCCACGCGGGGATGATTACCCCGCTGTGCTGGGCGCTCCATTGAGCGGGCGTGGCCATGACGAGCTCAGCTCGTCATCAGCACCGCGGCACTGCCCCCCCCCCGCGGTGATGGGGTTAAGTGCTTTTCCCATGATCACACAATGAAGGCAACTCTGGAAAAATAGGTTGGCCGCTGTAGCAGATATCTGGGCTATTCTTAGTAGGCCGGGAGTGAAATTTTAGTTGTGCTGGGGTAATCAGAGTAATTTACCGAAAATATGGCAAGTACATAGGAACAGACCTAGAAGTGTCGGCTACTGTTCATGTTCTGCTGCATTCAGTGCTATTTTCTCAGTGAAAAACGCATGCTCTAGTCCATTTTGGAAGTGAGGGTGCATTGTGTGGTCAGGGTCCTTACGTCATGTAATGTGTACGGGGGCAGAAACAGTGATTAAAAGTGAAGCGAATTACTAATAATGGCACTTTATGACATTTTGGATAAGGCTGGGAGTAAAGAAAATAAAAACTGCTAATCTAGACAAAGTAACATCTTTAACCAGGAGTCTTCTTGGATAATACTTCAACACGCTTCAATTCCTTAAACTAGCCCATTCTGCGGATTAGGATTTATCGGGTTTCCGTCTCTGAATTTTGCTTGTCATAAAAAACCTTTCTATCAGGCCTGGCAGGAAGCGACAGTTTTGGTTATTCCTGCTAATGGTTGCCAGGTACTGCCTAGTACTTCGTCCTCCTTGCGATGAGATACTTCACGAGACAGCAAAGGCAGGATTAGAGGACACTGTGGAGCACGTTGCCTGTCGCACAAAATAATGACCATTTTTTTTCATGTTGGCGGCTCCTGGATGCTTGGGGACAGGAGGAGGAGACGAAGGGAAAGGATCATTTCATGCTTCTCCCAAATCATAAATATTTATTTAGAGCTTGGTTTAACATTCATGTCTAAGAGTCGGTGGAAAACAACAGTTCAAAGACCTCATCCATATGCATTGAAGGATTCCCACAGCTGCGACGCATTAGAATTGAATGAGAACGGCACTTGCTCGATCTCGTGTCCATGATCAAACACTAGTCAATTCTGTGGGAGCATGCTTGATCCACCTCTAAAGACAGACGGAAGTGGTGAGCAACTCAACCTTCATGTCAATGGAACTTTGAACTTGACTGTTCCTTAGGTCCTGTTTCTAAGCCTCTTGTAGAACGTACCAGAGACGTACAGTGGACGTACAGCCCGCCCATTGATTACCATTGGTTGGTTTCGTTGTATTCTCAATTGCTTGCTTCTTATTCAATGACTCGCTTTCCTCTTCTTGTATTACTACTTCCCCATGATCATAGACTACTTACCATCCTTTGGACTGGGTGATTTGTATCCTTCCTCTGCTCACATTAAACAAACTACTTTCTTCCCTTTCTTTCGGCACTCCTTGAGAGTGCTTATGCTTTCTAATTTTCTCACTCATATGCGCCTTTCCTCCTCCAAACTCCTGCCCCCACTCACACTCCGTATAGCTCCCTCGTCCCTTACCCCAAACTCATCCACTGCTTCCTTCAATCCCCGCCACCGGCCAGCTCTTTCACCCCACCATTGCTCCCCCATCTGCTCCTATAACCATTTGTGGTCCATAACATTTTTTGATATTAAAATTTTTTCAAGGGCTCTGCATCTGCCATTTGCTGCTTGGCTGCTCAGCATTACAGAGAGCTCTTTTTCGCTACTAAAATTAAATTTTTTATTTACTGATCCAAATGACATTCATCCTGGACAAATAAATAAACAATCATGCCCATATGATTCCCTAGGCATGGGCATGTGTAGTGAAATATGCATGCACATATGTCATCACACATGTGCCTTCTTTTTTTCTTTCCTTATTTTTTGCTTCTGTTCCACTGCATCTGGAAAAAGCATTGTGCTCTTCTGAGAGGCTGCACAGCCTCGACATAAAGCATTGGCAAAGCGAATAGGTTGCACAGACAAGACTTATTGGCTTTGCAAATGCTTCTTCTAGTTTGTGACAGACTGCCACATGTCTGCGGGATTTCGGAAATCGAAGTAATTTCAAAACAATATTTGCAAACATAGAGAAAGGTGGGGAAACATCCTTTACGACGCAACTTTTACCACGCAGTGCCTTTATAATGCAGGTTTTTCAACGCAAGTCATTACAACGAATTGCGCTGGGGGGGCGCTCTAGGATAGGTAATAGTTTAATTTACTATCCAACACCTTCCCTACTATCCACGGGGACTGGAGTTGGAATAGTAAATTAAACTATTCACTATCCAGCACCCCTCAACGCAAGTCGTTGTAACGACTTGCGTTGTAAATCCTGCGTTGTAAAGGCATGCGTAGTAAAAGCATGCGTTGTAACAACATACATCCGAAAGGTGTGCTGCTGTTCACTGCATTCATAGAGTTGAAAACAGCTTTTTTTTGCTTGAATGAACGGTTACTATGGAATGATGTAGCTGAACTGGGCTAGCCGGCTCTCTACAGTAATCAATGCATCGCAATGAAATAATCCTGAAACAGTACTCTGAGCCCGTGATGGAAAAACCACTCAAAGGATGCTGCTTTCATGAGTAATTCAAGGCTACGCTCTTGCACCCAAACATTTTAACCCTTTCATTAATGCTTTAGTAAAGAACTCCCCAGTATTAAATATGATGCAGCCTCCTTTGCTGGGGAGCAGGGGGAGGGTCAGGTTGCATTTTAGACAACTTTGCAGAGCTTTACCATCTTCAGGGACTTATGATGAGATTGAAAAAGGTAAATGTGCTGGCTCTGCACGCAGATAGACTGTGGGCCTGATTTAGATCTTGGCAGATGGGTTACTCCATCACAACGGTGATGGATATCCTGTTTGGCGAAATATAAATCCCATTATATCCTATGGGATTTCTTTTTCGGAGGATGGGCTATCGGTCACTTTTTCGACAAGTAATCCGTCCACCAAGATCTAAATGAGTCCCTGAATCTCCTTAAACACAGTACACGGGATCATAATTGGAAAGACCAGGCATTCTTATTCCTGGGGAGGACAGGATAACAGCAGAGATGAATGGGATAGTGAAGAATAGAAGCATCAGAGCACTTGTTGTGTCCAGGGTGACTCCAGGGCTTGAGTGGTGGGGCCTACAGATGAGGGAAGGGCTATAAATGGAAAAGAATGGGTGGACAGAGGAACAGTCTGACTCAATATTTATTATACTGTACATCAAGCTCAAAGTTTAGGAGGAGTGAGAAAGGTAGCTTGATGGGGATTCTGTGGTATATTATCATAAAGTCCATACATTCTTTAGAGTGGGATCTTACCACTTGAAGGAACAACACTGAAACTGAAATCAGAGCAAGGGAATTCAAATATAGATCCATTCTGTTGTGACCTCAAAGCAACACCATGAACATATGTTGGGTTTCTGCTTGTTATTGCTTAAGAACAGAACATAGTGGCTGAAGAGAAAAATGCAAACACAGAAAATCATTCCTTGCATGAGACTGCTATGGTTTTGTGTAATGTTATCACACCAACAAGTGGGTAGTCCATACCACCAGATTTTGTGTCCTCCCACTGCAGGAATATATGGACCACCCATTAGGCAATGTCCAGGGGTGGAACCCACTTGTGGAATATTCCTGTTACCAGCCTCTATCCATCCCTTTAAGCGAGCGTGCAGTTGGAGCCTCATTTTCATGGAGGTGCCCCATGCCATAGTCCTTGCCACCACATAATACTCATGCCCGAATTACATCCTGCTGGAATAGGTTAAATACTGTACATGAACCGGGCAGCCTTTTGCTTTTCTAATAATAGGCAGTGTTGTGTGGAGAACCACCAGATCTGCTAAAGTCTCTCCTGCAAATGAGAGGTCAGAGACACCCCTTTTGTTCCCAGAGAAGGACAGCTACAAAACCTACTCCCCATTGGAGGAAACCACATGCCAAGGTTCTACTTGGTGATAATTTCTATCGGTACCCAGCAGTGGTGCTAGAACTAGGGGTGTAGGAGAGGCTGCAGCACCCCAAAAAACTTTTTTAGGAGGATGTGGTGCAGTGGTAATAGCTACCGTCTTGGGACCTGGGAATCCAGGTTTGAATCTCGGCATCGGCACAACATCTGGTGATTCTGGGCAAATCACTAAGCGCCAGATGTAAGAAGCCTAATACTGGTCGGTAACGGCCGAAATTAACGAATTTCGGCTGTTACCGACCGATATTAGGCTTTTCAGATGTAGGGGCCTAATTTAAGGATTCGGTAATTCACGAATCGGTAATTTAAGGAATCAGTAAATTATCGAATTCTTAAATACCGATTTGGTAAATTACAGAACCCTTAATATAGGAAGCACTCAAGTGATTGCTTTTCACTTGTAAGGATTCGTTATTTACCACCAACTACAAGTTGGTGGTAAATATCAAAAACCCTAAAAAAAGAAATGTGCTTTTTCAACTGTGCCATGTGGAAGACATACATGCCCTTAGGGCATGTATGTGTGCCTCATGTGCACCCATGCACTATACAGGGGTGCAACAGGGTGTCAATGTGACACCCTGCCACCCTTTTAAGTCTTCCCCCTTTTACCGATTCGGCATTTACTGAATCGGTAATTCTCATACATTCCTATGGGCCTCCAGGCCCATAGGAATGAATGGGAAATACAGATTCGGTAAATACCGAATCGGAAAATACTGAATCGGTATTTACCGAATTTTACCGATTCGGTAAAATTTACCAAATCATTTGCTACATATCATTTACCAATTCTAAAATCCCGAATCGGTAAAATTCGGTGTTTTAGAATCGGTAAATGATATTTACCTACATCTGGTCCTAAATCTCCCGGTGCCAATGGACAGCATCTGGATACCCTCATGGGTGATAAGCCATGCTATATAAATCTACAACTTAACTAACACTATGCACTTTCAAAGGCTTCTCTGGCAGGCAGCTCTCAACTTTTCTTCAGTGGGATGTGAATAAATATGGAGCGCTTTAGGAGCACGAGCTGCCTGTTACCTGAATGACTGGTTGAAAAAATGCTCCATTCTGCTGCAGTGCTCCCTCGGGCTCTTCTCGAACTCAGCCAGTTCACAGATAACTCTCCGCTCTCCATCCCTGGCTCTTGTGGAGAGAAGCCCAATCAGCCAAAGAAAATTAGAAAAACATAAATTAACTTTTTCTACGGTTGATTGGGCTTCCCTCAGCGAAAGCAACAGGAGGAGCAATAAGGCTTAATTGTTTTGCCTTCAGAGTTCTTTAAGGCACAGTTGAGCAACAGTCATAATGCATGCAGGTGTGAAGTAAGACTGCAAAGGAGAGGAACTATGGGAGTATCTAAGAAGTAGCCAATCACAGGGCAGTTGGTGTTATCATATCTTAATAAAACTCATGTGCTAAGGAAGCTTAATAAAAATGTGTGCAGATGGGTCCCCAGTGAAGCAGATAATTATTAGAAAATAGTCCTAAAAATTGTTTGTCTATCTGCCCTTAAATAATACCTTATTTTAAATCTAGTGCTTCATGCCACACGTATGATGTATCTATGTGTTGTGAATATCTTTTGATAATACTAAATATGGTTTCAAAACCTATCTTGTAAGAAAAAGCCAAATGAATCATTATAATTACTTTTATTTTGAGAAGTAATCTAAAATGTTCAAAAGTGCTCAAAGCCCTATGAGTGTAACTGATGTTAAATGGTAAACATGTTCTAACATACCATCATTGTTAAATGTTTTTATTGCTTAACATGGGTAGATGTAAAAGTCAAAGGGGCTTGAGAGATTAAACATTCAACACAAATCAACACAACACAAAAGTACAACTCAACACAGGAACATATAGCTAAACATACTGGAACAAATACCATCATAACACAAAATAGCAACATGAAACAACATACAACACAGGACAATACAAAGCAATCAAATGCACTTTGTGTGTGTGTGTTTACTTTCACAAATCGCCTACGAACTGGACAAATGTAAGTACATTGTCTATGCCTTAACGCACTAAGCTAGAATGTGTAAGTACTGACCAGCCTAGCCTACCCATTTATTTTAAGCATTCAGGGACTGCAATACAGATTGTGCCCCAGGGACACAACGGGTGTGTGTGCTTGCTTTTTGCACCCCTGGGCAAACTGGTTTTACAGAAGGGGCTGTTGGAACTTGTTCGGCCCCTTCTGTACTACAGATCACACCACCATTAATTGCGCTCAGGAGTGATCTCAAGGGTGTGATTCCTTCTTTGCCTAGGGCATAGCCCCAGGCTAATGATGGCATCTTGCCTTAGCACCTCTGCCGCATTACATATGTGTTTTCCAAGAACACTGGTCCCTATCGAGAAAGGATTGTGAAGAAAGACTGCAAAGGAGAGGAACTTTGGTGGTATCCAAGAATTAGCCAATCACAGGGCAGCAGGTGGCATCACATCTTCATAAAACTCATGTGCTAAGGCAGCTTAATTAGCATTTATGCACATTGGTTCCCAGTGGAGCAAGAATTTTTATATAGAGATACAATGATATGTATATGTTGCTGTCCAACTGGACATAATCAATTTGATGAGGGCATGTCTCCAAACTAGCGGAATGTAGTCCGCAATGCAGTCCACGAGGGGCATCAAGGACGAGCAGTTTCAATCACTGTGAAGATACGCAATACGCCTCCATCTCGCGGGGGTCACAATGTGAGAATAAATGTGGAGCAAGGGATTGTTCTGTGGTCTGAGTGAGGGAGCCTTCCATAGCATCTGCCCATGATCACTCCATTTTGGTGTGTACTTCTTGATTTCTCTTATTCCGTAGCAGTGGCTCCCTCACTCCCTTCCGCTAGTTTGGAGACATGCCCTCATCAAATTGATCGCATTAATGCTCACAGGCACTCAACCCCAACAGGCATCCTTCTCAGGCTTTATTTGTCTTGTCCTGAAGAAGAGCCCAGAATTGTACTAAAGGGATCAAAATGTTGTCGACCTCTCGTACTCTGACACAAATTCATATTACTTATAATGCTGTGCTTAAGTACCCTAATGTAATGTGTGCTGGCCAAACTGGTGTATTTTCTGGTCACACCTCATCAATTGAATTGCCTGAGCTCTTTCTTTTCTCTTTCAAAGTTGTACATGTGCCCACGTGTATGTTGTTTGTTGTTTTTTGTTATTCCTCACATCCAGTTGGGCAGCAACATATAGATATCATTGTATCTCTATATAGAAATTCTTATGCCAATCCTTTCTCGATAGGGACCCCTGTTATTGGAAAATACTTTGTACCCAAGGTCCCTTATCATATATTGGGTTCCTTTGTTGTTGTAAAACGCATTACAGATGTGGGCGCAGAGGCAAAGAGGCTGTCAGAAGATGCACTAACTGAGAATCAAACACAAGTGGCACACAGTCCGTGTATCCTCATGGGTACCCAATGAAAGGAAAGGAGGCACTGGGGTCCCAAGGCCTTTCCCAAACATCACCTGCTGGTGGCTGCAGTCTCTCACTGCACTCACCTGCAGGGCATATCCATACTCAAATTCGATGCAGGCTGATGCAGCATTGTGATTGGTCTGAGCACTGTGGCTCATCGCTCAGATGGGGCATGGGGGCCTGGGCATGTTCTCCACGAAGGCTGTAATGCAGCCTGCATGGAGAACAGGGAAAGTGCGCATGACAGTTTTGGGTGGCCTGAGAAGGCCGATGAAACAGTCATTGTGCACTTAGGAGTGGGCATACTACTTCTTCCTTGCCATGATCTGAGATCAGACAGCCCCAATAACCCGCCCACCCGCAAATGAAACATGAAATGATAACTCGAAGTTATTATTATTTTATATTCCATTTCGCCCCATTGCTCAAAAGCAGCAGGGCGACGCTCCTCCGCCATGGTGGATAAGCAGCCACTGGATATTATGTTTTCCTCAAGGTCAACTTGAGATCACCAATATATGTTTTTGTCCATGTGATGAGGTCTCTACCTGTAGCGATCCTATGGTCAAGGGGGCGCAAGTCATTCTTTCCTAGAACTTCCCGTCCTATGTCTGTCCGATGCAGTGAGAATTCCAATGGCTGGAAGTACTACAACAACCAGCGTGCCCTGGGACAGGCACACGGAGTCATAGGGAGGAGTTTATATAAGCACCGCCCTTCCGCTGGAAAGGTGCTTGTCAAACTATCTTGATCGTGTTTGGATGGCGGATGGTGTTCCCCGCCGGATTTCAGCTGGAAGACAGAAGCTCCCCGTGTCAAGAAGGCGTCCTGGACCTTGAACTTGAAACTGCTGAAGTTGTTCATGAAAAACAACGCTAAGTACCTTAACGGAAGAAGAGCGGGCTCGCCTTCTCCGTGTTCCGATTTGCTTCTTTTGTGTTTCCTCAGTTCAAAGGAAGTCGTGGTGTCTTGCAATTGCGTGGTTTGCGCTTGCATGGGCATTACGATTAAAAAAGGGAATTTAAAGAGTAAGCGTCTGATATTTAAGACGCTTCCTCGGCAATTCCTTTAGTAGTAACTGTGGTCACGTGTTGGTGACGAACGTCCCGATGAAGCAATCCAGTGCTAGTGTTGTTTGATCTGGAAATCGGATGTTTTCGTTTGTGCAGTAACAGAGGAACATCTTCGAGGCTTTGTCCAGTACGTGGTGGTGACTGTCTAAACCACGATTTTATTTTTATGAACCTTGTTCTTTCTGTTCTATGGCCCATAGACTTGCTGTTATAAAAAGGGGATCCCTTTTTAGTTACCTTTCCTTGGTCTGCCAGACTCTTCTCGTTGTTGTTGGTATGCAGTAAGGACGCAAGGATCTGATATTACAAGTTTCGGGTGTGTGACTTTTTTAGTGAGTCAAGAAAAGGGTTTTTTGAGACTATAATAAGAAGCTTACAACAGGATTGATATTAATCCTTTTCTTCTTGTCTTGTCGTTCCCCTTGTATAGTGTGCAGGCCTGGACTGGCCGTTGCGGGCACCGGGCAATTCCCCGGTCGGCCGCAAGGGTGAGGGCCGTTTTTGGGCCCCTGGGGGCCGTTTTTGTGACAGGGCCGTTTTTGCAGCAAAGCTGCAAAATCGGCCCTGTAACAAATTCGGCGAAAAAGCGGCCCTGGTAAAGAGCTCGGTGGCATCCCCCCCTCCCCCAGGGGGAGGAGGGGGGGCCGGCCGAGCACTTTGCCAGGGCCGGTTTTGGTTCCCAGTCCGGCCCTGATAGTGTGGACTATCCTCCTGAGATCTCACAGTCCTTTTCTTCAACCTTGAGGGACCCACAGAAGGCTTACACGACCTGTTTATTATTTTATCCACTTCCCTTTCCCCTCCTAGGCACAAGTTCTCGCAGAGGGTTTATATCTACACTCTGGGAATTGTGGCTGGGAGGGATAGGGAGGAATATCTACGTACATCTCGTCTCTGCTGGCCATCAGATTAAGGTTAGTGGCAAATTCTTATTCTTGCGCTGCGGCCAATCCCGACACTACCTAGTCTTTGCTGCCCTTTGTCTTTTCCTGCAAGTTCTACCTTCCTTTTGCACAGCGCTGTTTACTGCCTCTTTTACAGAAGCACACCTTTCACAATTGTAAAGTGGCACTGCTCTGTTCACAGCAACTTCAAGGCCTTGAAGCATGCACAGCTGCTGACTCTTTTTAAAATCTACAATGCGCTTGCGTAATGTAATTATCTTCTCATTTGATTCTGTTTTAAAGTCTGATAGTATATGTATGTATGCTTTTTTTTATATCTTCCATGATTTGCTTTTAAGTGATCGAAAAAATATTTTGATTACGCATTTGTTAGGCAGTTACTGTCGATCCATCGAAACTACAGGTGGGTCCATTCGTTACATCTTAGCACAAATACTCATTCTATACCTAATAATGGCAAAATAGGTTACCTTCATGCTTAAATACTGATACTACCCCGCATGTGGGTTAATATAAAAAATATGTGCCTAGGAGTACATATAAATAATACTATGTGAATAAGCTGCCAAAATGTTTATGTGACGTTTTTCAGATAGAAACATAGAAATGCTGCTGAGCTCCAATGTAAATATGGATAGTGCAGCACACATCGAAACCAATAAATGCTGTTGGGCTACGGGGTAAATATAAAGAGTGCATGCTCATGTAAAAATATAAATTGTATTTTGTCCCAAAGTGAATATAAATAGTGCTGTGTTCGTGGGAACAGACAGATATTGCTGTGCCCCCGGGAAAATATAAATAGTGCTGTGCTCGTGGGAACAGTCAGATATTGCTGTGCACCGGGGTAAATATAAATAGTGCTGTGTTCGTGGGAACAGACAGATATTGCTGTGCACCGGGGTAAATATAAATAGTGCTGTGCTCGTGGGAACAGTCAGATATTGCTGTGCCCCCGGGAAAATATAAATAGTGCTGTGCTCATGGGAACAGTCGGATATTGCTGTGCACCAGGGTAAATATAAATAGTGCTGTGCTCGTGGGAACAGTCAGATATTACTGATCACCAGGGTGAATATAAATAGTGCTTTGCTCGTGGGAACAGTCGGATATAGCTGTGCACCAGGGTAAATATAAATAGTGCTGTGCTCATGGAAACAGTCGCATATTGCTGTGCACCGGGGTAAATATAAAACGTGCTGTGCTCGTGGGAACAGTCAGATATTGCTGAGCACCGCGGTAATTATAAATAGTGCTGTGCTCGTGGAAACAGTCAGATATTGCTGTACCCCGGGAAAATATAAATAGTGCTGTGCTCGTGGGAACAGTCAGATATTGCTGTGCACCGTGGTGAATTTAAATAGTGCTGTGCTCATGGGAACAGTCAGATATTGCTGTGCCCCGGGAAAATATAAATAGTGCTGCGCTCGTGGGAACAGTTAGATATTGCTGTGCACCGGGGTAAATATAAATAGTGCTGTGCTCGTGGAAACAGTCAGATATTGCTGTGCCCCGGGAAAATATAAATAGTGCTGCGCTCGTGGGAACAGTTAGATATTGCTGTGCACCGGGGTAAATATAAATAGTGCTGTGCTCGTGGGAACAGACAGATATTGCTGTGCACCGGGGTAAATATAAATAGTGTTGTGCTCGTGGGAACATTCAGATATTGCTGTGCACCGGGGTAAATATAAATAGTGCTGTGCTCGTGGGAACAGTTAGATATTGCTGTGCATCGTGGTGAATTTAAATACTGCTGTGCTCATGGGAACAGTCAGATATTGCTGTGGCCCGGGAAAATATAAATAGTGCTGCGCTCGTGGGAACAGTTAGACATTGCTGTGCACCGGGGTAAATATAAATACTAGTGCTGTGCTCATGGGAACAGTCAGATAGTGCTGTGCACCAGGATAAATATAAATAGCGCTGTGCTCATGCGAACATATACATGTCGTTGAGCTCGAGTGTAAAATAAATAGTGCTGTGTTCATGGAAACTTATTAACTGTATTTTGTTTCACGGTAAATAAAAATAGTGCTGTGCTCATGAGAACAAATAGACATTGCTGTGCACAAATATAAATGTAAACAGTGCTGTGCTTATTTCCACATATAAATGTTGCTCAGGTATAGGGTACATATAAATTGTGCTGTGCCCATGGAAACATATAAATTGTATTTTGTTCCACAGTAAATAAAAATAGTGCTGTGCTCTTGATAACGTACACACAATGCTGTGCATCAGGGTAAATGTATATAGTGTTGTGCTCATGAGAACAGACAGAGTTTGCTGTCCGTCAGGGTAAATGTATATAATGCTGTGCTCATGGGAACATGAAAAGGCTATAATGCTCCTAAGTAAATAATAAACAAGGGCACGTTTATGTGGACATTTAAAGCTGGTGTGTTTCAAATTAAATATAAACAGTGCTGTGGTCGTAGGGACATTCCAATGCTCCTTTCTTCAAGGCCACATTTGCTGACAGGTAAATATGAATACATTTCCGCTCATCAGAACATATAAATATGGTTTGCTCTTGGACTAAATATGGATACTACTGTGCTCACTGTACCTTATAAATACATGTCTGCAGATTAATGTATGAGAAGCCTACTGAAGTTCCTGGGTAAATATATACAGTGCTCTGCTCACAAGAGTGTAAAATACTCTGTGCGCTTCGGTGTTAATATTAGACTGCTGCACCACTGGACAGATATACATGGTGCTCTGTTAATTGGAAAATGTAAACAGTACAGTGTTCCTTGATGAATGTAAATTCAGCTGTGCTCCTTGTAGCATATATATCTGCATTTGTACTCATAGGGAATGTAAAGATAGATAGATAGATAGATAGATAGATAGATAGATAGATAGATAGATAGATAGATAGATAGATAGATAGATAGATAGATAGATAGATAGATAGATAGATAGATAGATAGAGTGAGGGCGATAGATAGATAGATAGAGAGATAGATAGATAGATAGATAGATAGATAGATAGATAGAGAGATAGAGAGATAGATAGATAGATAGATAGATAGATAGATAGATAGATAGATAGAGAGATAGAGAGATAGATAGATAGATAGATAGATAGATAGATAGATAGATAGATAGATAGATAGATAGATAGAGAGATAGATAGAGAGATAGATAGATAGATAGATAGATAGATAGATAGATAGATAGATAGATAGATAGAGAGATAGATAGAGAGATAGAGAGATAGATAGATAGATAGATAGATAGATAGATAGATAGATAGATAGATAGATAGATAGATAGATAGATAGATAGATAGATAGATAGATAGATAGATAGATAGATAGATAGATAGATAGATAGATAGATAGATAGATAGATGGAGAGATAGAGAGAAAGATAGATAGATAGATAGATAGATAGATAGATAGATAGATAGATAGATAGATAGATAGATAGATAGATAGATAGATAGATAGATAGATAGATAGATAGATAGATAGATAGATAGATAGATAGATAGATAGATAGATAACTTACTGCTCCTTGGCAAATAAATAGTGTTGAGCTCAATGGAACTGTAAATAGTGTAATGCTGGGTAAATATAATGCAGTTCTCCATCTGGGTGAATACATATAGAGGAAATGGAAACATATGAAACCTATAAATACTGATGTGTGCGATAGAAATATAAATACAGCTGTGCTGAAGGATACATAAGAAACCTCTCTGAACCTTGGAGCATGTAATTACCGCTGTACTTATGGAAATATCTGGCTGATGTTGTATCCAAGAATAGTGCTGTGCACATGCTGTGCTCCTTGGGAAATACATGTACTCATGGTGAAGAGAAATACTCTCATGTTTATTTGAACAAAAAATTATACTAAAGAAGTCCTGAGTAAATATAAAAACAATACCAATACAATACTGATTATCTTGCGTAGAAGTATACATATCTAATTGTGGGTAAATATGAATGCAAATGTGCACATGCATAAATATTCAAATTGCTATAATCGTGAATACATACAAATACTGCTGTGCTTGGGAGTAAATATAAATACAACATTAGTAAAGGGTGAATATGAATGATGTTGTGCTAGGGTGTAAATATAAAGGCAACGGGCCCGATTCACAGAACTAAGTTAAGACAAAATCCTAAACTTACTCCTTTTGGTATTCACAGAAGTTAGAATTTTGTCTTAATTTTGTCTTAAGACAAACTTAAGACAGACTTAAGACAGATTTAAGAAAAAATCCTAACTTAAGTCTGTCTTAAGTTTGTCTTAAGACAAACTTAAGACAAAATCCTAGCTTCTGTGAATTCCAAAAGGAGTAAGTTTAGGATTGTGTCTTAAGTTAGTTCTGTGAATCGGCCCCAGAATTTCTCAAGGATGAATACAAATACTACTGTGTTTGAGAGTAAACATAAATACTACATTACTCAAGGTAAAGTCAGATTTGAAATTCCAATTCTGAAAATGCCACTTTTAAAAAGTTGGCATTTTCCTACTTTAGCCATTTGGTGCCTGGTGCCTGTCTCTGATACATATCTGGGGTGGGTGACAGCTTGACTTTGTGTGTTCCCCCTAGACAGCCACACAAAATAGGAGCATATGTGTGACTTGAATGGCCATCCTGACAGGATAGGAGAGAGGAGCTGGGCCCACCCTCACTTACACCTGAATAGTCCGTGTCCTGCCTCCACACAAAGGGCTGCATACCCCCCTGTAATGAGTCTGGAGCCAGGGCAGGAAGGGAGGACCTCTGTGCACCTCGATGGCCTGTCTTTGAAGCCTCCTCCAATTTAAAGGCTCCACTAGGTATAAGTACTGGACCTCAGGTATCACCCCGTCAGTACACTACTGGATCTGTGGATATTCTGCCAGGAAGAAATACTTCTGTGCTGCTGAAGGACTGTAACTCTGCTGAACTGGTGCTTTCCTGGACTCCTGGTTTGCTGTGCCGACCTGCTGGCTTGCAGGCTTTCTGCCCACCTGCCTGGGTGAGAAGGAATGGACCTGCAGCACTCGTCCCCAGAACCCATAGTGACTCCAAGGGCCTCCTGATCTGAAGTCTCAGGGACATAGAAGACTTCCAACCAACCTGCTTCTGCACCTGTATTCTGCCATCTGTTAGTCTGCCATGCCAAGTGGTGCCACCCCGTTCCTGGACCCTTGGAAGTGGGCCCAAGGTGTAACTCCAGTGGAACCAAATTATCCTCTGCTGAGCGACGCATCCTCGAGCAGAGCTGAAGCATCTCCTTGGCGGAGCGGCGCTTCTTTGCTCAGAACTGACGCATCGCCGTTGTAGCATGGATTGGACCCATTGCAAAAAACTTGCATCACCACAGCCTTCTGCATTGGGGACCGGCACATTGCCTTCAGAACAGCTGCTGTGAGATACTCTATCCAGTGCAAGCTCCTCACATCCCTCATTCACGGGAGCTTCAAAAATGACAATGGATCACCGCATAGCAGCTTCATTGCTTATCGTAACCAACACATCACCTCTTCTGCGCCCAGCAAGCTCGACGCTGGACTAAGCAGTGCAAGCCTCATCAACAGGGTCTTTGGCATTGACGCATTGCACTGCAACCTTGTCACATCTCAGAACTGCCGGATTGCCTTCGGTTGCACGATGCATCTTCAAACCGGATCCAAGCAAATGCTCCACAACCAGAATGAAGGTACTTTTGTTCAGCATACCTAACTGGGTCCCTGTAGCTGGCCAGTGCTTCATCACAGTTGGCCTGAACTTTTGACTATGTTGTGTTCTGGAGCGGACAGATATCCCAAATATCGCTTTTTGCTTCTGGTCGCTATTCTACCTAAAAACTTTGAAATTCAATATCTCAAGATCTACTTATTGGATTTTTGTTGTTCTCATCTTGTTTTATTTATTAAATGAAACTCCATTATTCTAAACTGTTGTGAAATCTTTTGGGTGTTTTTTTCACAATTTTACTGTTCAAACTGTTTAACCGCTCTGTGCCAAGCTACCAGAGTGTGAGCACAGCTAAATTTAGGATTTGCGTGCTTCTTATCTGGACTAGGATTGGGGTTGCTGCTTGATTAGAGCTCATACCTCAGTCAACCACCTACCTAATTTCTAACGCTGCCCGGATGTGAAAATAGTTGAGTGGAGTGAGATGCCATGTTATTCATCCAGTCAGTAAGAATATAGTCGCTCCATTGGGTGTCTGGATTGCCATGGGTCTACTAATCTCAACACTCTCACAAATGCCCCTAATCTCATGTTCATCTTTGGGTTTGGCTCTCCCCTGACCACTCTATATAGTTCTCCCTGTAGTGTAAGTCTCCATCCATCACTACAAGTGAGTCCGGTGCTCATAGTATCCAGTCTCCTGCTACTCCTATCCCACAGATTGCAGCCCATCAGAAGATACCAAGAGATCATTGATATCTTCTCCCCTTGACAGGTGCCCCAGACCACTGCCCAGCATTCCAGAGGGTCCTTCCATTTACCAAACATATGAAAGGGCAAGGATTTGAGGACCATGATGCATGTACTTCAGGCACTCTTGGAGAGGCCCATGAGTGTGAGTACTGTGTATTTTCTCCTCCCCAGAAAGCCACAGTTGTTCCCCAGTAGGTGAGGCTCCTGTAATAGTATGTTCCCTGAGTAGTGGGGGGCACACATTTCCATATTACTCCTGACTTCACCTTGTTGCGCAACCCATTCACGTTCCAAGACAAAATGTTCAATGGGGTGAAAGCCCTCTTCTGCAGAGTCTGTGAAAAGTGCACTTGTAATTCTCAGGTTTGTCCGATCCCCATGTGCCTACCCCATTGATGTGCCATCCCTGAAACCCCCAACTTCCCCAACCTCCCTATCACCTCATGCTGTGAGTTTCCAACTTGCTGCTTGTCCAACGCTTGAGAATCCTATCACTCCCTTAAGCATTGTATACAACCCTACACTACAGTGAGAAAGTACTTGTTCGAGGAGAAGATGGTCACCCTCGCGCAGGCTAGTGTTGCTATCGTTTGAAGGTGGTGGAGCCTCTGTCATCTTCACATTGTGTACCCTCTGCTGTTCATCACAGTCCTTGGCTTCTCTCCACACCAGCTAAAGCAAGTCGTCTGTGGTCATCGGAGTGACTGCCAGCAGGGGCGCTTCATACAGCTCCTTCCCAGAAGCTGCATTGCGGTCACTGGATTCTAATGATCCTCGTCTGCGGGCTTTCCATTTACTGTCTGCTGCCCAGGAACTCCATTTTTGGATGTCTCATAGCACCTGGGCTATCTCCTCACTGGCCCGGTCTTTCATAGGTGTCATATCCCCAACACCCCCAGTGGTGGGATTTGCAGGGACGCCATTTAGTTTGGGATATTCCTCCCTCGAATGTGGATGATGGGTGCCTCTGCACTTCCAACCAGTCCCGGTTTCACCCACTGTCGAGAAGCGGCAAGATTTCTAAGGCATGGAGACTTAGAGCTTCGCCACTAAAAGCAGTGCATATTTGAAGCCCAGGGTGCGGAGGTGGCGCTTCACTGGTATAAAGGTTTCTTATTTACAGTTAACTGTGTTGGTCCGAGTAGATGCTCACTGAATGACCCTCCATCAACCATTGTCTATGTGTAACCACATCCTGCAGGATGTGGTTACGGTCCCTGCAATTCAACAGTCTGGCTATGATCACGTGTGGGGGTGCCCCTGGAAGCGGGGGGCATCTCGGGGCTCTGTGAGCATGCTCCACCATGTGTAGAGTTGAAGCCCACTCACCCAGTACCCTATCCATATCCAGGAGCCATTTCTCAACAAACAGGTCAACATTTGGGCCTTCAGCCTTCCCAGGAATGCCAATTATGCCCGTATTGTTATGCTGTGAGCGCTCTCCATGTCATCCAGACGCGGTGTTAGAGCCTTGACCTCTATTTGGAGCTTGTGCAGCTGGGCCGCATTGTCCTTGTCCACGGGTGCGGTCTGGGCTAGCACTCTCTCCATTTCCGTCACTTTCCCAGCCAATTTCTTGTGGCCAGCATTTAGTAGGCCCAAGTCCAGTGCCACTGTTTCAATGTTGTTCTCCAAAGCCACTTTCGATTCTGTAATCACTGCCAGGATTAACTCTTGAAAATGTGATTCTTTTTATTCATGAATCAGTCTGTCTCTGACAAACCACTTAGGGCCTCATTTACGGTTTGGTAGGCAGGCAGCTGTTTACCAGAGTGGCGGAGGACATTATATTCACCAACCTGACGGACTACAGCTGCCAAATTTAGAGATAACCACCATCCCAGATGTGATTTCTTTACATTCTAAACCGACTAAACTGACAAATGTCTGGGGGATGGCTGCTGTCGGTATTGACATCCATTTAGCAAACGTTCTGTTTGTTCAAAATCGAACACCAAAAGTGAAAGTTTGTTTTGAAAAAGGAACACCCCAGGAACTTTTTACATGGGTGCTTGTGTCATTTCTTGCCATTTTTCTTTTTGTCACCATTATCTTTTCCCTGGTGGTGATAGACAGAAAAAAGGACATCAGACCCTCAGCCCTAATAGGGTTCGTGGAGTGAGGCCCTTATGCCGGCAGTCAGCATTCTGCCGAATAAGTTTTCCAAAGACGGAACCATCAAGTGATCCATCAACGAAAAGCGTATTGTTTTCCGACCCTAACTAGGCTGGGGGGATAAAACTTAGGCAAACTGTGTACTTTGTCACACTTGTGATGCAGTACCCTATCCGTCAAACTCTAAATCAGGCCCTTAGTTCTGGGTAAATACTAGGGGTGGGCCGACATCTCCGTTCCGCCCACGGAATGTGCGGAGATTTGCCCCTTCCGCCTTTCGCAATGAAGGTGGAGAAACGGGGCAAATCTTTGCACACTCGTGAGCGGCACGGAAGTTAGCCGCCCGCCCGCCTCCCGCCCGCAATATTAAATGACTTTAAGCCTAAAATAAGATTTAAATAAGAACTTACCTTATCGCGGGGTCATCTTCCTTGTACAGCTAGCCGTCTTCTTGGAACTGTGCATGCGCGGGACCCTGCAGATGGGCATTCCTCGCGTCGCGTAAAGGAAATATGCGGAGAGGCACGGAGATTGGTTTAATCTCCGTGCCTCTCCGCATAAGTCCCTTACGTGACTTCCGCCCAACCCTAGTAAATACTTTAGACAAAAATGAAGAGGTGATTCATACTTTGCTCTGAAAGAAATTATGAGCAGAATTCCACCTGATTTAGTGCTGAGCCTTTTAATTTGCCCAGCATTAGCTCTAATGGAAAAGAGAGAATTCAACAGAGGACCAAGCAACCTACTAAGATGCGTAGAGACGTCATCTCACAGACGTCTGACTCAATGACTCTCAGCAAGGCACCTGCCTCAGTCCAAATGAATCACCCCAGCAAATAGGGTGGCAAATAACCCTTCACATGAATATGTTTCCCATCTACTCACTTTTCATACCAATTCTCACGCACTGAAGTCAGCAGATGAAGCTGTTAGTCAGAGCACCATTCAAATTGACAATTCTCTCTCATTCAATAAACTCACCCTGCATCATGAAAAACCTATGACTATTATCACCAGGAAAAATGCTGTTTAAAACTACTCCATACATAAATTCATGAAGCATGCAGTAAAGGTGATTGCCGCAGATGTTTCCTCATTCATGTCTGCAAAAATGCTAAATTAGAGATAATTCAGGTTGTCCCTAATGTGCCACACATATCCTTAATAGAGGTGGGTGGGGTTGTGAAGCCAACCAGCACACAACTAGCACGCTTTGTGAAGAGAGAAGCTCGCAAAGTCTGAAAAGACCTTTGGTGCTGCTTCTCAGGGGCACTCAGCAGCTTTCCTCCATCTCCTGCCCCAGCCCATGGCAAAGCCCCATTTCAGAATGGCTCCTGCCTGGAGCACTGCCCTCACCCCGTGCACCATCCCCCCTACCTGGTGCCCACTCCTAACTGCACCAGCGCCTTACAGAGCCCTGCCCCGGAATCTTGTATCTCCGTGACTTCTGGAATTTGTTGTAGTCGCCCTACGCATTCTAGGTGGTGTTGTCTTTCTTTCTTCCATTGACCTAATTTGACCAACACATCTGAAGTCAGTGAATTGTAGGGAAATGTTCAGCACTGGAGACAGTGTTCATAATGACCTGGAGTCAGGTGTTCATCCTACTGCAGAAGCTCAGCAATGCTGCTAGCCAGGTCCGATAACCTTACGAAGTCTGGAAACCTCACCCATCTGTGTCATGGCCTAAGTTTCCTGACTTCAATGGTATACTTCAAATGTTCAAACTGCTGCATCTTTCCATCATTCAAGAACTTCTTAAAGCTTCTAAATTGCTTTTGCCTAACAGGAGTGGCAATTTCTTATGAAGATATTTTTAGTTTAATCTCGCACAGGACCACTCCGTGACGTTGTGGCAGCGACCAGCAATACCGTACAACAGACTCAAGTAAATGCATTATGCCATATGCTTACATTTCCAGAAGAGGTGGCTGCTCAGGGAGTGGTTTCAATAAGTGCCACCGCAGAGACACACTATCCTTATTTACATTTTCCCAGAAGATTGCACACACTTCAGCAATGGCCTGAGGACAAGAAATGCATCAATGCCCCAATCCTAAGCCCTTTGGGAGTTCCCAGAATGCAGTTTTTCATAGGATATTTGCTCTGGCAATGAACCAGACACAAATTTTGCTTAAGGCAGCTAATACACAGGTGATGATTCTGTTAAATTATGCGGAACTCAGCGGCTCATTCCAAAGGTATCCAGAGATTTAAGCAGGTCAGGCCACTTAGGAGGTGACCCAGTATGCATTTCACTTTCCCAGGAGAGTCACCTTCAGAAAGAATGGGAAGTAACAGTTTTTTTTCAACAAATATATAAACATGATATTAGGAAGTAGATACAATTTGGAGAATTTATATAATTAGATTAAAATAGGACAGCAGGTTTATTTGGACTGAAGCGAAGGGTGAAGAAGGAGCTTACCGCAAACAAGTTCCAGATTCTGGATTTGTGACTGCAAAGGGAAACCCAGATCTTGCTTCAGAGTTCTTAATTTGAGGACAACCATTCAGACACCAGGTCATAATGCAGTTATCTACCCTTTCAAAGGGCTGGCAGAAATCTGTGGAAATGGCAGTCACCCAGTTGCAAATGGATTCTATTGAACCCACTTATGGCACATGGAGTTTGGATGGTAAACAGTCATAATATCGATTCCAAAATATAAAATGGACATAATATCGAAGTAAAAATATAGAATGGACAAAATATCGAATGGACACAATATAGTGGTTAAAAATATCGATTTTTTAATAATATCAATTTTTTTTAGTATATGTGTAAAAAGTGTATATTAATTTTTGTAATGTATGTTTAATGTATTTTAAGTAATGAATGTTATGTTATTTAATTTTTGCGTAATTTAATTCTGTTGCGGGTTGTGGGTTTATAGGGGAATAGGGTGGGAAGTAATTTAATTGTAATTAATTAAATATTTGTATTTATTTATTGGTATTCATTTTGAATTTATTGTTATTTTTTAATTGGTAAATAATTTTTATAAATTGGAAATTTAATTTGTATTAATTGATTAATTGTTAATTATGTTAATTTTCAAAATTTATTTTCTGTAGCGGATTGTGGGTTTATAGGGGAATAGGGTGGGAAGTAATTTAATTGTAATTAAGTAAATAATTGTTTTCATTTATTGGTATTGATTTTAAATTTATTGGCAATTAATTTTTAGTTGGTACTTAATTTCCATTAATTGGCAATTATTTTTTATTAATTGGTCATTATTTCGTATTAATTAAATATTTGATCATTATGATAATTGTATTAATGTATTTTCTGTAGTGGGATGTGGGTTTATAGGGGAATAGGGTGGGAAGTAATGTAATTGTAATTAATTACATATTAAAAATACTTTTTGTGTATTGATAATTAATTTACTGTTAATTTTTAATTGGTATTCATTTTTATTATTAATTCGTTTTTTATTGAAAATTAATTAGTTTTTAATAACTAATAAGTAGTTGTATTTCTATTTAATTATTACATAATATTAAATTGGTTATTAATTTCAATTAATGTTTTATTGGTATTGATATTTAATTTATTTTTAATAATATATTAAATCATTACTTTCCCTACTGTTGCACTCACTGGAGTGGGAATAGTATTTTTTTACCCCTACGCTATCCAACACTTTCCCTACTGTTGCACTCTCTGGAGTGGGAATAGTATTTTTTACCCCTACGCTATCCAACGCTTTCCCTACTGTTGCACTCACTGGAGTGGTAATATTAAATGTTACCCTCCTGCTATCCTACGGTAAAATATTGTACATTTTTTATTAATAACTTAAATTGATTTTATCTTAATTTTAAGGTTATTTGAGCATTTTTAAGTATGTTTTAGTTAATTATATTTATTATTTCATTAATTTTAAATTACGTTTAAGACATTTAAAAAAATTCGATATTTTGACTGACTATATTTTTTACAGACTATATTTTGGGTTCGATATTTTTGTACTTACCTGTTTGTAGATAGGAATTCGATATTTTGTCATTCTATATTTTGGTGACTATATTTTGGTAAGTCTATATTTTGTCATTCTATATTATGTCAGTGATCCGTTTGGATATCGGCTATATGGACATTAATGACAATGGCTTTTATGGGCGTGGGCACATGGGCATCAGAGTGAGTTTGCCCTGCTAAAAGTAGTGTGTAGACATAGATAAGAGATAATTTAGACAAGCTGAGTGTAGGGGCTGTAGAAATTGCACCTGACAAATATAGTAGAGCGTATCAGTGCAAAGAACCAAGGAGCACCTCCCTCTATACTCCTCACCAAGGAATAAATTCCTATAATTACATTAAATCATGAAGGCTCAGCACTTTACAATGGTAATCACACAACAAAGTTCAAAGCAGGGAACACATGAAGAGAGATCTAAAGTCCAATTGTTTTTCTTTTTTGTTCAAAGGCCGTTCTTTATTAAATTTTCAGTTAAATCTCAAAAGATCATAGCCGACACGTTTCGCCTCACATTGAGACTTCTTCAGGGCTCATTCAAGAACAAAATACGCTTTCAGTAATTGTAACAGAATCTCATGGTTTCCCAGATCAGATGATTTTTACACGGTGCTTGTGTCCATGATTACGGCTTGGTGACCAGCACCATGTTCGTTCGACAGTTTCTCAGCAAAAATTCATCTGATCCTGGGAACCATGAGATTACAGAAAGCGTCTTTTGTACTTGAATAAGCTCTGAAGAAGTCTCAGTGTGAGACGAAATGTGTATGCTATGATCTTTTGAGATTTTAATGAAAATGTAATAAAGAACGGCCTTTGAACAAAAAAGAAAAAAAATTGGACTTTGGATCTCTTTTCATGTGCTCACTGCTTTGAACTTTGTTGTGTGATTACATAGATTAGCGATACCCTGTTTCACAGCTGAGCAGCTGTTGGTATGGAACTCCCTCAGACTGTCTATCTTGAACAAACGACATAATGGGCGTGCTGTACCAAATGCAGGTGTGGACTATAACAGTTCTCGTCTGCGCTGTGGACAGTGCATCAGTGAAAGATGAAGCTGCCGTTTGAAACCCTTTCTTCATCATTCAGTGAAAGAGACCTGCTGCAATTCTTAAGAAGGAGTAAGGATCAGCCCTGGAGGTGGGTGCAATGTGTCTATACCTTCCTGCAGTGGAATCTTGTAGGATCTCTTTGACCCTTGTGCTCCCTTACCAAGGAGCGCACTGAAAGTGCACCACGTTACATGTGGTGCACTATCCGTGCACATCTCGACAGCTTTTTTGATCCTGAAACTGCATCTATATTATATGTAGACTCAAAATGCAAGGTGCCGTGCCTTGGGATTGCGTTGGCGCACAGTTTGTGCAGGCGCACGTTTTGTGCTAGTGCGATCTATATTACAGATTGGGCCCATAAGCATATGAGGACCTTCTGCAGTACCAAAGTGCCCTAGTGGAGAAAAGAATGGGTGCAAATTCCAATTGTGCTCCCAGGTCACAATGTGAACTTCCCACAAGAGGAAGAGTTAATATAGCGAAAGAGAGTCATAGGGATGTCCACATGTTGTGTAGGCAGCTGTGCATAATGCAATGCTTCAGTTTTCCTACCCTGGAACACTGGAAATGTATTCCTGCAAGAGGCAGGACTAGGTGTACTTCCAGGGAGGAACAGAGACCTCCTCGGGCAGAACAAACAAGAGAACTTCTACTGATTAAAATGTATATCAACCAAAACGCTGGGAAACTACATTTCTGTAGCATGTTTCTTCTTTTTTCAATGTTGACCTCTGCTCTAGGCTGTGGCTTACCAAAAAGGTCGCAGTCACATGTGCTCAGCAAAACAGTATACATTCATCACCCCTTGACAACTTCCCCTACTGCATGCTTTGCCTGACTCTAATAGGGCTCCAAAGCACCAATGTCCAAATTGTAGTATGGACTCAGATCCAGATTCAGATTTCAGATCCCTCTCCCTACCAATCAACTGTAGTATACTATAAGCTGCTATCTTTTCACAGTCCATTTTATATTAATGCACTAATCATACACAAATGTGTCTCAAAATATTAAGACCCTCAAATATGCTAACTCTAAAAATCTTCCTGCAAAAAAGTATAAATTATGGGGCAGATTTACAAGCCCCTTTCGACACTTTTATGCCGCTGTTGCGTCACTTTTGTGACGCAGCGGCAGCATAAACCATGCGCCATGCATTGTAATGCCCTGCCCCACATGAAACCTGCGTCAGGTTTCATGTGGGCGTTCCATCGCAGGAATGCCTCGTAAAAGTGACGCAGTGAAATCTACAAGGGTGCACTGAGTCACTTTTACGGCCATGCTGCGTCAAAACCATGCGCCTGCTTGAAGCAGGCGTAAGGAATGATGCAGAATGTTAGGCATAGGGCGCCCCTGAGCCTTGCTGGATCTGCGTCACCCTTGCGACGCGACTCCAGTTATGCGCCGCCTTTACGCTGAGGGATGCGACACACATCTGCCCATCTGTGTGCCACGGTGCGCCGCATTGCAAATGTGGCGCACGGGTGGTTTTGCATGTCGCAAGTGGTCTGGCACATCCTTGCTGATTTGCAGAGATGCGCCAGACCTTGTAAATCTGCCCGATGTGTCTTAATTCTCCATGGGATTACACAAAACAAAAACTGCATTCCTCCTTCATCAATCCAAAACTCTATCTCTCCATTTCGAAAATGGCTGACAACTTGCTGATGTTGACTTCTCAAAATCCCTGATTCCTTTCTCAAATTACTTCTTTACGTCATCAACAAAAACTAACTATAAATCCATATATCTCCACAAAACATCTAAACTGTTTTCCTCCAACTCTTTGTTGTAAGGAAATTGAAACCTCAGACTCCAGGTCTGCTGCACCACCACTTGACTTTTCCAATTATGATGGTGGAAAATGCTTCACCATCTGACCTACTCAAACCGACCATGACTCCTCTTTAGGTCATCCTGCACTCAGATGCTCCACGGAGCAAGTTTCATAACAAACTACTGCTCGCGACATGCCTCAGAGATAACTTACGTAAATCTAGGCCCCTCCTACAAATTCCAAAATTGGAAACCCCAAGCGAATAAATCAGTCTTTCTCTTCTAAGCACGAAATCTCTGGAACAGACTACATGGATCTGAGAAAGACGTACTTCTAAACTGCTGTCCTTATGGACAAACAAAGGGCCCGATTCACAGAACTAACTTAAGACAAAATCCTAAACTTACTACTTTTGGTATTCAAAGAAGTTAGGATTTTGTCTTAAGTTTGTCTTAAGACAGACTTAAGACAGACTTAAGTTATAATTTTGTCTTAAGTTTGTCTTAAGTCTGTCTTAAGTTTGTCTTAAGACAAACTTAAGACAAAATCCTAACTTCTGTGAATACCAAAAGTAGTAAATTTAGGATTTTGTCTTAAGTTAGTTCTGTGAATCGGGCCCAAAGACATATATGGTTAGAGTACATCTTAATGTCTAACTTAGTTCCCTTTCTTCCCATTCTTCTCCTTCATCTATGTTACGTTCTTAGTACAAGCGGCTGACTCCGGAGCGATAGGCTCACTGTCCCCATCCTCCTACGGCAGACCCGGTACCTACTGACCTTCATGAGGCTACTCAAAACCTGGCTTTTCAAGCAGTAGCAGCACCCTCACAGGTGAGCAGTGAGCTTTACAAATTTCAAGATTGATTCTCGGCATTGGCAGCAGCTCAGCTCAGCATCATGTGACTCTGGGCAATATCTCACTTAATCTCCCCATCGGCTCCCAGCGCCTTGAAACCTTAAGGGGTGATGTGTTTGCGCTTTACAAATATGGATTATTATGATTACAATTAAAGTTATAGGAACATTGCAAGTGGATTCTTTTATGAACTCTATTCGTTATGTTGTTCTATTGCCCCTTTATTTTTTCTCACCTGTAACATCATGCTGAATTGTTCAAGTATTGGGTGAAGCCCGCCATTGTTCATGTGGCTAGACCCGTGAAATGGAAGTATCATGAATGAGTGGATAAATGAATTAATAAATACATAAATATATAGTAAGGCTGAAAGTGAGACCTGCCAAATTAACACTACCGCCCATTTTATAAACCAGTGGTATCGGTATAGGAAAGATTACCAGTGTTCTTAAGTGTCAATTCTGAACAAACAGTATCCTGGTCAAATGACCCCTGCAGGTACCCCTCCTTCAGGCAATGTGTAACCTGTGGTGAAGATCTGGCAGCGCTTTTCGATGCATGACCCTTGTTTCTGTCTCTGTAAATAAAATGCTACCTCTGTATGAATTTGGAGCTCTGGTAAATGCAATCGACATCACAATAAATCTGCAATGGAGATAGTTTTTGAACACTTGAACCCCATTGCACATTACACCTACTGTCATCATTCATGAAAGACATCTGTACCCATCGTGGTAAATAAAATTACAAAATGTCCCAGAAGACAGGATTGGAAAGGAGCAGAGGGACTTCTGGACCCTTGCCAGTGAGAAATGCCATACACACTTCCTTCTTTTCAAGAGAGGTCCCATAAAGATCCAGGCAATGATTGGCCAGTGACTGTTCTTGTGATAATATTGACAACTGCTGCTATAAACCTTTTGGAGGTTGCAGCCTGATATGATAGTGGGAGGAATATAGAGGTAGCATAAAGATCTTTAGTCAATAGGCTGATAGCTGCCATTTTGGATTTCAGAACACAAAGGACTCTGGAAAAAAAGTTGGTGATGCCAGAAATCCAATCAACATCTGGTTCGAACATGAGTGGGAAGAGGGATTGTCCAACACCAACAATATGTTAGGCACCTTTAAAAAACCATTGCTCTACAACGCCGCATCTGAACATCTTTGAGCTGCAGAAGAAGAAGTCTCTCCATCCTATTAGTGTCTGACAGTAGAACGCGCCACCCTTGACTTGATCTCTAAGTTATAACTTGAAGGAACATCAGTCTGACCTGATCTTCATCCACATTTGGACCTGTCTGCTCTGGAAAAAAACTGACTGCTTCAAGAAGCCAAGTTCTGGAAAGCTCCAATGGTCTGGGACCCAGAAGGAGGGAATTACCCCATTGAGTAATAGACCAACTGACCTGGGAGCTGAAAATCCCCTAAGAACATCTCATGTGGATTTGAATGGTACAGAGTGGCCAGAGGATCCCTGCTGCCAATTCCTTCATGACCTGTGAGGTTCTGTGGAAGACAAAACAATCCTTTGTGATTGTGGAGTGCTCCCCTTACCATTTTGCCATGAAGGCTGTGCAACTCACTATGAACTTTTTCTAAAGACTGCAAAACATTTTGGAACGTTCCCACAATGCCCCTGTCAGAGGAGCGGTGTTCATCAAATCAAGTGCACCCTCTGCTTCCCCACCCATAAGGCCGGTGTCAAGCTTCCTTGTGGCTTTTCCATCAATGAATGCCTCAAGCAGTGCTTCACCCTGGGGGACAATTCAGATAAAACAAATGTTGTTTGCTTCATGTTCATTTTTTTTGTTTAATTGTTATTATACTTTTTTATCAGTTGATACTCTCTGTATCACTTTTTAAGTTTTATGTTTAGAAAACTGCTGTCTTTGAAACTAGACGTTTGGACCTTAAGTTTCTTTATGTAGTTTTGTGCAGGTGTGCTGTTACAAATAACAGATTAAACATGCTCTTAGGATTTCATTAATAGCCATGGCCACCAAAGATGAACCTAGGCATCATGGTTACCTCTTATGATTGGACCTTGGGGATAATGACCAATAGCCGTTTCGTCACAGAAGCCAATAAGCGCCTTTGGAAATCACTTATGATGATCTGGATTTTACTGGAATCAAATGGAATTTTCTCCACATCATTTTACCTTGTTTTTGTTTTCTTCTTTTTTTTTAGTGCTCTTTCATCAAAATTATGCTTGGGTATCAGAAATGTCTGACCTACTAAGTGAGGCATTTTATCATGTGTACAAAAACTCGCTTGCAAAGGTATCCATGAGTAACTGGAATTTACACCGGAGAACAGGCTCCTGACCCCCGATACAAAGAAAATGTCTTGAATGGAATAAAGAAATTGTCAATTTCTTTTCCCTTCTAAATTTGACTATTCCAGGCCATTCCTCCACCTATCAAAGAGGTCTGCCTTTCAAAGTTCAGCTATGATAAAACCTTTATAGATCAACTAGCAGGAACTGAGCCAAACATTTCTTTAAGTGAATTAACATTTTTCACAATATAATGTCTTCACAAATATATAATCAGGGGCTGCTGCCAAAGTTTTAAGGTGTCTGCTGGGACCTGCTGAATCTAATTCCTTCTCATTAAAGGGAGGTTTGTGGAATAATGCAGGAATGAGTGAGAGGAGGGCGCTGAGCATGGCAGCTGTGGGCACAGTGCCTCACATCTCAGATCCTGCTGCTTCTTGACAGGGGTTTGAACCACAACAGATTGGCTCTTCGAGTTATTAGATAAGAAGGACGTAAGATGCTGAGAAGCTCATGTCCTACAAGGGGACAAGGGATATTAAAAAGGACACACTTGGAAATCGCTAACTTCCCAGATGAATTCTGTTTATCAATGTTATTGCTAGAAATAAAGCGGATAAAAAGTAGTGGTAAAACTGTATGAGACTCCTGACAATAAAGTGAAGTGTAAACAATAACATGATAACATCAGGTGTAAGCAAAATCATGATAACATCAGGTGTATAAGAAAATCATGAGAAAAACCCAGTTAAGATTATATCTGACCCCCATTAGACATGGAATCTTTTAGTGTGTTTTCCCTGAGTTTTTGCTTTCTCACCTCTCAGTTTTTACTCTATTTTTGCTGGTTTAGTGTCTCTGCACACTTTCTCACTGCTGATCAGTGTTAAAGTGCAAGTGCTCCTGTTGTATATTGTGCTATGGATTGTTGTTTCCATGATTTGAATTACTTGTCAGTCCCTAGTAAGGTGCACTGAGTGTGCCAGGGCCTGTAAGTCAAATGCTGCTAGTGGGCTGCAGCACTGGATTGTGCCACCCACACAAGCAGCCTGTAATGTAACTCTGGCCTGCCATTGTAGAGCCTGTGTGCAGTCTTGGACTGCCATGTCGACTTGCAGAGTGCACCCACTTGCCAGTCCCTAATCTTCCCTTTTTGAACATGTTAGTCACCCCTATGGTAGGCCCAAGGTACCACTGTAGGCAGGGTGCATTGTATGTGAAAGGTAGGACATGCCCTAAAGTATGTTACATGTCCTGATAGTGAAATACTGCCAATTTCGTTTTTCACTATTGCAAGGCTACCTGCTCACGTAGGAAAGAAGGGGGAATTTGTTGATAACATCTTATAAACATAACTAATCCTGGGAACAAGGAAAGAAAATACAGTTTGACATGCCTGAACTCAGAAAGTTACAATGCATCTTTTAGTGAGGGTGATTTTTTACATTCTGTGTTTGAAAATACCACTTTTAGAAAGTAGGTATTTTCTTGCTTAGCAATCCAGTATGCCTCTGCTAGGTTTGTGTATTGCATGGCTGGCTTTGGATGACAGGGCCTGTTGAGTCAGGGCTGGGCTGAATAGGCCTGGTCTGCATTTGGAGTGGTGAGAGGAGTAGCACCTGCACCTCAATAGGGCTGGGCCTGCCTTCTACACTGATGGCTCCACCCCCCTGTGGTGTGTCTGGAGCCAGAGCTCACACTGCCAATGGTGGTTGTTGTGCACTTGCAAAGTGCCCCACAGATCTGGTTTTGGATGGGTACAGACACTCTCTGCCTTCAGGGAACAAAGGATTTTGGGGTTGAAAAAAAGGGGGCGCCATACCCCGGACTTTTAGAACTCACTGAAATCAAGGAATCTGCCAAGAAGAAGAGCTAGAAGAGCTGCCAGGGGAGTACTGCACTTTGCTGTGTTGTTGCTTTGTTTGGTTGGCCTTTAGTTTCTGCTTCCGCCTCGGGAAGTGAAATGACTGGACTGAACTTACTTTACTTGTGCTGAGTATCTCCAAGGGCCTGAAATAAAGCTTGCCTTCGTTCTAAAGTCTCAGGGACTGCAAAGACTTCACCAACCTCTGGGTATGGCTTCTGGGGCCGCTGTTTCAGTTGCCACAGAAAAGGGAATCGCAACTGACTCCGTCGCTGGCTCTATGTCCTGATGGCACCACAGAAAGCACTGTCCGCATCACACACCGCAACCCTGGTCTCACCGACAACGATGCCCGCCATGACCTGTGGGCACCGCATCCTGCACTGCCTCGCTTCACTTGGTTTGCCTGGTCTGACCGACACAGCTGCTGAATGGACACCCGTGAACGCATCGTGGTTGGGGGCACCGCTCGTAAAGTTTCACAATGCACCGCCTCATCACACATAGCTGTCTGGGCCGACTGATGCCAGCTCACGCAACCCGGCTCTGTCGCCTGCACCGCAACCTCCAGCACCGTCTCACCCTGCACCGGAAGCCTTGGTCTCACCGACACGTCTGGATGATCCTCACTGAGCCGCTGCCTGCACCACATTAAGAGGACACCACACCCTGCACCGCTTTCATTTTGCAACGCAACAGCAACGGTTGCCACAACCGTCTGGCACCTCCGTGTAAGCCACAACGAGAAAGGTACTGTTACTGAGTCTGTTCATGCTTACGCTGGCCTGTATCGACACGGTCGGCTGTAATTGTTAGACTCTGTCTTTTCAGCATCACGGTATTTTTTTAAACTGGTGTGGTGTAGTTTTGTAGTGCTTTCACTGTGTTACTGTTGGTTATGTGCAAATGCTTTACACACTGATTATAAGATAAGCCTGACTGCTCGTGCCAAGCTACCAAGGAGATGAGCAGGGGTTATTTTAGGAGTGTAACTCCCTTATCCTGACTTGAAGGAAGGGTCCCATAGTTGGACAAAGTTGCAAACCCGTGCCAACTAGAGACCCCCATTTCTAACACCCCCTATCAAACAAAGCTGCAAAATACAATACAACATGGTGAATGACCATGACATGTAATTAGCTCCCTTTGACTCACTTGAGATTTTACCTTCTTTTCGATGTCTTTTTGTTTTTGTTTTATGGGGTGGAGAACTGCAGCTCCCTGCTTTCCCTTGGTGCACACATGCCCCTCTCACCACAAGCCCTTATCTACACTTGTGTGGCTCGAACAGCATCCCGAACCCCCTTATTCAAGTGGTAAATGCACTTCATTTTACTTTATAACATCTCCTCCTCTTGTTCTGTGGTGCATAATCCTCATTAAACCCTCCGTTTTATCCTAACACATAAAAATGACGGGATTTTTATTTGCATTGCATTAAGCCATTTCTTTTTTTTGTTTTACATTATAATTTTGTATGCTATTTTTGAGTTACATTTGTGGACAGAGGACCATGAAGTGGAAGAATGGCCTTACTCTGGACAACACTTCCTGTGCTTAAAGATGAGCATTAAGTGGAGGATGCAAAGGGTTCTTTAAAATGGAACAAGATATGGCATACTGGCTTGACGAGAGGCTCCTCTGGGACTATGAGTAGCAGTATTATAGAGGGTCTTTTAAGTTTAAATTCACACACGATTATTTTAGGCACTAAATGACCCACAATATAAACTCCAGTTATATATTTAGCCATTATATTGTTTTCTAACTTAATCTCTGTCACGTTTCTCCAGCATGAAGAGCTACTATTATTCTCTGTACATATTTCAAGCACAAGAATGACTCATGTCACTTTGTTATTTTATGGGTAAGTTTGTATTTTTTATTCTGGCATGCTTGTTCTGCATAAATTTACAGAACAACAGGTGCATCTATTCTCATTTTTCCCTTTAAATGCATAAAGAGTAGCAAGCAGGGAGTAAGACAGCAGCGGCCAAGTTTTAATTTTCAGCGATTGAGGTGAGTAGCAAGTTTTGTAATGTAGACAAAATCTCCATTTCACAAAGAGAGTAAACACTTTGGCTTGTCCAATCGTCTCCTTACAAAAATAAAATCTGTAAAACATTTTTTGCAAATAAATTCTTAACTACATGTCGTTTTTTTTTTAGAACTTCTTCAAACATCCTACTTTTGAGCGTTTTTTGTTGCAGTTTTTGTTTAAAACTTAGCAGTCATTACAAAGGTTGTAGGATTTTCAAAACAGCTTGCCAAAATTTGTCCAGCAAACTTCCATGCAGACTTATCACCTCCCTCAGTTGGCAGGCAAGAACTGGAGCTTGTTATAGCATACAGTTACAAATATTTAGGGATTTGGTTTCAAAGCATAAGCAGTTTTTCTTACAACAGGCTGTATTAAAATAAAAGGTAGCTTCCCTAAAAAGTGCAGGGGAGCAGGACAAGACGAATTTGCATATGGCTGGGTCTAAAATGGAATGGCGAGGCGTGCAAAAAAAGGATGGATTTAACCTAGATCTGTGACTGGGGGTGAATGTTTGATTTGTCCAGCATTCCGCCCATCACCTACTCTTTTTTTTGGTTTTTAAATTTTTATTAGGTACAAGATTTGCAGTAGCAACATTTGTGACATGACATATCAGTATGACAGTTTACTCTTCATTATACATAATTTTCAATTGTAGGCAAACATTATATCGTATATACACCGTAGGCCTGTTAGTGAATGCATAGTATTCCAAATCAGTCATCATCATCTGAGAATGACTCTGTAGCTGTTGGGGTACAGATGCTTTCCCTGAATGTATTCTATTTTCCCCACATCCGCTCCCATTTTTTGGGGCACCCTCTGTGAATATACATAGCCTTTTCGGCTACCATGGCCATGTCCATATCCTTACACCATTCTCCCAATAGTGGGATAGTATATGCCCTCCAAAGTCTGGCAATGTTTCGCTTTGCTATTACCATACCCAGTGTGGCCCAAACTTGGGCCGTATGGTTTAGGTCTGTTGCTTCCCAGACATTTAGGAGACAACATTTGGGGTCTGGTAGTACAGGAGCCTCACTAACCTGTGTGATCGTGTTCATAATTGTCACACAGTATGTTTTAATTGCCGGGCATTCCCATATTATGTGATAAAAGGTGCCAATTTCACCACATTGTCGCAAGCAGAGTTGGTCATTTGCCTCTCCTATCTTGCATAATGTAATTCCTGTGAAATAGGCCCTGTGTAGTATTTTAAGCTGTATCAGGCGCAACCTTGAGGACACCGCCACCTCCCTTGAGGACTCCAGCAGTTCCTGTCAGTCAGTGTCGTCTAAGTCGTCGACCACCTATTCTTTTTGCATTTGCCTCCCTAAGTGGGAAGGGTATGCCCAGACATGGGTCCCATGCTCGCTACGCCACCAGATTCAAGCTAGCCTGGCTGATGAGAGGGTGATACCCAAAATCGTTCCCAGGTTGCTTGTTTCTGGTCCAGGAAGGACCTGGTCTGGCAGTTCGAGCTGGACTGTTCCCATAGGGAGAAAGGTTAAGACAGATTTGAATATGACTGGGTCTAAACTGGAATAGCGTAGCATGCAAAAAACGATGGATTTAACCCAGATCTGTGACTGTGAGTGAATTTTTGATTTGCTTAGCATTTTGTCCATCATCTGCTCTTTTTGCATTTTTCACATTTAAATTAGGCCTCAACTTGAGCTGGCCGTCAGTCAAACGCCTATTTGCCATCAATAGGTCTAAGTATATGCCATCATTTTCCTACAGCTTTGAGGTCACCCCAGAACCCTCGATCAGTTAGCTGGACATAACTCAAAATAATTTATTCAGGACCTTTTTGCCATCCCTTTTTCCTCCTCACAGATGCAAATTCAACTGGAATGCAGCCTGAGCACTCAGTCAGCCCTGCCAGCATCACTTATACTACGTTTCTGGTAACGATGTAAAAGTGCAAACCAGTGCACCTTAATCTCTCATTTATGGCCACAACTTTGGAAAGGGTCAAAAGTTAAGTTCAAGTGTAATTCTACTCTTTCCAGCTCATTGAATCTTCTTCAATTACTTGACCCATGTGAGTCTTTTCTATATTTTAGCTCATTTTAAAGTAATCTTAAAGAGGGAATGATGCGCTTTATCCTTTTTTGTACTTGTCTATAAATCGTGTTGATCATTAGAACTTCCAATGTGCTCTTAAATCCTTACACTCCAGGCCCTCTACATCCACACTTAAGAGAAGAGCTTACATTAAATCTTAAGAGAGCTAACACTCGACTTTGTATTGTCCTGTTTGACATTGAAGAGAGAAAACAAAAGTGAAAAGTGTTTCGCCATATTGGCAGATGCAGGCTGTGCCAGAACAAATCTGAGTCTAGATCTTGTCTTATGCTGTTGTCGCAGCCTGCGTAGAGAAGAAGGGACTTTACTTCTTCCATCCTTCTGGTGACTGAGAACTAGAACCTGTGCCAAGGAAGCCCCAGAAATCTTCAGCACCACAGACATGCAGCTAGTCAGCTGCTGGTAAAGTACATGAAAATAGTCTCAGCAAAATAAAAAGCAGCTCTGGTCTTTTGATCACCAAAGCTTAAGGTCACAATAAGGTGAGATGGGTGGCAGCATTGTAACTGCAATTGTATATGTGAAATTTACATTCAGGTTGAACTTTGCACAACCTTAGCTTTTCAAAGAAATACCAGTTTCTACACTGCTAGTTTGATATTGTCTTTCTTTTTTTAGCTAATCTGTTTTATTAATGAGTAAATTCTAATAGTTACATATGTGTTTTCATTGGAATTTGCAGTCATTGTAATTACCTACACATCAAAGGACTGACACTTTTTTGGGGGTGAATATTTGATTTGTTCAGCGTTCCTTCCATCATGTGTTCTTTTTGCGTTTGTCGTCCTAAGTGGGAAGGGTGTAACCAGACGTTGGCCCGTGCTCACCAGATTCAAGCTAGCCTGGCTGATGATGGGTGATACCCCAAAACCGGTCTCAGGTTGCTTGTTTCTGGTCCAGGGAGGAGCCGGCCTGCTTGTTCAGGCTGGACTGTTACCACAGAGAGCAAGGTCAAGACTGATTTGCATAAGGTTGGGTCCAAACTGGAATGGCGTGGCGTGCAAAAAAACAATGGATTTACCGAGATCTGTGACTGAGGGTGAATGTTTGATTTGTTCAGCATTTCGTTCATCATCTGTTCTTTTTGCATTTTTTATATATTTAAATTAGGCCGCAACTTGAGCTGGCCGACAATCAAAACCCTATTTGACATCCACAGGGCTAAGTATATGCCATAATTATCCTACAGCTGTGAGTTCATACCAGAACCCTTGGCCCGTTGGCTGGACATAACTCAATGTAATTTATTCATGAAACTTTATGCCACTCCTTCTTCCTCCTGACAGATGTAAATTCAGCTGGAATTCAGCTTGAAAACACAGTCAGCCCTGCCAGGATCACTTATACTAAGTTTCTGGTAACGATGTAAAAGTGTAAAACAGTGTTTCCTAATCTCTCATTTATGGCCACAACTCTGCAAAGGGTCAAAAGTTAAGTACAAGTGTAATTCTACTCTTTCCAGCTCATTTCATCTTCTTCAATTACTTGACCCATGGGAGTCTTCTCTTTCTTTTAGCCCATTTTACAACAATCTCAAAGAGGGAATGATGCACTTCCTTCTTTGTGCTTGACTATAAATCATGTCAATCATTACAACGTCCAAAGATTCTCTTAAAACATTACACTCCAAGCCCTCTACATCCACACTTAAGAGAAGATCTTGCATTAAATCGTAAGAGAGATTATACTGGACTTTGTATTGTCCTGTTTGACATTGAAGAAAGAAAAAAAAGTGAAAAGTTACTCAACATACTGGCAGATGCAGCCTGTGCCTGTACCAGTGGTTAATTTGTAAGAAAATAAGAGCTGGGACTTTCATCAGGAGGCAGCTTGCACCAGCCCATTTCTCCTGTTAGTGCTGCCTAAAACAGAACCAACTACTAACCATGAAAGTTGGGAGTGGATGTGGTGTAATGGCCAGAGCTGCCGACTTCAGAACTTGGGAACCACGTTCGAGTCTCGGCGTCGGCTCAACATCCTAGGACTCTGGGCAAATCACTTAATCACCCCATAAATTAATGTGTCCTAACTTGTGCTCATGAAAAGTGCCAGTGTTGATGATTAAACGCTGGTCCTGAGCATTGGAAACCACTGGCTCAAATTAAGCGCCGGCCAGTACTAATCTGAGTCTAGCACTTGTCTTATGCTGTTGTCGCAGCCTGCTTAAAGAAGGAGCGACATTAAGGGGTCGATTCCGATTCGGGAAAAAAACGTCCGTACGATTTGTATCCGGAGACCTCTCCGTACGAATCGTACCCATCCGTCCGAGTCGCGTAGTACGATCCGTATTCCGTGAATCCGTCCGAATCGTCGTGATCCGTATGTATTGCAAGGCTGAAACCGTGAACCGTACGACTCGTACACATGCCGTACGACTCGTACACATGCCGTACGACCCGACGAGTACGATCCGGACCGGGGTATGAGGACGCAATTTGTACGGTCCACGCCAGGTAAGGGCGAGTCGTACGGAAAAGCAGACAAACACATACACACCGTACGCTCTGTACACCCCATGATCGCAGGGGTACGCACCGTACCCCTGCGATCATGGGGTGTACGCACCGTATCCCATGCACGCTGGGTGTACTCACCGTACCCCATGTACGATGGGTGTACGCACCGTACCCCTGCGATCATGGGGGTATGCACCGTACCTGGGGGGGCCGTTCCGTACCTGATTCGGCGCGAACTCTGCTTTTACGGCTGCTTTCAGCTCCCGTAGAAAAAGGGTCATACGGTGCGTACCCGACACGTATCGTACTTGCTGGGTCGTAAAAACCAGCCGCGAACCGTACAGATGTCGCGTACAGCGGGTTCCAAGGGAGAATCGTATGGAGATTAGAGTCGTACGGTCTCTGTACGACTCGTACGGAGTACGGCTCCTGGTACGAATCGTACTTTGTCGTACGTACAGGGTACGTTGCAGGGTATGATTCGTATGGGAAAAACAGTCCAAACGGCTATTCCGAGCGGTTTTTCCCGAATCGGAATCGGCCCCTAAGTCTTCCATCCTTCTGGTGACTGAGAAGTAGAACCTGTGCCAAGGCAGCCACAGAATGCTTCAGCGCCACAGACATGCAGATACTCAGCTGTTTTTAAAGTTTATAAAAATAAACTCAGCAAAATGTGAAGCCAGCTCTGGTCCCTTCTAACAAAGAGGTCATGCAAGGTTAACTTTCCCATTTTTCAAGTCCCTCTCCCGTGCTTGTTCGCACATTGTGTGTATCTTTACCTTTTTCACAGCTTTATAAATGATATTGATATTCAATATTTTGAATGGATCATAATGTTCACAACTCATAAATGAAAACAAAATGTTGATTTATCTATTCATTTACTACTTGTTTATTTATTTAAAGTGCTTTGAAAAGTTGAAGAACACCTTGGAGAGTATTGGAATGGTTCACACAAAGCGAATGAAACAGTGTTGAAAATGTTCACTATAAAAATAAACATAAGGCCAAAGTTAAAGATTAGGAAAATAGTCTGATCAACTCTCATTTTTGACGTCGCACATTCCAGAAGTTGAATACGTCCTTTTAGGTTTTTCCCCCCAAAAAAATACCAGTGTAACATTCTAGAGTGCTTAATTTATAACAATATCAGTGCCAGGGCCCCCGTCAGGAGGCAACTGCAGTTTGCACCGCCCATTGCCCTGCCAGTGCTGCCAATGACAGTACCAACACAAATGCTAACCACCACACTCCTCCAAGTGTGACAACTCAGACTATTCCAGGCCCCCAAAGCTATGAGAATGACTTGGGCGGCAGGTATTCGTCATTTTTAATGTATATGGAATTAAGTAACAACTGTTTTACTCATCTCTAAATAAGACAAACAGTGCCACCATGTGGAAGACTGTCATAAATGCCAACGATGACAATTAAGTGATGGTGCCCATCACCGGAAATCACCTGCTCAAATAAAGTACTGGTAACAAACACATAATCCCAATACTTAAAAAGAGTACAACTGCCCATGATATACACCTGTGTAATATACTAACAAACTATAGAAGCGTACATACTTCTCTCTCCTTGTTAACGAGGTGACTTCTTAAAGTACAACCACATACATATGTGCATGTGTACTCATTAGTGAGTTGGTAAGGCAGTTGTAGTTACAAATATGTAACAAAACTCAATGAAAATATAGTTAGGACTTGGCAGTGGTCGTGAAAATCCTATCTCGGTTCTATCTTGGTGGAAGAGGTGTGGCGCCGCGGCCAGGGCGACTGACGCTGGAATCTGGGGACCACGGTTCGATCCCCGGCTCCGGCGGCAGGTTAGCCCAGCACCATGTGACTCTGGGCAATAGCTCGCTTAATCTTCCCGACGGCCCCCCAGCGCCTAGAGACCCTTACGGGTGATTGTGCGCTTTACAAATGTGGACTTTACTTTATCTTAGTCATGATCACAAAATGTACATGCATGTCCAGTACTTTGTTTGCGTATCTAAAAGGTATGATACCAGAATATTGAGTTTAAAATTATAGGTGACCAAAATAAAGGCAAGTTAGGTCAATTTAGGTGGCTATATTTTATTACAGATATTTGCTTCTTGACTATATCGTTAAGATTTGCAGATGAGGAGTTACAAGTAGTAAATCTATTCTTACCAATATACACTTACCTCCAGTAATTTTGCTAGGACATTCTTGTGGCACAATATTTCTGTAGTCAATATTCTGACAATCAAATTGAATCAATCAATCAATCAATCAGATTTATAAAGCGCGCTACTCACCCGCTAGGGTCTCAAGGCGCTGGGAGGGGAGGGTTCAGTTACTGCTCGAAAAGCCAGGTCTTGAGTTGCTTCCTGAAGGAGAGATGGTCCTGGGTCAGCTGTAGGTGGATGGGGAGGGAGTTCCAAGTCTTGGCCGCCAGGTAGGAGAAGGATCTTCCTCCGGCGGTGGCTCTGCGGATGCGTGGGACGGTGGTGAGGGCGAGGCTGGTCGATCGCAGCTGGCGGGTGGGCGTGTAGAAAGTGAGGCGGTTGTTGAGGTTCTTGTGGCCCAGGTCGTGGAGAGCCTTGTGTGCGTGGGTGAGGAGAATGCAGAAAGTGTAGGAAAGTATATCAATTCTTTCTGTTTTCAAAGGAGGTGTGAAAGGAGACATGTTAGGGGGCACAGGGCACTGCTTTAAATGGGAAAATAAAATGACTTTTACGACAACTAGAGGGGAGTTTAGAGGGTGGGGCTAGGAATGCTTAAGGGGTGAAGATAGGAGGCAGTTTTTTTAGTAGAAATCCCATATTTTCTAGAAGTACCCGCTTAGACGTATTCCTCCTATGCTTGTGGAGTTGTCCCTTTCACCCTGACTGTAGAAATAGACCCATTTATTATCCTCATTTAATTTTCCTTTCTCACCTCAAAGATTCCATGCCCAGCATCCCTCATGCCTTTTCCACCAACCGTTTATCAGATGACAGTCGCCTTGCTCAGCATGTTCCCATCCTTTGCATTTAACACCTTAAGAAAGTTTCCTAACCTGAATTGGCTCATTCATGAACATATTCTCTGCTTTATTTTTGTCCTAGTTAAACACAAGCCACAAAACTACAAGTACTAGAATGCCAAGTGGAATCCAGAACTAGATGAGATACTGACTACTAAGACCTGACATGCAGTGGCTTGTGTAGTGAGATATTCATAGAGGATCCCAATGCATTGAGTTGAACCTCTCTTTCCCTTTAATTGTAGGATGATGCCCTCAAACTTGGTTCAGCCAAAGATCTTACCTGTGGCCATAAAAGGCCTAAAACCAGAAGCATAGTTTACCACAGCAATATCAGAATTCTCAGGGTTTCCAGTTCCATGTGCCAAAAACTCATCCAGTCCATGTCTTACGTTTGCAACCTGGTACTTTGACACATTAATTCGTATTGGGAAAGGCTGGTCTCTACGAATTGGAATGCACAGAATAAAAGACGGTCTGGAAAAGAGGCTCACACACAGGCCTGAACAAACCTGAACGGTCTCTATCATATTGTGTAAATAGCTGAAGGTTAGGCACTGAGGAGCTGTTAAAAGAACAGATTTCTCGATGCCCAAGTTTCCACACCAACCATGAATTTACTTGTGGAAAGGGTTAATTTGGGAGGGCAAAATTACAATCTTTAATGGAACTGGATTGCTAGAATTGAATCCTCAGAAACAGGATCTGAGAATATAGAAAATCCACCATTGTCTTCTATAATTGTAGGGCCTCATTTATGAGGCTGTGCGTCACTTTTACGCCGCCACCAGTGGCGTAAAAAATGCATCTTGTTGCGCCATATTTACAAAGTGAGGCATCCAGGGAGATGCGTCACTTTGTAAACCCCTGCGCCACATTATACCTGCGCCAGGTATATTGTATGCAAGGGGGGCGTATTGACGCAAGAAAGAGTCGTCGAAGTGACGCAGTGAAATCTATAAGATTTCACTGCTCCACTTCTAGGACACAAATGCGTCAATTTCTTACGCCTGCCTCACAGCAGGCGTAAGACTGACGCAGGCTCTTTCACATGGGGCTTGCCCCATGTGAAAGGACACATTGCTGGAGTTGCTTCACTTTTGTGACACACTCCAGCAATGCGTCACTTTTGCGCCTACAGATACGTCAGAAATACTGACGTATCTGTAACTCCTTGAGCCATGATGCGTCATACTGTAAATATGACGCATCATTGGTGTCGCAAGGAGGGTGCAGTGAAAAGTGACGCATAGCTGTTTTCACGCAGCGATGCGTCACTTTTCATAAAAGAGGCCCGTAGTATTTAGGGGTTAGGGCGCGTGTCTAAGTGGACCACCTCACAAAAGCAGTTTAACTTTGTAATTTAACAACTCATCATCATTAACTCCATTCTTCACTGGACTCTAAAGTCATTTTCTCACTCTAGTGCCACTTACTCGATTTCGGGGTTCTAATAGCTAGAATACCACAAAAGGTGTCATTTCTGAGCACCAAAGTATAGACTATGTACCGACGAAAGAGGTATTGCACCAGGTCGATGTAACTGTAACAAAATGTATATTTAGTTTGAAAGGGAATGTCATATATATATATTAAACAGGAAGCACAGAACCTGTAGGAATTCTATATGGACAATAAATTATGTCTCCAAAGTAATGCATTATTTTTTTTACGAAACATGAACAATGATGATACTTCTGTGCTATGGGGGAAACATGACTGCAAGTACTTAGGAGCCGACAAAATCTTTCTCATTCTTTTTGCAATTCCATCCAACTATCTCTTTCTCGTTTTGCTTTTTACGCTGATTTGGTACCTTTCTCATCTCTCTTTCATGGTCTCCTTTCTTTCTGTCACTCTTCTCTCTCTTCTTTGTTCCTCTCTCTTTCTCACATTAGCTCTTCCCATTGATGCCTAATTACCTGCATCTTTTATTTCTCTCTTTCTTGTCTCTTTCACCATCCCACTCACTTTTTCTCTTTACTTCCCCATCTTTCTGTCTTTCTTTCTCTCTCTCTTTCTGTCTATCGATTGCTCTCTCGCACACACTCTAATTTTGTCTTTGCCTCTCTTATGTGCCCTCTTTTTTTTCTCTCGCTCCCTAGCCCTACCTCAGTTTTTCTCTCTCTCTTTCTCCCTTCCCGAACCACTTTCTCCAGTTCTCTTTTTCGAAGTCCAGCAACTTCTCTCTGTCTCTCTCTAGAATTTTCCCCCATTTCTCTCCATCTTCCTCCCCCTCTCGCTTTCCCTCTCTCCGTGTGGCCCCCTCTCGGACTCTAACGTGGTTCCCCTCTCTAATTATCTATCTATCGCTCTCCCTCTCGCATTCTCTCTCTCTCTCTCTCTCTCTCTCACACTCATTCTTTGTCTTCCTTTCCTTCTCTCCTCTTTCCTACCCTTTCCTTCATGTCTCTCCCCCACATTCCCTCCTTCTCTCACCCTTCTGTTCTGAATCCACACATCAGGATTTAGCAGGAGGTCATATTTCAGCATTTGCATATGCAAGACCCTAATTTATATTCAACAGAGGGAATTTGCATGTTAATGTCTCCGAGCTTGCTTGTCAGTGGCATGGCGCGCTCGGGCGCCGCTATCCTAGAAATCTCGGTCCTCAGAGTACCCAGGACGGCGCAGACTCGGTCAAAGGTGGGAGCAGGTCATCCCCACCCTACCATGACAGGGAACTAAGAACTGCTGCTCCTGAAGAGCCCCATTAAACATGAAGCCTTCACCGAGACAGCTGCGGGAGCTGGGCCAGCATGACCACTGTGTGTCCCCCCCCCCCCCCGCCCACCCCCTACACCGACTAATGAGAAACTGTCATGAAGGAAGGGACATGAGGCAGGGAAAGTTCACAGTGGAGAAGCCATAGAAACAAACAAAGGTGATGCTGCAGCCCACTACTTATAGATTTGCCACACAATGGGAAACAACCTTTACAACGCAACGTTTACAACGCACTACCATTACAACAAAACTTTTACAACGCAACATCCATTACAACGCATGCCATTACAACGCAACCATTACAACGCATGACACTACAACGCATACCACTACAACGCATGTCATTACAACACAGTCATTACAACGCATACCATTACAACGCATAACATTACCATCCAACACTTACCCTACTGTTGCACCCCCTAGAGTTACAATAGTAATTTTTACCCCTACACTATCCAACACTTACCCTACTGTTGCACCCCCTGGAGTTAGAATAGTAATTTTTACCCCTACACTATCCAACACTTATCCTACTGTTGCACCCCCTGGAGTTAGAATAGTAATTTTTACCCCTACACTATCCAACACTTACCCTACTGTTGCACCCCCTGGAGTTAGAATAGTAATTTTTACCCCTACACTATCCAATACTTACCAAACATGCAATGTAATGTTATGCGTTGTAATGGTATGCGTTGTAAAGGTATTATGCATTGTAATGGAATGCGTTGTAAATGTAGTTTTTAAAATTTCTTTGTAATGGCATGCGTTGTAATGGGATGCGTTGTAATGGATGTTGCGTTGTAAAAAATGCGTTGTAAAGGTATGCGATTTAAAAGTGTGCGTTGTAACATCATACATCCCACACAATCCACCATCTGCTACAGAATTTACAGTTTTCAACACAAAAGGTGATCAAGTTACCAAAAAACTCGACCACAAGTTACTTAAAAATGGTCATAAGTAGTGCTGGAGAGTAGCAGACACTTTGCAAAGGTTAACCAGTCACCATTAGCTGCCGATTGCTGTATTCAGATTATTTTCTGATACCAAGGAGGAGAAACAGGAGCCAGACTATATTAATGTGTGTTAAAATGACAAACTATTGATACAGAATGGGCCTCATCACAGTGCATAATTTGCCTCGTTTTACCACTTAATCTAGTCAACACGGCCACATATGTTGGTCCTAATTTGCCACATAATTCCAGTGGCCCGGGTTATTAGTATGTTTGGGGAGGCAAAAAGAGGCTTGGGGGTAAACCACAGCCCAGAACTGGCCTCTCAATGGTAAGAAGTGGAAGTTTGATTTCAAACTGTAGCTGAGAACAGGAAGATCAGCAAAGAGTCACAATTCTAGAAAGTGGCATCACAACAAAATAAGAGTTGTGGCCAAAGCTTAGCAAATGTTGAGATCAAGAGGAGTGCGTAAATGGCCAGGATGGGCTATTCTCTACTCGCTGTCTATGACCTCTTGTACACACAGTATTGGGAAACAAAAGGGATAAAGAACTCTAATCGCCTTTGAGAAAATCAACATCACATGAATTATGTTGGGATGCTGTGAAAGTCCAGCGGCCTGCAAGTCCTCTGCCCGGAATTGAAAAGATTTTGGGGAAGATTTGCAAGCCCCTTGGGCCACTTTTGTGTAATTTTTCCCATCTTAAAAATGTCGCAAAAGTGGCGCAAGGGGCTTGTAAATCTGCCCCTTTATTCTTAAAGAAGATCCACAAATCAGTTGTGGGTGAGGTGCACACTTAACATGGATGCTGAGCAAAGGTATGGATCTTGTGAGACTACTGATCTAGGTTTCTGCATGCATATCCTTGCATACTGTGCATACGCTTCTGCTCAAACATATGTACATGTGCAGGAATAAGATGGGTAGGAAGTGTGGTTGTAGGGTTGAGAGGTCATGCCATGTTAGCAAGACATTAGGTTTCCACTCCTGGCTTTATTCTGACATCATAGTAACTGATGTGAGTTTTAGGGCTGATTTAGCGACAGTGTCCCCTTCCCACCAAGACTATGGTCCACCCGCCCAATTTAAATACAAAGGGGCCATAGTTTGACAACGGCAGAGACTACTCCATCTACACCATAGTCAAACTCCTCAGACGGCCTAACTGAGTAAGCACTGCAGGAGGTTTGGCTATATGCTCATCCGTCTAATGTAGATGCGCATACATTTAGCTGGTTTTCAATGCACATCACTGCCAGGAATAAACCTTGTGATGAGGGGCACTGAAAAGTGCTCAATGCCCTCCTCGCCATGGGAGGAAACTCCCAAGGTAAGGGGGGCACTGTTTTTTTTTCTTCAGAAAGAAAATCCTGCTTTGGGATTTTATTTTTGACAATAAAAAAAAGTTATAAGTTTGCCGTATGGCTCCCTCATGTTGACAGAGCCGTACATCAAATTTACAATGCATTGACAATAACCAACATTATGGCGGTTCCTGCCAATGCTAGGAATGTCTGCTGGGCAAGCAGACATTTCTAAATTTTGCTATCGGCACCCCCACCATGGTGGTAGAGTAAATTACTCCTCCACCCTTGTGGAGGACAGGCTGAGACCCACAATTTAAATCTGGTTCATAGTCTTGATTTAGTCTAAACAATTGAACATATCCATCTAACAGCAATGGTCCGTATCAGGAAAGATCCGAACTGAAAACATGGTTTCCTACTGAAACCTTTTACATAATAATGACTTCATTATGTTGTATTCTCTGGCCTTCCTAGCAGATTTTTTAGAACAGGCTTTGACGTAAATCCACAAACTACTTTCACACATACCGGCATCAGGTGTACACAGCACTTACTTTGTTTAACATGAAGTACTTCTACTACGCCAAAATGTTCAAATGGTGCATCATATAACTTTAAAATGCACTCTTGCACTTGTCTCCAGGTCTTGTGCTATTTTCATGCTGTCAATCTGCATGCGTACACTCAGTAACTATGTTCATCTATATATTAGAGAAGGAGAACCACCATGTAGCAGACTGTCATAAGTGCCGGTGTTCACAATTAAGTGCCGGTGCCGAGCACCAGAAACCATCTGCTCAAATGTAGTACTGATCGGAAAAAGGAAAATGGTGATCGGGCCGCATTTAATGATTAAAAGCCCCAGAAGGCTCAACCCTAGGGCTATATTCATGAAGAAATCCCCGGAAGTCCATTCCAGAGGTTGAAAATTGATTATATGGGTAGAGGGCAGTGTGGCCCCCCTCCCTGATCCTCCAGAGGGTCCAAGTAGCCCATGCCAAAATTTTATAATATGGGGGGGGGCATGTGGCCCTATTCACGAGCCTCCATAGGCCCTGGGGAGCCCACACCCAGGACTAAAATGTCTTTATATGGGGAGGGGGCTGCCCGTCCCCTTCCCCGAGCCTCTAAAGGACCAAGGGAACCCACCCTAGGCTAAAACATCACAAAATGGAAGAAGGGCCATGTGGGCCCCCTCTCTATGACCCTCAAAAGACCCTGGGGAGCCCACCCCTGTGGCAAAAATGTGTTTATTTGGGAGGGGAGCCACGCAGACCACCCTCCCTGAGCCTATATTGGCCCCAGAGACCCCAACCCATGGGGTTAGCTCGCAAGCTATATCCCAGGGAACCTATCCCTGGACACACCAGTTTCACTGGCCACACTGCTGTGAGCAGAGAAATCTGTGTTTGCTCTCACTTGGCAGGAACATTTTTTGACTTTCCTGCCAAGAGGGAGCAAACTCCAAGTCTGTTTCCAATGGGTGGGAGCTTAAAAAATGCTCAAGCCTCCTGGGAGCGGATATTTGATCAGTTTCCCTGCCTGCACTGAAGTGGGAAGGGAAAACAGAACAAAAAATTGATCCTGCCCAGAGGGAGCAGCATTAGGAGCTGCTCCGTGTGGGCAGAAGCTGTGCCAGCTCCCACTGTATGTGGGGAGCCAGCTGGGGCTCTGGGGGCCCTGGGGTTCCCCCAAGCCCCAACCCTAATGAGAGTATGCTTGGTGTCCTGAGTGTGGACAAGGGAACCCACCTTTAACTGTGGAGGGCCCCGGGGAATGGCATCCTCTGGCGGAAATTGGCTCGCAGAGAGGGGCTGCGTGCCCTCCCTGACATGATGCCGGGCCCTAGTGGATAGGGTTCCCGTGGCTGAAATCAGCCCGGGGAGGGACTTTGCATGCCTCCCTACCCCTAAAAATGATTTCAGGCCCTCGGGGATGGTGTCTTTGGCCCTGATATTGGCCCGGGGGCATGTGCCCCTCGCCCTGAAAATTACACCATGTCCTGGGGTAATCAGGTCCCCAGGCCAAAATGGGCCCAAGGAGGTGGTTTGGGTTCTCCCTCCCCCAATATTTATAAAGGGGGATGGGTCCCTAGGGATGAAATCATCCATGGAAGGGAGGCCATGTGCCTCCCCTCTCCATGAAAATGTCACCTGGCCTTAGAGGATGAGGTCCCCAGGGCTAAACCCTGCCCAGGGAGGGGGGGCCACGTGTGTGCTCTCCACTTTAGTTCAAATAGTGGCCCTGGGCCGAAAGGACCAGAGAGGGGGAGTCGTGTGCCCCCACTGCCCATGAAAATTACAGTGGGCCCTAAAGGATAGGGTCCCTGGGCTGAACTCTGCCCAGAGAGGGGGCCCACTTGTGTGCTCTCCCCTTTATTTAAAAGAGTGGCCCTGAGGGATGGGGTCTCCAGGACCTAACAAGGCTCAAGGGGTATTGCCACATTCGCCCCCTTCTTTTTATTTAAATAAGTGGCCCTGGGGGATGGGGCCACTGGGGCCAATACCAGCTCAGGGAGGGGGGCTGTGCAAACTCCCTTCCCTTACATAAAAATACACATCCCTGGATGATGTGGTCACCAGGGCCTAAAGAGGCTCGGGGAGGGTGGCAACATAGCTACCCTCCACTTGATTTGTGGTGGAGGGTGTCCCTGGTGCCTTTAAAGGGAACTGCCCCCTCACTGCTTTGTTTTTAGAATGGCCCTGGGGATGTGGTCTTTATGACCTAACAAGGCTTGGGGAGGTAGGCCACGCAGCCCTCCCTCCCCTTTATTTAAATACGTGGTCTTGGAGGATGGTGTCCCCGGGGCCGATAACAGTTAAATGAAGACGGCCTTCTCCCCTTCATCAGATATATGGACGGCCCTGGGAGATGTGGTCCTCAGGGCCTAAAGAGGCTCAGGGGATGTGGTCCCTAGGGTCTAACATGGCATGGCGAGGGGGGCCACATGGCTCTCCGTCCACTATATTTAAATAAGTGGCCCCGGATGATAGGGTCCCCAGCAGATAGCAGCTCACTGAGGGGAGCCATGGGGCCCCCTCCCCTTTATTTTGGGAAATGGCCCAGGGCTGGGGTCTAAAAAGCCTAGGAAGGCTTGGATGGACAGGCTGCATAGCCCCCCCTTTGATTAAAAATCAAATGATTCTGGGGGATTAGGTCCCCAGATCCCTACAAGTTTGGGGTGGGGGCATGCTGCACCTCTTTCCTTTTAACATGTATGTACGGCCCTGGGGATGGGATCAGCAGGGCCTAAAGAGTCTTGGGAGGCACATAGCCCCACTCCCGTTTTAACATATATGTATGGTCCTGGCACAAGGGGGTTGGCCCTATGGCCGACCCTCTGGCACACATGGTTGAAGGCCAAGTGTAGTGTGTGGTTGGCTGCCTTTGGGGGGGTTGGCCACCAGGTCTTTTGGACAACCACACACATTTGAAAATGTCATAAATTATGTCATAGAACAAGTCAAGAGTGTTGTCACATATGAAGTCATAAGCAGTGCATGGCGATATGCAAGGTATAGTTAGCTCTACTAACTATAACTGGTGAATTTCTGTGTTTATTTTAGTTCAAAACATTAATGTTTTCACTGACAGATTCACCTAACTATAACATTACCTTAACCTTTTTCAGCAACAATATATATATAAAATATTTTTGTAACCTAATATCTCACAAACTGATGAACAGATTTACGCCAAATCACAAAAAGCATGGTTTCTGGACCAAGATCTATCTTCCTGCCACATTTGGTGTAATTCCATTCAGCATTTTTTGTGATATCACTTTCCCAAAAAAGTCGATGGAAAATTAATGGGGATTTTGTGTTCTGGGACCCCTCTTTTTTCTTGGCCCCGCTTAACGAATCATCCCGAAGCTTTCCATGAACTAGTAACGTTTTGTGACAATTCATCGAATAGCATCAATATTATTAGTAAAATAGAAGAAGCCTTTCCTATGAAAATGCTGACCTGCTTTGCAAAGATCAGCATGTTGTATTAATTTGTTGAAAAGTACCACATGGTAAATGCATGCGTGAAAACGACTGATACCCCTACAGGCATATTCACATTCATAATTCTCCCCTGTCTCTAGGGGCCAGCTTCATAGCCTGCAGACGTAGAACAACTCAGGGCCAGATGTAGGTGTCAAAATACCGGTCGGAATCGGCCGAAAATAGAGATTTTCGGCCGTTTCCGACCGGTATTTTGACATTGGTATGTAGGGGCACTGAAAACATACAGATTCGGTAATTTTACCAAATCGGTAAAATTTCCGATTGGTAAAATTACCGAATCTGTATTTTCCTATGTAGGTAGCACTTCTAACAGTGCTACAGGGCCTTTAGAATTCGTTATTTACCATGTAATACAATTGCATGGTAAATAACAAATTCTTGTGTACATGCACATCTGTGCATGTACACCTGTGCCATGTGGCACACAGACATGCCATAAGGGCATGTCTGTGTGCCACATGGCGCACAAGATAGTTACAGGGGTGCAACAGGGTGTCAAAGTGACACCCTGTCCCCCTTGTAAATTCGGTATTTTTACCGATTCGGTAATTACCGAATCGGTAACTGCCATTGAATCCTATGGGCTTCAAGGCCCATAGGAATCAATGGCAAACATCGATTCTGTAATTGCAGAATCGGTAAATACCGAATCATACCGATTCGGTATTTGTTACCGAATTCCTACCTACATTTGAATGACCGATTCATGAATACCGAATCGGTAAAATTCTGTATTTATTAATCGGTAATTCACATTTACCTACATCTAGGCCTCAGTTCTTTGAGAGTTTCCGGGTGGGTCTTGTAGATCAGAGAACAACATATCTGCAGTGGCCAACTCTGCCCTCTGTCCCTGCGTTGTCTGTGTAAGGACTAGTTTTATTGACTTGAGAAATAACACCTATTATTTAGGTATGAATAGAAGGCACCGTTAGTGATGTGTACTTTATAAAATGCCAATATAATCACAATGCAAGTGCAGAGACAATTGCTGTAGATATTTATATCCAACTCCTAAACATTGGTAAAATAGGAGAGCAGTGGGAAACATGCATTTTGCTTAAGAAAAATATCTGCTCTGCGCCTTTTGCACCTAAGTCATAATGGCGATAATTGCCTTTACGATTTTGTGTCGATTTTTAACGATTGACTTCTGCGTCATACATGTGGTCACCTTGCATTTCTTTGCCTGTGGATAAGTAATAGATAACAAAAACATGAAATCGTTAAAACCGCACAAAAGAAAAAGAGTGCCACACAAAATGTTCTTCTCTTTGTTGCAACAAAAAAAATCTTTGCATGCGGAAACCACAGGAACAGGCTCACAGCATGGTGTGTAAATCCATGTTATCAGCTGGGGATTGGACTTGCTGAAAAAGGGTAATGAGAAGAAAAATGTCTTTTGAATAAAAAAAACTTGTACCTTTGTATTTTCTCTGGGTTGTGAAGACATCAACAGCCAGACGTTCAATATTCCCACTTACACCTATGCATAGAATCATCACATCCCCAACAATGGTGAGAAGGTGAGGACACGTGCTGGGTTTTCATTTATATGTGATAATGTATACACACTTCACAGTCCAAGAAGTAAAGAGTTCTTGAGTAGGGTTCTACATGGACCCTCTTTTGTGTAGTTTTAAATCCACCAATATTCAGCTTGTGATGTCAAAATGTTATCTACCAGTGTTTTAACCCGTTTACAGCGGCGAACATTCCGCTGCGGTGCGGGCGTTCTAAAGGGTGGGCGGGGCTGAGTTGGCCAACGGTCGTTTCCGCAGCACCAGGGAGGGAGTGCTTGCATCGGCCAACTGAATGGGTCAATAAAAACAATGCAATGCATTTGGGTTACCTTGAACTATGGTTCTTTTTAGATTGGACTACTGTAATTCATGGAGTAGTGTGGCTCACTGGTTAGAGGCGGCAGACCCGGGAGCAGAAGTCGGCCCGGGACCAGGGTTCAATTCCCGACGCGGCAGAGTCGTGGACTTGGGTCAGTGGACTCGATAATTCTCGCTTCGGTGCTTACTCTAATCAGGGGTCCCACTCAGCAACTCTGGGCATTAGCTTGCCTAATCTCCACAACGGCCCCATCAATTCCAGGGATGCCTGGCTCCACCTTGGGGTCTCCCAGCAGGGACCATCCCACAGGGAAAGCCAGGACGGGTTCCCCAGAGCTATACAGCGCCAGGAAACCTACGGACGGGTAGCAGTGCGCTTTACAAGCTCAAATACATACATACAATACAACCAATGCTTGGGCACCCACAAAAAAAGTACATAAAAAATCCAGAGATTACAAAATCACGCAAACATTTCATTCATCAACATAGAAATGCTGCACAAAGTGAATATCGGTAGAATAGAAAATAAAGTTTAAACTTCTTTTCCTGCTCCTCACATTATGTAAACATCTCAACTCAATTTATCTAAAAAGGTTTGCACTGCTTTACACATGAAACAAAAAACATGGGACAGAGTAGAGAAAATTCATAACACAAACAAGAGTCACTTGGGAAAGTCAAGGAGACAAAACAAAAATAATTTTTTGGGTGCACAACTCTAGATCTCTAAACCCAGAACAGAAGAACCTTTTCTTTCGACAACCTTCAAAATACATCTGAAGAGAAGCTTCTTTAGGAAGGCCTTCTGCTCCCTTCATGACACAAATTATGCAACCCCTCCTCCCAGGAGGGACTGTGTCCCTCCAAAATGCAGTTAAGCCCTTCTATAAGACCCGGCTATTAGGGATGGTCTTTTTAATGCCCTTCCACGCTACCAACTCATTAGAACAAATCTGCAAGGTTGACTCCATTCTTGTAAAAGCCCTAAGGCTAAGAAGTGGTTTCTAGTCACAAAAGTCAGTGTCAACAGTTTAATAAATAGATGAATGGAGACCGTTTCATACACAGTGGTTATACTGAAAATCTAACCTGTATCTGACCACTATGGACATACCACTGGGGAAGACCTGGTCTATAAAAAACTCTTAATATCACAGAACTGTGCATCCTGTTGAATTTGCCACAATGGATTTGCCCAAGCCTTTTTTTGAGTTTATCGCTTAGTTAGTATTCTAACCCAATAGTTTCTCACTTGTAGTTTGAGGACCCCTATGGGGTCCACGTGGTCTCCTTAGTAGATATTCAACTGTTTACAAACATATATAATATTAAAATGAATACATTAAAAGTAGTAAAGTATACACAAATATTGAAGCCAAATTCAAAAGGTGAAAACTTTTTCTATATTTGATTGTGAATTAAACAAAATATTTCAGTATTTGATCTTTTTTGATATTTACTCGTTTCTATTTTACTGGGTATTCTTTTAAGGTTCATATCATAGAAATTGCTTAGGCTGGGGGTCCCTGTAATGACTCAGTGGGGGTTCTGCCTATGCCAGTAATGATTCAGTCAGTGGACGTCCACAGATGTTTAAAAGTAAAGAACCACTGTTCTAGCCCTGGATGGGAAAAAGAAAATTCCAGACATTTGTGCCAACAGATACATCATAGGGAAAGATATGTATGTGCCCTAGGATATTTGAACATGTTTTCAATTCTATGCGGGATGCAGGCAGGAACAATGGATCAATGCAATGTTTTGTAGAATAGTACTGTGTTTTCTGCAGAAATTTCAGATATTTATAAATTATACACATAACTTCTCAAAAAGGAGAATTCTACATTTTATCAAAGTGAGCAATTTAGTCACACAAGTAATAGAAGATTATTAATTTGTGGATATAAGAATTTCCACGCCCTTTCGAATAATTGTAGATGCCCCAAACCAGAAACAGACAACTTCTTGTCCCCAGCTGAGGGAGTTTCCTGTACCCCAGACATAAAGGCCTGGACTCCGGCTACCTGAACCAGCAGAACGAAGGGCCAACACAGAAGGATATTGTCTCGTGTACCAGTAACCCCAACCTGGAAATGTAGAGCAGAGAAACTTGTGCAGGAGTGAGATAGTATAAAAGTGTCCTGCAAGCAGCCAGGCATGTTGGCCCTTGAAGATTAACCCAAGATGGTATAAATATAATTGTTTAGGAGAACTGGGTTTCAGGATCTTTCAGCTTTAGGTATTGTTTTTAGTCAGTTTTAGGTGTCTGTTGACACACTTACTATTTCTAGTAGCATATACTTAGAGCTGCCTTTTGATTAGACTTTTGCTCATGAGTGGATGGCTCTCCTGTCAGTCACAGTAGTCTACTCTTGATTCAATGGCTTTCTTTCCTATTCTTTTGTTTGTCCTTCCCTACAGAATTTTGGCTTCACAGTGAACTGAAATATTCAATTGAGTTTTTTTGCATTGTATTTAGCACTCCACTCCATTTGCTTCTTTGCTCTCCCCTGCTTTTTCTTCTGCCTCCCCTGCACACTTCTTTTCACTTCTAATCTCCCGAATGGTTCCTATCCCACTTTCCATCCTACATCGCATCTAATTTTTTTCTTTCTTTATTTTTTTTTTAATTATGAGGGCCCTGCTGCGCCAAAGTGCTTTTGGCTATTAGCTTCCTTCTTTGACCTTCCCTCGTACTTTTGCAGCTAGGTCTGGGAGAAAATTAAATTTTGATGACAAAATTCATGTAACTAAATGTACGCAAAATTACAGAGATTACTCCATTATGCCACATTGCGTAGCTTCAGGGAGAAAAATGTACTGCTCGGATAATTTTTGAATGCGAGCAGCATTTCAGGTAGATTGTTTTACCACAGTGGTCCGTTTGGCTAACTTTTGTGTGTGAAACTACAAATCTGAACAGGAATGGCAGTTACTTCAATGTGGTGGTCAACAGACATTTCAGGTAGATATTTTTACCCGAGTGGACTGTTAGGGTAATTTGTGAGTGCCAAACTACAATTTTGAACAAGTGCAGTAGTATTTTGAATGTGAGCAACTGGAAATCAACTCGAAATTACATTTTTTAGATGAATTTGTACTCCAATAGACCATTTGGGCAATTTTTTTTAGCGTAAGGTGCTTTTCATTTAATTAAGCATGATTTCACGTTATTTTGTGGTAATTTCATGAAAATCTGCAACTCCATGTTATGCACATTTCTCACACCCCTGCACGCAGCTTAAGGTGTTAATGAGGGCCGGTCACATTGCATTAATCACTATACAGACATGCACATGCGTCATGATACATACATATACCCAAGCACCATCTTTGAATAAGGTCCCTTTAATAGAAAGCCCACTTCACGATTGCTGGCCATGCATACGCAAGCATCTACACGCACGTGTTTACAGGCTATTGGCAAAAAACTTAGGCAAAGCTAATTGCTTGGTCTTTTAGGGATGGGGTCTATTGGCTTTTCAGTGCTTGTTGTACTGGTTACTGAAATCTTATACCTCCTATGAGGTAAAAGTCAATTTCATGCAGCAGCAATTCTAGATATCTGACCTCTTCACTAACATGGAAACTAGAACGCTGATCAGGTTAAACATTGTGCTCGAATCTCTAATTTAAGTCAATTCATAGATGAAAATGTGGCTAGTGCGTTTCTGTTATGGAATTTCCTCCTCACTTATTCATTACATAGGGCCCGATTCACAGAACTAACTTAAGACAAAGTCCTAAACTTACTACTTTTGGTATTCACAGAAGTCAGGATTTTGTCTTAAGATAGTCTTAAGACAGACTTAAGACAGACTTAAGTTAGGATTTTGTCTTAAGTCTGTCTTAAGTTTGTCTTAAGACAAACTGAAGACAAAATCCTAACTTCTGTGAATACCAAAAGTAGTACGTTTAGGGTTTTGTCTCAAGTTAGTTCTGTGAATCGAGCTCCATAGTCATTGCAAATGGGTTATATATTTGTTCCGCTGTAATTGTGTTCGCTTGTTGACAGAAATGGAATAATTAATTTGAAACATGTGTGAGACAGGAAACAGAATGCAGTAAACCTACTACCTTATCTGAAATTACATTATTTATGAAGGTCATGTTTTAGAATTGGTTTACAGACCTAGCAATGATGGATTGCAACCTTGAATGTGCTGCCTGAATGGTTATGAATGAACATTATATTTTTAAATGTGCTTATGATTCGAAAGATCTGCTTCTCTGAATAAATCCCTCTCAAACTGAAATCGACTTGTACTGGTATACACCCGTTACAACGGATCTTTTACTCCGCACTACCATTACAACGCGACTTTTACTCCGCATACCATTACAACGCATTGCGCTGGGGGGCGCTCTAGGATAGGGAATAAGTATAATTTACTATCCAACACCTTCCCTAGGGTCCACGGGGACTGGAGTTAGAATAGTAAATTATACTTACCACTATCCAGCGCCCCAAGGCGCTATTCGTTGTAACGGTATGCGGAGTAAAAGTCGCGTTGTAATGGTCTGCGGAGTAATAGTATGCGTTATAACGTCATACATCCACTTGTACTATCCCTACTAGGTACATTTGGAGGTAATTTACTTCTAACAATATGCAGGTGTTACTGACTCGTTTCTAGAATTTTGTGTTTGGACCTGCTCTCCATATTTCTTTCTTGTGATTCTTTTTCACATTTGTCCAATGTTTAGAGTATGTGCAAGGCCCAGGTGAAAATTCTATTACGCCAGTTTAATCATTCGAAATTTCTGTAAGTTTGCAATACGCTTGTTATGTGGAATTCCCAAAATTATGCTGTTACACCACATTGAATATAGCATGTTACAACGCATGCGAATACATCGCATGCTATTACAATATGGTCGTTACCACAACTGCTTTGTTAGTACGCAATGTCTTCAAATTGCAAGTCATTACAACGACTTGCTGTAGGGGGCGCGCTGGACTTAGGAATAGTATTATTTACTATTCCTATTCCAGTTTGCGCAACAGCAGGGAAGGTGTTGGATTTTATATACAATACCTTTGCGCCCCCTCCAGCAAGTCATTGTAATGACTTGCGATGTAAAGGTATTGCGTACTAATAGCGTGGTCCTTGTAACAACCGCGTTGTAATAGCACTGCGTTGTGGAAACAGCATTGTAAAAGCTGTTTCCCCACCACATTGCATCATTTGTGGTAATAATTTCCCAGGAGGGTCAGAAACAACATTGAAGATGAAAGAAAACACGAGCAACTGCTTTTTGCATTGCTTGTATTTTTTGTACTGTCTATTCAGTGCAAAATGCGTCCCCGCATCCAAAATGGATGCAATGACACAGTTCACAATGAAATATCGCGAAATGCCGCTTTTGCATTTTGCATAACTATGCATAATTTCACATACATTTTCAGAAATTTCACATAATTATGCAAAAGCACTTTAGGCACATTTGGCATACATCCCTGGGCCTAATACGCCCCCAATCACAAGCCCTAGTGTCATGTCCCCCCCTTAGTCCATGGCGTCCTACTTTCCTTTTGTCCAGCCCTGCCAAACCCTTGTGTGGTGCTGTCCAGCCCATCTTTGGTGTCCAACCCTGATCCAAGAGGTCTGTCTGGGCCTCCAAAGAAAGCTTGTTTTTGTCCCATATGCCACTCTTTCCTGCAGGTGTTGGTGCATTAGAGACCTCAGGTTTGCCTTATCTTAGTGAATGTTGATGTGATGGCTGGTTTAGTGTATGCTGTATTATCTATGGGTATACACAGCTTCAAAGGTTTTTTTTGTGCAGAGTTTGCAAAGTTCCATGGGAAGCATTCCAAGTTCTCCTTGACAGAAAATAATTTAGCTTTACATATTTCTGCAAAAATTGTCACTTTCGCAGCAATTTTTGTCCTTATTTACCACAAAGAGAATGTTTCTAGATAAAATATACTTCTCGGAGAACCATTAGGTTTCCTGTCCAGAACAATGCCAATGTGCATAGCAACATTCTTCACAACAGAATTTACAGAGATAATGCTTCATAAGCTTGGCATAGTGCAGAGAACAGCTCCTCAAAATATACATCTGCAGAGAAAAACTCTGCCTTGTGAAAATGACCTGAGTTCCAGATGTCTCCGTCACTCCTTCTTTCACCTGATCTCATGACAACATGCACGGCCTACAAACCTAATCTGCATAAAAACTACATACCTGGGACTGGAATTAGAATAGTAGTCATCAGACTTTTAGGATGGTACGAATAACATTATTCACCTATTTATTAGAGTACTATGTGTTTCCTATAAACGTTGAAAGGGCGAGATTTTGATCGATACCTTATATCTATTGATCCAAACCTCGATCTGGTCGACTGAACCTTTATTGCCTGTCTTGGAAGGAAACAGTACACCTATCTGCAAATTAGTTCACCCAAGAAAGGACTCTACTCTCAAAGATCACGGACAACTTCTAGGTTTCAAAAGTTTATTGTAAAGATATAATGAGCTGCAAATACAAGCATCTCAGAATGAGATTCACGAGATACACAGGTCCAATTACATACATGTGCTCTCGAAAAGCCCTCAGACGAGCAACAGAAATCACTAACACAAGTTCTAAAAATAGCAAAGCTATCAGCATAGACGCATCTCTCTCCTTCATTTAGGTTGGAGGAAAACAAACACAGGTTAGGCGTCCCTACCCTGTTCTAGATGGTATCCCTACTTAACCAAATCCCAACCTAACAAAGGTGTCAGCAATGAATGACCCCCAAGGGAAGTCACCCACTCTAAGTCTCTTGGTGAAAACCTAAAGTTCTCCAGTCATGACCCCTCACTGCCTACCCATCCGCTCTCTAAAGGGTCCTCAGGTCTCTGCTCTAACTCCACCCAGGGGTGCTGTCCCTAATACAAAACAGTCAACAACATTTGAGACGCCCCTTGCGAAACGCCTCTCACGTGGTGCAACTTCAGGCTTTTTCCATGATGCTTTGTATTGGGCCTCAGACGTTAGAGTTGACCTTGCTTCTCAGTCTCTTCTCCGGCCCGCTGATACCCCTTAAACATTCCAGAACCCTCCTCCATGTCTGGGCCGTCTACTGAACAGACCTCTATTCATTCACTTATAATTGGATCCCCCCTTTCCTGTTGCAGACAGATATCTGCCGCCAAGAACCCAACTCTCATAGACTTCTAAAAAGGCTTGCAACATTTCTCAGCCCAGACATGTACGTGTAAATCACTGCTAAAACATTTCAGGCCTACAATATTTCACATTATGATTATAGCATTCAATTTCTTCATTTAATTAAAGCATGTTAAACTCTTATTCTATTATTTAGAAAACATTACTCTAAATCATGGCCCATTAATGCAATGACCAAAAACGTTAAACAATCTGTGTCGTGAAAAGAAACACCTTCCCTTTTAGCTCCAGCTCTGGCCCTGAGGCCTACCACGTTCTGCGTTTTACCACAGACCATCTTATATGTTAACAGCTACACGACATAGATTCAAAATAATCACGTCTAATAAAATCATATAATGTCACACATTTCTGTATTAGTTCCACTTCTACTTAAATCTCTATATTAGCTATACATTTAGAATATAATTTCAGATACTATTAGCACTCATGGCATTTCTCATCATGACTTGTGCTTACTATAGGTAAGTGTGATGTACTCATACATTTATATCAGTTTGCGCTCTCTCAGTTCCCCCCTTTGATGACCTCTCGGGGTCATCACTAACATTTAAACTGCAGTTATTGCTGGCATTCTCTGTGCTTCCAGAGCTCTCAGGCTCCTGTACTGATTATCTTGTATGGCAGCCAATCTCTGCAACTGTTCTCTTTGGGCCCTTTCTGACCTTCTTGCTCTGTACCATTTGAATACCCTCACCAATCCCCACAATATTATCCCACAGATCAATATTATGATGATAGGCTTTAGGATATACCAAATAAAGCTTTTGCCTAAGGTGGAAAACCACCCTCCAACTGTACTCATTCCGTGGCCCACCTTTTCCCAGACATTTTCTCTACTCAAGTCTTCGATCTCTTTGTGTATATTAGTTATGTTCTTAATAACTTTCTCAAGGGGTTTTGAAAGGTCTGGAATGTAAGTGCAACATTCCTGAACCTTCAAAGCCTTACAGACTCCGCCCTCTTTTGCTAATAAGACATCTAATGCAAGCCGATTTTGAAGAACCATAGCCCTTATCGATTGCATCTCTCCTTCTACCAGCATTAAGGACTGAGCAGTGCTGGCAGACAACCTGTCGACAACTGTTGCCAGTCGTCTAATTTTAACATCATTAAGGATTATTCCCAAAAGAGGGAACATAGCTCCAAAGACATCTCCAACCATTTCTGCATCGCCTAAATCTCTCCTTCCCCTCGATGATGTCTGGCCCTCAATGATCAATAAGTCTTGTGCATGATATATTTTGGGGAAGACAATTGCCAAGTAACATGATCCATACCAGTTGTCAGGTAGTCTCACGTAAGCATTTCTTCCACATACAAAATACACATTTGGAATTACTTGCATTCCCTTCAGGAAATCCTTAGTGTAGTACTCTAAATTAAAAGCATGTTCACAGTCAACTTCACCCACGTATACATTTTCATAATACGTTTTGGCTCGGTGAAGACATAACTTTCCTTTCTGCGCTTTATCTAAAGCTATTGGACCACTACTACCCTTTCTCTTATGTGACTTCTCTTCCTCGGTCCAATCTAATTTCCCTTGTCCTGATTTTTTCAAAATCTTTTGTCTCCTGTAACGATCATCCACCTGCCCTATGAACTTTTTCTCGACTTCTGACACCTTGCATGTCAGATTATTTCTACGGGCATGTGAAGTATCTAAGGTAATCCAAGGAATGAAGAACTTGGCCAATCTGTCTTCACTCTTCCAGTAATCCCATTTATTCATCTGCTTATAATTCGGGACTTCTGGCAACACAGAATCATAATTGGAGAAATAGTATTCAAAACTATCTCTCTCATAAAATATACTAAGCAATAAGCTACATGTAATGCCATATGTCAGAGGGAGGTGATGATATCGAATTCCTTCATCTACAGACGCAGGCAACTGCATGCAGACGTAGCAATCCTTAACCCCCATGGCATCCACGTATTCATACAAAAGTTTAGCATAAGCATTTGACCTAAAGTCTCCTTGGGACTCGTCTACATGTAACCTGCGGGCTTCTGCAGCCAATAACGCTTTCTCTTGAGTGTTTTCCCTTTTCTCACCTGCAACAGTGGGTGTAAGTGTTACTACAGAATTCGCATCAGTTACCTTTACCTCTTCCTCATGTCCCTTTACATAAGAAATTGTTACCACTAAAGCTATTAATATTATCACTCCTACTATTAGTGTACCTATTATACATTTAGCTCTGCGGTTCGGGGTGCCGGCCTCCATTTCGTCAGACAATCTAGCTTTCCCTTTCTCTTTGCAAAAAAAGTTCTTTTCCTCTCGTTCCTTTACAGTCTCTTTCAATCCTTTTTGTCTTTAGAATCCACACAGCTGGAGGCTGACAGCCTTTTTCGCAAAAAGTCCTTTCACAGTTCAAAAAGACAACCCTAGCCCTTCTCCATCCACTCAAGGGGTTCCCTAAAATTCTCTGCTTCCTGGGCGCTAGGTAATCTTCTTTTCTTCTGCTTGCTTTATTTACAAAGTCCTTTAACAATCGACTATTAGATTTGTGGTTGCAGCTTCAATAGCATAGTTCAATATTTCCATGCGAAGAGTATGCTCTTCATGTGCTGTTATCGTGGTACCAAAGTCGGGGAATTTCAATTCTGTAAGAAACATGTGTTTTAACTTGCTGAGGCGGGGAGGTCTGGGGAGCACGAATGTTAGTGACCCTTCTTGTTCGACACCGGGTACCAACAGTTGTATTTCCACGGTGATAATGGGCTCAGAACTGGACACCACCACCGCTCGGATCCTCCCTGTCTCCGGTTTCACAGACATTTGTCGCCAGATATGTCCACTCAGGTGTGGAGTATCTTCTGTTAGGCACACGCACTCTTCTTGACCTTCTTCGGTCTGGTGCTTCAGCGCCCTGAGCACCTTCTTCTGGGTCTGAGTCTTCTGATATCGGAGGAAGGGTTGCTTCTGGAGTTGACCTCAGGCTAGAACTTCTTCTTTGCGGCCAATTTGCTTCTCCACGTGCCCTTCTACTCCTTCTCCTTCTGGTCTGTTCTCGCTCTCTTTCAGACCTGTCAGGGTCAGACTCGTACTCCCAGCTGTCTTCTCCTTCTGTAGCGTCTTCTGTTTCGCTGTTGTACTGACCGTCCTCAGCTTGGTCAGACTCGTTCCCTGCTTCCACTGGCACCTCTACAGCTTGGCTAGCCCCCTCTATGGCTTCTTGGTCCTCAGCTGGACGTCCATCCGAGAGAGGAGCTGTTTCCAGAGGTGCTGGAACCCTTTTCGTATGCGACGCGTGTATCCAGTTGGGCAGGCCTCCCACCTTTACAGCTGTACTTGTGATCAGGATGACCTGGTAGGGCCCACGCCAACGAATATCCAAGCAGCTTCTTCTCACATGTTTCTTCACCAGGACCCAGTCCCCAGGATACAGGTCATGGCAAGGGCCCTGGCACGCTGGAACCTCTGCAGCCTGCACCTGAAGGGACACAGAACGCATGGCGTCAGACAGCCCCTTACAATAGTCCAGGATCATATCATCTGTGATATTTAACAGTGCAGTAGCTGGAATAGATGGCAGTCTCATTGCTCTCCCCATTAACACCTCATGTGGTGACAACCCTGTTCTTCTGTCTGGGGTACTACGAAGGCTCATGAGTACCAACGGCAGGGCATCAGGCCAACTCAGGGTCGTTGAGGAGCAAACTTTCGCTATTCTGGACTTGATCGTGCCATTAATTTGTTCCACAATTCCTGAGGCTTCTGGTCGGTAACTGCAATGGAGCTTCTGGTCAATATTTAGCGCAACACAAATCATCTTCACAAGCTCGCTGTTAAAATGTGTTCCCCTATCTGATTCCAAAAAGGCCGGCACCCCGAACCGAGGGATAAGTTCTCTAAGCAGTAACTTAGCCACTGTGAGGGTGTCGCACCTACGTGTAGGGTATGCCTCAACCCATCTGGAGAACACACAAACAACCACCAAGACATAGCGGAGGCGGTTGCATCTTGGCATTTCAATGAAATCTATCTGCATTCTGTTGAATGGACCTCCAGACCTTCCTATGTGACTTAGTGCAACTGGTGTTCTTTTCCCTACATTCAGCTGCTGGCAGGTCACACAACGCTGGCACACTGCTTCTGCTGCTATTCTAAACTTAGGATTGTACCAAGTCTGTCTAAACACTCTCAGCATAGCATCTCTCCCTAAGTGTACGGGACCATGTATGAGTCTAGCCATTGGACTCACCATCTCATTGGGCAACACTGCTCTGCCGTCTGCTGAGACCCAAAAATGAGTCTCACCCATTACACATCCTGCCTTTACCCATGTTTCCTTTTCTGAATCAGGAGCATTTTCTTGCATGGTTGACAATTCATCCCAAGTATCAACAGTTTCCAGTATCATGGCTAATTCAGTTCTTACATTTATTCCACCCACATCCACCTCTGTGAAAGAGTAACCTTGTTCTGCGCAATACCGCGCAACTTCATCAGCATATCTATTGCCTTTCGAAACAAAGTCCTCATTTTTGGTATGTGCGATGCACTTTACAACTGCGATACTTGCTGGACATTGCAATGCTTCTAACAACAAGCGCACAAACTCTCCATTGCGAATGGGAGAGCCTGAAGAAGTCATGAACCCTCTTTGAGACCATAACTGCCCGTAATCATGAACTACCCCAAACCCGTATTGGCTGTCGGTGTAGATGGTGACTCGAATTTGATTGCCTGCTAAGCAAGCACGTGTTAGGGCAATAATCTCGGCTACCTGAGCGGAGTGTACTCCTTCCAGGCACCCAGCTTCCACAACTCCTTCAATTGTACAAACAGCATAAGCTGCTCTCAACTGCCCAACTTCGTCTCTTACACATGAGCCATCGACAAAGAAAACTTCATCTGGGTCCGTCAGTGGCTCATCTACGATGTCGGGTCTGGGTTTGGTGCATAGTTCAGTCACATCGAGACAGTCATGGTCTGTATATTCATCATCATCATCAATATCATTTGGAAGTGGCATTAAAGTAGCAGGATTCAAAACAGAGCATCTCTTGAGGGTCACGTTCTCTGCAGCAAGAATAACTTGCTCATAGCGCGTGAGCCTGCTATTGGTCAGATGCTGTGTTTTGGTCCTGGTCATCAACAGTTCAACAGAATGTGGCACGCACACCTCTAACGGGTGCCCCATGACGATATTTTCACATCTCTCAATGCTGACACCCGTTGCAGCAACGGATTTGAGACATCCGGGCAACGCTGCGGCTACTGGGTCTAAAGTAGCTGAGAAATAAGCAACTGGTCTACGGGCATTCCCATGGATTTGGACCAACACAGACAACGCACAACCTTCTCTCTCACAACAGTAAAGAAAGAATTGTTTATTGTAATCAGGCATTCCCAATGCCGGAGCACGACACAGGTCCTCTCTCAGCTGTAAGAATGCCATCAAACAGTCTTTGTCCCATGGTACCGGATCACTCACCTCTTTGTGCGTCAGTTTTTGCAAGGGCTTTGCTTTCAGTGAAAAGTTCACGATCCACTGTCGGCAATAACCCACCATCCCTAGGAACATCCTGACCTCTCTCTGTGTCTGAGGCGCGTTCATTTTCATGATCGCCTCTATCCTATCTGGTGACACTTTTCGTTTGCCTTTCTCAATTCTGTGTCCCAAGTACTGTACTTCTGTCAGGCAGTACTGCAATTTTCCCGGGGACACCTTGTGCCCATTGGCAGCTAGGTGATTTAACAAAGCAATGGAATCTTCCCTGCAAGCTTCTTCTGTTTCTGACGCCACAAGGAGGTCGTCTATGTACTGGACCAGAACTGACTTCTGGGGCAACACTAGACTTTCAAGATTTTTCTTCAGAAGCTGGTTAAAGATCGATGGACTCTCTGTATACCCCTGAGGGATACGACACCATGTTAGGACACGATTTTCCAGCTTAAATGCGAAAAGAAAATGGCTATCTTCGTCCAAAGGGATCGAAAAGAAAGCCTGACAAAGATCGATCACAGTGAACCACTCAGCTTGGAATGGAATCTGAAACAGTATCACTGATGGATTCGGTACCACTGGACAACATGAAACGACTATGTTATTAATCTTTCGAAGGTCCTGCACTATCCGAAATTTCCCATTTGGTTTCTGCAGACCCATAATCGGGGAGTTACATGGACTACCCACGATTTCTTTCAGTATTCCCTGTTTAATCATGGACTCGATCACGGGTTTTATGCCTGCAATCGTTTCTGGAGTCAATTTATACTGGGGTGTTCTTGGGAACTCAGCATGCGGTTTCACTACAATTTTCACTGGGTCCACCCCTTTGACCAATCCAATCTCTTCCCCAGTGAAATCCCATACCTCTGATGCCACTGTCTCTCTCAAATCCCAGGGAAGCTCGTCTACTGTCAAAGTAGGGTACAGCTCCACACATATTCTTGAGTTTGCAACTTTGAAATCTGCATCATCATCATTAGTCAATACCTCCACTCCCTGGGGTGTACAATATATAGTACAATTCAATTTGCACAACAGGTCTCTTCCTAGCAGACACACAGGGCTTGAATCGCAAACTACAAATTGGTGCTCATCGCTGTACTTCCCTATTTTCACCTGTACCGGTTCTGTCAATTGGCTGGTTATTCTCCTGTTTGCGACCCCTACCACCTGTATGGTCTCTCCAGACATGGGCAGGTCTGGAACTGCAGCTGATCTGATCGTGGATCTAGTGGCTCCTGTGTCCACCAGAAATGTCGTAGGGCACCCTGCTACTTCTGCTTCCACATAGGGTCCCCTCTGATCTACCTCTAAGGCTGCCCCAAGGGTGCAGTCTTCTCTTTCCACTCTCTGTCCGGTTAATGGGTCCACATAATAGCATTCTTCACCTTCCACAAACAGGGGCATTTGTCTATAGGTCTTACCCATACTCCCTACTCGAGGAGGTTGCGGGAACTGGGCTCGGGGAGGAGCCCCCCCCCCTTTGAGCACCTTTCCTTGGTATGGCGTCGCCCCTCTCATAGGTGCGCTCTGGACCTCTTCCTCCTCTATCTCTTGCTCTCCTATCTCTACATTGTAAGGGCACTCGCGTTTCCAATGCCCCAACTCGTTGCACTGGTGACACCTAGTCGTTTTCTTCAAGGTAGCTATGTCTACTCTGGGTCTGAAGGTAGTACTCTCCTCATTACCCTTGTTCTGACTGTACTGCTTCTTACCTCCTGTACCTGTCCCTTGCTGCTGTTGTTGCGGTCCCCCCTTTCCTGCTGCCTGCAATTGTACCACCATCAGCTTCTCCTTTAGTTTCTTAGCCTTGGAGTCTACCTCATCACAGCAGTACCTAGCATATCTCAGTATTTCATCTAGGGGTCTACTTTGCCAACAAATCGAGTGTTGCTGAATCATTAAACTAATATCCGGTCTCAGTCCCAGGACGAACTTGGACACGAATTGCCCTATGTCCTTTGGATCCATTACATCCAAGCCGCTATACTGTTTAAACGCCTTCAGCAATCTCTCGTAATATTCATGGACTGTCTCTTTGGGTTCCTGTCTCGTTCTGTCTATTCTGACCCAATCTATGTCTTGCATTGGCACCTTCTCTTTCAGCCAAGTCATCACTCTCTCGAATTTTGCCATCACGATCTCGGACGGCCCATTAGTCCTAGCATCTCTCTCAGGTTCCGTTGTGGGCCACTCAGCGCTAACCTTGCATGCTGTCCACAGATCTCCTGGTACTACAATGTCAAACAGCGTGTTCAGATCTATCCATAGGACTTTTGAGATCTTCACAAACCTCTCGACTTGCTTGTACCACTCCACGGGGCTCTCTCGTAACTTGGGGAAAGATGTGGTAAAAGCAGCTAAATCTCCCCTACTCCAAGGGACATGTACATAGCTCCCATTGGCAACTTCACGCAAAGGGTAAGCTTCTATTCCCTGCTGTCCTGGTGTTATACCAATCATGCTTCTTCTGCCGGTCCCTTTCTTGGACCACCTCTCTTCCCATTTATCTAGTGCCCTCCATGTCCTTATTCCAGTAATCAGTTCCCTTATGTGTGTTTTCAGCCCAATCGTTCTCCTCTCATCTAGATCTCGATCTGAGTAATGTAGCCTGTGGTTACCCTGTAATGCTTTGGTTCTTGACAAGTCCACCATATATTTGCCTGCTAGTTCGACTAACTTCTCATGGACTGCTCTCGCCTTTCGTGTGATGTCCTTTGCCATATACAGTATTTCATCCTGTTCATACATTTCCATTCTTTCTAAAGGCAGGGTACCATCTACCATGTCATCCAGATCTGACCTTAAGCTGGAGACATCAAGTCTCTTGGCTTTTATCTCAGCTCGCAATATGTCTTTTGAAGGGGGCTCACTGGTCTCCCTACCATCCCAACTTCGAGCTCTGCGTTTGGGCTCAGGAGAATTAATGGGTGGCCTCCCTTGCTCCCATCTCTCCAGGTCCCATGCTCGGCCATCCAATCTTGGAAGGTGATGGAACACGGGCCTTTTATCCCTACTCTCTCTCTGCCTACTCTCGTCTTCTTCTCTCCTCTCACCGCACATCTCTCTGTTATTTTCCCTCTGGTCGCTACACTCCCTTTGCCTCGTATCGCTCAGTATCCGATACGATCCTTCCTGGTTCCCCATATTCCCTGGGCTGCGCTCATTTCTGTCATCACAGGGACTATGGTGCGACCTCTCACAACTCCCATTCTGTTCTCTGGTGCCAGGCACACAGTGTGGACACTTAAAGCTGTTCCTGTACTCTTGCGCTCTCCTCTCCCCTTCACTGAGTATTGGGCACGCCACCCCTTCACTCCCGGGGCCCCCGTTTTCCAGGTCTGTTCTACCTCCATTCCGGGCCCAATGGGTGACTCCCCTACTCCCTCTACAGTCCCACTCCGGGCTACTCTCCCCAGCCCCGCAGTGAGTTCGTGCTCTGCTGTCCTGACTTTCCCTTTCTGCTTCTGCAGCATTGATGCACTTTTGAGCCTTCACTGCCTCATCCCACTGCTTCATGTACTCATTTAGCTCTTGAAAGGATTTTCGTCCAGATCCCCTCAGATCCATTGGCCATCTAGGGCCCCCAGGATCTCCTCCTGGGTCCCCTGCTGTGTGCATCGGGGTGCTCCACTCTCTGGGTATCGGCATCTGACTTGGGGAATTAGTGGTATCGTTCCTCCTTGCCTGCTCTGCTCTTTCTCTGTCTTTCCGTTTCCGTTCTTCCCCTTTTGCTCTCTCTTGGTCATATATCGATATTATAGGACCTATGGTAACAGGTACCTGTAGTGCATCTGGTAATGGGTAGGATGTGGCGCTTTCCGTTTCCGGCGCTCTTTGTACCACAAACCTACCGACTACCTGTTGCACCTGACTAGGCTGGAGCAACTCTTTCTTTGGCTCAGGATCCCACTCTGAACTGGGAAGCAGTCTATGCTCTCCTGCATTGCCCCCCTTTTCTCCTTCAGTATTCTCGACCTCTCCCCCTGCTCTATTATACGGGGGTGGCCTGTCTGTCAGTAATCTGTTTATCAGGCTGTCCTCTGTTTCGCTCTCGTCATCTTCTTCTATGGGGCTTTTATTTACTGGCGCCTCTAACACTGGGTACAGTTTATTTATTTCCAAATTATGCACTCTCCATCTTTTAGCATCCGCATCCCACCTGGCATCCTGTACTGCCCTTACCGAGCGTTTCACCCTTTCTTGCCGTCTGTTCATATTCCTTTCATGCGCTGCCCTAAGCCATGCTTCAAGGGCTTCAAACTGGGTTGGTCTAGGCAAGGGTCTCTTTGAGGTCATGACTGATTTCAATCGATGTAACACCTCTAATCTGAACGTCCCGTACTTCGGGAACGTCAGTTCCTCGTTTCCTTCAGTAATCTTACTCCACTCTGATATCCAAAGGATCGTATGCAACCCAACATTTACAGCCATATAACGAGCTGGCGTACCCTCCGGCGGGGCTTCTTCCCCTTCATACGATCCTCTCCTCTCTTTCTTAAACAGTGCTTTCAACCATTTAAAACACTTCATAATTATGCGCACAAAATCCAGCCTCGCTACTCTGTTTACTTCCTGATGACAATCCACCAATCCTGTCGCGGCTTTGCTAGCTTGGCCTATCACAGCGCGGTCTTTCTCCTGTTGGCCAATCACGTCGCGACCCTGTATGACGTGTTCGCTAGCTGGCCTATCACAGCGCGGTCTTTCTCCTGTCAGCCAATCGCTGCGCGACACCACCTGACGTCTCTTTTCTCCGCTTCGCAGCAGCACCCCTCCTTTCTCAACTCGTCTCCCGGTTATGCATGCGTCCCATTCATACACTGAAAAATGACTACTTCCGACCAAGCGGTCACTTCTCTCGACTGTACGTCCACAGTCTATCTGTAATTGTCAACACAACTGACGAGATGTCTATCGTCTTTCTGATAGGTTACTTACACACACAGTAACTTCCGACCAGCGTCCGTTACTCACGCACTCACTCTTACGTTCCCCCTATCTCGGTCTCTCGGGTGATCAATGGTACCTCATGACCCCCTTCACACTAGTTGACAATTACTCTGGGTGTCCGATACACCCGAACCACTTAAGCTCTCCTTGAACTTAAGATTTCCACCGGTTGCGCGCGCTCACAACCTGTTCCACAGTCACTCTACAGACATTCAACTCCGCCAGACATTACAACATAGATACAATACAAAACACCGCAATCTAACACGCATAACCCTTTATACTCACTCTCTCTGATACTGCTGCTTTTTCTGTCTCACGTCATCCGGATCTTCATCTGCGGGCTGTTCTTCCGATCATCGATTTCTAGGGGCCTTGGGGTAAGCTAACCTGGCCTAGGTCACCGTCCTCAAGAAGGCAACCATCCTCTATAGCTACCAACTGAAAGGGCGAGATTTTGATCGATACCTTATATCTATTGATCCAAACCTCGATCTGGTCGACTGAACCTTTATTGCCTGTCTTGGAAGGAAACAGTACACCTATCTGCAAATTAGTTCACCCAAGAAAGGACTCTACTCTCAAAGATCACGGACAACTTCTAGGTTTCAAAAGTTTATTGTAAAGATATAATGAGCTGCAAATACAAGCATCTCAGAATGAGATTCACGAGATACACAGGTCCAATTACATACATGTGCTCTCGAAAAGCCCTCAGACGAGCAACAGAAATCACTAACACAAGTTCTAAAAATAGCAAAGCTATCAGCATAGACGCATCTCTCTCCTTCATTTAGGTTGGAGGAAAACAAACACAGGTTAGGCGTCCCTACCCTGTTCTAGATGGTATCCCTACTTAACCAAATCCCAACCTAACAAAGGTGTCAGCAATGAATGACCCCCAAGGGAAGTCACCCACTCTAAGTCTCTTGGTGAAAACCTAAAGTTCTCCAGTCATGACCCCTCACTGCCTACCCATCCGCTCTCTAAAGGGTCCTCAGGTCTCTGCTCTAACTCCACCCAGGGGTGCTGTCCCTAATACAAAACAGTCAACAACATTTGAGACGCCCCTTGCGAAACGCCTCTCACGTGGTGCAACTTCAGGCTTTTTCCATGATGCTTTGTATTGGGCCTCAGACGTTAGAGTTGACCTTGCTTCTCAGTCTCTTCTCCGGCCCGCTGATACCCCTTAAACATTCCAGAACCCTCCTCCATGTCTGGGCCGTCTACTGAACAGACCTCTATTCATTCACTTATAATTGGATCCCCCCTTTCCTGTTGCAGACAGATATCTGCCGCCAAGAACCCAACTCTCATAGACTTCTAAAAAGGCTTGCAACATTTCTCAGCCCAGACATGTACGTGTAAATCACTGCTAAAACATTTCAGGCCTACAATATTTCACATTATGATTATAGCATTCAATTTCTTCATTTAATTAAAGCATGTTAAACTCTTATTCTATTATTTAGAAAACATTACTCTAAATCATGGCCCATTAATGCAATGACCAAAAACGTTAAACAATCTGTGTCGTGAAAAGAAACACCTTCCCTTTTAGCTCCAGCTCTGGCCCTGAGGCCTACCACGTTCTGCGTTTTACCACAGACCATCTTATATGTTAACAGCTACACGACATAGATTCAAAATAATCACGTCTAATAAAATCATATAATGTCACACATTTCTGTATTAGTTCCACTTCTACTTAAATCTCTATATTAGCTATACATTTAGAATATAATTTCAGATACTATTAGCACTCATGGCATTTCTCATCATGACTTGTGCTTACTATAGGTAAGTGTGATGTACTCATACATTTATATCAGTTTGCGCTCTCTCAACGTCAAGGCATTATTCGCCGTTAACTGCACATTGCAATGGTTCAGTATTCAGTTGTTTTCTGTAAAGTTTTGGTTCCACCCTGAGGAGTGAGTTTCAGTGAGTACCAGAGTTTTGGCCCATGGATTTCCAGGGAGTTATCTCCATGTTTGAAAGCGTGTTGGGTGTTTAAGGTTTCCATAGCTAAAGGCAGGTTTCTTCTATACACACATTGCCTGATTACGACTTTGGCGGTGCAGCGATGGGTCCGCCCCGCCGCCAAATTGACAAACCGTGGTCGGTCATCCTGCCAAATAATGAGTTTCCTCCTGTCTGGTGGGCTTTTGTTTTGGCATTCCTGCCTCTAAAAGCACAGCAATGGGGACATCAAAAACATGTCCTGAATGGCATGGACTGAGAAGTCCATGACGTGCAGGAACTGGTGTGTATGCACACTGGGGGGCACATCTTGTGCGCCCCTGTGTGCATCCGCAGGGCGTGAGGCATCAGGGGGCCCTGTATGGACCCCTTTGTATCCTCTCTAACAGGGTTTTCATGAAGGAAAAACCGCGTTGAAAACCCTGGAGGAGAGGAAACTCCTAAAATACATGCCGGGCCGCGGCGGTCCTGCCAAGCATATTGATGCCTGCACACCGCTGCAAAACCGCCAGGAAATGGCGGTTCCCGGCAGCTGCATGTCGCTGCAGCAGGCCAATGATGGTCTGATCGCCCTTATTGTAATACCACCACGAGTTTGACGGTTCGTGGACCATCAGACTCGTAATTAAGTCCTAATGAGGCAGCCAGTTTGCCCAAATATTTTGGTCCTTTCCCTCAACAAAGTGCATTGTACAGGTGACTCTGAGCTTCCTCCTTGCATCTACTGGGAACCAGGGGAGTGGCTTTATGTCTGGTGGATGCAACACGGCACCTTCAGTCATTCTGGCCACTTGGTTCTGAAAGAGATTCTTTCAGAGTCCATTATAAGACCTGTTACAGTAACCAAGACGGGCATCACAAGTGCTCTAATTGGCTGCACTCTGGAGTACGAAGAGCTGCAGTTGGATACCTTTGATCACTACGTTGACGTTGATAATGGAGGAGACCTTGACTCTCATATTCATGAACTTCAGTAAGGTAGAAAGTGATGTTCCTAATGTGTCAGGCCATTTGATTGACAGGAAGATGAATTCATGACCTACAACATCAGAATTGCTTTCTTGGTTGCCTCAAAGTAAAGAAAACTCTCTGCTATCCAGAAATATCCATGGCCCTGCCAGATGTTGGTTGGATTCACCGTTCTGGTCTTAGCCTGTCCAGCCAGTAAACATTTGGAGGTTTGCCCGGTACTGCTCTAAAAGATGCGCTGATGGACAAATGTAGATATCGAAGAATGGACATGATGGAGGTGAGCCCTATTGTACTTTATATCTCAAATTCAGAGTTGATATTCCATGGACTCAATTCAGACTTATGACTGGGATCAGACAGTAAAGAGAGAATCCATTGCGAGGCAAAATTAGCCTATGATCTTTTGTTTTTGCAGTTTTGTATATAGCGATTGCATTACATGAGCACCTGGATATGTTAGATAAGGTCAGGATTTGTTTTTGAATCACTGGGAGATTAAGTGATTTGACCAGAAACACAAGATGTTGACCTTACACCTGGACTCATACCTGGTTTCCAAGTTCCAAAGTCAGCTACTCTAGTCATTAGGCCACATCTCTGCTATCATTGAGTTCTCTTTAGAAGTATGCTGTGGTCCATTGTACCATAAACTGCTGTGATTTCAAGTAGTTTAATAGAGTTGTTCTTCTTTTAATCCAAATATAGCAGCAGTTTTTCTATGAAATTAGCCAGGTAGGTTTAGGGATGCCGGCTAGCCTGAATCCAGATCAGTGGGCACGAAGGATAACATTTTTGCTGGTGTACTCTTGTAGCTATCGTAAAACCTCTTTTTCAATAAATGTTTGCATCCAATAAAATATTTGCACGATATTCCAGAAGTGAGAAAATGAATGCTTCTGAGACAGAAAAGTTTGGAACACCTGCACAGGTATGGTTAAGACAGACAGAGATGTTAACGGTCGCCTGCGATAAACATTTACAAGTGCCATTTTATATCATGTAGCATTTGTCTCATCAACCAAAAGAATACAAAAATCCAGTCTTGTATTCAGTATCTTCACAATACAAATGTGATGGACTTGGCCCTTTCTGTAGGGTCACCCCAGACTTTTTCCATTCACCCTCCTGTTTTCTGAACCAATGCTAAAGTATTTGCGCTCGCTCTTTTAAGCAAGGTAAAATTGGCTTACATCCAATTTAAGTTACCTGTAAGTACTCAGTAAAGTGATACTGCATGTACCCAAGGCCTGTAAATTAAATGTGTCCCTGCAGCACTTATTGTTCCTCCCACTTAAGTAGCCCAGCAGGCATATCTCAGGCCTGACATTGCAACCTGTGTGAAGTTTTAAACCATCACTTTGGTTTGGAAACAATATACATTTTGCCAGGCCCAAACCTACCTTTTTGATATGTATATAAGTCACCCTCAGGGTAGGCCCGACAGAGCTCAGAAGGCAGGGTGTGTTACATTTCATAGGTTAGATGTGTACTTTTAAGTTTTACGTGTCCTTGTAGGGAAAAACTCCTAAACTTGTATTTTACCACTGCAAGGTCTGCCTCTCCCATAGGATAACATTGGGTTAACTTATTACTTTTAATAAGTGATAACTTTCAATTGTGAGCTGGTAGTAAGATCGAGTTTGGTGTCTATGAAATTGTGACTAAATTCCTTTCTTAAATGGTAAAGTCAAATTTTACATCACTGTTCTGAAAATACTACTTTTAGAAAGCTAGCATTTTCTTGTCCCAACCATTTGATGCCTGCAGCCTTTCCCAGGGTCACATGACTAGGTGTAACTGGCAGTTAGTCTTGGTATATTGTTCCCAGAGAGTGAGACAAAGGGAAGCGAGGTGTTGGCAGGATGGGCCACTCTGAGTTAAGGAGGGAGGGATCTGTCAGTTAGCATATTTGCCTATCAGATACTCTCTGCCTGAGCACTCTCACCAAAGTTTCGGCACTGATGGTCTTCTGTGACACAAGTCAAGCTGGGGTTAGGACAGGAAGCAAGTGGGCACCAGGTATAAATATGCTCAACATTCCTACCTGCGCCCATATGAAAGTTATCACTTACTAAATGTAATAAATTAACCTGATGTTATCATACGGGAGAGGTAGGCCTCACAGAAGTGAGAAACGAATTTAGAAGTTGTTCACCACCATGACATGTTCAGCTATTTAAATAGACTGCACCCTGCCCTCTGGGCCGTGTAGGGCCTACCCTAGGAGTGACGTATATGCATTAAAATGGGAGGTTTGGGCCTGGCAAACGGTTTATCCTGCCAGGTCAACATGTCAGTTTAAAACTGCATATACAGGCTGCAATGGCAAGCCTTAGACATGTTTAAGGGTTACTTAAGTGGGTGGCACAATCAGTGCTGCTGGCCCCCTAGTAGCTTTTAACTTACAGGCCCTGGGTACAGATACTACCACTTTACTAGGGACTTAAAAGTAAATTAAAATGTGACAATTAGTTGTAAGCTAATGCTACCATGGTTAGAGGGCAGAGCACAAGCACTTTAGCACTGGTGAGCAGTTGTAAAGTCCTAAAAACCAACAAAAGCGCTTTCAGCAAAACAGAAGGGTGGAAGGGAAAATGTTGGGGGGAAATCATGCCAAGGATGTCAGGTACAACAAAGTGTGAGGGATGGATTTACAGTTTCTGCTCAGTACTATGCTGGCAGGCTTAATTAACCCTACAGGAAGCAGTCCTCTACTTCTGGTTAAGACAGAAAACCTCATGATGGTATTATCCCTTTATGTTCTACCTCTGTGTTATATCTTATAATGGGAGCAATACAAACATACAGGACGTGAGAGGATGTTGTTCACATCATATACTATTTTGTGCATTTTTTTAGGGCAAAAGGCGTACTCACATTCGAAATGGACATCAAGATATATTTTGCGTACAAAAATGTGGACGAGACGGCATATTGTGCTTAAAAACACAGGGCCACATGCATCAACATAAGGAATTGTGATTCCAAAATAGCGATGTTTAAGGAATCACTTTTTAGGAATCACAATTCCTTATGCATGTAGGAATCATAAGATGAATTGTGATTCCTACAAATTACCTAATTGCGAATGGCTATTAGGTAATGTCTCTCCATTCAGTCCTTTTGGCCCGTTTGCGGCCGGAAAAAAGCTTGATGCATGTGGCCCATAGTGCTAAATATCGAACCTAAATTATGTGTAATTTTGCAATTTTTGTGTTTCTACAAAGGAAATGACACTAATTTCATCAAAGCCACTCATCTTGTCTGGACTTATGCAGCTACACACTTGCTCATCCCACATTTTGCCGCCAGGCAGAACATTCGCTAACCGGACATTTTTACCTTTATGATGGGATATGATGGTGTGTTATGAGCATTGTCTGTGTTTTCATAAATTACATCTTATTTTACAATCTATCCCCCTGATTCAGCTCACAGTATTTCTGGAACATTTTATTACTGCTTTATGGAGCAAAAAAAAGTCCACATCGCAACGCATCTCTGCTGTTCCACTAACTGCTGTTCAGTTTTTTCCTTTTACAGTACGTCCTAATGGGGCGCCACATGTTTTTAAATTGTCCCAGGTCTAAAAGGTAGGGCACAAAGAGATGAAGTGATGTGCCCAGGATCACTCAATGACACAAGTGCCAAGCGAAAGTGCAGGGACAGTTCCAGGCAAGGAAGTGTGATTGAATGCAAAAAAGATGGAAGCTGAAGAGACAAAATGATAATGGATGACGATTCACCAAAAGGCCAGGAGTAACGGAAGTGACTTCAACGCCCATGTCTCTTTGATGACTGCACAGGAAGTGACATCATATGACGTTTGATCCTGACGACATTCTAGAAAGTGACCTCACAAGACTAACCCTGGGCAAAGCACTATGTTACACTCGCATAATTTGCGAAGTTTGCGCTACTTCGCACTACGTGAACTGCACTTAGCACAGTGCAAACACATGTAGCATAGTGCAGCGGTCATTTTTTGCTTGCTTGCGGTCCTCAACATCAAGTTGGCGAAAGCAAGCAGGCAAAATTACATCCCGGCGAGACTTTTTCCTCGTTTGCGATCAGCAACATCAAGTTGCCGATTGCAAGCGTGGAAAGTAAACCTCCCGGCGAGATTCTCAACTTGGGGAGGTCAGGTTTCTCATTGTGAGTGGTCGCGTATGCTCGCAACCGCTCGCAATGAGAAACTACCAGTCCGCGTTGAGAAAGCTGCCGCTCGAGTAAAAATCTACTCCAGCGGCAGTAAAAGACACCTCGCACTGTGCAAGATGCCGTTTTCAATGATTGCACAGTGCGGACACGCATCCGTCACTGTGCAATCAGCGCGAATAGGGTACTACACAGTTTGCATAGTGCTACGCGTAGCTCGCGTAGTGCAAACTGCACTTCACGTAACTACGCGTAGCGTTACTTCGCGAACGACGCCTAGGGATACACAAGACCCTTGAAAGAGCATCTCATAAGGGTTTAATAAAGGGATGTATGCTTTGCGGATTGCTCAGCAGAGACAGTGAGTGATTTTACTGCGAGGAGTTCTCACTTGTCTTGCATGTCACCCCCTCAAGAGATCCTTCATTCACTGATGCAATGATGCTTAAAGAGCAGAAGTAAAATGCAATGTGAGAGATCCAGTCTTTGAGAACTGTGATGCGTTTTAATTTGGAGCACGTGTGCATTAAGGCAGTCCTTTGATGAAGAAGCCAGGCCGAACTAGAATGCCTCAGATGTAGGCGCACGTGCGGTAGGACAGGCCTTTGTTTGAGAAAAAGCCGCGCGTTGTGAGTATTAATAATGCTTCCTGAACACGTTCATTTTAATGGTCGGCTCAGTCGTGATTATAGACAACACAACTGGCATGTCACTGTCATGAGTGAAACGAGATTCCTTCAACGCATGAGCAGGCTTCCGCTGAAAAGTAAAATTATAGATTGCAATCTTGTTCCAAGTATTTGTTTCCAACGCCTCATATATATATTTAAAAAAAAGCAAGATAGAATCAAGACACTGTCCACAAAATGAAACTCCAAGATCAACTACAGAAGACAGATTATTTATTACCAAATCTCAGAAGACTCGCACTTTGAAATCAAATGAAGCATGTCTACCTTTGACTGCCGTGGAGAACAATGTTTTTCAATAGTTTTGTAAAGTTTCCAAATGAACCATAAAAAGCAGAATAGTTGATTGTAACGTGTTGCTGCATCACCTGGCAGTGAATCCAGGTGGTGCAGTCTTGTTTACAAATTACAATGCACTCTGGTGTGCATGAGCGCATGCCAGGGCTCACCAAGGCAGAATTTTTTGCTTGTTTGCGCTTTCAAAATGCGTGTTCACGAGATATTTTCCTCCGAGCACGCAAACAGCATCCGGGAACAGGAAAAAAGCATTGCGAACGGGCGGAACAAGCAATTCCGCGTGTTTGCGGAATTTCTGCGTGTTCGCTGAGATTTGTTACCGTTTCACGGAGCTTTGCAGAGTGCGACTACACAAATTCTGCCCATCCCTACCAGGGAGCCCAAAGGGCATAACATAAACTCATCCAGTGTAAACATCTGTATCCATCATGCTGTTCGCTCATGATTGATACACTGTCCGTGGACAAATCTGGATCGCTGGATGCCCTCTGCTGGCAAGAAGGGACATTTCTGTGAAATCATATGGACCCCATCCCCCCCCCCCGCCGTTCTGTGCTGTCTTGAATAAAGAACTTCTTGTATACACATTTCGATCACTAATTCTCATCAAAACAAAAAAATAAATAAATATTAAACCAGTATCTCCACTTTCAGTGCACTCATTATACAGACCCTTTCACTTGAGACACCTAGATCTTTTAATACTCAGCACCGACAAAAAGACTCCAGCAGGGGTGGGGAATGAGCGCAAGTAGAGGGTTGGGTATGTATGTCAGTGATGTAATATGTGAGGTCATAAGCAGTGCATGATGGGGGCTTAAGTCAAGTTTACTTGACTGAACTATAAATGACATCTTCTGTTTCAGATAGATGGTGGCAAAGCTCTTGTCACTGGGTCTTCTGAGACCGCCATGACCCAACTGACCCCTCCCCCTATACCCTCATAGTGGGCACATCACAAACCAAAGCAAGGTTTCATTCTGAGACAACTTGACTGGCTAGCTCTGGCAATAAGCACTACATTCAAACTTTAATGTATGCTCCATAATGTGGTGCACTGACACAAAAATCCAGATGAACTCACTGATGAACTAGGCATCTCCTCTTCACTTGCTGATGCCCTCAAGTTCAAAAAGAAATATTGTGCAACAGGATTTCTAGATTTCTTCTCCAAACCTGTGGAATGGACTATGCCGGCCATAGATTCTTCCACTCCACACAAAGCTTCAGAAAAGAATGCAATGGCCACAGTGACATGCTTTTATGATAACAATGTCTATTCCATCTAGTGCTTTGTGTTTATAAGAATGCTTCTAATAACATTGCCGCTCACCTAACTTCACAATATAGTGTAACCCTGCGAGGCAGGACTCTTTTAGCAGATCCCTCCAAGCTGGCTGAATGCGAGTCACATACGGTTTTGTGAACACTTTGGTCCTGATCACGAGTTACACGTAATAATCACACCCATGCGTAAACCCCAGCCAAGGTAAAACGGCCTTTCATTAAAAAGTTTGCAAACTGATGCAAACTCTTCTCAGTGGGGATTTCACCATTAAAGAATAATGTAATTATGTAGGAATGAAAATGATGAGAATTATCTTGATGAAACAGTGGCTAAAAAAATGAAATATCGCCAGTATATAAGCCATTTGTTATAAATGCCTAACAACCAGGGCCGGCTTTAGCACTGGTGGTGCCTGGTGCGACAATGTATGCTGGTTTCCCCAAAGCTCTCCTTTGCCATGGATTCCCACACTACCAGGGCTCGAGTCGGGGTACCACGCGAGTGGATGGCGTCCCCTCACTTATTTTACTGGGAGCTCGATAACTGGAGCAAATGGAGCCACACATTCACTCTTTGGCCTCTCTGGGGCGAGATCGAAGCTCATTCAGAGCGCTGCTCACGTGCTGGCTTCTCTGATTCAATCACATCTAAGGGGCGAGCGAGGGGAGGCAATGAGTCTGATGGTGCAAGCCACCATTCATGATGTCACTTCCTGTTGTGACATCATGCGTCCCCCACTTCTTTTTTTAGGACTTGTGCCCTGCTCACTACCACCTTTTAACAGTGCCCCTCAAGTCTCCATAACTAATCTATAGTGCCAGTCATACCACTGTAGGGTGACAGAGCACTTTACATCACACACACATTACACAGCGACAATCAATCATACGTGTGTATATCAGTGTATAGTAAATGTTACATAAGACAGAGGACTACAAGGTGTAGGAGTCACATGTCATAGGCAGGATAGTTTGGTCTGGAACAGCATAAACTCAGAATTGAAAACGTAACACCATGGTTGGGAGCTCTCTTTAATAATTAGTAATGATTTGTACCCAAATTAAAAAAATTGCAACATTAGGATAATGAAAGATGGGGGGGGGGGGATCATAAAGCTCTAATCTGTACCTTGCAGTTTGCATGCAGGTCTTTGGGAACAGTTAACTTCAACTAGACAAAACTCCAATCACTCTCTAGGAAGAACGTTAATTGCCAGAGTTGCCTGAAAATTGCTGAAGGCAAGGAATGCAGCAGCAGGTGCTTTGAATCATAGAATCCTTCAAATGGGGCGCCCCCTGAAGTCAGCACCCTGTGCGGTGGCACAGGCCGCACCGCCCTAGCTGGCCCCGCTAAGAACACACAGAAGAAGAGGAAGCATGTCTGCAGCACAGCCCACGTGCAAAGCTGCCAGTGCAAACGGATGCATAAAATGTGTGTAGTAAGGGTCTCTGCTCTTGAACAGGATGGCTGCACTGCAATCAGGAACCAGTTGCCTTGTTTAGCTTAATCTAGAGTCAGAGTAACTAGTGCTCTCAGGCACAGACTGACTCAATCAATCAATCAATCAGGGGTTTATTAAGCGCAACTACTCACCCGGAAGGGTCTCAAGGCGCTAGGGAGAAGGGCGTGTACGCAACTCCTTGGCACTTGCGGTGAGTCAAGAGGCCAAGCAGGCCCTGAGGACTTCCAGGGCTCACCAGGGTTCGTGCGGTAGCCTGAAGCTCATGGTGATTCGTTGAAGAGCCAGGTCTTGAGACCCCTCTGGAACTTGGAGAGCGATGGTGTCTGGCGGAGGTGGCTGTACTGAGCACCGGGCATTTTCCCAGTGGGTTGTGATGGTAGGGGCTGGTTTAACTGAAGTTGGGTGACGGCTATGTTTCCCACCTGCAGTGCTTTCGCACATTAAAAAACAAGAAATGAAACTAAATGGTTTTCAAGTCCTCGTTTCCAAACCATATGTTGTTGCATTTTGCTGGTTCCTCTCTCTCTCTCGCAGGGTCACTATTTGCAACGCTAAGCTTTAGGGAGTGGGATGAGGTGTCTGGTCTGCTTCGCTCCGAGATGATCCACCAGTATATCTGGAATTTAAATCCAGATGTAGAGTGCAACGCACATACGATAAAGAAGGGAAATGTCATTTACAACGCAGACGGGACCACGTGTTCCGTTATCACGCATTCCGTTACCCCGCAAGAATTATCATACTTGCCTTTACAACGCGTATGCCTTTATCACGCATCTTGCTTTTACAACGAAATTCATCATAAAGGCATGCATGGTTTATACGCTGTTGTGATTAAGACCGCGTTGTTGAGGCATGTGGTATAATAGCTTGCGTGGTTCATTTATTCAACCGATAAAGAATCTTCAAAAACCAAAACCGTGCATTTCTTTGCAGGGCGACCATTGCAACTCATTTCAGTTTAGTGGTCTAAATTATACCATTACATTGAGTGGCAGTAGTTAAAAGGATGGATTCTAAACACGAACTTAAAGACATTCATGCCCCCACTCCCCTGAAGGCAATTCTATTTGTGAGCCAAGAAGAAATTCAGTTGATTTTTCCCCTAACAAGAGGCCTAAGGCATTACCATATATGGAGTAACATACAAGTCTTTAGTTTTTGTGCAGTGCACACCTTGAACGGCTGAATTTCAAGGTGCTGCCATGTGATTAGGAAGGGAGGCCCTGTGAAAAAAGTAATTGCCTAGGATCACACTATGTGGTTAAGTAGAAGCCAGGTTAGATGCACGTTTTCTGGTTTTGTGTTGTGCAATTCAATCACTACATTTAATTTCTTTTGCATTCCTGATTTAAATCCAAGCATAATACTTTATTTATTTCTTGGAGGTTATAAATCAGTGCACTGTTAAATACATTCGAGCTAAGCATATTTCACAAGCAATGGTGGTGCTTTGGCGAGGGTGATGTTTCAATGCGAAAGCTAAAATGAAAACCAGAGTACCCGCCCTTGGTCAGCATTAAGACCATTTGCCCCACATGGCGAACAACCTTTACAACGTGGTTGTTACCAGGGCGGGACTGGCCGTAGTAGGCACCGGGCAATCCACCGGTGCGCCGCAGGGTTGGGGGGCCGTTTTTGTTACAGGGCCGTTTTTGCAGCATAGCTGCAAAATTGGCCCTGTGACAAAATCGGCCGAAAACCATCCGTGGCAAAGCGCTCGGCGGCACCCCCAACCCGGGGGGCGGGGGAGGGGCCGCCGGCCAAGCACTTTGCCAGGGCCGGTTTTGGTTCCCAGTCCGGCCCTGGTTGTTACACCGCAATACATTTACATCGCGATCATTGCAATGCAAGTCGTTACAACGACTTGCACTAGAGGGCTCTCTACACTAAAGAATAGTAAGATTTACTCTTTCAATGCCTTCCCTACTGTTAGACACACTGGAGTTGGAATAGTAAATCATATTATTCCTAAATCCAGCGCCCCTATGCGTTGTAATAATTGCGATGTAACGTACCGCGATCTAAATTATCGCATTGTAACGTCACATATTCGCCCCACATAGCTTAATGTCATTCATTCATTGAGCCACGAAGTCATGTCTCCAATCTCCATCCACCAATTCAATGATTGGACAAGGTTCTAGAATTAAAAATGTGCTGTAAACCGCACCACAATTGCATTTTTTTTAAATTCCTTTGGGGAGAATGCCCCCCTCCCCAAACAAACCCCACTTGCAGGGGTCTGGCTCGCCTGCTGCGCTCATTACATGCAGTATTAGGCATGGTCCAGCAAAATTTGCCAAGGCTGCATTTGGTTCCTAGTTGGGTCTCAGTTACTCTTCCACAACAGGGCAATGTAGCTCACCACATATCATAACTCCCAGAAACAGAAATAGGACTAGAACCCGACGCTCCGTCAACCCATGTGACTTAGGATCAAATTCAAAGGGGATTTTCCATGCCTAATTTTAACTTTCATATGAAAAATTAGCAAGTGTACATGTGAATTCTGAATTCTGATTTGTATTGTATATAACTTTATTCGATATACAATATCATAAAAGTATAAAAAAAATTGTAAAAAGGGATAGAGGGGAAAAACATCTCTCAGATAAAAAACAATACATAATATTTACAAAGGTGCAATATTTAGCAAAGTCCATACATGATATATAATACATAGTACATGCAATAACAGATAATTTAATCATGTATTGGATGAGCAGGTAAAAATGGTTTGTCATAAAAAGACGAAGTGTACATCGTTACAGCGGGGCAGTCGGCAGTTCCACAGCCTGTGCTTGGCTCACCCTAGAAAGTTTCTTCCTCCTCAGCCAGGCACAGCCCAGATATTTGGCCACCCCACAAATTAGGCTGGGGATCGAGGTCTCCGATGACAGAATGCGCTGCGCCACCCTGTGTTTTCTACAACCTAGGTTGGAACAGACGGGTTTCAGACATTTCCTCCTCGCCTGGCCATAAGCTGGGCAGGCGAAGAGGAAGTGGGCGACCGATTCCGTAGGGGAGGCACAGCCCGGGCACCCCATGTCGCTCCCCCTCAGGTGTCGCCAGCCTGCTCTGAAGTCGTTCAATGGGAGGGTACCAAATCTAAACTTCAGGTACAGGGCCCTATCTCTCGGGGACTCAATAAGATCTAGGAGAGGTTCTAATTTAGGCGCAGGCTTGACACTCAAGTAGATTTCTGTCAGTGTACCGTGGTTCTCGCTTCTTCCAACGGCCGCGGCCACCCACTCCCAATAGGCCTTTTTTACAACTACTTTAGGTGGCAGGTTCTGACTCACCCAGGCGTCCCCCAGACTTATATCCCCCACTAGCTGTTTCAATTTGGATAGCCAAACTATCCTGTGGCCCACATCAAGTTCTATTAGTTCGGACAATGCAGTGGCATAGTGGAATAACTCCGGGGACCTTCTGAGGCATGTCCAAAACAGTAAAGGGCGCAGTCTTGCCACCTCGTTTATTGGATGTCTCCCCAGGTCATAGCGGAGCGGAACCAGTGGCGTCGATGAAGGAAGCGAGAGCCAGTCTCTAAAGAACTTCTTCTCTGATATTACTAGGTCTGTGACCTTCTCGAAACCCCACAGTTCCGCTCCGTATAATGATGAGGGCAGTGCCTTACCCTCGTAGACCTTAATGGCGGGGGCCACAGGACGACTATAGAAGAGGCGCTGATGTTTGGAAATAGCCCCCGACACTATCTTGTGATTGAGGAGCATTTTGGCAAGGTGCGAGGACCAAGTCATCCGACTGTTTAACCTCACTCCTAGGTAGTCAAAGGCCTCGACAAGTTCTAGGGGGGTATCATTTAATCTGATGTTATTTTTAAAGTTTTTCGATGGTGCCAGGGCCATTAGTTTGGTTTTGGTTGTATTAATAATCAAGCCTCTAGCATCACAAAACTGGGTGAAGCGGTCAAGTAGTTTTTGTAGCTCCATGGGACTTTTTGAAATCAAAAGCATGTCATCCGCAAGGAGCAGTGTGGGGATTTTTTCCCCTGCCAGGGTTGGGGCGTCGGCCCCATCCTCCCTCAGATGGTCCACCACTCCATTAACGAATAGGGAGAACAGGGTTGGGGCCATAACAGAGCTCTGGCGGACCCCCCTCTTGACCACTATCCTCTCAGTCAGTTGACTCTCATTACCCCACCTCACTCTAGCGTAATTCCCCTCGTGGAGCCTTTTAATCAGGTCCAGGATTGGGGCGGGGGTGCCAAGATCGAACATTGTCTGCCATAGCTTGTCACGAGGGACCAGGTCGAAGGCCGTTCTTAAATCAATGAATGCCAAATAAAGGCTGCCCTTTTTTATTGGAACAGACTTCCAGTAGAGAGCAAGAAATCTGAAGACCTGGTCCAACGTGCCAATCCCATGTCTAAATCCAGCCTGAAAATGTGACAAAATGCCCTCTTCATCAATCCAGGACCTCAGTCTTGTCAGAAGGACCCTACCAACCACTTTCTGGGCTACATCGATCAAGCTGATCGGTCTATAGTTGGCAGGGTCCTCCCGCTCCCCTTTCTTGTAAATGGCCACTACCTCAGCACCCTTCCATTAGTCGGGCACTGGGTGTCCACACGAAATAAGATTGAGGATCCGAAGAATAAATTGTGCCCAAAGATTTTTATCGTGCAGCATTAGGTCCCCCGGGAGATCATCAGGGCCTGCGGCTTTGCCCGGGGCAATTGTTGTGATTGCCGAAAGTACCTCTCTTAATCCAAACAGATCCCCATGGGTGTGGGGCTCAGGGGGGTAGGTCCTAGCGCCGTCTCAATGGGTGTGTTCTCTACCCCACTGGAATACAGGCCATAAAAGTGCTCGTACCATTGGCGCCCCACTATATGGTTTGCTGTATGGTCTACTCCTTTTCTGGTGCCAATGCTAATTAGCTCCCAGAATCTAGTGGAGTCTTTCAATTGGGCAGCAGATTTCAAATCTTGCCAGTGCGTTTCCTCCCACAAACGTTTGGATATATCCACCGTCCGGTAGTAGGTTTTCTTTGCTACGACTATACTGGGTTGATCTTTTTCTCTTAGGGCCTTTGACAGTTCCCGCCTCCTGGTCCTACAGGCCTCGGAATACCAAGGGTTAGCAGCCTTTGGACGGGGGGCCTTACAGCCACCGTTTTCTTTGACCAGAAAGAACTCGCCTACCTTCCCCATGGTCTCCTTGTAAACTTTTGTAAGCTTTGACTCCTGCGTGGCCCCTGGGGGGTGACTCATTATGTCAGCGAGTTCCAAGATACTGTGATGTATGGCCTCCCTAATGCTTTCCAGGGTGGGTTCCTGCTTGGCGACCTTACTCCATCTCAGGCGAAGGTTACAATTGGACGGTAATATCTCCCTTGTCGACTGCCTCTCGGGACCAGGTGGCTCGATAGATGTAGTATCCCGTGCACGCTTCACCCACATGCATAGCGGATTGTGATCGCTGTCGCACCTGGGGACCACCTCCACGTCAATAAGGTCAGCCCATGACCCTGCATCTAATAGAATATAGTCGATGCGTGATGGGGACCTAGATCTATTGTAGGTGCATGCGCCCATAGAATCCGATCGAGTTCTACCATTTGCAGCTCGCAGATTATACTCCAGTGTTAGGGCATTAATTTGTACAGCTCTCTGAGTCCATCTCTTAATAGGGGCCAGGCTAAGTTGGGGTATGGTCCACTTGGAGTCCTCATCCCCAATACCCAAAATATCCTCATTGCATAAGGGTTCGAAGGTGCAATTAAAGTCACCAGCAACGATGATACCTGCGTTGGTATTGATGGATGACAATTCCATCTCTAGTGATGATATGGTAGGACTAGCCTGGGCACCCGAAGAACCTCTAGCATAGATGTTGAAAATTTCCAAATTGGCATTAGCCTCATTCCCTGCAATTGAAATATGGAGAATGTCCTGGGATGGAGTATCACGTTTTGCTACTCGCCAGTTCAGCTCAATGTTCAACCAGATAATAAGTCCCCCTGATGGACGCCCCCTGCCTGAGGTAGTCGCGGGGATATGGTATGTAGTGAACCCCGGCTTGTAGAGAGGGACCAGACTCCATGTCTCCTGGAATAGAATAATATCATAGTTGTCTATGAAATCATTCCAATCTTGATCGGCTAGGTTTTTTTGTAAGCCTTCTATATTCCAGGATATGAACTGGATAACCCCCGCTGTTCTCTGTCTGGAGTTCTCATTATTAGCTGGACTTCTCCCTAGTCGCTCGGCCTTGTCCGGCGCCAAATCCCGGCTAGTCGAAGAAGCAGCAACTGCTTGTTCCGGGGGGGCCTGGCTCGGGTCATTACCACCTGGTTTATGCAAATCTTGGCCCGAGCGGAGAGTGTGAGTGCTTGCTAGTCAATCAATTCGGCTCAGCCCTGAATCCTCTGGTGCATAAGCCGGTGTCCAGAGGGGAAACCGTCGGATCTGAATAGAAGAGTGGTCGGGAGGTGATGTTCTGTAGTCAAGGGTTAAAAGGTTCTCTGCTATGGTGGGATCTGAGAATTCTATCTCCACACAATCTGTTATGGAGTCAGCCCTAGTTATCCTCCTTACTCTCGTCATGTCTTCTCTTATAATAGATCTACACCCCCTTGTGTGCCTCAACCAATGAATAGATTTATTGTGTATTGATTCGTTACTTTCATAGCCCCCTACCATAGTTAATTTGGGAACATGGGTCATATACACAATTGGCCTTGCCACGGGGCATGGTGGTAGGACCCCTCGAGCACCTATGGATGATGAGGACCTATTTGCATCTGGAATGTAATGAGCCGCTGGTTGTTTAGGCCTCACAGAAGGAGCTTGCCCCAAAGAAGGGCCTGGTAGCAAATTGTGACTCAGGGGATCAGCATAGGACCCAGTGGTATCTGGTGGTCCACTTGCCCGCCCACCACCCTTCATATCATTAGTCTTAGGGGTAGGGACTTTAGGTGGCGCTACTCTCTGTGGGACACAACCAACCATGTTCACAGTTAATGGTTTCCCCCGAGGAGGAGGTGCAGGGGAGTCTGGACCCCTTATCGTCCTTCCTTTTACCAGACCCTACACCTTCTCCACTAGGGTTGCCACTAGCTTTTCCAGGGATTGTATTCTGTCAAGAAGATCCCACTTGGTTGGCATACATAGGTTGCCACTGGGTCCCCCTCACCCCCATTGCTCTATCACATTTGCCCCTCGCTGGTACTCTGGAATTTTCCACTATGACTGCACAATCTGAGTCGAGAGCAGCAAACCTATTAGAACACTGGAGCAATGGGAGTATAACCAGGTCCTGATCCGGCCCTTCACTGAGATCTGACTCTGATGTTATTTGGGCAATAGGATCAGGGTCTGGACCAGCTTTTAGCAGAGCGCTAGGGCTCTGCTTGCGAGGGTTCTGGCTGGTAAACATGGTAGGGATACATTTTTGTTTCAGCTTGGGTACAACACCAGGTGACATTTGGGCATCAGTGGCTAGCATCATAGTACTGCTACTGGCTAGAGTCTGTTCACACTCAGCGACTTTGTCTTCAATTCGAGTTAGGACACAGTTCATGGCCGCATGGGGAGTTTTTTTTAGCTTTTTTCCCCTTTTTACTGGTGGGCGCACCCCCGCCCTCCATAACTTTTCGTTTTCCCATAACTCTTGGCTAATAATATAGGTAATAGATAGAGAGTTTTGGGAATGGGGATTTGACAACTCAGGATGAGCAACAGCAAACAGCCCCTTGGGTTGCAAAAGAGTTGTCGGGTAATCAGTCATGGAGGGATTCCAGCTCCTCTTCCAGCGTTGAATGTTAGAAAGATTGAAATGAACAGTACCTTTAATGTCCTGCAGCAGCGAACAGCAGATGAAATGGGGGTGGCCCGGCCCGGCCTCCTGAGGCCCCGGATGGCCCCCCTTTGCCCGGGCTTAGCCCGGCACACGCCCGCGCGCGTCCTGCGGGGCCGGAAGTGTAGCTTGCTTAAATCACCCCCAGTATCAAGGGGGAGGGTCCGCTGCTCTCGTGGGCTCCCTTGGGGCTCCTGCCGCTGCAAAACGCTGCGTCTCCCGTGAAGCGGGAGGCGCGAGGTCGAAGCTAATGCCCCCGGTGTCAAGGGGGAGGGTCCGCTGCTCTCGTGGGCTCCCTTGTGGCTCCTGGGTCCTGCCGCCGCAAAATGCTGCATCTCCCGCGAAGCGGGAGGCGCGAGGTCGAAGATAATGCCCCTGGTGTCAAGGGGGAGGATCCGCTGCTCTCGTGGGCTCCCTTGTGGCTCCTGGGTCCTGCCGCCGCAAAACGCTGCATCTCCCGCGAAGCGGGAGGCGCGAGGTTGAAGATAATGCCCCTGGTGTCAAGGGGGAGGGTCCGCTGCTCTCGTGGGCTCCCTAGCGGCTCCTGGGTCCTGCCGCCGCAAAACGCTGCATCTCCCGCGAAGCAGGAGGCGCGAGGTCGAAGATAATGCCCCCGGTGTCAAGGGGAAGGGTCCGCTGCTCTCGTGGGCTCCCTTGCGGCTCCTGGGTCCTGTCGCCACAAAACGCTGCGTCTCCCGCCATTTACAAAGACAGAACCTGGAAATTTCTACGTATGCGTAAAGAAAAGAAGTCCTCAAAAGTTCAGGTTTTTGCACACTCATAAGCTGTACATAGGGATGAAAGATGCAAGTGGACCTATCGGACGAATAGGGCGAAGGCAAATGTAAAGAAGACCCAATGATGTTGACTATATTGCCGCAGCATCAGTGGTTTACGGAGTATGGAAAAGTACCCTTAACCCAGGGGCTCTACAGGTAGATAAATTTTCACATGAAAATTATTTTCCACCTGAAATAAAAAAAAAAATTACAAAAGTTCCACCGTAACTCTAATACTGAATAGAAGTGACAAAGGTCTAGGCAGGAGGGTGGGGGGGAACAACAAGATCAAATGAGCAACCTTGAAAGGGCTATAACATGGTGCAGGTAGAGCAACAGGACAAAAGAAAGAGATGAAATTCATCAAAATTTCACTTTCATTCTTGACGTTTTCTTCAGTTCAATATTTCTTAATAGAATTTCTCATTATTGCATTTGTTAATGTTACATTGGTCCGCATTAACTGGTGTGTGCAAGTTGGTCCACAAGGGCTCAGCCCTTGCCATATTTTCAGAATTACCACATACTATTCAACTGATTACCATTTAACCTAAATGTATGTACAAATTATGATCCCTTCAACATCTAGCAAATATCTGACCTCTGTGGACTAACAGTGGACATTAATTATGTAGTATAATGCTTGTTTCAGATTCTATTTTGGCTAATTGGCTGAAGTGAGTAATTCCCTTTTTATTTCTTAGCTCTGTTACTTTTATTTTAACTTCTAAAGGAAATATTTCGTCTCAATCTCTAAATTTGTATCATTGATTGAGATAAGCAAAATAGGTCTTCTTTTTTTAGTTTTTCAAATGACATATTATATTAGAGACCCTCAGCAAGACAATGGGAGGAGTTAATCAAGGCATGATAAAGTCGATATGAATCATGGGATCTTTAACAGAGGAAACAACCCTGTGGACTTTAAAGTGCATTGAGGATATTGATCCATACACAATCTCAGGATTAAAAACAAATTAACGTTGTTAAAAAATACATTTTCCCAAGAAAATGATTGAATGGAATTAAGAAAATGTCAAAAGCTTTTCAAAATAAAAAAAATGGATCAACGATTAACTCAGTAAAAACGCATAACTAAACAAAAATAAATTTCCAAAACAAAATAAAGGCAAGGTTTTGCTGTGAATGGCAGACAATGAGAAGGACAAGTGAGAGCGGCGTTGTTGTTACAATGGTCCCTGTGATCGGGTGCACTGCATTAAAGCACACCATAAGAAAATTGAATTACCATCAAATGATTTAAAAAGGTGGAATATAACCAGGTGCGAATTTGCAGGAGCCTTGCTATAAATGTACCAGTCCTCCCGCTCCACTAAACAGGTGGTTCCCCTGCATCATGTAAAGACCAGGAGTCCATCCTCCACAGGGTACCACCTTTGATGCATTGTAAGGACAACTCTGTTTAGCAAGGGGACCCAGGGTTGGTGGGCCCAAGCAGGTAGCATACATATTGGTCTCTTTGGGCATGATGAAAACTCCCTCCAAGTCAGAGGCATTCTTTCTTTCTTTCTCAGAGTAATATCCCCTCTTTAAGAAAGAAAATTAAATGCTGAAAGTGCCCAGCAACTTGGCATTCAGCTTTAACAAGTGCACTCAGTGCATTCATGTACCTTCATTAAAGATATGGCGCCCCCTGACATGTTTCTCTCTCTCACTCTCTTCTCCATTTATCTCGGCCCTCTCGTCCTTTCTCTCTCTCTGTGTGACTGCTTCTCTTTCACTCTCCTTCTTATCTATCTTCCTCTGACATTCTTGCTTTCTATGTGATTGTGCATTTTTCTCTCTCTGACATTCTCTTGTCTATCTAGCTGTCTCACACATTCTTTTTTTCACTTTTTCTCTATGTGATTCAGTTTCTCTTCCACTCTCACTCACTCACCATTCTCTTATCAGACTAACTCTGCTTCACATTCTTTCTCTCACCAGGACTCTAAGTGGCAGTTGCCATCTTTCACTCTCTCAATTTCTCTAGTCTACCTAGCTGTCCCATTCATTCTCTCATTTGCTCTCTACGTGAGTATGTTTCTTTTTCTCCCTCTCGATTCCTCTTGTGCAGTTAGCTGTCCTTATATTCTTTCTCTTGCTTGCTCTCTTAATGATCCTGTCTCTTTTCGCTGACTTTTTCTAAGCTCTTCCAAAGTCCTATTTCCCCATCTGTCTCTGTAACCCAACCACTCCTTTATTAACCCCTCACTCCCTCTTACATATTCTTGAAAGAGATTCTTTTCTTTTGGAATGCCAAGATGCAAAGGCTTCAGTTAACCTTTTAGGAATGTGTTAGACCTGGCTTTTACAGCGGGTTTATCCTCAGATTTTTTGCTTGGTGCCTTCTGTTTCTGACCTGTTTTTATTGGTTGTATGACTGGGCACTTTACCACTGCTGATCAGTGCTAAAGTGCATATGTTCTAAAGTGCACATGCTCTCTAAATTGTATGTATGGATTGGTGTTTCCATAATTGGCTGATTTGATTTACTGGTCAGTCCCTAGTACAGTGAAATGTGTGTGCCCGGGGCCTGTAAATCAAATGCTGCCAGTGGGCCTGCAGCACTGATTGTGCCACCTACATAAGCAGCCTGTACATATAACTCAGGCCTGACATTGCAGTGCCTGTGTGCAGTCTAATACTGCCATGTCGGCTTGGCAAGTGCACCCACTTGCCAGGTCCTAACCTTCCCTTTTCTTACATGTTATTCACTCCTAAGGTAGGTCCAAGGTACCCCTGTCTGCAGGGTGCAGTGTATGTGAAAGGTAGGACATGCCCTGATGTGTGTGGCATGTCCTGATTCTGAATTACTGGCAATTCGTTTTTAACTATTGTAAGGCTATCTGTTCCCATAGGATAGAATGGGGAGTTAGCTTATAACATCTTATAGGCACAACTACCCCTGGTAACAAGGTAGGAAAATAAAGTTTAGTATGCCTGAACTTAGAATGTTAAAATGAATTTTTTAATGAGCGTGATTTTTACATTCTGTGTTTGAAAATACCATTTTTAGAAAGTAGGTATTTTCTTGCTTAGCCATACGCTTTGCCACTGCTAGGATGTGTATTGACTGACTGGGCTCAGAGCCCTGGGTCAGGAGAGAACAAAGAGATTTACTGTATAAAAAGAAAGGGCCCAGATCCCAGACTTTTAGATCACTTCAGGGAATCAAAAGGAACTTTTGCCAAGGAGAAGAGATGGAGAAGCTGAGGAGGAATACTGCCCCCGTGCTGTTTGCTGTCTGGGGTTAGCCTGCAGTGGCTACTTGCTGCCAAGGAAAGGAGAACGGACTTTGCTGTTTGCGGTGCCCCCTGCTTAAGAAAGATCTCCATGGGCTTGAAACAGAGCTTGCCTCCTGTTCTGAAGTCTCAGGGACACAAAGGCTTCACCACCAGCTCACCTGAACTTCCATGCTGGGAGTTCTGACCTGCTAAGAGGTGCCTGCTGTTCTTTTGTACATCTGGAGGCTGTTTGCCGCTGGGAGCTGGGAAAAGTAGCACAACTTTGAGAAACGCAACGCATCCGCACCTGTTCCCGATACATCGCCAAAGAAATCATCGTAGGGCCTGGCCATTGCTCGAGAAATCCCCGCACAACACATCGAGTGCACCGATCTCCGAAGTCCAAGATCACTGGCCCGATTCCGATGCAAGGCCTGCTATGCGGCTGCAAGAACCCACGCATCATCATGGATCTTCGCATCCCATCGAGGCACCAAGTCTGGCACATCTTTGGGAGACACAGTAAGAAACCGATGCATCACCTCCCCATGCAGTAAGAAACCGACGCATCACCTCCTCTCCGTTAAGGAACCAATGCATCGCTTCCACTGCACAGCAGTAAGGAACTGACGCATCACCTCCCCCGGAGCAAGGAACCAATGCATCACCTTCCCTGAGTGTAAGGAACCGAAGCATCACCTTCCCTGTGAAGCTTTTTGTTTGTGTACGCAACGAATCCAAGGTACTTTGTATGAAAAGTGTTGCATCTGCAATTTGCTTTGTACTGAACTATTTCTACAATTTGAAAGTCATATTTGTATTACTGTATTGTGGATTTTTGTTGTTTGATTTTGTTTTAGTTTAGATAAAGATTACTTATTGGTCTAAACTGGTGTAGTGTCCATTTGTAGTGTTTTCACTGTATTACTGTATGTGTACACAAATGTTTTATACGCTTCCTCTGAGACAAGCCTGTCTGCTCATGCCAAGCTACCAAGGGGGTGAGCAGGGTTTATTTTAGAAGTGCATCCCTCTTACCCTGACTAGAAGCAAGGGTCCCTATTTGGACAAAGGTACCTACCTCTGCCAACTAGAGACACCCATTTCTGACATTGGAATGCTTATCAGAACATTGCTTGCAGAACTGGTTGTAAATCATTCAATATTTTGAAAGTTTAACTGTTTTGGAAACAATGATGAATGTTTTGCATGACACAAACAATAAAGCCCACAGTTTCCGGTTGTGCCTTGAGGCATCCCCTCAATCTGAAACTTTTTTTATTATAATACGGCTTCTAAGATTTTACCTGGGAGTAACATCTATACCAAATGAATTAACTACTTATTCCTCAAATGTGTGGTGTAGGCACTATGTGAAGGTGCGCATTCATGTATGCATGTGTGAGGTCTTTGACATCTTGTGTTTTTGTGCTCCTGGAGGACAAACTTCTCTTCAAGGCACATCAACACACAATCTTAAAAGAGAGAGATTATGGATGATGTATCTGGACCACATGTGCACCCCGTCCAGATAAGCACAACAGTACTTCAACCAAACATCTGGTTCTTCCTCGCTCCGGGCTCCGATGTGCTACTTTTTTTACACAACTAAAAGATTGATTTAAAGTTGAGTGGTAACCAAAAATCTTCTAATTTCTGGATTAATTGCTAAATCTCCATCATTATATACCTTTGGTTGAAAAAAATCTGCTAGTGAATTTTCCTTCCATTAACACTGAACTCTACATCAGGCCCTGTGAATTATTGATGTGCATTGTCTTAAGGCAAGGTCTCAGGTATACCTAGCAGGGACATCTGACCACACATGCCCTTGAGAATGGTGTGCACTTCACTCAGGCAGCAGGCAGATAATAAATAAGTAACATCCTGAATATTAGTCTGGCTTATATTGTACAACTCATAATAAGGTGAAGTCTAGTTTGCAACATGCTCAGCCTTCAGAAAATTTGGATCAAATCGAATCAAAGGCAATTTTTAAAAGTGGATGGCTGCCTCTACTGAGGCGTCCTGGTGTTCAAAAGCAGAGACCTAAGTACAAGACTAAACATTTATATCTACACTTGATTAAAGAGACAGATGTGTAGATCTTTCCTGAAGCAGTGCTTGGACTCAGTCATGCGGAGGTTGATAGGCAAGGTGTTCCAAAGCTTAGCCGCCAGTACCGAGAAAGACCTACCACCCTGGCAAATTTTGGCAAATATCGGAATGTGCATGAGTCGAAGGTGATTTAATCTCAGGGATCTCTCCTATTGGTACAGGCCAAGTCTATTTCTCAGGAATCGGGGCCTTTGCCCCCAATGGCTCTACATGTCAATATTGGATGCACAAGAGAATGAGCCTCAGAGAACTACAAAGATCATAATTCCAATGGCCTTGAGTTGTGATAAACAGTGATGAAAGACTGTCCACAAACATTTTATATTAGAGCACATACTCACATGAGGCTTGATCTGATAAAGATTGTTTCCAGTTGGAACAGTGACTGTCTACCCTTCCACTTCAATGACTCTAAGGAAGTGCTGAACGCATGAAAAAACAATCCATCACAGCATACTGACGCGAGACACTGATAATACGTTATTGATAATATGACCAAAACCTATAATCTTGCATGGAGCAAAAAATGTACGCCTTTGCAATATGTAGTGATTAAAAGATTAGAGCTGACTTTCTGAGTGCTGCAGCATCTTTATGTTGAATTATTGTCTGTTTTTTGCAACCGCAGAGTGATGCACTGCAGGAGATGTCCACAGCAAATGTTTTAGTACCGAAATGCCAGAAAGTCCAAAGAAGGCATATTTAAAATGAATGATGGGCAGACTATGAACTCTAAAGGAGGGATGCCCATTGTAATTCTGATTAACATCACTCAGACCACTCAAGCAAGAATGGGTAGTGGATATCACCCTTCTGGTTCAGCACACAATCCACAAAGTGGGAGAGGGGCATCTAGACCATGGCCCTATACAGAAGAACATGGTCTACAGCACACATATCTGGTTTAGATTTCAATACACATTCATAGAAAACTAAGGGCCTGATCCACAAAGACATTTTGCAGCGGCAAACCGTCCGATATGAAAAATCCCTGGGTTTGTGACATCCAAATGTCATTTTGCAATATAGGAACACCATTTTGCAACTCGTTAAATAGCTTTAAGAGAATATTCCAATTTCCGGATCGCAGTTAGGAACGGCAATTCGAAATGCAGTGGTATTGTACAGTATCAAGAATAGTATGGATAAGCCGCGGTCCATGCAGGTAACAGCGGGGGGGCAGTGGGGCCAAGTGAAGGGGTATTTCGAGGGACGATGTAGAGGGAAAACAAATTATTTATTTAATTTTCGCTCTGCATCGCCCCTCGAAATCCCCCCCACCCTGCCCCACCACCCCACAACTGTTACCTGCATGGACTGCGGCTGGTATGAATCAATAGTTGGAGACAACAGTAATGGGCGTAAACCATTGAATGGTTACAGACTCCTCAAAGGAGGTGATAAAAGACACAGAAAGGGGAATGCGTCCCACTAGAATGGATCTCTTTCCCTTTAGGAATCGTGTCATTCGACCTAGGGGAGAAGGTCGTGGTCCAAGAGTCCACTGCCTGGTCCCCCAGATGTGTTCACAAATAGATGTTTTTGTTTTTATAAAGCAGTACTTGCTCCTTTAACCTCATCGACGCTCATGACGAGCTCAGCTCGTCATGAGCCACGGTGCTCGTGTGCTCAAGACGAGCTGAGCTCGTCATGACCGTTGGAACGCTCGCATGCCTGGCTAATTCCCCTGCTGTGCGAGCGTTCTGAAGAAACGGGTGTGGTCGTGACGAGCTCAGCTCATCATGAGCACACGACCACCGTGGCTCATGACGGGCTCAGCTCATCATGAGCACCGGGGCGCTGTGCACCCCCCCCCCCCCGCCCCCAGCACAGCAGGGGAATCAGCCCGCATGCAAGGGGTTAAGGAACACAGGCTCATTAAAAAAAGTTTGCCATTTGGGAATGGAACTACAGTAATGATGATCAGCTGTTGCTTAAAGGCACTATTATTGTGTGTATAACCAATCACACAGCGACCTTTGTAATTAACATTCATTAGGCACATTGTTCTGCAGCCCCATAAGAATTGAGGTTTTATGATGCAACCTGTAAGTATATAGCCCACATCTGGATATTAAAGACTGCTTACAAAAAAAATGCGATGAGCAATGTGCAGCCAATTTTTCCAATATTTTTTTTTCATAACCAGGCCCTAAGTACTTTGACACATACATCTGGCACAGCTCCCTCAGCTCAGGTCTGGGAACATAGACTGCAGCATAGACACCAGAGTGGTTTAAATCCAAATACACAATTGGGAAAGACTAAAACCCTCAATATGAGTGAAATGGACTGGATATTCCGCACCCGAGAATTACCAATCCTGGGGATATCGGTAACTCCAGAGGGAGTGAAAAGCCAACCCATTGCAAGTCGGACCATGAGGGTGTACTAAGAAATGAGCAAATACCAGGGAATCAGTAATTCTGGGTCTGATTCCCATGTTTTTCCCTCAGAAAGTGAAAAATCTAACATTTCGATTGAGGGGATAAGTGGCACCATCGGTTCCATTGGAATAAAATGGAGACATGAAGGGAAGGACTAAGTATCCTTACACAACTACTTCAGCACCTTCTGTATATGTGTGTGTGTATATATATATATATATATATATATATATATATATATCAAAGCTCACGTGTGAAGACACAGACCTCACTCACGGGGATGCTGTCCAAAAGCCTTTATTACTAACAGCAAGCTTCAATAGCAGAGAGACCCAGAGAAACGTACATGAATGTCCTGTTTCGTCAATTGGCTCCTGACGCGTTTCGAAGGCTCCCGCCTTCTTCTTCAAAGGATGACGAACTAATTACAGGAGGGAGGCAGGAACCACTTCCTTTAAATCGAATGACACGCCTCTAGATAGGCGTCGCCGCAGTGCCTTATGGAGCACGTAGTCCTGCAATCGCATATAGCGTCAGTTTCACAGAGTCCTCCGCTGTAGTACCAAGGCAATTGATTCTGATCCCCTCGCCAGCCAGGCAGCATCACGGTGATAGAGCAGGGGACGGCTATATAACCACACTCCCAACACGCTGAATGCTTGCCATTTAGAGACTCTTCCCTGGACGTCGCTTGGCGGTGCTCCGCGCATGCAGTTTCGGCTGCGAGGCTCAGTTCCATCAAGGCGCTCGTGCACTCTTCCTGGCGGGTTCGGTAATGAATGGTGATGGGACCATTCTGTATATCAAAGCTCACGTGTGAAGACACAGACCTCACTCACGGATATATATATATATATAATAAAAGCTTCAAAAACACATCTGGGTCAGCTAACACTGCACAATCAGGATAGGTACTCCTACATACACATCTGGTTCACCTCACACTGCCCATACATGAGAACATGGACTACAGAATACAAGCTAGGTGTTAGATTTATCAACACTCTGTGCCAGTGAAGTCACCAAAAGTGACACAAAACCCACACAAAGTGTTGATTTATTATTAACTTTTCAGCACAAAACTTGATTTGCATTGGAAAGCAGACACATAGGTGTCTGACACATAAGGCACTTTACAAGGCTGAGCGAGCCTATCTGTACTCACAACTCAGTCACTATCAGCCCCCCAGACAGCTACGGTCCTCGAATTAAGCACTTTTCCAGACCCCATTCATCTGCATCTAATGAATAGGGGTCAGATCCTTTTCATATACAGCCCCAAACCACTGGAATTAACTCCCTCTTCATCTTCACATCTGCCCAGATTTTATCAACTTCAAGATGTTAAAAGTCTGGATGTTTTAGAATGTCCTTGCTTGCCTGATCAGCACAGTGCTGATATACTCTTTCAAGAGTGAGTTGTGCACTATACCAAGATACTCAATTAAAATAAATTAAGTTCCCTTAAAGTAAGGTAAATTGCTATTTTCTGCCACTTTGCAGCAAGGGGGTCCCCATGGGCGATACTTGTGGATTCCCATGCTACCATCCATGGCTTTTGATGCAAAGCCATGTCTATTAACATTTGTGGACAGTGCTTCATGCCAAGAAATACGCCTCCTTGAGGCAGACGCAAAGTAGGAGAAAAGTTTTTTTTTTCTCCAAACTTTACCCACTTCAGATGTTTGCTGCATTTTCAGCACACAGCCTGTGCTCGGCATCATGCAACTATGGTGCACTATACTGCAAAGGAGGGTGTGTGGTGCAGGGCACACAAATTATGCACAGTTACTTGGAAAAAAGCAGCAGTGCCATATGTTAGTAGCGAAGGATCTATCCTGCTCTTTCCCTGTCACGCAACGCAGTGCAGCAACTTTGGTTGATACCGTGTCTGATTTATTAACAAATGAAATAAGACGTTTTGTAAACTTACAACATGCTAGTGTAACTACTGTTGTAATGCTCTACAGACTAAACTCAAGCTCTACCAGAGGAAATTCCTCTACAAGAGCCATAATTATGTTTTGAGGACCATGATACAGTGGGTAACAGCGAGCCATGAATTGTCACAGGTCGGTCCCGTAGATACGACTTAAGTGAAGACAAGAATCACATAACATAAACAGTAAAAGTGAACAGCAGATGAGCAGAAATGCATTTGTTATCTTTTAGCACCAGATCTGAAAACAAGTCGGATATTAAAACATTTTATTAACCCGTTGCGTGCGCGCGTCGGCCAACGGCCGTCGCGAGCACTACCTCGGTAGTGCGGCGCACATCCTTGGCCGATGTGGCCCTGACTGCTCAATAGAACTCCTGCACCGCGGCGGAATTTGCGCCGCGATAAGGAGTTAAAAAATAAATGCTCCAAGCCTAGTAATGGTGTAAGGGGATGCTCTAGTAAGGTTAGATAACTGATTTTTTCTATATCTATCTGAGTCCTTTGCCAGAATCCTTAGCTATTGTTAAAATGTTTTCTAAAGCTGCACCAATGAGAACAAGCCAAGGCCTCATGAAACACGAGACTCAAACCCAAGAACAGCCCCAACTCATCACCAGTGATGGGTCATCAAAGGTTCACCAAGCCACTGGTCACTAGGGCCTTATTGGCTAGGATTCACTGGGCCCACCCATTAGGTCAGGGTGCAGAGGTCAGAGTGCAGCAGCATCATCATGACTATTCAGCATGCATATGGAAAAATAAATGCAATATTCAATGTCAGTGCAGAATGAAGATGAGCTAAGAGGAACAATCAAAGGCTGCCAAAGAGACCAGGGCATATCAAGAAATTAACACACCAGGTCAAGACAATCAAGAGAAGGATTCGACTATGAACCATGACATGGTGACACTACTATTTCAGTCCCACACTTTCTCTCAACAGCACTGATTTAGTTGAATAGAAGCAAAAAAAGACTACTAGTGAGTCCCAGAATGCACCAGGTTGGAAAGTGAAAGTCCAGAACTGGCACAGGTGTGTCCTGATGGCCTAAAGACCTGAGTTTACATAAACACAGTCGCCACGCCCTCCTCCCAACACTTTAGAGTACCAATCCCAAAGTTACCAGCAAGATTCTGCACCCCTCTCTTTCCTAGGGTCCCAGAGTCAGTTCTCCAGAGCTCCCTACAGCGAGCTGCCTGCAGTTCCTGGTGCGAGTGCTGGGGTGACAGGAGCACCCCAAGGAAGTTGGCCAAGCTATAGGCACTCAGCCCTCTGCAGGGATGCTCCCATCTCAGAACCCTGGCACGACCCTCGTGCACGGAGCGCAGCTGTTCTTTTCACTTCCACGTGCATTAAACGAGGCTGGACATATAGACCAGGGCCCTGAAAGAAGGCAGCGTGTAAAACACCAACACCCAGTGGCATCGCCGGGAAGCAGCGAGGTTCAGCCCCGACGGTGCCCTCCCCCTCCATCCCACCGTCTCCATGGCGATTCCTCGATGCAACGCTACCTCCGCCGGGGGGAGGACCACCCCAGCCTTACCTTCATCTTGCATCCGCTGCAGGCAGAGGGCGAGGTTCCTCCTCCATCCAGGCATCCCGGCTGAGCAGCGGCAGGACCAGGCAGGGGGGGTGGGAGAGGTGGATCCGTCCAGGCAGGGGTCCGAGGGCTGCAGCTGGGGGGCCGGGAGGAGAGTGCAGAGTCAGGGGGGTACCGGGGGCTCCATGTGCAGCTGGGAGGGACGGTGGAAGGGCCAGCACTCACTCCATCAGGGGAGAGAGAGGCTGGTCCCCACGAGGAGGCAGGCACGGGGCTCTGCTGGCAGTCTACGCTGGCCAGCGCTTTACATCCACTACGCTGCAGCTCCCACTGAGGCAGGATTGTACTATGTTCCGAGAGAGCAAGGGGGGGCTGTGGAACCGGCACCTGCCTCCTGCAAGCCCCTCTCACGGGCTTCGTAGTGACAGGAGGCGGGAGGCAGCCGGAGCTCACGCCCCCCTGCACGCTGCCTGCGCCCTCCCTCCCAGGAGATGGGGTTATTACCAGGCGAGCAGGGGGAGCCCCCGCTTAGTACGCTCCGGCTGCAGGGGGTAGGATGCGCCGTGTCGCCACATCTGAGCAGGTTAGCGGCGCGAGCTTCCGCCCCTCAGCAGCTCGCGTTTGGATTCGCCGCACAATGGCTTTTCACCACCTGGCACTGCCTAGGAATTTAAAAACACAAATGAGTGGAATGGAGTGAAATAATGAGATGGACGCAGCATAGTAAGGGGAGGGGTCAAGTCTTCTAGTCGGGGAAATGCCTCCTGCACCCGACAGCAACTTACCTCAGACACATTGTGTAGTCTTGTGCAAGTTGATGACACAGATATCATGCGTCACATCTTCAGCAGAGCTTGGCTTTTTACTTAATAGCATTTGCATATTGGGATTTTTAACCCTTACTTCTATTAAACGCGAAACTACAAATCCCCAATAAAGTAAATCATCGCCTAAAAAGCCGAATTGGTAGCTGCACACCTGACAAGGGTCTTCTTGGCGCGTTGAAGTATCAAGTACCAAATGCAAGGAAAATGGTTTGGTTGTAAAATCCAGACACATTTGGGGCGCAGAGTGCAACCTACAGCCATGGACCCTGGTGCAAATGCACCTGCTGGACTATTGATAGCTGCTTGTTCGTGACAGCAGGGCCAATGAGAACATTAAGAACTTTAACTCAAAATTTGAAATGTAACTTAGGTGTATTCTTAACCAACATGGCAACATCTGAGAAACTTACTGACTTTGATGATAAAGCATGCTTCCACACACTCTGTGCCAGATTGAACCACACTTCACCAACAGCCCACAACAACACACCTCAGAGTGGAGGCATCACACAACCATAGAAGTTCAACAAAACCTAGTCAAATAAATGGCAAGTCCTATGGTTCTGATCCACTACAGCTAAAGTCTATTCCTCAACACTCAGCTTCAGATATTGAAGCTCGAAGTGACTGTCATGACTCATACAACTTATTTTTAAACTCAATGCTCTACCACTGACTTAGCCTTGATTTTAAATGTCCAAGACGATTTAGCTTTTATGTAGAATGTTTTGTACATTTTTATACCTTTTAAAGATTTTAACAAAAGCTGTATATTGTTTTACTAATAACTAATTATGTACAATACCCTGAATTTTACTCAATTGGTTTTAAAGACTAAGGTCTAAATAAACAGAGTTTTTCTCTCTCCCACTGACTTAATCTCGACATCAACCATTCCACCGCTATAAAAAGCTCTGCTATCTTGGAAAAGCAGCAGCTTCAAAATAATAATAAACAAGATACTGAAAGTGGCCAACCTTTTTGTGCACAGATACACTCAATCATTCCGTACACTGGTACGTCATTTTATACTTCTCTTTGGCAGAGCTTTGCACAACCATCTGCACAATTACCTAAAGCATCACATATACTGGCACCAAAAACAGCCCAATATGCCCCCATATTGAAAAAGAGGCCAACAACGATTCCCAGTACACGCAGATAGTCTTGAACGAAATGCTCTAAGCTCATCCCCTACTATAAACAAGAAAGTTGCCAATACTGATTGTTCTTTTTTACATCGAATGCCCGTAGGGGCCTTGATTTTAATCAAAAAGGCATCTGAATCAATTCTTATCCAGAACAATGATTTTATTTAATTTTTCATAATAGAAACATATCTTTTTTAATTTTAATGTGCGCCTTGCATTAAAAAAACACACGCAAAAAACATTAAATAAACATTACAACCAACCATTGGTAGAAACCAACCAATTGACAATACATTACAATAACATATATATAATATTTAGACCAAATTTAGACAAGGACTAAGACAACATGTAACAAATAACAAACAACAGATCTATATTTGTAGGACGAACATTGATTTGACAGAACGTCAATATTAATCAAAAATATCAAACAGTGTGAATGTTTAACAGTGGCATGCTTCTGGGTGAAATAAATCCAGTTAGTTTTGATTTAGCAGAAGCAGGAACTAAAATGTATGACCACACTTGATTGAAAAAAAGAGACAAGAAAGACTGGTCAACGCGTTTCGCACCTCACATTAGTCAAGTTGGAGGTTCTCTTCATGACCAATTGCTAATGGTAGAGATCAGCCGATCTCAAGTATCGCTTTGGTGAAATGTTCAATTTTTGTGTCCAACAGTCGATGTCCCATGAAAGTTAGCGTTGAAAACTGAATATTTTGAATTTGATAAGCATCTTGTTATGTGCGTATGTAGACTTAGCAGAGACTTGTACAGTTAATTCCAAAGCATTTATGGAATCTTAGTCACTCGTCGTTTGTATCTGTGGCGTCTCTCTTCCGCTTGCTCACGGTCAGCGGCCTTCCCCAATAAACCCACATCACACCCACCTCAGAAAACTCCACTGGCTACCAGTACAGAAGAAATGCCAATTAAAGCGGCTGACCCACGCACACAAGGCTCTACGCAACCAATGACCCGTGTACATTAACCACCGCCTGAACTTCCACCAACCATTGAGAAGACTCGCTCCGCCACCCTTTCATTGTCTATTCTCCATGTCTCTACCTAAGCAGAAGTGGAGGAGATTCCTTCTCTCACATCACAGCAAATACCTGGAACAGCCTCTCCACGCACCTACGGACCATCATCTCACTTCTGGAAGTCCAAATGGAACTCAAGACCTGGCTGTTCCAATAAGCCTTTCGGACCTGCGAGCTCCTGGATACCCTACCGGGTGAGTAGCCACGCTTTATAAATCCTGATTGATTGAACAGTGTTTAATATTAGAGAAATAAAGACAATACAAGCACAAGCCAAGGTTCTAGTGCAGGAACATTCTAACAAACTTGATCTGTAATTAAATCAGTTCACTGACTAGATCGTGAAGATCAGCAAATCAAGTTTCAAAAACATTGCTCTCATTATAAGGGATAATTCCCCTCCACGATAAACAGGAGGATCTTGAAAATCATTCCTGCAGATCTAATCTTGAGTTTCTAGGCACTCCTGAAAATGAAGATAATGAGATGGGCACTATACCATATGTGGAGAATTTAATCAAGAAATATGCTCTACCTTATTTTTTCTCAGATTTATCAATTATGATAGCTGATTGGTCCCTGCCCAAGCACATCATTTCTATTCTAGGTTTCCACGAAAAATATTGCTCAATTTTGCTGACATTAGGATCAAACAATAGTTATTTTCTAAAGCTATTCAATTAAAAACATTTGAGGTTAAAAACAGTCCTCACAGTTTGGAGACAGAAAGAGTTCAGAAAAACTGCCTCGATAGTCGACACTACAACCATCTAAGCTTAAAGTTCTGGATGAAAACAGGTTCCAGGTTTGTTTGTACAAAAGTGAAAGAAGCCCAGGATAATTTGAAAGATCTTGAGGGGAATCGAGCTGAATATTGTTGTTGACACTATACATTATAACCATGAGATTAGGATGTATCTGTACGTGCTCTCTCTACTCAGCAAACGTTTCATATTCCTCGATGACATTAAGATGAAATTAATATAGAAAAGGCAGCTGTGTTGTTGAGATATCCCATTGTTAGGCCTTATGTTGCAGTAATTAATTTACTCAGTACCCAGTCTCCATTCTGTTCACAGCTGGGAAGACTATTTAGCATGAAGAATTATTTAACACTATGGGAGTCAATAGGCCCTAGCCGTGCTGGGACCGACCGCCTGTGGTGCAGCGGTCCCGCCCCAATGATTAGGATGCCACCGCCACCACCGTGGCAGTGGCATCCTCCATTCCCACCATTGTGGTGGGCGGTGCTCACAGCACCGCCAACCACAATGCTGGGAATGCACTGCGTGCATTGTCATGCACAAGGTGACAGGCACCGTGAGGTGCCTGCTACCATGTTCATGACAATGCAGGGGGGTACCATAGGTACCACCCCCATGCAACCCCACCCCCCAGATACCCTGTGGGCCCGCAACGGGCCCCCGTAAGTGAACTCCGCATGCCTTGCTGCCACGGAAAGGCATGTTTCCGCCCACATATTAATATGGCTGGCGGTGTCTAGCAGACACCGCCACCATATTAAACCCTTTTCTGCCCAGTCAACTTGTCGACCGGGCGGGAAAACGGCGAAAGGTCTTCCCGTCCGCCGCGGTACACCCGCCATACTAATGTGGCGGGGGTAAATGGGTGGCGGGCGGGGAAGGATGTAGGGTGTATCACCACTGCCATGCGGGCGGTGGCATCCCCCCTACATCCTAATGACCCCCAGAGTCTTAATTGGATCTTATGCAGGTGGCAGGACAATAATGATTTCAAAAGTCGGGAAAAGGGGAACCTAGTAGGACAACTTATGTTGCAAATACTATGTGCTTGTAAATGTTCTTCTTCTGCTTTCCAAAAAATAAAATTTTCTTCAACGACTACCCTAAGACAGCAAACACTGTTGGGTAAATAAGATGTCCTGCCATTAAGTTCTCTTCCATATAAATGAGTTTTGCAAGTTAGAATATTTTCCACGCTAATATAATTTAAGAGGGGTGGTACTTGCGCTCCGTGTCAAAAGCAGGGCAATAGGTGCTACATCCTGGCACCACAGCCACAAAAAGAGGGGTCAATTCGCTGCACAACAGCGGCAACCACAGTGGTGGGAGAATAGAAGAGGCAAGCCCTCTGGGGGTGGTGAGGGAATGATCACATTAGGTGACAGAAAAAATCAAGGTAGAAATATGATTAAAGTCAGTTTATAGAACCTCCAATGTAGGACTTTTTTTTAACTTCAATTGGGTAGTTAGAATAGTAACTTGCAATGTACATGGTATAAATAACAAAAGAAAATATTAAGCTGCATTAAAATGGATAAACCCACAAAATCCTGGTATACTATTCTTTCAGGAAGCTCATCTGAAGGGAAGTCAACCCAACATATGCAATTATGCATACCAGGCTGGTTTTCATGTGTTAGTTCTGCTTTTTAAATGCCGAATATAGAAGAGTTGCTATTTACTTTTTGCAGACTTTAAAATGTGAGATAAAAGGTCTGACGGCTATGAGTTACAGCAGCCTCTGGAACAAAACTATATAATTTTGTAGACTACTGTGACCCTATCAAAGACCAATGCAACTCGTTGCAGCCACTTTACAATTTAACAGTGGGATTCCGTAATGCCTTAATTATTGGGTGGCAATTTTATCTTTATTCAACCCCTAAGATAGATACCTCTCAGAAAGTTAAAAACAAATAAAGGCAAAACCTTCAAATTAATCTCATGTCTTAAAACCGATTGTGGACTAGTAGATCCTGAGCGGATGAATCACCCCACTACAAGACAGTATACTTGTTCTGCGGCTAGATTTAATTCAGCTTCTAGATTAAAATGTTTCTTAATTTCCCTAAGTATATAGAGAAATAATTTTCTAGTAGTGGCAAACAGCTTCGCCAATCACTCATTAGTAGTTTTAGAACTTGTAAGAGAAGTAAACCATCCCTCAATTTCAAGGTGGCTAGTTAATAAAAATGATTTTATTAGGTATGGGATCAACAGCTTCAATGTGTTTATATATTAGGAACTTGTTTGAGGCTAACCTTGATACAGGTCGGATCTTTATGGTATGGGACACTTTTAAAGCTGCAATCATAGGACATGTAATAGCATATAATGCTAAAGGAAGAAAGGAAAACATATTGACATCTCTGCTTTGCAAGCGGCTATAGATTAAAAAAAACAGTTCCTGTAATGTGAACTACTGGTACAGATGAAAGCATACAAGCCTGGTCACAACCAAGGTAGACATTAAGAGCCCTTTTTGTCTAAAGAATTGTGGCACAAAATAACTATAAGGCAGAAATACCATTAAGAAAGTGACCAATGCTGGCTTGGGCTTCTAAAGCAAAAAGGAATCAAAATAAAATCACAGAAATTATTGACCCTTTGTCTAAGATGCTGACAAAGTAGAACAATCGGATTAAACAAGTATTTCTTGACCACTCTAAAGCCATCTAGGAGAATAGCTAATGATGTTAATGAAGCTCTAATCATTAAATCCCTTCAGAAAACTCAGTTACTGTAATTATCTCAAGACAAATGAACAGAATTAACTCAAAACATTACATTAGCCAAAATAAAATTGGCACTGTGAAGCATAGCTAATGGATAGCTACAGGCAAAGATGGAATTTCCACTGATTTCTATAAAGAGTTTTACCTCAGTTACAGGACTTCTTAGTAAGATTATGTAATAGAATCATGTCAGGTGATCAGATACTAGAATCATTATTTGAAGCATCCGCAGTAAGTTTCTAGAAATAAGGTATGCTATCAAGTATTCCAAACTCATACAGACCAATTCGTTTATTAAATTCTGATTACAAATCATTCATGAAAATTATATCTAATCGTATTGCATCAGTAGCTCAGGAATTGCTATCTTAGAAGCAAAATGGGGAACATGAATGATCTCATAAACGCCATTGACTACTTTTCTCAGTGTTGCTATAAAACAGCTATAATTATGGTCAGTGCTGAAAAAATGTTCTACTAAGTAAATTTTAATGCATCATTTCATGTACTTCAAGCGTTCGGCTTTCTACCTAAGTTTATTCATGTATTAATAAAATAATATTCAAATGCTTCAGCTACAATTATTATAAATTCAGAACAACAGGGGAAATTAAGGTCACTCAGGGGACAAGACAAGGTTGTCCTATGTCTCCCGTAGGGTTCGCCCTGTTCATTAAATTACTTGCTATTTCTATATGCACTGTTTATAATCTATATCCCACAATACGAAGGACGATTACATGTTTCTTTATTGAAAGGCAGATAGAAAAAATATTGAATACACTTTAAATAAAATACAAGAATTCACTGAGGATTACAAAATAAACCACTGAAAACTGGAAACGTAGCTGTTCACTGCATTTATATGCGATCTTCCACCTATTCTGCAATCCAGGCACACTCTAACATGCTGTATAAGAGAGCTGAGAATATATGTTACTTCTAATTATTCTGATCTCTTACATCACTACTTATATGACTAAAGTCAAATGGTTCTTTGATAGATGGAAGCTGCTACTGCTTTCGGTCATTGGCTGGGTAGTGTAAGTAAAATTGGCCGTACTCCCACTCTTCATATTGTTATAGCTAAATAGTTAAAAAAGGGTTTTCATCAAGTAGAAAAAAATGTATATATATATATATATTCTTTTCTTTATATTTTTTCTCTCCCTTCATCCACGTAGTAAATTAAAACATCTTTGTACTATACATGTAACTAACAGCAGCTCTTGTTTAAACAGTGATTCCTTGAACATCCTCCCTTTACGAATATATAGGAATCTCCCTGATGGTGAAAGTCGTATCCATCAGGTAATTTTTGTCCAAAAGAAACTTGTTAGAGTGTTTTTTTAGCTTAGCGAAGAGGAGAGTTTAAAAATCACCCACACCCCTTTTGTGTTATTTATTCTGTAGATTACACCAGTGTTTATAATCGAAACCCTGATGAGAGCCCCTGGAGTTAACGGGTTTTGAAACGCGTCGGCATTTCGGTTCACATTGAGGAACTGGTATTTGTTTTACATGTACAGTTTGAGGGAATTGCAATAAAAAATGTAACCCCTACTCTCTGTATAAATGTTCCCAGTGTTTGACATTCCCCTTGTTTGATGAAATGTTTTTGAAAAGGGGTTGTTTGTTTGTTAATCAGAATTGGTGTATTAACATGTATGTTTTTTCTATATGTATTTATTTTATAAGCATATGCATGTTGTTTGATTTTCTGTACTGTATATGTTTCTGGAATGAAGAAGTATTGGTCTCTTTTCATACAACTATAAAAGAAAGAAAAGGATATAAAGAAAAAAATATATATCAAACGGTTAAATAAATAACCAGATCAAATAAAAAACATTTACATTTGATCTTTGCTTAAAGTAGATAACACGAAAATAAAAAGTAGTCAGGTCCCATTTTTTGCATTACGTATTACGACCCTACCTGGCTCCTGTTCTTCAGGCCTAATCCCCCTTTTTTTATACTTTTAGAATGTTGGCATTTTCTTGCCTTAGCCATTATATGCCTGTAGCCTGCGTCTGGTTCACATGACTGGGTCAAGGTGCCAGTTGGGCTTTGTGTAGTCCTCCTAAACAGCCATGCACAATAGAGAGCTTATGTTTCCCTGGATGGGCCATCACTAGCAGGATGGGAGGAAGGAGCTGGGGTACAGCCTACCTACACTTGCATAAGCTGTGTCCTGCCACCACACTAAGAGCAGAGAAGTGCTACAATAAGTTCTGTTGGGTCATTCAATTGCTTGTTTTTAATTATAATAATTCATAATCCCATCAGTAAATTAAATTATATCAAATGAATCTGAAATACACCACACATTATGCTTAATACAACATTTATATGTCATATGAATACATTGTATTACATATGATGTCTGCTATACAATCAAATGCACAACAAAACAATTATATTTTGACAGACTGAAAATGCAACATAGATAGTGACAGTACTCAATACAGTCTTACAGAAAATTACAATACAATTCACATCTCACAACATGTACAAACCAAACAAAATTCATAGTATTCCATCCTTGTTGATTCAATATAGTTCAACTACCACCCTATTGTGGTTTCACACTGGTTTAGACAGGGGGAGTGACTCAGATATGAAGTGACTGTGCATCAACGTTTCGACCAGGGATGCATGTGTTATTTCAAAAACATCACAAAAGTTCTTCGTCAGGACTGGCAAAGATTGGATCCTTAGTCAGTGCAAGCGCATGTGCTTGTTCTTTATGTGCAATTCCATATGGATGGTTAATTTCAGCAAGGACGACCTGAAGTGATTCCAGGAAGCAACTGTTCCAATGCTAAATTAATTGGCATGGGCGTGGCCCTCTCATGGTCTGGCACTGACTGAGCTGCATGTGTGTTCATGATCAGCATCATGTGGTCCTAAGCGAAAGAGTTTGTAGAGGTTTGATAATATTAGTGCATAGAGGGTTGATGACATTAGTGTCTTAGTGGGTTGATGATATTAGTGCGTAGAGGGTTGGTGATATTAGTGCATAGAGGGTGGATGATATTAGTGCTGTAGTGGGTTAATGATATTAGTGTGTAGAGGGTTGATGATATTAGAGCATAGAGGGTTGGTGATATTAATGCATAGAGGTGTTAGACATGGGGTTTCCAGTTGTCCGAGTATGTACGCCGTTCAAGCAGGTATCCGCACTCTACTCAGGGAAAGGGTAGTACACACTAAAGGTTTACCTGTGATCACCCTTGGGTGGCTTGACACAGAGCAGTCAGGCTAAACTAAAGAGGCAATGTGCAAAGTAATTGAGCACCCACACACAGTAACAGTGAAAACACCACAAAAGTACTCCACATCATTTTAGATAAATAGCCAATATTTATCTGAATAAAACAAGAACAAAACAACATATACAAAGGTAAAATACATGTTTTGTAATATTAAATGCAGTTATGGCATTTATAAAACAATAGCTCCAGCTGGTGCTATTATCGACGTGCTTGACGGAGTCATAACCACGAGTTTGGGCCAGAAGTAAAGGAGAACAGGCCAGCTACGAAGTGGCACCAACCCTTCTTACAATACCTTGGAGATCGATGAGAAACAAAGATGTTGCATGGTGCCGAGGAGGTGATGCGGTGCTGGTGGCGAGGCGTTGGATCCTAACGGCAGTGCAGGGTCGATGAAGCTCTGAAGGTCAAGCAAGAAGGCGTAAACTTCACAGTGTTGATTGTCACACCACAGGGTTACAGGTGTTCCAGAGGAGTCGAAGTCGAGCCGAGTCGGGCGTCACAACTTCAGAGATGCTGTGTTTGAGACTCATGCTGCTGCAGATATTCGGAGGTTGTGCAGCAGTGTTAGGGCACCCATTGTAAGTCGTGGTTGTTGCATGGAGCAAGGATCACAGCTCTGGTGCAAGTAGCAGCATGGTGTGATGAGTGTGCCGGCTCTGAAGTCACACTTGAAGCCGATACACTGGTTTCTTCTTGTGCAGCACAGCAAACTCAATTTGAAGGGCCCAGGAACTGGATTTGGTACTACTTGCCAAAGTAAGACTCTCAGCATGGGAGCTCAGGTGCTGTAGGTGAAGTCTTTGATGGCCCGAGACTTCCAACAGGAGGCAAGCTCAACTCAAGCCCTTGGTGAAACTTCAGAAAGCAGGATGCAGAGAACAAAGTCCAGTCCTCTCCCTCCCAGGCAAGTAGCACCAGACAGCAGGCCAAAACATCAAAGCAAGCAGCAAAGTGCAGTCCCTCCAGGAAGTATAACAGCTCTTTTTCGTGGTAGGATGTCCTCAATTCAGAAGTGTTCTGAGTATGTGGTGTCAGAGGTCCAGTACTTATACCCATTTTAGCCTTTGAAGTAGCAGGACTTTAAACTTAGGTCTTTGTTGTGCACAAGACGTAGCCCTTCCTGGCCCTGGCTCCAGACACACAACAGGAGGTTATGTAGCTCTTTTTGAGGGGACAGGCACAGCCCTATACAAGTGCACATCTTTTTAATAGGTTATGCCCAAAAATGAGATGTGAGTTGGAACCCATCGGAAATGATGGTATCTGGAAGGCCATAGAAATGGAAAATGTGATAATGGAAAATATAAGGTATTTCAGCTGTGCTAAATAGATTCTTTAAGAGAATGAAATGTGAAGATGCCAAGTGGCTAGTTACACTACCATCTCCAATTAACCACTACAAATGTGATAATGTCGTGAATTGAAGCATATCCAGGCCTTCAGCAAAGTGCATACCTTGTGAACCTATTCCTTTTGGAGAGTAAGAAGTAGGAAGCACACCTCAATCCACTGTACCACTACCATACCATTGGTCTGGCAGAAAAAAACAACACAACCCTTCTTCCTCTCACTTATGGAGTGTGGGCAATGCAAGAGTATCTCAGCTAGCACAGCAGCAAGACCATATCTATGTCAAAAGAGCAGGAGGCTGTTGCTTTGTCAAAACATTATTATCTTCTTTTGTAGTATCTCCTCTAAGAAAGTAAACAACAAATTATTCAACCTTTCCAATCCCATGGTCAATGATGGTGGGTAGAAGTGGGCCAGAGAAGTCTGGACATCAAAGGAGACATGGCAAAATTATGTTTCAAGAAAGCCTGGTTCCAGAGGTGCTAGTCATGATGGTGATGGGGCAGAGCCTGTGATTGCTGTTGATAGTGGTCCTGAGAGAGTGAAAGTCCCCCCTTTTCTGAGAACAGTACTTGCCCACCTCTTTTATCCAGATTTTCTTGCCACATAATCACATAGAAACAAATGCAACAATAGGCAACCATCACCTTATTGTGCACATCACCCAGACCTTGACCCTGTAGCCCATTGAATCTGGCATAAAAGGTTCTGGGTTTGGCACTGGTAGAATGAGAGCATGCTTGTTTTAGAATTACATTTCCAACCCCAAGACCCATGTATATTGAATTTGCACCATTTACAAGGCTGTAATGCAACATATTAAGTCAAGCAAACCTCTTGGCATCAGAGACTGGTAGTGATTTTCCTTCTCGACTGAGTTTGGTTCTCCACCTAGTTTCACACTTTATACATTTTATGCTGGCTTTGCTTAGTAAGGTCACATTTGCCTTCTACTAAATTGTTTTAGGAATAAGCGGTGCAGGATGCTTGTTTTTGCCAGCCTGTTCCCTCAGGTAGTCTGAACATTCGGTACAAGACCAGAGTGCACAAAACAAGATAGAACACTGTTATGTTGTTCATTCACAGACAGCACAGTTTCTAACATCTAGACACAACATTATGTCAGGACTGTATTTCTAATGCAGAAGTTATTATTATATAAAAAGAGTCCTGTCCCATTTTGGGTCAGAAACGATCATTTCAGCTGCGATTAATGTTCTGGAACACCTACAGTGCTTGACATGCAACCTTGCGCAAGCTGAGTTTACATATATGAATGAGGGATTACCAAGCTACTATAATATCCATGTATGGGGGCTAAGGTAATCTCAGAGATCACACAGATAACATTATTGCCATGCTCTCAAAGTAGGGGTAGCTACAAATAGGCAAATAGTGTTACCATGGTCAGAATATTTATTCTCTTTACCATGTTAATAATGCCCATTATATTATTCTGCTTTGTTTGCCTAGTAATCATAGCTCATATATTGTATGCAAGATTACGATAGTTGCAATAAATGTATTGTAAACTCTCTTCATGTCTTTCTTGTGCTTATCTTGGGCATTCATGAGTAAACAATGAAAGGGGTAAGATCTGTTTCCATGACTCCCTTGGGGATTAAAGTGTCATGTTCAACGTTGTCAAAATCACTTGTTACTCTTGGGAGGTTAGGAGTTCAGGTGAGGCACTGTGAGCTAGTCAGGAATTGGGCGGGTAGTTTTGGAGGGGTAGATGCACACAGTCCATACATCCTGATGGTCTGTATTTTAAATACACAGTCCTACTTTCTATAGCAGGATCTGTATAACATGGGGTCACCAACGTTCTTAGGTCAGGTATTTATTTAACAGATCTCCTGAGTAGTACTTATATGTGCCCTCGGCACCCTATTCACCTTAACACAGAGACATCCATGGCGCTAGGGCTATATCCTCCTCAATGTTTTAGGGAGTGCCTAATTTTCATTGGATCGTTGTTCCATGTTTGAACCTTTTAGAGGATAGTGTTCCCGCTCTGAATTCTATTCTAAGAAATAAAAATGGTGCTTGTTGTTAATATATCAGTGGTATGCAGAGCTGCTGTAGCTGCACACTTACATTTGCATGGACTGGTCAATGGTGGTAGTAATATAACCTTCATGTCTGAACCCCATGAGGCATATAGAACTGAAGTTTATTACTCCTTGGTCAAACAAGGAGTAATGCTCAAACATTAACATCTCATACATAGACTGATGCACCTGCACTTATATATACCGTATCAACAGTTAGATATTCTACTAACATATCGGGAACATCAAAATTGGTTCCAAGGCCCCCTCCCACAAATGCTCAGTATAGTGCATATTGGCCCTCTCTGTATGGATGGGGCAACATGGCCAGCAGTTATGGACTATACACTTTATCTACCTTTATTTCCACTCGTGTGAATGACTTACGAACTCCATATATGGTCTGGTTACACTTTATAGAGGATTAACTGCATATGTTATGCGCACAGTAGTTGCTTCCCTAGCTCCTGCTGCTCAAGCTGTACAGCAACAAATAACTATGCCGGCAATCAGTCCAGTGACTATTAATCCCATTATAGGGAAATTCCCCTCCAGATGGGATGAAATTCTATTTTGGATAGCACAGAAAACAAATCAGCTTGAGGTTGGGTTTCCCCTTATGGGATGCAGGATAAACATAGGATTCTCCCTATGGCCTTGCCTCTTGGGATGGTACCCCAGACAGTCGACTGTGTCACATGGGGTACCGTTTTTTCGGCGGTCTATACTATAACACATGGTACACCTTCTCTGGCCGTACTGCCTGAGGTGGTAAAATAAATTCAAAACGTATATGGGATAGCTCTTGTTCTGGATTTGGGGATGAAACTGATGGGCAATTTTGCCACAGTATCCTCAACGATTCTAGTGAATATCAAAGGGAAGGTAGCGGTGTTGGCTATATGCCAGCGGCTCACGCAGGGTGCAGCTGCGGACAGAGAACATGAGCTACCAATCATCATTGCTGACGCTTACACATCTTTTTCACCAACTTTCTTCTAAAACTGTTGTAATGTTGGGCATCAATCAAACCCTTTTAAAGATGGGCACTTTGATTATACGCATAACTCGGAGCAAATTCACAAGCCCATGTAAGCAAAAGGCTACAACTAATCCATAGAGGAAGATGCAGAGGTGGTGCTGTAAGTGAAGATTGTGTAAGGTGTCCAGGCAACAATACACTAAAATCATACAAACAAAAAACTGAGGGGCTTATTAACAAGCCCCTTGCGGACCCGGTCCATCACTTTTCATGACACAAAGGCGGCACAACCTGCTGTCCCATATTTACATGGACACGTAAAGCCACCTTGCGTGGCTTTTCGTGTCCTTGTAAATATGGCCCTTCTCACGCAACACTTTGCGTGAAAGAGGTGACATGGGTGTTGCTGTGGGTGTTCCCATGCAACGCCCATGTATTCTGCCGCATTTCTACATTTATGAGAATTGGTAAACCTGGAATAGGAAGAGGAAATCACCTCTTGTGATTTTTTTGTGCAGGAATGCGTCCCTTCCTGCACAAAAGCAATCTCCCCGCAATGCAGGCACCCTTGCACCATGGCACAAGGGAGCAAAGGTGCCTGCATGGCGCATAGGATGTCAGGGTGCCTGCATGGCGCATAGCAGCCGATTGTGCACCAGCACAGGGAATGCACATGGATGCGTCATAGTGTTGTAAATATGATGCATCCCTGCGCTTTGAAAGTGGAGCAGCCAAAGGGCTTGCGATGCCGCGCTGCAGCACTTTCTTGTAAATAACACGCTGAGTTTCTTACACATGTTAGATATTTACGATGCTTTGTATTTTTTCATACAAATGAACAAAACCAATTCAATAAAGCATTGCATTTCATTAGGACAAAGGTTATGCTACAAGGAATGTGCAACTACACACAAGTATAAAAATGTTATGTGTGCAGTACACTTTTTAAACATTTGCCGGAAGCCTAACAATAATAACGCAGGAGGGGGTGGGAGGGATGGGCAAACAACAACAAGGAAGTGGGCGGGAGGGACAAACTGAGCAACAACAACGGGGCAAGTAACAAGGTGGGGGGGGCGATGCATGTAACAATGCAGAGCGAAGATGGCCTGCAAAATCGTGCAAAAGAAAGAATGAAAGTAGCTCTAAAAGTGTGATTAGTGGAAGAGCACTTGGCAAGAAAACAATAATTGGGCCCTGCTTCTGGGCAGGATCAAACACATGTAAAGGAAGTGAAGAAGTCAAGCGCTGATGAATAAAAAACAAGGAAGTGAGAGTGACAATGAAGCCAACCAATGGTAAACAATGGGCGGGGTGTGAGTCCCCTGTAGGTAAACAAAATGTCTTGCAAGTAACAGTGCAGGTGTTGCCATAGGCTAGACCAAAAAACACTCACCTGTCTATCTACTCCTTTCCTAACTCGAACCAAAATCACTCCAACACACACACCTCAACCTCAACATAAATCCATCAGAAAGCCCATAATACTTATAAGCACCACTTACGCCAATAATAATATCTCACACAAAACACACACCTCTTCGTACGCCCAAGGACCTGTAATGGCAAGGCATTTCCTAAACAGAGGGTTTGCAGAAAGAGCTGGGGCTTCCGCTCCAACTGTTTCAGTGGTGATGGAAGTGGTAGATGACATCTACTGGTGGTGGGCAGCATGGGTAATTTACCTTTCCTCCTCATTCCTGCCTTGGAGGTGCAATGACAGCCAAAGCTTCTCCAGCTGCATATAATGTACAATATGGCCCATCACTCTGCTTTTTCAGGAACTGGGCAGGCAACCCCCTGCCCTTAAAGACTGTGGGGCATAATATCAAGAACGACGTTAGAAACAAATTATTGCCGGTTTAGCGGCAGAAAACTGCTGCTAAAGCGGCGATAATGGGCTTGATAATATGCCCTGGAGAATTCCAATAGACGTTCATGTTCATAGGCACATTTAATGTAACCCTGAGCATAGTGGGCGTAGTGGGGCTACGCGGAGCATCACGAAGTGGGGGGAATGTACGCACACCCGCACACTCCGCGTAGCCCCACTACGCGCCACCCGCCTCCCTCCTGCCCTCTTTTAAAATGCCCTTACAATCATTAAAAGCACTGTAAAGGTAATTAAAAAGACTTACCTGAGGGGCTCCCTCAACCTGGTTTATCGCCAACGTCTTCCTCACAAATGCGCATGCGCAGACGCTCGTGCATTTCTCACGATAAATATGCATGTGCGGGCGCCCGCTCATGCGCATTTGTGAGGAAGAAGTCAGCGATAAACCAGGAAGAGGGAGCCCTGGGATGCCGCATCTCAGGTAAGTCTTTTTAATTACTTTTACAATGCTTTTAATGATTGTGAGGGCCTTTTAAAAGAGGGCGGGAGGGAGGCAGGTGGCGGGCAACTCTGCTCCTCCATGGCGTGTGAGTAGTCTGCCTACTACGCCTACTTCACGGATCACGAAGTGGCCAACACTCCGCACACTCCGTGGACGGAGCGGAGCACTACGCCCACGCCTAATTTAATGTAACTTTAAGTCACAATGTTACTTTTTCCTTACCCCACCACCCCCACATCCCACACACCACTCGTCTAATGTGTTATTGCACCAATATAGTTCTTTTTACCTTGATGATGTCATACACATCATGCAACCTTTTTCCCCCTCACAAATGTTGACGTTCACACAAAGGGTGTGCAAAACCTGGTCCACGAAATTTCACGACACAGACTTTTGCAAAGATGGGCAAAGTTTCCTGACTTCACCTGAGTCGAAGATTCTCAGCCCACTCAGATCCACTTCCTGCAGCCTGAATCATACCATGGCTGACGAGCTGCAGACCAGCTGCCATGAGTAGCAGCAGCAGGGACAGTGAAATTATGCTGAAACAGTTGGGTAGACCCTCATTTACTGCCTATGCTTCATTTATTTTAGAGGTTTACTCCTGATGCAGCTGAAAATCTGGTGAAAGTTTGAAAATAAAATAGACAACATTCTGAAGCTCATTGCTGAACAAATTCACACACAACAAAAGCAGACGCGTGCTATGTAAAACAGATAGGTCAACAGACACATGAAATGATAATGAAATAAGGTGATGCTGAATTGTAAGAACATGAGCAGTGAAGAGATTATACATTTTAAAGCCAGAAGCGGCCTGCTCTCTGGAGATGCAGCCTGGAAGGGCAGTAACTGAGCATCATCACCATACATTACACTGCTAGGACAGGATCTTGCCTGCCTGAGGCGATACAGAATTGTAACAACTGAAACAAGCTGTACCACCTCAGCAAATGTTTGATTGTGAGGATAAAAAGTGTTCATTCCCAGGAGGTTGTGATCGTCGCTGACCCGCTTCCAGCAGAGGATGTATGGTAAAGAAACGAGCTGTACGTAACGTAAAGGCACAAGGCAGCTCGGGTGGTTCTGCCAGTACAAGGGCAGTCCAAACAGGTGTCACATTGGAAAGATAGGAGCTTTCCTGCCATAAAAAAGAGGTGCATTGTAATGGTTGAGTTCAGAGAGACAGAGGGACGCTTGGAGTACCGACGGTTAGAGCGGTGCTCTACCTACCTGAGCCGCAGCCAGGTGAGGCGTAGCATTCTCCTCCTACCTATAAGTCTATGTCTAGGAGGATTCATATTGTTCAAGAACGTCCAGGTGACACTTGTAAATGCGTAAAGTATCAAAAAAATTATTTTATATTTTTTTGTTCCTAAGCAGTAGCGAGATATGGTCCTGAAGAAAGCAGCGGACACCATTATGGGTCCACTTACTGCAGAAACATGTTGACCGTATATGAATATAAACAGTAGCTATTTGTTAAATCTACTATTTTTTCCGCCTTGGTTTTAAGCATTGGAAACACGTGGGGTACCTAATAAACAATTTTTCCTCCCAGTTCTCCAATTTTAGAATTCGCACTTAGTCACACATTATTATTTTCACTTTAATTTTCTAATGCACTGCTTTGTAGTTATCAGTCCATGGTCACCTCCCTGAAAACAATCCACACACGGGGGCACCCACTTTTTACATCATAAGTGGCTGCAAGAATACTCTCCTTGGTGTGAGGAGGCCCAGATGATGACAAGGGCGGTACCGGACGTTAACTGATGGGTACTTTTTCAGAACATGGGAGTATCCGTTTGTGCTTGGATTATGTTGTCTAGACACACAGTTACTTTTTGTTGTTCAGACTAACTTCAGAGTAGGCCTGTGCGCAATTGTAATTACTGCTAAGTAATCTGAGTAGTTTTGGTAATTTTGCAATACTTTTTTTACGCAATAGCATTTTGTGCGAAGAAATCAGTGCTAAATGCTGGTTTATACTCCTCGTTATTCGGCTCTAACGCATACAATTTTGTTATAATTTTACAGAATTATGCTACAGCAAATTAGTGAGTTAATACCCACCACACTTGAGAGTTGTTGCATTGCACAGAGGGAAACTATCCATATTTTGACGGCTGGTAGGAGTGAAGAAATAGTTTCAGGGCTGGAGCTCGCCAGCCTTCTGAAGCTCCAATTGTAAGGCGCGCACAAGAGTTTTGGCGGGAGGAATCCAGTCTAGGGTGACTCTACATGGTAAGGGCAGCCTGGCAAAATGTTGCTTTGTAAGTATGGAGCTGCTGGTCAGGATTATGCGTGCAGCCTTGAGAGATGTTAGAGGCCAGATTACGACGTTCTATAGCATGTGCAAAAGGGTCTTAGACCCGTTTGCGCATGCTAAAAAGCATGGTCCCATGTACAAACAGTATTTTGTGAGTCGCGAAGAAATTGCGACTTGCAAAATACTGTTTTGCAACTCGCATTTAGGAAGGGGTGTTCCCTTTCTAAAAGTGACCGCAAAGCTATGTACCAATGTTTTGCAACCGCATTTGCGGTCTGCAAAACATTAGCAAATTACCACCTACTTCAAGTAGGTAGTAATGCATTCGTAAAAGGGAAGGGGTCCCCAGGGGACCCCTTCCCCTTTGCAAATGCATGCAATACTATTTTTTAAGGGCAGGTTGTGGTCCCAGGGACCACTGCCTGCCCTTAAAAAATTATACGAAAAGGTTTATTTTTTTCTTTTCATATGCATCCCGTTTTCCGTTAATGAAAACGGGCTGCATGTAAAAAATAAAAAAAAAGCAGCTTTATTTAAAAGCAGTCTGAGACATGGTGATCTGCTGAGTCCAGCCGGCCATCATCCCTGGGAGGACCTGTAATTCCCAATGGGCTCGCAAATTGCGAGACACTCACTAATATTCATGAGCCTCGCAATTTGCGACCCCATTGGGAATCGCTAACAGTGTTAAACACACTTGTTTACATGCCAAATAGTGCCTCGCAAATTATGAATCGCAATTTGCGAGTCGCAGTTTGGCAGCTCGTACATCGGGTCGCCATTCATTAATGAAGGGAGCTGTCCAGCATCAGGGGTGCTGCATTGCAACAACAGATACTACCGGGTCTAAACACATGCTGGATTACAAGGGATGTAGCTGTTGAACTTTGTACAGTGCCTCATTGTAAAGAGGGGAGATTTCCAGTTGATAGGGTCCTGCATTGTTGGGACAGGGACTGTCCTCCGCATTAGCTGCTATATTGTTAGGGTACCAGTGTGCTGCATAGTATGGAAGAGAGCTGCCCAGCCTCAGGGGGTGCTGCATAGTATGGAAGAGAGCTGTCCAGCCTCAAGAGGTGCTGTACCGTACGGGGGAGAGAGCAATGCAGTCTCGGGAGCTGTTGCAAAGTAAAGGGGGAGCTGTTCGGCCTCAGGAAGTGCTGCAAAGTATGGAAAAGAGCTGTCCAGCCTCAGATTGTGCAGCATTGTAAGGGAGAGGGCTGTCCGGGGTTCCAGAGGCGTGGTACGAGAGAGCTGCCAAGGCACAAGTGGTGCTAGATTGTAAGGCCGTGGTTCCCAAAGTGTGCGCCGCGGCGCCCCGGTGCGCCGCTATGAGGTGCCAGGGGCCTCATTTATGAAAGCCTTGCGCCATCGGTGCGTCACTTTTTCCCATGTTAAAAGTGACGCACCGGCGGCGCAAGGCCTTCATAAATAAGGCCCCAGGGGCGCCACGCTCACGATGTGGGAAAGGCATTGTCTCGTCCCCATTTTATACGCAGCTCTGATCGTTTCAGGTGCGTTGAGGCTGTCCGCCGTGCCTCGTGGGAGCCTCTCCTTCATAAGGTTAGTTACAGCTAGTTGTGCTCCGCTTTGTTTTTGACTGTGACTTTGACTCGGTCCGTGGAGCCCGCCTTTGCACAGTAAAATTATTAATCAAGTATCATGCTGCTCTTCGGCCCGTTTTACACTCGTATCACCAGCATTATTTTTACTGTAAAATAATGCTGGTGATACGAGTGTAAAACGGGCCGAAGATCAGCATGATACTTGATTAATAATGTTACTGTGCAAAGGCGGGCTCCACGGACCGAGTCAAAGTTTACACACAAAAAGCGCAAATTGTTCTTTTGAAGTAGACTGGGACAATTAGTAAAGTCTTTACAACTCTTCACCAAGGGTCTCGGGGCTTCAGATAAAAAAAACGAACAGCATTTCGTTTGTGAAAGTGGAAAAGGCAAGAAGTGCACGGGAGTCTTTATGGCCCAGACACAGCGTCGGTTTTCTGGTATTTACAACGCCTCAGCATATATATATACACCTTTCATTATGGCTTAAGAAGGATTTTGAAGCGGCCTTTGATCTTAGCTTTTATTTATGAATGTCCAACTTCTTACTTCAGGTCAGACTGGGAAGGGAGAGGGTTATGGCAACTAGATTTCAGGGAAAGAATCCTGTTAAAATTGCTCCCAGCCATATGCTTTTAACTGGTTTCCAGCTTCGGGGGCACGCACTGACCATCAAAGGTTCACATTTAGATGTATGCAGCGCTGCAGAGCAGGGGACACTCATTCAGAGATTGCGAAATCCGTGCCTGCATACATTGGAGGAGGCCACGCATGCAATTTTGGTCACTGCGTTTTATTTTTGGATGACATGAAGCTAATACAGCGGCTACCTACTGCTGCAAAACCAGCTCCGGCCTATTCTCTTCCTGTCACTCTGCGCTCTGGTCTTCAGCACGAGGCCGGATGCACGGTTGCTCTCAGTTTGTAAATACGGAGGTTGGGGCGAAGATCAGCATAGTACATGATTAATAATTTTACTGTGCAAAGGCGGGCTACAACACGGAGTGAGTTAAACTTTTCACTCGTGCTCGCTGGACATAGGGGCACATTTAGTGTTGGTTGGGATTTACAATACTGCCATTTGTTTCGGGGAGGATGCCACTGAGGGCTGTACTGGGCAGTTGTTCACTAAACTTCAGTTGTTTCTGATCCTGTGTAATGTGCCTTATAAATGTAGTTCACTGTGGCCACAAGTTAAACTCCCCAACCCAGTCCAAACCCACGTGTGCCTGAATGAAGAACTGGATTATTCGGAGTGCGCAGCCACAAGTTGCTGGGGAGGTAACCGGGTTTAATAAATCTATGCTGGCATTTGCGGAAATTGTTTACTAATTATCCCTCTTCTTCAAAAGTACGATTTGCGCTTTTTGTGTGTAAAGTAAACTTATACTTGCTCCGTGGAGCCCGCCTTTGCACAGTAAAATTATTAATCAAATACCATGCTGGTCTTCGGCCCAACCTCCATTTTACACCCATACCACCAGCATTTTTACTGTAAAATTTACATGTATTTTAATCTTTCAGCTTTTTTTGTTCCAAACGACCCTCATTTCTGTGGGGAAACTCCTGCACACATTAGGGGGGGACAGTCAAAGCAAGAGGACCGTAGAAGTGAAACAGGATGTTATATTGATTTTTTTAGATAGATGGTCCATTTTAAAGTGCATGGTACAGATTTTCTGAAGTGACCAAAGTTCCTATAGACATTTTATTGATTTGTCAGCAAACGCTACTGTGAATTGTATAATTTTGCCACGATGGTTTGTGTTTGTGGCGAGAATGAATTCTCAACATTGGATCAAATTAATCAATCCATCTTGCTTGGCACACTGTGAAAGTACTGCAATAGATACTTCATGTGCCTCTCTTCAGATTCAATGGCTTTGTTGTCAATTAATAATGTGAACATTGTTACAAATATGATTATAATACCTTCATTGCATCCCAATTACTTTAGAAAGCCGACGGTAAGTACTCCCGAGGTCGTGCTTACATCGCCCTCCCCCCCTCCCTTCCGCCCACCGGTAAAAAAATGGTGGGGAGCCACGGCCAACTGCCAATTAGGTCAAGGGAGCCATGGGTCAAAAAAGTTTGGGAACCACTGTCGTAAGGGAAAGAGCTTCCCAGGCTCCAGGGGTGCTGCAAAGTATGGGAGGGAGCTGTCCAGCCTCAGAAGCTGCTGCAAATCATGGGGGAGCTGTCCAGCCTCCGAAGGTGCTGCAAAGCATCGGGGAGCTACCCAGTCTCGGGAGGTGCTGCAAAGTATGGGGGAGATCTGTCCATCCACAGGAGGCACTGAATAGTATGGGAGAGAGATGTCCAGCCTTAGGAGGTGCTGCATATTATGGGAGAAATCTGTCCAGGAGGAGGTGCATAGCATAGGAGCGAGCAGTTCAGCCTGGGGTGGTGCTGCATTGCAGTGGGGAGGGACTTTCCAGTCCATCATCAGGAGGTGTTTCATGGTATGGGAGAGAGCTGTCCAGCCACAGGAGGTGCTGCATACTATAATAGAGTTCTGCCCAGGCTCAGGAGGTGGTGCATAACATGGGAGATAGCAGTCCAGCCTCAGATTGTGCAGCTTAGTAAGGGAGAGGGCTGTCCAGGCTCCAGAGGTGCTGCATGGTACGAGAGCTGCCCAAGCGCAGGTTGTGCATTTTATGGAACAGATCTATCCATCCTCAAGAGGTGCTTCATAGTATGGGAGAGAGCCGTCCAGCCTCATGGGGTGCTGTGTTTTAAAGGAGAGAGCTCTCCAGCCCCAGGAGGCGCGTTGGTTTAAGAGAGGGAGCTGTCCATCCTCAGGGGATGCTGTATTTTAAGGGAGAGAGCTGTCCAGCCTCAGGGGGTGCTGTGTTTGAAAGGAGAGAGCTGTCCATCCTCGGGAGATGCTGTGTTTGAAGGGGGAGAGCTGTCCAGCCCCAGGAGGTGCTGTGGGTTAAAGGAGAGAGCTGTCCATCCTCAGGAGATGCTGTGTTTGAAGGGGGAGAGCTGTCCAGCCTCAGGAGGGGCTGTGCTTGAAAGGAGAGAGCTGTCCATCCTCAGGAGATGCTGTGTTTTAAAGGAGAGAGCCCTCCAGCCTCAGGAGGTGTAAGGGAAAGAGCTTTCCAGGCTCCAGGGGTGCTCTTTAGTATGGGAGGGAGCTGTCCAGCCCCAGAAGGTGCTGCAAAGCATGGGGGGAGCTGTCCAGCCTCAGGGGGTGCTGCAAAGCATGAGGGGAGCTGTCCAGCCTCAGGGGGTGCTGCAAAGCATGAGGGGAGCTGTCCAGCCTCAGGAGGTGCTGCAAAGCATGAGGGGGAGCTGTCCAGCCTCAGGAGGTGCTGCAAAGCATGAGGGGAGCTGTCCAGCCTCAGGGGGGCTGCATTGTATAGGAGAGAATTATCCAGGCTCAAAAGGTGCTGCACAGTCCCAGGAAGTGCTACATAGTATGGGAGAGGTCTGTCGAGCCCCATGAGCTGCTACATCGTATGGGAGGGACCTATCCAACCTCAGGAGGTGTTTCATGGTATGGGAGAGATCTGTCCAGGCTCAGGAGGTTCTGAATTGTAAGCGAGAGAGCTGCCCACCCTCACAGGTGCTGCATTTTATCGGGAAGATCTATCCATCCTCAAGAGGTGCTTCATAGTATGGGAGAGAGCTGTCCAGCCTCAGGGGTGCTGTGTGTGAAGGGAGAGAGCTTTCCACCCTCAGGAGGTGTTGTGGTTTAAGGGAGAGAGCTGTGCACCCTCAGGAGGTGCTGCATTTTATGGGATAGATCTATCCATCCTCATGAGGTGCTTCGTGGTATGGGAGAGAGCCCTCCAGCCTCAGGAGGCGCTCTGGTTTAAAGGAGAGACCTGTCCATCCTCAAGAGGTGCTGTGGTTTAAAGGAGAGACCTGTCCATCCTCAAGAGGTGCTGTGGTTTAAAGGAGAGGGCTGTCCATCCTCAGGAGGTGCTGTGTTGTAAGGGAGAGACCTGTCCATCCTCAGGAGGGGCTGTGGTTTAAAGGAGAGAGCTGTCCATCCTCAGGAGGTGCTGTGTTGTAAGGGAGAGGGCTGTCCAGCTTCAGGATGAGTTGCAGTGCAGTGGGAGAGAGCTGCTCTGCCTCTGGTGGTGCTGCATAGTATGAGAGAGAGCGGTCCAGCCTCATGAGTAATAGAACAGAAAGGGCAGTTCAGAAAGGCATTAAAGACATGGATCTTTGGGATATCTGATGCTTGCTGTCTAGACCCAATGTAGGTCTTATTCTATACAATTGATCCTTGTCATTTACAGCACCAGGAGACTCCATTAGGAGTGACAGTTGTGCTATATAAGACTCACTTTTAATTTCATTTTCATAAGCTGCTACATAGTATGTGAGAGAGCTGTTCAGTCTCGGGTGCTGCTGCATTGCAGTGGGCGAGAACTGTCCAGCCTCAGGAGGTGCTTCGTAGTATTGGATAGATCTGCCCATGCTCAGGAGGTGCTGCACTGTAAGAGAAAAAGCTGCCCGGGCACAGGTGGTGCTGCATTGTAAGGGAGAGAGCTGTCCATCCTCGGTAAGTGCTGCGTTTTAAGGGAGAGGGCTGTCCAGCTTCAAGATGAGTTGCACTGCAGTGGGAGAGAACTGTTCCACCACCGGTGGGGCTGCATAGTATGGGAGAAATCTGTCCAGCCTCGGGAGGTGCTGCACTCTAAGAGAAAAAGCTGCCCGGGCACAGGTGGTGCTGCATTTTAAGGGAGAGACCTGTCCAGCTTCAGGAGATGCTGCAGGATATGGGAGAGAGCTGTGCAGGCTGAGGTGCTGCCCAGCCTAGGGAGGTGCTGCATTATAAGGGATAGAGCTGTCTAGTCTTAGGTGCTGTCCAGCCTAGGGAGGTGCTGCATTATAAGGGATCGAACTTTCCAGTCTTAGGGGCTGTCCAGCCTAGGGAGGTGCTGCATTATAAGGGATAGAGCTACTAGCTGTAGTCCCAAACAGAGGTGTTCTTCCCAAAGATCAGAACTTCTGTGTTGTCAGAGTTGAGTTTGAGGCAGTTGTCTCACATCCATTTGGTTATGTCGGTCATGGCGTTGCAGAAGTTGGTTTTGGCATTGGAGGGGTCTGAGGTGAGCAAGAGGATTATTTGAGTGTCTTCTGTGTAGGAGATTATGTTGAGTCCATGGGATGTGACGATGTCTATGAGGGGGGTCATGCAGATGTTGAACAGAGTGGGACTGAGTGATGATCCTGTGGTACAGCACATATGAAGTCCTTGGGTGCAGAGGTGTAGGGGGGCAGACAGGTGCTCTGTGTGCATCCTGTAAGGAAGGAGGCATCCACTTGAGGGTGTTTGCTGTATGCCAATGTTGTAGAGTACGTGGATGAGGGTGTGGTGGGCAATGATGTCGAACTCAGCAGAGAGGTTGATGATAATCAGGGCCACAGTTCACCATGGTCAGGAGAGTTCTGATGTCATCTGTGGCAGCGATCAGCATGGTCTCAGTGTTGCTGTTGGCATGGAAGCCTATTTGTGAGGCATTGAGGAGGTGGTTATGTTCCAGGCATTCTGTGATCTGTTGCTGGATGGCTTTCCCAAGTATCTTTGCTGGGTAGGGGAGCAGGGACTTCCATCGGCAGATTTTGAGGTTGGTGGGGTCAGCATGTTTCCATCTTTCTGGAAAGGTTTCTGTGGAGATGGATGTGTTGAGGTGCTGATTGGGATGGTTCCAAGGTTGAAAGGATGGTGGGTGGGGGTCAGTGGGTGCCCTGGAGTGGAGGGATGACATGATGGCTTTGGTGGTCTGAGTGGTAAGTGGAGACCAGGTGGTGATCCTTCAGGTGGTGTTTGCTGGGGGGTTGAGGTTGTTGAAGGCTGAGCAAGATAGGTTGGGGGTTGAAGTTGTTGGTGGTGATGATTTTGTTGTGGAAGTAGTCTGGGCATGTGTCACAGAGTTCTTGGGAAGGGTGGATGGTGTTCTCTGTGGCTATTGGGTTGGTGAATTCTTTGACTATTTTTAAAAGCTCCTGTTAGAAATGGGATTTCTGGCTGGCTTAGGCATGCACCCAAGTCAGGCAGTAACCACCACTCTAGTCAGGGCAAGGGAGTTACACACTGAAGATAACCCCTGCTCACCCCATTGGTAGCTTGGAAGAACAGTCAGGCTTATTCCAGAGGCAATGTGTAAAGTGTGTGCACATCACACTCACACATCAGCAGCACACTAGGCACATCACAAAAGAAATGCCACATAAGGTTTTGTAAAAATAGCCCTTAAACACATTAGAACATAATCTCATATATACACCGTGCCACCTGGCACTTGGTATGACTTTACAGGGATTATGTACACTACAGGGCCAATCGGGCCACTACCATAACCATCATAATTCACAATTAGTGAAGACAACCAGAAACTACTGGTAAGGGTGCACTTAGAACCAAGCATGATGCATGAACATCCTAGTATTACCTAGTATTGCATATTAGGCACACATTATAGTTACATCAGGCCCACCTTAGGCCTAAATCTCATTAACAGTGCATGGTGATCACTTATTAGATGCACACGTCACCTAATTGCATTATGTCCCACCAAAACATAGGGGCGAACATTAGTTAGTTTTATCCTCGGGGCCCTTCCTGAGCTTCCCCGCAATGCCCCTTTTTCAAAGTAAGGGCTCTACAAACTGTCTGCCCCTTCTGCGGACACAAGGCTTGCAATTAGCCCCCTAGCTACGGATGCACCAAAAACAATGCCCCCAACAAGATAGGTGTAGGAAATGGGAGGGGCGGAACAGCTCCCTCGGCGGGGTGACTTGCATGGTCCCTCGCATCTGGTCAGGTTCACCCAGTTGGATCAAGGCAGCTGCCCACTACCACACGGGGAGTTGCTATTCCTGGGGAATGGAGTAATGCTATCTCTTCTTCTAACACTGCCTCTCACCTGAGGTGGGGCCAAGCAGCACTCCTTTTGCTGGCCTGGGTGCAGGTGAAGCTCGATTCTCCGTTCTCCTTTCTTCCATTGGAAAGAAATAAAATCCACTTGCCCAAGGCATCTGCCCAACAAGGGTGAGCCGGAGCCTCCCTCGATGGCTCCTTGAACAGCAGCTGCCGGCAACCATGCGGTGTAGCCACTCAGCCGTGGAACTGATGAACACGGATCACTGGGCTCGGAGCACAGCCTCCTTTGGCCACACCCACAACCAGGCTTTGCTCTGCCTAGCTTCCAGCATCTCCTGCAGCTTCCTTCCTCACAGGCTGCCGGTCCCAGCAGGTTGCTAGGCAGCGTCTGGCTTCTCTGCGGTGCTCAGTTCCTGACAAGTGGCCATGCTTCATGCCTTCTCCTTGCTCGGGTGGGGTCTCAGCCCGGAACTCAGCCCCAGCACCTAGCACCCCGGGGAGTGCAAAGTAGCCTACCAAGTGGTTAAAACACATGGGGCTCCCAGCAAGCATGCAGAGCTCCGATTTTAGCGTTGCACCAGGACGCGAGGCACCCAGCAGTTTTACAAAAGGGTTACAAAGAAATTAACTTCAACTTGGGCACCTGCTGCTGTAAGCCTGTAAGTGCTTCCTGGCCTACTTGCAACTATTCTCTGACCCTGCTCTGACCCTTGAAGCAGGGTCAGAGAATAGTTACAAGTAGGCAATGAGGCGCCTGTCACGAAAATTAAACCTCAACAGGAAGCACTGACAGATATAAAAACAAGCATTTGCAATGCAATAGGTCTCGCATTAGGAAAGTTTGAGCTATTGGTTTTGTAAATGACAATTTTTTTTATTTATGTGTTGGTTTTGAAAATAGCTAAATTAATAGCTTTGTCATTTACAATGCCAATAGTTATAACTTTCGCAAATGTGACACCTATAGCATTTGTAATGCAACATGTTTTGTATTTACGTGACTTAGCTGTATTGATATTACAAATTACAATGGCTTTTACTTTTTTTAAATAATTAATACTTAAATAAAAGTGATTTTAATTTATAATGGCAATAGCTTAAACTTTTGTAAATAACTTTTGTGAAGATTATGTTCAGTGTATTTTATTGTGACGAAAATCCAAGAACAGAAGTGAAATATTAACATCTTTTTGTGACATTTGTAATAAAGTTTGAAACATTGAGGGAACATATTTGAACCAGTTGTTGTTGAATGGTGCGCAGAATGATGCTGGGGTGGCACTGAGTGGTGCTGTGGTGATGCTGAGTGGTGCTGTGGTGATGCTGAGTGGTGCTGTGGTGGTGCTGAGTGATACTGGGATGGCGCTGAGTGATGCTGGGGTGGTGCTGAGTGGTGCTGTGGTGGTGCTGAGTGATAATGTGGTGGTGCTGAGTGATGCTGTGGTGGTGCTGAGTAATGCTGTGGTGGCGCTGAGTGGTGCTGCGGTGGTGCTGATTGGTGCTGTGGTGGTGCTGAGTGATGCTGTGGTGGTGCTGAGTGATGCTGTGATGGTGCTGAGTGGTGCTGTGGTGGTGCTGAGTGATAATGTGGTGGCGCTGAGTGATGCTGTGGTGGCACTGTGTGATGCTGTGGTGGCGCTGAGTGGTGCTGTTGTGGTGCTGGCTGGTGCTGTGGTGGTGCTGAGTGATGCTGTGGTAGTGCTGAGTGGTGCTGTGGTGGTGCTGAGTGGTGCTGTGGTGGTGCTGAGTGATGCTGTGGTGGCGCTGAGTGGTGCTGTGGTGGTGCTGAGTGGTGCTGTGGTGGTGCTGAGTGGTGCTGTGGTGGTGCTGAGTGGTGCTGTGGTGGTGCTGAGTGATGCTGTGGTGGTGCTGAGTGATGCTGTGGTGGTGCGGAGTGATGCTGTGGTGGTGCTGAGTGGTGCTGAGTGATAATGTGGTGGTGCTGAGTGATGCTTTGGTGGTACTGAGTGATGCTGTGGTGGTGCTGAGTGGTGCTGTGGTGGTGCTGAGTGATAATGTGGTGGTGCTGAGTGATGCTTTGGTGGCACTGAGTGGTGCTGTGGTGGTGCTGAGTGGTGCTGTGGTGGTGCTGAGTGGTGCTGTGGTGGTGCTGAGTGATGCTGTGGTGGTGCTGAGTGATACTGTGGTGGCGCTGAGTGGGGCTGTGGTGGTGCTGAGTGATAATGTGGTGGTGCTGAGTGATAATGTGGTGGTGATGAGTGATGCTGGGGTAGCGTTGAGTGATGATGTGGTGATGCAGAGGGCAGAAAGGCACAAAAAGCAGTCTAACAAAGGGCAGACGGGCAGAAAAACAATGGCAAAACGAGTCTAACAGAGGGCAGAAGGGCACAAAAAAACAGTCTAACAGAGGACAGAAGGGCAGAAAAACAAGGGAAAAACGAGTCTAACAGAGGGCAGAAGGGCACAAAAAACGAGTCTAACGGGGCAGAAAGGCACAAAAACAAGTCTAACAGAGGGCAGAAGGGCACAAAAAATTAGTCTAACAGAGGACAGAAGGGCAGAAAAACAAGGGAATAACAGAGGGCAGAAGGGCCCAAAAAACGAGTCTAACAGAGGGCAGAAGGCAGAAAAACAAGGGAAAAATGATTCTAACAGAGGGCAGAAGGGCACAAAAAACGAGTCTAACAGGGGGCAGAAGGGCAGAAAAACAAGGGAAAAACGAGTCTAACAGAGGGCAGAAGGGCAGAAAAACAAGGGAAAACGAGTCTAACAGAGGCCAGAAGGGCACAAAAAAGAGTCTAACAGGGGGCAGAATGAATCCCGCCCTGCGTGTTTGTCCACGAAGATGCCACCTTTTTGTGCAATACCTCTACTCAACTGGAGTACTTTCTACTGTCTAATCAGTAAGTGATGTCTCGTTGGCTAAATGTATAGGGGCAGATTTACAATAACTGGCCATTCCCCAGGGATGCGCCAGTTATTGTGCGCCGCAGCTCCGCCACCCATGTGGCGCCGCATTTACAAGGCGGCGCACCATGTGGCAAAAACGGCACAGAAGCGTCTCGCATCTGTTCTGTAAAAGCAGCGCATTGCTGGAGCTGCGTCACGCTTGCGACGCAGCTCCAGCAATGCTCTGGGGGGCCCTATCTCCCCAATGCTGCATCAAGCTTTGTGCCTGCTTCAAGCAGGAGCAGGGTTTTGACGCAGCATTGGCCTAAAAGTGACTGAGTGAAATCTTGTAGATTTCACTCAGCCACTTCTAGGAGGCGTTCCTGCGCAGGAACGCCCTCCCCTGTGCCAGAACTCCTCCTGATGGTGCAGGGCTTTACAACGTGACGCATCTCTCAGATGCGTCACGTTGTTAATACCCAGCACCATGGCGCATCTTTTGTGCTGCCGCTGTGTCACAAAAGGTCTCGGTAGAGGGTGGCAGTGGTGAACCAGAGGGTGGCAGTGATGAACCAGAGGGTGACAGTGATGAATCCGAGGGTGGCAGGGGTGAACCAGAGGGTGACAGTTCTGAACCAGAGGGTGGCAGTGCTGAACCAGAGGGTGGCAGGGGTGAACCAGAGGGTGGCAGTGATGAACCAGATGGTGGCAGGGGTGAACCAGATGGTGGCAGGGGTGAACCAGAGGGTGGCAGTGGTGAACCAGAGGGTGGCATGGGTGAACCAGAAGGTGGCAGTGGTGAACCAGGTGGTGGCAGTGCTGAACCAGAGGGTGACAGTGGTTAACCAGAGGGTGGCAGTGGTGAACCAGAGGTGCTGTGATGAACCAGAGGGTGGCAGTTGTGAACCAGAGGGTGGCAGTGGTGAAACAGAGGGTGACAGTGCTGAACCAGAGGGTGGCAGGGGTGAACCAGAGGGTGGCAGGGGGGAACCAGAGGGTGGCAGTGATGAACCAGAGGGTGGCAGTGGTGAACCAGAGGGTGCTGTGCCCATACACGACCGCATGGGTAACTTCGCACAAATTCGCGGATTTTGCGGATTGCGAATTCGATTTCGCGCGAATTCGCGGAACGCGAATTCGCAAATTTCGCCCATACTTACATACCATACTTGATCACGCCACCCCTCTACTATCAGGAATTACCACTGAAACACATATCAGAGGATCCCCAATGCATTCCTATGAGAGGGCAGCCTCACAGTAGTGAGAAACCAAATAGGCTGTTTGTCACTACCAGGACATGCCACACTGTTAAGGCACATGTCCTACCTTTTACCTACACCACACCCTGCCCATAGGGCTAGGTAGGGCCTACCGTAGGTGTGACTCATATGTAGTAAAAGGGGAGTCACAGATGTGGCACCCACTTTATGTGCCACGTCACAGTGGCAGCAAAACCCTGTGTGCAGGCCCTGCAATGGCAGAGTCCTGAGACAGGTTTGAATGGCTACTTTGGTGGGTGGCGCTAGCAGTGCTGCAAGCCTACCAGTAGCATTTAATATACTGGCCCTGGGTATATGAGATACCACTTTACAAGGGACTGATGGGTAAATTAAATACGCCAAACAGGTGTAGACCAATCTTGCCAAGTTTACCATAGACAGCACATGCACTTTAATACTGAGCAGCAGTGATAAAGTGCCCAGAGTCCTAAAACCACCAACTACAGGTCAGAACAAAATACAGGAGGAAGGCAAAAAGTTTCCGGGATGACCCTGCAGAAAGTGCCAAGTCTAACAGCTCCTTCATGTGGTTTGCCACAGTATTGATGCATCTCTGTCAGAGGCATTCATGGTGGTGCGCCATATTTTCTCGAGCCGGTGGCAGCTGTGCTTGGTGGTTCTGAACATTGGGGTGTACCAACTGGCTTGTTGAGAGGTTTTGTCTGCTTTTACTGGTTTCAACGAGGCGAGTTTTGTGGTGCTGAGGTCCTGTGTCCATTGAGTCTCAGTTGCCTTGCCCCAGCTTCAGTGGGGGGTGCTGTGGTGCTTGGTGATGGTGTCGGAGATGGAGAAGTAAACTCAGGTGTGGTAAGTACAGGTGAGTTCCGTGGTGTGGGTAAATTTGATTATGTTGCTGGAGGTGAAGATAGTGTTGAGTGTGTGCCTGGCTTTGTGCGTGGGTTCGGTGACCAGTTGGGTGAGGCCGATGCTATTCAAGCTCCTTAAGAAGGTGAACGAGTTAGTGTTGTTGTGATCATTGATGGGGAAATTGAGGTTGTCAAGAAGGAAGTAGCGGTAGGAGTCGATGGCTAGGGGGTGATGAGGCTGTAGATGGCATCACGGGAAGTTAGACTGGGTCAGGGTGGCCTGTTGGCAAGGGTGCCTCTTATCATTGTCGGTCTGTAGGTAGATGTTGAGGTGTTCCATGAGTGGCATCGGGTTGTCATTGGTGACAATGCAGCAGATGGTTTCCCTGAAGATGATGGTAAATGTCCAGTATTTGTAAATGCCCAGGCCATGTTTGTTGGTGCAGTCTTGGTGTATCATTTTATAGCCATCTGGAGTTGATATTGGGGTTTGAGGAGGAGCTGAGCCACATTTCGGTGATGAACTCAATGTCTGGAGAGAGGATGGTGTTGGTATCTCAGATTTCTGTGGCATGTTTGCAGAAGAATTGGGCATTGAGCTGGATGCAGTGGAGCAGTTCCAGGTTGTTTGAAGTCATCTGATCAGGTGCATTTGGGGTCTGGTGCAGGTAGGAGGTCCGGTCCTGTGTGGTAGGCGATGCGGCAGTGGTGGCAGGTGCAGGGTCCTTTGGTTGATTGTGGAGATAACGTGAGGAAGCTGTTGTTGCAGTGTCTGGGGTCCAGGATCAGGAGCTCCTAAACAGTGTAACAGCAGATGGTAGGAAGGCCAGGATCCTGGTGTTGGGCACGGTCCAGGTGCGGTCGGGCGCAGGAATGCTTGCCTTTGGCAAGCTGGCAGCACACCATGCAGTGGCCTCCATAAGTAGTCCTGGGATGTGGGAAGGGCTGTCAGGGAGGTGGGAGGGTGGGGAGTGGGTCCCACATTGGGAGCAGTATGAAAACGACAGGAAATGTGGGCAAAATAGCAATGGAGAGGCCAAACCCAAACTAAGCCAGCAAAATAAACCAACAAAGTGAAATACATTAATAAACCAACAAAGAGAAATAAAGTTAATTAATTATTTAAACTAACATCAAGCAAAATTCCATGATGACAAAATTAAGAATCATTTCCAATCAGGCAGGACCTGTGCACAGCTGGATCGATCAGGATGCAGCAGTGACAGGTAGCTCAGTGCCAGACTCGTGAAGCTGTGTCAGCGGCAACTGGGAACGGCGCCACGACCAAGGGTCAAGGGCTAAGGCAGCTGTTTCTTAATTACACAAGCTGTCCAGCATTTGAGGTGCTGAACTGTGCGGCAGCTGCTTTTTAAAACTATGCGCTCTCTGGCACCTGAAGTGCTGAACTGTAAATCAGCTGCTTCTTAAGAACAGGAGCTCTTACGAACGGTAGCTGTACGGCATCTTATGCTTAACTGTAAGGCAGCTCGTAACCAGAGTTAGGAACCTGCCGATGTCCATTAAGAGGTGTGAATACACCCCAGGACATTAGCGACAGCCTTAATGACCATTTGTTTTTATTTATTTGGGACGAGCATGAGTGTCTTCATGTGGGGCAGAGGGCCTCTTTTGTAGCTCTCTGTACAAGGCACCAACCCTCCAAGGCCTGCCCCTCCTCACACGGTGGCATTAATTTGTAAGTTGGCAGGTATGCCTTAGATGTGCTGAACTGCAAGCCAGCTGCTTAAGGAGAGGAGCTGTTCAGCATCTGAAGTGGTGAACTGCAAGGCAGCGGCTTAAGGAGAGGAGCTGTTCGGTATCTGAAGTGCTAAACTGTAAGGCAGCTGCTTCTTAAGAACTAGGTATGGGCGGAAAATTGCTTCCACTCGCGGAATTTGTGAATTTTTGGCAATTTTGAGACCCGCGAATTGCACGAAATTGCCCCAAAATTCGCAATTCGCGAGTTGGCGGATTTTTTTTTCTTGTTCGCTCTTCAAAAATACAATCTCGCGTGCGCGGCATTGACTTACCATGATTCTGCATTCGCTGATGAGTTTTCCTCCCTGTTCGCTTGCGATGCGAGATTTTGGTAGCTGGCCGAGCGACGCCACGATCGCGAACCCATCATTGCGACCCAAAACAGGAAATTGCAAATGCGAGCACGTCATTGGGGCCCGAAACAGGAAATTGCGAACGCAAACACGTCATTGCGACCCGAAACAGGAAAAAGGGATCGCGAGCAGGCTGGTTAAGTAGAAACAACATGTTCACGACCGTTGCGACTGCATGCGCAAGTTCTCGTTCCCAAACTGGCAAAAAAATCTCACAAACTCGCAAAAAAAAAATTCGCAAGCTTGCGGAATTTGGCAGATTTTCGCGAATCCCGATTACGAATTTGCGCAAATTCACGTATCGCGAATTCGCAAATTCCAACCATGCTTATTAAGAACAGGAGCTGTCCATCATCTGAAGTGCTGAAATGTAAGGCAGCTGCTTCTTAAACAGAAGCTGTTTGGCATCTGAAGTGCTGAACTGTAAGGTAGCTGCTTAAGGAGAGAAGCTGTCTGGCTTCTGAAGTGCTGACCATTAAGGCAGCTGCTGCTTAAGAAAAGGAGTTGTCCAGCATCTGAAGTGCTGAAATGTAAGGCAGCTGTATCTTATGAACAGTTTAAGTTTAAGTTTATTTATTTTTGCATAGTTAATTAAAACCTTTGCAATAATGACACTACAAAATTCCTAAAACATCTTTGTTAAAACCAGTTAAAAGCCAAAAGTGGAGAACTCATTGCAGTTTAAAATCACAGTTGGGTTATGCTTGTTAAGGAAAGTCATAGGGTCGGGAGTTTTACCAATTTGAAGTTTAGTTGAATGTTTGCTTTGTTAAAGCAGGCCAACACTGCTTGCCTTCTATTGCGGATGCCTTTCAGTTTAAGAAGGTTATTTTAGGAGCTGTTGCCACCCTTGGTGCAGTTCTTTGCATAGGGAAATAAAATTAAGAATGTCGCCATTATTGATGTTACACAGCCTTCAAATATTTTGTCCTTTTGTCCTCAGACATGGTGGGTGGTGCTGGGTGCATGGAAGGAACCCCAGTCTGTACCTTAGGAAGTTCTTTTTTATGATCCTAGGATAGCCCTGGTTAAAGTATGGTTGTGGGGCAAGTGATTTGTAGGAGTTAATGGTCATCCAGGCATGAGATATTTTCAAGAAGCACGCCTTGTCCTCCAGTAAGGATATTAGTTTTATGTTTTTCCAGACTAGTTTTTTAAAGTTGAGATAGCCTAGTTGCGCATCCCAAAGTCCAGAGAGTTTGGTAGATTCCAAGGCTAACTGAAGGTGGTTTCTTGCCTGAGAGAACACCCTGTGTTGTATGTCGTGCCACAACAGATAGTTTAGCGTGTTTATAGTGGCACTTCTTATCTTATGCCAACAGATGATGTAAGCGCCATTCCTAGCTAAGACATGTTGTTGAAGGCCAAACTCCAGCCTTATTTGAGCGGGTGGTGTGTAGGGCAGAAGGCAGAACATGGTTCTATAAGCTTTAAACTGCGTGCTATCCAGCTCCTTAGCGTCTCTTCCCCGCATTGCCTCACTGCATCATATGAACAGGAGCTGTCCGGCATCTGAAGTGCTGACCTCTAAGGCAGCTGCTTCTTAAGAATATGACCTGTCCAGCATCTACAGTGCTGAACTACAAGGCCGCTGCTTCTTATGAACAGGAGCTGTCCAGCATCTGAAGTGCTGCACTGTAAGGCAACAGGAGCTGTCCGTCATCTGAAGTGCTGAAATGTAAGGCAGCTGCATCTTATGAACAGGAGCTGGCCGGCATCTAAAGCGTTGAACTACCAGGCAGCTGCTTCTTATGAACAGCAGCTGTCCAGCATCTGAAGTTCTGAACTGTAATGCAGCTGCTTATTATGAATAGGAGCTGTCCGGCATCTGAAGTGCTGAACTACAAGCAGCGGCCTAAGTAGAGGAGCCGTCCGGCTCTTGAAGTGCTGACCTGTAAAGCAGCAGAATCTGTCCGTCATCTGATGTGCTAAAATGTAAGGCAGCTGCTTCTTATGAACCGGAGCTGTCCGTCATCTGTAGTGCTGAACTACAAGCAGCCGCTTAAGGAGAGGAGATGTCCATCTTCTGAAGTGCTGAACTGTAAGGCAGCTGCTTCTTAACACATTGGCTGCTTGAGATATTCCCCTGCTGTGCTGGACCATAATAGAAATGGGTGTGGTCATTTTGAGCTCAGCTCGTCATGAGCACACGAGCAGTGTGCCTCATGGGCACCGAAGGGGTTAAACAGAAGCTGTCCGTCATCTGCAGCTGCTTTTTAAGAACAGGAGCTGTCCAGCATCTGAAGTGCTGAACTACAAGGCAGCTGCCTAAGAAGAGGAGCTGTCCAGCATCTGAAGTACTGAACTGCAAGGCAGCTGCTTCTTATGAACAGGAGCTGTCCGGCTCTCAAGTGTTGACCTGTAAAACAGCTGCTTCTTATGAACAGGAGCTGTCCAGCATCTGAAGCGCTGAACTGTAATGCATCTGCTTCTTATGAACAGGAGCTGTCCGGCTTCTAAAGTGCTGACCTGTAAGACAGCTGCTTCTTATGAACAGCAGCTGTCTGGCATCTGAAGTGCTAAACTCTAAGGCAGCTGGAGGCCAGCATCTCTCACTGTATTCTACCGTGGCACTCCTTGATGTCTAGCCCCCGGTCTCCCTCTTGCCTGGCCACCTCAAGGGTCTACCTTTAAACAGCACACAGAACTCAGAAACCCTGTTGCAAGTGGCACCCGGGGACTTTCTCTGTCCTTGGCTCCGCTGGCCTCTCCCCTAGGTAGCCCCAATGGGCCTCATTTATGAAAATTACTGCATCGCTGTGTGAAAGCAGCGATGCGTCAATTTTTATTGTGCCCTCCTTGCGACACCAATGATGTGTCATATTTTCAGTACGACGCATCATGTCGCAAGGAGTTACAGATGCATCAGTATTTCTGATGTATCTGTAGGCACAAAAATAACGCATAGCTGGAGTGTGTCACAAAAGTGACGCAACTCCAGCAATGGGTCGTTACACAAGGGCAAGTCCCGTGTGAAATGTGCCTGTAGCAGTCTTATGACTGCCATGAGGTAGGCATAAGAAATTGACGCATTTGAGTCCTAGAAGTGGCGCAGTGAAATCTCATAGAATTCACTGTGTCAATTCTATGACCCTTTCATGCGTCGGAACGCCCCCCTGCATACATTATACTTGGCGCAGGTATAATGTGGCGCAGGGGTTTACAATTTGACTCATCTCCCTTGATGCGTCACTTTGTGAATGTGACGCAACATGGGGCATTTGTTACACCACTGGTGCGTCACAAAAATTGACTCACCATCGGCGTAAAAGTGATGCAAGGTCTCATAAATAAGGCCCAATGTTTCTCTCCATGGTATCCTGGTCTCTCCCTTCCCTTCATGACCCCCTCAAGGTCTTACCATGTGCAGCATGCAGGACTCCATCATCCTGGGCAGTCTGCCCTCTCGTCTCCCTTATCCCTCGCTTGTCTTCTACTGCCTACACCTATCTGTCTCCATAGTCTCTCTCTACCCACAGTTCTCACACTAAGCAGCACCGAGATCTCTGCTTTCCTGCAGAATGCATCTGGCAGCACACAGTGCCCTCAGCACCCAGTGTTATCTCTTGTCTAGCCTCTTGGTCTGAACCTTTGACATCTGCCTTGTTGTCTAGTTTCTTCCTCCTCTCTGCTTTCTTGCTGTCTCCCCTGGTACCCGATGATCTCTCTCCCAAGTGGTCGCTCCCCTCCTGAGATCTCCAGGTCTCATCTTGAATAATACACAGGTTTTGGTTCAAACTAGGCTGTATATGGGCAACAGGTGGTTGTTCTTGGCTCCAAGCATGCACTTTCCAACTGCTGCTCAGACATCCTGCAGGGGCTGCCCTTCCTGGACCCCAATAGACAATTCCCACAAGACACCATGATTTCGCCATTTACAAAAAAATCGCAAAGTCGGCACTTTTGTAAAAATCCAGCGATTTTTACAAAAGTGCCAGCATAATAGGTTTTGCAAAAAAAGAAACCATGGAGTTCATTCTCTCTTTACAGGCTCTGTGCTGCCCCCGAGCCAGAGGGTGAGCAACAGGCCAGCAGGCAGCAGAGGTGTTAATTTCCTCTGTAACCGTGCCTTTGAAATTCAGAGCCCCATACTGTGCGATTAGCCTTCAGCCGCTTCACACCTTTGTGTGCCCACTGCAGACTCTGCAGACCCTTGAAAGGCTCTCCTGCCACCTCTGCGCATCTTCCTCGACCCCCTCTAGTCTTCTATTAATCCCTAACCTTCCCCATGTCTCTTTTTCTAAATATACTCAACACCCGATGCGTGCCCCTTCTCTCAACCCCTGCTGCCCTGCACACACAAGTTGTCCGTTGCCAGAAAGAGAGTGGGCATATTATCAAGGACCGGTGTTAAAATTATCGCCATTTTATCGGCAGGAAACTGCAGATAAAACGGCGATAATGGGCTTGATAATATGTTCTTATGAATTCCCATAGAAGCCCATGTTCTTGTGTTAACATGGGCTTCTATGGGAATTAACAAGGGCGTATTATTTATCAAGCCTATTATCGCCGTTTTATCGTCAGTTTCCTACCAATAAAACGGCGATAATTTTAACACCGGTCCTTGAAAATATGCCCCAGAGTGTCATATTGTATTCTACTCTCTTTGGCATCAGACACTCTCCGGTTCCAGGTTCTGTGCAGCTGGAGATTCGGCAACATTACAGACCGTGACATAGCATTCTCCAGCAGTGACAGAGCACAGGCCTTCAGTATTTTCTGGCAGGGTCTTTTTTTGCCCACCGCAAAAATACAGCACATTTTGAGGTTTCAGTCCCCAAATGTAGCTTTATTTGGCCCTAAAATTTGCCATTCAAAGCTGCAAAATCCTGGAGGGTCTGATTAGATCCCTTGCTGTTCAGCCCCTGCTACTGATCCCTAACTTGGCCGACTATCTTCCCTTGTACTCGGCTCCACCGCAGCCCTGCTCTCATGTTACCACACCCTAGGGCATATCTACAAGGACGGCGATAAATAGACGCAAAGCGCGCTTAGCCCTTTTCTATTTATCGCCGTCTATCGCTTGATTATATCACCCTGGTAGCGCATTATTTACAACGAGCTTCCCCAGGGTGATATAACTACCAGCGATTGTGGGGAGACCGCCCTTTTGTAGGGAACATCGTTGGTTTTCCAGCGATGTTCCCTGCAAAATGGCGGTAACCTTGCTGATACGACCCACAGGGTCATATCAGCACAATCCACCCCCATAATAGGCATGTCTAAGTCTGCATCTTAGCAGACGTTAGTTTCCGGTGAAAACAGAGGTTTTCGCCCAAAACTGACGTCTGCTAAAATGCGTTGGCAGCCTTGTAAATATCGCGATGTGCACATCAGCGATATTTACAAGGTTGTCCTGCCCAGTGACGCCCACTTTGCATCTCATTAGAGATGCAAAGGGAGGCATTGGGTAAAAGGGTGCTAACATGCGCTAATGCATGTTAGCACCCTCTTGTTAATAAGGCAATAGTTTTATCTCTGCTTTTTTGGCTTTAAAATCCAAAAAAGCAGAGATAAAGCCCTCGTAAATATGCCCCCCTGTATTCAGCCTTTTGTGGTCCCTGAGCCTCAGCTCCAACTTTCACTCTTTCGCTTACTATTGCTTCTTCTCTTGGATTTGGACCCTCCCGCCGCCCCCACAGTCTGGCGTTCATGGTCGCCATTCCCTAGGCTACGCGTCTAGTGGACGCTATGGTCAGCCCATCCAACTTCCGCTTTGTACCTCGTTGCAGCTTCTGCACTGCCATCATCGTCGATGTGTGATGAAACCCTGGATGGACCGCCTATCCCAAAAGAAGCACGGCATGGACTAGGAGGATACGGATACTCAGATCAATTATATATGCACCTATGCTAAATGGAATGCCACTGACTTCGTCGGTGTGATGTGCCAAACTCAGAAAAAAACACAGCTGCAGAACCGCGCCAAGCTGGAACAGCAGCACCCTTGCAACCTCAGCATCACTATGTTAAAAAAATAATCACAGTTTCATGTCATGTTATCACTTGCACCCCGCAGCATCATTATCTTTGAACATGATGAGCATGGTAAGTGAAGGACCAACATTCAGAAGCCTTTAGGAGAGCAAGTATACACAAATTGTCCAATCAAATTCTGTTTTCAAGGCTACAAGTCAATCAAAATTTGGGCGGAGTCAAAGCCAGCTTTCAAGTACAGCTTCTCGAAGCTCTTTTTCTGGTGATCATCATTAGGTCAGGCACCAGCTGCCATGTGCAGCCAGACCTAAAAATGTATATAACTCTTTAAGCAAAAAAACAAAAAAGCACCTCTAACTTTTTCTAGTCTCAAATTCACATTTGATTCACTCATACTTACTCTAACATTAGAGGAGGGATGGACAGGTTATTCTTATAGTTAATTAGATAGTTAAAACATTGTATTTTTACAAAATCTTTATAGTCTCATTCACTTTTAGGCAAACATAATATGAAACATCCTACCGATGTGTAATAACAATATCTACTAGAGTTTTTCTCTCTAAAAAAACCACAAAAAAAACATTGTATTATTGATGTCATGCTCATTAAAGTGTAATTGTCTTCAAATTTAGAGATGTGAGTATCTTTCATCTTCCTGTATCTCATTACTTTATCCCTTGGGAGTTATATTGGTCGCCAACATCTCAGGGTCCTCGATTTTTGTTCATAGTTTGAATTCATTATATACTTGGATTAATGCTTTGTTGGCTCTTTTTTTCATTAAACTGTTGTAGAAATTGTTCCAAGGCAAGGTTATTGCCATTTTTCTTTCCAGTCAAAAGAAGCAATAATGCTGCTTCCAAATTCCTCACCTGATATTTGATTAGAAAAGAAATTAGCAGTTACTTTCATTGGTGTCTATGTTTGAGTCAAATCAATAGTAGTCGTAGATTCTCATTTTCTCTCCTGCCTTAGAGTCTACCCAGCCATTCTCCCTCTGCCTCGAGATATGTTAGTGGGACTAGATTATATCTAAAACATCCCATCCTGCTCTTTCCCTTCAGTGATCGCTCCACATCTGCTGTGTTGCTTTGGATTGAACTTTGATCAATCAATCAATCAATCAATCAGTCATTTGTTAAGCGCACTACATACCTGCAAGGGTCTCAAGGCGCTGGGGGGGGGGCGCTACTGATCGAACAGCCAGGTCTTCAGTGTCCTCCTGAAGGTCAGCAGGACTTTGATGTAGAGAAACAGACGACTCTGGAGGATGATCTGCATTGATATGCAGTGTTATATAATTTATGTGGCCATCCCTTGCCCCCCGCATGTCTAAAAAATATTGCAATTCACCAAGGACCTAACTGCCTATTTAGCAGGACGAGGCAACAGGTCAAGTGTCTTGTTAGACCAAGGAACTCTGAGGTGACCTGCCATATTCTTGTTACATACATTTGGGGGTATTTTATTCCTTATAATCCATGGCCTTTGAAACGTGGCGTTCCTAAATATAGACACAATTAAATATAAAAAATTAAATATTCCAAGCTTTATATGTATTCCTTCAAGATGCAATAGGACGGGAGTATAATAGAATTTAGATATATGATGTTAAGTCTTTGTCACTGAATGCCACAGTTGAGCTTAATTTTCTGCCGTGAATTCTCAGCATTTTCTAAAGGATTTCTCCAGAGATTAAAAAGCAGGAATTCTTTTTTTGCTGGAAAAAGTTCAGATTTTCCTATAAGTGGGGTGTTTTGAGGCAGACACTTTTTTTTTACAGAGGTGTCCTAATTGAAACCACAAGTGACACCTAGAGTGGGGTTTGTTCAAGCTCTTATCTTTGGATTCGGTTTACAGCACAGATTTTCACACATGGGTTGCTATCATTGTCTTGTTTTTAACTTTGGAAATGCAATGCAAGCTTAAACAGTAATGAAGACACAGGACTTTGGTAGATGGGCGCATCCTATCAATGTTCAATTTGTGACAGAAGGTATAAGACCAAGGGAACTTTCCTTCAGGTCAGTAGTCTATTTGTCTGCGCTAGTGTACTAACCACTTTTGATTATTTGTAAGCGACAAATAACTTTTACCTTATTACGAAGTCTGAGTAGGAAGGTGCACCTCATTAACCATTACATAATAATACAGAATTGTGGGAAAATTACACCTAATTACTCAAAATGCAAAACAAGCATTTGATGATATACTTTAGTGCAAAATGCATCCTTGCGTCCATTTTGGATTCAAGAACATGTTTTGTACTAAAAAAAAAGATGTAGAAAATCCAAGCACTGTGAACAGTAGATGGTCATGTTCTATCATGTTTGTTGTTCCCATCTACTTACACTACATTTTAGTGGGAACAGCATGTAATTACAATACGTGGTGTAATATCGTATTATCAGGAATTTCGCATAGCAGGAATAACTTAAAATGACCGAAATTATGCAAAATAACACTGCTTTAATGCAAGTTTCACCAGGGCATAGTTCTGACCTCCTAGATTGCATGCAATAGGAAAATAAGCAACAGTTCCCTAGATGGGGACTATACCCTCCCATGTATAGTAGTATACATGGGAGCAGTAGGGTACACTACTCACCCCTAACCTGATAAAGACGGTCTGTATAATGAACTTGAGAAGTGCCCACCCTGCTCCTCCGCCATGACTGTCATGGTTCAGATCTGATATTCCTATAACAAAGCTAAGGTTCTGGATGTCAATTCACCGAAATTCTAAGATTAGCGGAAGTGACATCACACAGCCTTTGACACCCTGTGATATCACATGCTTGACCACGTCTCCCACCCTTAGCCTCTCAACCAGGCCCGGACTGGCCGTTGAGGGCACCAGGCAATCCCCCGGTGCACCGCAAGGGTGGGGGCCGGTTTGGGCCCCCTGGGGCCGGTTTTGTTACAGGGCCTTTTATGCAGCATAGCTGCAAAATCGGCCCTGTAACAAAATCGGCCGAAAACCGGCCCCCGCAAAGAGCTCAGACCTCCACCCGGGGGCCAGCCGAGGACTTTGCCGGGGCCGGTTTTGGTTCCCAGTCCAGCCCTGCTCTCAACCACCTCTTGGGGCTTATTTACAAGTCACTTGTGCCACTGGTGCGTCACTTTTTCCCATGTTAAAAGTGACGGGGGTGCATGGGGCTTGTAAATAAGCCCTCTTGTTTGTTGCAGGGGGCTATGGAGAGGGCAAGTAGTGGGAACCACAGAAAGTAAAGAGACCCCTTTCACCCATGTGTTCTTTCTGTTCTTGCCACTGCCTTCCTGGCCCCTGAGACGAGGGATAGCATCATGGCCACCAAAGGTGAAGCTAGGGCTAGCAGCTGCTACCCCTTGCTGCCCCATACTGATATTCTTGGCAAAAGTGACTTGAAAATGGTGGACATTGTGCTATATAAAAACCCTGTAACATTACATGCATCTTTCATTGTCTCCTGCCTTTCGAAATTTCGGATTCTGAACAAACCGAGCACCTGGAATATCCTTCAGACAGCTGTAAGGATGCTCTCGGAATTGGAGATGACAGACAGACATGCTGTCCTCCTACTGTGGATAATAACGGCGCTACTCCAGGTGGGTGGGAGGGATCCGGCGGTAACACAGAAATCTTTCTGACAGCCTCGTCCTCCCCCACTGCCGAGGACGGCGCGAGCCGGGCCTCTCCCAGCTGGCAGACGCTGGCTGCGGAGGCAGACGCGAGCCGAAGCACCGCGGCCGGCCCTTCTTCTTCCAGGCGGAATGACGTCCTCAGAGTGTGGGGTCCAGAGCGGATCCGACAGGAGCCGTCGGAAAGAGGCGGCCCTGTGTGTCTCATCGGGTTCAGAAAGAGTTTGGAGAGCCTGGACCAGGAGGAGGAGGGCTGAGTCTCACGGATGGATGTGGCATGTGTGCAGAGCGAACAGTCAAGAGCATGGGAGGGATGTACAGGGTCAAAGGCAAAAGGGACAGTCAGCCAGGGATTGGCGGGGTAGAGGAAATAAAGAAAGGACTACTGCACAGCTCGTCAGGTACTCAAGTAGTACACAAACTACAAAACCACAAACACGTACAGCCAAAGTGCTTGCTGCTTTCTCAAGGCAATGAATGAAAGGTACCAATGTTACCACCAAAAACAGTTCCCCAGTGCTTCTATCTCCGCATGGTGACTAGGAGTCGAGAACAACAGGTTAATAAATGGGGTGCTTTGGTGGGCGGGCTTATACCTGATAGGAACTCACACAGGCCCATGTTGGAGGCACGAACATATCTCAGAGAAATTGGCTTTATTGATAAAGAAAAATACAAAGGGGGTCCCGTTGAGTTGCTTCAGTTGTTTTCCCAGAAAATGCTTAGGGGCAGATTTACTACTTCTGGCGCATCTCTGCTAATCAGCAGGGATGCGCCAGAAGAGTTGCGATGCATCTGCCCACCCGTGCGCCACCACTGATGCGCCGCATTTACAATGAGGCGCACGTGGCGCACGGATGGGCAGATGCGTGTTGCATCCCCCGTCGAAAAGGCGGCGCATTCCTGGAGTTGCGTCGCAAGCACGACTCAGCTCCAGCAAGGCTCGGGGGTGTCCTATCCCTAACATGCTGCGTCAATCCTTACGCCTGCTTTAAGCAGGTGCAGGGTTTTGACGCAGCGTGGTCTTAAAAGTGACTGAGTGAAATCTTGTAGGTTTCACTCAGCCACTTTTAGGAGGTGTTCCTGAACTGGAACGCCCTCCCCTGCGCCGGAACGCCTACATGTGGCCCAGGGCTTTACAACGTGACGCATCTCCCAGATGCGTCACATTGCAAATACCCCGCAGCATGGCGATGGCTTTGAGCCACCGCTGTGTCACAAAAGTGATGCAACGGCGGCATAAAAGAGGCGCAAGGGGCTTGTAAATCTGCCCCTTAATTTCTAAAAACCCTCGCATCTTCCCTGGTGGAAGGTCAACCATGCCCACCTAGGTCTCATTTCATTTATCCATATCACCTTCCACCCCACATGGAACTATTTCTACCTACCATCTGCCTATGTGGCTCTGCTTCCTCCACATACTTTCTAGCCCACTTTAGAGGTGAAACCTGTTGCAGGGTAAGGTAAAGGTATGCCGCAGCTACACTGTCCAACTTTTCTGGCATGCACCGTGCTGACAGTCGGCTCGACAATCTATGAGATAATCCACAATTCTGCTGCCATTCCCCAGCCACAGAGTAGACCCTTCTGGCCAGATGGTGCATCCACAGTGTGTTCTAGTAGGATGGCTGCTGCCACCATCTGCCAGATGGTAACAAACATTGGCAAATCCAAAAGGCCTGGGTCTGATGTGCTAGCATATACAGCATTAGCTCAATAAAATGAAACACACGAAGGAGCCATCACGACCAAACAGAGAGGACTGCATTTGTGAAGTAGTCCCTCGTACAGTTCAATGCAAGCACTAGCACGGAGGCGAAAGGATACACTCTGTCAATAGCACTAGGTGACTTAGATGGATCAGCCAAGGCATGATTGGAAACATTTCAATACAATGGGAGAACAAGTTTGGTTGAAGGAAGTCGAGGTTGAAAAGGGTGGACCTGAAGTCCACTCAATGTATATATATATATTGTCAAAATGTTTTACACTGAATGCCCAGGGGAAGGGCAGAGTAACAGCAGCAGGCACTCATCCTCACAACTCACTTTCTGGACATGGACTGCCTGAATCTACTTACCAAATGCTCAGACTGAAATGTGCAATTTATTTACAAGGCTGAAGCACCACAGGACTCCAACTGATGCAAAGAAGGTTGGCTGCAACAAGCCTTACTATGGACTAAGTCCAACATTTTTAGCAGCACTTAAGCACCACTTGTACTTGAAAAGGCTTTCTTCTTTTTTTTAACAGTACTTAGTATTGTAAATACCTGCTCTTTTGTAAAGGTTTTTAATAACTGTACAATAAATATGACTATGGCTATCAATGTATATTGTTAGCAATAGGTCTGTTTGAAAGCTGTTGAGTTAGAAATCAGATCTAAAAAGTCTGGAAGTCTACAGCAGCTGAGTCCAATGCAAGGGGACAGGCCTTTTTTTAACAGTGTCTCTGGAGAGGAAAACAACTACTGTGGCTCTCCTATAAAATAAAAGCAATCCTCTGTAACAGGGGTCCCTACATCCCTCTGAGTGTGACCTGTGTGTTCTGGATACACGCTGCAGCCTGCACAAGCGTGCACGACTAGGTGTCCGTGAACTGGGTGAATGATATCCCCGTAAGCCCATGGTGAGTTCATCCACAACTGGGTGAATCCTACCCAAGTTGCCTTTATTGTGGTAGTCAAGACTGGTATTGACCATCTGAACAACAAAAAAGAGCAATGTCATCACTATATGCAATAAGACAAGATAGTGCACCTATGACTATTGCATGGAGAGTTTTATATGTATTTAACAAATAAACTATTTGAAGGAATGGGTTCACGTAGCCAGACCCTTTCCCCATTGTTTCTGCTTTTTAAGCATTTGTCCCATCCCCCCCACACCGAGGTTACAGTGTATTTTTTGACAACGCCCTCTTAATAACACACCCACTACAACCAAGCCACCCCTCAATTTCATTTCCCACCTACTATTCCTCTCTTAACCTTGCTTCGCTCTCCTCGTCTTTGTTAGTTGTGTCATCGTCCTCTTTTCTTTCCCTACCTAGTCATGGTAGACATAAAAAACAGACTACCACAGCACTTTTAAAATATTTTTTTTATAATAGGCATAGAGTCTTATAATTACTATTGGAAAGGGGACTGTAAGAACCATTTTTTCGGAACCAAGATTCAATCCAGGTACCTGAGATTCAAACCTGGGCCCTCTTCCACAAAGTCATTATGTTTTCATGGGAAATGTATATATTCATTGGGCCTGTCCCCAAAATTAGGTTTCCTCAGTCTGATTTAATCAGGTTGGTATTCTTCATTTTAGAATTTCCCCAATATAATGGAATGCCCTAAAGGCACCAATCAGCGGCTACCTTTCCCAAGGGTAGGGGAACTCGGCAAAGAAAGGAGTGACTGAAACATTTGTAGGGACTTCTACTTACTCCCACCCAAAAAATAAATATATAACTGAAAGCTAACCTGAAATAAATTATTCTTAATTGTGGCAAGAACGGGGAGGCGCCGAGCTCCATATCGCCATGGCCTGACATATGGGCCTTTCTGTTAGAAATCATTATCAGGTGTGACAGTTCCATTGATTCAATGGACGCTAACCAGAACTACAACTCCCAGAAGGCATTTGTTTCTCACTGAAAGGCCAAGACGTCCAGCTGACATGGAGTGAGTTAGAGATGAAATAGAATGTTTTATACAGTGGTACAGGTAAGACTCAGACTCACTTTATTCATCCGGGTTCACTGTGTGAAGGGCGTTTATCCCAGCCTCCCCTCCTCTCGAAGCAATGCTTATGATGACTCGCGCCTAGAGGCAAGCTCTTGTAGGAGGTGCTATGTAAATCCGTAGTCCATCCCAGAACCACCTGACAGGATAGCGCTGAGGAGGAAGGTAACTTTGCCTACCATACTGACCCCCGTTCAACACAAGCACACACGTGAACTGAAGACATGCACACACACAAACTACACCAGATTTACAGCCAGCAGAAGAGTTCAGTGAGAAGAATGGTCACTGCTGAGACATGCATTAATGTGCAGATTAGGAGTTCAGGTATGGAAGACTCATCCTTCTGAGGTTAGTAAATACAACACCATTAAATTGGGTAATAGTCATACCTGTATTTACAGCACTTAGAAACTGCAAAAAGCAGTACGGATATTACAAAGTGATATATAAAAACAAGGTGTAGTTACAAGTACAATTTTAGTTCAGTGATAGGTGTTGTCACCATTAGGCCTGGGCGGCAAATTCCGTTCCGCGCGCGGAATTTGCAGAATTTGGGTAATTTCGCCTTCCGTGGAGAATGCGGAATTGACAAAATTTCTGCGATCCGCAGCTTCACAGAATTTTTTGGTTGTTCGTTCTTTCATAATGCGTGTTCGCCAGATATTTCCCCCCGAGCACGCAAACTGCCCTCTCGAACAGGAAAAAAGCATCGCGAACGGGCGGAACAGGCAATTCCGCGTGTTCCCAGAATTTCTGCGTGCTCACTGAGATTTTTTACCATTTAGTGGAGCTTTACATAGCGCGACTACGCAAATTCCGCCCACCCCTAGTCACCATAAGATGCTGAGAAGTACGAATTTACAAAGCGTGAGGGTTCCTAGCGCCTGTCCCAAAGGCTGAGGTGCCCTCATTCAATTCAAAACGACTCCACAAACAAAACCTTATCTGAAAGAAATAAAGTAGCTAATGGCATTCCTTCCACATGGCAAAAAATATATATTTTTCTCACTTATTTTGAATTCTAGATGTTGCCACCAGCTCTGAACGATTACTGTGTCATTTTCTAGCAATCGACTACATCATTTCAAGCAAAGCTGTTTCTGCTGTGTCCCAGCTCATTTCTCACTTCAGGTCAGATGTGTCTTAAGCTGAAGTGAACACTTCCTGTATAAGTAAGTATATTATATAGCTTAAATATATTCATAGACTGGGAGGCAAGAAAAGAGGCATGCAGCTTCTATTGGAAGAACTTCAAATGGAGCATAGTTTTTCAGGTTACTTCTGCCCAGATGACAAAACATTTTGAGAGCGTCGTGTTCTCTTGACGAACGGTAATAGGCTGTGGTTAGAGACGTCGAAGACGCCATCTGCAAAGCTGATTGCTGTTTCCACAGAGCACAGCACTTCTGCATGAAAAATAGGCTTCACAGCAGGCTTTCACCAGGCCGGCCATTGATTAGCTGAATGCCCCAGGCTCCTTTATAATGCAAGATGCCAATGACCTTTCCAGGGAGACAGACAGAGGCCACGTGCTGCCCTGTGAGAGAGCTGTCTATCAAAGTCCTAGACCACAAGGCTTCAGACTGTTGGGGGAGGCGGGGCTAGGAGCGCTGGAAGAATGTTCGATGCTACAGGCAAAATTATATTTTGCTGCTGGAGCACTCTCCGTCCACTAATTCAAAAAATTGTTTCTGCATTATTCTTCGATTGTGGCACCTGGCATTATATAGGCGCCAGTTTTTGTTTGAGCCTGACACAAAGGAATACTCAGGGTTGCTGTGCGAAGAATGAACAAAACATCTTTAGCCTCTTCAGAAGGGTTTCGAAAAGAAACAATTAGCATTTTGTCAAAGCGCCTCGCAAAATTCTGCTTTTTTGAAAGGATAAATGAACAGCACTGACATGTTTTGAATATAAAATATGATAATTGGTGCCTATAAAATTTAACAATGGCTATCATTTTCATCACATTTCTTGGACACAAAGGGCATTATTCACAAAGGGAACTTAGGGGCAGATTTATGAAGGCCTTGCGCCGCCGGTGCGTCACTTTTTCCCATGTTAAAAATGACGCACCGGCGGCGCAAGGCCTTCATAAATCTGCCCCTTAGACTTTGAGAAAATTGCACTTTTGAGTAAGTTTTCCAATTGTTGGCTATTCGCAAAATCTAAGTGTAAATTTACTCCCAAAATTTGGTGGAGACATGTAAGTTAACATGTCTCCACAAAATTGAACGACGGAAGCAATTTACATAATGAAGAGCCTATTCACAAACGTAATTTACACTTTGGAGTAATTTATACATGTAATTTACTCTTTTGAATAACTTTAGTACCTTTGGCTGTTCACAAAATTCAAGTGTAAAGTTACTCAAAAGAGTAAGGAGGTTAAATTGCACGTGTCTATTTCTCAAACGATCACAAAAGTTTGTCAGAACTGTGCCTGGAAAAATACGACTTGGAGGTTCCGGAACAGACCTCTACGACTCCTGGAAACATTTGAAAATTCCTGAAAATCATAAATCTACATCCATTTGAGGCTGTAGACCAGGGAGTGAAGATGTATAACTTTTTCTAAATATTGGGTCAGTTTTGGAAGTTCCTTCAAATTATTTGATACAAGATGGGACTCAGCATGCTAAGGCGCAAAGGCAAATGAACTGCAACAAGTAGACTCACAGATAGAACACTTTTAGATTACTCTGCAGCATACTGCACACAGCACAGAGTGCACATCATGCTCCTCCCACCAACAGCTTAGCAAAGATATACAGAATGAGCGTCGTATGTGCAAACCTTATAATCTGATCTCTGTTGCAGGAGACACATATTCATTACTGTCAATTTGTTCAATACTCTTTGTGAAATGAGCTTGTGATTTTGATATAGTTCATAAGGGACTGATGCACCACCCACAAAACTTGTTCCATATTTGTCACAAATTGATGTCCTTGAGGACTGTCTCAGCGAATGGGCGCAGAGTTGGAACTGCTGCATGACCCGTCTGTGGGTATATTTGCAATACTGGGCAGCTTAAGGTGTTCTTTCACACTTACTTCACGATATCGGAGCCCCCTTTTGGACTCTTATTGCTGTCCTCAAGTTCTATTTGTTAAAATCGACATCTTATGGAATGTTGTGAATTGGACTGTAGTTTAATTTAAGGTGTGTACCCTTTATTCTGTATGCAGTTTTCTGTTTACTAGACTATGAACAGAAGAGAGAGATCATACACATTCCAGATTGTGATAGTTGGTAAATGAGAATGTTGCTGGAAGTGGATGTGGCTAGTTAGTTGTGCAAGGGGATGTGTAGAGTGTTTCAGGAGAGAACGTGATTGGCTAGAAAGGTTGTGTGTGTGATAAGTAAGAGGGCAGTACGGAGTGTGCTTTGGAAGATTAGCTAGAAAGTCTGAAAAGAACAAATGAAAAGCATGGAGTTAAACTGCTGGACGCCTGATCTTTTTCTGATTTGTCCATGTGCTGAGAGTACTGAGAGGCCCTTAGGCCTGGCATTTGGTTCATAACTGCTCTCTGTCCATGGCTCATCTCCCATCTGTCTTCAACAACACAACGTTCTAGGAACTGTACCTATCCTTGAGGCCTCAGTAGATGGACTTTTAATAGTTGTATGACACTACAACGCGGGCTATTACCACACGTGCCATTACAACGCTGTTTTTACAACGCAAGTCGTTACAACGACTTGCGCTGTAAGCGCTGGATAGTGGAATAGTTTAATTTTTTATTCCAACTCCAGCTCACGTTACAGTAGGGAAGGTGTTGGAATAGAAAATTAAACTATTCCCTGTCCAACAGCGCACTCCAGCGCAAGTCGTCGTAACGACTTGCGTTGTAAAAGCAGCGTAGTAATGGCAGCGTGTGGTAATGCCCGCGTTGTAAAGGCTGCTCACTCTTTTAATTGGCTAAAAGACAGAAGCTTTAAAAGTGGTGATTTGGACTGGCTTCTGGTGGTGTTTCAGAAGGTCTTGTAAGTGTGTATGAGTGACTGCAGGATATCACATATGTCATGTGTAGAGGTGAATACTTTCATGTGTGAGTGACATAGAAGAGATAGATTCTCTTATCAGGGTTGATTTCTCTCTCCAGGACTTTTTTCTGTATGTTTGTTCTCCTTGTATTTTAAACTATGACTAATTGTTCTTTTGAAATCAGTGGCAGGATGGGAGTGGGAAAGAATTCAGAAGTTTAAAGCACTCAAATCCATCTTCCACAACCCTTATATCCATCCATTCACTCATAGGCAACAAGACTCTGTGCAGTACTAACTGGCTACTTCTACTGGGAACTTGATGAGCCCCTGGGATTAATCGCGCATGTGATGCAGGACTAGAGGAGTCAACAAGCAAAGCAGATCAAAAATGAAGAACATACACTCCTAACGATCTTACTTACTGTCGCTATGCCGACTGGCATGTAGGGCAGCAACTAGGACCTCGACTTCTGTCTGTTTTTGGTAAGTTTCCTTCTTCACGGTGCCTCAGCTATGGTCCAGGGTCTTCATCGTCCATAGTTCACCTCCAGGTGCTCTTTGGCCTGTCTCTCTTCTGTTTGCCTGCTGGGGTCCAGTGGAGAACTGTTCTTGTGATAGTTTTGTTCTCTTCTGATGGTGTGTCCTACCCATCTCCATCTTTTTCTCATAATGATGGTGCCCATGCTTTCTTGCTTGCATGCGATGAAGCAGTTCCTGTTTGGAGATGGTCGGCAGCCCGAAAATGAGCAATATTCTTTTCAGGCTAGTGGCAGGGAAGGCTGACAGTTTAATGATGTCACTTTGCATCAATTTCTCAGCATTTTGGTCTGTACAAGAGTGTGGACAGAACGCAGCTCCGGAAAAGCCTCAGCATGGTGTTGGTGCTGTACTGAGATGACCTCCACATGTCGTTCAGGATCCTGAAGGCATTCCTGGCCTTTTTCAGTCTGCTCTTGATGTCACTGCCTGCCCCTCCATCATGTTGCATAGTATTGCCTAGGTAGGTGAACTCTTCAGTCAAAATAATAAAAAAATACCAAAAAAATAGCACAATTTTTATCATGAGAGCTAATTTAAGTCTTAACCCGTTCTGTGCTCGTGCCGGCCAATGGCCGTTGCGAGCTCTACCTTGCTGGTGCTGCGCTCATCCGTTGGCCAACGCAGCCCCGCCCACTCATTAATTCTCCCGCACTGCAGGAGAATTTGCTCCGCGGTTAAGCGGTTAAAATAGTGGCAGAATCCTTAAGTACTTTTATTGGTATTTTGGTGGTACCGAGATAAAAGTGTAATCCAGGGCCGGGGCTGAACGTGCTAATCTTTCTGCTGGAATTTTGGACCATGAGGTAGAGTTTTCTTGTTTGCTGGAAGAATTCTGGAGCTCGGTTCATGCACGAATGAACTGAAGATGATTAATATTCCAGATGCATTTAGCTGCATTAGATCAGTTTCATGAAACAAACATGATATAAAGAAACGTTTGAGTGGTACTGTACGTGGTCATTACTGAAGAGCATGCTGCTGGCGACTACCGTTGGATGCAAGATCTTTGGAACTATTTGGCAATCCATGCTTTTAAGTGGGTTGTTTGGTGAGTCCTGAAGGAGCATCAGAGGGAGCCGGTGCCTGGCATATCTAATAGAGCCATGGTGTCTTCAGCTGGGCTCAATAGCCTCATTTTGGATGTACTTAGATTGTATTTAAGAATTTTCACACTATGAGGTGTCTGTCTAAATTATGGTATTCCCTTCCCTTGCAGTACTTTGACACGACGCGAAGGGATTTGTAAACTACTTTTGGACGCTAAGCATGGAGGAAAAGTTACTGCATTAAACCAGCAGGTAACTTTGTTACTCCACGCTTTTTCGTGTTAGGATGGGTACACTTGGTTTATACTGTAATTTAATTAGTCCCACATACATTCTTACAGGACCCTTGAATTACTACCCTCCCCTGAACCCTTCGGTGCCTACCTGGAATTGATAAGGTAATTGAACGGTTTTATTCCTTAATGTTTTTAATACACTTCGGTTTTTATTGATCGGGATGAAACTTAGGTCTCCTTATCCTTCTTTTAGGATATAGTGTCACCAGCTATCAGCGGTGGACGTTTGTTAACCTGAGACCAGTCAGGGTAAGTTCTTTGTACACAGTGGGCGTACTGTGGATTAATTATCACATAGGGACAACAGTACTAAGTGTATTTACTCTTCTTCGTAGGGACATCACTAATCCCGTGGTTGCCCCTTCGTCCTGATGAAGACTCGCACGGCCCAGGCATAAGATTCCGTATGGCCATAAGACGAGTCGAAACGTTGACATTTTGATATATATATATATATAACCTGGACCTTAGCCATATTCTCTGCGTTGTTGTGCAAAATGTAGTGCTTGATTCATTTATAATGTATGAGATTTGGTTTTTGATTAATTAGTAGTCAGGTTCTACAGGTTGGGTGATTAATGACCCTCTACTGTATGTAATAATCTGTTTACATTGTTTATTTCTCACTTTTTATTGATTATTTCTTTTCCTTCTTATTCACAACCCCCCCTTTTTTGCACTCCTTGCTGTGTTGCACGCTCTATTGGGGCAACCACTTTGGCACTCATTTAGTTATGTCAATGAATTACTATTGATCAAATACAAATGTGTAGCAATTCAATAAAGGATTGCTTGAATCCGATACTGTTGTCTAGTCTATGCCCACTTTTTGGTCGCTGTAATATGTACATTTGTGTTTTGAGCTGATTAATGCTGCTTTTTACTAAGTTAAATTTATGATGACATACTGATAAATTCAGCAAAAAAGTATAGAGGTCTAGGACCCTTGTTTTGTATAACGTACTATACCCAGGTCCTGTACCTTATTGGGTTACCCCATTTTCATAATGGTGTCCACATACATGGCCTAACTTTTGTTTCCATTGTCAATTAAACGTATTTAGACCTAGTCCTGAAAACCAAAACTAGGGGTGGGCGGAATTTGCATAGTCGCGCTATGCAAAGCTCCGCTAAACTGCAAAAAATCTCTGCGAGCACGTAAAAGTTCAGCAAACAGGTGGAATTGCTTGTTCTGCCCATTCGCGGTGCTTTTTTCCTGTTCGCGAACGCTGTTTGCGTGCTCAGGGTGAAATATCTCGCGAACATGCATTTTCAAAGCGCGAACAAGCAAAAATATTTCGCAAAGCCGTGGATCGCGGAATTTTGGCCAATTCCGCTCTCTGCGCAGAACGTGAAATTATGCAAATTACGCAAGCAGAACGGAATTTACTGTCCAGGCCTAACCAAAACACGAGAGAGGCAGGCAATAATTCAATGGCCCTATATCACAACTGAGATTTAAAAAAAAAGAAAAGAAAAAAACATATTTTGGCAAATAAGTGAACCATTTGGCAGTTCAGACTATTCCAGGTAGATCTCCAGGGCCCCCACAGTTCAGCAACTGCAGCAGTACTGTCCGGTTCTATGTCCCCTCCTTCTACTAGTAATGGGACTCAACGCCGAAACGTCATCAAGCACTGAAAAATCCAGTGCACAGATTTTGGTGTAATGCCTGAGCATGGTTAGAGGTGAACAGACACTAGGAGCAGGATTTACTAGGGAGCGTTTCTCTGATGTCTGAAGGGCTGGGGCAGTGCAGGTCAGTCTTCCAAGGTTAAACAAGGTACACCGTGAGGAGGCTCAACTTAAAGGCCGATCAGATGAAGGATGTCAAATAGGTGTCAAAGCCAAACCAGACGTCATCAAACAAAGGAACATTCTGGAATGCATGTTGCTGATGAGTCTTAAAAAGAGTCTAAACTGGATAGAGAGAGCTGTGTCTTTTCTATGATCTGGATGACCCTTGACCTCTTCATAATACTCCACCATTGATATACCATGCTTGATGATGTCATCGTTGTGCAAGCTGGGAGACCCACAGTTGCACAGATGTGCATTGATGGACCTCTGGGCTGTATCCAGTAATAAACCTCCCCTACCACATAGCCATATGCCTCTAAGGGACAAGTACTTGCGTCCAGCAGCGTGAATTACCCTGATGAGGATATGAGATGATATTTATTTGCACTACAAATAAACATGAAAAGCCTCTTTAACTGCGACCGCGAACTTTTCTATAGAAATCCCTAAATCTTATAATAGGGTAAAAACGCCCCCAAAATCAATGTATCGGCATTGAACTTCAAGGGGTTTCAAGAAAGTTGTAGAATTAGTTTGGACCCCAATTCGCCGACCCCAACCTGTACATAGAAAATCAGATCTGTTTGAGATTGCTCGACCTTGGTGTTGTGCTGCCATCTGCTGGACAACTTCACAGAGCAGAAAACATGCATCAGTGACCGTCCAGGTATCTAGGAGTCTTTGCAGGCGACAGAAAGTCAGACGGACAACCCCTGAAAGATTTTAGTAATGTAATTGTAAAGTAGGGGAGACCACAGGATCAATTATTTGATTTTTTTTTGCATGAAAAGGGTTTGTGATGTCACTTTCACTAACTCATTTTGTTCAATCGATGTCCATGTAGGGGGAGGTTAAACCCCACCCACCGTCCACTTCAACACTTAACTATAGAACTGACAAAAGTGAGTAAGTGAGAGAATTCATACATGATGCCAATATAACGCCAAGTAGTCTTGTGATACAGGAATACACGTTTAGTTTGCAATCATAAGAAATTAGCAAACAGAAGAAAGAAGTTGCTTGCAAAAATAAGGAACAAAGGGCATATCAGCAACAGATGGCGATAAATATCGCAAAACGCGCTTAGCGCTTTTATATTTATCGCCGTCTATCACTGGAATTTATCGCCTGGGTAGTGTGTCATCAACAACGCGTTACTCCAGGGCGATAATATTCCAGCAACATCCAGGGAAATGGGTCAACATTGCTGGAACACCAGTGATGTAGCACCCAAAATGGAGATAGCATTGGTGATACGACCCTGTGGTCGTATCACCATTATCCACCTCCCATGTTAGCTATGCCTTAGTCAGGAATTTAACAGGCGTTAAATTCCTGTGTTAAGGCATAGTTAACGTTGATGATATCACGAAGCTGGGGTAGCGATATTTTCCCATGGTGTTTTGTCAGACACGCCTCCTTTGCATCTCATTAGAGATGCGAGGCGTGAACAAAACGGGAGCTGAATCAAGGAAACACGCGCTAACGTGTCTCTGCAAATAATGCGATATAATTATCGCAGCTTTTCGCCCGAAAACGGATGCTAAAGCGGCAATAATTATTTCGTCTGCCCTTGATGATATGCCCCGGAATTAATTAGGGATGCAAGAGGCAGGAGAGAAGTGTTATTCCCCTGAATGGCACATTCAAGTCTAATCCACAGCTGTCGTATACTCTGAAAATCAAAATGGCTCGGACTGCAGGGTGCTCCTTCCCTTACATGACCCATGGTTCTGGAATAATTTGCCCCTTGAACTAAGAATGATTGGCAATCAGTTAGGGCCTGACTCAGAGTTTGGTGAATGAATTCTCGGTCACAAATGTGATGCATACCCCTTCCACCGTCTAGTTGGCAATGGTTTGCACCTTTGTCCAAGTAGGGATCCTTTTTCCTAGTCAGGGTAAGGGGGATAGACTTCTAAGATAACTCCTGATCACCACCTTGGTAACTTGGCACGAGCAGACAAGCTTATCTCAGAGGCAGTGTGTAAAGCATTTGCACACACATACGGTAATACAGTGAAAACACTACAAATGGGCACCACATCAGTTTAGAAAAATAAGCAAACTTTATCTAAACCATACAAGATCAAAACAACAAAACTCCACATTACAATAATCAAAATAAGATTTTGAAAAGGTAAAAAGTCCATGAAAAATGATGGATGTGACACTTTCAACACAAAGAACCTTGGATGCGTCAAAATCACAAGCAAAAAAAGGTCGCAGGGAAGGTGATGCGTTGGTTCCTTACAAACAGAGAAGGTGATGCATTGGTTCCTTACTCCATGTGAGGGGATGCTTCAGTTCCTTACTGCTACTCAGGGGAGGTGATGCATCGGTTCCTAACCTGAGAGGAGGTGATGGATCGGTTTCTTACTGTGTCCCCCAGTGATGCGACCAACCTTGCGCCTGATGCGATTCGCAACAATCTGGGACTATGCGATGCATGAAGATCCGAGATGCACTGATGGCTGGGCGGTGGCAAACAGGTGCTGCGATGATTTCAGTCATTTCGCCTCAATGCGTCAGTTCTTACAAAGGAGGGCATGTGTCAGAGTTGATGCGGTGAACTCGGACGTCGGAGATTGGAGCACTGGACTCGCTGCATGGCAGACACTTCTGCCGTGGGCAGGGGCTGCATCGGTTTTTCGGCTGCAGCGATGCGTTTGAAATTCTTCTCCCACCGCTGCGATGCGTCGGCACCAGGTGTTGCGTCAATTTTCACAGTTCTTCAGTCTTGCAGTTCCCAGTCACAGAAACTACCTCAAAACTGCCAGCAAAGTACTTCAGGGGGTGAAGTCTTTGTGTCCCTGAGACTTCAGAACAGGAGGCAAGCGCTACTTTAAGCCTGTGGAGATCTTACTCAAGCAGGGGACACAGCACATAGTAAAGTCCTTGTCCTTTCCTTGGCAGAAATAGCCATTGCAGGCCAACCACAGACAGCACACAGCAAAGGGGCAGTCTTCTCCCTCAGCTTCTCCAGCTCTTCTCCTTAGTAAAGGTTCTTCTTGAAATCCAGAAGTAATCTAAAGTTCAGTGGTCTGGGCCCCAATATTTATAGTACATGTCTCTTTGTTCTATGGTGTCAGAGAGTCTCAGTGCTCAGTCAAAACTAGTTCTGTCATCTCTGGTGCAACTTACCGACAGGAGTTGGAGACAGTATTGTGTAAGGCTGGCCTAGGCCCATTCAGGTGAAAGGAAATCTCCTCCCCCTACTCTAAATGCAGCCCAGGCATATTCTGCCCAGCCCTGACTCATCTAGGAAAGGCAGGACACACCTCAAACCCACCCCGAGTGGCTGTCTACACTGAATGCACATCCCCAGCCACTGTCACTCCAGAACAAGACAGCCAATTCACTAAACCAGCAGAGGCACACAGGATGGCTAAGCAAGAAAATACAGAATGTAAAAATCATCCTTACTAAAAGATGCATCTTTATATTTTGAGTTCAGACATACTAAACTTTACCTATCCTATCCTGTCCCCATGAAAAGTTGTATTTATAAGATGTTCTAAATAAACTCCCATTCTATCCTATGGGACAGATAGCCTTTCAATACACATCAGGACATGTCCTACATTTCACATACACTGCACCTTGCCCCCAGTGGTTCCTTGGGCCTACCTTAGGGGTGACCCATATGTAAGAAAAGGGAAGGTCAGGGCCTGGCAAGTGGGTGCACTTGCCAGGTCCACATGGCAGTACCGAACAGTACACAGTGGCAGGTTTGAGAACCTATTGCCAGGTTGCTTGAGTGGGTGGCACACTCAGTGCTGCAGGCCCACTAGCAGCATTTGACTTACATGCCCTGGACACACACAGTGCACTGTACAAGGGACTTAGTAATAAGTCAAACAAGCCAATCATAGAAACACCAATCCATAGTCACAATTTACAGAGGGCTCACTTGCACTTTGGCACAGATCAGCAGTGGCAAAGTGCCCAAAGCATCTAGACCAGCAAAAACGAAGTCCGGCACCCAGCAAAAATACAGGAGGCAGAGGCAAAAATATAGGGGAAAACGACACCAAGGATGCCCGGTCTAACACTTTCGCTCTTATAATAAGGTGGAAGAGATATCCGTCAGATTTGTGATGGAGTACCTGTCTGCCAAACTACTAAATCAGGCCTTAATTTTTAGATAAGCTCAAAAAATGTTCTCTTATTAACTCTTGTTGTCTACTATGGTCCTTCCTCCCTTGTCTCTAACTTCTTTCATGTACTCAGCACCATGAAGCCTTATAGATATCCATCTGCTCTAGAAATACAATAATAAGAAGAACAAGAATAAAAAAAAAGTATTAGAACGAAGAGGGAAGGGTCATGTTCCAGTGCCAACCCCCTGGCCAAAGATGTAAACTTTGGAAGCACAGGCCCTTCTATGCACATATGATTAGAGTCAAGATCCCTACATTGATACTTACTGCTCATCACCTGAGTGCTGAAGTCTAGGCCACTGTTACTGACTCGCACTGATGGTTTTTGGCCCTTTTCTGACTCACACTGATGGCCGTGGCCCCTGTTACTGACTCACGATGATTGCCTTGGCTACTGTTACTGACTCACTCTAATGGCCTTGACCACTGTTGCTGACTCACATTGATGGCTGTGGCCACTGTTGCTGACTCACGCTGATGGCCTTGCCCACTCTTACTGACTCACACTGATGGCCTTGGCCACTGTTACTGACACGTACTGATGTCCTTGCTCACTGTTGCTGTCTCACTCTGATGGCCTTCGCCACTGTTGTTCACTCACGCTGATGGCCTTGGTCACTGTTGCGGACTCACTCTGATGGCCTTGGCCACTGTTGCTGTCTCACTCTGATGTCCTTGGGCACTGTGGCTGACTCACGCTGATGGCCTTGGTCACTGTTGCTGACTCACGCTGATGGCCTTGGCCACTGTTACTGACTCACGCTGATGGCCTTGACCACTGTTACTGACATGTACTGATGGCCTTGGTCACTACTGCTGTCTCACTCTGATGGCCTTGGCTACTGTTGTTGACTCACGCTGATGGCCTTGGCCACTGTTGCTGTCTCACCCTGATGGACTTGGCCACTGTTGTTGATTCACGCTGATGGCCTTGGTCACTAGCTGCCAACAATAGGAGATGCTTTGCCAGAGTCTCTTGTGCAGTGGCTATGAATATTCCATTGCAAAGTGGGGGAACAGTGCAAATGTACAGCTATTTGTTGCAAGCAAGGTTGTTTTTTATTTTAGCAAATAGATTCTCCAAAGAGATAGTGTTACAATTTGTTATTTGAGCCCATAATAAACAGATCCTGGCGAGTGCCATGGAATACCATGTACCACTGGGACTCCTCAGCATAAGCCACTCCCTCAATGACCCAGAATGTTGATTTCAGTAATTAATATCACTTCAAGTTGGTTCTCTTCCTTGTGATGTTGGAAGACATTAGAAATGGGGGTCTCTAGTTGGCAATGGTTTGCACCTTTGTCGAAATAGGGACCCTTGCTTCTAGTGAGGAAAAGGGGGATACACTCCTAAAACAACCCCTGTTCACCCCCTTGGTAGCTTGGCACGAGCAGACAGGCTTATGTCAGAGGCAGTGTGTAAAGCAATTGTGAACACATACAGTAATACAGTGAAAACACTACAAATGGACACCACACCAGTTTAGAAAATAAGTAATCTTTACTAGACTTAACACAAGACAAAAAGACAAAAATCCACAATACAATATCAGGAATATGACTTTAAAATGGTGGAAATAGCTTAGTTCAAGGTAGATGGTAAATGCAACACTTTACTCTCAAAGTACCTTGGATGCGTCATGAAAAAACAAAAGGGTTGCAGGGAAGGTGATGCGTCGGTTCCTTACACCCAAGAACGGCAATGCGTCGGTCCCTTACTGAGCTGTGGTTACGATGCGACAAGATAGTGCCTTAATGCGTTACGATGATCTGGCTTCGATGCGACAAGATGGCGTCTTTGATGCGATGCGACAATTTTGGATGCGATGCGTGCACGCCTAACAGCCGTGCGGCAAAATTGATGAACGTTGGAGTCGCGACAGGCCCTGCGACACGCTTCTCCGGTGATTCGACGGCGACCTCTGCAGTGGCAGCGGCACGCTTCTCCGGTGATTCGACACGCTTCGTCTGTGATGCGACGGCGAACAGCTGTAGCGGCGGCACGCTTCTGCGGTGATGCGACAGCACCTGCTGCAGCTGAGAAACGCTTCTCCTCAGTGCGTTGCGCTTCCAGCTCTCAGCGAAACAGAGTCTCTCAGAGGGCCCAAACAACAGCAGGCACCTCACTGCAGGTAGAATTCCCAGCAAGAGAATTCAGGAAGAGCTGGTGGTGAAGTCTTTGTGGCCCTGAGACTTCAGAACAGGAGGCAAGCTCAACTTCAAGCCCGTGGAGATTTTCCTCAAGATAGTAAAAGTACACAAAAAGTTCCTTTTCTCCTTTCCTTGGCAATAAGTAACCACTGCAGGCCAACCCCAAACAGCAAACAGCACAGGGACAGTATCCTCCTTCAGCTTCCTTGGTTTCTCTCCTTGGCAAAGGGTTTGTCTTGATCCAGAAGTGATCTAAAGTTCTGGGGTCTGGGACCGAATATTTCTACTACTAAATCCTTTGTTCTCTGAAGGGAGAGAGTGTCTGTGCCTAGTCAAAACCAGTTCTGTCCTCCTTGGTGCAGCTTCCTGGCAAGAGGTGGAGACAGCATTGTGGAAAGCAGACCTGGCCCAGGTAGCTGAAAGGAAAACTCCTCCCCCTACTCTCTATGCAATGCAGGTCCTGTTAGGCCCAGCTCTGACTCATCAGACTGCTGGGGATGTACGACGTTACAACGCATACTTTTACAACGCGTGCCGTTACTACGCAACTTTTACAACGCAAGTCGTTACAACGACTTGCGTTGGGGGGTGCTTGATAGTAAATATTTTAATTTACTATTCCAACTCCAGTCCCCGTGGATAGTAGGGAAGGAGTTGGATAGTAAATTAAACTATTTACTATCCTGGAGCGCCCCCCAGCGCAAGTCGTCGTAACGACTTGCGTTGTAAAAGTTGCGTGGTAACAGTACCACGTTGTAAAACCTTCGTTGTAAAGGTTGTTCCCCCTTGCACTTTGGCACTGAATAGCAGTGGCAAAGTGCCCAAAGCATCTAGACCAGCAAAAACAGAGCAAGAACACAGGAGGCGACAGCAAAAAACATGGAAAGGAGACCCACGCCAATGGTGCCAGATCTAACAGAAGAAAAGCAGTAAATGTAAGAAAGTGCTGGTCTACTGCCTGAAACACAAATCAGGCACTTTGACAAACACTGCAATACATGGAAACCTAAACATGTCCACCAGCATTGATGTCTTGCTGCAGACAGCTGTCTGTTGCAGACACTCTGTCATCAATAATGTACACACACTGAGTGAGTTCTGGGTCTGCCCCTTGATCCTGACTGGGTGGCTTTCTTGCCTCTTTCAGTTTCCTGCTTCAGATTGGATGCCTTTCTTCTTTACTTGCTCTTGTCCACACCCCGCAGCATTTTGGTTTCACAATGTTTTTATTAGGATAAGTGTACTCTTCCACTAATGAGGTCAGCAATTGTTTTTCCTTTTGCATGTTTCTGTAGCATTTTAACCGACTGTGGCTGCATATGTTTACCACTTTGTTCCTTGTACTTTCCCCTTCTCCTTCTCCCTTCCGGTTCTCTCCTTTTCTCCTGTTGTGTCCAGAGTTTCCGTTGCTGTCCCACCCCTCACTCTTTTCGTTACGCCATCTCCAAAGTTTATACCCGCCTCATAACTCTCTTACCTTGCTTCCTTTCCCTTCCTCTCACTTCCTTTCATTCCCATTCAGTGGAGAAGCGTGGCTCAGTGGTTAGAGGCGGCAGACCCGGAAGCTGAGATCGGCCGTGGACCAGGGTTCGATTCCCCGCCTCGGCGGGTCTCGGGCCCAAAAATTCCACGGACTCGACAATTCTCGCTCCGGTGCCTACTCAACTCACGGGGTCACACTTTGCGACTCTGGGCAATAGCTTGCTTAATCTCCACTGTGGCCCCTCGTGGCGGGATGGCTGGCTTTCACCTTGTGGATACCCTGCCGGGGTATCTCACAGGGGAATACCAGGACGGGTTCCCTAAGCAAGCGCTTAGATACCGGGTCGGTGATTTGCGCTATATAAATACATGTACTATATAAATACATGTACATTCTCACCCTCAAGCTTTAACATTGTTTTTTTTTTTATATATCTGGAACATTGGATTTGCTGCTAGCTCCGGTCTTCAATGTTAGCAGCTGTTATGCGATTTCTGAGCCGCCTTTACAGGGCAAAGTGGCTAATTTATGTTTATTTATGTATATTTCTGCTTATACATTACATTATGGGATATAGCTTTGGGCCAAAAGCTAAGCGACCCATTTAATAAAACTTACCAGCTAGTATTTAAATATAGCAGTTCTCTTATAAGCAGTTAGCTACTCACTTACTGTCACTCAGGGACACCAGTTAGGGGTAGCCAAGGACAACAGCTGTTACCCAAGACTTGCTCTTTGATAACTATGTCACCACCTTGATCTCCTGCTCTTAGAAATACAAAAGTAAATTACTGTAGTAAACATCAAGTAGGCCTGGAACCCCATTGATTTTCTGTAGGACACCTCACCCTCCAACCTTTTCCAAGCACCTCACAAGCAGGTGGCTGGTAAACAGCTAAGATTAGACAAGGGATGAGCCCTGTGATGTCATCATGGCCCACGACGTCATTTCCGTTAAAATGGCATTGTCTTGATTGAGTCTGTCTTTGTACCAACAGTGACAATGAGGAAAATGAAATTACTATCTTAAGCAGCAGCCAGGCCTTAGGAGATGTGATGATGGACAGGTCTCTGAACAGCAGTGGGCGGAGACCTGTGCCCTAGGGTGAAGGCTGAGCCACTTGTTCAAATCCCTGCAACAAATCCAAAACACAGAGGGGGAGGGTTTTCTGTCGAAAGGGACAGGCATCAGCTCTGCTGAGAAAGAAACATCGCCCGAACAGCCTTAAGAACCACGACAGGATCTTAGCGAAAGCCGCGCTCGCGAGGAAACGTTTTTGGCGTCTGTCGACACCTTTCATCAAGCTGCATAACTGTGAAATGAGATATCAGAGCAATTTGGAGTAATCTTGCTCTGACACATCCAATCTTCTCTTTGATGTTCAACCTAAAGAAAGTGAAATGCAATCTAAGGTAGAGCAGTCTGGGAGATGGCATTCAATTTCAGCTCAAGCTCATTTAATGCAGCCCAGCATAATACCAACAGAATAATTGCCCCAATTGAGACGTCCTCTCAACTAGACTCACAGCCGCGCTATGCAATAGAAGCAATCGAGCCAGCCTGCCATAGCCATTTAGGCTGGACCGTCAGCGGCCATTTTAGGTTGGGAGCAGGATTTAGGTCACACGCGTCTGACTCGATTCGAGGATTGACAGCAGTCCACTGCATATTACCATGCATGAGATTATGGATCAGAGGCTATGGTTGGGCTGAAGCACCCTGCAGAATGGGATTTATGGTATATTTCATTGGCATAACCCAATCCCCCCACTTTCCTCAATGAAACTGCTCCCTTCAATTTCAGCCCACATGATTAAGAAACCCTACTGTAGAATAAAGTAGTGTTCTTACGGAGTAGGGGCAGGGTGAATAGATGCTTATTAGAGTGCTGAAATGACTGACATCACTTGGAAGAGACAGTCACTACAGGTCTGGTAAGTAACCACATCAACTGGGAAGAGACAACCACTTGCAAAGAGAATGAAAGAAATGGGCTTAAGCACATTAAAGGGAGCCTACAGGCACCTAAAAATAAATGTGCCAATATTCACTTGTTTTATTTATTCTAAGAACATGTAGAGCAACAAACCTTATTAGAGAATAAATATGCACAATTTAGTCCAAGTCATCAATAATATACCACAAACAAGATTCCAAAAAGAGCAATCTAAAACAAGCTCCAAATATGGGTTGGCATTCTCATGAAACTGTGCAAACATTCGTGCAGCTCTAAAAGAAAAAGAGAATACAAATATTGGAGCATAAATCGACAGACATTGGCCTATAAATGAAAGCATCATTTCAGTTACTGGTGACCTTAGGCACTCAATAACTCGTTATATATGCACTCTGTCACTCATACTTGCACTCATACATCTTTTTATCAGCCCACTGACTGACTTATTCTTGCATTCACTCACTCATCCATCCACAATAAAATGCACACACTGAGCAAGGGTGTGTAAGTATTTAATTTGGTGTTGGTGCAAGATAGAAAGTACCACTAGGTATCATGCCCTATGTGGAAGAGCAGCTAGGTTGCAACATTGTTTTATGCCTCATCTGATAACCATGATTTCGTTTTTATAGAGTGCGACAATTACCCAAAAGCATCAAGGCGCTACAGCCAGCCGTCCAGAGAAAAACCCTATCTATAAGCTCACTAGAGAAAAATAAATGCAGCCTATAGAGTATAGAGCCAGGTTTTGAGTGCCTTTCTGAAAGGCAACAGCTCTGGGATAGCCCTAAGGCTTTTCAGAAGAGAGTTCCAGAGTCTGCTTGTAGCATTCGAGAAAACTCTATCTCTGCGTTTCTTCTTACGGGTCCTTGGCACAGTGAGCATGTTACGAAGTGGTGATCGGAGGCTTCTACCTGGAATATGCCAGTGAAATATATTTTGATCCCCACTGGCCTATGGAGAAAAAAAGGGCCTTCTGAAGTGTACATATTGCTTTGAACATAATGTTCTTTCTGATGGGAAGCCAGCGTAATGCCCCCAACCCCACAGCGACTGGCGCTTGGGAATATCAAGAATTGTTCTAGCCAGTGCATTCTGTGCAACTTGCAGTCTGTGATGCATGCTAATATTAGAGTCCAGATAGAGGGAGTTACAATAGTCCAGTCTAGACATGACAAGGGCTAGTGCAACCTGTTTTTGTGCTGGCAGGGGGATAAACGAAACGCTTTTTCTGAGCATCCTTATGAGCCAAACACAGGTTGCCACATTGCAATTGGCCTGGTCATTAAGTGTAAGTCCAATATCAAGGAGTACTCTAAGATTTTTGGCTGGGACAGGACATATACCAAAGGTGCCTGTCCACCAGTTGCTATACCAGCTCAAAGAACACGGGCCGAAGAGCAGCACCTCAGTTTTATCGCTATTTACTTTAGGAGAATTCTGTCTCATCCAGTGTGAAACTGCCGACATGCATTGAGAGAAATTATCACTGGGGTAAACAACACGCTAACCGCAAGATATATTTATACTTTAGCATCAAAATGAGTAAGGCCAAGATATATGGTAAACCAGTGTGTAATTTAATTATCTAAAAAATTATTACATAAACTCTTTATTTTATTATAGAGTTGATTTTCTTTATTCACTCATTTTTTGTTCCTTATATATTTGCATCACATTTATCAATTTTTTTTTTATCTTTTGATTTTTCATATATAGTGATTTTTTTTACAAACACATATTTCTGTTTTTACAAATAAACAAATAAATACTTTACACAATTGAGAGAAATTATCTGCAGTGGTGGCAGAGTTCTTGGGTACCGACACAATGATCTGTGTGTCATCAGCATATGATATCACATACATCCCAAAAGCCCGAATTATGGCCACAAGTGGAGAGTGGAGATATATAGAGGTTAAAGAGAGTGGGGCTCAAAGCTGAGCCCTGCAGTACTCCACATGGCAAGGAGAAGACCTCTGAATAGAACTGCTGTAACATCACCCTCTGTGAACGATCCCTGAGAAGGGAGGATAGAAGGGACAGGGCCTGTTGTTTGATGCCCATATCTTAAAGGCGATCAATTAACAACAATAGAGATAAGGTATCAAATGCCGCAGATAGGTCAAGAAGTACCAACGCTGTGCCTTGCCCTTCATCCACTAATCACCTAATATGGTCCGTGGCTGAGATTAAAACAGCTTCTGTTCCATGGTGTCTCCTGAAACCAAACTGAGAGTTATCCAGCCATCCCTGCTGTTATGCAAATTCCAACACATGGCCATTTAGATGTTTCTCGAAGATATTACCTGGACACGGCAGCAGCGAGATTGGACGTTAGTTTTTACAATCCTTGCTATCCAGGTTTTTTTTCTTAAGAAGAGGCCTGAACACCACCTCCTTCCACCACCGGGGGTAGCACCCAGAGGGAACAGCTTTAGTCATTAGATTAGAGACAGATTGAGCCACAATACTAGCTACCAAGTGTAGAGTTGCTGGCGAACAGGGTTCCAGGGGTGATCTGGATTTAGTATTAATGATATATTGCTCCACCATCTCAGACGTAAGGGATGGGAATACCAAGAATTAGTTCAGCTCTTGGTTCTTAGACTCTGACGTCTTGCCGGGGTCTGGCTCCGGCTCTCTAACCATGGTTTGCCGTGAGTGCATTTTTTAAAGTTTAGGCATTTCAAAACCATCATAGATTTCAACAATTTTAGATTAAAAGAAGTTAGCTAGCTGGTTACAGAATTTTTGTGACCCTTCGGGTTCCCCAGCTGCTGAGCGGGTGGAGATCTGCTGTACCACCCTAAAGAGTTCTTTGGCAGAAGTAGCATTTTGAATTTTCATGGTACAATATGCAGATGTCTCCTTAGTCAAAGCTAATTTGTATTCCCTGATTCAGTTACTATATATGATTTTTTTCTTGCTCCTCACGTTTTTTTGTCCAGATTCGTTCTTGTCAGCGACATGCCTGCTTAAAAGTTCTGAGTCTATCATTATACCAAGGAGCCAATGTGGAAAGCCTCTTTAGCTTAACTTCTCTAAGGAGTGGGCTAGTCTGTTTGAAGCTATATCCAACCACTCTGCAAGAGCATCAGAACCCTTATCTACATCCTCCATAGTCTTAATGGGTTGCTATCCAGCATATTGGACAGGGCATCAGCCGAAACCCCTTTCCAATGTATCGTCCAAGTATTAGTCCTAGGATGGCAACTTCTCGCTGTGGAGGAGGACGAAAAAGCAAAAACAACTACTCCATGGTCGGGCCAGCTAAGGGAAATAACTGATTGATAGGACACCCTGACATCATTTGTAAGTATGGGCGAATTTTGCGGATTTGCGGTCCGCAAATTTGTGGATTTTCCTGAGAAATGGCAGATTTTTTTGCGATTTCCATCTACTCAACTGGAGTACTTTCTACTGGCTAATCAGTAAGTGCTACCTCGTTGGGTAAATGTATAGTGCTTTTCCTACACTGCAGCTGCGTAAAGGGCCAGAAGATTTGGCTCCACTGACCATGTGTGCCTGTAACTTTGCCACCGCGCCAAAAGGCGCTGAGGTCCCTTGAGTGAGCTGTCCATCACAGTTGGGAAAGGGCGGGAAGACGTTTGATACCACTAGTATGTGGTGCGGGGCTTTTATGCGTGTCAACATGCCTCTTGTGTATAAAGGGTCAGAGAGCAAGCAGGGCAGCAGGTGAGGAGAAAGCAGCCTCCTGGTCACAGGAACTACACGGGGATTGCGCTCAAGAAACTCAGGGATTCAAAGACCTCCCTCGAGTATTACAGCTAATTTTCGACGGCAGATATGGGGTTAAAGCACACTTGCCCAGCCTCGACCGTGCTCACTAATGTTTTGGGCTGATTAAAACGTTACTGTATTTGAGCTTCAACTCGGGCACCTGCTTTATTTATATCTGTAAGTGCTTCCTGTTGAGGTTTAATTTTTGTGACAGGAGCCTCATGCCAGAATGAATCCTGCCCTGCATAGTTATCCACGAAGATGTCACCGTTTTGTGCAATACCTCTACTCAACTGGAGTACTTTCTACTGGCTAATCAGTAAGTGCTACCTCGTTGGGTAAATGATTGTGCTTTTCCTACACTGCAGCTGCGTAAAGGGCCAGAAGATTTGTCTCCACTGACCATGTGTGCCTGTAACTTTGCCACAGCGCCAAATGGTGCCTAGGTCCCTTGAGTGAGCTGTCCATCATAGTTGGGAAAGGGCCGGAAGAGGTTTGATACCGCTAGTGTGTGGTGCGGGGCTTCTATGCGTGTCAACATGCCTCCTGTGTATAAAGGGTCAGAGAACGAGCAGGGCAGCAGCTGAGGAGAAAGCAACCTTCTGGTCACAGGAACAGGGATTGCGCTCGAGAAACTCAGGGATGCAAAGACCTCCCTCGGGTATTACAGCTAATTTTCAACTGCAGATATGGGGTTAAAGCACACTTGCCCAGCCTCGATCGTGCTCACTAATGCTTTTGGGCTGATTAAAACGGTACTGAATTTGAGCACATTGTCAGTGCAACTCCTGGCAGCTTCTTTGCCTCTGCACCCACATCTGTAATACGGCAAGGGCACAGAGGCAAAAAGACTCCCTCATTTGCATGGGGCCACGCCCCCATGCAAATAAGGAAATGCCCTCTGATGATAGCACTCTGTCTGCACCAGCATTATCAGTAGTACAGAAGGGGACACACAAGTATTACCAAAGTGCCCTGGGGGAGAGCAAAGCAGGCGCAAACGCCCGTTTCACTCCATCGGCTCTTCTGTAATATGGCATCTGGTAGGAATAGATTGCTAAAAGGCATTTAATACACTGATCCCGAGAAACATTCTGATTGCAAAGAACTAATTAAGACATTGTTGACTAATTGGACTTTAAACAGTTACACCACTAGAAAATATCTGCAGTCTAATCTTGTTGGCCATCATTTTAAATTCACCAATGAGATAGATGTGTGTAGTATTTTAATGAACTCGATGTTTCGTTGCATAAACATGCATTTGAAGCACTGAGTGAGGCTTACCGCTGAAACGCGTATGTTTAAATAAATCTTTAATGAAAGTGACCCCGCTAGTGCCCCAACTGTTGGAGCGTGAATATATATATATTCACTGAAAAAACCATAGGTTAGAGACCATATATAGTTAGGAATTAGCATTTACAAAACCTTGAAAATTCACTGAAAAAACCATGGGTTATAGACCATATATAGTTAGGAATTAGCATTTAGAAAACCTTATTTTACTCACACAAAACCATTGAAATTCCATATATAGTTAGTAGTACTAACTATATATCGCGCACCCGCAATCCACTGCTGATCATGTCACATATTACATCATTCATGACATGGTCAGTGACATCACTGATGACTGATGACATCACTGATGACATCTCATTTGACATTACTGATCACATCACTGATGACATCATTCATGTGATAATACGATGAACCCCTTCAGACTCTAATATAACCTTAGATACACTCAGTGTAAACAGACACTCACAGACTGTCACTCATCCATGGAGTTACTTACACACCTAGTCAGTCATGCAAAGAATCAATCACACCTCCATTTCCTCAACTATACAGTTATACACACCTTACTTATTCAAACATATACTAACACATATTTACTCTCTTTTACAATCCCTGATACAAGTTCACAATGATCCATACAGCCACTCACACATTCACTGGCTCTTATGCACAGTTATTTATATATGCCAACTCTCACATGTACTGTGTTTTACATATGTACTTACTTTGACATGTAGCACTGAGATATCCATTCACTCACCAATGCACTCATGCACACAGTCAACCACCCATACAGCTGTTTCCACATGCACTTTTGAACCCATACATCTAGTGAATCAACTGCTCACACATCTATGCACAGAGTCATACACCTCCCAGCCACCCACACACACACTCAGTCTCCCATACAAATACTTGAGCAACCAATCAATAACCCATATACTTTCTCATATAGCTACTGATCAACACATGCAGCAGTTTACAGAACAACAAACATAATGATGCACAAATTAAGACAGTTCAGTCACTAACCCATGCACTCAGTGAGACACATTTAACCACTCACTCATACAGTCAGTCATGCACCTACTAAATCCTTCATCCAGACACTTCTACATCCACTCATTCTTCAATATGTAAGACATATTTTAACTTTACAGAAATACACAGTCACTGGATGTTGTCATCAGTGATGTCATTTGAGATGTCATCAGTGATGTCATCAGTGATGTCATTTGAGATGTCATCAGTGATGTCACTGACCATGTCATGAATGATGTAATATGTGACATGATCAGCAGTGGATTGCGGGTGCGCGATATATAGTTAGTACTACTAACTATATATGGAATTTCAATGGTTTTGTGTGAGTAAAATAAGGTTTTCTAAATGCTAATTCCTAACTATATATGGTCTATAACCCATGGTTTTTTCAGTGAATTTTCAAGGTTTTGTAAATGCTAATTCCTAACTATATATGGTCTCTAACCTATGGTTTTTTCAGTGAATTTCAATGGTTTTTTAATAGCAAATATCATAAGCTGTCGAATGTCAAGTACGTGGTAAGTAAAAACATTTTCGTGTTTATGCACACTGATCTGCTTTGAATGCTGCCCCCCCCCCCTCATTTCTATTAGGAGTACTCTCTTTTTGCAGATAGTCAAGGGTAGTTAACGCAGGCCTTTGCCCCCGTTGTAATCCGTCGTGCCTGCTTCTCTCTCCATTTGATTGATTGTTATCCAAGCATTTACTGTTTTAGAATTGGTTCTCTTTGGTTCATTCTCTATTTACAAACAAGCACAGAGTCGCAATACTCTGTTTAGTCTTTGCAGATAGTGAAAAATCGTGTAAAAAAACAAAAGGAATCGAGCAAAATCAGTAGGCCACTAATGGGATCTCTTTTTGACCTCGCTAAAATAGAAACATTAGGAACAACCCCTCATGAGAAATACGAAACTAGTGAGATGAATTGAGCTCCACACCATGATGGCTGCAAGACAGCTCGGCTCCGCCACCCACCCCGCCCAAAATAACGATAAACTCTATGCAAATATTACAAATATATACAACACACCAGCAAAGTAACAGGGTAAAACATTTTATTAAATAACTATTTACATAACTATTTTATACTTTTTGTTGCCCGATCCGGCTAGCTCAATCGATCGAGCATGAAACTCATGCACTCTGATAGTTCAAAGTTTTGAGGAGTGCTTGTTAGACTGTCTGAAGCTTATTTGCACCTGCTACAGCTTCACTATTCTCAATGTAAGTGGGGGCTGTTTGAGGACGTGACTGCATTTGAAAACAATGTGATGCGGTGCCTCCCTGAACCGCTTGACGGAGGCCCCCGAGGGACGGTGTGATGGCGTGGACTCGGAGGGGGCGCTTGGCTCCGGCCCCCTCCCCAAGTCGTGTTGCCCTGGTGTGGCCTGAGATCGCCCCCGACATAGGTGGCTGGCTCCCGGGGTCAAGCGGAACTTTTTGCCTTTTGGTGACTCTTCCATTCTTGACCTTGTCCCACAATCCGTTTGACCTAAAGACACGCTGTAGTGGGGCGCCCCTTTACCGTTTCAGTTGCCATTCCGCCCGCTTTTGCTACACTGTGCCTCTTCCGCTATTCAGCTGTTTACCGCCCGCTCTTGCGACTACAGCGTCTCGCTCACCATGTAGTTGAGTTGCTCCCGCTCTTGCGGTGCAGCGATAGGCGGCTGCCACAGGACTCTCAAAATGGCGGCCGGCTCTTCAGATTTGGGCGTGGTCCACTAAAATGGCCCTGCCACACCTTGGAACTCGGACGCTTGTCTGCTAGGGCTTGGGCTCCATTCTCGAAAGCGTCCCCTCAGCCTTGAAGATTCTACAAAAGTCTTGGGGGCCCCCGACTCCCGCAGGCTTCTGGTGGGGAGCGGCTGCCATGATTGCTCGTGGAATGGCCACGACGGAGCTACGAGATGGTGGTGCTCTCATGCTGAAGCCAGCTTCAGTCTGAAACATCCAGAAACACTGTAGACTACCAATTCGATCAGTTCCGGTAGCGCCCCAACGTGACCCGGTAGAGAAGAACTTGCCCTCCCCTCTTTGACTGATGGTTCTTGTTGCCTGTCCCTTCTGTTGTCATTTAACAGAACTATTTAGCCTGCTGAAAGGGGTTGTGTTCCGACCGCTGGTTGGAGGAGACATTTTGACTATATTCTGGACCTGCGTTGTCGCGTAATGCATCATATGACGCGCCGCGTTAGCGCATCCGGAAGTGCTCCGGTGCGCGAAGCGCAGCTTCCCGGAAGCGATCCGGGGCGCGGCGCGCAGCGCGTAACGTAAGCATAACAGGTCATGTGACTTGTTAATAAAACTTTTCATTGGTTCATTTTACTTTTCTTATTCTAATGATGAAAGGCTTGGTCATATGAACTAAAAATTACACTTTTTATTACTTTCGAACATTATTTTTTCTTAAACATATATGTTATAATGTTCCAGGCTAATGTACTTTCCCGGAAAATTTACAACTGTCCTGCAAGTAAAATATATTCCTTTTTCGAGAAAAAGGGCGTTTCTTCGTCCCATGACGGAGCCGTTGAGCAAAAGAGGCTCGGCCTGCTGTCTTAGTCGCCGATACGCCTGAATATCAGATTCTTATCGATCACTTTATGTTGCAGGAGTAGAAAACACAACAGCCCTTGACCATTTATCTTTACTGCGTTCCTGCGTATTATACCTTTTACCCTTCATGTAATTGGACTGCTTTATTTCACTTGCCTTTTACTGATTCGAAAACAGTGACTATTATTAAAAACTTTACCAATGTAAATACTACAACCATGTTTTCTTTTAAAAACCTTTATTGTGAAAATGTCAGTATACAAATACGGGCCTATAACCACGTGGGCCGGCCACGGAGCAAACTGTAATCGTATATGATGAGGAGACATTTACACTGTAGAGGAACGTAACGGGCGGGCCATTAGGTTGCAAGAACTAAGGTGTCTAACAGTTGCGGAATCGGTGGACGTACATTTTATAATTAAAATACGACAGGGCCAGTTACAATAAAATTATCTAGATATACATTTGCGGGCAAGTACCATGGGTGACGTTAATTCGAACTTTCAATAGTACAGTAATCAATAACACATCAGAACTTAATATCAATAGGGATGTCGAAATATTCAATCAATTCTCGTCCCCGCCCGCCATGTGCTTCAAAACTGCATACGTATCTCGTGATATCAAGGTTGTGCAACCAGTACACAACAAGGAGTTACGAGTCCCATTTATTCCGGCGCCATTTTGGGCGAGGACGGGCAGGTCCAGGATATAGTCAAAATGTCTCCACCAACCATCGACTATGATGATGTTCATATGCTGTATTTATTAGAGTAACACTCATCTGTCCACATGAAATTAATTTGCCACAATCTAAACATGTCATTTTAATCTTTCCAAAGTTCTTCTGAATATTTGGGACCGTTTCCCTTGCCTCTGATGCTGTCAGTGCCACTTCTTTGGTGAATGTACTGGCAGGTCGGGGGTTGTCCTCCAAATCTCTCTTTTGTGCAGCACTATATTTAATCGGTGCCACCTCTCCATATGACGATGCATGGTATAATTACCATAACTATATTTTTTTTCGGTTCCTCTGGAGAGTACATCGTGGCAGATGAGGCAGGTAACGTACCGGGCATTTACCTTTTTTGCATGTAGAGGAAAGGAAAAAAAATTCGAGCGTCCGAGTTCTAAGGTGTCCCAGGGCCATTTTAGTGGACCAGGCCCAAATCCAAAGAACAGGCCGCCATTTTGAGAGTCCTGTTGCAGCCGCCTGTCGCTGTAGCAGCAAGAGCGGGCGAAACTCAGCTAGACGGCGCTCCACTGCAGATGAAGTGCCTCAACCTGGAGAGGCGGGAGAGGCTCGTTTGCGCCGCCTCCCCCCCCCCCTTCGGGCACCCCACGCCGTCTTTTGGCGCAGCATTGTAGGATGGCCACACCAGTGCGGCAACTTGCTAGACACCACCTCGGTGCCATCCGGATCTCGGCGCCCCACTGCAGATGAAGTGCCTCCACATGGAGAAGCGGGAGAGGCTCGTTTGCGCCGCCTCCCCCCACCCCCCTTCGGGCACCCCACGCCGACTTTCGGCGCAGCATTGTAGGATGGCCACACCAGTGCGGCAACTTGCTGGACACCACCTCGGTGCCAACCGAATCTCAGCGCCTTGTGGTGTCTTCCATTCCGAAAATATTGTTGGCAGCATTTTGAAAAAAAAGATAAACAGCCGTTTGTGGCCCTCACTACACCGTTCTCCTAGTGAGTCTCACATTGTTACATTTAGGAAGAATGTTGAAGAGTAGTATGTTGAAAATCTGAAGCCATTGTTCTACAAACTCTCAACCAGCCTTGGATGGAAAAATCCTGAAGAATGTACAAACTGAAAACCAGTTTTTGTCTGTATAGCATCAGCAGCAACGCTTGAGTCAGCTTTGTGTGAAGCCGCCATTTTGATTCAATCAATAGCGTCCCTCTGCACACATTCAGGGACCTGGTCGTGTCTTCAGGTCAAACGGATTTTGGGACAAGATGCACAAAGGAAAAGGAAAAAAGTTCCGCCGGACCCCGGGAGGCGGCCGCCTATGTCATGGACGATCTTAGGCCACACCAGGGCAATAGTGAAGCTGCAGCAGGTGCAAATAAGCTTCAGACAGTGTTACAAGCGCTGCTCAGAACTCTCAACTATGACACCACCTCGGTGCCATCCGGATCTTGGCGCCTTGTGCTGGTTCCGGCCTATTCACACATCGGTCCGCTACTGACGCCACCTCACAGGCCAACGGGGCATCCCACGCCGACTTTCGGCGCAGCATTGTAGGATGGCCACACCAGTGCGGCAACTTGCTGGACACCACCTCGGTGCCATCCAGATCTCGGCGCGTTGTGCTGCCTTCGGCCTATTCGCCGCAAGTGCGCACGCAACTCAGCTGCATAGCGAGTGAAACTCCAAGGGGCGCCCCACTGCAGCCGAGGAACCTCCATCTTGGGGGCGACGCACAGCATCACATTGCTTTCCAATGCAGTCAGATCCTCAAACAGCCCCCACTGACTGACACGAACTCACAGGCCAACGGGGCGCCCCACGCCGACTTTCGGCGCAGCATTGTAGGATGGCCACACCAGTGCGGCAACTTGCTGGACACCACCTCGGTGCCATCCGGATCTTGGCGCGTTGTGCTGCCTTCGGCCTATTCGCACATCGGTCCGCTACTGACGCCACCTCACAGGCCAACGGGGCACCCCACGCCGACTTTCGGCGCAGCATTGTAGGATGGCCACACCAGTGCGGCAACTTGCTGGACACCACCTCGGTGCCATCCAGATCTCGGCGCGTTGTGCTGCCTTCGGCCTATTCGCCGCAAGTGCGCACGCAACTCAGCTGCATAGCGAGTGAAACACCAAGGGGCGCCCCACTGCAGCCGAGGAACCTCCATCTTGGGGGCGACGCACAGCATCACATTGCTTTCCAATGCAGTCAGATCCTCAAACAGCCCCCACTGACTGACGCGAACTCACAGGCCAACGGGGCGCCCCACGCCGACTTTCGGCGCAGCATTGTAGGATGGCCACACCAGTGCGGCAACTTGCTGGACACCACCTCGGTGCCATCCGGATCTTGGCGCGTTGTGCAGCCTTCGGCCTATTCGCACATCGGTCCGCTACTGACGCCGCCTCACGTGCCAACTGATTTTCTACGCTTTTTATAGCCCTGTGCCGCATAACAGGTCATGTGACTTGTTTATAAAACTTTTCATTGGTTCATTTTACTTTTGGTTTCCTAATGATGGAAGGCTTGATCATATGACCTAAAAATAACACTTTTCATTGGATTAAAAAAAAAAAAAATCCCAAACGATGAAAGCCCCTCCTTGTTTCTGGATGTTTCAGACTGAAGCTGGCGTCAGCATGAAAGCACCACCATCTCGTGGCTCCGTCGTGGTCATTCCGCGAGCAATCATGGCAGCCGCTCCCCACCGGAAGCCTGCAGGAGTCGGGGCCCCCAAGACTTTTGTAGAATCTTCAAGGCTGAGGGGACGCTTTCGAGAATGGGGTCCAAGACCTAGCAGACAAGCGTTCGAGTTCCAAGGTGTCCCAGGGCCATTTCAGTGGACCAGGCCCAAAAAGGAAAGAGCCTGCCGCCATTTTGAGAGTCCTGTGGCAGCCGCCTATCGCTGCACCGCAAGAGTGGGCGCAACTCAGCTGAATGGCGGATTTTGGCACAGTGTACCAAAAGCGGGCGGAATGGCAACTGAAACGGTAAAGGGGCGCCCCACTACAGCAGACGAGCCTCCACCTGGGGAGGCCCGTTCACGCCGCCTCACCCCCCCCCCCCGGGGCGCCCCACGCCGTTATTCGGAGCAGCATTGTAGGATACCAAAACCAGTGCGGCAACTTACTGGACATCACCTGGGTGCCATCCACATCTCAGCGCGTTCTGCTGCCTTGGGACTATTCGCACAACAGACCGCTACTGACGAGGCCTCCCCCCGCACCCCCCCGGGACGCCCCACGCCGTTTTCGGAGCTGCATTGTAGGATACCAAAAACCAGTGCGGCACCCAGGTAACATCACCTGGGTGCCGTCCAGAACTCAGCACGTTGTGCTGCCTTGGGACTATTCGCACAAAACACAGCTACTGACCATTGTTGCTTCTTTTTTCAAAAAAATGTTTAAATGTATTTACTGTTTTTGTTGCGTTGTATATATTTATAAGTTATTAAAGTTTTATAATCCTACTACTTTGTTGGAGTGCTATATATTTTTTATGTGACACATAATTGTAAAAACGTTCATGTACAAAGAGGCATCCCTGGAATCTTCCGCTTCAGGCTCGGTCCCCTCCCCAATCACAATACAGGATGGTTTTCAGATAGTAGGAACGCGTGTGGTGTGACGGATCTCATCGGTGGGGGCCTTGATCTACTGTAACTCCTTTGAAGAGGGGTGATTCTTTACAGCTGGGGCCATAAACTACATCTGCAGGGCTAGGTGATAGCCTGGGACCGGCCTGGACAATCGGACACAGAGGAAGAGGAGTGTCAGAGGGTGCGGTAGTGAATAGGGCGAAAGGGAGGTGTCGGGCGGGCACAGGGTGTGATTCTCAAGGAAGAGCAGCGCAGATGGGGGGAGGTTTATTGCCCATGCATAAGACAGAGAGCGGGGGTGACCAGTGCCTGGGGGAGATGCTTGCGAGGGTGGGGAGCCATGCTAAGGATCGACAGCGTGCAAAGAGTGGGTCTGGTCAAGGCATCTAAAATGGCTGCCGTGCACGACAAAAGTGTGGCATTTGAAAAAAGGCAAGATGGCGCAGACAATGTTTTTCAACACTTCCTGATTTCCTTCGAATCGAACGTTAACAGACGTTATCTCTCCCACACTACCGGTCCCCCTGGGCTTAAACGCCGAGATGGTAGGGACTGCATCCCGTGGAGATAGGCCGAGACGTCACTCAGCAGAAAAAAAAAAAAAAAAAGTCTATAAACATACAATAAGTTAAAAGTCAATCATTCTTGTTTCCTTGTAGTACGCTCCCCAGTCCGCTTTCCGTTACGCGTACCGGGCGCACCCCACGAAAAAAAACTTTTTTTTTTTTGCCCCGCGGGGCCCTTTTAAAGCCTCCACATCAAACCTAGGGGGTCAGGGAGGATCTACTATGCCCCCTTATGGTCATTTCCCCCTTTGTTTTTGCCTCCTCTTGTCTCTCGATCCTACCGAGAGACAAGATGGCGGCCGCTCCGGACTGTTTAGAATGATGACAGACACCGGAGAGCCAATCAGCTTCGCTTCGCGAAGTTCCGTTACGCGTCAAGTACGCGAACCGGAGCCCTACCCGGAGCGCTGTTACAGATATATATCTTTTTTTGAACGTTAATTTCTCAAAATCCACTGGAGCACATATATTGAGACCTAGCAAAGGCACATCGGGCTAACAGTCCCTACAATTTTGCCAAGTTTCGTGCAAATCCATTCAGCCGTTTGGGCTAAAAGTGAGGCCAACCGCCCTATGGAAATTAACATGGGAAAAACGCGTTTTGGGACCCCCCTTTTTTCTCGGACCCCCTTGACGAACCCCCCCCAAATTTTCAGTGGCTGCTCAGAAACAAAATGTTCCATTTTCCTGAAAATTTCAGCCAATTCCGTCCACAAACGCCAAAGTTATTAGACATAGAATTTTCAAAAATCCCATAGAGAAAAAATCCTAACTATATATACCTACTGGCGACCGCCAGTAGGTAATATATATATATATATATATATATATATATATATATATATATATATATATATTTTTTTTTTTGACGAAGCCTAAACGGTGAAACGCGACTGTTGTAGGGGCACGGGGGTCTGCCAATAAATCCATTGTGGTAAAACATCGACTTGGAGTGCCGTCTATTCTTCACTTGTGGATTCGAGTGTGTGTCGGGTATATATATATATATATTCACTGAAAAAACCATAGGTTATAGACCATATATAGTTAGGAATTAGCATTTAAAAAACCTTATTTTACTCACACAAAACCATTGAAATTCCATATATAGTTAGTTGTACTAACTATATATATCGCGCACCCGCAATCCACTGCTGATGATGTCACATATTACATCATTCATGACATGGTCAGTGACATCACTGATGACATCACTGATGACATCTCAAATGACATCACTGATGACATCACTGATGATAACATCCAGTGACTGTATGTTTCTGTAAAGTTAAAATATGTCTTATATATTGAAGAATGAGTGGATGTATAAGTGTCTGGATGATGTATTTAGTAGGTGCATGACTGACTGTATAAGTGAGGGATTAAATGTGTCTCACTGAGTGCATGGGTTAGTGACTAAACTGTTTTAAATTGTGCACCATTGTGTCTGTTGTTTTGTAATATGATGCAATTGTTGATCATTAGCTATATAACTAACTATATGGGTTATTGATTAGTTGGCCAAGTATTTGTATGGGAGACTGAGTGTGTGTGTGGGTGTCTGGGAGGTGAATGACTCTGTGCATAGATGTGTGAGCAGTTGATTCACTAGATGTATGGCTTCAAAAGTGCATGTGGAAACAGCTGTATGGGCAGTTTACTGTGTGCATGAGTGTATTGGTGAGTGAATGGATATCTCAGTGCTACATATCAAAGTAAGTACATATGTAAAACACAGTACATGTGGTAGTTGACATATATAAATAACTGTGCATAAGAGCCAGTGAATGTGTGAGTGGCTGTATGGATTATTGTGAACTTGTATCAGGGATTGTATAACAGAGTAAATATGTGTTATTATATGTTTCAATAAGTAAGGTGTGTTTAACTATATAGTTGAGGAAATGGAGGTGTGATTGATTCTTTGCAAGACTGTGAGTGTCTGTTTACACTGAGTGTATCTAAGGTTATATTAGAGTCTGAAGAGGTTCATCGTATCATCACATGAATGATGTCATGAGTAATGTCAAATGAGATGTCATCAGTGATGTCATCAGTGATGTCATTTGAGATGTCATCAGTGATGTCATCAGTGATGTCACTGACCATGTCATGAATGATGTAATATGTGACATCATCAGCAGTGGATTGCGGGTGCGCGATATATATAGTTAGTACAACTAACTATATATGGAATTTCAATGGTTTTGTGTGAGTAAAATAAGGTTTTTTAAATGCTAATTCCTAACTATATATGGTCTATAACCTATGTTTTTTTCAGTGAATTTTCAAGGTTTTGTAAATGCTAATTCCTAACTATATATGGTCTATAACCTATGGTTTTTTCTGTGAATTTCATTGGTTTTTTAAAAGCTAATATCTGTAGCTGTAAAATGTATTCTTCTTTAAATCCAAACATATATTTTATATGTTTATTCATAATTTTTTTTTTAATACTTTTTTTTGTAAGCTCCCGGGGCGCGGACAGGTGAACGCACGGGTAAGCGCAATCTTGCGGCGCGCCCCGGGGCGCGTACTAATACGCGTCCCGGAAGCGCTATTGCCTCGAACGAAAACAACATCGTGACGTATCGCGTAGCCGCCACGCCTTGCGTCATAAGACACGTATCGCGTAGCCGCGAGATGCGTCTTATGACGCACCGCGTAAGCGCACCCGGAAGCGCATACGATCGCGCAACGTAAGCGCCCCGATGCGCTTACGATACACGCCCGGGGCGCGCCCCGGGGCGCATAGCGTAAGCGCGTCAAACCATGTGACTTTAAAATAACACTTTTCATTGGTTCAGAACTTTTTTTTTCCAAATTGTGTGAAACACACCCATTTCTCTCACTATTGCTTTGTACTTGGAGAGAGCAAGAGCTGTTCTGTCTACTCTATCTCCTACTTTTCTGATCTCCAGCAATGGCTGCAAGAGAGTCATCCAGCAGTGATTCAGATGGATTTTTAGATGAGGACCCTCCTCAGCAAAAGAAAAAAAACCATTTCATCTGGAAATTTTACGACATCCCTGAAGGACAGAAAAAAGTCAACGCTCCCAAAGTAACCTGCAAAATATGTGGGAGTAGTTTATCCAGAGGCAATCCTCTGAAAAAATATAGTTTTGGGAATGCTAATTTGATCAGGCATGTGAAAAGAAGACACCCTAACAACTTTGCCAGGGAGAGTGTCAGAGAGCTGGCACGGAATGTACCAACAGATGGCGGCAGCACCTCCACTGGTGGAGCAACACCTTCGGGACCACCCCGTGGAAGAATGGTCCCTAACATTCAGCCGGTGTTTGCAGGCATCAAATTTTTGTGCACGTAGTGTGACGAACTGCTCTGCTATGGGGAGCAGAGTGTTGAACTCATTGCCCTAAAGAAACAGCAACACCGCTGCTCTGCCAGTCCCTAAATTTTCAAATTTTTTTGCTCCTGTTGAGCAGTTTTGCAATCCCTGTTTTTGTTTTTCCCTTGACAAAAATCCAAAAAATATATAAAATTGTTTTAAAAAGTCTAAAAAAAATATAAAACAACAAAAACAAAAAAAAATATATAAAACAACAAAATCAAAACAAAAGTTCTTTTCAGAACTACCTCCAATTTATAAAAAGAAGCTTTTTTTTTTTTTTTTTTAAAAGTCTGTCATTTTTAATCTCCATGGTACGCTCCCCCGTAAGCTCCCCGGTGCGCGTACCGGGCGCTCCCCCCCGCGAAAATCGATTTTTTTAAAAAAAAAATTTCACCCGCGGGAGCCTTTTATGGCTCCCACATCAAAAGTAGGGGGTCAGGGGGGTGTACCCTGCCCCCTTTTGCTCATTTCCCCCCTTTGATTCTTGCCACCTCTTGTGTCTCAATCCCACCGAGACACAAGATGGCGGCCGCTGCGGACTGTTTCGAATGTTTACAGACACCCGAGAACCAATCAGCTTGCCCTGCGCAAGTCGCGTGGCGCGCCTGAAGCGCTCCCCGGTACGCGTACCGGGCGCGGCTCTAGATATATATCTTTTTTTAAACCTAATTTACTCAAAATTCACAGGACCACATATCTTGAGACCTAGCAAAGGCACATCGGGCAAACAATATCTACAATTTTGCCAAGTTTCGTGGAAATCCATTCAGCCGTTCGGGCTAAAAGTGAGGCCAACCGCCCTATGGAAAACTCAATGTTAAAAACACGTTTTGGGACCCCCCTTTTTTCTCGGCCCCCCCTTGACGAAACCCCCCCAAATTTTCGGGGGCTGCTCAGAAACAAAATGTTCCATTTTCCTGAAAATTTCAGCCAATTCCGTCCACAAACGCCAAAGTTATTAGACATAGAATTTTCAAAAATCCCATAGAGAAAAAATCCTAACTATATATACCTACTGGCGACCGCCAGTAGGTAATATATATATATATATATGTGTGTGTGTGTGTGTGTGTGTGTCTAAGTCAACTCCAGACTATACTTGAAAAACTGGACACCGACACTGCGAGGACAGCTCAACGCACTGTCCTCGCAATGACCTATGGAGTGCAAGAATTGAAGGAACATATGTACTGTGGATTGCAATATTACTTGAAATCGAATTCTCATTATAAATTGTGTGTACCAATAGGGAATTTGTAAAACCTTTGTGAGTCATGCATGGAAGAAAGATATGCCACAAAAACAGTACCAGCTCTGTCTCAGAAAAGAGTCATACCCCTTCCTACTAGAAGTCGACTTTATAGTAATTGTCTAAGCCTTGATTTCTCCCACCTACACAGAGGCAATGTTATGCTGAAGGGTTTCAGTGACAACTCACTGACACCCTTGAAACACATACCAGGTGACACAGTATATCTCATTGGGGTTCTGAAGTAGTTTGATCACATCACCCAAACACCGAAAGAACTACATTGGCTCTGCTTTGTTGGCCATAAACTAACAGTATCCGTTAAACACCACAGCAGGTGCCAGGAAATTGCCAAAGTGGACCTGAAGAAACACAAGAAATAAAAGGTCAGAGAGTAGACTTTCTGCATCCACAAACCAGGACTTAGTACAACATCCTTGTTTTCAAGATCTATGCCCTGACTCCACTGCAGTCAGTTAGAAACGTACATCGTTTCCAAGAGCACCACCGCCATACATGATATGAATCTCCTTTTTACCTACCTCATTAAAAAAAAATCTTGAATCATATCTCCAAGCATCACCCACTCTGCAGTGCTCTATTGCTCTCCACATATAGACAAGCCCAGGTTGCAAGATATGCAAGGTTAATTTACATGCTACCTAGAAGCGCTCACGCAACACCAATACTGAAGCAGCTGCATTGGCTCCCATTGAAACAACGAATTGATTTCAAGGTCTTATGTATTGTACATAAAGCATAGTATGGCATAGTCCCAGAATATATCAGGGACCGTCTTAAGGTCTATGCACCCAGTCATTTGCTCCGTTCATCACACTCAAGTCTCTTAGTCTGCCCACGGTTCAAAGGAACTAGACTGGGTGGCCGAACCTTTTCCGTAGTTGCTCCCAAACTTTGGAATAAACTACCTGAAACTCTCCTCAAAGAAGCCAGGCTCTTACCGTTTAGGAAGGGCTTGAAAGAGGTGCTATTTAGAGAAGCCTATGGTTAGCTCTACCTGAGGCCTCTGGTTGCCTGGTGCTTGAATTATTTTTTTCCTCCTGCTGTCAGACTCTGCAGTGTATTTTGAATTGTGTTAACATCCTAGCACTTAGAGACCGTGGGTGATAGGTGCTTTATAAGTATAAATAAATACAAATACAAATACAAATACAAGCACACATATTAACATTTTCTAATGCATATTTCTTTCACTGTATTTCACATCACACATGCACATTGGTTTAAAGCCTGGCTCTTATGTTTTTTTCCTCCTCCATCAACGCCTTGAATGAAAAGAACTTGGAAAAAACCTCCTGACCCATGCCTCCTGACCCAGACTTCCTATCTTCCTGGCTCGATCACCTGACACAGACCTCCTGGCCCAGATCTCCTGAGGCAAATACACAAAGACCTAGACTATGGAAGCACATGTGAAAATTCACCCTTATTTAGAATATTTCGTTCGTTGCTATTCTTTTAGCAAACATTACTCCCCTTGTTACATCTTAATTGGGGTAGCCAAAATATCTGGGGTTAGTGCTTAATTCCAAAAAATTGCCTGATTCTCATACAACAGTAAAATACAGTTGCGAGACCAATCATACCACACTTAATCTCGTGACAAAACCAAATATAGTGATAAACCGAAAAAAAGTGGGTGAAAGCGAGATGGCACCTCACGGGCGCACCACCAAGCGGGGACCTGACTGGTACTCGTCAGGACTGCCCTGTTGTCATCATCGGTACCATCAAGCATAGAACAGAAAATAGTGTCCAAATACACAAAAGATTTGTGCAGAAAAAAGTGCAGTGAGCATAAAGAAGAATAACCAGTACAGTGTCAAACAACACATTAAAACACTCATAACACAACACAGACACAATACTTTTATTCAATTTCTTGTGTTGTGTATGGAAAAAATAAAAGGAAAAAAGTAGAGGTGGTTATCACCTATTTAACCACTCATACTTTTACTTGCCGACATGTTTCATTGCCTGGTAACTTGTAGGCAATTTCATCAGGGCGTCATGTATATTAAAGCCACTGCAGGTGGACCCACATGTCTTCGCATCTGTAAACACATAAAATCCGCACCATTGTGGTTAACATAAAGCCTCTAGTCCGTGTCTTACTCTAACACACATTTGACTCTCTGATAATTACCCTCAACAGGCCATAGGTGCTCCTACCAGCCAGACGGGACGCGGTTGTACTTTAAAAGACAAGAAAAATCGCAAAAAGTCGATAGTTCACTTCTCCCTTTCAGAATGCTATGGAGATGGGAGAGACAAAACAATATACTCAGTACGCATTGAGCAAATGTGTATATTTATACACATTGCTCACCTTTAGCTACGTTGTAAACAGAGTGTTAATAAAAAACGGAGTGTTAATATACACGGACCAACTGCAGTACCTGCACCCAGTTGCAGAGCCTACACAGAGTCTCACGAGGTAGAAAATGGGCAAATGTGTACATTTATGCACATTGCTCAAGTTTAACTAGAAAGCCCTGCACGTTACTAACACAGTGTTAATAGAAACGGACCCCCTGTCATCCCTGCACCAAGTTGCAGAGTGCACAAACAGTCTCACCAGATCGATTAGTAGCGCGAACACTGTGTGTCTCAGAACCAAAACCTGAGCCCTCTGCACACATGCGCTGAACATAGTCTCCTGTAACCCGGCGTTTAGACCCCCCATTTCCTTACCGGACAGTAGAGAAGCGGCTGCTGTATCTCAGCCATGCCGTGTTGTCATTAGAGTTGGGAAGTACTTGTAATACTGCCCGTGGTCTCGCGAGGAAACCGCGTCGGCCATTTTGGATTGGGCATGTTCATATTCCAAAGAATGAGAAGTGCTAGGCAGGATCGACCTCACGCGAGATTTCGACGCGTGATCTCGATCTCGCTTTTTTCAACACAACCCATTTAGAACTTTATGCACATTTCTGTAAACAGTCTCGTCTTATTTGCAGTTTACAAGGGGCCAAATTGCACATTCCTTCAATCTGAATAAATCAAAGGGACCTTATAGACCAGCCAAAAGTGAAGCCTTTAAATTAGGTGGACATTTTTTTTTTAGCACAAATAAAATTTTTATTTTTATGAATCACTGTGAATTGAAAGATGGTGCTTTCATATTATGTGGACAGAATACATATTAAGCCCATCTTAAGAACACATTAAAGGGAGCTCCAGATTGTATATATAAGTGCACCAGGGACATGTCTTACAGCAATAAGAGTATAAAAGTACCCTCATACAGATGCCAAAGTGGAACTCAGTGTATCTTATTCCACTCCAATAAATCGTTTAGCCCCATCTTATCTGATTTCTCCTGAAAAATCCACTTAGCTTCCTTTCTGGCTAACAGACGTTCCACTGTGTATGTGTCACCTGTCACCTTCTCAAGAACTACCCACTTGAATGCATGTTTGTTCGTGTGGCAGTGTTGTACAAGTTTCGTTGTCAGCTTCCCAGATTTTATGGTGCTTAGGTGTTCTTGAATGCGTGTTTTTATTTTCCGTGTCGTAAGGCCTATATACTGGAGGCCGCATTCGCAACTTAGTTTGTACACCACACTTGTGGTGTTGCAATTGCTAAATTGCCTTAGCTCCCATTCTCTGCCTGACTGTAGGGTGACATGAGTTGTTTTTTCAGTAAGGTGACATACAGAGCAGGTGCCACAGGGATGATGTCCTGTAAGATGTGGTTTGCTGTTTGCTCTTGTTGTTTGTACACGAGTGTGAACCAATTTATCTTTTAGATTGCTGGTGCGTTTAAAAGCAAAAGTGGGTTGTGGCATTTTGAAGTCTTTATTAGAGAGGATCGCCCAGTGTTTACGTATTGACTGCCGGATTTTGGAGGCTAAAGGGTTAAAAGTCATAACCACCGGTAAGCAGTCCTTTTTCTCTTTTTTATTTACTTCTAACAAAGCACTGCGTGGTGTATTAAGAGCTCTTTTCTTCGCAGTTTTGATAGTTCTTGCAGGGTATTCTCTTTGTAAAAGTTTCTCTCCCAACACCTGCGATTGTTCCACAAAGTTCTCGGTGCTAGAGCAATTCCTCCTGTACCAGAGGAACTGGCCTACCGGGAGATTGTCCCTGAGTGCCCGCGGATGGTAAGATTGATAAGACAATAATGAATTCTTATCTGTGGGTTTTTGGTGCACGCTCGTGGTCAGGGTTTTATCTTTGACTGTAATATCCAGATCTAGATATACAGCGGAATCCCTGCTGTAAGACCAAGTGAATCTCAGGCTTTGATCTTGACAATTGAGCCAATTAAGAAACTCCAACAGGGTAGTCTCTTCTCCAGTCCAAATACAGAGCACATCATCTATATATCTCCTCCAGAGACGCACATGGTCTCTGAAGGGATTGCTGGTAGGATAGATGATGTGCTCTTCAAATTGGCCTACATATATACATGCCAGGCTCGGTGCCATTGTTGCCCCCATTGAGGTGCCCGTGGTTTGTAGATATATCTTGTCCTTATAGCAAAAGAAATTGCGAGTGAGTGCTATTTCGATGCATTGAAGCACAAATGTCTGCGGGGCATCATAAAACCACTCCTGGTCCCTCAGGGCCCTTGCTGCTGCCACCAGTGTGGCGTCCTGAGGGATACAAGAGTAGAGAGATTCGATATCGATAGTAACCAATATCTCACACGTGGGGTCAAAGGAAATTTCCCCGATCACATTCAGGATATCCATAGTATCTTTTACAAAAGATTTTTGGGTAATTACAGATTCCCGTAGGAAATAGTCTGCAAACTGAGACAACGGCTCGAGGATCGATTGGATCCCGGATACAATCGGCCTGCCAGGCGGTGGCCGGGCAGGCTTATGTATTTTCGGTAGAATATAGAATGCAGGCATCCTGGGATTCATATTCACCAGGAATTCTGCTTCCTTACTCGTAATCCATTTTTTCTCTTTAGCCTCTGCCACCAGTTTCTTGATTTGTTTCTGTAAATCTTGAGTGGGGTCACGTACTATCGGTTGGTAATTGGCCCTGACATTTAATAGTCGTAGGACTTCTGCCTCATAGTCTTGGGTATTGAGTATCACCACCGCTCCCCCCTTATCCGCACTTTTGATAGTGATACTAGTGTTGTTTTGCAGGGACTTAATTGCTTCCCAATCAGATCTGGACATGTTCTTGTAGCCTGTATTCTGATTCAGGGATTCCAGTTTTTCGATGTCCTCTAGGACTTTTGCTTCAAAGACAGCAATTTCCGGTCCCACTACTGCACTCGGGGGAGTAAATCCAGATGGTTTTTTAAGATCAGTATTATAGCCACCCTGCTTTTCTTGGGGGTGAGTGGCAAAAAAACTTTCTAAGTTTAATTTTTCGAATAGTCTCAAAAAACTCGACCCTACATTGAAAGGGATCGTGAGTAGGGGTCGGAACAAAACCCAACCCTTTATTAAGGACACGTTCTTCACTTTCTGTAAGCTGGTAGTCAGAGAGATTGACCACAATATTGTTCATTGGGGTTGTCTGCCTCTGCTGCGGGTTAGTCTTGGGGAGTAGGTCTGCCATTGGGGTGGTCGATTGCCTCGTCCTCTTCCCCTTCCTGGTTGGCCTGTACCCTTGTTGGTCCCCTGGCCTTGCTCTAAAAAAGATCGCAGTAGAACCCCCAAATCGGCGTTGTTTTGTGGTTGTTCGTTAAACCTTACTCGGTTTCCCTGGGGTCTATCTTGCTCGTCCTCGCTCGACGTATTATCAAAAGACCAGTTGGCCGGAGTGCGTTTCTGTTGTTGAGGACGGGGTTGTTGCCGGCCGGTTGTGCGTCTCTGGAGGAGATATATAGATGATGTGCTCTGTATTTGGACTGGAGAAGAGACTACCCTGTTGGAGTTTCTTAATTGGCTCAATTGTCAAGATCAAAGCCTGAGATTCACTTGGTCTTACAGCAGGGATTCCGCTGTATATCTAGATCTGGATATTACAGTCAAAGATAAAACCCTGACCACGAGCGTGCACCAAAAACCCACAGATAAGAATTCATTATTGTCTTATCAATCTTACCATCCGCGGGCACTCAGGGACAATCTCCCGGTAGGCCAGTTCCTCCGGTACAGGAGGAATTGCTCTAGCACCGAGAACTTTGTGGAACAATCGCAGGTGTTGGGAGAGAAACTTTTACAAAGAGAATACCCTGCAAGAACTATCAAAACTGCGAAGAAAAGAGCTCTTAATACACCACGCAGTGCTTTGTTAGAAGTAAATAAAAAAGAGAAAAAGGACTGCTTACCGGTGGTTATGACTTTTAACCCTTTAGCCTCCAAAATCCGGCAGTCAATACGTAAACACTGGGCGATCCTCTCTAATAAAGACTTCAAAATGCCACAACCCACTTTTGCTTTTAAACGCACCAGCAATCTAAAAGATAAATTGGTTCACACTCGTGTACAAACAACAAGAGCAAACAGAAAACCACATCTTACAGGACATCATCCCTGTGGCACCTGCTCTGTATGTCACCTTACTGAAAAAACAACTCATGTCACCCTACAGTCAGGCAGAGAATGGGAGCTAAGGCAATTTAGCAATTGCAACACCACAAGTGTGGTGTACAAACTAAGTTGCGAATGCGGCCTCCAGTATATAGGCCTTACGACACGGAAAATAAAAACACGCATTCAAGAACACCTAAGCACCATAAAATCTGGGAAGCTGACAACGAAACTTGTACAACACTGCCACACGAACAAACATGCATTCAAGTGGGTAGTTCTTGAGAAGGTGACAGGTGACACATACACAGTGGAACGTCTGTTAGCCAGAAAGGAAGCTAAGTGGATTTTTCAGGAGAAATCAGATAAGATGGGGCTGAACGATTTATTGGAGTGGAATAAGATACACTGAGTTCCACTTTGGCATCTGTATGAGGGTACTTTTATACTCTTATTGCTGTAAGACATGTCCCTGGTGCACTTATATATACAATCTGGAGCTCCCTTTAATGTGTTCTTAAGATGGGCTTAATATGTATTCTGTCCACATAATATGAAAGCACCATCTTTCAATTCACAGTGATTCATAAAAAAAAATTTTTTATTTGTGCTAAAAAAAAAAATTTTCCACCTAATTTAAAGGCTTCACTTTTGGCTGGTCTATAAGGTCCCTTTGATTTATTCAGATTGAAGGAATGTGCAATTTGGCCCCTTGTAAACTGCAAATAAGACGAGACTGTTTACAGAAATGTGCATAAAGTTCTAAATGGGTTGTGTTGAAAAAAGCGAGATCGAGATCACGCGTCGAAATCTCGCGTGAGGTCGATCCTGCCTAGCACTTCTCATTCTTTGGAATATGAACATGCCCAATCCAAAATGGCCGACGCGGTTTCCTCGCGAGACCACGGGCAGTATTACAAGTACTTCCCAACTCTAATGACAACACGGCATGGCTGAGATACAGCAGCCGCTTCTCTACTGTCCGGTAAGGAAATGGGGGGTCTAAACGCCGGGTTACAGGAGACTATGTTCAGCGCATGTGTGCAGAGGGCTCAGGTTTTGGTTCTGAGACACACAGTGTTCGCGCTACTAATCGATCTGGTGAGACTGTTTGTGCACTCTGCAACTTGGTGCAGGGATGACAGGGGGTCCGTTTCTATTAACACTGTGTTAGTAACGTGCAGGGCTTTCTAGTTAAACTTGAGCAATGTGCATAAATGTACACATTTGCCCATTTTCTACCTCGTGAGACTCTGTGTAGGCTCTGCAACTGGGTGCAGGTACTGCAGTTGGTCCGTGTATATTAACACTCCGTTTTTTATTAACACTCTGTTTACAACGTAGCTAAAGGTGAGCAATGTGTATAAATATACACATTTGCTCAATGCGTACTGAGTATATTGTTTTGTCTCTCCCATCTCCATAGCATTCTGAAAGGGAGAAGTGAACTATCGACTTTTTGCGATTTTTCTTGTCTTTTAAAGTACAACCGCGTCCCGTCTGGCTGGTAGGAGCACCTATGGCCTGTTGAGGGTAATTATCAGAGAGTCAAATGTGTGTTAGAGTAAGACACGGACTAGAGGCTTTATGTTAACCACAATGGTGCGGATTTTATGTGTTTACAGTTGCGAAGACATGTGGGTCCACCTGCAGTGGCTTTAATATACATGACGCCCTGATGAAATTGCCTACAAGTTACCAGGCAATGAAACATGTCGGCAAGTAAAAGTATGAGTGGTTAAATAGGTGATAACCACCTCTACTTTTTTCCTTTTATTTTTTCCATACACAACACAAGAAATTGAATAAAAGTATTGTATCTGTGTTGTGTTATGAGTGTTTTAATGTGTTGTTTGACACTGTACTGGTTATTCTTCTTTATGCTCACTGCACTTTTTTCTGCACAAATCTTTTGTGTATTTGGACACTATTTTCTGTTCTATGCTTGATGGTACCGATGATGACAACAGGGCAGTCCTGACGAGTACCAGTCAGGTCCCCGCTTGGTGGTGCGCCCGTGAGGTGCCATCTCGCTTTCACCCACTTTTTTTCGGTTTATCACTATATTTGGTTTTGTCACGAGATTAAGTGTGGTATGATTGGTCTCGCAACTGTATTTTACTGTTGTATGAGAATCAGGCAATTTTTTGGAATTAAGCACTAACCCCAGATATTTTGGCTACCCCAATTAAGATGTAACAAGGGGAGTAATGTTTGCTAAAAGAATAGCAACGAACGAAATATTCTAAATAAGGGTGAATTTTCACATGTGCTTCCATAGTCTAGGTCTTTGTGTATTTGCTGCATATTGAGTGGAGGGCGACCTATTGACTAGCTTTTCCCTCTAAAGCTCCTCTTTTTCTTGAACCAGATCTCCTGACCCATGCCTCCTGAACCTGACTGGATAACATTTGCCATTGCTTTTATTTTAAATTAGGGGGCTGAAGATAGGCAGAGAAACATGCAGAAATAAACTCTTTTACTTCTTTGTTTATCTCCACAAGATTCATTCAACTGCAAGAAAGGATGCACCTTCGTTCAGGCTGGACCTTATCACTAAGCTAGTTTTAAGCATATCTTTTGATGGCCCTATGCCAGAATATTGAAAACATAAATATAATTTCACATTATTATTGTAACCTAAATATTTGACAAATATTGGTCATTTGCCTGTACATTTTCTACTATGAACTCACGTGGGGTGATAGTTTCATAAACAATATTTAGGACACAATATTTTTTGTCAGACGATATTTAGGTCATAATATTCTGGGATCATAGCCAGATGGATTATGCAACTCTTATATAACTCATCCTTTGAGCTTATTCATTTCTTGCATTCCAGCAACAAAGGATAATAAAACAGAGGTAATATCTGTCTACCGTGGCACGGGGGTGGGGGGGCATAATGGTAAATAATTGAATTTCACAATCAGTATGTGAATTTCAGCCATTCGGAGGAAAGAAGCAGACCAAGTGAATATTATGCACATACAAACAGTGCGACAAGTGCATCAGAGTGGTCCATAGCTCCTATGAGGTGTGTCTGTCACTAAATGCCAATGATGGGTCCCAAAAAGTGTGGTGTGAGGGGGAAGAGAAGAGAGAGAGAGAGAGTCAGAGAGAAAAAGTCAGAGAGAGAGAGAGAGATGAGTTATGGTGCAAAGGGGAAGATGTAGAGTCCCCAAGTCACTTCCCATAGTTATTGACACCCTGCCACTGGTGCACACATTTACACTCCTCGGCTACAGATCATTGTCATCAGCATTTGATACCGTGTCACATCCCATCCTGATCCAACGGTTCCAAGAGATAGGAATACATGGCATTGCCTTAAATCGGCTCACCACTTTTCTGAAGGACAAGACTCAAAGTATCACACTTGGCCCTTTTTAGTCAAAGACTCTGCCACAAGGGAGTTCCTCAGTCAGACTCTTTTTAACATTTACATTGCTCCCCATGCTCAGCTAGTCATGTCCTGTGGCTTTCAAATATCTTTCTTATGCAGACGATACCCAATTGGTCATCTCTTTTGGTTAAGATACGGTGAATGTTAAACATCCATTTATCACCTGCATGAGAAAAATTGCCTGTGGATGTCCCTGAATTGTCTTCAGTTAACTGAGGACAAAATGGAGATTCTACTGTTTGGCAAAGCACAGCTCCACAGGGCAGTGGATTGGTGGCCTGTTGAACTTTGTCTTGCTCCCTCTCTCAGAAGCACAGTGAGAAACTTGGGTATTCTGTTAGATAACAAGTTATCGATGAAAGAGCAGGTGACATCTACCTGTGGCAAGTGCTTCGGGACAATGCTCCTTCTTAGGAGGATTTTCCAGTGGCTTCCGCTGGCCCATCGGAAGACCCACGTCCAGGCTCTAATAATCAACTGCCTGGACTATGGAAATGCACTTGTTGCAGCATCAAATGCGTCTCTTCATTCTAAGATGCAGGTGGTACAAAATAAGGCAACCCGACTGGTTAACAAACAGCCACCAGGCACATCTTCAGCCCCTCTCCTCAAAGCCCTGCATTGGCTCCCCATAATGCGCAGAGCAATTTTTTAACTCCTCTGCCTGATGTCCCAAATACCTACAGGACAGATTGGTTCCATATCTTCCTGATCGAAACCTCAGATCAAGGAGTCAACTTCTTCTTTGTCCCTGACGTATTTGCACATCTAATTATGGCGGATGGGCCTTCACATATCTTGCTCCCTACCACTGGAGAAAGCTCCAAATCTTTATTACAGCCTGCACCAAAGTTTCAGGTTTTACAATATAACATTACATAGCCCGATATTCAGGTGAAACTGAGATGGACAATGTTTGAAACTATTCCTACACCACTTCACATGACAAGTTGTATCTGGCTCCTTACTGTTCACGGGCGAGAGTAACTGCAGAACACTTCTGGGAAAGACTTCCACTCCAGGAGTGCAGAAATGGCTTTGCCAAGAGAGAAGGAAGGGAGAAAATGTACCTCAGTAATACAAGTGACCCTGTAGGGAAGTGAGTGAGAAGGGGTGAGATTAAGGCACATATTTAGAAATGGCTTGCTTTGCTCTTGTATCATAAAAGGGCAACACAAGCCCTTAAATGAGATGTGCTATGCCACGCAGAGCCACCTTGCTTGGCTCTGCGTGGAATAGTAAATCTGTAGTAACGGAATGCAGCACAAGTTGCTGCCTTGCATTACTCTGCATGGGGTGGAGCATGGGTGATCCCACATACCCACACATGATTTCTGGTGCATTCATAGATTTACCAACAATAATAAACCTGAGAATGCGTAAAAATGATGCACCTTCCCAGGAGAGGGGTAATGCGGAGAGACATGTTTATTTCTCCTTGTTTTTTCTGCAGCACACATAGTAAGAGGAAAAAGCCTAAGATAATTGTTTTTGTGCAGGAAGGTGTGCCTGGGTGCCTGCGTTGGCACTTGGCAGTGCAGAGAGAGAGAGAGCGGAAATGCATCACATCCCAGTAGATATGGTGCATTCCTGCCTTCTCCATTTGGCACAGCGCAATAAGTTGTCTTGCTGTGTTGCGCTGCATCAAATGTTAGTAATTCGGCACCTCTGTCTCAGAAGGGGAGTAGGAGAGAGTCAGAGTAAGTGTGAATGTGTGGTAGTAAATGCAAGTGAGTGAGGATGGCTGATCGGAAATGAATGAAAATGAGGGAGTAGAGGCTGTGAATGAGTTTAACAGTGAGAAAGAATAAGTGAATCAGAGTGAGAATGAGTGAGCAAGAATGTGATATTATGCTTACACACTGTAGGTTATTTTTGGTTTATAGAGGTACCCAGGGTGAAATACTGCAGCTGGCATACTGAAGGCAATTGCTACCACGACAGGTGTCAGGATTCACAGGTTTTGGTTGACAGAGTCAATGACAATCTTCCTCATTCCCCACGAAGTAGCTCCGCCCGTCTGTGTGCAAGCATGGATAGCAGCAGGGCCGGATTGGGAACCACAACCGGCCCTGGTAAAGTGCTCGGCCTCCCCCACCCCTCCCCACTCTATGCTGCAAAAATGGCCCTGTAACAAAAACGGCTCCAGGGGCCCAAAACCGGCCCCCCCACCCGTGCGGTGCACCAGGGTATTGCCCGGTGCCCGCTATGGCCAGCCCGGACCTGGATAGCAGAACTAAACCCGAGAGGGTAAGAGGAAAAGGAGTGAGAAAGAGACAATTGGAATGGTGTGATCATCACCCAGTTTAACAAGGAGGGGAGAGAGAGTTTTTGTGGATTCGTACTCCCTGGCAAGTTTACATAAACAAAAAGAATCCACTCTTATGACAAATGGGTTTCTCATAGTTGAGAAACCCATTTGTCATAAGAGTGATCATCACCCACACATCTCTTGTACAACAGAGGATTCTTGATAACATTTTCAATGGTGAATGCCAAACTTATTCTGAAGGTAAATAAAACAAATAAAGTTTTACTATGTTGCATAAACAATGAAATTCTCTGAGAAAGAGAGGTATTGATGAATATGCTTACAAGCTTCGTAGTGGCAGGTCATGGGGAACCTATGGCTCAAACAGAGGAAGTCAATAATAGCAGCAGTGGAATCTTGGGTTGATTGCAAACCTAAAATTTAAGGCACAAGAAAGAGAACAAGCACATCATCCTACAAAAGTATGGGGAAACAGTTGGAATACTGCAGTCTTAACCAAGCGTGTTCCCACTGCGCAAGCTAAAACACGCTTGCCTTAACTATGTATATGCCTTAAACAGGCATCGTTTTCTGGGCTGGGCGGGTCAGGTAGTATTTTGGGCTGGGGGGTCGGGTAGTTTTCTGGGCTGGGGGGTAGTTTTCTGGGCGGGGGTTGGGGTTAGTTTTCTGGACGGGTGTTCGGGCTAGTTTTCAGGGGTGGGGGGTTCGGGCTAGTTTTCAGGGCTGGAGGGTCTGAGGTAGTTTTTCAGGGCTGGGTGGGTTTGGGGCTAGTTTTCAGGGCTGGGAGGGAGTCAGAGGTAGTTTTTAGGGCTTGGGGAGGCGGGTAGTTTTCCAGGGTGGGGAGGGTCGGAGTAGTTTTCAGGGCAGGAGGTGGGTTGTTTTTTTTTTTTAATTAGGCGTTAGGTTATTAGGCCTAAGGGCAGTGGAAGGGGTTGGGGTAGTTTTAGGGACAGCGCAGGGTGGGAGGGGGTCCAGATACTGTTTGTTAAGGGACAGGGATTTAGGCCTCAGGCAGGGGAGGGTAATGTGTAGTTGGGTCGTCTTGCTATGCGTAACAACACATTCATTCGAATGTTGCACTATTCACACCAGACCAGCAATGCCACTAATTGTTGGGTGTGTGGTCGACTCCCCCCTTTCCAGACACCGAAGGGAGTTCTGCCACTTTTTCCCTATCCGTTTTCACATAATGGTTCGTGTGGAGCATGGTCCACGTTAACGTCATCCTCCACTGATATGTCCCTTCTGAATCGAACATGTTTCCCAGACAAGCAAGGTCTTTCCCATAGAACAGGGTTAGATCTAGAAAATGAAGTATATGATTTAGGTAATTATTCCTCGAATTTCATGGTCCTGAATGTTCAGTCCGATACTACTCCAGATTTGCCTGCTATTTCAGTACTACCAGTCAAAGGCGAATTATGTGTCAGAAAGAATGGTTCCTCACATGTAGGACATAGTGATTGTACTACTATTGTCGAGTATAGTGACAGTGGGAAATCTATTTTCAAAGCCTCACGTCATTCTTATTTTGTTTGTGGTCAGACCGCATATGTTCGTCTGCCCCCCGATTGGGATGGAACATGTTACATTGCCTTCCTACTGCCGCCAGTTTTTCTAGTCCCATCCGATTATCACAGAAACACACATCTAGTACACGTTAGACATAGAAGGGAGACTGAGTCCCCAATTGTCGATCAAACTGAAACTGCTCTAGAACAATATCAAGACTTCAATAAAGGTTTCTTTTTCTTTATAGGTCCTGTCCAGAATAGTAAGTTAATACGTAGGTTAACCAGAACCCTTGAAGCAGTAGTGAATGAGACTACTTCCGCGCTAGGTAACTTAACCGAAGAACAATCCGCTATGCGTTTTGTTGTGCTCCAAAATCGTCTCGTTCTTGACGTCATACTGGCCGATAGAGGAGGAGCTTGTAGAGTCATCGGATCTAGTTGCTGCATTTTCATTCCTAATAACGCGCCGTCTGTTTATTCAGCTATAACCAGACTTCATAAAATTGCCCATCAGTTACACCAGAATCCAGGCACCTGGACATGGTCCGGTTGGCTCTGGAGTATCATATCTGCCTGGGGATGGCAAGTATTGTCATTCCTAGGTATTGCAGTAATGATCATATTCAGTTGCTGCCTCTGTTTACAATGTGGCCCTGCGATTTGCGGCATGTGTGCTACCTCTTGTATTCCTAGTCCTAAGTCCCGTTCCAAGACAATTCGAGACGAGCAAATGATGCTATATGAACAGATAGATGGTATCATGAATATTGATGTTTCCTGATGGAAACGTAGGGCACAAGGAGGGAATGTGGAAAAGTAAATTTTGCCATGTTATATGTGCCTACGTGTTCCCCATACTGTGTTATATGTGCATGATCGATATGCATGTATCCCCTTATGATCGATTAAAGACGCAATTATAGTTGTGTCCGACTCTAGTATGCCAGTTTCCAGTTCTCGTGAAAGCAACGAGTACTAGGCCTATGTTGCCACGTTTTACAGTGTGCACGTTAATTCATTGAATTGTCCCCGTTCCTAGGCCTCAAAAGGGCCCGGACACCAGATTCAAGTTCCAGTCTCCTGAACCCTCTCCGAGGAGCGATACAGCCCCCACCTGCATCCCTGACCCTTCACTTACTTCCTGCCTCGCAGTGCCCGGCCCGGCCTGGCTTTGCCTGCCAGTCTGCCAAGAGTATGTTATGCTTCTAGTTATCAGTCCAGCCCTCCTTCTCTGCATTCCTAAGCTACTGAATCGCATCAATAGTTTCAGCCATGGTCTAGCCTTTCTGTCTCCATGTAAGAGAAATACTATATTAATATTCATAGAATATTCCTAGCACACGCAATACATGTAGAATTATGCATGCACCAGTCTTAGTGTCAAGTAGCCTTTGCCCTGATAACTTTTGGATTCTATCAACATGTACTCCAAACACCAGATACCAGATATGATATAGGTACATGTCGTCCTGACACTGCAGACTTTAGTCTCCTCTTCTAGTGCAGAAGTCATAGCCCCCAGTTCTTCCTGGTAACACGTCATTGCCCGTTTGCGCGCACCACTGGGTTAAAGGTCCCAGCTGCTCAGGTAGCCCCCTCCATGTTTCCGCCCCATTCATGACACTTCTGTGACGTTTCATACCACATGTCTATGTATACGCCCTGTACACGCCTTCTTGTTACACCCATTTTGTCCTTATCTTTCGCGACTGCTACGAGTTACGCCTACTGCTACGCCTACTGTATTGAATGTAATGTAATTGTTTTAGTATATATATACTGTGTACTGTTACTGAAAGCTGCGATGTCCATGCCATTCCCATTCCCTGGCAGCTGCCATCCATTCTTTTCCCATGCAGGCTATCCCGTTCCTGTCCCTTCCCTTATGTCTGATTAAAGCCTGTAAGACTCAAGATACCTCGAATCCTGTCTCTTATTTATTGAGCTATCTGTTTTATTCACTGTATTCAAAAATAGTACCGGTAATTAATTATTTATTTACCACATAATGGCGCCCGAATAGGAACTTGCCCTTTCCCCACGCGCCGGCGAAGCCACGCAGGCCCCCTGACCCTCTGCAGCCGTGACGGAACCATACCGTGCACGTGCAGATATTTCTGCTTCAAGTATCCCTCAGGCCCACGGAGGAGACGGAGGTTGCGGTCCAGCATCCAGACGAGGCGGTGAGGAACGCGGCGAGTCCCGACCAGAGCCCAAGCCGAGAGTACAAGGTCCGAGGTATCCGGAGGCCCACCTGTAACTGAAGTCCGAAGTTCGTAGTCCGACGTCGTAGCAGTCCCGTCCAGTCCGAGGCCTTCCGTTCTTGCTGCCCGGTGAGTACCGTTGCTGGGGTAGTATCTAGACAGGGTCAATTAATTTGTCTCTGGTCCAGTGGGTTTGGGTACACAGATCCAGTCCGAAGTGTTCACCTAGGTGGATGCGGGTCCTGACGTGTCTCTTTATGGGACCGGTATGTTTCGTACTGTTTTAGCAGTGCATCTAGTAATTCTAGTAAGTTCCGTTCTCGAGAAATTCATGTGTTCTGTTTTCAGTATACCAGGTAATATTTCTGTCCGAACTGTTATTCTAAATGTTATTTAATGTGTTTTCAATGTCGTGGTATGAGTGATTTGTTTTTCCAGTCATTACTGTGTTTATCGTGTATTGTATTGTGTTCGGATTCAAGTCTAGAATGCCTCTGTTCTCCAAGTTACGTCAGTTAAAAACCCGAAAAGGGTTACTCGAGGAAGCAGTTCCTGTCCCGCCTAGGGACAGTCCAGGACATTTTATGTATCATAAGCATGGCTTAAGTGCCATATTGTATTTAGATTTATGGGTCGATTATACCAAAGGTCTGGAAGAGAAATATAGATGGCCTGTATCAGGTACATGGGATGCCGAGTGCATCATGCGAGTAGAAGAAGCATTATGGAAAAAGAAAGCCAGACAGTCCCAGAAAGATGCCATCGAGTTATGGCGCAAAGAATCTCATAAAAGAACCGAAAAAGAATTCAGAAAAACAGAATTAAGTAGAGAATCCTCAGAAAGAGCCCAAGAAAGGGAATTAATCGAAGTAGGTGAACGAGTTAAAGCAGAACAGTCAGACAGACAGAGAAATGCCCTTATTAAGGGTATGTATCCTCTTCTTGCCGAGGGCTTGCCAAAAGCAACTCCGGAGGCACCATGTAATTTTCCGCCACCATTGGTCCCGACTAAGCTACGTCATAAACCGACCGCAGCTGATATTTTTCTCTCGTCCTATTTGGACGACACAGTCCCCGAATATGCAAATCCTATTCCGCCTGCTCCCGTTAATAATGTAATTCCTGTTCCTCCAGTCGCTGGTGCCGTGGGTTCAGTTCACGTTACAGCACCCGTTACAGCACCCCCGGCCCAGCCTACAGTACATGTACCCGCTACATCAGTCACTCTACCAGCACGTACAGTACCCACCGACGATTCTAGTTTAGGAGCCGCGGGGGGAGAGTCTCCTGGTACCCCGCCTCAACACAGACGTATGACGCTACATGAACTAGCGTTACAGCGTACGCCAAAAGTAAATACATTCACAGATATCAAGCGAGCACTTACCGAATGTCGTTATGATCCAGTTCCAGGCGATGGTACCATGGTCATATATTCATTACGTTTAAGACGGGTGACCGACTATTTGGACACCCTGCCCGATATGAGAGAACATCTAGACAGAATATATCGTTTTATCCGTACAGGAGTGAATCCAGAAAGTATTCGCGAAGCCATGGCTCAAAGAAAAGTCGAGACTCAGCTCATGCTTTTAAAGTTTTTCATTAACTGTTTAATTAGAGAACAAGATTGTCCGGAAAAAGATCAAGAAGAAATGAAAGTCCTGACCAGGTGGAGTGACCATATAGCCGAGGGAAGACACAAGACACAAAATTGTATAGAGAGTATGTACAAGAAAATCCGTAGGGAAATAATAAAGTTACACGAGAAACGAGAAGCAATACAGGCAACCGAGAAAGAAGATGACTCTTTTACTGAAGAGTTAGACGACGAGAATCCCTCCAGAATAGCGTATGTAGGTAGAACTAGACTTTCCGACCGACATTCACGCCTAGATCACAAGAAAGTTTTTCCTCCTCCAGCACCAGAACAGGGTTCTCTTGAACAAGTATTCCAAGCTACCGATCACATTCTGAAATCACGAATAGGCTATAGTGAGCTCAGTACAATGCATGAACAAGAACTAGCCCGATCAGCAGTCCGGTGGACTACTGATTCTACCACTTTTCCAGACGAGATAGTGGCACAAATGTTTCTGAAACTGCCCCCAGCCGAGCAGCGACTGGTGGGTATGTATATGATCCAGCACCTCATCACACTGTATGAGGAACAGCATTCTGATCCAGGTCCACTACATGATGTATTGAACGAGTTACTCCAGTATAGATGGAGAGGTCTAGGTACCGATTTAATTAGTGTCATTCTAGAACAGCGCCACAAATATCGAACGTTTCTGAATCCACACTTTGTTCACGTCTCACCCCCAGAAAGTAAATCATTTTACATAGATAGACAGAATCCGTTACGAGAAGTACACCCAGTTAGGACAACGGGTGGTGATCTAGAACGAGTATTTGTTTACACCCCCATCACAAAAATGGAACTCTTAGAGATGAAGAAGCTAATTCCCTGTCACGATAAAGATCCAGCAGGGTTCCACCGTGAATTAAAAGACATGCTCCGTATGGGAGAATACACGTATCCTGATATCATTAAAATGTTAAAGGTCCTGTTGCCCGCAGGCATATATGAAAAACTCAAGGAAAAAGAATGGGAGGTGGGAGAGAAAAAGATAGATTGGACAGCTCTAGAAGCTGAAGATAATACACGAGTACCAGGTACTGGTCTTGGGGGGAAAGCTAAAGAATTGCCTGAGTTATTGATACAAGTTTTGCCAAGATTACTAGCCACGAAAAAGGAAGATTGGGATGCCATTTCAGCTTGTAAACAGAAACAAGATGAAGACACTAGTGATTTTTATTCTAGATTTGAAAAATGTTTTATTATTAATAGTGGTCTGAAAACAAGTAGTGAATCGTACCCTCATCTTTTTGTTACCAAACTAGTCGAGAATTCAAGTCCACAAGTTAAAAATCGAGTATTGAAAGTCGAAAGTACCTGGCAAGCTAATACTCCGTCACAGATGCTTCAAATGCTCCAGTATCACCAGAACAGAATCAGGGAAGAGCAGGAACACGAAAGGAGACGTATGAAAGACACGAAAATGAAAGTATTAGTTGCACAATCTGTTCCACAAGACAGTCAGAAGAGGGGTCCGAATCAAGCCAGTCATCCTGCAGCTCCCGTTAAAGGGACCTGCAATTACTGTAAACAGCCAGGTCATTTCATAAACGAGTGTGCAGTTCTGAAACACAACATAGCTACTGGTAAAACTAAAGAGAGACCACGTCCGCCTAGACAAGAACAAGTTTCACAGACTTCTCAGCCACCACAGAATGCACAACAGACAGTTACAGCACCGCAGCCTATCGCGGCAACACAGCATGTTACACAGCAGATGTACCAGTATGCCCAGACGGAGTATCCAGATTATCAGCCGTATTCATGAAACAGCCTAGAGAGGGAGATAGGCTTGCCTCTCATCGAGATACCTGTAGATCAAGAGGGTCCCTATGTACACAGTCAAGTATTAGGGAAAGACAGGAAGTTTCTGATTGATACAGGGGCAATTAGGACTACCATCAGTCATGACGAGGTTCCAGGGGCTCCGCTCTCAGGCTCTAGAAATGTTTCCCTTGGATTTTCACGAAAGCCTATTGTTAATGAAATATCGAAACCAGTTACTCTAGAAGTCGGTCCATTGTCCCGAACTACTGATTTGTTACTCACGAAATCTTGTCCAGAAAATTTGTTAGGCATTAAGACATTGAAAGAATTAGGAGCAATCATTTGTTGTTCCCCAGAAGGAGTCCGCCTGTTCCTTCGAGATTTTAAAGGTCATTATGTATTACGAGATTTTGATCCAAGATTATTGAATGTACCACAGCATTTTGCCTGCTATTTCAGTACTACCAGTCAAAGGCGAATTATGTGTCAGAAAGAATGGTTCCTCACATGTAGGACATAGTGATTGTACTACTATTGTCGAGTATAGTGACAGTGGGAAATCTATTTTCAAAGCCTCACGTCATTCTTATTTTGTTTGTGGTCAGACCGCATATGTTCGTCTGCCCCCCGATTGGGATGGAACATGTTACATTGCCTTCCTACTGCCGCCAGTTTTTCTAGTCCCATCCGATTATCACAGAAACACACATCTAGTACACGTTAGACATAGAAGGGAGACTGAGTCCCCAATTGTCGATCAAACTGAAACTGCTCTAGAACAATATCAAGACTTCAATAAAGGTTTCTTTTTCTTTATAGGTCCTGTCCAGAATAGTAAGTTAATACGTAGGTTAACCAGAACCTTTGAAGCAGTAGTGAATGAGACTACTTCCGCGCTAGGTAACTTAACCGAAGAACAATCCGCTATGCGTTTTGTTGTGCTCCAAAATCGTCTCGTTCTTGACGTCATACTGGCCGATAGAGGAGGAGCTTGTACAGTCATCGGATCTAGTTGCTGCATTTTCATTCCTAATAACGCGCCGTCTGTTTATTCAGCTATAACCAGACTTCATAAAATTGCCCATCAGTTACACCAGAATCCAGGCACCTGGACATGGTCCGGTTGGCTCTGGAGTATCATATCTGCCTGGGGATGGCAAGTATTGTCATTCCTAGGTATTGCAGTAATGATCATATTCAGTTGCTGCCTCTGTTTACAATGTGGCCCTGCGATTTGCGGCATGTGTGCTACCTCTTGTATTCCTAGTCCTAAGTCCCGTTCCAAGACAATTCGAGACGAGCAAATGATGCTATATGAACAGATAGATGGTATCATGAATATTGATGTTTCCTGATGGAAACGTAGGGCACAAGGAGGGAATGTGGAAAAGTAAATTTTGCCATGTTATATGTGCCTACGTGTTCCCCATACTGTGTTATATGTGCATGATCGATATGCATGTATCCCCTTATGATCGATTAAAGACGCAATTATAGTTGTGTCCGACTCTAGTATGCCAGTTTCCAGTTCTCGTGAAAGCAACGAGTACTAGGCCTATGTTGCCACGTTTTACAGTGTGCACGTTAATTCATTGAATTGTCCCCGTTCCTAGGCCTCAAAAGGGCCCGGACACCAGATTCAAGTTCCAGTCTCCTGAACCCTCTCCGAGGAGCGATACAGCCCCCACCTGCATCCCTGACCCTTCACTTACTTCCTGCCTCGCAGTGCCCGGCCCGGCCTGGCTTTGCCTGCCAGTCTGCCAAGAGTATGTTATGCTTCTAGTTATCAGTCCAGCCCTCCTTCTCTGCATTCCTAAGCTACTGAATCGCATCAATAGTTTCAGCCATGGTCTAGCCTTTCTGTCTCCATGTAAGAGAAATACTATATTAATATTCATAGAATATTCCTAGCACACGCAATACATGTAGAATTATGCATGCACCAGTCTTAGTGTCAAGTAGCCTTTGCCCTGATAACTTTTGGATTCTATCAACATGTACTCCAAACACCAGATACCAGATATGATATAGGTACATGTCGTCCTGACACTGCAGACTTTAGTCTCCTCTTCTAGTGCAGAAGTCATAGCCCCCAGTTCTTCCTGGTAACACGTCATTGCCCGTTTGCGCGCACCACTGGGTTAAAGATCCCAGCTGCTCAGGTAGCCCCCTCCATGTTTCCGCCCCATTCATGACACTTCTGTGACGTTTCATACCACATGTCTATGTATACGCCCTGTACACGCCTTCTTGTTACACCCATTTTGTCCTTATCTTTCGCGACTGCTACGAGTTACGCCTACTGCTACGCCTACTGTATTGAATGTAATGTAATTGTTTTAGTATATATATACTGTGTACTGTTACTGAAAGCTGCGATGTCCATGCCATTCCCATTCCCTGGCAGCTGCCATCCATTCTTTTCCCATGCAGGCTATCCCGTTCCTGTCCCTTCCCTTATGTCTGATTAAAGCCTGTAAGACTCAAGATACCTCGAATCCTGTCTCTTATTTATTGAGCTATCTGTTTTATTCACTGTATTCAAAAATAGTACCGGTAATTAATTATTTATTTACCACATAATGGCGCCCGAATAGGGACTTGCCCTTTCCCCACGCGCCGGCAAAGCCACGCAGGCCCCCTGACCCTCTGCAGCCGTGACGGAACCATACCGTGCACGTGCAGATATTTCTGCTTCAAGTATCCCTCAGGCCCACGGAGGAGACGGAGGTTGCGGTCCAGCATCCAGACGAGGCGGTGAGGAACGCGGCGAGTCCCGACCAGAGCCCAAGCCGAGAGTACAAGGTCCGAGGTATCCGGAGGCCCACCTGTAACTGAAGTCCGAAGTTCGTAGTCCGACGTCGTAGCAGTCCCGTCCAGTCCGAGGCCTTCCGTTCTTGCTGCCCGGTGAGTACCGTTGCTGGGGTAGTATCTAGACAGGGTCAATTAATTTGTCTCTGGTCCAGTGGGTTTGGGTACACAGATCCAGTCCGAAGTGTTCACCTAGGTGGATGCGGGTCCTGACGTGTCTCTTTATGGGACCGGTATGTTTCGTACTGTTTTAGCAGTGCATCTAGTAATTCTAGTAAGTTCCGTTCTCGAGAAATTCATGTGTTCTGTTTTCAGTATACCAGGTAATATTTCTGTCCGAACTGTTATTCTAAATGTTATTTAATGTGTTTTCAATGTCGTGGTATGAGTGATTTGTTTTTCCAGTCATTACTGTGTTTATCGTGTATTGTATTGTGTTCGGATTCAAGTCTAGAATGCCTCTGTTCTCCAAGTTACGTCAGTTAAAAACCCGAAAAGGGTTACTCGAGGAAGCAGTTCCTGTCCCGCCTAGGGACAGTCCAGGACATTTTATGTATCATAAGCATGGCTTAAGTGCCATATTGTATTTAGATTTATGGGTCGATTATACCAAAGGTCTGGAAGAGAAATATAGATGGCCTGTATCAGGTACATGGGATGCCGAGTGCATCATGCGAGTAGAAGAAGCATTATGGAAAAAGAAAGCCAGACAGTCCCAGAAAGATGCCATCGAGTTATGGCGCAAAGAATCTCATAAAAGAACCGAAAAAGAATTCAGAAAAACAGAATTAAGTAGAGAATCCTCAGAAAGAGCCCAAGAAAGGGAATTAATCGAAGTAGGTGAACGAGTTAAAGCAGAACAGTCAGACAGACAGAGAAATGCCCTTATTAAGGGTATGTATCCTCTTCTTGCCGAGGGCTTGCCAAAAGCAACTCCGGAGGCACCATGTAATTTTCCGCCACCATTGGTCCCGACTAAGCTACGTCATAAACCGACCGCAGCTGATATTTTTCTCTCGTCCTATTTGGACGACACAGTCCCCGAATATGCAAATCCTATTCCGCCTGCTCCCGTTAATAATGTAATTCCTGTTCCTCCAGTCGCTGGTGCCGTGGGTTCAGTTCACGTTACAACACCCGTTACAGCACCCCCGGCCCAGCCTACAGTACATGTACCCGCTACATCAGTCACTCTACCAGCACGTACAGTACCCACCGACGATTCTAGTTTAGGAGCCGCGGGGGGAGAGTCTCCTGGTACCCCGCCTCAACACAGACGTATGACGCTACATGAACTAGCGTTACAGCGTACGCCAAAAGTAAATACATTCACAGATATCAAGCGAGCACTTACCGAATGTCGTTATGATCCAGTTCCAGGCGATGGTACCATGGTCATATATTCATTACGTTTAAGACGGGTGACCGACTATTTGGACACCCTGCCCGATATGAGAGAACATCTAGACAGAATATATCGTTTTATCCGTACAGGAGTGAATCCAGAAAGTATTCGCGAAGCCATGGCTCAAAGAAAAGTCGAGACTCAGCTCATGCTTTTAAAGTTTTTCATTAACTGTTTAATTAGAGAACAAGATTGTCCGGAAAAAGATCAAGAAGAAATGAAAGTCCTGACCAGGTGGAGTGACCATATAGCCGAGGGAAGACACAAGACACAAAATTGTATAGAGAGTATGTACAAGAAAATCCGTAGGGAAATAATAAAGTTACACGAGAAACGAGAAGCAATACAGGCAACCGAGAAAGAAGATGACTCTTTTACTGAAGAGTTAGACGACGAGAATCCCTCCAGAATAGCGTATGTAGGTAGAACTAGACTTTCCGACCGACATTCACGCCTAGATCACAAGAAAGTTTTTCCTCCTCCAGCACCAGAACAGGGTTCTCTTGAACAAGTATTCCAAGCTACCGATCACATTCTGAAATCACGAATAGGCTATAGTGAGCTCAGTACAATGCATGAACAAGAACTAGCCCGATCAGCAGTCCGGTGGACTACTGATTCTACCACTTTTCCAGACAAGATAGTGGCACAAATGTTTCTGAAACTGCCCCCAGCCGAGCAGCGACTGGTGGGTATGTATATGATCCAGCACCTCATCACACTGTATGAGGAACAGCATTCTGATCCAGGTCCACTACATGATGTATTGAACGAGTTACTCCAGTATAGATGGAGAGGTCTAGGTACCGATTTAATTAGTGTCATTCTAGAACAGCGCCACAAATATCGAACGTTTCTGAATCCACACTTTGTTCACGTCTCACCCCCAGAAAGTAAATCATTTTACATAGATAGACAGAATCCGTTACGAGAAGTACACCCAGTTAGGACAACGGGTGGTGATCTAGAACGAGTATTTGTTTACACCCCCATCACAAAAATGGAACTCTTAGAGATGAAGAAGCTAATTCCCTGTCACGATAAAGATCCAGCAGGGTTCCACCGTGAATTAAAAGACATGCTCCGTATGGGAGAATACACGTATCCTGATATCATTAAAATGTTAAAGGTCCTGTTGCCCGCAGGCATATATGAAAAACTCAAGGAAAAAGAATGGGAGGTGGGAGAGAAAAAGATAGATTGGACAGCTCTAGAAGCTGAAGATAATACACGAGTACCAGGTACTGGTCTTGGGGGGAAAGCTAAAGAATTGCCTGAGTTATTGATACAAGTTTTGCCAAGATTACTAGCCACGAAAAAGGAAGATTGGGATGCCATTTCAGCTTGTAAACAGAAACAAGATGAAGACACTAGTGATTTTTATTCTAGATTTGAAAAATGTTTTATTATTAATAGTGGTCTGAAAACAAGTAGTGAATCGTACCCTCATCTTTTTGTTACCAAACTAGTCGAGAATTCAAGTCCACAAGTTAAAAATCGAGTATTGAAAGTCGAAAGTACCTGGCAAGCTAATACTCCGTCACAGATGCTTCAAATGCTCCAGTATCACCAGAACAGAATCAGGGAAGAGCAGGAACACGAAAGGAGACGTATGAAAGACACGAAAATGAAAGTATTAGTTGCACAATCTGTTCCACAAGACAGTCAGAAGAGGGGTCCGAATCAAGCCAGTCATCCTGCAGCTCCCGTTAAAGGGACCTGCAATTACTGTAAACAGCCAGGTCATTTCATAAACGAGTGTGCAGTTCTGAAACACAACATAGCTACTGGTAAAACTAAAGAGAGACCACGTCCGCCTAGACAAGAACAAGTTTCACAGAATTCTCAGCCACCACAGAATGCACAACAGACAGTTACAGCACCGCAGCCTATCGCGGCAACACAGCATGTTACACAGCAGATGTACCAGTATGCCCAGACGGAGTATCCAGATTATCAGCCGTATTCATGAAACAGCCTAGAGAGGGAGATAGGCTTGCCTCTCATCGAGATACCTGTAGATCAAGAGGGTCCCTATGTACACAGTCAAGTATTAGGGAAAGACAGGAAGTTTCTGATTGATACAGGGGCAATTAGGACTACCATCAGTCATGACGAGGTTCCAGGGGCTCCGCTCTCAGGCTCTAGAAATGTTTCCCTTGGATTTTCACGAAAGCCTATTGTTAATGAAATATCGAAACCAGTTACTCTAGAAGTCGGTCCATTGTCCCGAACTACTGATTTGTTACTCACGAAATCTTGTCCAGAAAATTTGTTAGGCATTAAGACATTGAAAGAATTAGGAGCAATCATTTGTTGTTCCCCAGAAGGAGTCCGCCTGTTCCTTCGAGATTTTAAAGGTCATTATGTATTACGAGATTTTGATCCAAGATTATTGAATGTACCACAGCATTTTGCCTGCTATTTCAGTACTACCAGTCAAAGGCGAATTATGTGTCAGAAAGAATGGTTCCTCACATGTAGGACATAGTGATTGTACTACTATTGTCGAGTATAGTGACAGTGGGAAATCTATTTTCAAAGCCTCACGTCATTCTTATTTTGTTTGTGGTCAGACCGCATATGTTCGTCTGCCCCCCGATTGGGATGGAACATGTTACATTGCCTTCCTACTGCCGCCAGTTTTTCTAGTCCCATCCGATTATCACAGAAACACACATCTAGTACACGTTAGACATAGAAGGGAGACTGAGTCCCCAATTGTCGATCAAACTGAAACTGCTCTAGAACAATATCAAGACTTCAATAAAGGTTTCTTTTTCTTTATAGGTCCTGTCCAGAATAGTAAGTTAATACGTAGGTTAACCAGAACCTTTGAAGCAGTAGTGAATGAGACTACTTCCGCGCTAGGTAACTTAACCGAAGAACAATCCGCTATGCGTTTTGTTGTGCTCCAAAATCGTCTCGTTCTTGACGTCATACTGGCCGATAGAGGAGGAGCTTGTACAGTCATCGGATCTAGTTGCTGCATTTTCATTCCTAATAACGCGCCGTCTGTTTATTCAGCTATAACCAGACTTCATAAAATTGCCCATCAGTTACACCAGAATCCAGGCACCTGGACATGGTCCGGTTGGCTCTGGAGTATCATATCTGCCTGGGGATGGCAAGTATTGTCATTCCTAGGTATTGCAGTAATGATCATATTCAGTTGCTGCCTCTGTTTACAATGTGGCCCTGCGATTTGCGGCATGTGTGCTACCTCTTGTATTCCTAGTCCTAAGTCCCGTTCCAAGACAATTCGAGACGAGCAAATGATGCTATATGAACAGATAGATGGTATCATGAATATTGATGTTTCCTGATGGAAACGTAGGGCACAAGGAGGGAATGTGGAAAAGTAAATTTTGCCATGTTATATTTGCCTACGTGTTCCCCATACTGTGTTATATGTGCATGATCGATATGCATGTATCCCCTTATGATCGATTAAAGACGCAATTATAGTTGTGTCCGACTCTAGTATGCCAGTTTCCAGTTCTCGTGAAAGCAACGAGTACTAGGCCTATGTTGCCACGTTTTACAGTGTGCACGTTAATTCATTGAATTGTCCCCGTTCCTAGGCCTCAAAAGGGCCCGGACACCAGATTCAAGTTCCAGTCTCCTGAACCCTCTCCGAGGAGCGATACAGCCCCCACCTGCATCCCTGACCCTTCACTTACTTCCTGCCTCGCAGTGCCCGGCCCGGCCTGGCTTTGCCTGCCAGTCTGCCAAGAGTATGTTATGCTTCTAGTTATCAGTCCAGCCCTCCTTCTCTGCATTCCTAAGCTACTGAATCGCATCAATAGTTTCAGCCATGGTCTAGCCTTTCTGTCTCCATGTAAGAGAAATACTATATTAATATTCATAGAATATTCCTAGCACACGCAATACATGTAGAATTATGCATGCACCAGTCTTAGTGTCAAGTAGCCTTTGCCCTGATAACTTTTGGATTCTATCAACATGTACTCCAAACACCAGATACCAGATATGATATAGGTACATGTCGTCCTGACACTGCAGACTTTAGTCTCCTCTTCTAGTGCAGAAGTCATAGCCCCCAGTTCTTCCTGGTAACACGTCATTGCCCGTTTGCGCGCACCACTGGGTTAAAGATCCCAGCTGCTCAGGTAGCCCCCTCCATGTTTCCGCCCCATTCATGACACTTCTGTGACGTTTCATACCACATGTCTATGTATACGCCCTGTACACGCCTTCTTGTTACACCCATTTTGTCCTTATCTTTCGCGACTGCTACGAGTTACGCCTACTGCTACGCCTACTGTATTGAATGTAATGTAATTGTTTTAGTATATATATACTGTGTACTGTTACTGAAAGCTGCGATGTCCATGCCATTCCCATTCCCTGGCAGCTGCCATCCATTCTTTTCCCATGCAGGCTATCCCGTTCCTGTCCCTTCCCTTATGTCTGATTAAAGCCTGTAAGACTCAAGATACCTCGAATCCTGTCTCTTATTTATTGAGCTATCTGTTTTATTCACTGTATTCAAAAATAGTACCGGTAATTAATTATTTATTTACCACATAATGGCGCCCGAATAGGGACTTGCCCTTTCCCCACGCGCCGGCAAAGCCACGCAGGCCCCCTGACCCTCTGCAGCCGTGACGGAACCATACCGTGCACGTGCAGATATTTCTGCTTCAAGTATCCCTCAGGCCCACGGAGGAGACGGAGGTTGCGGTCCAGCATCCAGACGAGGCGGTGAGGAACGCGGCGAGTCCCGACCAGAGCCCAAGCCGAGAGTACAAGGTCCGAGGTATCCGGAGGCCCACCTGTAACTGAAGTCCGAAGTTCGTAGTCCGACGTCGTAGCAGTCCCGTCCAGTCCGAGGCCTTCCGTTCTTGCTGCCCGGTGAGTACCGTTGCTGGGGTAGTATCTAGACAGGGTCAATTAATTTGTCTCTGGTCCAGTGGGTTTGGGTACACAGATCCAGTCCGAAGTGTTCACCTAGGTGGATGCGGGTCCTGACGTGTCTCTTTATGGGACCGGTATGTTTCGTATTGTTTTAGCAGTGCATCTAGTAATTCTAGTAAGTTCCGTTCTCGAGAAATTCATGTGTTCTGTTTTCAGTATACCAGGTAATATTTCTGTCCGAACTGTTATTCTAAATGTTATTTAATGTGTTTTCAATGTCGTGGTATGAGTGATTTGTTTTTCCAGTCATTACTGTGTTTATCGTGTATTGTATTGTGTTCGGATTCAAGTCTAGAATGCCTCTGTTCTCCAAGTTACGTCAGTTAAAAACCCGAAAAGGGTTACTCGAGGAAGCAGTTCCTGTCCCGCCTAGGGACAGTCCAGGACATTTTATGTATCATAAGCATGGCTTAAGTGCCATATTGTATTTAGATTTATGGGTCGATTATACCAAAGGTCTGGAAGAGAAATATAGATGGCCTGTATCAGGTACATGGGATGCCGAGTGCATCATGCGAGTAGAAGAAGCATTATGGAAAAAGAAAGCCAGACAGTCCCAGAAAGATGCCATCGAGTTATGGCGCAAAGAATCTCATAAAAGAACCGAAAAAGAATTCAGAAAAACAGAATTAAGTAGAGAATCCTCAGAAAGAGCCCAAGAAAGGGAATTAATCGAAGTAGGTGAACGAGTTAAAGCAGAACAGTCAGACAGACAGAGAAATGCCCTTATTAAGGGTATGTATCCTTTTCTTGCCGAGGGCTTGCTAAAAGCAACTCCGGAGGCACCATGTAATTTTCCGCCACCATTGGTCCCGACTAAGCTACGTCATAAACCGACCGCAGCTGATATTTTTCTCTCGTCCTATTTGGACGACACAGTCCCCGAATATGCAAATCCTATTCCGCCTGCTCCCGTTAATAATGTAATTCCTGTTCCTCCAGTCGCTGGTGCCGTGGGTTCAGTTCACGTTACAGCACCCGTTACAGCACCCCCGGCCCAGCCTACAGTACATGTACCCGCTACATCAGTCACTCTACCAGCACGTACAGTACCCACCGACGATTCTAGTTTAGGAGCCGCGGGGGGAGAGTCTCCTGGTACCCCGCCTCAACACAGACGTATGACGCTACATGAACTAGCATTACAGCGTACGCCAAAAGTAAATACATTCACAGATATCAAGCGAGCACTTACCGAATGTCGTTATGATCCAGTTCCAGGCGATGGTACCATGGTCATATATTCATTACGTTTAAGACGGGTGACCGACTATTTGGACACCCTGCCCGATATGAGAGAACATCTAGACAGAATATATCGTTTTATCCGTACAGGAGTGAATCCAGAAAGTATTCGCGAAGCCATGGCTCAAAGAAAAGTCGAGACTCAGCTCATGCTTTTAAAGTTTTTCATTAACTGTTTAATTAGAGAACAAGATTGTCCGGAAAAAGATCAAGAAGAAATGAAAGTCCTGACCAGGTGGAGTGACCATATAGCCGAGGGAAGACACAAGACACAAAATTGTATAGAGAGTATGTACAAGAAAATCCGTAGGGAAATAATAAAGTTACACGAGAAACGAGAAGCAATACAGGCAACCGAGAAAGAAGATGACTCTTTTACTGAAGAGTTAGACGACGAGAATCCCTCCAGAATAGCGTATGTAGGTAGAACTAGACTTTCCGACCGACATTCACGCCTAGATCACAAGAAAGTTTTTCCTCCTCCAGCACCAGAACAGGGTTCTCTTGAACAAGTATTCCAAGCTACCGATCACATTCTGAAATCACGAATAGGCTATAGTGAGCTCAGTACAATGCATGAACAAGAACTAGCCCGATCAGCAGTCCGGTGGACTACTGATTCTACCACTTTTCCAGACAAGATAGTGGCACAAATGTTTCTGAAACTGCCCCCAGCCGAGCAGCGACTGGTGGGTATGTATATGATCCAGCACCTCATCACACTGTATGAGGAACAGCATTCTGATCCAGGTCCACTACATGATGTATTGAACGAGTTACTCCAGTATAGATGGAGAGGTCTAGGTACCGATTTAATTAGTGTCATTCTAGAACAGCGCCACAAATATCGAACATTTCTGAATCCACACTTTGTTCACGTCTCACCCCCAGAAAGTAAATCATTTTACATAGATAGACAGAATCCGTTACGAGAAGTACACCCAGTTAGGACAACGGGTGGTGATCTAGAACGAGTATTTGTTTACACCCCCATCACAAAAATGGAACTCTTAGAGATGAAGAAGCTAATTCCCTGTCACGATAAAGATCCAGCAGGGTTCCACCGTGAATTAAAAGACATGCTCCGTATGGGAGAATACACGTATCCTGATATCATTAAAATGTTAAAGGTCCTGTTGCGCGCAGGCATATATGAAAAACTCAAGGAAAAAGAATGGGAGGTGGGAGAGAAAAAGATAGATTGGACAGCTCTAGAAGCTGAAGATAATACACGAGTACCAGGTACTGGTCTTGGGGGGAAAGCTAAAGAATTGCCTGAGTTATTGATACAAGTTTTGCCAAGATTACTAGCCACGAAAAAGGAAGATTGGGATGCCATTTCAGCTTGTAAACAGAAACAAGATGAAGACACTAGTGATTTTTATTCTAGATTTGAAAAATGTTTTATTATTAATAGTGGTCTGAAAACAAGTAGTGAATCGTACCCTCATCTTTTTGTTACCAAACTAGTCGAGAATTCAAGTCCACAAGTTAAAAATCGAGTATTGAAAGTCGAAAGTACCTGGCAAGCTAATACTCCGTCACAGATGCTTCAAATGCTCCAGTATCACCAGAACAGAATCAGGGAACATTTCATAAACGAGTGTGCAGTTCTGAAACACAACATAGCTACTGGTAAAACTAAAGAGAGACCACGTCCGCCTAGACAAGAACAAGTTTCACAGACTTCTCAGCCACCACAGAATGCACAACAGACAGTTACAGCACCGCAGCCTATCGCGGCAACACAGCATGTTACACAGCAGATGTACCAGTATGCCCAGACGGAGTATCCAGATTATCAGCCGTATTCATGAAACAGCCTAGAGAGGGAGATAGGCTTGCCTCTCATCGAGATACCTGTAGATCAAGAGGGTCCCTATGTACACAGTCAAGTATTAGGGAAAGACAGAAAGTTTCTGATTGATACAGGGGCAAGTAGGACTACCATCAGTCATGACGAGGTTCCAGGGGCTCCGCTCTCAGGCTCTAGAAATGTTTCCCTTGGATTTTCACAAAAGCCTATTGTTAATGAAATATCGAAACCAGTTACTCTAGAAGTCGGTCCATTGTCCCGAACTACTGATTTGTTACTCACGAAATCTTGTCCAGAAAATTTGTTAGGCATTAAGACATTGAAAGAATTAGGAGCAATCATTTGTTGTTCCCCAGAAGGAGTCCGCCTGTTCCTTCGAGATTTTAAAGGTCATTATGTATTACGAGATTTTGATCCAAGATTATTGAATGTACCACAGCATTTATGGGCGCAAGGTCCAACTGATGTAGGTTGTATGCATATCACACCCCATCGTGTGACTCTAAAGCAAGGTGTGGTTTTACCACGAATCAGACAGTACAAATTGCCACCTGAGGCTGTAGCAGCCTTATCAAAAATTATTGACGAACTTATTGCCCAAGGAGTGGTTGTAGAAACTGACTCCAACGTATGTAATTCTCCTATCATTCCAGTCCTGAAACGTACTGATCCAAATGCACCTCCAGTATATCGATTAGTGATTGACCTTCGAGAACTTAATAAATGTATCATACCCCAGTACCCAGTAGTCCCAGATATTTCATCCCTTTTGACAGCCATTGATTTTGAAGCTACGTGCTTCACAGTTATCGATCTCAAGAACGCATTCTTCAGTGTCCCCATTCATCCAGACAGCCAGTTCCTTTTCGGTTTCTGTTTAAATGGAAGAAGCTATAAATTCACACGAGCTCCTCAAGGTTTCACAGAAAGTCCTAGTATTTACAGTCAAGCACTTAAGAGACAACTAGACAATATTCACATGCCAACTGACACTGCCCTGCTCCAGTATGTCGATGATCTACTGATCACAGCCCGTTCTGAACGTGACTGCGAGCGAGCGTCACTTACAGTTCTGTATTTTCTGGCAGAGATAGGGCACAAGGTGTCCCCTTCCAAATTACAATTCTGTGTCCAGCAAGTGGTCTACTTGGGACACTTACTGTCCAAGAGGGGTAGGCAGTTGACACCTGACCGTATCCCGTTAATAGCACGTCTTCCACAGCCCAAGACACAGAAGGAGGTGCGAGCTTTTATCGGCCTCACTTCTTATTGCAGACAATGGATTCCTCAGTATGCATTTCTAGCCAAGCCACTGATACAGTTAACGACACAGGAGGCAGCCACATCGACTGTCCTCCCTTGGACCCAGGAACATACACTTGTTTTTAATGAGTTAAAGAAAGCTTTATGTCAAGCACCAGTTCTAGCAACACCGAACTACAGTAAGCCTTTTACACTTTTTGTCACAGAACGTGATGGTACTGCATTATCTGTTCTCACACAAGATCAAGCAGGACAATACAAGCCCTGTGCTTATTTTTCGAGCACATTAGATCCAGTGGCCCAGGCTCTGCTTGCGTGCCTCAAGTCAGTTGCAGCCACAGCTCTAGCTATCAGACAAAGTGATTCCATAGTGTTAGGACACTCCCTGACAGTACAAGTTCCACACTCCGTGGAAGTTCTTTTAAACCGAACCCAGACTCAGCACTTGACAATTGCACGTTTAACAGGTTATGAACTGACACTGTTTCAGCCACACATAGAAATCAGACGCTGCAACATTCTAAATCCTGCTACACTGTTACCGTCAGTTACTTCAAATCCTGCCACACATGACTGTGTGGAAGTTGTTAACACTATGACAAAGCCAAGACAAGATCTGACAGACATTGCATTACCTGATCCAGACCTGACACTGTATGTGGATGGTTCATGTATGAGAACAAGTACAGGAGAACTAGTAGCCGCGTATGCAGTGACTACTGACACCGAAGTTATAGAAACACATCGTATTGACACCCTGTCTGCTCAAGCAGCAGAGCTAGTCGCTCTGACCCAAGCCTGCATACGTGCTAAGAACCTGAAAGTAAACATATACACAGATTCACGTTATGCATTCGGAGTCGTACACGACTTTGGAGTGCTCTGGCAGGAACGAGGTTTTATGACTTCTCATGAAACCAAGATCCAGCATGGTCTCCTCATCCAAGCTCTGTTAGATGCAATACATTTACCGACAGCTATTGCTATCATGAAGTGCAAGGCACATACGAAAGTCACTGACATTATTTCCCAAGGTAACGATCTAGCAGATCGAACAGCCAAGCTTACAGCTCAGACTCCAGACATTCCAGTTAACACGACACAGACACTCATTCCAGAACAGACTACTTGTATGACAGTCAAGGACCCTACACAAGATGTCATAGACATACAGTCACATGCTACTCCCGAAGAAATCAAGAAATGGTCCGAACTAGGAGGGGTCCAGACAGATCAAGGATGGTTGACGAAGGGAAAAGCCACATGGGGTCTCCCCGACTCTATGGTTCCAGTCATTATTAATACCGCACATAGTCCAGCACACCTAGGAGAAAAAGCTATGTTAGACAGTATTCAGAACCTTTGGTTCAACAAGCATTTACGAGCAGCAGCCAAGCAGAAAGTACGTACCTGTATGATATGTTGTCAGTTCAATCCAGGTAAAAGTGTCCCGGTGGAACAAGGTGGATTCCAACCTCCTGACCATCCTTTTGAAGTCCTCCAGATGGATTATATTCAGATGGAGCGATGTCGAGGTTTCAAGTATGTTCTCGTAGTTGTATGCGCTTTGTCCAGGTGGACAGAAGCATATCCAGTTCCAGACTACACAGCCGCGACCACTGCCAGGCAGTTGGTTCGTGAGTATTTTCCCCGTTATGGATTACCTAGGGTCGTGTATTCAGATAACGGCCAGCCATTCTCATCCGAGCTCATGCAACAAGTTTCCCTTCTGTTAGGGTACCAGTGGAAATTCCATTGTGTACGCCATCCTGAAGCAGCCGGTCTCGTAGAGAGACATAACCAGACTTTGAAAATCCGCATTGCTAAAGTGTGTACAGAGAAAGGTGTAGATTGGTTAATAGCTCTGCCAGTTGCTCTTTTTTATATGAGAATGGTTGCACATTCCAGATCAGGTCTGTCCCCGTACGAGGTCGTATTCGGCCGCCCTCCAAACATGTGGGGTACACCTATGCCCCGAAAGATTACAGACGTTTCCAGTAATATGCTGACAGATTACCTAGCTTCCTTGATGTCTGCCCTACACTCTTGTCGTTCACAGGTTGCCGCTGCATTTCCAGACAACACTGAGGTGAAACCGCATGAAGTCGTTCCGGGAGAATTCGTCCTGGTGCGCAACTTCGATCGTTCAAGTCCGTTGGAGCCCCGTTGGAAGGAGCCCCAGCTGGTGTTATTGACAACAAGGACTGCCGTCAAACTCGAGGGCCGCAAGGGCTGGGTGCATACCAGTCATATCAAAAAATTCCATGGATTACGACAAAAGACATTTATCAAAGACTGCCCTATTCTTAAGGACTGCCCAAACACAGACTCTGAATTCAAACTTCCCCTGTTAGAGAAAACTCCGCAGCAGGAGTATAAAACCAAACTCCGGTCTAGTAAAATAAGTCAGCCAGTTTAATTGTCTAAGTCCCTCTCGGGTGAAACGGTTAGACAGGTTCCTGACATGTATGAGATAGACCCACACAGTGAGAGAGTTAGTCAAAACTCCAAAAGATGTATTATCGTTCTATTCTTTTTGTTATTTTTGAGTCTTATGGTTACATGCACAAGTTATGCTTTACATTTATGTTTTCCAATTTCACATGTACATATGTTTTCTAATGTTACAGTAGAGCACACATTTAGTGATCTGCCTCCTCACGAGCTATCCTATCGTCTTGCTATGCGTAACAACACATTCATTCGAATGTTGCACTATTCACACCAGACCAGCAATGCCACTAATTGTTGGGTGTGTGGTCGACTCCCCCCTTTCCAGACACCGAAGGGAGTTCTCCCACTTTTTCCCTATCCGTTTTCACATAATGGTTCGTGTGGAGCATGGTCCACGTTAACGTCATCCTCCACTGATATGTCCCTTCTGAATCGAACATGTTTCCCAGACAAGCAAGGTCTTTCCCATAGAACAGGGTTAGATCTAGAAAATGAAGTATATGATTTAGGTAATTATTCCTCGAATTTCATGGTCCTGAATGTTCAGTCCGATACTACTCCAGATTTGCCTGCTATTTCAGTACTACCAGTCAAAGGCGAATTATGTGTCAGAAAGAATGGTTCCTCACATGTAGGACATAGTGATTGTACTACTATTGTCGAGTATAGTGACAGTGGGAAATCTATTTTCAAAGCCTCACGTCATTCTTATTTTGTTTGTGGTCAGACCGCATATGTTCGTCTGCCCCCCGATTGGGATGGAACATGTTACATTGCCTTCCTACTGCCGCCAGTTTTTCTAGCCCCATCCGATTATCACAGAAACACACATCTAGTACACGTTAGACATAGAAGGGAGACTGAGTCCCCAATTGTCGATCAAACTGAAACTGCTCTAGAACAATATCAAGACTTCAATAAAGGTTTCTTTTTCTTTATAGGTCCTGTCCAGAATAGTAAGTTAATACGTAGGTTAACCAGAACCCTTGAAGCAGTAGTGAATGAGACTACTTCCGCTCTAGGTAACTTAACCGAAGAACAATCCGCTATGCGTTTTGTTGTGCTCCAAAATCGTCTCGTTCTTGACGTCATACTGGCCGATAGAGGAGGAGCTTGTAGAGTCATCGGATCTAGTTGCTGCATTTTCATTCCTAATAACGCGCCGTCTGTTTATTCAGCTATAACCAGACTTCATAAAATTGCCCATCAGTTACACCAGAATCCAGGCACCTGGACATGGTCCGGTTGGCTCTGGAGTATCATATCTGCCTGGGGATGGCAAGTATTGTCATTCCTAGGTATTGCAGTAATGATCATATTCAGTTGCTGCCTCTGTTTACAATGTGGCCCTGCGATTTGCGGCATGTGTGCTACCTCTTGTATTCCTAGTCCTAAGTCCTGTTCCAAGACAATTCGAGACGAGCAAATGATGCTATATGAACAGATAGATGGTATCATGAATATTGATGTTTCCTGATGGAAACGTAGGGCACAAGGAGGGAATGTGGAAAAGTAAATTTTGCCATGTTATATGTGCCTACGTGTTCCCCATACTGTGTTATATGTGCATGATCGATATGCATGTATCCCCTTATGATCGATTAAAGACGCAATTATAGTTGTGTCCGACTCTAGTATGCCAGTTTCCAGTTCTCGTGAAAGCAACGAGTACTAAGCCTATGTTGCCACGTTTTACAGTGTGCACTTTAATTCATTGAATTGTCCCCGTTCCTAGGCCTCAAAAGGGCCCGGACACCAGATTCAAGTTCCAGTCTCCTGAACCCTCTCCGAGGAGCGATACAGCCCCCACCTGCATCCCTGACCCTTCACTTACTTCCTGCCTCGCAGTGCCCGGCCCGGCCTGGCTTTGCCTGCCAGTCTGCCAAGAGTATGTTATGCTTCTAGTTATCAGTCCAGCCCTCCTTCTCTGCATTCCTAAGCTACTGAATCGCATCAATAGTTTCAGCCATGGTCTAGCCTTTCTGTCTCCATGTAAGAGAAATACTATATTAATATTCATAGAATATTCCTAGCACACGCAATACATGTAGAATTATGCATGCACCAGTCTTAGTGTCAAGTAGCCTTTGCCCTGATAACTTTTGGATTCTATCAACATGTACTCCAAACACCAGATACCAGATATGATATAGGTACATGTCGTCCTGACACTGCAGACTTTAGTCTCCTCTTCTAGTGCAGAAGTCATAGCCCCCAGTTCTTCCTGGTAACACGTCATTGCCCGTTTGGCGCACCACTGGGTTAAAGGTCCCAGCTGCTCAGGTAGCCCCCTCCATGTTTCCGCCCCATTCATGACACTTCTGTGATGTTTCATACCACATGTCTATGTATACGCCCTGTACACGCCTTCTTGTTACACCCATTTTGTCCTTATCTTTCGCGACTGCTACGAGTTACGCCTACTGCTACGCCTACTGTATTGAATGTAATGTAATTGTTTTAGTATATATATACTGTGTACTGTTACTGAAAGCTGCGATGTCCATGCCATTCCCATTCCCTGGCAGCTGCCATCCATTCTTTTCCCATGCAGGCTATCCCGTTCCTGTCCCTTCCCTTATGTCTGATTAAAGCCTGTAAGACTCAAGATACCTCGAATCCTGTCTCTTATTTATTGAGCTATCTGTTTTATTCACTGTATTCAAAAATAGTACCGGTAATTAATTATTTATTTACCACACCCTATCTTCCTGATAGAAACCTCAGATCAAGGAGGCAACTTCTTCTTTGTCCCTGACGTATTTGCACATCTAAGTATGGCGGATGGGCCTTCACATATCTTGCTCCCTACCACTGGAGGAAGCTCCCCCTCTTTATTACAGGCTGCACCAAATTTTCGGGTTTTACAACATAACATAACATAGCCCGATATTCAGGTGGAACTGACAATGTTTGAAACTATTCCTACACCACTTCACATGACAAGTTGTATCTGACTCCTTACTGTTCACGGGCGAAAGTAAGTGCAGGACACTTCTGGGAAAGACTTCCACTCCAGGAGTGCAGAAATGGCTTTGCCAAGAGAGAAGGAAGGGAGAAAATGTACCTCAGTAATACAAGTGACCCTGTAGGGAAGTGAGTGAGAAGGGGTGAGATTAAGGCACATATTTAGAAATGGCTTGCTTTGCTCTTGTATCATAAAAGGGCAACACAAGCCCTTAAATGAGATGTGCTATGCCACGCAGAGCCACCTTGCTTGGCTCTGCGTGGAATAGTAAATCTGTAGTAACGGAATGCAGCACAAGTTGCTGCCTTGCATTACTCTGCACGGGGTGGAGCATGGGTGATCCCACATACCCACACATGATTTCTGGTGCATTCACAGATTTACCAACAATAATAAACCTGAGAATGCGTAAAAATGATGCACCTTCCCAGGAGAGGGGTAATGCGGAGAGACGTGTTTATTTCTCCTTGTTTTTTCTGCAGCACACATAGAAAGAGGAAAAAGCCTAAGATAATTGTTTTTGTGCAGGAAGGTGTGCCTGGGTGCCTGCGTTGGCACTTGGCAGTGCAGAGAGAGAGAGAGCGGAAATGCATCACATCCCAGTAGATATGGTGCATTCCTGCCTTCTCCATTTGGCACAGCGCAATAAGTTGTCTTGCTGTGTTGCGCTGCATCAAATGTTAGTAATTCGGCACCTCTGTCTCAGAAGGGGAGTAGGAGAGAGTCAGAGTAAGTGTGAATGTGTGGTAGTAAATGCAAGTGAGTGAGGATGGCTGATCGGAAATGAATGAAAATGAGGGAGTAGAGGCTGTGAATGAGTTTAACAGTGAGAAAGAATAAGTGAATCAGAGTGAGAATGAGTGAGCAAGAATGTGATATTATGCTTACACACTGTAGGTTATTTTTGGTTTATAGAGGTACCCAGGGTGAAATACTGCAGCTGGCATACTGAAGGCAATTGCTACCACGACAGGTGTCAGGATTCACAGGTTTTGGTTGACAGAGTCAATTACAATCTTCCTCATTCCCCACGAAGTAGCTCCGCCCGTCTGTGTGCAAGCATGGATAGCAGCAGGGCCGGATTGGGAACCACAACCGGCCCTGGTAAAGTGCTCGGCCTCCCCCACCCCTCCCCACTCTATGCTGCAAAAACGGCCCTGTAACAAAAACGGCTCCAGGGGCCCAAAACCGGCCCCCCCACCTGTGCGGTGCACCAGGGTATTGCCCGGTGCCCGCTATGGCCAGCCCGGACCTGGATAGCAGAACTAAACCCGAGAGGGTAAGAGGAAAAGGAGTGAGAAAGAGACAATTGGAATGGTGTGATCATCACCCAGTTTAACAAGGAGGGGAGAGAGAGTTTTTGTGGATTCGTACTCCCTGGCAAGTTTACATAAACAAAAAGAATCCACTCTTATGACAAATGGGTTTCTCATAGTTGAGAAACCCATTTGTCATAAGAGTGATCATCACCCACACATCTCTTGTACAACAGAGGATTCTTGATAACATTTTCAATGGTGAATGCCAAACTTATTCTGAAGGTAAATAAAACAAATAAAGTTTTACTATGTTGCATAAACAATGAAATTCTCTGAGAAAGAGAGGTATTGATGAATATGCTTACAAGCTTCGTAGTGGCAGGTCATGGGGAACCTATGGCTCAAACAGAGGAAGTCAATAATAGCAGCAGTGGAATCTTGGGTTGATTGCAAACCTAAAATTTAAGGCAGAAGAAAGAGAACAAGCACATCATCCTACAAAAGTATGGGGAAACAGTTGGAATACTGCAGTCTTAACCAAGCGTGTTCCCACTACGCAAGCTAAAACACGCTTGCCTTAACTATGTATATGCCTTAAACAGGCATAGTTTTCTGGGCTGGGCGGGTCAGGTAGTATTTTGGGCTGGGGGGTCGGGTAGTTTTCTGGGCTGGGGGGTAGTTTTCTGGGCGGGGGTTGGGGTTAGTTTTCTGGACGGGTGTTCGGGCTAGTTTTCAGGGGTGGGGGGTTCGGGCTAGTTTTCAGGGCTGGAGGGTCTGAGGTAGTTTTTCAGGGTTGGGTGGGTTTGGGGCTAGTTTTCAGGGCTGGGAGGAGTCAGAGGTAGTTTTTAGGGCTTGGGGAGGTGGGTAGTTTTCCAGGCTGGGGAGGGTCGGAGTAGTTTTCAGGGCAGGAGGTGGGTTGGGTTTTTTTTTTAATTAGGCGTTAGGTTATTAGGCCTAAGGGCAGTGGAAGGGGTTGGGGTAGTTTTAGGGACAGCGCAGGGTGGGAGGGGGTCCAGATACTGTTTGTTAAGGGACAGGGATTTAGGCCTCAGGCAGGGGAGGGTAATGTGTAGTTGGGTCATTTTTAGGGCTTAGGGGAGGGCAGGGTCGTTTTTAGAGCTCGGGGGGTCGGGTAGTTTTTTAAAATAGGGGTTTGGGCTTTAGGTTTAAGGGCAGTGGAAGGGGTTGGGGTAGTTGTGGGGACATCACAGGGGGGTGGAAGGGGGTCAAGGTAGTGTTTAAGGGTTAGGGACAGCGTGGGGGTTGGGGTATTTGGACCTGAGGGCGGGTAGGGGGGGAGTTTGTAGCTTAGGGCAGGGGGTGGGGTGTTGCAACCTTACCCACGCATACCCCTTTACCATTCATGGCTTCACCACAAAATTACGTGGTAAAGTCATACGTGGTAAAGGAATGCGTGGTTAAGACGCATTTGTGGTTTAGGCTGCGTGGTAGAGGCACTCGTGGTTTAGACAGTCACGCCTCTATCATACGACCAACAGTATGTAATGCAGAGGCAAGAAAGGGTTCAGGCAACTGTTCAGCAAACACGACGAAATCGTAATACAAGAGACATCTCTGGGTTCAGGCACCCGATCAGCAAACAGTACCAAATCATAATACAGAGAGCAGGTCAGAATTCAGGTAAGAAGACCAGGGAACTGAGGAGACTGAAAGTGGAGCAAAACAACAAGGAGGGGAGACACAGCAATGCTGAATGAACTAAGCAAAGAAAAAGGAGACAATATAACTCTGCAAAGTTGCCAGGCACCTTCCCAAGGGGAGTGGATTGGTTAGAAAGCCCTGCTACTATTTATAAACTGGAAGTCCTTCTCCTTGACCTCCACCAGGGATGACCCTGGTGCCCCAGCCACCACAGATCAGTCCTCTACAATCTCCCTGGTTTTCTCAACCATATTCAATGGTAACCAGACCAAGATTCGCACCCCCGAGTCTGTCATTCCTGATAACAGGCAACTGCGACAAAAACCGCCAGTGACATATTGGAGGCAATTTTTGGTACAATGGGCAGTCAAGGTAAAATACTGGTACTGGTAAACTGAAGGTAATTCTTGTCTTAAGGGAAAGTGGTGAAAAATGCTGATGCTGGCTCATTGGAGGAAATTCCTGGCATAAGGGAGGAAACACATGGCACATCAAGGGGTCGACCACAACATAATACTGGGAATGACATACTAGAATCAACTTTTGACATAAAGGTTACTTATCATATGGACAGCAATAATGGCAACAGTCTGACTCTGACATAGTGTATGCATTTTTTGGCAGAGGTGCAAACCTATGGCATGTGAGGGGGTTCCCATAAAAATGTTGCACTGGCAAATTGGAGGGGATTTTTGAGATGGGGACACCCTTGGCACATTTTAGAATATGATGAATCTAAAATGGACATCGGTCTGAGTTGTGTTAGTCATGTAGTCAAGTCAAGAGTTCTTTATTCGATGATTAAAAATCACCATAAAAGCACATATATATACAGATTATTAAAAACTCATTAATCATTATCAGAACCCAACTTGTTATACAATCTGATTTTAAAAGAGGGAGAAAACAATATGAATACATTGAAGGTCTTATCAATCAGTCCCCCCCTCTAGTTACCCTCAGTCTAACCGCCACTTTGATGAAGTTCATAATACAACATAATAAAAAAGGGTCAGTCGCTTGTTGTAAATAAATTATAGCAGCTCTAGCAGATTTCAAATTAGCTTGTTTTAAAATATCTAGCAGGAATCTACGCCTAGGCATTGAATAAAAAGAACACAATAATACAAAATGAAGGGAATCCTGCGGAGACCTATTGTCGCAGCCGCAGGATCCCTTCTGCTCAATTGTGGTTAAAAACCCTGACGGGGACGCTAATAAATAGGGTAATAAATTGAGCCTAAAACGACACATTAAAAACCTATCCTGGGCATTGTACATGAGATATAAATATGGCTCCATTCCCTCAGTGCTTTTGACCAGACTATGGGCACTCACAGTTTTTTAGACCCTTCAACCTCTGCTCTATGTTTTATTTTCTGGGCTAAAAAGGCTCTCTTTACGATCACTTTGTCCTGGGGTACAATTGTTACCGGATCGACAAAGAGATTCTTATAGCCCAGAGTTTCTAGGGTGGCCTTTACATAATTGAGCCATGGGATGCTCATACATTTATCTCTTCCTAGGCAATCACTTAGAATTTCCCTACTTAGGGACGCCTCAGGATTTGTCCAAATCTTCAGCCAAGTCAAGATGGGTCTGAGCTTCACCAAATCTTCAAGGTATGGCCTCCCTAATTTCCTGTGTGCTATAACAGCAGGGGTACTTTGTGGGATTTTCAAAATAGATCGTAAATATTTATTTTCTTCCCGCTGATGCTGCGTAATCTTAGCAAAGCCCCATACCTCTGCCCCATAAATGACTCTGGAGCAGCACATAGAGCCATAAAGGTTCATCACCTGTTCGGGGCACCATCTGCCTACCCTCCGCCCATAGCTTGCAGTAGCACCATTAGTGGCAATCATTTTACAGCAACGCTCCTCCACCAGGGAATTAAATTGTAGAGACCCGTCAAATAGTAAGCCTAGGTAAGAGAATGTTTTAACCCTTTCTATTTTGTGGCTTCCTATCCTGAAGGAGGATTTGGTGCAAGGTTTATTGCCTGCCAAGAGCACGTAAGACTTGCCCAGGTTGACGGACAGTTCTAAGGATTCCATAAATTTAACAAATCCGTCAATTAAAATTTGTAGACTCTTTGGCGTGCGCGCAAGCAGGACCGCGTCATCCGCGTAAAGTAAAACAGGGATGTAACGAGACCCTACTCTTGGACAGTCTGTCTTCAAATTTAACAAGAACTGCTCTAAACCATTTATATAAAGAGAGAATAAAAAAGGGGCGAGAATACAGCCTTGCCGTATCCTGCTCCTACATGGGAATGATTCTGTCAACCCACCCTCCTTGTTGTACCGTACTTTTGCTGAGGTGTCACTATGAAGCTCCCTTAAGATGTTAATCAGGCCAACATCAATCCCTATAAGAGTCATCATAGCCCAGAGCTTGTCCCTATTCACGTGGTCGAATGCGGTTGCCAAGTCCATGAACCCCATATAGATAACTTCGTTGCTGGCCTTGGTGTATTTGGCAGTCAGCATGTAGAGGTTCAGGCATTGGTCGCTAGTAGACCTCCCTATCCTAAAGCCGTACTGAGTGTCCGAGATGATGTTATTTTCCTCGGTCCACTCAGCTAGGCGATTTAGGATTCCTCGACCCAAACGTTTCACAGACACATCAATCAGTGAAATCGGGCGATAGCACTGGGGTTTGTCCCTATTGCCCTTTTTAAAAATAGGGACAATTATGGCCGTTGACCATGAAGACGGCAATCCACAACTAATAGCTACGTTTATGATTCTAGTCATTATGGGGGCCCACAGCTCCACACAGCTCAGAAACAAATCAGGCGGGATCCCATCTGGGCCGGGGGCTTTATTTGTTGACAGACCCTCAATTCCGGCAATAATTTCCTTAATGGAAAAAACTACAGACTGACCCTGCTGACCCTGCTGCACCGTCCCTGCCTTCTCTTCAATCATTCCTGCTTCATGGTTGTACAGCCCCTTAAAATGTGTAAACCACCGTTCCGGCAAAATATTTGTCCCTATTTCGGGGGCATTATCATCCTGGAAGCTTGGTCTGTTAATGATTCTCCAGAATTCAGACAAGTCCCTTTTTTCTCCTGCCTCTCTTAAGTCAGCCCATGCTTCCCCCCGTAGGGCTAGTTTCCTCCTCTTGGTCTTGCGCTTGTATTTTAGTCTACACATTGCTACTTGTTGGGTATTCCTAGGCCTTGTTTTGAGGCTACTTTTAAGCTCCCTTAGAGTGTGGGAACAATCACTGTCAAACCATCTTGGTTGACAGTTGTTCCTCGTAGGCGCCCTTGTTTTTAGCAACCCGTCTATCAAGCTGGCGATCTGCCCAAATGCTGAGAGTAACGCTAAACCTTCTACTGACATATCTAAACAGTCCTCAACAGCGGATTTCCCAGTATCCATCAAGGATTTGTAGAAGGTTTCCCCGTCTATTTTAGACCACCTCAGCCGTCTACCCTGGTCCGTTACCTTCTCAATAGTTGTACCCGTCTGTCTACACCTGGGCCGAGCCAAGTAGGAGAACTCCAGTACTAAAGGATTGTGATCACTAAAAGAGCTCCATTTTATCCCTACACTGGAAATTCTGTTTTTTAAGGCTCTAGAAGCTAGGATGTAGTCAATAAATGAGGAACACCCTCTACCCTTGAATGTCGGGGGTAAACTACCGTCCCTCTCCACTGCCACCATATTAATGGTGTGCTCTATATCATGGTTATGTAGGAGTTTACTAAAGGCGAGACCTTCTGGTGTGTGGTCAAAATGCGGCCTGTCCTCCACGGGGCAATGTGACCATTCCACGTCTATAGGAACTAGAGCCGGACATAGGTGGCAGTTAAAATCTCCCATAATGAGTATAGTAGGGGCATAAGCCCCTTCCCTGACTATGGATTCTTGGCTCAATCTATCATCCAGTTCCCTTATAAATGTGTTATAATCTCCACTAGCCCCATTATTATAAACATTAAACATTAAACATGGTCAACCTTAATCCTTTGCCCCTAAACCGTACTGCCTGTAGAGCATGCGAGCACCAGTCCATATTGGACCATGTGCCCTGGAGGTTCAAATCTACATAGATAGACAGTCCTCCCATGGCTCTACCTGATCGTGATTTCAGTGCCTGGACAAAAAAACATTTGTACCCCTGGATGTGAAAGGGGCTATTGTCAACCACCCATGTCTCCTGGAGGCTGATTATCTTGTACCTGGTGATGTATTGACGCCACTCAAAATTGTTACTTTGGACGCCAGGCCAGCTATATTCCAAGAGATAACTCTCACTACTTCCGCTGCTTCCCCTGTTCCACTAATAGTCCATTTACCATCAGAGGTTCCGGCATACCCCGGACCGACCCTCTATCCCCCATGGGTTGTTCAGTGGTTCTATTCCTTATCTCTCTTATATCAGGATCCCTGTTCCCAATGGGGGTTATTAGTTGTGCTGATGAAATTTGCAACCCTGTTTCCACTGGTAAACACACTCTATCTACATCAACTGGACACACCCTTCTCTGAGCCTTAATGTTATCATCCTCGAGTCAGTCATTAGTATCCAGTGAGTTCAGTGCCTCATATCTGTTACTTAATGTGACTGGGTCAATATAAGGAGCTACTTGAAGACTGGGCTGTCCCTTACCAATAATTCCGATATTGTGGGGGGGGGGGTAAAAAACCTCAATGGGACTATGTTTACATAGTCATGGTGAATTCTAGCTGATCCTGCCTGCCTCAAGATATCATCCACCAATCTGGGGGAGCCAAAACTCACCACAACACAATCACCTTCCATACTTTTCTTGGACTTACCCACCCATGGTACCCTTCTCACCATTTTAACGTTATTATGCAAGTGTTCACCCATCACAGTTTTGGTGGTCAGAAAATGAAGGGCTTTATTCTTTAATGTGGTCCAGTGTTCTTCACGACCATCCTGGATTTTCGGAACATTTGCCAAGATTACTGAGTATGGGAATGCCTCCGGGGGGAGGTGCAAAGAAAACTCTTTTTTGGAAGGCTGTGTCAGTGGACTTAATCTCCCCACAGGGCCCCGAGCGCCATGTTTTACTCCCTCCCTAGCTCCTGAAGCAGGAGATAACGTAGTAGATACTACTGCTTGAGTTGTAACTTGAGGTAGAGGGATCATAGAGTCCACCAAATCATTTACTCTAGTTGTGATTGTACTCAGAGGATGAGCTACAGGTGGATCATTCCCGAGTGTTGGACTTTTGTGGGCTGGGAAGTGTTTTTCGATGACACTTAATCTTCCGTCTATTAGCTCGAGTTTGGCCATAAGTGGAGAAATAAAGGACCTAAGCCGTGCTTCCATGAGCCGAATAAACTCAGACATACTACATCCCTCATTAGCCACTACTTCTTGCACAGTCTGCTCATTTCTACCTGGCACTCTGCCTTCAGTGGCCGTGGGTGGAACATTATCTTGCTGACCACCCAGCCCAGATGAGGAATTTATATTCCTCGGTTGTTTAGCTTGTTGCCGGCTTCCTTTAGGAGCATTGCTGGCCTTTCTTTTACCCAGTAAGGTTTTAGCATTACTCACCGGCATTGCCCGATGTTGCCTAGTGCGTGTTACCGGGGGTGGGGGAGGTAAGCTGATAACAGGAGAAGGAACCGAGCTGCTAGACAAGCTGCCATCTAGAACTGACCAGTTAGTAACCTGCGGGAAATTTGTGGGACCAGATAAAACAATAGGACAATCCAACGACTCTGGTATTAAGATAGGGGGAACAATGTGACAAGATGGGTCCAGGGACCACCTCCTTTCTACAAGTTCAATTTCCTTGGCCACAGCAGATTCGGCCCGTTTAAGGAAGGCATCCAAAGTCCTGACTGCACCAACCCCAGGACACACTTTAGGGTTAGCTTTAGCCATAACAATGCAATAGAGTACACCAGAACGTAGATAAACAGGACTCTTAACCCGAATTTGTCGGAACTATAGCCCTGGTATATCAGTGTCATACAATGGCTCGCACCTTACTTGTTAGTGTCACTATTATTGGTCAACCATGAGTGTAAGAGGGGTGGCCCGGCCCGGCCTCCGTCGGCCCAGGACGGCCAAAGACGGCCCGCCCTTGTCCCGGGCTTCTCCCGGCACGTCTCGCGGGGCGAGGATCCCGGCAGAGCTTTATGCGCCTCCTGGCGCTGTGGCTTGACATGTGCGGCATCCTCGCCGGTCCTGGGAGACTTGGGAAGTGTAGTCCGACCCCTCGGGTCGGTCAGCGGAGCAAAGCCCGGCCCAACAGCAGAGCGGCGGAGCAAAGCCCGGCCCAACAGCAGAGCGGTGGAGCAAAGCCCCGCCCAACAGCAGAGCGGCGGAGCAAAGCCCGGCCCAGCAGCACACCTGCGGAGCAAAGCCCGGTCAGTGTACAAAGGTTCCCAGAGAGCTCGGCCGCTGGGAAAGCTTTATGCGCCTCCTGGCGCTGGGGCTTGACGTGTGCGGCGTCCTCGCCGGTCCCAGGAGACTTGGGAAGTGTAGTCCGACCCCTCGGGTCGGTCAGCGGAGCAAAGCCTGGCCCAACAGCAGAGCGGCGGAAAAAAGCCCGGCCCAACAGCAGAGCGGCGGAGCAAAGCCCGGCCCAAAGGCAGAGCGGCGGAGCAAAGCCCGGCCCAGCAGCACACCGGCGGAGCAAAGCCCAGTCAGTGTCATGAAGTCATTTTGGAACTTCAGAAATGTCAATTGTTGGGATGTCTTCAAGGTCAAGGTAATGTGGCCCTTTCCAGGTTACATTCAGGGTTAATGTCAACTGATGACACTTCGTATGATGTCATTAAGGCCAAAGGCTGTGCGATGCCACTTCCGCTTGTCCTGGCTTTTAGGTGAATTACATCCATTCTGGGGAGAGAGATGCACAAAAAAAGCATTATTTTTTCCTCATTTGAAGGTTTAATCTTTCTTTTGAGGTCCATCTCTATAGGGAGTGAGGCCCAGTGCTCACACAGGGCTCACACTCGCCAGGCTTCGAGTCAGGCTGTCTCCCGTTCCCTTCTCAGCAGCAGGAGCTGTCCTCCATCTGATTTTAATCTCCTAAAATACCTCCGCTCCATTTTTCTCCTCCAAAAAGGGAATAACACAAATATCCGCATATCTCTCTGCGTTAATGTACCGGAGGAAGCGCGCGCGATCACATCTCGGCTGAAGGAGCCGCATGCTAATGAGCTCGTGGTTTATAATCAATTGTTCTCCGTTGTTCGAGGCTAACAATAGCTGTCGATGGACTGAGAAGGGATGCGCACTCAGCCGGCACTGAGATTATTTGAGAGGAAATTCAGCTGTCGCCAAATTATAACGCAGGGTTGGGAGGGAGACGTGGCGGCCATGACTGTGGGCGGAGAGAGAGAGAAGGAGAGAGAGAGAGAGAGAGAGAGGGAGCGAGAGAGAGAGAAATGGAGAGAGAGAGAAAGAGCGAGAGAGAGAGAGAGAGAGAGGGAGCGAGAGAGAGAGAGGGTGAGAGAGAGGGGAAGGGGGGCAAGAGAGAGTGAGAGAGAGAGAGAGGAAAAAAAGAAAGAGAGAGTGTGAGGGAGTGAGAGCGATAGAGAGAAAGAGAGAGAGAGAGAGAGAACGAGAGAGAGAGAAAAGAGAGAGAGAGAGAGAGAGAGAGAAGAGAGAGAGGGAGAGAGAGAGAGAGAGAGAGAGAGAGAGAGAGAGAGAGGGAGCGAGAGAGCGGGAGAGAGAGAGATAGAGAGCAGGAGAGAGAGAGAGAGAGATCGAGAGAGAGAGAGAGAGAGAGACAGAAAGAGCAGGAGAGAGAGAGGGAGAGGGAGCGACAAAGAGAGAGAGAGCGGGAGAAGGAGGGATAGAGATCGAGAGAGAGAGAGCAGGGGAGAAAGAGAGAGAGAGAGAGAGAGAGAGAGAGAGAGAGAGAGAGAGAGAGAGAGAACCAGAAAAAGTGCGCGAGAGGGAGCCAGAGAGAGAGAGAGAGAAGGAGAGTCGAGGGAGAGAGAGAATGCGGGAGACTGAGGGAGAAAGAGCGAGAGTGAGAGACAGCGGGAGAGAGAGAGGGCGGGGGAGCGAGAGAGTAAAGAGAGAGAGAGAGACAGTGAGAGAGAAAGCTAGAGAGAGAGAGAGAGACAGTGAAAGAGAGGAAGAGTGAGGGAGAAAGAGCGAGAGAGAGACAGAGAGAGAGAGAGAGCGAGCAAGAAGATGGGGAGTGAGCGAGAGAGAGCGAGAGAGAAAGAGAGAGACAGCGAGAGAGCGAGAGAGAGACAGTGAAAGAGAGAGGAAGAGTGAGGGAGAAAGAGCGATAGAGAGACAGAGAGAGAGAGAGAGAGAGGGCGAGAGGATGGGGAGTGAGAGAGACAGCGAAAGAGAAAGAGAGTGTCACAGCGAGAGAGAGAGAGACACAGCGAGAGAGAGCGAGAGAGAGAGAGAGAGAGAGAGAGAGAGAGAGAGAGAGAGAGAGACAGCGAGAGACAGCGAGAGAGAGAGAGAGAGAGAGAGAGAGAGAGAGACAGCGAGAGAGAGAGAGGGACACAGAGGGAGATAGAGAGAGCGAGTATTATAGGAAGCTTTTCAATACGTGCCATTGCAGGGAAGACGTGTGCTATACAGAGACAAAGAAACCTAACATAGCATTTTCACAGCCCTGGGTTTCGCATCTCTAATGCTGGGAACAATGGCCCACATGCATCATTGTGACATTTTGCACTTCCTAATTTGCGAAAAATAAGGAATCGCAAATTAAGAAGTGCAAAATGCTATGCATCATTATTTTCGGTATTCATTTGTGATTCGGTAAAAATCGCAATTTTTACCGAATCCCAAATAAATACCGAATTCTTAAGTTAATTTTCGCAATTCCCATTGATTCCTATGGGCCAAAAGGCCCATAGGAGTCAATGGGAAGGCATTAGCAAATTGCGAGTGGCACTTAGAAAATTTCATGGGTGCAGGGGGGGGTCCAAAGGACCCCCCCATGCACCCCTGAAATTTATTTTTCGCATCATGTTTCACACACACATGTCCTAAGGACATGTGTGTGTGAAACATGAATGTTGAAAAAAAAACATTTTCAGCATTTGAAACACTTTTTCCAAATTTACCGAGTGGTTCAACCACTCGGTAAATTTGGAACCCTAATTGCGAATTTACACTTTGAAAAGTAATGATGCATTGCTTTTAAGAAATCGCACATCTGCGACTTCTTAAAAGCACCCGCAATTTTAGAACTCGCAAAAATGTTACGAATTCTAAAATTGCTTCATGCACCCCAAAAAGCACTTTTGCATTCGCAAACGGACGATTTTAAGGAATCGCACCGTTTGCGACTACAAAAATGCTTGATGCATGTGGGCAAATGTTCCAGACAGGGAAGTATGCACATTTTTAGAATTTTAGTCACAAACTGTGATATGTTGTGCCTTTCCTTTACTGCTATTTTTTCAAGAAACACAAGGGAACCCTCAAGGTAATTAAGGACCTTGGGTAACAGTTATATATGTGAACAGGGGTCCATAAACAAGTAAGATAACAACAGGATAAATATACATTAAATCAATGCTATAGTCAGAATGTCCTGCCAGACAAACAATTTAATAATGTAATAAATCCCAAAACAAGGTTGAGAACAACATTCTAGTGGGATACAGTCCTGTATCCTATAGGGAACATGACAATTACAATTTACAAAACACACAAGGACATTTCAGACAAGACAAATATAGCTAGTAAGATGTGAATTATGTCAAGCTTAGAACAAACAGTCAATGCACTTTATTTACACCATGGTTTAATGTGTAAGCTGTTTTATATGGGTCGACGATGTTTCGATCCTTTCATGCGATAGTAGGATCATCATCAGGACAATGAATAGTGCATGCCTGATTTGAGAGAAATTGCCTCAAGGCATTGAGGTACCAATTCCAAATTGATAGACGAGTCCAAGGCTATAAAACGAACCAAGTGGTGAGTCTTAACATTCAATTAGTGTTCGGGACTTTCTTGCAACACGAGTTACTCATCGGTGTGATCGGGGTCTATGTGAAGACCAAGTCTCAGGCATGACAATGCACTTAACAAGCAGTTATCGTTCATTAAATGGAAAAAATCACTAATATATCGTCAGAGTAACCTGGAGTCAGGGGTTAAAACAGATCTCCTGGGGTGTGACAATGCACAGTGTTCCGCGGTATCCCCGGGAAGTGTGGGATCAACAGTGTGGTTGAGCCCACCCTGGTTTTTAGGGATCTGGGTGACCCGATGATGAAGCATGACACCCTTAGGGTGTGTGAGGGTAATTTAAATAAAGAATGCTTTTTCCCAGACACAGGATTGTGATTAGCACAACCTTACATTAGAGAGGACCCCCACATCTTCTTTTGTTCCCCTATCCTTTGACTCGGGTAGTTTACTAACTATTCTGACCACTAATCAGTCATTTGGAGTATTTTTTGTGATTCATGGCATGACGCACAGCCATCACTGGGATATTTGCTCAGACACAGTCTAATGTTAAGGTAAGGAAAGTTTACTTATTTGCATGGTTAATTAAAATCATTGGAACAATAAACCAAATTATAAAAAAATCATTAAATCTAAAAAACAGTTCCTCTAACGAGAAATCAAATTAAACGTTGTTGTCTTATGTGCAGATAAAAAAAATCATTAAAAGTGCTTAGTTTCAGTCGCAACCGCCTCCTGTAACTGTTCTTCTATCTTTTGTGCAAAGAGAGCAACAGTGTGTTCAATATGTCACTCTTGCTGAGCAGCTGGAGCTTATCAGCAATGCACAGAAGCTGGTTAAACAGTTTTGTTGACATTATAGTGCATGCTTTTCGATTAAAGAATGCAATTCAAAGTTCAATAAGACTGGTATATACAAAAGTAGCAGGTGGAGAAGAGGCAATAGAAATATCAGAAAGGGTTCAAAAAGCACTTTATTTGCAAATACAAGAAGTGAGAGAGATGTAGTACATTCTTCCAATGAATATTGAAAACCTTGCCTGACCTCAGTCTTCGGTGAGTTCATGTGAAGGCCTACCTACCCCCGGGGTTGGAACACTGTCAGACCGTAGGCACAGCTGCTGCGTTGTTCAGTTGAAAATGGAGCTCTCTGCCCCAACCCCTCCTGGTCTACCGGCTTGTCCTCAGTCAGGATGTGTTTCTGTCGATTGGTGTTTTTTCGACTAAGTTCAAATATCTCCCAAGGCAGCAGTTTTGCTGTAAATCCTCGGTGGCAAAGCATGCCATAACTGCCTTCCTGCAAGTATAAATGACTTTGTCAATAAAAAGTGGGCGTTAACATTGCTCTGTGTTCGCTCAAACTTTCTTTGCATATTTTCTTTTACGGAGTTTTACTTAGCGCAAACTTGACTCAGTATCGGGTTTCAGACTGCTTTACATAGCACCAGTTGCGTTACATGAGGACACATTCATTTTCATTAGGCACGGGGAGATTAAGTGAGTTGCCCAGAATCACAGGATGTTCAGCGTCATTGCCGAGACTCGAACCGGGTTCCCTAGATTGGAGGTCGACCACCCTAGCCGTTAGGCCAACTCTTAGATGAGGGATATCTTTTCTTCCTGCCCTACACAGATGGCAGCAAAGCTTGGCTGCATTATGTTTCCAAGGTGGAAGATGTAGCAAAAAGGGGAGAATACCAAGATGATCGCACAGATACTTTTCCTTAATAGCTTTAGTAAACCCTGTACATAGATAGGGCTGAGGTGCTGCCTTGGAATAGCTATGAAGAACGAAGCAGCTGTGGGCTCTGTCTATCAGTGATGCTTTGTCCTCTAACCGGGAGATACGTTTAATGGTCTAGTTGACCAGCTGTTTGAATGGTTTCATGAGTTCCTGACGCCTTCCACAGGCCCTGTAGGCCAAACTCCTTAGTTGATTTGTAGCTATAGACCCTTGCTGGGCAGTTTTCCTTGGTCACCAGTTCAACCCACAGATGAGCGTTCAGGGTCCCTGGCTGTGCCAGCAATTAATGTATGCACCTCTGTGAGCCAGCCCATGTTTTTGTTAACCCTGAGCAAAGCACTACGCTACATTTGTGTAGTTTGCAAAGTTTGTGCTACTTCGCACTATGCGAATTGCACGTAGCACAGTGCCAACATGCGTAGCGTAGCGTAGTGCAGCGGTAATTTTTTGCTTGCTCGCAGTCCTCAATGTCAAGTTGTCGACCGCGAGCAAGCAAAACTACATCCCGGCGAGTGTTTTTCCTCGTTCGCGATCAGCAACTTCAAGTTGCCGATCGCAAGCGTGGAAAATAAACCTCCCGGCGAGATTCTCAACGCGGGGAGGTCAGGTTTCTCATTGCGAGTGGTCGCGTATGCTCACGACGAGAAACAACCAGTCCTCATTGAGAAAGCTGCCGCTCGAGTAAAAATCTACTCGAGCACTGTGCAAGATGCAGTTTTCAATGATTGCACAGTGTGGACAAGCATCCGGCACTGTGCAATCATTGAGAACAGCGCACTACGTAGTTTGCGTAGTGCTACGCGTAGCTCGCGTAGTGCACTTCTTGTAGCTATGCATAGCGCTACTTCGTGAACTACGCCCAGGCTTAGTTTTTGCAAGCCAAACTCAAGTCTCATTTGAGCTGGTGATTTATGCTAAGGAAAACTGAAAATCATTCTGAATGCACCATCTCCTATCCAGTCTAAAAAAGCCTAATCTTTACCCCTCATTGACCTACTCCCGTATATTATTGTTGGGACGAGCTTTGCGATCACTTGAAGTAATGGAGCAAAGCTAGAGCTGACTGCTTTGTTCTTTAGATATTTTAGCGCCAAAGCCAGTGAAATCACTCTCCTCTTTAGGGCTCCTTTCTGAGATGTAAATGAGCCTTTGCTGTCTATTATCACACCTAAATACGTATACTCTTTTGCTGTCTCCAACAGTTGTTTGGCCAAGTACCAAAGGGGTGCCCCTTTTGTCTTTTTTAGGTTCAGGACCATGGTATTAGCCTTATCTGGATTGATGCCCAGGCCGTTTTCATCCAAATAGGATTGAATGGCATCTAGTAGGTGATGAAGGCCAACCGGGGTGCGACTTACGAGTACCAAATCATCGGTATATTGTAAATTTGAAAGGACCAGGCCCCCAGCTTTGGGGCCTGAGAATTACACCTGTTTAACCTTGATGTTAAGTCCTGTTATGTTTCATATAGGTACCCTAATATAGGCCCGGGTAACATCATACCCTTTCACCTCCACTACACTACACAGTAAGAAGCCTTTTAGGATTGAACCTTTACCTAGTTCTACTCCTGGGTGCAAAAGGAGGGTTTTCCTGAACAATGGCGTTCTATGACTTCATCTTTAGACTGACACAGTATGAATGAATATTCAGAAGGGTTCTTGGAATCCAGGCTGGGGCTACATCCACCTGCATAATATCTACGTACAAGGTTCGTCCCATACATCATCCTCAAACCCAACAATGGCTAATACAAGAAACAAGGGAGAAAGGAACCCGAGATACTTTTCTGTATAAACACAGCACCTCTTGCTAGTATTAGTTAGAGGGAACCGAGACTTCCAGGCCGACACACTGACCAGAGACGCTGAGGCTCCTGCATGCAGATGCTCCAGCTGACAGCGGTCTAAACATCCCTTGCAGGGTGTCCTACTCGAGACCAGGACTAGGTCCCTGTTGGAATTGGGGGTCTCTGGTTGGCGCAGTGCAGCACTGGTGACAAGCAGGGACCCTCTCTTCCACGTCAGGGCAAAGGATTACTCCCAGAAATAACCCCTGCTCACCCTCTAGGTAGTGTGGCGCAAGCAGTCTAGGCTAAACTCTAGAGTACATAGGGTTAAACATTTGCAGTATCACAACAATCACCACCAACCCACCACACAATGACACCAAACTGTATTGTAGTAAAAATATACTCTCTTTATATATTTTCAGGAGCAGGCTTTGTAAATACAGTTCTGTTACTTCAAAATGCAAGGTTCCAGTTACTCTCAGCAATGTCACAGTTCTTAGTCAGCTTGTTTTTCTTATTCCCCCAAATACGATCTGGTTTGGGGCTTTCTCGTTCAATGTTATCAAAAAGGCGGGGTTGCCTGCTGGGGGCCTTGGCGCACCTCTGACGATCGAATGGGCCCGACCGGCCCGGGCTCACGCTTCTGGCGGGAGCGGCGGCAGGTCAGTTCGAGTCCGCCTCTCAGTGCGAGCCGCACGGCTGTGCGCGGCTGGCTGGGGAGAGAGCGGGGGCCCTGGGAGCGTTCAACAAGCGGCTCCGAGGGCTGTGCTGATCAGAGGGCGGTGCGAGCGGGACAGGCCAGATGCTCGCACCGCGGGGGCAACAACAGTACCTTTTCTAACTTGAACAGGGGTCGAGGCAGTCAGGTCGCAGGTCGGCGCGGTGATCCTCGTCGCGGTGTCTTCCTCCCTGGGTTGGAGCGAGCGGCGGCTCGGCTCGGGCTCGGAGGTTGGCGTTGCGGCGCGGGCCGGGTCACGATGACAGAGCGCCTCGGGGTTCTCACAGAGGGGGCACACGCCGTGGGCGGCGATCCGCAGAGCACGTCACAGGCAATCCAGGCGGCGTTCTTGCACCACACGCCGCAGCTGTTTCTCGGACAGCGGCAGGCGATTTCAGGGGCACAAGTCACGGAGGGGTGCAAGCAGGCACCGGGCACGACCTCTCTTCACGTTGCGAGCTGCGGCTCGGGGCCAGTCACGGTGCTCGGGCCAGCGGGGCTGGTCTTTGCGATGCTTCTGGGCCTAGCAGGCGGCAGTCACGATGGTTAGAGGGATGGCAATACCCAGAGCTTGATGGAGAGCGCGATTGTCACAGCGCGCTCTGCTTTTCCTGGATAGGCGTGCTGGGGGAAAGCAGCGTTTCACAGCGGTTCCTCTGTCAAGGGGGTAGCGCCCACTGTTCCTGGGGCGCTGGTCAGGGGGCAAGTTCCACAGCAAGCCCTTGGAGATCTTTAGCAGAGTTTGGCACAAAGTTCAATAAAAGCAAAAGTCTCTTGTAGTCTTTTCTCTCCTCTCCTTCTGCAGCAAGGCACCAGACACAGGCCAGAGACAGCACTCCTCCTTGTAGTCTTCTTCCAGGTCCTTCTCTTCGGGCAGAGTTTCTTCTGTAGCACAAACAGGATCTAATTTACAAGGAGCAGGGCTCCTACATTTATACCACAGTTCCTTTGTCTTTCCAGGCCAGGGGAGCGTCTGCATAATCCCTTTCAGTCTCTGAGCACTTGTGGGGTGTACTCTGGCTGTTGCTTTCAGTTTGAGGGCAGGCACATCAGACGCTCCCCAGGGGGGCGGAGCTAGCATTGTGGGGACAGGGGCAGCCAGGAGTACCTTGTTGACAGTGCTTCCCCCTTCCTGGGCCAGGGGCAGGCTGAGTCATCAGTCGCTCCCCAGGGGGGCGGAGCCAGCATTGTGGTGGCAGAGCACAGCCTGAGGGAAAGTCCAGGGCCACTCCTACCTCCCACTAAGGTGTAATCCTCCCATTCACCACCTGTCATCCCCCAGCCCTGTCACTCACACATCCCAGACAGCCAGATACACATCCAAGCAGAGGCGGGCTGAAATGGTTAGGCAAGCAAATGCTGACTTTCTAAAAGTAGCATTTGCAAACCCAGGATATTAAAATAAACTTTACTAAAAGAAGTATTTTATTATTCTGAGTTCAGGCATACTAAACATTAATTTCTACCATGTTCCCTGAGCCTGCTGGGATTATAGAGTGTAATAATTCCAGCAGCCCATCTGGCCTAAAGGGGACAGGTAGCCTTACAATAGTGAAAAACGAATTTGGCAGTAATTCATTATTAGGACATGCCACACACATCAGAGCATGTCCCACCATACACTTACAATGCACCCTGCGCTTGGGCCTACCATAGGGGTGACTAATATGAAGTTAAGGGAAGGTTTAGGGGCTGGCAAGTGTGTGCACTTGCGCAGTTAGCATGACAGTACCAGACTGCACGCAGGTTCTGCAATGGCAGACCCTAGACACATTTTAAGGCTGCTTCTGTGGGTGGCGCAACCAGCGCTGCAGGCCCACTAGCAGCATTGGCATTTACAAGCCCTGGCACTCCTGGTGCACTTTACTGGGGACTGAGAGTAAATCCAATGAACCAATCAGGAACATCAATCAATGTAACAATTTACAACAGGGAGAGCATATGCACTTTAGCACTGGTCAGCAGTGGTAAAGTGCCCAGAGTCATTAAACCAACAAAAACAGGTCAGAGGAAATATAGGAGGAAAAAGGCAAAAAGTTTAGGGATGACCCAGCAGGAAGGGCCAAGTCCAACACAACCCCCTTCCAGCCAAAACGCAGGGTGGACCAATCACTACCTTGATGGTCTTCACTGCTTTGGGCGATAGAACAAGGACCTGGCCCGCAACTGCAGGGGCAGACTCCAGTTCTACGCCAATCTGAACCTTTTTCAATTCCTCTGGGTATGTTCTCAGGGTCCACAAAGCCAATCCATGGGAAACCCTTCTCTACACCTGTGGACACCACCTGTGCAGCCTTGAACCTTAATTCGCTCACAGGTGTGTCCCAACAGGCAGACAGAAAAATGTCACAGTGGCCACTGACAGTAGTCAGGAATGAGACCCAGGCCTTATGCCTCTCAGGGCTCTCGAACCTCTGTGGCGTTAGAGAGCGGGGGGGCAGTAGCCCCAGGTGCTTGGCACCTTTTATCCATTCTCTCTTCTGTCAGTGCAGGTATGACATCATGGCACTGACCCACCAGCCCCAGGCCGGTACCTGGCGGCTGGACCAAAGACTGGGGTGGACTCTCCCACACCCGGTCCTCTTCCTTGGGGCTGTGTACCCTCCCACCTGAAGTGGTACCCCCTTCCAGAATTGTCAGGGCACCTGTGGCAGGTGACCTGCACAATTCGCCCACCAGTTCAGGGATGCTATCCTGCAACTGGCCCTCTATCCCAGGGTCTAAACCCTCTAGTTGAACCGGGGTCAGAGGCGAGGACTCCCTCCCTCTGCACCCCCTTCCAGAGTACTGCCCACTCCCCACTGGAGTGGTACCCCTAGAAGTGACATGGGTCAGGAAACTGATTACAGTGGTCCCACCCTCCAGGTCAGACAACACCTGAACCTGGCTCTCCAACTCAGGTACCCAACCCTGCAGTTGAACACTTGCCTGGCGCACCAGCACTTCCCGGGGAGCACGCCTGCCCCCCCTGAGGGTGGCACATAACTCATGTGTCGTGCGACAGTCTGCCTGGCGCAGATCTCCCAACCCCTGTCCCTCTGACAGTGCGGGAAGATCCCCCAGGACAGAAGTGGTGTCCCCCTGGTCATTCACTGGGGACGCAGCCCTGCTGGCTGGCCCCTGACCCACTGGTTCTTCCACTGGGGACTCTTTCCCCCTCTCGCCCCTCCTTCTGGACTTCTGCACCCTCCCAACTGGAGGGGTACTGCCAGACAGCAGAACTACTGGCGCTCTGTTTACAGAGCCTCCACGTTCTCTAGCCACTGGGGGATCCCCCACAGCGGGTGACTCATCTGGACAGCCTAGGCTCCCCACCTGGTGTTCCCTTAAAGAACCATCCAGGCTCTGAGACTGAGGTTGGGCACTACCGGGACAAAACCCATTCTCACTCCTTCCCCTTAAGGACAGGACGTGAGGCCCTACACCCCTCTCACTACTACAGGACCTAGCCGGGCTACTCTGCGCCACTTCCACCACTCTGGGCTGGAAGATACCTGAGCCACTCCCCACTGATCACACCCCAATGCCTCTCCAGACCCTCTGGAATCCACCACAAGGTCTGCCTCCAATGGGAGCTCCCTGGGGTCAGAGAACTCACTCTCAAACAGGTGTTGGCATAGCTCTGGAAAACTGGGACTTAAAGTATGCTCTCCCACAATTGGATTACACAGCCCCCTAGCAGGGTTAACCAAACTATCCTTCACCTCACCATCCAGCGCCTCACACACATACTCCACACCATCCTTCTGAGACTGGCCAGACAGTAGCGGACTGTCTCTGTCACACAACCCACACTCTTCTGGGCGGTCTTTACACTCACCCACCAGGACCTCAACCATGGGGGAACCCCTCCCACCACTAGGACCATGAACTCCTACGCCAGCTACCCTATTCCCTTCAGGGACCCTGCGCACTACTGGAGCTACCTCATGCCCTTGAACCTCCTGGTGTATGTTAACCCCCTCCAAGTCAGGTGCCACATCTCTTGGTGCGCGCACTTTGCTGTCAGCACTGGTTACCTTAATGTTGCTGCCACCATCTGAGCTGGACTCCACCTCCAACTCAGCAAAGCTCAATCTGTGAGCTACAGAAATCTCTTGTTGCGGGGCTGAAGCCCTCCTGGCCTCAAGCCCCTCGAGCTCCATGTCAAGTTTCCTCATTCTTAAGTCACGGGCAAGCTGTATTTTCATTTCTTCCAGGGCCAACTTCTTGGTTTCTAGCTCCAGTTGCCCATTTATTTCCAGCTCTGCCAACTTCAATTCATGATCTCGGGTTGCCTGTCTGTCCGCCAGCTCCTCTGGCGACAGACCTCGGCCAGAAACACTGCTACCCAATGGGGAGGTTGCACCCCTACACTCTGGAGTCAGGGGTCCCTCCAGCTGCTGTTCTGCATCCTCAAATTTAATATCCTTTCCAGGGGCATTCCTTGCCTTGACCCAGGCCCTCAGCGTCTTTTGGAACTGCTCCCTTCTGGAGAGTCCAGTCATGGAAATATTCAAATTTTTGCAGAAGCTCTTGAGCTGTTTCCTGGTGTAGTTTTCCAGTTTCTCCCAATCACAGTCAATAGAAGAAATGGATGCTGCCTCTTCCATTTTCACTGACACAGGCATGACTTCAAAAACACATGGAGATCTCTTCTAGCAAATCATAAATCCAAAAAAGGTCTGTGGCTTAGTTACTGGACTGTAATCACTGTGCAATGGTCAATAGTTAATGTATGGACACCGCAAATGTAAATTCGAGATCCTCACCGCTGCGTCCAATGTTGGAATTGGGTGTCTCTGGTTGGCGCAGTGCAGCACTGGCGACAAGCAGGGACCCTCTCTTCCACGTCAGGGCAAAGGATTACTCCCAGAAATAACCCCTGCTCACCCTCTAGGTAGTGTGGCGCAAGCAGTCTAGGCTAAACTCTGGAGTACATAGGGTTAAACATTTGCAGTATCACAACAATCACCACCAACCCACCACACAATGACACCAAACTGTATTGTAGTAAAAATATACTCTCTTTATATATTTTCAGAAGCAGGCTTTGTAAATACAGTTCTGTTACTTCAAAATGCAAGGTTCCAGTTACTCTCAGCAATGTCACAGTTCTTAGTCAGCTTGTTTTTCTTATTCGCCCAAATACGATCTGGTTTGGGGCTTTCTCGTTCAATGTTATCAAAAAGGCGGGGTTGCCTGCTGGGGGCCTTGGCACACCTCTGACGATCGAATGGGTCCGACCGGCCCGGGCTCATGCTTCTGGCGGGAGCAGCGGCAGGTCAGTTCGAGTCTGCCTCTCAGTGCGAGCCGCACGGCTGTGCGCGGCTGGCTGGGGAGAGAGCGGGGGCCCTGGGAGCGTTCAACAAGCGGCTCCGAGGGCTGTGCTGATCAGAGGGCGGTGTGAGCGGGACAGGCCAGATGCTCGCACCGCGGGGGCAACAACAGTACCTTTTCTAACTTGAACAGGGGTCGAGGCAGTCAGGTCGCAGGTCGGCGCGGTGATCCTCGTCGCGGTGTCTTCCTCCCTGGGTTGGAGCGAGCGGCGGCTCGGCTCGGGCTCGGAGGTTGGCGTTGCGGCGCGGGCCGGGTCACGATGACAGAGCGCCTCGGGGTTCTCACAGAGGGGGCACACGCCGTGGGCGGCGATTCGCAGAGCACGTCACAGGCAATCCAGGCGGCGTTCTTGCACCACACGCCGCAGCTGTTTCTCGGACAGCGGCAGGCGATTTCAGGGGCACAAGTCACGGAGGGGTGCAAGCAGGCACCGGGCACGACCTCTCTTCACGTTGCGAGCTGCGGCTCGGGGCCAGTCACGGTGCTCGGGCCAGCGGGGCTGGTCTTTGCGATGCTTCTGGGCCTAGCAGGCGGCAGTCACGATGGTTAGAGGGATGGCAATACCCAGAGCTTGATGGAGAGCGCGATGGTCACAGCGCGCTCCGCTTTTCCTGGATAGGCGTGCTGGGGGAAAGCAGCGTTTCACAGCGGTTCCTCTGTCAAGGGGGTAGCGCCCACTGTTCCTGGGGCGCTGGTCAGGGGGCAAGTTCCACAGCAAGCCCTTGGAGATCTTTAGCAGAGTTTGGCACAAAGTTCAATAAAAGCAAAAGTCTCTTGTAGTCTTTTCTCTCCTCTCCACAGGCCAGAGACAGCACTCCTTCTTGTAGTCTTCTTCCAGGTCCTTCTCTTCGGGCAGAGTTTCTTCTGTAGCACAAACAGGATCTAATTTACAAGGAGCAGGGCTCCTACATTTATACCACAGTTCCTTTGTCTTTCCAGGCCAGGGGGGCGTCTGCATAATCCCTTTCAGTCTCTGAGCACTTGTGGGGTGTACTCTGGCTGTTGCTTTCAGTGTGAGGGCATGGACATCAGACGCTCCCCAGGGGGGCGGAGCCAGCATTGTGGGGACAGGGGCAGCCAGGAGTACCTTGTTGACAGTGCTTCGCCCTTCCTGGGCCAGGGGCAGGCTGAGTCATCAGTCGCTCCCCAGGGGGGCGGAGCCAGCATTGTGGTGGCAGAGCACAGCCTGAGGGAAAGTCCAGGGCCACTCCTACCTCCCACTAAGGTGTAATCCTCCCATTCACCACCTGTCATCCCCCAGCCCTGTCACTCACACATCCCAGACAGCCAGATACACATCCAAGCAGAGGCGGGCTGAAATGGTTAGGCAAGCAAATGCTGACTTTCTAAAAGTAGCATTTGCAAACCCAGGATATTAAAATAAACTTTACTAAAAGAAGTATTTTATTATTCTGAGTTCAGGCATACTAAACATTAATTTCTACCATGTTCCCTGAGCCTGCTGGGATTATAGAGTGTAATAATTCCAGCAGCCCATCTGACCTAAAGGGGACAGGTAGCCTTACAATAGTGAAAAACGAATTTGGCAGTAATTCACTATTAGGACATGCCACACACATCAGAGCATGTCCCACCATACACTTACAATGCACCCTGCGCTTGGGCCTACCATAGGGGTGACTAATATGAAGTTAAGGGAAGTTTTAGGGGCTGGCAAGTGTGTGCACTTGCGCAGTTAGCATGACAGTACCATACTGCACGCAGGTTCTGCAATGGCAGACCCTAGACACATTTTAAGGCTGCTTCTGTGGGTGGCGCAACCAGCGCTGCAGGCCTACTAGCAGCATTGGCATTTACAAGCCCTGGCACTCCTGGTGCACTTTACTGGGGACTGACAGTAAATCCAATGAACCAATCAGGAACATCAATCAATGTAACAATTTACAACAGGGAGAGCATATGCACTTTAGCACTGGTCAGCAGTGGTAAAGTGCCCAGAGTCATTAAACCAACAAAAACAGGTCAGAGGAAATATAGGAGGAAAAAGGCAAAAAGTTTAGGGATGACCCAGCAGGAAGGGCCAAGTCCAACAGTCCCACACTCTCTTGCTTCAGGAATTGGGGTTAGACTAAACCTAGAGGGATTCTTGGCTTCACGCCTACTCACATGCTAGGTACACTTAGGTACATCTAGATAGACATCGTAGGAGTACGCGCACTTTCTTTTATCATGCATTGTATATCCATGTATGTGTTCATGCCTACTGCAAAATGGTAGAACTGTAATATCCTTAGATATTCACTGTACTACTGATCATATATCTCTGCTACTGTCTAACGGTTGTCTCAGCACATATATTTTACACTAGAAGAAAAACGGTGCAATAAATACTTTTCGTAAACACGCCAGACTGTTTCTTCTGTGTAACTCTCTGAAGAGAAACTAAGTGGGCATGAGTGTGTGAGCGAAACGTAGTACCTTGTTTCCACGATCCTGGAGGATCAGGGTTGTCATGCTCTAAAGTTGCCAGAAACGATTCTCTCTCCGATAAGAGGAGATTCTAGTGGCACTGTGAGCTAGCTAATGCAAACAGGCTAACATAATCGTGGGGGTGCTCAGAGTTAGTCTGTCACCAATCCTACAGTTTATGTTATCCAAACGCGCAGGTCCTGTATGGGTAATATAGGAACTACACTACTGTCCACCATGAATAGGTTAAATAAGGTAGCAGTTAGGATGCAACCCTGCTTCAGCTCTTTAGTGGTTAAGATGTGTCTAGAATGATGGATTCCTGACCCCAGACTTAACTTGTTTCTAGGTGTCTGTGTGTAGCAAAATCAGCTGTTCCAAGAGGGCGGATGGAGTTTTCCAGTTATTCAATTTGCACCACAATTTTCCCCTGTCTATATGAATAAAAGCAAATCTATAATCAATAAAACAGAGTTACAGGGGTAACTTAGCCCCCTTCGTAGCGTCAATTAGTAAGTGGAAGATTTGAATATTGGTAGTGATGCCAGTATCCTTACAGAAACCTGTCTGGTTGAGAGGGATGACGGAGTTTTGACTGGCCCTAGATGTTAACTCCTCAAGGATGACCCCGGCGAAACATTTGGTATTATTCTCAACAAGGGCAAGCAATCTGTAGTTTTTCTCGTTCCTATCCTCGTGTTTATAAATCTGTGAGAGGATCGAGACCCTCTGCGAGGCGGGCATTGCTTTCTCACTTATAATTTGCTGGAAGACCGGCACCAGACCTTCTGGCCAAAAACATGGGTCTAGTTTGAATAGGGCAGGAGGAATGCCATTAGGGCCTGGTGCCCCTGCAAGTCTTCCTTTTGAAATCTGCTTTGTGATTTGCCATGCCGAGATTGCAGGCATGGATGTTACAGAGTTACTGTGTGATTCATGAGTTGGCACCTCTTCTGCAGCTCCTGCACTGGTGTTTCATTTTGGATCACCATTGAAATGTTCCCACAGACCTCCTCTGTTAGGTGTGAGATGACTCCACAAGGATGTATGTCGTTACTACACATGCTTTTACAACGCATCCCTTTACCACGCAACTTTTACAACGCAAGTCGTTACAACGACTTGCGTTGGGGGGCGCTGGATAGTGAATAGTGTAATTTACTATTCCAACTCCAGTCCCCGTGGATAGTAGGGAAGGTTTTGGATAGTAAATTAAACTATTCCCTATCCTACAGCGCCCCCTCAGCGCAAGTCGTTGTAACGATTTGCGTTGTAAAAGTTGCGTGGTAAAAGTAGTGCGTGGTAAAAGTTGCGTTGTAAACGCTGTTCACCCTCCACAATAGGTGGGTTTTGAAGTGTGTTGATGGTATGCCAAAAACGCACACTGTTATTGTTCTTCAGATCGAGGAGAAGCTTGACCCAGAGCGATTCTTCCTCCTCTTTTTAAGGACCAGGTTAGCTTTTTCTGGCCCACTTTACGTTGTCTCAGATACCTTTGCAGGCTGACATATGAGGCGTGAAAGGTAAGCTTTCTTAGTGCTTTATTTATTGATTTCTTGAATAACCTGATTTGCTCATACTGGGCATCAGTACGCCTCCCCTGTCAAGCCTCTTCCTGTATCATAGGCTTGGGCTTCACTGAGGTTGCCAGAGCTTGTCCTAATGCCTTTTTGAAATTTTACCATTCAGCTAAAGGATTCATACTTAGCATTTGTAGTTTTTGTGGTAAGGTCTTCAATGATTTCAGCAGATTTTCTAAGAAGAGGATTTTACATGGGATTCTTTTATTATTCACAGGGTAAATAGTGCCAGGTTCTTCTACTGTATGGGTAGGTATTAAGGCTCGTGCTCTAAGCATAATTTCTTGTGGGAGGTGGTCACTATTATCCTTCTCTCCTAGATGGTAAAGAGAGATTTTACAAAATAAAGGGAGGCATATGAAGGTGTAGTCTATTATAGTGCTTGCTATGGATGTACGACGTTACAACGCATACTTTTACAACGCCTACCTTTACAACGCGGTTTTTACCACGCATACCATTACAACGCATAGCGCTTTGGGGTGCTGGATAGTGAATAGTTTAATTTACTATTCCAACTCCAGTCCCCGTGGATAGTGGGGAAGGTTATTGGATAGTAAATTAACCTATTCCCTATCCTAGAGCGCCCCCCAGCGCAATGCGTTGTAATAGTTTGCGTTGTAAAAGTTGCGTTGTAATGGTAGGTCGTTGTAAAAGTTTCGTTGTAAAGGTTGTATACCGCTGGCTATTGCTGTATGAAATGTTACCACTGGCGGGCAATCTTCGGAGAACTTGCCATTCAAGGCCCAGAAGCTGAGATGTTCGAGATCCTCCAGTATCTTCTTAGCAGATTTATTCTGCCTTTCCCGTTAATTGCCTGTCTGAGGGGGAATATGTCATTGAAACGATTAATTTGCCAAAAAGTTGACATCCTCTATTGTTGCCTAGTAAGTGCAAATTCAATTCCCAGTGATAATGAAGTTGGATGTTTGCTCCTCTACTAGAAGCCTTGTTCCCTCGCCTACCAATAAGTTGACTCCCTTGGCCTTGTCTCTTGAGTGCAGGTATATATTTATTATAACCAGCTGCATGTCTTTATTTTCACATTTGAATGTCGCTCTAACGGCATGTATCGCATTTGTCGTAGAAGACTTTAAATTCAGCCCTTTGATGTTGCTGATGCTTACTATTGATGAATATATTGCGAGACCTCCTTTAAGATGGCTGAATCTGGCTCCTTTGCAGGCAGGGAGATGGTGCACCATAAAGCCCTGTAGATTGAATTGATAGTCCAGCCAAGTTTCCTGTAAGAGAATAAGGTCACAAGATTGGAGGTACAATAGCAGCTGGCGGTCTGATGTTTTGATTCCCACACCATTTATATTCCAAGAGAATAGGCGTAGGGTGGCGCTGCTGGTTTGTGGATGATTACTGCTGAGCCAGGAGTTGGTACTTTGACAGTTTATTATGCTTGCTAACCGGGCCCAATCCTGAGTTACTGTGGCTCCTATCGGGTTAGGTGTGACCATCTGGGAGGTTTATTTGGTTATGTGCCAAGGGGATGTGCTTCAGGCACCTTATAATATAGAGTGGGTGTGCTTTGTGGAATTGTTGTGGTAGGATTCTGAGATTATTTGACTCATAACTAGCAGTGACTTGGGGTAGCCCGGATTGTGGTGGGGCAACAGCTTTTTACCCCAGAGCCTACGATGTTCTGTTTTATTCAGGACCCTCCCAGCTATACCTGGTGATGCCCAAGTAGCTTTGGTGCTTCATTCCCCAGGTGTTTATTAACTTCAATAAGTTCTATGGATAGCAGATGAGATGATTTAATTCTTCCAGCCTGTTGATGGCTGTTAATAGTCATAAAATGTTCCCCCTGTTCAAAATGTCACCTCGGCCTTTGGACTTATATTCAGGTAAAAAGAGAATGGTACTTGTTTCAGCCTGATCCTGCAATGAGTCAGACACATTTGATTGTTGAGTGTTCACGCGGGATTCTGGTGGTATCAGTGTACCATACAGATTGATTGGAAAAGGAATTGGATATTGGGTCTGACAGTGTATCTCCTGATGATTAAAGTACTGGTTACCTCTGGATATAGTTGGGTTGATTGTATCACTGATTATGCTTTGGTTTTTGTTATTGGGCTGACTTTATCTAGTTACCCCCACTGAAGTGGATACTGCTTCTAGTGGGACCCTTTGTGCCTCGTGGCCTGGAGTAAGATCAGAGTCCCTCAGAGGGTTGACCATCTCACCAGGTGGGTTACACCTTGCACGCAGCTTGGCAGGTTGAGAGGACGAGTTCCCCGGTACGGTTGCTTCGTGGGCTAGAGGGTGGAGCAACACTGTGTCCCTTGATGGAGCTCCTCCAATATACACCACTTTATCTTCAATTGCCTCTGTGCTTGTATCTGGAGAGGCTTGACTGGTTGTATCTGGGGCATGAGTTGCTGTTTCAGTTAAGGGGCAGTTGGGTTGGACTTCTGGTTGTCTGTATTGTAGAACTGGATCGAAAATAAGCTGTAATGTTGCCCTTCTTTTTTCTGCCTTTCCTTCTTTGTTTCTGTCCTGGCAGAGGGCCGGAGGGCACAGTTGTCCAGGCTCCTTCGTTCACAGAGTGAGGTAGAAACCCTAATTATGAATGACCCCTCAAGGATGAAGCCAGATGAACGAGAGTCTCAGGCTCTTTGCTTCCCGCGTTGATCTGAAGATTCTCACCTTAAGATGGGTGCTTTCCATATTTGGTCTTGCCACTTGAGCTTCCTGCACAATTGAGTCAGAGACAGGAGTAGTTGCCTCTCTCCCTGAGGGTAGGGCACCTTAATAGGCAGCCATTGAAGGTTCATTTGATTGCTTTATATCCATCAGAAGGTCACCCAGCGTAGAAGGCAGGGTTGATAATTTCTACACAATTGGGACGCAAATACAGCTTATTTGCAATAACTGTGTGTCAGTTTGAGCCCGCTTGATAAGATTATTTAAATCTGCAAGTTTCCCGTTGATATTGGAGATGAAAACAGTTAAAAAGTTAAGGAGCATCAGTTGAACATCCATTTTATCTGAGTGACACTGTAAGGCATTAAGTTAGAGCTGCATGGTATTCAGTAGAGATGGCCATATATCATCCATCTCATGTTGTTTTTTCTGTTTTAAGTCACTTTTAGGGGTCTGACTGCTTTTCTCTGAGGGGAGATTAGGTATATATGAAGCTACCAACTCTTCCCATTCTTGCATTGTGAGGTAGGCAGTGTCACAATCTGGAGCCTGAGTATCAGCCTTGCATTGGGACAGAATGTTATTGATGCTACTGAAAGGAGCAAAGCGTAGACCCTGAAGAGCGCCCTTGTAATGTGGTTCGTCATTGATGCTGACAGAAGAGGCTTGTCTGTGGGCTAGAGCGTAAGGTGGCAGCGTTAGAGAGCCTTGACGCGATAATTGCAGGCTCCTTACTTAGTTGCCTATTGTCATACATTATTAGCTCATTTCCTACAGGCCGCTTTGTGGGTCGCCCGCTTCTCAATGTGTGCTGGGTGAGAGGACAGGGGAGTCAGCTGACACAGCCATTGCTGGATCCCAGCCTGCTGATGAGAGTTCCCCATTGGGTTGAACGCCTGCTTCCTCGATTTCCTCAGATGACCCTTCCTTGGTTGGGCTTTTGTCTCTCACCCTGGTAGATCTTCCCTCCATGCTATCAATTTCTTCGTTGTATACCGCTTTAGCAGCAAGAGCAGATGTGCCCTCAGCATTCTCCCTGTCCACCTTCCTTGCAGATGCAGTCTAGAGATGTTAAGATCAATCAATCAATCAACCAATTGTAGAGCGCGCTACATAACCGTGAGGGTCTCAAGGCGCTGGGGAGGGGAGGGGAAGGGGCCTCTACTGAACGAACAGCCAGGTCTTGAGAAGTCTCCTGAAGATGTTAGTGTATTGCATGGCGGTGATGCTCAATGGTATAGCACATGACCACGATTTGCATGAGCATTTCTCTACGAGAAAACATTGGACTAGTCATATCATATTGATAGAAAAATACGTGTGTAGCAAAACTGTTACAACCTACAGGCTTATGCCCGAAAGACCCTGTGTAATGGTAGTTGGTGAGGCACTATACCCTAAGAACTAAGGTACTACATACATCATGCGACATATGATATCATGTATAAATTAATATGCAAACTCCTTGCCCGATGGGGTGATAAACCACACAAAAAGGCACCAGAGTAGCGTGGCAAAGTCTCTCTATGATGCTGCTTATTGCCCTGACCCCTGGGGTGCAGAAGTTAGTGGAACATTTGCAGCCTGGCCAGTGCGGTAGATAGCATGGTGGTGAACAATGGTGGATGCAAGGGGAGCTTCCATCATGGCCTGCACAAAACCAGACGGCTGATCAGGTGACACCTGAGCCATAACAAGGGACTGAGGAAAAGCATCTTCCTGGGTGGTTGACACCGACTGCAGCCCATGAGTTGTTCCACCATCCCCACTGATGCTCAGTTAGAACTTAGGAGGTGTTTCAGAAATGGTGGACTCCAGGCATCAGATTACACGAACACAGCGCTTAGTCATGTTTTTGATCAAACACAGTCATCAGGAGCATCCAGAGCAGAACAAAACAATGCACAAGGTTACAGAACAAAGCGCTCAACGCAGGTGTAAACTCATGAGTCTGTACCTCTCTGAGGAGTGCACAGCAGTGACAGGTATGAGATTTCAAGCCAAAGTTCTATCTCTCACCCATAGTCAACCCGACATAAATCTGAAGATGGGCAAAGAGACCCATCTTTTGTGGGTCACTGTACGGCCAACTGGCTTTCTTGAGGAACACACTAACTGTGCGCCTTCTCAGTGCACTTTTTGACAGCTTCTTTGCGCCTGCATTCAGATCTGTAACATAGTGCAGGTTCAGGGTCAAAGGAGCTCGCTCATTCGCATGGGGCCACGCCCATATCGAAACGCAGTGACACAACCTTGGCGTTATGTATGATGGAGCAATCCATATTAAAGGTATGGCCCTACCTAGTGTACGTCTTTGCATGCTATATATTCTCTGTTTTGAAATTTTTCCTACAACAACATTTTTACATGTGCAATTAAGGCAGGAAATCGTATTTAACCCATAACAGTACCTCACCAACTCATCCTCTTATTAAAGCTGAGATATATTTTGCTTCATATATGCCTACTGCTGATCAGAAACATCAAAAAGCAAACAGATTCCTGTGGAAACAATCAAACCGAAGAACAAAATCGAAATACTTTTACGAAATCAATACTGTCCTCCATACATGAAACAGAAAAAGTTAGAGTGAAAATAAAATAACATAGGGAAGCCTCTTATGTCTTTAAAGTGAAGCTAGAGGAGTACTTCTGTTGTCCTGTCTCTTGGTTAGGTTGTTTCTTGCCTATACATAAGGTAGGCATCTGGCATTCTGCTCTAAGGTGTGTCCTTCTACCTCTAGGTGTGATGTAATGTGGATTAGCAAACAGAGTGGAACGTTGTGAGCTGGCCAGCCAATCAGAATGCTCTCTTTGTGGGTTACAACTTCTCTTAAAGTCCCATCCAAAGGGCATTTCAGGGCTGCCCTCTACCTGTCTCTCTTGGACGCACGTCTACCCAGAAACCTCTCTGTCTCTCCCCAGGCCCAATGCCACAGAGCCTGAGAAAAGGAACAGAGCAGTTTGGTTATTTTTCAAAACTTTTGTCACATTTTATCTTGTTTCACCTCTGAAAGGGGTAATGGGTGGAACTGCTGAGCATTACTTCATATGAGAGCATCTTAACAAAGGGGCCACAGCAGGATGGAAGGACAGCTGGGCTGCACCAGAAGCAGCTTTGACTTAACACCATGTAACAGGACCGTCTCGGCCTTCATGGATTGTGGTAGGCGACAACAATGCACATCTTTTTTGTGACAGAAAGAGAGGTAATATGTGTGAGCAATAATGCTTCAAAGCAAGGATCTGATAGTGCAGGTGTTGGCCAGAGTTGTAGGATGTTGAGGGAGATGTTACTGCTATCCTGCTGAGGTGTCCTCCCTAAATAAAACTTCACCTACAATAAGGAAGCGCCCTTCAGAAGTGCCTGGCTCCCTAGGTGACCAGTGTCTCTCTGATCTACTCTGTAAATTGCAAACACACACCCCTGGAAGGTATCCAAGGTAGGGAACTAGAGGCTGTGGGGCCTCAAGGGCGAGCTGGCCTCCAAACACAATGTTTTCACACAAAAGAGCTACCTGAGATTTTATTTTCTGATGATGTATCCCTCATGGTTCTACTCAACGTAGCATCTGTTATTGGACATAAACAAAAATTTGACGGGATGTCCTCACACACCACCAGGTGTCATGCTTCATCAAAGGACTAACCATGCAGGGCCGGCTTTAGCGCTGGTGGCGCCCTGTGCAACAATTCTTTTTAGCGCCCCCATATCCTATGACTCCTCGGATACTCTTACTACCACCAGGCAAAAGTGCCCCTCATCTCTCCAGTCATACCTTATTACTAAATACAGCGCCCCTCCTGAGATCAGCGCCCCCCTCCACAGGTCAGCGCCCGGTGCGGCCGCACCAGTCGCACTGCCCTAAAGCCGGCCCTGTACCCATGTTTTTCAAAAACCCAGTTTGATGGAGGGCGGGCCTTCACCTCTGATCTATCTATGAGCGAACCCGTGATCTTGATATACTAAAAAACAACATGACATCCTAAACAACCCTTTTATTTACTAGAAATTACACTTGGTCTTAAAACTGTGGAGAGAAGGGGAATTAGTACCCCTGCACCACTGTACCATCGAATACAGTATACAGTGTACTTAAAGGAGTTGGTGAATAGTATTAAAAATGATCCAGTTTCATCCTGCAGGGAAAAGCATTCAAAAACAATTTTTTTAGACTTAGGACAATAATAGTTAGACAGCATCGTGGGGAAGTAATAGGTTTTTTCTTATTTTTCACTAATATTACAGCTTCCTTTCAAACTAAACTGCTGAGAGAAAAACACAGTGTGCAGCAGAAAATGTCCATTGTGCCTCCCACCCTCTGCGTTTAATTCAGTTTCTGGCGAGTTTCATATAAAAGCAATATTTGCCAGGCCCTAAGAATGAAAGCCCCAAAGGCACAGATGTGATAAAACTGCATGTGACAGAACAGTGGCTCGTCAGAGCTCACGGGCATCGCGGGAGGACGTGCTCGGAAACCCCGGGACTCGAGCGCGCCCCGCACTGGGTGATTCAGTGCACTCGGCGGAGTCAGTGACGTGACGTTAAACCGGATATGGGGCGCGATGGGGAAGGAGGCAGGCTGGAGCCGCAGAGGGGCTCGGATCCGGGCCGCTGATCTCTGCTGGCGTCCCCCGGTACATGCCGGGGTATCTGATAACACGATTCAGTTAATTACGTCGGAAAGCGAGCAAGGAAAGACGGTGCAGTGGGGATGCTGGGGAGAGGCAGCCGCTGAACTCTGAAAGGGGAAAGGGATCTGTTCAGCCTTTCAGTTCCAATTATGACAACCACATGCACAACAGCAGCAGCTGAAAGAAGTGGGGGGGGGGGGGTGTTGAATAATGCTGTGGATGGGGGGAGGCAGTGGTGAAAGGAAAAGAGGGAGTGAACATACAGAGATAAGAGAGAATCAATGCTATACATAGAGGGAAAGGGGTGAGACGATGGAAATAGGAAAATAGGGAGTGAGCATAGAGAGAAGAGTGAGAAACAATGTTATACATAGAGCAGGGAAAGAGGGGGAGAAGGTGTTAAAAGGAAAAGAGGGAGTGAGCATAGAGAGGCGAGTGAGAAACAATGCAATGCATAGAGCAGGGAAAGAGGGGGAGACGATGGTAAAAGGAAAAGAGGGAGTGAGCATAGAGAGGCGAGTGAGAAACAATGCAATGCATAGAGCAGGGAAAGAGGGGGAGACGGTTGTAAAAGGAAAAGAGGGAGTGAGCATAGAGAGGCGAGTGAGAAACAATGCAATGCATAGAGCAGGGAAAGAGGGGGAGACGATGGTAAAAGGAAAAGAGGGAGTGAGCATAGAGAGGCGAGTGAGAAACAATGCAATACATAGAGCAGGGAAAGAGGGGGAGACGGTTGTAAAAGGAAAAGAGGGAGTGAGCATAGAGAGGCGAGTGAGAAACAATGCAATGCATAGAGCAGGGAAAGAGGGGGAGACGATGGTAAAAGGAAAAGAGGGAGTGAGCATAGAGAGGCGAGTGAGAAACAATGCAATGCATAGAGCAGGGAAAGAGGGGGAGACGATGGTAAAAGGAAAAGAGGGAGTGAGCATAGAGAGGCGAGTGAGAAACAATGCAATGCATAGAGCAGGGAAAGAGGGGGAGACGATGGTAAAAGGAAAAGAGGGAGTGAACATAGAGAGGTGAGTGAGAAACCATGCTCTGCATAGAGCAGGGAAAGAGGGGGAGAAGGTGGTAAAAGGAAAAGAGGGTGAGCATAGATAGGTTAGTGAGAAACAATGCTATACATAGAGCAGAGAAAGAGGGGGAGAAGGTGGTAAAAGGAAAAGTGGGAGTGAACATACAGAGATAAGAGAGAATGCTATACATAGAGGGATTAGGGAAAGGGGGGGCGGTGGAAATAGGAAAAGAGGAAGTGAGCATAGAGAGGTGAGTGAGAAACAATGCAATGCATAGAGCAGGGAAAGAGGGGGAGAAGGTGGTAAAAGGAAAAGAGGGAGAGAGCCTACAGAGGCGAGTGAGAAACAATGCTATACATAGATCAGGGAAAGAGGGGGAGAAGGTGGTAAAAGGAAAAGAGGGAGTGAGCATAGAGAGGCGAGTGAGAAACAATGCAATGCATAGAGCAGGGAAAGAGGGGGAGAAGGTGGTAAAAGGAAAATAGGGATTGAGCATAGATAGGCGAGTGAGAAACAATGCTATACATAGAGCAGGGAAAGAGGGGGAGAAGGTGGTAAAAGGAAAATAGGGATTGAGCATAGATAGGTGAGTGAGAAACAATGCTCTACATAGAGCAGGGAAAGAGGGGAAGACGGTGGTAAAAGGAAAAGAGTGAGTGAGCATAGAGAGGTGAGTGAGTAACAATGCTCTACAGAGACCAGGGAAAGAGGGGGAGACGGTTCTAAAAGGAAAAGAGGGAGTGAGCATAGAGAGGTGAGTGAGAAACAATGCTCTACATAGAGAGATCAGGGAAAGAGGGGGAGAAGGTGGTAAAAGGAAAAGAGGGAGTGAGCATAGAGAGGCGAGTGAGAAACAATGCTATACATAGAGCAGGGAAAGAGGGGGAGACAGTGCTAAAAGGAAAAGAGGGAGTGAGCATAGAGAGATAAAAGAGAAACAATGCTATACATAGAGAGATCAGAAAACAGGGAAAAGAGGGAGTGAACATACAGACATAAGAGAGAAACAATATTATACATAGAGAGAGCAGGGAAAGAGGGGAGACGGTGGTAAAAGGAAAAGAGAGAGTGAACATACAGAGATAATAGAGAACAAATGCTATACATAGAAAGAGGTGGAAAAGAGGGGAAGATGGTGGTAAAGGGAAAAGAGGCAGTGACATAGAGAGAGAAGAGAGAAACAATGCTATACATAGGGCCGGAGGTACGACCAATTTTTGCGGTCGCAAATGGGAAATCGGCCTGTTTGCGACCGCAAAATTGGTCTGCCCTATGTACAAACTATAATTCGCAAGTCGATAACCTTTTACCGACTCGCAAAGCAGGGTTTGTGACTCGGAATTAGGAAGGGGCATGCCAAGGGCATCCCTTCCTTATAGTGACTCGCACTTCAATGTATGATTGTTTTGCGACCGCAATTGCGGTTGCAAAACAGTTGCAGTCTACCTCATACTTAAAGTAGTTGGTAAGCCACTCTTAAACGGGAAGGGGTCCCCAGGGGATCCCTTCCTCTTTGTGAATGGATGCGAAAATATATTTTTAAGAGCAGGCAGTGGTCCCACGGAACCACTGCCTACTCTTCAAAAAGGAAACAGAATCGAGTAATTTTTCTTTTTTAAATGCAGCACATTGTCCTTTAAGGAAAACAGGTTGCATTAAAAAAAACTGCTTTATTTAAAAAGGTGTCAAAGACATGGTGGTCTGCTGACCCCAGGTCGCCACCATCTCTGGGAGTACTAGCCATTCCCAATGGGGTCGCAAATTGCACCTGCCTCATGAATATTAATGAGGCAGGCAATTTGCGACTCCATTAGGAATTGTCTGAGACACTGTTGTACATTACATTTTGTGAGTCGCAAATTGTGATTCGCAAAACGATGTTATAAGACACGCATGCAGAAAGTTTTGCGGCCTACTTAAGGAAAGCAGATCTCAGATGAAGTTGCTTTACAATTGTTTTTTTCTGACAGCTACTGTGTTCCTGTTTACACTTATCATTGGTTAGTTCAGATTGTCTCCCGAAATCTTCTCCAGCATTTGTGCGTTTTTCCTCGTCTGTATTTTGAGCTGATTTTCCCTGTGGTTCCTGAACTTCCCTTTGTTAGTCCTGTGACCTGTTCCCCTTCATTGGTTTGTGCGTCCTCATCTACTTTTGGGCCAGTCTTACCTTCACTGTGACAATCTGTAGTTCCATCCTGCCGCAGTCAATTCCTGGATATACTTGTGGGAGACAAACCCCAATAATGTTCTGAACCCCAATTTTGTTGAACCCCAAATGTTATTCTAGGCAGTTCAGCTCCGCAAATCTTCTCACTGATCTAGTGGTAAGAGACTACCCTCTACATCAATAACACAAACTTAGCAGAGTAACATCATAGTTAGAAACTGGGACCATTCAACAACTGAGCTCTAGATCAAAATTAAGTCTTAAAGGTTTAGTACAGAATTGTTAATAAAATAATGAAAATGCATAATTTGCCATGAAGACTCAGATGCAAAATACAGATTCATAAATTGTAACAAAACCTTAGTAAGTCAATAATAAGCTCTCCCTAATTCTAAGTGTTAAACTCATAAAGAGTACTGACAGCATCCTAAAAGAGAAAGAAAATCTCAAACATTATTTGACAGTGTTTCTGAAGGAAAATGAAAAGGTGCCCCCAATCTTTCAAACGCAGGGGTTTTTAAACCCAATATATGCATATTAATTAATAAACTGCAAATTGAGCATGGTATGATCATGGTTTGGTTGCATTGGCAAATCAAAAACAATTTCGTAAATCTGAAATTTTCTTAACTCGAACCGAGTTCTTCAGGTAAGAGAAACCTTCCACTTGCTTCCTCAGCAATTGTACTCTGGAGATGTATAAAACAATTTAAACATTTTCTTAACTATAGTTCATAGAATTATGTTCTTCCACATGACTACATTGGAACTGGCAGTGGAACTGGCAGTGGAACACCTTCAAAAGTATACATGAGGTACGCAATGGAAAGTTTAATTAACAACACATGCCTTTTGACACTTTATTCTATTTGCGTTATTGTGCTCTATGCTCCACGGAAACTCTGTGGGGAGAAAACTCGCAGCGGGGAACTAATTGTGATGGAGGAATGACCAGTAACAAGATGAGTGGAACACCAGAAACTGCATCCATTTTAAAATAATGGTGTCTGGCCTAACCATACTACATTATTAATCACACTTCTAAATGAGATATTTATATTGTTTTTAAGTGCAAAATCATTAGTTCATCGGTTACGGTCAGATGCATCATTAAAATTACTAATTTGCACAAATAATTTGTCACCCAAAATTGCACATTGGAAAAAGCTTTGGCAACCACCCGCTCTGATTAATTTTTATTAATCACCAAAAACTCCATTAATAAACCTTATTAATCAGCCATTAGTTTGTTGAAGTCTTCATCTTCTTAGATAATCATAGATTCTCCTCCAATTGCTTTAATTGTTGATACGTTCGATCTTTACAGTAATCTTTAGTAAGAGCAATAGAGTAATTGCACAAATCATCACAATTATCATAGGTGTTGGAACTGAGCACCTCAAGCAAAGCCTAGACACAAATACAAATATCCAAAGGTTTGGATACATTTTTCAATGAGGATCACATGAACTCGTAAAACAAAGGGAGTTTTGTAGGGGCAGGATGATTAGATCATTCGAAATGGAGAAATGACCTTCAAATGCAACAAGTACATAACTTTTGGCTAAAAAGACAAATTATCAATATCCTCATCTGCAGACCCAAGATGTGGAAGAGACTCTCTAAAGCATCACAGACTGACACCTCAACTACATTATATCGTTGTCAAAGTTATTGTGATGCATCAAGATTGTGGAAAAAACAAATCATGGTCCTAAATATCGACTTTGTATTCTTATAATAAAAAGTACAAAAATGTAGTCTACAAATTATTGTGGTCCTAAATATAGTTACTACATAGTTAAGTTACGTCATTACAAAGTTATAATAATTTTAAATAAAATAAATTTGCTTTAAAAAACATAATACATAAGAAATATATACAATGCAAAATGCAAAAATAAATGTAATGCTTTTATAAAATATAATACTTATAAATAAAGTTAAACAAATACATATATAATAAAGTATACATATAAAAATCCATGAAACGGTTTTAAGAAATATTACAAATACAAATAATAAGCAACTTTATACATTTACTATAAAAAATAAGTCTTCAATATAATTAAATAACAATTACATTTATAAACATATTACTCAAAAAGTACAAAATAATATAAATATTAAATTACTATAAACATATACTTAAAAATAAAAAGCAAAATAAAATAAAATTAAAAAAAATGATGAAAAAACAAAACTTCATGACGTGACGTGCGGAGTATGATGAAGATGATCGGGTCTCTGACTGCCAGATGATTTGACCTTTGGGACAATAATTACGAGCCTTGAATTTACCTATAATTTAGAACACGATTACGCATGCATCTACATTATACCAGATGATGCCCTAAACTGCAGCAGACGTCTCGGCGTTTAGAAACACTAATCCTAGTGTCAAACACATGACAATCTGACTATTACTGAACTTAACTCTAAGTGTACCAGAATACGGGTTTTTACTTATCCTGAATATCTTACTTTGGGTGCACCATACTTAAAGAGGATCATTGGTGTTTTTTTAATGATCCAAGTGCATTGAAGATCCCTAGAAAACTCCACGGGGTCTCTCAGAAGAACATTTCGAGCCACTGTTAGGAATACTCATGAGCCTTGAAAAAGTCGCATCAAACGACGAAACACGTGTTGGCTGTCTGCTCTTCCAACTTGCACTTCGAGTCAACTACATCAAGACTCCTATGGACTTTCTAACTTTTTGTTAAATCGCCATTAACACTTCTTTTCTATGAACTTTCACTTATTGTATCTAAATTTGGGTTTATTAAAACCATATCAACTACTAAGTCAGACAAAAGACATACCAGTGATTGGGCTCTGTAATGCAATATATGCTTAAAATAAAAGCATATTGAAATTCAGAAATACTCATTTGAAACACTTCTACAAAATTGAATGAAAATTAACATTTCAACTTCAACATACACAAAATGAAAAAAGTGTTAAAATTACTAATCTCATTCCAACCTGGGCAACAGTAGGGAATGTGTTGTAATTTGGAGAGGTCATATTGAAACCTTTTACTCCTGATATCCCATGGCCTGACCTACTATTGGTTATGAGTAACTGGGCCAAGTGCTACGTCTTTCAGCACTTGACTATCAGTGGTAGTGCAAGGCTCTTTGGACCACCTTTAAAGCCCAAATCCAGACACAAAGGTGATTAAATATTTTGAAATTGGCTGTGGGTGTCAGCTCAATAGAAGCACTCTCTCCTCTGCAATTCCCTTTGTCAAAGAGGCAGCATGCCACAGCAGAACTGGCTTCAATTCTAACTGGTCCACAACACAGACCGAAAGGAGTAACCAGGGAGTACACCTAACAGTCAGCCTCGACTGAAATATGCCTCATAAAGGCCGAAGTCTTCCTCCATATCAAGTTTCCCAGTTTACAGTGTCAACCTTATCTGTGTCACCATTTTCCTGACAATAAACCCAGACCCCACTGAATCTGCAACTCTTCCTGGAATCAGAGAGACCTTTGATGTGCACAGAGGATGCTCTGCTTCCTTTTCCTTCAGTATGTCTCTCACCCCAGCCCTGAGGAAGGTCGGCAATACACATCCCCTGTCTGGGTGTTGCAGTCCTCACTTCTCCTAGCCTTTTTGGCCCTGTGTTTTTAAAATGGATCCCACGGGCCTCCATGTTATGTACCTTACACAGGCACACACACGTCCCAGCATTCACTTGCAAGTATCATGCATTGTCCCGCACTGCACACAATCCATGCAGACCAAGGTCGAGTTAAGTGAACAGCCCCCGAAATTTACATGAGTGGGCCAGAATACACTCCTCCCGTGATACAGGTGAAAAGGCCTGTTTACACTACTGATCTCCATGAAACACAAAACAGGTATGCTCCAACCACTGTCACTTAACTCCAAGTAAGGGCAGCCCTGTACCTTAACGAAAGTAGCACTTGGTGCGCCCCTCCCGGTCTAACAAGACCGCATTACTATGAGACAGGCCTGGGTCATGACGCACAAGCATGATTGGCATCCGGGTTGACCAAAAGTCATTACCCATGGCCAGGATATGCATGCAGCAGTTGCACTCAGGGCAGGGATGCATGTTGTAACCATGCAGGAGACTTTTCTGTCCCAACAGGTTACTATTCCAACTCCATACTGAGCTGCAATAGGGAAGGTGGTGAACTCTGGTGGTGTTAAATTGAGTAGTCCAACCCCAACCTTGGCAATGGTAGGGAAAGCGTTGGACTGTGGTGGGGTCAGATTTACTGTTCCCACTCCAACCTTGGAAACAGTAGGGAAAGCATTGGACCATGGTGGGTTCAGACTTACTATTCCCACTCCAACCTACATAAAAGTAGGGAAAGTGTTGGATTTTGAAGGGTCAGATTTACTATTTTCACCCTAACCTAAGCGGCAGAAGAGAACATAGTGGACTTTGGTGTTCCGATTTATCATTTCCTCTCCAACCTAAACAAAGCAGGAAAAGTGTTGGACTAATTATTGTTTATTCGCCTTAAGATCTCAGCTGCTGACATGCCTGACACTTGGGTGGATTTTGTTTCTTAAGTAGTGGAGTGTAGTAAGGCCAAGGTCAGGATTTCAACCCAGGATTTCTACACACATTCATGTAACATAGGATCTGAGATGTACAAGTGTTTTGCCATTACAAGGTGCCTGATTTACGAAATCACATGATTTATAACCTCAAAAGACCTTTTTCCTATTCACAAAAGCCAATTGATGAGCTGGAAAAGTCTTTCCAGCTTGTAATAGGGCGTTTACAACCTTGTCCCAATCACAAATAGGTGGGAAATGAAAGCAGCATCTCCTACTTATTTGTGCTATTCAGAGGAATGTGTAAATGATTTCTAACCACAATTGTGGCTGCAGAACATTGATCAGATATGGACACCTCAAAAGAGGTGGTATTTGATTCACAAAGGAGAAGCGGTTCCAGTGGTGTATATTCCGCGTTGAAAACATGAAGACAGCCTTGAGGCTCTCCTGAATGTCTTCCCAAAGGGAAAGATTTTCTTTTTAACCCCTTCGACGCTCATGACGAGCTCAGCTCGTCATGCGTTACGCCTCTCGTACGCTCATGTAACGCGGGTTTTTTAAAAACCCAGCGCACAGCGGGAAAACCACTAGCGCGCATGCGGTTAAAGTAGTGCCAGCCCCATTGTGGATATAGGCTGCTTTTAAAATAAAATGTTTCCTATTCTGGAATGCAAATGCAAGGACAGAGGCAGCCATCCCTGCATTTGCAGCCAATCATAGGGGTGATATGTCTAATTAATATTAATTAGGCAGCTCATTTTACAGCTCCCTGCAAATGTACAATTTGCAATGCACCTATTAGCACACAGGTCACATTACAAATTACATTTACAAAAGTCAGTATCCACACTATGTATCCCTGGTTTGCGAACTGAAACTGTACATCAGAACCCACATGTCCATAGGCAGTGCCACTTGAATTATGCTTATGGGGAGACCCAAATTATGCAGCAGGGATGACTAAATAAGGCAGCAACAAAAGGATAATTATGCAGCATTATGTCACTATTTTGTCATTTTCACAAAAGTTAATACTGCCTGGGCAAAGGTTTCACTTCCTTAGTATTGGTTTAACCTGTAAATACAGCAATTAGCAACTTCAGCAAAGGACCTGTCACTGAACAGCTACAAGTTTTGGAAGGTTTTTGGTAACTCTTGATATGTTCAAGCTAGATACAAATTTTCTATTAGCATTTCAGATAATGCAGAAGATGATGGTTTATGTGGCAAATGTTACCAGTTCTTAAGTGTGTGGAAAATGTATTGGCCACAGAATCACATAATTCCAGTGGCACTGCCTATAGGTCTCCAAACTGCACTGAAGCCCAGAAACTGGTAGTGAGGTAGACACAGAGGTAACATAAGGGAAGTCGACGAACACCAGATAAAGTAGTCACAGAAGGTGTGGCGTAACAGGCCGTAGAGGAGGTGAGTAAAAGCCAGCATACCTCCCACCAATGCAGGTTGGTCCTTTTTGCATTTTGTTTTGCCCATAGTGCATCCCTGAAGCGACTAGTGCACGTATAGCAAAACAATCCACGCCATAAATGAAAGTATCTTCAAAGAGGGTGATTGTTCTCCAACTGGCAGGTGGAGACGATGGCTTCCTCTGACCCCAGGGACCTTGTGGACTGGTCATCTGACTTACAATCAGGCCCTAAGTGCCTTTGGATAGAGCTGCTTCTCCGCATCACGGGTGTTAACTATGACTGAGAACCTGTACCTACATTAACTTTGGGGAAAGTACCAACCTATGTTGCGGTGCACACTTCAACAATTTGTCTTTGATTATCGTATTAGCCACAGTTCTGCATATTGATGCTTAACGTAAACTAAAGGTCTCTTTTACAAAGTGCTTTTGTGATTTCAAATCTTGTGTAAAAGGACTTTTTATATAGTCCTAAACCCGGGAATGCCTTTCTAAATCACAATCGAAAGAAGACCACTGCTTGTTCCCCTGAAGTCTTCCAAACAGGAAACAATTTTCTTGAAGAGGCACCTGTTCCTTTAAGGAACGTAGGCTGATTTAGAAAAAATAATGTTCTCACTTAGGAATTCCAATGCAGGCATGGTGGTGGTCTCTGTCCCTTGAGGGCCACCATCACTGTGTTTGCAGTCATTTCAGGGGGTCACAAATAGCGGGGTGCCTAATTAATACCCGTTAGGCAGATCACTTTGCACTCCCTTTGACTGACACTTCCAGGCACATGCATCAAGCTAGGATTTGGCGAGTCCTTAATTGCGATTATTAAGGAATCGCAATTAAGGACTCGCAAAAGTCTATGCATGTAGGAATCGCTATAAAAATAGCGATTCCTACACATTCCCTATTTGTGAGCCACAAATTGCGTTTCGCAAATAAGGAATGGCTTCATTGCATGCAAAATTTGCGAGGACCAATTGGTACTCGCAAATTGCGCATGCAATTTCAAGGGGGCAAAGGTTTCAAAAGGACACTCTATTACGCCTGAAATTGATCTGTGCACCAATGTTGCGCACACACATGTCCCAAGGACATGTGTATGTAACCTACAACTTTGTAAAAATGCACTTTAGTGCATTTGTCAAAGTTTTTGCAAATTACCATGAAGTTCAACTTCATGGTAATTTGCTACCCCTAGTAGCGAAATCGCTACTTCAAAGTGGTTCTTGCATTGCATTTAAGGCATCGCAAAATGCAATTCCTTAAATGCAATCGCAATTTGAGAACTCGCAGTTAATTGTGAATCCTTAAATTGCGAGGGCCTTGACCCGTGATGCCTTACAAAAGCTTATTTTGCGATCGCAAACGGCCTATTTTTGCGATTCGCACTTTGATGCATGTGTCTGTTTGTGACGTGATCTATTAGTACATAGGTTGCATCGCAAAATGACAGGAAGGCAGACTAATGAAAGTTTGTACACAATTAGCACCCACAGGTTGTGACCGGACCTAATTTTAAATATTAAATATGTTCGTTTAGGATCACAGTTTATTCTTCCAATGGTAATAATTTATTTGCTAACATTAATTAACAGTCTCTCTTCTGTAGCTGCTGCTGTTAAAAAAAAAAACCTAAAAAACCTCTGCTTTCAGTCCTGAGAAAGCATCCAGGAATATCGCTAAAGTAGTCAAAACAATCTTCGACCTTCACCTTACATCCCGGAGAGGCTTCAGCTGTATTTATATACACTACTGTGAATAGGTGTGAGGGTCAATAAAGCAATGAAATGTCTATATCTGTTTGAGGTAGAGAAAATGCAACCTTTATTTCATGTATAAGTTGCTATATTCTTTAAATTATAATATAAACATTACTTATATTGTTATTTAGCATTTAAAGCATGCACAATCTGCAGTACACATGAGTATTTTTGGATATAGTATATCAAGTAAATTGAAAGTGTTCTTTTTATTTGTTTGTTTCTTGGCAAGCAATCTTGTGATTTTGAACTTTTTAGTCATTTTGCTTTTTTTTATTAATGATTTGTGTGGACCGAAATTGCTTTTGCATCCTCTGAGACACACAATAATTCAACTTGGGTTGCCAATATTGTTTATACAGATAGAGGCCATCACCTGTTCCAGATGTCTTTTTAAGGGCTGCATCTGTCTCTGCCTCATCCAAGCTCCTGGGGGACGAAGAGATGGGGCTGCACAACTCTTCACTTGCAAAAGTATCTCCTCGCCACATCCATCTGCTTGGGAGTTTAACATTCACTTGCTTTAGTATCACTATCACTGTCTGCCTGATGCATCCACGTGTAGGGTATCACACACTGTGGGTGTCTACTGTTTAAAGGCGTTGCCCAAAGCAACTAGGTCATCCACCAATCAGCTGTTAGCTCCCACCTGCAAGCCCTTCCTCAAAGCAATGTTGTCTTCACGGGCAGGAACTACTGCATTAATATGGAATATAAAATGGAGAGGTTAATATTGAATTAATTTACTGCTGCATAGTACATAGATGTACAAAGGTGTCTCTGCATTATGGGATTTTCCCAAACACTGAATTCAGTGCATAATTTGCACACACAAAAATGAAGTGCAATGGTTCAAAGTTTTTTTTAGGAGTCCATCGCTAGCCACTGTCGGATAGGCCATTTATTTCATTGGGTATTTCCCCGGGTAGGCTGGAGCCATTGGTGGCCGGTTTATGAAGGGGTTTGGTGCTGCCAGAGCCTGTATCACTTTCCGCAGGTTCTCAACTACATGAGAAAGAGATTTGAAATATCAGAAAAGAAGAGAGGAAGACAAAGAGAGTGACAAGGACGGGTGGGAGGAAAGAGGAGAGAAGGACAGATGAGCTAATTTGAACATCTTGACAGGGCTGCTTTGGTTTCTAGTCCTGCCCTGCCATCAAGGCTGCCAAATCCTGGGGTTGCTCAATACCAAGGCTTTATTGCTTTTATTCCATTTCCATCTCTTTTTACCATTTATGTGGCCCCACTCGCCAGGTTACTAAGATCTTTTGGGTTGGAGGTACTGTCATACGCCGATGACACCCAGATCATGGTCTCCCTCTCCCATTCGGTGAGTTCCTCCGCTCTTAACTTCAGGAATTGTATGGATGCAGTCTCCCAATGGATGATCCAGAATTCCTTGAAGTTAAATGGAGAGAAGACAGAAGTTCTGATCTTTGGGGGCAACCAGGATATCTGGTCGAGTGACTGGTGGCCTTCTTCCCTTGGGGCTTGTCCCCTTCCCTCTCAACATGCTAGGAACCTGGGTGTGCTGATAGATACCTCGCTCTCCTTTGATCGTCAGGTCAGTAGGACGGTTTCCACCTGCTGTGGTATCATCAGGAGTTTGAGAACGATCGCTCATTACCTCTCTCCTGAAGCTCGGAAGCAAGTCACTGTTGCTCTTGTCTCCTCGAGACTTGATTATTGTAATGCACTTTACTCAGGCATTAATACGAATCTCATTCAGCACTTACAGATTGTACAAAATTTGGCGGCCAGAATGGTTCTCAATCTTCCTAGACTCTCCTCAGCCTCTTTGGCCAGGAAGAATTTACACTGGCTTCCCATCCAGTCTAGGGTCTCGTTTAAGATCCTGTGTCCTGTCCATGGGGCCCTGTATGGCTCAGGCTCAGAGGGCATTAGGTCCCTCTTACATGCTTACTCTCCCTGTAGAACTCTTCGCTCTTCCAGTAAAAATCTTCTGGTAATCCCTCGCTTTTACAAAGCGAGGTGGGGAGGGAGAGCCTTCTCTTCCCTGGCGCCCAGGCTGTGGAACACTCTTCCCCCTGATTAGGCCAGACAATACTCTAATATGCTCTTTCGTAAAGCACTAAAAACCTGGCTCGTTGTAGAGGCGTACCTGTAGTTCTGCACAAGAAAATTTACAAGTTGTACGATCTTTCTGGCGCCTTGATGCCCCTGGGCTAAGTTGCGCATTACAAGACTCCATTCATTCATTCATTCATCCTCTTTCTTACGCCACCCACATTCCTGCCCCTTTATCTCACTCTCACAGATTCTTCATCACTTCGTTCTCCCTTTCACCATAGTTTTATAAAATTCCTAATCGATCTTCTTTCTATCTAATGAGCCTTTCTCTCTCTTGCAATCGGTCAAAGTCTGAGCGAGGAAAATAAGCCCAGGTCACATAAACGAATGCAGATGCCCACCACTTGCACCCACCGGTGCAAATTAGCCACTGCACCATAGGTGTAACACATAAGCAGGGTATGTAGTGAGCCAGCCAGCCGTTTCTATTCAATGTATCAGCCAGCAACCCTCTGGGCTGGGCTCGGGCCACGGGTATAAATAAAGGTTACGTCAGCGCTCGGGCTGTCGTCACGGAGAGAGCAATTGGTGTGGCTCATTTCTGTGTAAGTGCTCTGTGCAAATAGACCCCAGTAATCACTGTCCCCTTTCTCTCAGCCCCACCAACCCTTTAGGCATCACCAGTCTACATTGGCGATGAGGCGGAGTGGACCCGCGATGTGCCAGAGGCCACAACACCTACCGGTGGACAAAGAGGTGAGGTGCGGTTGAGGTGTTCCTGGAAGACGCAGGAAGCAGAAACGGTGGGACACGAGGGTCTCAAAGAGGTGACGGAGTGTGTCTGTGCTGGAGAGCTGAAACTCTCAAGGCAGGCAGAAGAAGGAGAAGGTGCTGCAGAGAAAGGTGCTCACACCACACTAGTGGCACTGCCGCCCTTCAGTCAGCTGGCGGATCCGGCTACAGCGGCCTCCAGATGGCACAAATGGATCGGACAACTTGAAAATGACCTTGTTGCAGTGCGTGAAATGAATGGGGCAGTCAAGCGGTTGACCATGCTACACATGGGAGGAGAGGAGCTATATGAGCTGTTCCAAGACTTGCCTGACACTGGTAATAGAAATGACTATGAGAAAGCAGTGAGAACATTGGACCGCTACTACGACCCACAGGTAAACCATGATTTTGAACACTTTAAGCTGAGGCAGGCTAAGCAAAAGAAAGAAGAGTCAGTGGATATGTTCTTTGCCCGGTTGAGGAAGTTAGCGAGTTCCTGCACAGGAATCAACAAGCAGCTTGAAATCAGGGCGCAGCTGATTCATAGTTGTAAGGCGTCGGATCTGAGGAAGCTAATTCTACGACAGCCAGGCATTTCGCTGGATGACATCTTGGTGCTTGGAAGATCACACGAGCTAGCGGATGCAATAGCAGGTGAAATGGAGTCCACATTGGCAAGAAGGGCAATGGGCACACTACATGCGCAACCCGTCACGACCAAGGAAGAAAGAGTGGAAGCCACCCGGAAGGGATCCGGCAGAGGTAGTGCAACAGGAGGTGCGCGCTCCGGAGGAAGAGGTTGCGGTACTTGCAGACTAGACAGTCATCCACCGAGGGGTTGTCCTGCCCAGGGAAAGCCTCGCTTGGGGTGTGGCAAGATAAGGCATTTTGCCAAAGTGTGCAGGGGTGAAGCCAAGACACCCACGGCAAAAGGGATGGCGAGAAAGCCAGTAGACAACAGACAAGTGGTCAAGGCAGCAGAGGATGAAGAGGAGGTGGACAGTCTATGCAGGAGCAGGAGGGTCCCAGATGATGATGAAGAGGATGAGGTATTTGTGATATCCTACACCAGAAGAAAGAACCACAAGAAACTCCCACCTCCCATGTGCCATTTAACATTGGGGAAAGCCCACTTACGGTGCTCATAGACACTGGAGCATCAGTGAACATACTGGATGCTGCCCACTACAAGCAATTCAGGCCCCAACCACCTTTGCTAATGACAAAAGCGAGAATCTTTAAGGGGTCATTGAGGTGGAAGTAACGCATGAGGAGATATCAGCGAGGCCGAGGTTCCATGTAACTAAAGACAGTGCCAGACGCTGCTGGGATGTCACTCAGCCAAAGATCCAGGGCTAGTGATGTTTTCAAGGCAGGTGCACCAGTAGCATGCAGATGAGATCATGGCTGAGTTCCCCACACTGTTCAAGGGACTTTGCTGTTGGAAGGGTGTGAAGGTTAAGCTACATGTCGATAAAACGATCAAGGCTGTGGCTCTCCGCCACAGGAGGGTCCCATTTCATCTGAGGCCACTGATTGAGGCCAAATTGGAGAAGCTCAAGAAAGCGGGGGTGATTGAGAAGGTATCAGGACCCACCCCGTGGGAGTCCCCAATGGTAATCGCCCAAAACACAAACATCCTGGTGCAATCCACCTGTGTGTGGATATGCTTTTACCCAACAAAGCGAAAAGGAGGGAGCGGTACATAACGCCCACCATCGACGAGATAGTAGCAGACATTAATGGAGTGCAATGGTTCTCAAAAGTGGACCTGAACTCTGGTTACCACCAGCTATTGCTTGATGAAACCAGCCGCTACATCACCACGTTCTCCACGCAAGTAGATTTGCGATGATTCAAAGACGTTTTGGCATATTCTCGGCGTCTGAGGTCTTTCAGGACGCGATCCGTGAGGCATTGTCAAGACTAGTGAGTGTGAGCAATAAAAGAGAAGATGTGCTCATCTTCTCAAAGTTGTTGGAGGAACATCATGAACGGTTAAGAGCAACATTGAAAAGGCTGGTGGACCAAGGCTTGACACTGCACAAGGATAAGTGTGCGTTTTATATGAATGAGGTTAAATTCTTCGGATACCGATTTTCCAAGGCAGGGCTTCAGGTCAAACCCGCCAAGGTGGAGGCGATAAGAGCTGCAATGGTGCCGCAGAACCAGACAGAGATGCGGAGCTTCCTCGGCATGGCCAATTATTGTGGCGGTTTCATTCCCCATCTGGCGACTACATCAGAGCCATTGAGAGCGCTCACCAAGAAGGATGTGAAGTGGCAGTGGACGAGCGAGGAAACTAAGGCGTTCCAAGAGGTGAAAGGGGCGCTGTTGTAAGGGGCGACTGTATCCTATTTCAAACCGGGACACGCAACGGAGCTGGTGGTGGATACTAGCCCGGTTGGGTTAGGGGCTGTGCTCCTTCAGCAAGATGAAAGGGAAGAATGGGTGCCCATAGTGTATGCCAGTAAAGCATTGACTGCAGTGGAATCAAGATATGCTCAAATCGAAAAGGAGGCGCTGGCAATCAGGTGGGCGTGCCAGCATTTTGACTTCTATCTCTGTGGGCACAGGTTCTGTGTGGTCACCGATCATAAACCACTGGTGCCATTGTTCGAGGGACTGCAAGAAGTGGGCCACCCTGCATCGAGAGGTGGGAAGTGCAGCTTCAGCACTACAACTTTGACATTGTGTACAGACCTGGGGTCAACAATCCTGCTGATTATTTGTCTTGTCATCCCCTGGCAGTTGATCCAAGTCAGCAAAGGGTGGTGGACACGGGGGCAGAGGTGTTTGTCAAGCACTTCACGGAGGCAGCATGTCCTCATGCTCTGTCACTGGAGATCGTGGAGGCCACCGGAGCAGACGCATGCCTCACATGCATGACCACAAGTGGAAGAGTTTTCTGGAAGGTGTGAACGGACTGACGGAACAGGAGGAGGAGGCCAGAATGGGTGTCTGGAGATGTCAGAATGAGCTAAGTTAGAGTGGGGAAAGCCTAATCCTAAGAGGCGAGTGGATAGTGATGCCATCGAAGCTGTGGCAGAGAACAGTGGACCTGGCTCACCAAGGTCATCAAGGGATTGAGAAAACAAAGGCTAGACTGAGAGCAAAAGTATGGTTTCTGGGAGTGGACAGGATGGTTGAGGAGAAAGTCAGGGGTTGTCATGCTTCATCATCACTGGAAGTGACACACCTGCAACTCCCTTGATAACAGAACCCCCCAGCAGGAAGCTATTGATGAACGTAAGCATGGACTTTGGAAGCTTCCCGGATGGGAGGTTAACCCTGGTAATGATGGACAGTTATTCGAAGTTCCCGGTGATAGAAGTGGTGAAATGTACGGCATTTGAGTCCATCAAGGCAGCAACGGAAAAGACATTTGCACTGTTGGAGACACTGGAGGAAATACGCACGGACAATGGGCCACCATTTCATGGCCAAGAATTTAAGGAGTATCTGCAGCACCACGACATCTGGCACCGGAAGGTGACTACCCAGTGGCCCCCGGCCCACGGTGAAGTAGAAAGATTTATGGACGATCAATAAGGCACTAAGGATTGGCCTGGACATGAAGGAAGATCTGGAGATGTGTTTACATTGTTTCCTGAGGGCCTACAGGCAAACACTGCACAACACAACAGGGTGCTCCCCCAGTGAGCTAATAATGAAGAGAGAAGTAAGGGACGTGGTGCAAGCTAATGAACAGTGGGTCCCCAGTGAATTGGATCATGAATCAGTGCAGACAAGATGAAAGAAGAACAATGAAAGACTAGTCAGAAGAGAAGAGCAAAAGTGGTGCAACTATGCCACAGCGACAGAGTGGTGGTGAAAGATCGACACCCGGGGTGCAAGTTCCGGACACACATTTAGCATGAGCCGTGGGAGGTCATTGAGGTACAGGGTTCCATGGTCAAGGTGAGGTGAGGCGAGGCTACAGGACCCTGACAAGGAAAGTGACATGGTTTAAGAGGCTACCATATCATGAGGAAGAGGGAAGCCACGCAGTAGAGCAAGAGAGCATGCCTATGGGGGCACCTGAAGAAGAAGAGCAGGAGTCGACAAGAGGGGAAGAAGGAAAGGCAGGTGCTGATACAGGCTGTCGTCACAGAGAAACTGGTGTGGCTTGTTACTGTGTATGTGCTCCATGGATATAGTCCCCATCAATCAATGTCCCCTTTCCCTCAGCCCCTCCAACCCTTTAGGCATCACCAGTCTACAGGGTACACCACAGCAAGTGTTTCCTTGTCGGTTAAAAACAAAGCAATTACTGCAAGAGGATATATTTCATCACACCTGATGCACCACAACATTGATCATTCTAATCCTCTTTCAAGGGTGAGAAAATGACACTGTACTTAAAACATGTAAAGGAAACAGCTTCCCGAACAAGAAAAGATCTCATTAACTAACTGCAGTTACCCATTTCAGTGGAAGTCCTCCTCAAAAGTGAGGAAATATCACAGTATATACTTTATGCTTTCACGTTTTCTGACATCTCCTGCGCCACAACTGGTAGTCTTTTTGTGTGGTAAATCACAAAAGTATATCTTGTGTAGTGACAAGTTTGACCACACCTCTTACATCTCTCCAATACCCTTTCCCAACACCTCGTAGTTTTCATGCACGTCAATAGGCCTTATAGCTTTTAAGATCGCATCTACAATCTGGGAACCCTTCTTTTTTTTGCACTGGTAGTCCCTTTAGTTTAAATACACTATCATAATTCAGCATAACGTTCCTTTTAAGAGGGGTGGGTCTCCCTATGAGACGTCGATGAAAAGTTCCAAATGTGGTTTTTCTGGTAGGCTTGGTTGCCCTCTCAGTTGTGGTAACACTGTGCCTGGAGTGGTAAAAGGCTTTGGCCATTTTAACACCCAAGTCAACTTCATCCCCTGACCAGTAGTGTGCCAGGAGGCCCCATTGCAGAGTGGGTGAAAAAGGGGACGGGCCACCAAGGAGGTCTCAGCAATCCCACCGTGGGGGACTTACTTGCGGCAACAATAGGCATTCTTCGCCCCAAACACCCTGTTAGGCCAAAGACACTTCATCGCCCAACCATTAGTGAGCCAGGAGGCATCTTTGCTGCCCCCAACAACCCTCAGCAGCCAAGGCGACCCCACCCGCCAAACAGTAGTGCACTAGGAGGCCCCTTTGCAGTGTGGCTGGGAAGGGGGAGGGGGCCTATGACGAGGTCTCAGCAATCCCGCTGTGGGAAACTTACTTGTAGCAACAATAGAGGTTCTTGGCCCCCAACAACCCTCACCAGTCAAGGGGACTTCATCCCACAACCAGTAATGCACCAGGAGGCCCCTCTGCAGAGGGGTTGAGAAAGACGGGCGAGGCCTCCGACGAGGTCCCAGCAATCCCACTTTGGGGGACTTACTGGTAGCAACAATAGGGGATCTTGTCCCCCAAGTACCCTCAGCAGCCAAGGGGACTTCATCCCCAAGCAGTAGTGCACCAGGAAGCCCCTTTTCAGAGTGGTTGACAAAAGAGGCAAGGCTTCCAATGAAGTCTCGGAAATCCCGCTGTGGGGGACTCAGTTGTGGCAACAATAGGGGTTCTTGACCCCCCAACGACCCCCAGCAGCCAAGAGGAGTTCATCCCACAACCAGTAGTTCACCAGGAGGCCCCTTTGCAGAGTGGCTGAGAAAGGGGTCGGGCCTCCAATGAGTTCATAGCAATCCTGATGAGGGGGACTAACATGGCAACAATAGGGGTTCTTGGCCCCCAATGATGATTAGCAGCCAAGGAGACTAAATCCCTCAACCAGAAGGGCACCAGGAGGCCACTTTGCAGAGTGCCTAAGAAAGGGTGCGGGGCTCTGCTAAGGTCTCATCAATCCAGCTGTTGGGGATTTACTTATGTCAACAAAAGGGGTTATTGGCCCCCAACATCCCTCAGCAGCTAAGGAGACATCATCCCCCAATCAGTAGTGAGCCAGGAGGCAGGTTTGCAGAGTAGATGAGAAATGGGGTGGAGCCTCCAACAAGGTCTCAGCAATCCCTCTGTGGGAGACTCACTTGTGGCAACAGTAGGGGTTCATTGCACACAACGACCATCAGCAGCAAAGGGGACTTTATACGACAACCACTAGTGCACCAGGAGGTCCCTTTGTAGAGTAGTTGAGAAAGGAGACGAGGCCGCCGACGAGGTCTCAGCAATCCTGCTGTAGGGGACTTGCTGGTGGCAACAAATGGGATTCTTTTCCCCCAACAACCCTCAGCCACCTAGGGGGCCTCAACCCTCAACCAGTAGTTCACCAGGAGGCCCCTTTACAGAGTGGCTGAGAATGGGTGCAGGGTCTCCATAAAGGTCTCAGCAATCCTGCTGTGAGGGACTTATTCATGGCAATAATAGGGGTTCCTGGCCCCTAACAACCCTGAGCAGCCAAGGTGACTTCATCCCCCAAACAGTAGTGTGCCAGAAGGCACATTTGCAGAGTGGTTCAGAAAGAGGGTGGGGCCTCCGATGAGGTCTCCGCAATCCAGCTGTGGAGGACTCAGTTGTGGAAACAATAGGGGTTCTTGGCCCCAACGATCCCAGCAGCCAAGGGTAGTTCATCCCACAACCCGTAGTGAGCCGTAGTGAGCCAGTCGATGAAAAAGGGGGTGGGCCTCCAATGATGTCTCAGCAATCCTGATGTGGGGGACTAACTAGTGGCAACAATAGGGGTCCTTGGCCCCCAACGATCATCAGCAGCCAAGGGGTCTTCATCCCCCAACCAGTAGTGTACAAGGAGGCCCCTTTTACGGAGTGGTTGAGAAAGGGGACAGGGCCATCGAGGAGGTGTCAGCAATCCCACTGTGGGGGACTTACTTGTGTCAGCAATAGGTATTCCTGGTGCCCAACAACCCTATTAGGCCAGGGACACTTCATTCCCCAACCAGTAGTTAGCCAGGAGGCACCTTTGCTAAATGGTTGGGAAACAGGCCAGGCCTCCGACGAGGTCTCAGCAATCCTGCTATGGGGGTCTTACATGTGGCAACAATAGAGGTCCTCAGCCCCCGACAACCCTCAGTCCCCAAGGGGACTTCAACCCCCAACCAGTAGTGTGCCAAAAGGCCCCTTTCCAGAGTGGATGAGAAAGGGGGCGAGGCCTCCGACAAGGTCCCAGCAATCGCATTTTAGGGGACTTACTGGTAGCAACAATAGAGGTTCTTGTCCCCCAACGACCCTCAGCAGCCA